>NW_026775577.1:4816250-7225000 GCF_030987335.1 Cornus florida | reverse complement strand
GTATATAATTTAAAAAAATCAAAATTAGTGGATAAAATTGTAAAAAGAAAAAATTTCTTACCACCCTATCACAGGTCCCATGCCTGGTGGTAACGTCATTTAGTCCTGGTTAATTTGGGTTCGACTTCACTTAATTGCAAACAATATTTTGGGGCCGTGCCTCCGCAGTAAAAATCCGTATCTTACCCGGTCCATGCGGGGCCGTGGGATAGGCACTCTGCATTTATCCTAGGATTAGTCAAGACAAAACTTTGAATACCCTAGTTAATCTAAAAAAAAGAAAATAAAAACTATTTCACAACACCCAAAGAACCCCTAATTTACCTATCCAATGCATTTTTGTTTTCTACCAAAGGCTTGTAGTTCAATGGTGTAACCTCCCCTCCCCGCCCTCAAAGAGGAGGGGAGGGGTTTGAGCCCAGGCGTGGGTAAAAATGAAACACCAACGGCTATAGTAATAATAATAAATAAAAAAGCATTATTGTTTTCTGAAGTGACACAGAAATGAACTGCAGGTAGCAAAAGTATAATGGTAAGTAGAGCATAACACAATTCCTAGTTCTATCTGCAATCCAGTACACCAGTATGCTATATTTTAATAACCTGGAACTGACAAAAGTGAGGTGGATTTGAGTCTCAAACAGCCATTTTAGAAAATAATAACGTATGTATAATGATAACAGATTTTATTTATCGTCTGTGTACGAAGTTTTATGTACCAAAAGAAAAGGGCATGAATAATAGTAAAACCTAGCTGAATTGTCATCAGCCCAGTTCTACGGGAAATAAATAAAAAATAAAAAAAGAGAAACAACTTAAACGTCATCCGCTCAGTTCTAGGGAAAAATATCTATAATTGTGTACTTCTGTACAGATAAAAAAAATTCTGCATGGTAAGTTTTTAGGAGCACTATCATGTTTTGGGAGAATCAGAAAATAAGTCACTGGTTCAAGTTTCTGACAACCTAACAAAATATACAAATGCAGAGTTACATGTATTTTATACATGTACACAATTGCGTACAATATATATACATAGATATAATATATATATATATATGAGTAGGAGTTAATGATGCAAAAAACTTGCACATAGCCCCCTTAAATATATACATAGATATTTATAAGTGTTAAGGATACAAAAAACTTGCACACAGCCCCTTATATTTCAATTTCGTAGTATGTATTCTTGCAGCATCTATATTTGATATTTCTTCCATCCACGGAGAAATATTCTGGTGTGATTATTTGGTTACGTTGTACCATAACCTGATCTGCTGTCAGATAACAGTCTGCATTCCCAGTTACCCTAAATCTTCAGCAACACATGCAGGCAAAACCAGTTTTAACCCCCCACTCACACCCACACACACACATCCATGCCAATGAATTTATTCGACTCGTCCAGGCCCAACAATAGTGAGGTTAAGAGGGGAAGGCAAGTAAACGAGATATATATATACACACACTTTCTACCACATGGATCGTTTAGTTCCTCTTGGCCAACTATAATCATCTAGAGTAAAAGGTAGTGGTAGATTCCAATGAACGGAAAACTAACAGTACAATGATAACATACCATATAACTGTTTTAAGGAGCTCATTCAACCTCATATTTACCAACATTTACCTTTCTAAGACTTCGATTTTCAGACACATACTGTATCTACTTGAATTTTTAGCATTTGAAGGAACAAACTTTTTCATTGAAGATAACAAAACATCACTAGCAGCAAATAATATATGAAAACGTCTTCTTTCTGATTGCGCATGGTTAAAGCTATTTTAAGAAGCTAGTTTCAGGCTCATCGTGACACTTACTGAAACGAAAACAGAAGGCATCATCGCAATGAAAGGAGGAGGCAGCAAAATGATGCTTCTAAATATCAACAGTACAGAACCCGAACCCCAAAACCAGAAAGCAATATTAGGAAAAAGGGAGAAAATAAAAAATAAAATGACACGAGATATTATACAATGAAATGATACAGGCAAAAATATAGCAAACAGTTCAAACATTTACTTGTCAGACTAAAATTTTATGTTAAAATAAGTACAAAAACTTTCTCCTAGTCTTCGCCATTGCAAATCATTTACAGGAATGTATTATCAAAAAGTACTAGTTCTCTAAAACCTAGATCTCAGAGAGACAAAAATACCTTCCAACTTTAATCCTCAGCAGCATGAAGGAGGGGAGAGGTGCGCCTATCACCGCTTCCAGAATGTTGGGTTGGCATCAGAGCTGGATCTTGATATGCAGTAACTAATTTATCGAGGAAATCAGAAATTGTAGGATCATTTTGGTCATCTCTGTCCTTCTTTATCAAACACTGAATCACACCAAACATTCAGGCAAATATTGGTGGGAAAAACTAATATTATAACAAGAAGAATTCATAAAGAAAACAATTCCAATATGAAATGGGCAAACAACAACTAATCAGGATGTCTGTATCTACAGAATATCTATGCCTTGATAATAGTCTGTTAAGTAATGTATGTTGGAAGATGCTGTGTTTGGAGAATATCATTATAGGAGTGATTTAAATCACCGCTTGACAGAATATAGATATGAGTGAATCAAGGGAGTGATTTTTTTTTTTTCCTGGGAGTGATTTTAGGAATCTTTCCTATATCATATTTATCACATGTTTGTATTCTACCTCTAAATAGAGGGAATCATTCTATGCAAAAACTAAGAGAATATTATAAAAGTGATGTAGCCCTTTGGGCTCTTTGTGCTGTGGATGTAGGCCATAGTGGCCGAACCACGTAATATCTTTGTGTTCTTGTTTCATTTCTCTCTTCACTTATATTTTATTGTTTATAAAAATGTATTCGAAATACAGAATTCATAATGTCAACCAACATAGATAAATCCAGTAATAATCTGAAAAAACCAGAACCGTTTTGTGCAACTTAAAAACATCATTTAAGCTGGTGCATATGGGTCCTTTTATAAAATTGAAATGAGACATTAATTATGGAATAGGATGCATAGGGACCTCAAAGAAAAAGGCTAGAAGAGTATATTCTCTATACAGGTTCAAAGGGATATCGAAAAGGGGTCGAAGGGCTATTTAGGAGAATCTAAGTAACAAAAACGGATTAATTAAATAGGACACATTCGCACTAGGTGGAGAAGTGACAACTATGCAATGAGAAAATTGGGGTAAAGTTGAAAAAGAGAAGACTAAAGAAATTTATGCAAGTTACTTAGCAGATTTGATAGTTGCACATAATGACAGATCATAGCTACATATAAAAAGTGTTGTCAGGGAATTATTTGTTATTACTTATATAATGTTGGGGCTTATGTGTAATTTCTGAAAGTTATTATTATAAATAAAATGTGGTGGAAGGATGAAAGTATTATTTCATTCTCTCTCTTTCCCCATCTCCCTCTCTTTTTTCTCTCATCCGCTTTCTTCTCTTTTTCTTCTTTATTATTACTTATTCTTGATTTGATTATATCTTAAAGTCAAAACATGATATCAGAGCATGGCCCATCTCCCTCTCTTTTTTCTCTCATCCGCTTTCTTCTCTTTTTCTTCTTTATTATTACTTATTCTTGATTTGATTATATCTTAAAGTCAAAACATGATATCAGAGCATGGTTTGTAAAGCTCTAGGTGTGTAGTTGAAACCCTATGGCAAGTTTGTGTAAACCCTAGTGGGTGTGAAGGGTTTTGAAGAGATTCCAAGATGAGATTTGTTTGTAAGTAGTGTTAATTACATTCACACATACCGCGGATCCGCCCCTACTTAAAAAAAAAATTGGACCTGTTTTTTATCTATTGCAGTCTCGATTGGTGTTTTTTTTGTGTTCGCGGGGTTATGCAAGAACGGCTTTTTATTTGTCGTTCGTGATTCTGGTATGGTCTACTTTGTTGCTTTCTAGAGTTTGTGTGGTGATTGTGTGGTAATCTTTCTAGTTGAAGTTTGTGTGTTAGAGAGGTGGTTCTCTACGTATTTTGTTGCTGTTTTTATTTCTGAGGATTGTATACTCATAAACTGTTTGATAAAATGTCTTGCTCAGAAACTTCAAAAGAAGTTGGATCTTCTCCTAGTCTTACTCCAGTATTGGGAGGTAGTAGTGATCACCATCCAGGCCTTTGTATTACGATTGTTAGGTTGGTTGAGATGAACTACATGGAGTGGACTCAATTTGCTCGTATACATATCACTGGTCGTAGGATGATCGACTATATCGAAGGGACTATCACGTATCCCTCCAAAAGCGATCCTGAATTCAAAGAGTGGAGTGCAAATAATCACTAGTTATGACGTGGATGTTGCAGTTAATGCAGCCACAAATGAGCAACGATTTCTGTTTGTAAAAACAACTAAAGAGCTATGGACGGTTGTGGAAGAGACGTATTCCTCGGCAAAACTGTATGAACTCCAACAGCAGATTTCAAGATTCAAGCAGGAAAACCAAACTCTTGCTACATATTACCACACTCTACGTGGTAAATGGAAACAGTTAGATCACTACCAAGACTACATACCTATGTGTGCAACTGATGTTAAAGCATTTCATGCTATGGTAGAAAGGAATCGAATCTATGAGTTCTTGGGTGGTCTGCACATAGTTGTTAGCTCAAGGCACACAAAAGCGCAAAGGCCTTCTGGAGCCTGAGGCGCAAGGTGCAAGGCGAGGCGCTCGCCCGACTGAAGCAAGGCACAAGTTGAAAAAAAAAAAAAAAAAAAACCCACCCAATAAAAATGCAATAGTATATATAGAGATGCAAAAGTCAACTAAATCAATTACTTAAGTTCAATATTCAACATAAAGATGCCAAAGCCAACTAAATCAAGTACTTGAGTTCAACAGTGAATAATTAGACATATTAATATAAAGATGCAAAAGTCAACTCAGGAGAATTGTGAGATAAAACTAAAACAAACATAGACATCATTTCAAACTTTCAAATACACAGAGTCAAAGTAAAATTAAGTAGTCTGCTACTCTACTGTGAAACTTCCTAAACTTTCAAATACACACTAAATTTTAAAAACCAATTATGGGACATCCAATGATTTATGTACAGCATCATTCATGTTGGAGGTCATAGACAGGCAATATAAAAAATGAGATTGATTCTAATAAATTAATAATTAAACAACCAGTTTCAGAGAAGACAATTTTGGAAAACAAAAAGTAATTGAAGCCAGTTATTTTTAATTAACATAAAAATAGTGTTTTTAATAAGAAAATCAAGCAAAATTGATGAAGCATTGAAGCTAGTTATATAAGGGTCTCTAGAATTTTGCTTCTAAATAGACGTGACAGCAAAAGAAAGGGCAGTTATATAAGGGAAGTTATGTAACTTATGTCTCTCCGTGACAGCAAAAGAAAAGGAGGAAAAGGTTGAAGTTGAAAAAAGAGAGAAAAGAAGATTATTCTGCTGAGAGAAGAAGAAGAAGAAGAAGAAAAAGAAAAAAAGAGAGAGAAAAGAAGAGAAGAAGAGAGAAGAAGGAGAGGAGGAGAAGCCGAGAAGGACTTACCTAGAATCGCAAGCTTCCTCTATCGGCAAAATCGCAAGCTTTCTCTGTCGGCAAAATTTTGCTTCAAAGTTTCTTAGCCCTAGCCCCCCCTCCTCTTCGATTCACTTTTACACTTGCCTTTTTGCTTTTGCTTTTGCTTTTGCTTTTATTTTATTCTTTTTCTTTTTGTAAAGTTGCTAAAGCAGTAATAATAAACAACAAATAAATAATAAACAAATCATAAGTAATAAACAAATAGCAAATAGTAACAAATAAAATGAGGCGCGCCTTTTCTACACCTAGGGCCTCTCGCCTCTTTCATAAAGGCGCTCGCCTGTTCAAAGACCACTGCCTAGGGCCTACACAGGCACATGACTTGCGCCTGTAGGTGCCTTGCACCTCAAGAGCGCGCCTTTGGCGCTTTTGACAACTATGAGTCTACATCCAATATACGAGTATGCCAGGGTACAAGTGTTAGGCAGGTATTTAGTCTTCGATTCACTTTTACACTTGCCTTTTTGCTTTTGCTTTTATTTTATTCTTTTTCCTTTTGTAAAGTTGCTAAAACAGTAATAATAAACAAATCATAAGTAATAAACAAATAGCAAATAGTAACAAATAAAATGAGGCGCGCCTTTTCTACGCCTAGGGCCTCTCACCTCTTTCGTAAAGGCGCTCGCTTGTTCTAAGACCACCGCCTAGGGCCTACACAGGCACATGACTTGCGCCTATAGGCGCCTTGCACCTCAGGAGCGCGCCTTTGGCACTTTTGACAACTATGAGTCTGCATCCAATATACGAGTATGCCAGGGTACAAGTGTTATGCAGGTATTCAGCCCCTACTCTGTTAGAGATGTGTTTTCTTATATTCAGGCTGAGGAGAGTAGAATAAAGGTAATATTTGCACTTGTATACACTAAGCCTGAGCCAGAAGTACCATTGTCTGATAGGTCTGCTCATGCCACATAACAATGGAACAAGCCCAATCCTCCAAAAGGAGGGAAACAGGATGACAAGAGCAAGTTGAGGTGTGATCACTGTGGGCGTACGCCACACTAGGGAAACATGCTAGAATCTACACAGTCGCCTTACTCCAGGGCCTGCTCATGCGAATGCTAGGCCAAGGCCTAGTCCATTTAGGGGGTTATCTACGGCACATATTGCAGAGCGTGAGACTACTTCTATTCGTCATGACTCCTTAAAGCCCCCGAGTTCTTTTTCCGGGACTGAACTTGATGCTCTCCGACATCTATAAGCACAACATTCCTCCATTTCCACCTCATTCAGTACATCAAGTTTCCACATTATGTAGTGGGGGCCACTCTGGATCATTGATTCAGGAGCCACTATTCACATGACTGGTATGGCATCTGTTTTTTCTTCGTACAGTTTATGTTCTTGTAACGATAAGGTTAGCGTGGCTAATGGCACCTTCACCTCTATTGCAGGGAAGGGCACTGTTTCTACCTCTCCTAATATTACCTTATCCTCTATTCTTCATGTCCCAAAGTTTACCAATAACCTCCTTTCTATCAGTCACATTACAAAAGGCTTGAATTGTAGTGTACCCTTTTTTCCATCTTACTGTGTGTTTCAGGACTTAGACACGGGGGGGACGACTGGAAGTGGACGTGAGGACAATGGCTTGTATTTACTGAACGCGAGGCCAACTTCTTATTATGTTGCAAGTCAATATAGTGTTAGCAACAGTAATGTCAATAAAGATCTATTAATGCGATGGCATCATAGACTAGGTCATTTACCTCTTCTTGTTTTGAAGCATGTGCTTTCCCAGTTTGCTTCTGTTGAATCTTTTGAGTTAAATTGTGAAACATGCGTTCTTGGCAGCTTGTTCATTATGACATATGGGGTCCTGAATCTACTACTTTGTTACTTTATTGTGTTTGTTAATGACTTTAGTCGATATACTTGGCTTTATGTTATGAAAACCAAAGATGAAGTTCATACCATTTTTAAAACCGTTCATAGGATGCTATGTACTCAGTTTGGTTGTCCCCTCAAAATCCTTCGATCTAATAATGGTGGAGAGTTTATGTATGGTGGTCCTGTCTCCTTTTTTGCTGATAAAAGGATTTCCATCAAACCTCTTGTTTCAATACACCACAACAGAACGGTGTAGATGAAAGAAAACACCGTCATATTACGAAGGTGACCCGTTCTCTTCTAATTGGGATGGGAGTGCCAAAAAGTTATTGGGCTGATGCAACCTTAACAGCTACATACCTCATCAATCGCATGTTGTCTAAGGTTCTTGGCTATCAAACCCCCTTCTCTGTCTTATACCATGACACTGCCTTGTTTACTGTCCCTCCGAAAGTGTTTGGTTGTGTTATGTTCACATTCATCATCGCAAGGACAAAATGGACCCTAAGGCAATCCAATGTGTCTTTCTTGGATACTCCGCCACTCAGAAAGGGTATTGGTGTTATAACCCTACCACTCGTCGTCACTTTGTCTCCATCGATGTTACATTCTTTGAGTTTGTTCCTTTTTTTCCCACTGCTCAGGATTCTCTATAGGGGGAGACTAGTATACAGGTCCTCCTAACACTAATGATTTGCAGCATGAAATGCCCCCTTCCTTTGCCTGTTCCCATTTAGGGGGAGCTTCTTACTGAGGTTCTTATGTTTAGTCCTCCTAACACTAAAGCTTTGTAGCAGGGAAAGCAGCCAATTGTCTACACTAGGAGGGCAAAACAAGTTTTTGACTCACCTAGGACCAAGAAGTCTCCCTCGATCCAGGTAATTCCTTAGTTGACATTGATACTCCTAAGTTTTCCTAATAGCATTCCTGTTGATCTTGATGTCCTTATTGCTTATCGTAAGGGTGTTCATAGTTGTACAAAACATCCCATATCTCAGTTTGTATCCTATGATGCCTTATCTCCAACATATCGTGCTTTCACTTTGTGTATCTCCTCTGTATCTGTTCCTTCTAGTGTTTGTCAAACTCCATGGAAGAAAGCTATGCTTGAAGAAATGAAGGCCCTTTAAAAGAATGGGATATTATTCCATTACCTAGGGCTAAGAAACCAGTAGGCTGCAAATGGGTCTACACAAGAAAGTAGCATGCATACAGAACAATTGAGAGATATAAAGCTCGGTTATTTGCAAAGGGCTTCACTTAAACCTATGGAATTGATTATCTGGAAACATTTGCTCTAGTTGCCAAGATGAACTCTATACGTGTTCTTCTTTCTTTGGCAACTAATTTGAATTGGCCCTTACATCAGATGGATGTAAAGAATGCTTTCCTTCATGGTGACTTGGAGGAAGAGGTGTATATGACTATGCCACCACGGTTTAAGCTAGTGCAAGCTAAATAAAGCTTTGTATGGGTTAAAGCAGTCGCCACGTGCTTGGTTTAAGAGGTTCAGCACTGCTGTAAAAAGAGTAGGGCACACACAGAGTCAGGCAAATCATACTCTCTTCATCAAGAAGCACCAAGGCTGCACCACTGCCTTTATTGTATATGTCAATGATATTGTCATCACTGGAAATGATTCAGAAGAGATTCGTCAAATGAAGTCATTCTTAGGGATAGAGTTCGAGGTTAAAGACCTCGGATCATTGAGATACTTTCTTGGCATTGAGGTGTGTAGATCGAAGAAAGGGGTGTTCATTTCTCAAAAGAAGTATGTGTTAAATTTGTTGGCTAAAATAGGCAGGCTTGGAGTTAGACCTACTGATATTCCCATTGAGCAGAACCATAGGCTTAATGATGTAGATGAAGATCCATTAGATGATGTGGGAAGATTTCAGCGATTGGTTGGGAGACTGATTTACTTATCTCTCACGCGCCCGGATATTACCTATGTTGTTAGTGTGATTAGTCAGTTTATGCATGCTCACCTTGAGGCAGCTCATCATGTTCTTCGCTACATCAAGGGTTCACCTGGTAAGGGGATATTGTTTGGCAGTCATGGCCACTCGCGTGTTGAAGCCTATATTGATGCTGATTGGGTAGGGCCTGTGACAGATCGACAATCTACTTTAGGATATTACACATTTGTTGGAGGTAACGTTGTTTCATGGCGAAGCAAGAAACAGTCTGTAGTAGCTAGATCTAGTGCAGAGGCTAAGTTTAGATCCATGGAACATGGAGTTTGTGAGTTGTTATGGCTACGTACAATGTTGGGTGAGTTGGGTTATCCTATTCGCGAGTCAATGAAGTTGTATTGTGACAACAAGGCTCCTATTAGCATTGCCCATAATCCAGTATTGTGACAAAGCACATTGAAGTCGATCGACACTTCATCAAGGAAAAACTTCGTCTTAGACTGATTTGTACTCCATACGTCAACACACATGATTAAGTTGCTGATGTTTTGACTAAGGGTGTGAGCAAGACTTGCTTGCAAAATATGTTAATCAAGCTGGGTATGATAGATATCTTTGCACCAGCTTAAGGGGGAGTGTTGTCAGGGGCTTATTTGTTATTACTTATATAATTTTGGGGCTTATGTGTAATTTCTTAAACTTGTTATTATAAATAGAATGTCATGGAAGGATGAAAGTATTCTCTCATTCTTTCTCTCTTTCCCCATCTCTCTCTCTTTTTCTCTCATCTACTTTCTTCTCTTTTTCTTCTTCTTCTTTATCACTTACTCTTGATTTGATTATATCTTAACGTCAACAAAAAGCTTTTCGTAAGAATGGGTTTCATTTATAGTGGTGGAAAATAATATTCCAAACCTTTCGCATGTTCTCCATTACTTGTTTGGATAAGAGTGATGTTATAGAATATATAACTTCAACCAAAGGGATCAACAAATAACATTTATGAAAGGGATTCTTCCTACACATAAGGCTCAGTCTTTGAATAAACAGTTGAATCCAAGGACATAAAGAGTATTTAAGGATGATGGTTTAGCATGGACCAGGGAAAATAACTGGAAATTTGCAACAAGAATTGTTACAAGGATGCAATAGAGAGAATGCGAGAGAAACGTATGAAGAGAATGAGAGACTGTTAAACCACAAGGGGCTGCCTCCTCTATATGTACAAATTACATATAACCGCTAAGAGTATAAGTACAAAGATGCTGCTCACCAATAACCAGTCCACATAATGCTCAAGTAGAATGAATATACAATTAATCAGTGATTCAATGGAGCTTAATCAACTCAATGCCATTATGTTAGTCTGTATAATGAAACAAAAAGGGCATTGACACCCTAATTAGATCCTTGACATAAACTACTTTCTGTGCTAGAATATCTTGAAAAAAAGAAGTAAAAAAAGCAGATGAGAAGATAAATACTGTACTGCTGCCAGAATCTGGATGGAATTTAATCTTTAATTCATGGATCACCTCAAAATGGCAGCTCAAAGGGCCCTTACTAGAGAAACATGGTGGCAGAGTTGGCAGACAGGAAAATTCATGTTTGTCCATTATCCAACTCTCTGTCTGCAAAACTTTGTCAGAAAGGTTGTTTGCTGTTGTCACATCATAAAATTCTACAAGAAAGGTTGTTTACAGTTGTACTTTTGCTCCAAATATAGTAAGATATCTTCTTACAGAGAACGGCTGACCGTTAATTCACCTCCAGTTGAAATACTAGCATTTTGTTAGGAAATTGAGTCGTGTTGGCATACTCCTCAACAAAACATACTTGTAACAGTGTCAAAGTGTCGTTGAGTTGATCGAGGACATCAATTGAAGACACGGTGGATACAAAAATGCAAAGACTGTGGATATTAATCACACACTCAGGTTAAAGGTAAATGGAAGTTGTAAATTTAGTTTTACCTATTTTTGTTCTTGGTTGGAGTTTTAAAAATGTTTCAATCGAGAGGATACACAAAAAATTAGTGAAATTCTAGTATGTGTTGATCGATCGTCAAACCATCGATTGATTGAACCTGTCTAAAGATGCACGAAATTTTCCCCAATTTAAAAAGAGAAATTATGCACTTCAAACATTTTCCAACCCTTTTTCCCTCTCCTTTTCGTCTATTTATAGACGGTTACAACCACTCCTGAAGCTTTCTAACTGATTTTCTTGTGATGGGCTGGCCTTGTTTACTTTCCTTTTGTTTGGGCCTAACCCCTTTCATCCTATTGTGGGCTTCTCTACTGACCTCTTGGACCTGGGCCTGCCCAGCGAGGACTTGCTCCATTTCAGCTGCTCTTACCCGACCCGTTCTCAGCAATCTAGATCGTATCAAACCCAGGTCACTTTTGGTAATCCTCATCTGCCCCCATAATCTCTCCCTAATTAATTAGGGTGAGATTATCGAAAAGACACAATCATGATTTGACGGCTCGGAGTGATGACATGGGGAATCGAACGGCTGGCCCAAAGATCCATACCTTGAGATCTGCTGTGCCACTTTTGCCTTAACCCTTTGAACACTGAGTCGCCTTCATTTCTTCTCTTTAAAAACCCTAATCCCTCAATCTCTGTCTTCCTTTAATCTCTCCCACCTTCATCCTCTGTCGTCATCTTCTCCGATTACCTCTGTCATCCTCCTGCATTTTCCGGCGAGTTTTTCTTTGCGATTTGGCTCTTGTATTGTTGCAGGGTACTTCGTGAACTCATTTCCCAAGGTCAATTTCTTTCTCTTGCTATTCTTTTTGAAAGAAAAACTTTTATATCCAAAGATTCTTCTCCCTTTCCATGGCTCCCCTTAATTTGGACGCCATTCGTTCTAAGAATAGCATCCCAAATGACATTTCCTCAGAATCTATCCCACAAATCTGGATGAGAGCTCTGGTGAGGGTCTCCTTCATGGGGAAATTTTATTCTCTACTATTCACTTAAACGTAATTAGGTTCCCTCTACACCCATTCTTCTGTTATGTCTTCAACAAATTGGGGCTTTGCCCTCTGCAGGTTAACCCTAACTATCTTAGGGTAATTTCAGTCCTTCTGCTCTTGAACCGTGATAGGGGTCTCAATCTAGATATTATTGACCTCCTCCTTTGTTACCGAATTAACAGAATCAAGCACAGCGAGAAGTACTTTCACTTCTATCCTATTGAAAAACGATCCATCTATACGGACAAGCTCTCTTTTGAAAAGGGTTGGAGACAGAACCTAATTGGGGTTAGTGGGAATTGGCGAACTCCGTTCGGTCAGTCCTTCCCTATCCCTACCACCTTTGGAGAGTGCTCCGTATCTGGCTATAAGAAGCTTAAAAAACATCCCACTGACTGCCATTGTGAAAATTGCCTTCCCCGTTTTTGTACTTTTCTTTGTAAATGTCTTCAAATACATCATGATGAACTGGTTTACAGCGTTTGCAGGCCAAGCTTGACGTCTTAAAGGAGAGAGTGCTGAACAACATCCCTTCAGCTACTGACTTGCTTACTTCTGACAATCTTTCTGACATTTCTCTCTTAGGATCTACAATGGAGAGTATTCAGATTCCATCCTTCAACAGAAGGAGGCACTCTGCTCCCGCTCCTTCTGCTGCACCTGTCACCCCAACAACTTCCTCAACTGTCCCAGCTCCAGAACAAGTTACGACTATCCCAGTTGTAAATCTAGTTGCAAATCATTCTATTGCTGGGCCCTCTGCGTCCATCCCTACTGAGGCTCAAGTTGCAGATCACTCTACTGAGGCTCAACCCACTGCACCGATCAATAAGTCCTCTAACATTCTGTCTGACACTTCTTCAGATGACACTCAGGATGTTGGGGGTTCTTCTCAAAACAATGGAGGATCTCCTCTAGTCCGAGCTGGTATGTCACACAAGAGCCTGGGCAAAAGGCCAATGCCTAAGGGTGGTCGTGATCAGAGCGACATCCCACCAGTGTAGAGGGCCAGGGTGACCTGTTTCAGGATCACTGATCCTTTACCCCCTCCTCAGTTATTCATACCGGAGGGTGAATCTACCAGAACCTCTGGTTCCACCCCATCCATTCTCCCATGGTGCCCCTTGCTCAGCCGTGAGGATGGCTCGACCATTGGCCCCACAAATTCTTTATTCCAGGACCCTCTTACTTCATTTGCTTTTTACAAGGGTTTCTGAACTCCCAAGGATCTTGAGATCCAGAACAAGATGACCTTTAGTGAGATGTACCGGCGGTTCCTAGCAGCTACCGTTGAAGTAACTCTTCCTCCCCTTGAGATACATTTCTTTTTCATTTAATTATTTGATGGTTAAACTGACCAGAACATCCTTTCCCTTGTGCAAACTCTATTTGGGATGTTTACCTTCCAGAAGAGCATTGAAGCTCTGAACAAGAAGCTTAAGTCTCTCTCCGCTGGCCTTAAGAGATATGTTGAATTAGAGAACTTGCTTGAGGCCAAGAACTCTGAGCTCTTGGTTAAGCTGAATGAGTCAGAGAAGGAAACGGCTGCTCTAACAGCTAAGAGGGATGCTCTGAAGGCTGAACGAGAGGCCCTTAAAGCCGAATAGGACTCTGTTCAGGATGAAGTTGATGTCTTGAAGACTGAGAAAAATGTTGCCCTGACTGAAAGGAATTTGCTGAAGGCAGAGAAGGGTGACCTTCAGCGTACACTTATTGTTGAATGGTCGACCCATGCAAACTCAAAAGAGAAGTTCTCAAATGAACGCTTTTCTTTGCTAACATCATTGGCAAAGTTGAGGGTGCATGAGAGCTCTCCATGCCCGCTTCACCAGAACAAGTGCTCTCAGGCTATGTTACCCGGACTCGGGTACGGGTGTCGGACACGGGTACGTGTCTAGGGGTCGGATTCGTCAATCTATCAATTTTCAGGATACGGGGACACGGATTAAAAGTGTCCAAATATTGGACACGGGTACTTGGACACTTTGAAAAGAGAGAAAAATTTGTAAGTTTTTTTTTATATTTGAGACAATCATAAAACTAAAAAATATATATATAAATTGTACTTTTTTATAAAAATTTTATAATTATTACTGCATTTGTTTGCCTCATTTGATTTGTGGCATGTCATGGCTATGCATTCCCCTGTTACT
Organism: Cornus florida; assembly: GCF_030987335.1. Taxonomy (NCBI): domain Eukaryota; kingdom Viridiplantae; phylum Streptophyta; class Magnoliopsida; order Cornales; family Cornaceae; genus Cornus; species Cornus florida. The sequence continues at coordinate 7,210,573 of NW_026775577.1, read as the reverse complement.
GCTATTTTATGGAACCTGTAAATAAGAAATTCTGAACTGTAGGGCTTCTTTTGTATACCCAAGGGCGGGTTTGGGCTTGGGCTAATATGCCTCTGTATGTGCATCTTGGCATTTGGGCCTGTACAAGTCAAAGCACGATTAAAAAGAATGACTAATTCAATATGGGCTAATATGTCTTTTTGTGCATTTTAGTCATTGATTGATGCTTGGGTTTTGGGCCTGCACAAGTCCAAAGCACAATTAAAAAGGAGGCCCATTCAATGTACATGGTATTTATAAGAGTACTGTAAAAAGCAAAGTTACAGGCTTACAACTGTAACCCACCACAGTAATGCTTTACAGCTGTGTCCCATCCCTTATCTTTTCAGATCCAAATAAACAGGTGTTAAGTTATTAACAATTGCGTGAAACCACGCTCAAGATGGCACAAAAAATTGAACAAAAGCCAGCGCGTGCTAGTTCACAAACAGCAAGTGTCTTCAACCTCCAGACCACCGATCCGAGCCAGAACGCCATTGTTGAAATAGAAAGCTTCGTATGGCTACAAATTTAACAAAAAAACACGAAAAAAATTCCTGATCCTTCACAAGCATCAAACTACACATCATTTTATGTATTTTCTTGGTCAGCCGTGTCCGATTGAAGAATGGAGGGTCGGACGCATATCCCGTGTCCGTGTCGTGTCGTGTCGACACGGGCACTCTGGCCTTCACTGACGAGTCCAGGTAACACAGCTCTCAGGTATGCTGAAGGGTACAGAGATGGCTTCATCGACCATTCTCCCCCTGAGGGAGAATCTAGCACGGTCCTGATGAGCTGGACGCTTCTCTGAATATCAGTCCACCAAGCAACTACCAAGATCCACCCTATGACCCTGCTGAAAATATCTTCATTGAATGCATATAGATTGCAGCTTCAGGGATTGCTCCACCCTTTCACCCTCTGAACGTCCCTCCTATCACCACTATCATCCCTTCCACATCAGTTGTCTCTGACAGACTTACGCTGACTGAGGGGGTCATCCATCTTGACTCTCCCCCCAGAGATAATGAAGCAACTAACGGTGGAGAGGTCAACAATGAGCTAGAGGGTAATGGTAGGGGAGACAATGAGTCTGGGCTAGGAGAGGAACCTGCCAACTAAAGTTCTGTGGACCTCTGCAGCAGTTTTTTATTTTTTTATTTTTTAATTTTTTACGAGTGTTCAAGAATCCATGTACCTCCAAAACATTAACTCATGTACTCAAGAACTCGTTTTGTGATAAATGAAAAGGGAATGATATACCTGTTTTTGGCAAAACTTCCATTCTTTAATTCTGAATGACATAATAACTTGATTTTTTTTTTTTTTTCATCTCACAAGTGTTTAGCGTTCGGCCAATAGTGCCACTTGCCACTTCCTTTGCTAAGTGCTTGGCGTTCGGCTAATAGTGCCACTTGCCACTCGGCATGTATTCAATTTTGTGAAGGAGTCTGGCGTTCGGCTCGTAGTGCCAGTTGTCATTCGCTCTGCTAAGTGCCTGGAGCTCGACTAGAATGCCACTTGCCACTCGGCCTGTATTTAATTTTTTGTGCAGGAGTTTGGCATTCGGCACGTAATGCCAGTTGCCACTCGCTCTGCTATGTGCCTGGCGCTCGGCTAGAATGCCACTTGCCACTCGGCATATGTTTATTTTTTGTGCAGGAGTCTGGCGTTCGGCTCGTAGTGCCAGTTGCCACTCGCTCTGCTATGTGCCTGGCGCTCGGCTAGAATACCACTTGCCACTTGGCCTCTCTTTTTTTTTTTTTTTTTTTAAGCAAGTGTTTGGCATTCGGCTTGTAGTGCCAGCTGCCACTTACTTTGCTAAGTGGGAAGAGTGCCAATCAATTTTTTAAGCAAAATAAACTTCTTTCATAAATCTTGGGAATTTCATACACTTGCGAGTATGCAAGTCAGAACGAGCATTGTTCAGAATTAAATTCTACTTCTACTGGTAGTACCTTTTCAGAGACGTGGCATTCCATGGTTTATTGACCAATCTTCCTGCCATGGTCTCTAGAACGTATGCCCCCTTTCCTATGACTTCTGCAACCCTGTATGGACCTTCCCACGGTGAAAACATCTTTTTGACTAACCCCACCTTCTTTTTCAGAACCAGATCGCTAAAGGCAAAGTCTCTATGCTTCACCCTTTTGTTATGGCTATTCACGAGCGTCTGCTGATAAGATGCAAGCCTTATTGCAGCTGCGTCTCTTTTCTCCTCCAGCAGATCAAGATTAAACCTTAACATGCTATCATTCTGTTCTTGATTCCATGCTAAGCTTCTAACGATTGGAACTAAGTGCTCGACCGGTATTACTGCCTCGGTGCCGTACGCCATAACGAATGGGCTCTCCCCGGTCGGCCGTCTCGAGGTTGTTCTGTAAGCCCACAAGACGTTCGGAAGCTCGTCAACCATTTTCCTTTTTCATCTTCGAGCTTCTTGATGCAGGGCAAAGATTATTCTGTTCGTAATCTCAGCTTGACCATTTGCTTGTGGATGGCTAACTGCTGCCAACTTCTGATTAATTCCATACTCTTCCAGCAACTCTCTCACTTGCTTGCTGTTGAGATTAGTCCCATTGTCCATAACAATTGACCTTGGAACCCCAAAACGGCAAATAATATTGCTCCAGATAAAGCGCCTTACTTGAGTTTGGGTCACACTTGGATACGGCCCTGCCTCCACCTATTTGGTAAAGTAATCTGTGGCTAGCAGAACGTATTTGTTCTGTGACCTCGCGGTCGGCAAAGGGCCAACCACATCCATCTCCCATTGCGCGAAAGGCCATGGTGTGGCCATTACGTGCAAGTCTTCAGGTGGTTAATGTATCAATGGTCCGAACCTTTGGCATTTATCGCATTTTCTGGAGAATCCTTCTGCATCCCGTGACATGTTCGGCCAAAAATACTCCTGCGTCATCACTTTATGCGCTAGAGATCTTCCCCCTGAGTGATTGCCACATACACCTTCATGAACGGTTCGCAAGATCTGCCCAGCTTCTATGGGGGTAACACATTTTAAGTATGGACCTAAAAAAGACCATCTGTACAGCTGATTTTGCACAATAGCATACTTCGCAACTTTTGGCCTGATTTTCCTTGCTTCATCTTTCCGCTCGGGCAGCACACCATCCCGTATGAAAGTCAAGATTGGGTCAATCTAGCTCGGCTCGTATGGTATAACATTAACTTGCTGAGGGTCCAAACTGGACGGTTCATTAAAGATGGATGGCTGGTTCAACACATCAACTGGGACAACTCTAGCCAACGTTTCTCCAAAACTAGATACACTACAGGCCAATCGATCGGCAACTTCATTATATTCTCTCAACAATTGGATGAATTTGATCTGATCGAAGTCTTTCGCTTCGTGCAGAACAGCAAAACGATAGGCTTCCATTGTCTCATCTTTGGTTCCATATTCTCCAGTTACCTGCCGGATTATTAGCTGTGAATCACTAAAAGCAACTAAACTTTTGATCTTCAATTCCTTAGCCAACTTCAGTCCAGCCAGCAATGCTTCCTATTCAGCCTCATCATTGGTTGCGCTGAACTCAAGTCTAATCGCTTGACTCAGCGTGGTACCCTCTGGTGTTTAGAGTTTGATCCCAATTCCTGCTCCCATTTGATTTGATGAGCCATCGACGAAAAGTTTCCATGAAGAACCTTCACAATCCTCTTCTAAGCCTTCGATATCACATTCTAGCAGGAAATCAGCCACTGCCTAATCTTTGATGGCTGTTCTGGGTTCATAAGTTATGTCAAATGATCTCAGCTCTATGGCCCACTTTATCATTCTTCCCAACAGATCTGGCTTATGCAAGATCGTCCTTATAGGGAAGGTGGTCAAAACGACAATAAGGTGGGACTCAAAATAATGCCTAAGTTTCCTTTTGGCATTTACCAATGCCAGGATCACTCGTTCGGCCTTTAAATACTTTCTTTCTGGTTCTGCCATTGTTTTGCTGACATAGAACACCGGGAACTGTTTTCCTTCCTTACAGCGAATCAGAACGGCCCTTGTAGCAATGCTGGACACACCAAGGTACATAAAAAGCTTTTCACCCGACTCGGGCAGATAAGACTGGAGGCTTCCGCATATATTCCTTCAAGCTGATTAGTGCCTGTCTTTGCTCATTCCCCCAGGCCTGCCTTCCATGGCCTCGTATTGTATCAAAAAACGGCTTACAGCGATCTGACAATTTAGAAATGAATCGACTCAATGTGGCTATTCTTCCTGTGAGTGCTTGCACCTCTCTGACCGTTTTTGGTTCTGCATTGCTAATCAGAGCTTCTGCTTGGGCTGGGCTGGCTTCAATTCCTCTATAATTGACCACGTGTCCCAAGAATTGGCTAAAGCTCACGCCAAATGAGCATTTGGTTGGATTAAGCTTCATTCCATACCTCTTTAACACGCTGAACACGTCTTGCAAGTGTTCCAAACGATCTTCCTTATTCTTACTCTTTACTACAATGTCATCAATGTATGCCTCCACAGTCTTCCCCATTTGATTTTTGAAAATCTTGCTGATAAGCCTCTGCTAAGTAGCTCCAGCATTCTTTAGTCCGAACGGCATGACCTTGTAGCAATATGTTCCTTGCTCGGTGACAAAAGAAGTTTTCTCTTCATCAATGGGGTCCATAGGGATTTGATTGTAGCCTGATTACGCGTCCAGGAACGTTAACCGTTCGTATCCAGTAGTGGCATCCACCATCTGGTCAATCTTTGGCAACGGGAAGCTATCCTTCGGGCAAGCTTTGTTCAGATTGGTGAAGTCAATACATACTTTCCATTTCCCATTCTTTTTCTGTACAACGACGACATTTGAGAGCCAAACCAGGTATTGGACCTCTCTAATGAACCCTGCATCGAGCAATCGATCGATTTCTTCAACTATAATTTGATTGCGCTTTGGAGTGAACCTTCTCTGCTTCTGCCTTACAGGCTTTGCGTTCGGATCTACATTGAGAGAATGACAAGAAACAGAAGGACCGACTCCTGGCATGTCTAAATGGCTCCATGAGAACACATCTGCATTCTGAGACAAGAAATCAATCAACCCTTGTTTCTCCCCTTCTACAAGTCTTGTTCCCACTTTTGTGGTTCGGTCTGGCTTCTTATGGTCGATCTGCACGTCAACAAGAGGTTCTTTGGTCAAGACCGAAGGCTCCTCCTCCCCACTGTTGTTGGGTGGAGGACCCTATAATTGCTATCTTAGGCTAGCAGAACGGATGGAGCTTTTCCTTTTCCAGCAGACTTCAGAGTTACAGAGCAGCACTCCTTGGCCGCGACCTGATCTCCATGAATGTCAATCACTTTGTTCCCATCTGGACCTAAACATCTCATCACTTGATGCAGAGTTGATGGAATACCCTGGACTCTGTGGATCCACCCTCTTCCCATCAGAAGGTTGTAGGAGGGATGGATCTCAACGACTACAAATGTCACTGTCAGAACTCTTTCAGCAGCCTGCACAATCAATTCTACCATGCCTATGGGCTCCACCCGTTTCCCATCGAACCCCAGCAACGGATTTCCTGTGGGTTTAAGCCTTTCCGGCTTGATCTCAAGCCGGTCAAATGTTACTCTGGGCATGACATTCGCACTGCTTCCTGGATCAATCAGAACTCTTCGCACCAACCAATCTGCTACCGTCAAATTGACGACCAATGGATCTTCATAAGGGGTCTGAATGCGCAACAGGTCCGTTTTGTTAAACTTTATCTGTGCGGATGTGTTCTGCTGATGCAAAGCATGCACACTGCCAATCCTCCTCTTCATCTGTGCTTGGCGTAGTCGCGTTCTGAGCAGCTCCTCTGACTCTGCTGTCTGTTCAAGTCGGCCATGAATTGCATTTATAATCCAAACGGGTTGAGTGCTATGGTGACTCGGCTTCTGAGTTCTCTTGACCTGCTCAGCCGGTCGGTTCTGCTCTTGTGCTGGCCCTTGAACATATCCTGCAAATTCCCCCTTTGCGATCAACATCTCCACTTGCCTCCTTAGGTTCCTGCATTCATTAGTCTGATGACTAAAGTCACTATGGAAAGCACAATGTTTAGATTGATCCCTCTGTTCAAGAGGTTGTCTGATTGGTAAGGGAGGGCAAAACTTATCTTCTCTTGATACAGCCTTGCCAGAGTAACTCTGAGTGGAGTAACTAACTCTTCCTCTTTGGGCCTCTTCTCGGCCTTCCAGGAGGTCTGACGTTGTGGCTGAGCTTGTTTTTGCCGGATCTTGGCTTTGGACTTCTCCTCTGTTGAGATAATTGATGTCTTCCTTGCATTAGCTGCCTCTTCTTCTTCCAGACGCACAAAACCGTCAGCTCTCTCGTTCAACTCGTCCATGGTCTTCGGCGTATTCACCACCAGGCTTGTGTGGAATGGTGTCCCTCGGTTCATTGCAAGTTTGAACGCTTGAACCACTGTGGACAGATGACATTCCATTACTATGCTCTTGACAAGGTTGAACCTGGTGAGGAAAGCTTGGCGTCGTTCATCTTCGTGCTGCTTCATTGTAAAGAGGCTTGAAACGTCCTTGGCCGGGCGTTTATTCCCATAGTACTGGCTTATGAACTTGTCGCACAAGTCCTGGAAACTAGCAATTGAACCTTGAGCCAGATTCTTAAACCAATTGAGGGCTGGCCCAGCCAAACTTGTAGGGAAGCACTTGCACATCAAAGGATCATTGTTCGTGTTCAAAGCCATTTTCAATTAAATGTGGTAGATGTGATCGATCGGGTCGATTGTTCCATCAAACAAAATGAAGATCGGCATGGAAAACTTCCTTGGATTTGGAGCGTTTAGGATTTCGTCAGTGAATGGAGATACAATCGTTCTTGCTGATGAACGGAGTGCTTCATTCTCCCTTGAGAACCGTGATGGAACTCTATGGTCTGTAGATCTCCTCTCTAAACTCCTGTAATCAAACGTTGCCATTGAAGGCCGATAGGGTGGATCAAACGATCTGTCCTCCGCAAACTCACTTTGCCACGGTGATGCAGCCCTATGATCAAACGTTGGCGCTTCCTCTCGCATAATCCATTCGCGATGTGGATCCAAATGAATAGATCCCTCTCGATCCTCTACCTAACGGACATTTGGAGGTAAATTGCCTACCAAAATTTCTTCACGATGAGGATCCATGCGATTGATACTTTCTGGATCACCTTGATGAACAACATTTAACGGCAAGACTCCCTCTCCTACCGGAGGTGGCCTTGAAATAGTAGGAGCCTCACGACGCTCCATTCCAGCTCGTAATTCTGCATTCTCTCTTCTCAGGGCTTCGATCATGCTCATCAACTCATCGGGCTTCGACTGTTGGCCATTCTCCAATGGATTTGAGCTCTCTCCTCCGATCATCATTCCTGATCAGAGCAAAGTCAGATTTCTAATCAGATCTGAGCTTTACTAATGCGAACGCACTAGATCTGGACTCAAACTAGTTGAATTCCGACCGTTATCAGCCGGATTTGAATTGCTTCAGCCACGAGCTCGCCAAATTCAGCAATCTCAACAAGTCTCAACTGCGCAGCTCACCGGAACAAACACAGATCAGATCTGCGTAAATCGGACGCCAATCTCTCGAAATCAACTGGAACCGAGATTCAGCAAGACAGACCACGATTTCATCGATCTTGATTCAGCTTTCAGAGATCAAGCGTCTTCTTCATGAATTACTCTGGATCGAATTGATTTGGATTAAACATCAATCAATCCTCATCGTTTCCCACAGACGGCGCCATTGAAGATGCACAAAATTTTCCCCAATTTAAAAAGAGAAATTATGCACTTCAAACATTTTCCAACCCTTTTTCCCTCTCCTTTTCGTCTATTTATAGACGGTTACAACCACTCCTGAAGCTTTCTAACTGATTTTCTTGTGATGGGCTGGCCTTGTCTACTTTCCTTTTGTTTGGGCCTAACCCCTTTCATCCTACTGCGGGCTTCTCTACTGACCTCTTGGACCTGGGCCCGCTTAGCGAGGACTTGCTCTATCTCAGCCACTCTTACCCGACCATTCTCAGCAATCCGGATCGTATCAAGCTTAGGTCACTTTTGGTATCCTCACTGTTGAATCCCGTCAAGTTCCGATAATCTTTGTTTTTTTCCCCCTTTCCTCTATGAAAAATTGTACTGGTTTTCATCTCCAGAATTGATAAAGAGGCTCATTTGAATAACACTTGGTCCAAATTAAAAAGATAAAAGCACAGTTTTTACATGAGGGATCATATTGGACAAATGAAGACAGACCAATGAGTTTCTGCACCTACAAGAGAACTAGAGAGTTAAGAGTTTTGGAATATGCATAGGGTTCTTGAAAAAATAAGCAGAGTGGGAAGGCTAGTAAGGTTTCACAGAGTGTGAAATGAATGTAATTTGCAGGGCGGTGAACTGAGATAACGCGACTAACAAGGCTGGAGATTGCAAAACAGTCGAATGAGAGGAAGCCCAAAGAAAGAAGAACCAGAAATCAAGCTAGGGTCCCTAAAGTATCGCAGAAGGAATGAAACTATTGCACTCAGAAAAGTTATTCTGCAATGGATTCCACATTCTTTTGTCCCATTAAACTGTGATTACAGCCTCTTCATAATTTTTTTTACTTGAAGCTCATGTTCCTTACTAGAAAATGAAGTGGAAGCTCTAATTATTATTGACTATTCTAAACCAATTTTATTACGTCAAGACCAACCTGAAGACTTAAGAAGGGCCAGTAAAATAGCCAAGCCAAGGCCAAGATTGGACACATACTCTGCGACTGCCTACGTTATGAGAACATATATTACACAAACTCAATCATAACTGTTCTGAAGTGTAAATTTGACGACAATATCTTATCAGAACATATATCTGACCAAACCAAACTTAAAAACTACTCAAGCTCCCACATGAATCTTGCTGAATTCACATTCCAAATCAAAGCAAATTCTCTTCCTCAATATGCTTTTAGATGGGACATTCCCATCCAAAATATTTAGAACCAACCAACCAAATAAATATGAAGACAAATGGGAAGTAGATCGTGCTCAACATCCATCTGATGCTCATTAGTTTTTATTTTGTTCTTCCATCTCTTTTGCTATACTGGAATTCACAACCTAATAAATGCAAGATTTAATAGCAAATGTTTCTCGATTAACTAACTTGCTAAACAAGACACACACAGAGAGAGAGAGAGAGAGAAAATCATCATGCTACCAGTGGAGAAAGAAAATTATATATAAAAGGATAGAAAGGTATTGAAATATTTCCCAGGTATGCTATAAGGAGGTGTTTTTAATAGGAGGAAAGCAAGAAAAAAGAAAGAACAATATAAAATATAATTTTGCCAAGAAAATCCAATGATAAGAATTAGGAGCATGAAAACAGAATTCAGTTACCATGGTGCATCAACATACCTCAGCAGGATATTCCTTAAATATGGGCAAGTACCGTTTTCGGCAATAGTCATTGAACAGAAGAGTAAGAACTGGAAGAGGAATTATTAAGCTGGAAGCTACCGGAAGTTTCTTCAGCCCAAATATTCCAATGGCAATGATATGCATCAGTACCAAAGAAAAGATTGTTGAATTGTGCACTATGGGCCAAAACTTCCCACCCGTCTCAAACTTTGGTGCATAAACATTCAACAACTGCACAAGAAATTTGCTTAACATTGTTATAATTAAAAAATAAAACCTCGTTCTATAATGTCAAATAATGTAAAATAACTTCCCCAAAACCTTTATAGAGTTCAAAGGACAAGGGAATATCAACTTGTCAACATAGGGTTCCAAAACCAATACTTCAAAACTTAAAAGACAGGCTACTGAGTCCTGATGGTCTATATAAATTGAAATTCACATGGTAATCTGACAAACATAGTCTAAGAATTTGTTTTCTTCTCTAACAAGCACGGTCTCACTTGGTGGCTAATCTCACAGAAGAAGGCATACCCAGTGATTCTTTGTAGATGAATCCTTCCATTTACATATACAACAAAATAAAAGAGCCACTAATCCAAAATGAATAATAAGAAATGTGTCCAACTAACCTGGTTACGGTAGATGATGAATCCCAGACAGTAGTAAACCAAGAGAAATGGCAGAATCAGGGGTGAAAGTAAAAAGTATGTTATACCAAGAAGTCCAAAAAAGAGAATCTTGGGAATTTCGCTGTGGTAAGAAATTGAAGGCACCTCATCACTAGCCTTTTTAAAAAAACTGCAGATGAGGGGAATCAGTCGAAAGAGTTCTGAAGATGTACTAGTCCATCCAGATGTCACAACATATGCAATGAAGAACGATGCCTACACCAGAAATAAGCAAGTGTATTATTTCTCTAGAGCATCCTGAAATTTAAAAAATGATTTAGAAAATGAGAATTAATATTTGAAGCCAAAATTTCTGGTTTTCTTTAAAATAAATCTTGAGTACTATAAACCGACTGTTAGTAAACAAATAATTCTTGTTTCATGTTTCTTTTCCACCCGTCGAATCATCAACCAATAAAATCTCATCCAGGAGCATTGCACTATAATTTTCATGAACTAATCCGACTAAATATAGTTATCTAGTTAAGAATAACCTTTTCTGCCCATAAAATCAACAAAAAAAAATGAATATAATATTACATTGAAAGCCCACATTAGCATTGTTGGGTACAAAGCTCAGATATCACCAATTAGATACCTAGTTAAGAAAAAGGACACCACAATGAGATCCAAGTATATATATATATATATATATATATATATATATAAAAGAACAAACAAGCAAGAGAAAAAAAATTGAAGTGTTCAGAAAAATCTTGACTAGATCTATGAAGAAGATAGATAGTCCACTAATATCAAGAGAAGTTACAGAAGTGAGAGATCATACAACACGCAAAAGACATAAAAAATCAGAGCCTAAAAACAACCTTCATTTCCCTGGCCAGGGTTTATTTATTCAACCCTAAATATCCACTACATGGCTCACTTTTGCCGTAAAAACCTCTGAGACCAATATCCAACAAGTTTCTCTCTAATGAGTCTGACTTAGCTTTCTCAAAGTCCCAACAGATCACCAAGGCACGTGTTTACAGAGTTGTGCACCCAAAGAGAAATCATGGCATTTTAAGCCAACTAATATTTCGAGCCTGAGACAATAGTTCGCAACAGTGATGGAACCAGGGATATACTCCAATGGGGACAATTTTGAATAAATAATTTAAAAGAATTCACATATTTGTTGCTTATGGAGATAGTTCCTTTAAGCACGTTGTTAAGAATGTAATTTCAAATCTTGTTCAAAGACATGACAAATCTTGGCCGACTCAATCCCATCTCTCACACAATTATAAATGAGTGACTTCCAACAATTAACTATATTCCTTCTCTGAATTAAATTCATTACCCCTTTATCAGACATCTGAAGTGGTCAAATGAATTAGTGCTAACATTGAAGGTAAGAGAGAAAGAGGAAAACCAAAATTAACTTGGGCGAGTAATAAAAAAAAAAGACGCTAAGAAATTAGATGTGATGGAAGACATAGCCTAAAATTCACGTGGCTGACCACATACGAGACAGGCAAGGATGATGACGAGTTACTAAAGGTAGGACTGCAGCACGAAAAGAAAGAATAGGGGGGAGAGAGATAGAGAGAGAGGTGTTGAAAGCACATTTGGTCTACCCCAAGTATTCAAATAGATCCACTGCATTTCACATAGCATATAGAAAGAGTTGATTAAAATACAAAATTAAATGGAAAATTGGAATCATCTCCCTAATGATGGAGTATAATTATTATAGAAAATGACGTCTAATCATTTCAAGGGCAGGAAACAATTATCCCAATTTCCTCTATTCTTTGCAACAACTTACATGGTTTAAGGCGATAGCTCTATTCACAAATATAAATTTGAACTAAATGGAGCAATTCAATTATTCATGTGACATAAATCCAAACTTGCCCTTGTACGAGAGCTGGATTGAATGGTTTTATAATATGGTTGGTTTTGCATACCTTTGAACCGACAACCATCAGTTTGAATTCCCAACTCACAGAAAATCTAAATTCCCAGGGACCAAGAAAAGCAAGGAACAGGGAAAAAAAAATTTATTTCAATTCTCAATTTCAGTTCTCTAACAAATTGTATAGAAACAAGGAAGAAAAATATTTCATTAAAAACGTTAAAAATAAATCTTCCAGTTGAGACACCCCCACCACATGTAAGTGAGAGCCACGATCATCAAATTATGAAGACTTGACTTTTTATTTTTGGTAAGACTTGTGAACAAACTTTAAGCCAAAAAAAATGACTCAAGTTTACAGGATTGCTCCTGTAGAAAATGAAATATACCCTACACAATTATGTCACAAAGGTTTGATTTAATAAATCAACATCTTTACCTGTGCTGGAACGGCTTCAGCCAATAGGCTGGGAATCTTTTTCGGCTCAAGGAGGAGATTAAATTGGTAGAGAGCTGTTCCCGATAGTACATTTGCAAAGAAAATGTTCCATATCTTAAAACATAGTACCTTAATACATGCACTTTTTGCAATCTGACTAAGTGCAATGTACCCTTGCAAGGATGAAAACATTATCATGATGGGAGGCACAAAGGATAGAAACAGCTGAAGAATGAGACTAGGAAGATATCCTGTAATCACTTGACTGACGACTGTGCTGCACATTGTAAATTAGCTTGTTTTAGTACCATGTCTTTCATGAGATGTAGTTTCCATGAAACAATAAAATTATACATATTTAAGACATCATTTCATGAAGCATATGTGCAAAAGTATTCTGTTTCATACAGACATATGTACCACAATACAGCTCAACTCACTCTACATCTCTACCCAACTAACCCTTTTCACCACCTAACAAGATAACAATACATACTGTGTTTCAATTCCAGTCTATTTAAGGCCATATTATCCCATATAAAGGATATCAAGCTTTTGTAATAAAAATTTCAAGAACTCGTGTACACAGAGATTTGACAAAGTTTTTACATTGGAAATCAGCCATACCAAACACTACCTTCCTTTCTCCAGGCTAACAACGAGCTGAGGAAAGAAATAGGATTCTATAGAAAAGCAGCTTTATCCAATTTCAATAGAACTAATTGAGTCTAAGAAAAAGCCTTCAGAATTACTAACGGTTCAAGTAAGAAAAAGAATGATGTTCTAGATCAATAGACATCGCTCTTTGCACCTTTCTCTAAGGCAAGAAAATGATGATAATCATGATGGTAGAAGATAGCAAAAAGGTAGTAGTAAGAAGAGCCATAACACCAATTCTCTTGCACATTCTTGAAATAACAAAAAAAATAGGAAGTTAATTTATTTTTTTATAAGTAAACAAAAATATGAAGTTTATTGCATTTAAATTGCAATGGAAGATAACTTCTTTTTTTTGTGTAGGGAGGTAAGTGGGAGTTCAAGTTTCATGGTTAGATGGGAGCGTGTCTGCACTCCGATCCGGAAGGGAGGATTGGGTATGGGAAGATTGGTGCTGTTCAATAGTCCTTGTTGGGGAATGGCTTTGGAGATATGGGGTTGAGAGGCACATACTATGGCGGAGGGTGATTGTGAGCAAATATGGGGAGATGAGAGGGGGCTGGTGCTCTTCTGAGGTGAGATTTACAAGTGGAGTTGGGGCTTGGGATGGGATGAATTCTCCAAACATATTATAGGTTTCGAGTCCGGGATGGTAGGGGAATCTTCTTTTGGGAGGACATTTGGTGTGGTGATAGTACTCTTGCGCTCACTTTCCCTAGACTCTTCCAGATTGCTTCAAATCGTTAGGGCTATGGTGGTCGACTGCTATCACCTTGATAGTTGATAGTGAAAGAACAATATGGGATGTTTGTTTCTTGAGGCATTTTCAAGATTGGAAATTGAGGATGCTATTGGTTTTTTGGAGCTCTTGTATTGTCAAGAGATCATCGGAGATGTTTCTGACTATTGGGTGTGGCGTCCCTCTTGTCAGGGTCGCTTTGATGTTAGGTCTCTTTATGCGCTTGGTGGTGCATTTGGCTGGAGAGAAATAGGAGATCTTCCAAAGGAAAGGAAAATCTTATTGCGTCATTGAAATTCTCCATTATTAGCACCCTTTTTTGTTGGGTTCTAGGGAGAAATTTTAAATCCATAGAGGAGTTTGTTGATCTTTTGGGTTCTTTGAGAGTTCAGAGGCTCTTTTGTGGACCTTTGAACGTTCTTTAATACATTATTTACTTATCAAAAAAAAAAAAAAAAAATTAAAGATTACTTATTTTCTTTACTTTGAGACACAAGAAGACTAAATTAAACCTATTACGTTCAAAATAACAAGATGCATTGTGCAAAATGAACGGGGAAAAGAAAAAAAAAAAAGATGTATTGTGCAAACCTTACTGAAAAAAAGATACATTGTGCAAGCCTACAGTTCACCCTATTGTGCAAGGTTCAGACTATAATTTTTTGCCATTAGCCCAATGGTGTAACCCCTCCTCCCTCAAAGTGGAGGTGAGGGGTTGGAGTTTCATAGTGGGCAATTTGTGAAACGCGCGTGAGTACTTACCCAACCAAAAAAAATATAAGGTAGATCCAATGATGCACTGGTTAGAAGAGGAAGAGTTGCTTGCCTAGAAGGTAAGCGACAAAGAGGCCAACCAAAATTTACATGGGAGGAAGTAATAAAAAATAATCTAAAAAAATTAAATCTAAGAGAAAACGTGGTATATAATAGGAAAGAATATAAAAAGGAGAATACATGTGGCCGACCCCATCCATATTGAATAAAAGGTAAGGACGATGATGTTCGTCCCACCTTAAGACTGAATTGGTGTTTAAAATATGCACCTTATACACCAACTGTACACATTACATGATGCATTGATTGCAAATACAGGCTTCCTGTTAGCATTGGACTATAAAATTCCTAACCCAAATCAATTCAAAAATTAGTAAAACAAAGAGAGGTGGATAAATAATCAAAGACACCCGATCCACCAAAATTAAGGGACAAATGTATTAAAAACCATTAAGCAAATTCTATCAATAAGATGAGTACTTTTCTTTGTTCTTTGTATTTATTTATTGATTTTTTTTCCATAGATACTAAAACACAACCCACAATCTGAGTTGTTATTTTCCAATTTTTATTATTAGATTTTTGGTTCCAATATCTTGTAATTACATATTTATGCCTCAACTATCTAATGCAATAACGCTTGCATGTTACTTCACAGAAGGAAAAAATACTAGAACTCTTCCAGCCTTTTAATACCATGCTTCAATCCTCCATGGACTACTGAAATCCCTTATCAAAATTAAAGACTTCTACTTCACTGAAAGAACACAACAAAGGTACTAAATATAGAGCAACTACATTATCATATGATTCCTTGGGGTATATTACATCCGATCTCAAGGACAAAAAATAGGAACCTTTTGTTTTTTGGATTCCAACAAATTTCAGGACAGAGTTCTTGGCAGACATGGTAATAAATGAGGTTTTCTTCTTCTTCTTCTTCTTTCTTTATTTTTTACAAAAATAATAATAATAATAAAATTTAAGAAAATAAATATATCTTTCTAAACCTTTCATGCTTTCCAATACATATACCTACAGAAGGCAGTAATCCAAACTAGTCAGTAATATGAAGAAGACATCACAACCCACCAGAAAGCAGACAGACAAGTCCAGATCCAAACACACAGGTTTTAGAAAGATACCACACCTATCCTGGGACACCACCAAACTCTCTACAACAGTTCTTTGCAGACCTCAAATCCTCAAGAAAAGAGAAAAGAAAATCCAAGCAACCTAGGGCGAAAGAACAATATGACTTGTTTGTCACAAGTCAGCATAGGTCAAGAATATTTTTTTTATTAGAATATTATTTAGAAAAAGATTCTAAAAACAAATCCCTAATAACTATGAACTATATATACAGTAACACAAAAAATGAATTATTTGTTTAAAAAATTCTGAAGTTCTATGTGATTCAACTAAACCTTATTGCCAATCATACCCTATTTTATAATTCAAATGTGCAATAGCAGGTAGTAGGCAGTGATTAAGGAATGGGAGAAGCTACTAGATTGAGATTCTGTATCATATTGCATTCCTGTCCACTGAACTTTAGTCCTCATGATACGGAGGAAAAGATATCCAAAATTTTCTTAAATATGATCAGGTGTTCATCCATGTGGGTTGCTAGTTTCTATATTATACACCCACTTTTCTTAGAAGAAATTTCTTGCCTCTCTAATTCCACAAACAAACAAAGAGAGAGACAGAGACACAGACGCAGACAGAGAGAGAGAGTTCCCAATTGCAGGAAGCAAGAATACAAGATTATGGGAATACTTATACACTATATTGTATGAACTTCCAATACAAGCCTCCACATTTCTATATACATGTATCAATCATTTAGGCTGTTGGTGCCAGTTGAGAGGTAAATATATATGTGTGAATGAGCAGATGTTAAAAGACCTAAATCAACCATTAATATATGTTTGATACTTTTAAAAAATTAGAAGAAGGAAAAAAAAAAAAAAAGAAAAAGAAAAAAAAGTTCAAAGACTGAACTACTTACAGCTCCAGTATGCTTTCCAGAAAAGGGAACCAGGTCTCCAACTGTTCCAGATTAGTAAGACCTTGCACTAAGACAACCGGAATAAGAAATAGAACTGTAATAAGAATATACGCGACAAAAACCACAAGCTTCCAAATCCATCTTTTTATGAACGACGCAGAAAAGAAGGGCCAGTAAACATCCCGAGGCTCAGGGGCTGGCTCAGTGACCCACTCTATAGGATTGACACCTTGTTGGATGTGTAATGCTATTGCAGCAACAAACCGTGATTTGAATGACACAAAAGCAGCTGGAACTTCCTGTTAAAATTGGAAAGGCAATAGGAGAAAGATAGGGTGCATCATATACAATTTTAAATTAAATTTTAATGAATAATTTGACTACAGATAACCTGAGATTCATTAAATTTTAATCTATTTTGACTATAAATAACCTGAGATACAGCTATCATGAAGAGGACAATGTGTGCATGCGAAAGTTTCACAGAGACCACACATATTCAGCCGTCTGTAACACAGACTGCTTCAATATGAATACTGATTTATAAGTGAGAACTCTACTTATCAATGTAAAGCGCACAATTTGCAGAAGAATGGACCTGTGGATTTAAGGCCGGTTAGACAATTAAGATTAGTGGTCGAGCCACATAGAGTTGAGTTGGGCAGTTGCCCCCACTAAACTTTTTGTTATTCTAATTTTATATGTATATTGTATTACAAATGTGAATTTGCTCCCACCCAAAATTGTTTTATAATGTTTACTCTTTGAGGGTCACCAACTCTTCTTCAGTCAAAATTTCTCTTTTCTTTCCCAAGTTTTCTATGCCTTTCATTCTCATGACCCACGCCAAGTTTATCTCCCCTATTTCGGCTGTCAATTTCTCTCTTGGACTCTCTCAATCTCTCTCCAAAGCAAAAACACGAAGTGGAATAATTATAAAGATCTTTTATCAGTAGAAATCTCAATCCTAAGCCAATATGCAAGAAACTTTAATCCTTACTCTTAGGCAATATTATTTTTTCTGCAAAATAAGATTTTTAATGTTGGAAAAAAAGAAAAAGGGAGCAGGATTTTGCTAACATTAATAAATTTTGTGAGAAAATATTTAATGACATTGATATCATGCAACCCTTTCAAGAGAAAAAATTCATTGTGGAAAATTATAAATATACTGGATGAAAATATTATAAATCAAAATTTGCAAATTCTTCCTCTCCTTATGATCAAGCTTTCTTTCACTTCCTCAGTTAGTTGAAAAATTACCACCAATATATATAAATATATATTAGAAATCAATATTTAAATTTCATTATTTATTGTTTTAGTTGGGAAAAAAAAAATTGTCTTATTATTGTCCCCCCACACTAAAGTAAGTTCCTGGCTCCGCCACTGATTAAAATCCCAGCAACATCCATCAAGTGATTCAGAATGATAACTTACAAATCATAAAGACTCGTATCAATTGCTTCCTAGAACATGTATGTCTCATGTACTCATGTGTATAAAGGCACTCTTAATTTCACCCCTTTTACAACATGCATAGATTTTAAGCCTCAAAAGGTAAGCGTGTCTTCATTCAAGGGCGTGTGCTGTACATTTGTATTTTGTGGCCTTATCTCATGGTGCAAGGATGAGTCCATGAGAAAGTACAACTTGATCCAAGGAAGCCAATTATATTGTGCCAAAGTACAAGTTACCAGATCAATGGGTAATCATTCTTCAGGCACCTTAACTCCAAGAAAAGGGAAAATAGTATGCACCCATCTTAACAAGTACAAGGAACTGGAAAGCAAAAATTATTCTACAAAATTTAAAAATAAAAAAACAAAGTGTTTGAGATATTCTTACACATGTTTCTTTCTTGTCTACCTCTCGTCTTCTAACCAAAATATTTAAAAAGGTTAAATAGCAGTTCCCTTGTTAATGAGATTTAGCTTTTTCAAATTATAGCGCGGATAAAATATCAATAATCATAGACACACTAAAGGAGCTCACCTTTCCCACTATAGAAGTTTGCTCCATTCTCATATTATCTTCCAGATCTTCTAGCTTCTTTTCATACTGATCTAGAATATTAACTTTGCGTCCAAAAAGTCCCAAAAAGCCATCACGCCTGAACCTTTGTTGAGTGTGGGTTGTTGATTTCAAGTGGGCAAGCTTTCTATACATTTTATCTGCGTCACTCTAGAAGGAATATAAACACACTAATCAAATGATAGATACTTTAAATGTGTGTGTGTGTGAATGTGTGTGTGTGTGTGTGAGAGAGAGAGAGAGAGAAGAATGTTGATAGTATTTTAGCATTTAGACTACAACCAAAATTTTAAATGTTTCTACTTTTTTTTTTTTTTTCAAATTTTGAATTGTATATTGAATGCAAAGGATTGCAGACAAAAAATATATTATTCCTCAGAGAGGCTTGCGTATTATTCAATGCAGATGCATCATCTCCACATATAAAACAACACCATCATCATCAACAATAACAACAACCCATCTCAAGGAACAATTCGTGGGATGGCAAGAATACAAGTTACAGACATTTTATTGTCGAGCTAATTGAACATGATCTGATTGCTACAACTACCACTAAAACACAAACATGTCAAGAAAATACAGGCGCAAAAGTATGAGTTCATCATAAAAGAAAAAGAATATTAGTTCCAAAAATTATTATTACATGATCAATGTAGAAATAATTCCATGAAGATTCATTCAAAACACTGTTAACATAACATCCAGCTTTCATGTTCCGACATCATTACTATTATGGAGAGAGAGAGAGGAATGTTGATGTGCAGTCCAGTTGAACGCTGAAAACTAATCAAATGATGTGCTTGTGTGATGAGGAGACAGTTGCCCACCTCCTTTTGCACTGCAGTATGGCCAGAGATTGTTGGGATTTGATGCTTGGATTATTTGGAATCCATTGGGTTATGCCTAGGTCTTCTAGAGGGTTGATTGAGACTTGGAGAGGTGTCCCTGTTGGGGCTCTTATTCAGGAGGCTTGGAGGGCTACGCCTCTTTGTATTTGGTGGTGCATTTGGCTCGAGCGAAATAGGAGATATTTTGATGGAAAGAAGAAATCTATTTCTACTCTTAAGTTCTCTATTATTTCTGACAAAATTAGGAGAAAAGATTAAAATTGTATTGTAATTGAGAAAGCCAATACACGGCTTATATACACAAATTACAGCCTGTACAAAGCTAATCACAGGAAGATAAAATAGGAAACTAACCTTCCTAAAAAATGAATTAGAATGAATTTCTATATTAGTGGGATTCTCTAACTTATTATCCCATGATTCTAGGAAAGTCTATATTAGTGGGATTCTCTAACTTATTATCCCATGATTCTAGGAAAGTCAATGATACACATAAAATACATTCCTTACTAATCCACCTATGGAGGGAATAAATCTTCTACTTTCCAACACTCCCCCTCAAGCTAGAGAATATGCATTTTTCATTCCCAGCTTGGAAATAGATTCTTGAAACGCTGCACTTCCTAGTCCTTTTGTAAGCACATCAGCAAGTTGACCATTGGTTGAGACGTATGGAGTACAAATTAAGCCACTATCCAACTTCTCCTTTATGAAATGTCTATCTACTTCCACGTGCTTTGTTCTTTCATGTTGAACAGGATTGGGAGCAATGCTAATGGCAGACTTGTTGTCGCAAAATAACCTCATTGGTCCTTCCCACTTGATTCTTAAATCTTCCAGAATTATCTTGAGCCATAATAACTCGCATACTCCTTGAGCCATTGCTCTAAACTCTGCCTCCGCACTCGATCTAGCTACCACATTCTGCTTCTTACTTCTCCATGTTACAAGGTTGCCTCCAAGGAAAGTACAATAACCCGTGGTGGAACGTCTATCAATGAGTGAGCCTGCATAATCTGCATCAGTGTATGCCTTTAAGACTAATCCAGTGTCCCTTTTAAATAAAATTCCCTAGCCAGGACTAGTTTTTAGATAATGTAGTACTCTGTAGACTGCCTGTAGGTGAACTTCTCTTGGGTTGTGCATAAATTGGCTAACCACGCTCACGGTATATGCAATGTTTGGCCTTGTGTGAGCAAGGTATATAAGCTTCCCTACTAATCTTTGGTACCTTTCCTTGTCAACGGCTGGATCTTCACTTGCTTCCCCGAGTTTGTGATTTGGATTGATCGGTGTGCAGCTTGGTTTACATGCTAGCTTCCCTG
The DNA here is from genome assembly GCF_030987335.1 of Cornus florida. Classification (NCBI taxonomy): domain Eukaryota; kingdom Viridiplantae; phylum Streptophyta; class Magnoliopsida; order Cornales; family Cornaceae; genus Cornus; species Cornus florida. The sequence continues at coordinate 7,189,786 of NW_026775577.1, read as the reverse complement.
TCTCCCTTAGAAGATCAGTTACATATTTCTGTTGTGAAATGAAAATGCCTTCTCTGGAATGGGCTACTTCAATTCCTAGGAAGTACTTCAATCTTCCTAGTTCTTTTATCTCAAATTCTCTGATTAGGCATTTTCTCAAGGCTTCCTTCTCCTTCTCATCATTTCCTGTCACAATTATGTCATCGACATATACCAAAAGAGCAGTGACTCCCCCTGCATCTGAGTGTGTAACAAAGAGAGTATGATCCCCTTGACTCTGTTTATATCCAGTGGCAAGCATTACTTTGGCAAATCTTCCAAACCAGGCCCTTGGTGATTGCTTCAGGCCATACAACGCTTTCTTCAGTTTGCAAACCTGTTGCTACTCAGATTTCCCTTAAAGCCTGAAGGGATATCCATGTATATTTCCTCCTCCAAATTACCGTGAAGAAAAGCATTTTTTACATCAAATTGTTCCAAGTACCAATTGAAGTTGGTTGCTAGTGATAACAAGACTCTTACCATACTCATTTTAGCCACCGAAGCAAATGTCTCTTGATATTCAACACCATAGGTTTGCGTGTATCCCTTTGCCACGAGCCTGGCTTTGTATCTCTCCAAAGATCCATCTGACCTGTACTTCACTATAAACACCCACTTGCATCTTACAGTCTTCTTTCCTGGTGGTAGGTTGACAATTTCCCACGTTTGATTCTTCTCTAGTGCTTGCATCTCTTCTCTCATAGCATCTTTCCATTTCTCATCAGATAATGCCTCAGATAATGTATCAGGAATATGAATAGTGCTTAGGCTAACTAGGAAGCTCCTATGTGCTTGTGAGAATTTTTTAAATGACACAAACTTCGCTAAAGGGTACAATGGGTGTTTAGTGCATCTCTTGTGCCTTTCCTAATGGCAATGGGAATATCATGATCATGTGGAGTTTCTGGAGCTGTATTTACCTCATTCTCAGGATTAGGCGTTGAATCTTGGACTTGCACAGGATTAGGACCCCGGTCTCGTTGTCTTGAATACACCAGCGAAAACCTCATAGAGTCACAAAGTTCATTATTCCCTGTCATTGGACTTTGAATAGGAGTAGTATTTGACACAGAAACGGGCTGTGATGATGGTTCAGGAGGTATCTGTGATGATGGTTCAGGAGGTATAGGTTGAATTGGCACAAAAACTGGGTTGGAGTCCAATGGAACAGGTGGAAAGTCTCTGTCCTTATCTTCAATGAATGCCAAAGACTCTCCCTGAAGATAAGGCTGAGTGAAATATGGTATTTTTTCTTCAAAAGTGACATCAATAGAGACTAAGAACTTCCTAGTAGGTGGATGGTAACACTTGCAACCCTTTTGAGTAGACGAATAACCCACAAAAATACACTTGGTGGCTCTTGGATCTAGCTTCCCTCTATTATGGCTATAGACATGAACAAAAGTAGTACATCCAAAGATTCTTGGAATGAGGTTGTTTGTTGTTCTTAGATCTGGATAAAAACGGGCAAGTGTCTCCATTAGTGTTTGAAACCCCAGCACCCTAGAAGGTAATCTGTTAATTATATATGCAGCTGTAAGCACAGCTTCCCCCCAGAAAGTTTTTGGGACATTTTGATGGAAGAGAAAGGCTCGGGTTGTAGCTAATAAATGACCATTCTTCCTCTCTGCCACTCCGTTTTGTTGTAGACTGTTAACACGAGGATTCATGGATAATTCCCTCTTTTTGAAAGTATGGAGATAAGGTTTTATTGAAATAATCCCTTGCATTATCCGATCTAAATCTCTTTATTTTAACCCCAAACTGGTTTTGAATCATGTTATGGAAATTTGGAAGCACAATACTTACATCCGATTTAGATTTAAGAAGAAAGAACCAGGAGAATCTAGTGCAATCATCGATAAAGGAAACAAACCATCGTGAGCCAGACAAATTTTTAACTGTGGAAGGCCCCCATATATCACTGTGAATTAAATAAAATGGAATTGAACTTCTTTTATCACTAACCGGAAAGGGTACACGCTTGTGTTTTGCAAATTCGCACACATCGCAATGAAAATTTTCAAAATTCCAAAAGATGGATGTCCTAGTCTAAAATGATGAAGCCAAATAGTGTCTTTATTGGATGATGAAAGAAACGACAGAGATAATTTATTCCCGACAATATAAGATTTTCCTGTTTCTTCAAGATAGTAGAGCCCGTTCTTCTCCTTAGCAAGTCCAATCTTCCTCCCCGAATCCTGGTCTTGAAATGTACAGTAAGAAGGATAAAACAAAACATTACAGTTCATGTCATGAGTGAGTTTTTGTATGGATATCAGGTTGGTGGACAATTTAGGGACATGAAGGACATTTTTTAGTGTGAGAGATGGACTGATATGGATATCCCCTAGACCTGCTACGGTAGTGAGAGAACCATCTGCAACAGCTATTTTTTGATTGCTTGGACAGGGGTTATAAGTGTTAAAATTTAGTGAATAGTGAGTCATGTGATCTGTAGCTCCTGAGTCAATAACCCATAGATTCCGAATAGGTTCATCTGAGACATGTAATCCGTGAGAAACAGAAAACTTACCTGAAAGTGCGAGAGAACATGCACCACTTGGTTTCTCCAATGATCCCAGAAGCCCCCTTATCTTCTCGATCTCCTCATCATTGAACCCGCTCTGTTCTTGAGACTTTTCGTGGCTCGACTGATTTGTGATGAAGTTGGCTTGGCTTCTCTGTTGTCCTCCTCAGTATTCCCACTCTCTGCTTGGTGGTTTACCATTCAACTTCCAACATTTCTCTCTAGTGTGTCTTGGTTTCTTGCAATAGGTACACCAAAGAGTATCCTTGCTGCCCTTTCCTTGAAACCGTGACAAATCTGCCTTACCACTTTCTTGAATTGATGGCCGTTCTGTCTTCGTCACCATAGCTGATCCTTCTAGGGCTTGGGGTTCAAGCATAACCCCCCTACGACTCTCCTCTGCCCGGATCAGAGAGATGGTCTCATTTAAAGATGGTACCTCCTCCTTGCCAAGAATCTGAACCCTGACTTGATCAAACTCAGCATTGAGTCTTGCGAGAAATTCGTAGACTCGATCTTTTTCGATAAAGCCCTTCAAGATTGCAGCATCTTCTGGACATTTAGACTTAATGCATCGGTAATGATCAAGTTCCTACCACAGATTCTGCAGTGAATTCGCATACTCCGTGACTGACTTTCCACCTTGTTTCATCGCACCAGTCTTGATTTTAATCTTGTACACTTGCGCTGCATCACGAGCCTTCGAATAAGTCTGTCAAACAGCATCCCAAACCTCTTTGGCAGTGGACAAGAACATGCAGGTGTCGCTGATTTCTGGATTCATTGAATTCCACAACCATGACATGATCATGGAATCTGCTTCATCCCACGCATCGAACTTTGGATCTCCTTTCTTTGGACCTGTCCCTAGGAGATGGCTGAGCTTCCCTTTTCCCTTCAAATAGGTTTGAACAAATTGGGACCACTTCAAAAAATTCTTCCCATTCAGTTTGTATGCCACCTGAATGTTCTGCAAATCACCGGATGCTTGATGCAAGATGACTTCCTCAGAAGATGATTTGGTCTCAGACATATTGGATTGGGTTTAAGAAAGGAATAAACTCAGAGAAAAAAAATGGCAATGAAGGCCAGGGCATTTCCTGAAAAAGATAAGGAAAAAATAATCTCTCTTTGGCAATTAAGGCTGAAGAGACTGTGATTCCCAGAAAAGAGCCTAGTGCTCTGATACCATGACAAATTTAGGAGAAAAGATTAAAATTGTATTGTAATTGAGAAAGCCAATACACGGCTTATTTACACAAATTACAGCCTGTACAAAGCTAATCACAGGAAGATAAAATAGGAAACTAACCTTCCAAAAAAATGAATTAGAATGAATTTCTATATTAGTGGGATTCTCTAACTTATTATCCCATGATTCTAGGAAAGTCTATATTAGTGGGATTCTCTAACTTATTATCCCATGATTCTAGGAAAGTCAATGATACACATAAAATACATTCCTTACGAATCCACCTATGGAGGGAATAAATCTTCTACTTTCCAACAATTTTCACTCTTTTTTGTTGGGTGTCAGGGAGAGATTATAAATCCATTGAGGAGATTATTGTATTTTTGGCCTCGTTGAAGATTTAAGGCGCTTTGTGGCCTTTTTGTTATCATGGGTTCCGCTCCCCTTTTTTTGAGCATTTTCAATAAATTTTACTTATCAAAAAAAAAAAAAAAATACCTAAAATAAAATAAGTTAAAAAATAAAAATAAAAAAAAATAAAAGAAGAAGAAGAAGAAAAGAAGATGATAAATAAACAGCTTTAAAAACTTTTATCAAATGCGACAATATGTGAGACAACAATATTAGAAATAAAAATCGGTCAATTGTGTTAGGTGTATGAAAAATTAGTTCCCACTTCTCAATGAATTATGTGAGACAACAATATTACACAAATCGGACATCATTTTTTCGAGTCACTTGAACATCATCTACATTGTCGCTTTGTGCAAATAATGTCAAAGGTTAAGGTGTGACCCAGTCCACGACTCCCAATAGCATTGATTAACGGGGACTATACCGGATAAAAAAAAATTAGTTGAACATCATTTAGATTGCCAAGTATTAGAATTAAAAATATCAGGTCACATAAATATTACTCATGAAGAACTGAAGACTTAAAGGTTCAAAAGAATATAATTATATGGACAATTTTGGAAAGATAAAAAAAATAAGAACAAAAAAAAAAGGAATGAATCTATAGCATCTCATAAGAAAAGGGAATAAATCCATGAAGAATTACTCAAAATTCTTACAATGAGCCCTTGAATTTTGCTTGTTCGACGAACCACAGAATTTGAGAGGTATGTAGAAGGATAATTCTCCATGAAGAAGCTCTCGACACTTTCACTGAAACTGCTGCTAGATGAGGCAGGGATACTTCGAACTAAAATAGTGAACTGATGTGGCTGAGGTTTAGATGAGTAGAAATAAGCAATCCTTTTTGACGAAATATAGTTGTACTCCTGCAGATCATATAGCATTCAGCACCCAGTTGAAATTCCATGGATACTTTCTCCCCCTCCAAATGAACCAACAAAGTGTAATCACACACAACATATCTTTTCTTTTTTTTTCTTTTTTTTTCGGAAATTAATCACACACAACGTATCACTTACAAAATAAAGAAGATAGCAGACAATTGCTGTGAAAACATACGCAGCAGAGAAGTGAATCCATAACCTTCAAAGAGGCCAAAACTTATAGTCAGGGTCTCTTCACCAAATTTAGCTAAACTCCTAATAGAATGTGAATCAAATTAAATAAAAAAAAAAAGGCGCGGAGACTGCATACGACTCCATTAGAAACTCTAATAAGATATTTACACAAATAAAATATGCAATTGAAACAGAAAATTCCCATTCTACAAAATTAGAACTAGAAAAATCACCTAAGAACAGTAGAAAAAACGTTAAAAAGCATCATGAAGACCAAATTAGGTTTTCAAAAATAAAATCCAGTAAAGTTGAGAGAAATATGAGCACTATCCAGCACGGAACAACAAAATGATTTTCCAGTTGGAGATAGTGAATACTTATCTGAGCAAAATGATATAGCAAATAACAACAAAATTATTTTCAAGTTGGATACAGAAACTGAGTCATTAAGTATATAACAGACTTACCCCCAAAAAGTACAAACTGTATTTTGGTAAACACATGATATTGCAATTTATATGTTTCTATATAACTGCTTAAGGGGGACTATTTCAAATTAAAGATTAAAATTTCTAGTAAATTAAAGACAAAAATTTATAAAATTCTGAATTAGTGCAATTTATATGTTTCTGCTTACACATTAAAGAATTTTAAATTCTCAATAAGTTGGTTTAAGAGGTTTCCGAGACTTATTAACCCCTCTACATCTATTTTGGGATTATATAGTACTTCGTCCCTTCATAATCGAACATAACTTCTTTTTTTCTCTCTCTTTTGGCAACAAAGGGTGTTTCAAACCCTTTTGGGGGTAGCACCAATCTTTCTGATACCTGCAATCCAAGCAACAGTATTGGGCTAGGAAGCATGGACACACCTAAAAGGACATGCCCCGACACGCCAAAATACATGTCCGAATATTTTATATTTTATCGAATATCCAGCCACGTTGTGGACATGCTTCTGACACGCCATGGATACGTGCCCGACACATGCGTCCCACTCTTTGGGGATTTTTAAGATTTTTTTTTTTTTTTTTTTTTTATAAGAATTTTTAAGAAAGTTTTAAAAACAATGTTGAGTTGAAGTGTAAATTTTAGGAGTTATTTAATTACATAATTACTTAAAAACTTGTTTCATAAAACATTTAGATATTTATTCTTATATTTTAGTTCAAAGGTTCGAACCCTTGCACGATCATTTTGACACTCTTGTAGTCCCACCAACCAAGCTTCACTACCGGGGAATGGTCTCCCTATCAGTCTATCTCTCTCCCCCCTTTCTCCTCTTTCTATCTTATTCTTCGTGCTCCTCTTTTCTTTCTTCTTCTTGATTTTCACAAACCCTAAATACTTCTTTTTTTCCTCACACAATAAATTTCTTTTTGTCTCTTTTTCCTTTTTCCTCTATTCCCCATGAAATTTTTTCTCTTCTATGGATTCTTACCTATATTTTTAACTAAGGCCTAATTCTTTTTCTAACAAAACACTAATCCTCTTTGTCTCATTGTTTTTTTTCCCCCCCTCTTTCTTAACCCTCTTTCTATTATTCTTTCTTTTTTCCAGCAAAACACCTTTTTTTTTCATTATGAGATTCTAAAAAATGATATTACTCTTAATTTCTTGAAGTACAACATCATATATATAGAAAATATATTTCTTATTTGCCGTGTCACTATATCCATGTTGTGTCGTATCCACGTCCTATATCCATTTCCGTGCTTCTTAGGTATTGGGTATGCTCAGGACAAAGACTTGACATCCAAGGAATTGAACACAAGACCTCTGCATGTCCAAAAGCATTATGCTAACTCAGTTACCCCATGGGGTAGCAAAAGTAACTTCACTTGTATCATGCCCAGTTATCATCCTGTCCCAAGCTTCGAGAAAGAGAAGAGGGGGAGGGGATGGGGTAGCATTAGATAGTTGACAACCATGTAAGATCTTTATCAGACCACTAGAAACATAAATTCATAGAGAACAGTGCTATTAATAAAAATGGGGGGAAAATAACTGCCATAACTTCCTTTTTAAATATATATATATATCCATGTTAATCCTTAGCCATCATTCGATCTCATTAGCATGAAGTTGCACCAGTACATATTAATTATAGTAATTACCAGTTTGATCCATTGTCGACATTTGAAATAGTGAATGAGTCCAAAGACTTGTTTGCCAAATCAGAAAAATCAGCACTTAGCTGATTCCCCAAATAATTAATAGGAAGAAGAATGAAAACCCCAATAATTCCAGCAAAACTAAATACTTTGAAACTGCAAAAAAGAAAAGAAAAAATTAGTTAATGATATATACAAAAAAAGGATCACCAAAAAAAAAAAAAAAAAAAAAAGATGAGCAATAGCATGATGCAGACCTAGTTAAAATACTAATAAATTTTGAAACAGGGAAATAAGAAAGTGTCATAGCACGATCTGCAACAAAATTGAACTCTCTAGTTCATTAACATGTGCAAATCAAGAAAGATCCAATAAAGAAACATATAGTTGATACTTTAAACACGAGTTCAATACCATTACAAATAATTGTATTGCATCCTTAACCAGTTTACCTTACATTCGTGCATGAAGACCAAATTTAGATTTCTTAACTGTACCTAAAACAATTGGACGAAAAGCACAAATGTTAATACAAACACAGTTACTACCAGTATCCATCATTCAAAAATTTTGTTTCTTCTTTTAGTTTTTTTTTTTATAACAATCCAACTATACAATTTGCCACCGTGCCGGCCCTTTCTCCACCTCCCACCCCAAATTTCAATCTTCAATACACAAACAAATTTTTTTTCTTTTTTTAATTTTTCTATAACTATCCAACTATCCATCACCTACATATTTGCCACCACGCCAGCCCTCTTACCCCACAAACCTCCCACCCAAATTCCTATCTTCAATACACAGACAGAGGATAATCTCAAAAAAATTTTAGATTCAGTTGACTTGTGCACAAGGCATACTGGCCAAATTGTGAACGAGATGCAAGAAGTATCAGTTCCCAAGCTTTGTTACATGGTACGTACCCATGTCAAAGCAAAATAACGTGGATACGGTTATGGGTTATTATGTGCTTGATACAATGATTAAATTAGGTCACACCAATCCGCCACATGTGACAAAAAAAGCTCAAATTTGATACCAATGAAGAGTTTTCTGCTTATGAGATAGATAGGAATCCCCCCCTTTCCCCACATTCCATTTAATTTAAGTTCTAACTGAATATATCCTTAAAGAATAATAACATCATACACCATACAATAGTATTGGCAGAGTATGTAAAAAAAAGATAGGACGTGTCAAACTACAGTACCATACTTTACACATTTTTCCGTATCTTGGGAGTAAGGATTCAAGGAGGTATGCTTCACAGATGTACCTAAGTCCATGTAACATAATCCTGAGCTTATGCAAGATGTTTCCAATCATTCAATTGAACAAAAGCTCATATAATAATGAATGAGAACACAAAGAAGAAGAATTTAGGGCAATTCTGCTCGACACACTTTGTTTTGCAGGATGGATGCATTTACTTCTTCAGTTCACGATAATTCTATTTCTTTCTTCTTTTCCTTCCTTCATACAAAGTTATAGCAGTCCATTTTCTTTAATTTTTTCGTTGATTTAGTTTGATATCTTCTTAATTTTAGATGATTCTGCAACTTATTGTCATTTTATGAGAACAAATTTAGTAAAAAGAACACTTTTGTATGCTTACAATAGCATGTCACATCATAAATTTAAACGTCAGTTTCACAGGAAAAGGTCTAAGTTACCCAAATGTGAAAATACGCATGAATACTACAGCATCCAATCCTGAGATTGACAATAGTTCTGCTTCTGAGGGCCGCCAAGCCTCTCTCACCCAGCCGGGAGAAGGTAATAACCTTTCCAAGTTGAAATCAGTTCTCTCTTGAGCATTTCTCTCAGCAATCAAGCGTGGTGCATAAACACTGATGTTACCTGGCTGCTTCCTCAATATAGAATATAGAGTGCAAAACAAAAGGCAGAGGCCGAGATTGATTCCAACAGATGTTAAAAGAGCAGAAAGAATCATTCCTTTGAGTGCTTATTAGGCCAATTATTCACGGTAACAATTCCTCACCCTCATAAACTCAACTGCATTAGCAGAAGCGAAATTCAACAACAGCTTATGTAGGTCACCTAATGGAAAGAGCTGCATGAAAGTGTAAAGACTAGTATTAGAAGTACAATTATTGTTTTAGCAATGTGTGTACTTACATTTATAACTTTTAAACGAATGATTTTAAGGAAAAAGAAAACATTTCAATAGAATAAGTAGCAAGAGGGGAAAAGGCCAATATTTTTCTTTTTTAATCTTTCTCCTTTTCTTTTTGCCCTGAATTGATCAATTTTCTTACACAAACCAATGGACCATTCGCCCAATGCTATGCTCTCTCCTCCCTCAAAGGAGAGGTGAGGGTTTGAGTCTCGTAGTGGGCAATTTGTAGTACTACCTAAACAAGTGCTAATCAAATATTCCATGTTACACGGACTTGGGTATGAGTGGTTGGCATGTAAGGAGTGCCTTGGTAACCACAATTCTCAACAGAAATATGGCATTCTATTTTGTGTTAACACACATCAAACCATTACCCATACATCCTTGGTTGAAACAAGTGGCAATAGCAGATTTTGGAATTGAAAAAACTATCAATGGGTAGCTCACTGAAGTAATAAAAAATAACTTACGAAACTAAAATTTAAGAGAAGACATGGTGCATAATAGAAAAAAATATATAAAAAGGAGAATTCATTTGATCGACTCCATCCATATAGAATAAAGGCAAGATGATGATCAATGGGTAGCTCACCGCGAGAGCACCCCTTGAAAACCCTACTCTTCCAAATTTCTAAATGAACATCTATCACAGCTAAAACAATTAATGATCTATGAAGAGGGACAGATCTAGGAATTCATATGAGGGGAGACAAAATTATATAGAGGGGTTTTTTCATAATTTCAGTGGAAGCAATTTTAAAATTCTATGGGTATAAATGTAAAAAAAGTATAAATTTTGGAATATAAAATACAACAATAAAAAAATTCAGTGGTTGCGAATGCCCCCACTGAGTAAGATCCCTGCCTATCTATGAACTATGATAACCAGCTACAAAATCAATGATCCAACCCTCGAAGTACAACATCAGCTGTAAAGCCTAGTTCATGAATTTTGAAATCCAACAGACCAGTAGTGTATAATATCTCAAATCTGAATCGAAACTATTTATATTTCAGTTTCAGATCATAATGAAACAATTGCTTCAGTAAGAGATTTACCAGCTTGGTGAATTGCTTCAGACGTGGATGAACCGAAAACCCTAATTAAGAAACGTACGATTGTTCGATGCGAGAAAATGCTTATGAAAGTGAGAAATAGACGGCGCGAGCGAGAGATCATACCTTATGCTATCGGAGAGAGAACCTGGTGTGTCGGTAAAGCTAGTAGGATATTTAGGATATTTTCGAAGTGGATAATCAGTGAACAAAACTGAGATACAAATGTCTATATATAGTAATTTAATATACAGTTTTATACACACATAAGCGGCTTGTCCGAATTGCCCATGGTATAACCCTGATCGATCAGTTTTTTATTTTTAAAGGTAAATTATACCTGCGTCTATTATTGTACCATTTGTTGATTGTAACCAACCTTTTGTTTAAAGCGAAGTTTAGCAGTTCTACTAACAAAAATGTTTTTTTATTACAGTAACAACTTTGAAAGGGGCCCTTTGGAGTTTAGACTGGTGGGTAGATTGATTGCTTGTCTCAATCACTAAACATCTCACGTGAGCTAATACACAATGCACGAGGCTTAAGATGATTCTTATTTTGAAAAAAAATTCTCACACCCTCTACCTTCGTGTTTTTTTTTTTTTTCGGAAGGTGTGTTATAAAAGACAAAATACACAAGGCCAAAGCCCAGACAAAACAAAGGCCACACATTTAGCCCAATTACAATCCAGATTGGTGAATCCAATTTAACAAGGCAAAGCACATGGCCCAACCCAATGTACCAGCTGCTCTAAGACAATTATAGGCTAAGGAAGACATGAACCCTAGACTAATGTTGTCTCAGTCAACCTCTGCATCCGGTGGTTCCAATCGACGAGGCAGAGGCTCTCAAACCCTCAACTTTCTAGTTTGATAATAAATTAGTTGATTATTAAATAATTAAATATTGCGAGGTCAAATTTCTTATGAGTCCATATTGTTGAGCGATTGTGTACTTCTAAAAGAAAGCCAAGAAGAAGAATTTTTCGTGAGTTGTCCATCGCAGATGGTGCTGAATCAAGGGCGGATTCAGGTTGGCTCAAGTCCACCCAAAAAAACGAAAAAAAATTCTATTATTATAACTAATTTTAGCCTAGCAATATATATATTATTAGTATTAACTCACTCAAATAAATATTAGTTCATTCCATTGATAATTATTAAATTCGTCTTTGTGTGAATGATTGTGTGCTTTTAAAGGAATTGAAGAATAAAAAATAACTTAGTCCGTTTAATGTTGAAGGATTTTTTAATGCGGACGGACATTTTAAAATTTTCACTTTGGAAAAGGACAAGAAATTGACAAGAAACTAACCCTCGTGTTATTATTGCTGTGGGAACGTGAACCTTACGCATAAAGGGGTGGCAATTCGTGTTAATAGGTCGTGTTCGTGTCATGTTAAAGTATGGATATTCTGTTAAATAAGTCGACACGAATACAACACGATTATTATACGAGTAATATAGCACAACACGTGTAACCCGTTTAATAATGGACCAAGACTTAACACGACACAAAATAACACGACAATACATGTTTAAATAATTTCTGACATGAACACGACATGTTTATTCAACATATTTAGTTAAACAGGTCATTTTTAATACGAACACGACATGTTTAGTTAAACAGGTTAATTGAGTTATAAACGGATTGACATGTTAAACATGAACACCATATGTTTATTTATCGTATCAATTCGGTTTGACACGATTACGATACGAACACAATTAAACTAAACTCAAACCCAAACCCAAACTCATTTATCTCGTGTCGTGTTAATTTTTGAAATTACCAAAATTACCTCACCTATGTAAAATTTACGTTTAACTATTATTCACCCACTTGAAAATTACCTTCAATAGTTATTTAGTTCATTTGAACTCCTATTTATTCCAAACATAAAAAGCAGAACTCCATTTTAGGTGGAATCCAATTCCTTTTTCCATTCCAATTTCAAATTTAAAGGAATTTGATTCCAAACAAATCCATTTTAGGCAGAATCCAATTCCTTTTTTCATTCCAATTTCAAATTCTAAAGAATTTGATTCTAAACAAATCGTTAATTTCTTAAAGTTATTTAGCCTTGAAGGGTAGTGCATAAATTTAAGTAACTCACAAATTAGGGCGGCAAATTGGGCGCGCTAACCCAGCCCAGCCCAACCCTAACCCAGAAAATTTGAAATTTAGGCATACAATTCACAAATCAGACTCATGCTCGGGTTGGGTTTTGTCAAAACCCAAACATATTTGAGTTGGGGTCGGGCTCAACCCGAACCCAACCAAAACCCAAAATAAAAAATAAATTCTCTTTTCTCTCTCCTCTCTCTCATTTCTCTCTTTTTTCTTTCTTTCTCAGCCGCCGTCCCCGCCACCGCCGCAACCACCGTCGTCCCTCGCCCTCAGCTCCTCCGCCCTCACCACCGCCGCCACTGATCCGCCGTCGTCCCTCGCCCTCAACAACAAAGTATATCATATATATATATATATGATATATCTCACACAAAACTCTAGTTATCAACAACAAAATAAATACGCAGAGATCTGAAATATATGGGTTTTGAACTTTTGAACAAAAAAAAAAATTTTAAAGGTTAAAAAAAATAGATGCCTCATCAGTACTCACTTTTCGTGAATCAAGGGAAAAAAAAAAAAATATATGTATACATGTCCATACAATGATTTTGTAGTTTGCAGTTGCAGAGAAAAAGAGAGAGTTGAGAATGAGACCGGGAGGCGATTAGGGAGGTTGAAATGATTTGCCCTAATTTTTTTTTGGTTTTTTTATAATAATATAATCAAATATATATATATATATATATATATATATAAATTTTCGGCGAATTTTTTTTTTATTTTTTATTTTATAAAAAAACTCAATCCGTTAACCCGACTCGGCCGGCCAGAAAATATTCGGGCTAGGTTTTGACCATAACCCATATTGAGTACAATTCGGGCTGACCTAACTCAATCCGATTCGAGTTGAGATTGGGTTGGGACTGGGCTGAGTTGGGTTGGGCCAACCCAACTTGCAGCCCTACCACAAATATAAGCAAAATAGTCTAAATAACCAACAAATATAGGCAAAATAGTCTATGTTATCAAGGCTCGTGAACCATCTGATATCGTAAAATAAATATTAAAAGAAAAATAAAAATCGGCATGTAATTATGCTTTTTAAGTAGATAAATATGCTTATTGTACAAACACTTGTAATAAAGTTATTTATTGCCCTCATTTGAGATAAATTATTAAATGGTCCAAGACCATTAATACTTAGTGGATTAATTAAATACAGACTTTTGAATTAAGATAATGGCTCCACAAGAGTGTCATGTCATTAGTATATTCTTCATTTGGAGTAGATATTGAATGCACTAAGTGTGCCATGTCATTAGTGCACTCATCCAATGACAAAAGTACTACTTAAAAAAAATTGACCTAATTATTTATAAAATTACTAATAACAAAATAATATGTCATATTTCATTAAATATGTATATATAAAATTACTAATAACAAAATAATATGTTATATTTCATTAAATATGTATACTAACAACATAACACACGCACCCAATATGATCAATTTGTGAGAAGTTCCGAACATTGTGTTAAGTAATAAATGATTAGATACGTATTATTATGTACGCAATAAATATGCATATTTTACTTGTGTTTTAGACCTAACTTTCAACTCAAAAATCTTTTTACTAAATGAAAATAATTTCTAAACACTACTTGTTGGAACATTTAATCCACACTACTTATTAAAATGCTAATCATACTTGGAAGAGAAAAAATAAAACTATTTGGAACATTTCACACTACCTATTAAAATGCTAATCATACTTGGAAGAGAAAAAATAAAACTATTTGGAACATTTAATCCACACTACCTATTAAAATGCTAATCATACTTGGAAGAGAAAAAATAAATAAATAATTGTAATTTTAATCCTTCCCATCCGTGGCCCGAATATGCTTTTATACCCTGCCAGCTCAGCTGTCACAAAAGATTGAATGAAGACCCTTTGTCCGAACACCAGCCCTGCGTTTCGTTCATCATTCAAAATCTTCCCTTTATAAACCACTTTAGACCCATATCACGAAGTTCTGTCGTTTGAAACAGCAAAACAGTTGCCAACAACATCACATCAATTACCACCGGACTACGGCTATTTTCCCGGCTATCTCTTCAGCGTCCGGCGAGGTTCCGATTCACCGATCAGTCAAGGTTTGTTCAATTTATCTGATTAAAATAATCAAGATCATATTATTTTCAAACAATAGTAAAGTTTTTTATTTTGATTTGATCTGTCTCTTCCAATTTGTTTACATTTTTATCATTTAAGTCCGATTAAATGATTATATTGCGATCCGTTTATAATAACAATCCAAAGATGTTGTTAATCGAATTGTTTCATGTTTCTTATGGCCTGATGGGAATGGATTTATGTGAATATCTTGTTGGACAGGGTTTGGTGGAGATCTGGGCACGATGAGTGATGTATTTGAAGGATACGAACGTCAATACTGCGAGGTTTCAGCAAATTTGTCGAAGAAGTGCACTTCGGCTAGTTTGCTTGATGGAGGTGAGACAAAACCCTACTTCAATTTCGCTACCTGCTTGATTCAATTCATCTTATTTGTATACATATATGTGTATATGTTATGTAGGCATATAAACACACAGCACAGGATTCTATATTCACTAGTTTAGGTAACTGGTTATCCATTTCACATTATTTTCATGAGGTGTTTTATTTACTTTGGACACCCACACCAAATAAAAAAGAACAAGAAGAAGAAGAAAGGAGTAATGCATAAAACACATTATTTTTTTGACTTAATCTTTGATATCGGGCTCCTCTCAACCTTTCTTCCCTTCAAAATATGTATTGCTTTAATTCAATATGTTGGGTAAATTTGTTGGAGGAGGAAGAACAAAGAATTTGGATATAGAAATAAGAAAACTTTACCGGGTTGGAGGAGGAAGAACAAAGAATTTGGGTATAGAAATAAGAAAACTTTACTGGGTTATGACATCCTTTTGTTTTTATTTCTTCATCGGAGTGGGTTCAATACAGAAAAGGTTAAGGTTCAAAATCATACAAATAGAAAAGAGGAAGCTCTTTTTATGCTGAAGGAACCATGCAACTTTGAAGGGAATAAAGGGTGGGAAAGGATGTTTTTGATTTGTTTTGTAATGTATATTGCAACGAATGGTGTTTTTGTATTGGAACCTGCTCTATTTAATAAATTTAATGTTATTTTTAGATTTGTTTCGAGATGATCTAACTAAATACTAGTGTTCTCTTATGCACGCACAAATCCTTTCTAACACCCGCCAATGCAAACAAACGCACATGTGCACACACTGTTTGCATCTGGTGATAATTGATCTTTCAAAGACATTTTTTTTTTGGCTAAAAATAATTCATTATATTTAATACTGTAGCAAACTTTCCCATTTAAAATCTGTTTTCCAAATCTGTTCCCTCATTGTTTTTGAATGGTATTTAGAGAGATGTAGAAATAAACGTGAGAAGGAAAAGATTGGGAAGGGGTCTGTGAAATGGATAGAAGCCTTTGTGCCTCCATGCATGCAATACACAAACATTATGTACAGCTACAAAAGAAAAGGGGGCCAGTATCTTATTTATATATTCATTGGGAGACAAAGGTAGTATGTATATAGAATGAAATTTTTTGCTATTTTTATTTTCGAAGTGGGGTATTTACTTTGATAATCTGCATTTAAAGTGCCCATGTAGTACAGTAGAAATATATTTACAATATATTTATACACACGTATAGGATATAAATGACGGAGCTGAACCAAGTATTGGCCTGAACATAAACTTATCATTTTTACAGTAAAGCTGAAGAATCAGATTTAAATTTTATGATGTGACATGATATTTAAAATTTTGAAAATAAATAGTATCCCAAGATATTTCATGATCCATGCATCACTAAGAGCACACCTTGTGTATGGAACAAATACAAATGAAGTCAAATTGGAGTTGCTAGACTCCATTGTTGCTTGGTAACTTACCCAATCAAACAACTGTGCTGGGAGTCTCCTTATTCCAGTAATCTTAGAATTCTCTAAAGAGTATTCCCGGTTGGGATTCATGAGTTCATGTTGTTCATCAAAGTAGATGAAAGTAAATAGTGCTACTGGTGCATGTTTGAGCCCAAGTGAGCCAAGTATACTCTTTGTCATGCTCGGCTCAATTATTAGAGGAGCTTGCATCATGTGTTTGAGCTTGGTTCAGCTGGCGTCACGATGGAGAGCTTGGATGAGATTTCAAGGAGTCGAGTCCAGGTAATTTATGAGCTGCTCGGCTCACTTTGCAGCTTTCTGCAGTTACTTGAATGAACTCTGCACATCACATTCGGCAGTGGATACAATACCACTCAAGGTAATAGTTGGCTGTAAAGATATACATTCATCTAATGTTATGGGTTACAAAAACAGATTTTTCTGTAAACGGTGGTTTGGGTTTTTGCACACATTCTTATACCATACGGAATGTTTAATCATTGTTTCTTGTTTGCTAGTTTTATGTTTTGTTTTTCTTTACCATATATATATATATATATATATTTTTTTTTTGTCCATACATTTTTTTTCATGTTGGTTATGGAGGTCGATCTCATGGACTTGCAATATCTCACTAATTGCAGAGCAAAAGAAGCAAAAAGTTTCTGAAATAAAAACTGGTCTGGATGAAGCGGAATCCTTGGTACTGTATTGACTTATTGTTGCCTACAATTTTCTTTTTCTTTTTCTTTTTCTTTTTTACATATTCTTGGAGTTGAATGTGATCTTTGCTGATTATTTTTTCAGATACGAAAAATGGACCTTGAGGCGAGAAGTCTGCAGCCAAATGTAAAAGCTGTGCTTCTTGCTAAGTTAAGGGAATACAAATCTGATCTGAACAATTTAAAAAGTGAAGTTAAACGAATTTCATCAGGTAACTTGAACTATAGTGCACGAGATGCATTACTGGAGTCGGGAATGGCTGATACACTAACGGTATGTATGGGGTTGTTATGGACTTATTTTATTTTCTCATTGTGACAAATTTAGGTCCAGTTTGTATCATTTGCCGGTGTGCTTTTAAGATTGATTTTCAAAAAATATTCAGGGAAGGCTGAGTCTTTAGGAATTTGTTTATGGCCATTTTTCCACATTTTCAAGCAATACGTTAAAAAATAATCCAAAAATGCCAATGATAATCATTTAAAACAAGTTTTTTTAAAAATAATATGAAGCAATCCTTAGTGTCTGATTTTTCCATATCTAAAAGTTTGTGTTTGCTTGACAATTTCAAGTTTCAAATATCCACGGGCTCTCATATGTGATTCTCTCCCATTTGAATCTTGGGATTCTCATTCTTGTTCTGAACTTGTGGAGAAACTGGCGATGAATGAAATAGGTATCAGCTGACCAAAGATCGAGATTGTTAATGTCAACTGAAAGATTAAACAAGTCCAGTGACAGAGTTAGGGAAAGTAGGAAGACCATGCTAGAGACAGAAGACCTTGGCGTTTCGATTCTCCAAGATTTGCATCAACAGCGACAGTCTCTCTTGCATGCTCATGATACGGTATTACTCGACGAATATTTCTTTATTTTATTTACATTTCACAGTGATGATTTTTTCCGCCCCAAACACACACTATCAGTCTCTCACTATCTACCTTTATATATATCTTACGGTTTGCTTTTCTAATTTCAGCTTCATGGAGTGGATGACAACATTAGCAGGAGTAAGAAAATTTTGACTTCCATCTCAAGAAGGATGAGCAAGAACAAGTGGATGATTGGCGCCGTCATTGCAGTACTTATTCTCGCCGTCATTTTGATATTATACTTTAAGCTCAAATAAGCCAAAACACGGTTGTTGGATTTTTTTGCCGGTGTTTTTAAAGATACATGAAGATCTTTGCACTCTTTTATATGCTGTTTGTTTTGAAAAGTTTGCGTGTGAGTTTTAACATTCATTTGCTTGATTAATGAAAACCCATTCTGCCCCATCTTTCTGCCCCATCTGTGAAATGCCTCAGATTTCGGGACTCTTGTGAATTTGGAGGATCATATAAATAATTACTTAGGCACTACCCGTGAGACTGGTCTGGTTTTTGATTGGCTCGGTTGTCACCACTAACTGTTCATTTTTTTTTTTTTTGTTGCAATTCGATTCACTTTCATTATTTTTCATCATTAATCATGTCCATTATTTCATGTCTCACCTGCGGGAGAACGACTATTTCACAGGTATTTTAAGTAGGATTATCTGGAAATTTTGTTGGAATTTATATAGTTAGAATTCAGAAAAAGCTTTGTGGTGGTTTGTGTTTGGTCATGATTAAAAAATATTGAAGAATCTAAGTATTCAAAAGCTCTTGCTTGACATGATCCATTAATGCATGTGAACAAGAATTGGAACTCTATTTCTTTCTTCCGAGACAACCACTGCATCATCAGCAGGAGACTCACAAGTGCCCTCGTTGTGACCAACTCCTCTCTCAGCCTCGCTACTTTTTGACTTGTAGGAGGTACTGGACTCAAGGAGGAACCCTAAGGAATGTACCCATCGGAGGTGGATGTTGGAAAGGGAAGCAGGCCAAAGGAGCCTCCTCCTCAAGTAGTGGTGGCGGCGATAATCTGAGATCTCAACCACCACCACCACTACCACCACCAGGTCCACCACAGCAAGAGGTACAGGTGCCCCAAAATTTAACACAAGAAGGAATGGGGACTTTGGTTTCGCCGGATGGTTCTTGGAATCACACCGGTGATAGCCAGTACTGCAACTGCTGATTCCACCAAGGCTGCCATTGCTGAGGAATCACAGCATGGTTGATTCCCTCCAGCTTCTCCCTGATCTCCTTGATGTAAATCAGAACATGATGAATCATCTCCGTGAGCTCCTGCTTGACACGATCCATTAATGCATGAGATAAGTCCAGCAAATAACACACAGAATGTGAACAAAAATTGAAACTGTATTTACCTCCTTGGCTAATTCAGCTGCTTTGGCTCTTGCCCTTGTATGCACTACCTGGGCGGCCTCCATCTTTTCCAGAAAATCTGCATATATGTTAGCAAGAATTTGTATATACATATACATATACACATACATATATATATATATATATATATATATATATAGATATTCCAAGAGAACAAAAGAATTAGCGGGATCGTTATTACTTCCTCTGTCTGATGCAATATCCATCATCTTCGCCCTTGCAGAGTCCATTGTTTCCTTAAGATCCTGAACATACATGACAATTAGCAAATACTGTATAGTGATTAAGGATATTAACTTGTCCAGTTCAAAGGAGGATCATTTAATCATTAGCAAATGTATTGCAGACTAATGCCAATTCATCATATTGCTAAAGAAAACATATTTGATTTTGGATACAGAGAGCAAAACAAGAAATCAATTGGAACCTAGAGGAAAAAAAAGGAGGGACGAAAGTTATGTGTTACCTCTAATAATAAAACACATGCAGTCCAATTTCCGGCATTCGCACATTTGCTCAACAAGCTATTTATGTGCCAGAATGATCTATCAGATCGGAGCACACTCATATCATCAAAAACTACTGCTTTCAAGATATCTTCATCCTTGACAAGCTCCATAAATGTTTTGCAACTGTAATTAGAACGTTAATAGAAATAAAATAAAAAAGAAAAAGAAAAAGAATGGGTATATATATATGTATTTTTCCCCCCCTCTGATTATCATTTGGGGCAGGGGGCATCTAAAATACACATCCTTTTAAATAATTTAAAAAAAGACCTAAAAGCAATAATAAAGTATGCATATGAAATGATTAGAACATGTTTTGTGGTGTAATTCAGCAATTTCAGCTAGCTGAGCTCTACAATATTGGCCTTTAAATGGTGGTGCTTTCAACCTTAAAATAAAATGCCCTGAATGATACTTGACCTTAGCTAGAGAATTCCAATACATTGGGTTTTTGGATGGAAAGAATTTTAATCCTTTACTTACCGGGGAAAAAAAAAAAAAAAAAAAAAAAAAAAAATCCTGAAAAATTTCAGACTTTGTTTCACAAGCCAAAATTGAAATTATATATGAAATATTTAGATGGTAATGTACTCATAGAGTCTTACACTGATATCGTCCTTGCAAAATGGAGTGCGCCATTTGAAGAACTCACTACAGGACGGATTATTTGCTTTAATATATCAAAGTTTAAATCCGTTATATTCGTGTGCTTCTGTTCCGTAATTATTTCTGTGTGCTTCTGCTCCATAATTCTGCAACATAAAAATAATCTTCCAAATGACATAAATAATATAAGAAACTCCAGAAGTACCAAAGGACATTCTACTCGACATTGTCAGCAAATTTGCCAACATTTTGAGAATTTAAAAAAATAAGGATGCATTATGATGTTATAATCCAAGTTTTAGAATCAAAGTGTTAGTCTAAATACATATATGCACATGTATTTGTAGTCGATCATTCACTACAAGCGTCCAATAATCGATTTTGACAAAGTAGAAGTTCATTTTCAAAATTCTGTACAAAGAAGTGCGCTACCTTTCCTTTCTTCTCTTTAGCTAAGAAAAGTAGAACTTCTTTTATAACAAAAAATTGTCACTCGTTTCGGTGTGTAGAGTGTCAACCCTCGATTACCCTATTTATAAGTCATTTTGACATGGCATCAATATTTAATTAGTCATTTACACTGGTTTAAGGTGTCATGCCGTAACGAATAGGATGACTTGTTTTTTTAATCAGTCAAGTGGATGACGTTTTTAATAAGTAGTAAAGTGTCGCTACGTGTCATAACAACGTAAATGACTTTTTATAACTTGATGACTTTTTTATTATTATTGGTATGGATATTTAATTAATAGTCATTAGACGTACGTCTCTATTATATATATATATATATATAAATATTAAGATTATCCATATTTATTAGTTATCAGTCAAGTGGTTGTCTTTTTTTAATCGATTGTTTAAAGTGACGCCACGTGTCATAACAACGTAAATGACTTTTTATAACATAATGACTTTTTATTAGTATTGGTATCGATATTAATTAGTTATCATCAAATTGTACGTCTCTTTTATATATATATATATATATATATATATATATATATATATATTACGTTAATATTTATATATATATTTAAAGATTATCTACATTTAATTAGTTGTTATCATTACACGTTTGTGTCATTACATGTTGTCTTAACAAGGTGGATGACTTTTTTTTGTCTTAAATAATCAGTCGTCTAAAGCATCATGTGTTATATATTTGCCTCGTTTATTTTATTTATTTATTATTATTTTTTCCACACAGCCTTTTGTATGTTGTAATTTGTTCTAATAGGCTCTTGCCTACCTATATATATATATATATATCGATATCATTATCAATTTAATTTCTAGAACTAACCAACTAATTATCTAGTTATTTATAAATTCTCTACTTCTCTAAAATCTTTTTGAATTCATCCATTTATACAAATCCTTCAATATTCTAGAATTCTCCATCTCTTTATTACATTCCATACTTTCTTATTATTTTTAAACAAAAGTATTATATCCGAAAATATCTGCATTCCTAGTTTACCGTTGCATTTTGAATATAAATTGTGCTTCGTAATTTAAAGACATTATCATTTTTTTTGCTCGATCTCTCCTTACTTTTTATCTTCTTTACTTTGTTAATAACCTTATCATTAGTCAACTCCTTTTTGAATATAGTGTAATATATATTGTTTATATTAGTTATTAATTACGTAGTATATAAATTACACTACACACCTGTCTCAAAGTTATATATTTTTTGACACATAATTTTACGAGATTTAAAATTATGTATTTGACTCTTGCAGTTTTAGGCCATTACCACTGGCGGATTTAGGGGGCTTTGGTGGGGCTCATGCCCATCCCAAATATATATATATTTTTTTATAGTAAATTTTAGTTCAGTTCAAAAAAAAAAAAAGTTAATCCAATAAAAAAAAAGTTAATCCATCCTAACATATTTAAATTGATGTAGGCGACAAGTTGGCTGTCACAATATTTATCAATCACCGTGCAAACACTTGTTTCATCTATATTTTGGAACTTATGCAACTGTTTTGGATTAAATTCATTTAGATCCCTACTTTGCAAATTTTCAATCAAATCCCCTACTTTAGTTTCCTCTCGGGTCAAAGATGGTTAGAGATGCCTTTAATGTCCAATTTGCCCTTCAATTTCATTTAAGTACTTTTCCCCCACATACAATTTTTTTTAAAAAAAAGAAAAAGAAAAAAAGAAGATAATTAAATCCTATCAAATTTCAATAAATAAACTAAGTCTTAAATTAATTTGAAACGTTTTTCTATATAAAATCTAAACCCCTCAATTTTTCGTTTATAGTTTTACTAAACCAGAACTAAAACTTCACAGTTATAACTTTTATTCAAAAAATGATATGTAATTCAATTATTTTTTTTTCTTATTAAGCTATTTATGTTTAAAATTTCTTTTTAGCAATTGAATTTTGTTATTTCATTTATAAATTTTACCCACCAAATAAATGTTGTATTTTTATAAACTATAAAATTATTTAATTATTTTAATTAAAAATATTGTTGAATTTATTGACTTCTCTATAGTATTTACTTTTGGGTTTAAAATTGTAACTTGAATTCTACATAGGAACTTTTGAATTGAATTTAAATTAAATTAATTATATTTTAAATTCAACATGTTATATAATTAATTCACTAAAAAAAAAAGGACTAATTATGAGCAAACGAAAAAAATTTGTAATCACAAATTGTTGAGGATGAAATTGAAAATTTGATAGATTTATAACTAAAATAAAATATTTATCAAAAGTATGATTGAGATGGATATAATGGTGGGTACAACATTGCTCCATATGTATGCAAAATGTGGTAGGATAAATGTTGCATGTCAAGTCTTTAAAGCAATGACCAGAAGGAATGTTGTGGCATGGAGTGCTATGCTAAGTGGTCTAGCGAAGCACGGACGAGGGAATGTTGTGGTGGACATCTTTCATTAGATGGTAAAACAAGTCGAGCCATATGATGTAACCTTCACGGCCGTGTTAAGTGCTTTTAGTCACTCTGTTCAAGTTGAATAGGGTTGCCAATATTTCTGTAACCTCAAATCAGTGTAAGTTGTGACACCTTCAATGGAACAAGAGATGGTGCGTTTCTATATTTGTCAAGATTGTAATTCTGCTATGAAGTTTGTATCTACCATATGAAAGGGAAATTGTTATTAGAGATCATAATCGTTTTCATTGTTTTAAGCAAGGTTCATGTTCTTCTTGTGATTACTGGTGATCAGAAGTGAACTATGCTGATAAATGCTGAGAGAAATATTTTTGCCTGTGAAAAAAAAAAAAAAAAAAATGCAGAGAGAAATAATCTGTGTAATTTGTCATCAGCGTATATTATTATATATCTACATATATCTACGTATTCTCGGTTAGGAAACTGAGCTTCATTCTGATGGTTTGTACATGTTGAATTCTTGCATGGCATTAGAAATGGTGTAATAGTGCATTTAAGAGGGAAAACAGGGAATAAGTTTTGTGGTGTTCATATTTGGTCATGATTAAAAAATAAAAAAAATTTGAAGAATCTCATTATTCACATTGAACTTGCTAAGCCTATTTATTGATTCAATTTGTGTTGTTTTCGTTTTATTAATAAATTTATTTGGATCATACAATAAGATACGAAGTCAAGTTAATTAAGAATAATTAGTAATAATTCATGAAAAGGCTGAATTGGTCCAGTATAGGTGAGAGTACTCTCTCTGAGAGTTCCTATACAAGAACATCTCTTACTAAATGTCTTTTAAAACACTATATATTTTCTTTGTTATGTTGCAAAAAGCCATATTGATTTTTTAGATCGGAGAAAGTAATGAAACAAGTCGATCATTGAAAAAAATAAAATCTAAATAAGATTGCAAAATAGCAATAATTGATTCAGTAAAATAACATTATCATAATTTGAGATGAAACTTAGCTACACAGGATTAGGATTGAAGCAAACTTCAATAGGAGAATCACCGGGACGACGATAGCCATTGATTCAACTCCCGTTTCCACCAAGCCTGCCATTTATGAGGAATCACAACATGCTTGATTCTTTCCATACTCTCCTTGATCTCCTTGCAAATCCGATCAATCTCAACATCACGAAACATCTCCAAAATCTCCTGCTTGACATGATCCATTAATGCATATGAGATGAAAGTCCAGCAAATAAAGGAGAAAATGCATGTGAACAAGAATTAAAGCTGTGGTTACCTTTTGGGCTGACTCAGCAGCTCTCGCTCTTGCCCTTGTATGTACGACACTTACAGCCACCATCTTTTCCAGAAAATCTGCATGTAGGTATTAATTAGCAAGAATTCATTAGTTCATGATCGAGATTCTAAGAGGAGGACGAATCACAATTGTTATTACTTTCTTTGGCTGCTTCCATAGCCCTCATCTTCACCCTCATAGACTCTATTCTTTCATTGAGATCCTGAACATGCGTAACAATTAGCAAGAACGTATAATGCTACTAGAAAGACCAACGGGTCAGTGGCCTAGCGGTATCAGCCTCTTACTTCCCAAAGGGAAGTCAGGGGTTCAAGTCTCAGAGGAGACAAGTGTGTGTGAGTACCAACTAGGAAAAACAAAATGTTACTAGAAAGCAAATATAGGGATTAAGGATACAAACTTGTGCAATTAAAGGAGTCAAGTTCAAGGAATTTGAAAAGGAAAGAAATTTAAGGCACCACCGAAAAGGCCTCCTAAGTGAACTAGTCAAAGGAGGTTCATTTGATAAGTAGGAAATGTATTTCTGACTAATGCCAATTCATCACATTGCTAAAGAATCAAGTG
Organism: Cornus florida; assembly: GCF_030987335.1. NCBI lineage: Eukaryota > Viridiplantae > Streptophyta > Magnoliopsida > Cornales > Cornaceae > Cornus > Cornus florida. The sequence continues at coordinate 7,164,313 of NW_026775577.1, read as the reverse complement.
GAAACTAGGGGCAAAAATGGAGGGAAGAAAGGTATATGTTACCTCTAATACCAAGTCATAAGCAGTCCAATTTCCAGCATTCGCACATTTGCTTAACAAGCCATTTATGTACCAGAATGATCTATCACGTCTAGAAACTCTCACATCATCAAAATCTACAGATTTCAAAATGTCTTTATCCTCCGAAAGCTCCCTAAATGCTTTGCAGCTGTGATTAGAACGTTAATATAAATAAAACCAGAAAAAAGAAAGGATATATGTGTATTTTACTGTGTATACTCTACAAATAGCTTAGATATCACAATCAAAACTTCTTAACAGAGCAAACCAAAAAAATAAATAAAACACACACGCTTACAAAAATTCTTCAATCCAACTCGGATAAATATATGTCCATCCAAAAAGCCAAAAAATTCCAGAAAACCAATTTTCCTAACAACCATCAAATTCCTATTGAATGGCTTAATTCATGCATCACTTTTTTTCTTAAGCAGACACCAATCATGCCTCCTGTCATATGCTTATGTTCAAGATTGAAGTTCATCATTCACCAAAGCCCCAAGAAGGAGATCAATTATTCAATTTCTGGAATGGTTGAAAAGTTCAAAAGAACATAAAAATAATAATAAAGTACGCATATGAAAACATTAGGACAATTTTTACAATGTAATTCAGCAATTTCAGGTACCTGAGCTCTATAGTATGGCCCATTAAATGGTGTTGCCTTCAACCTTAAAATAAACATGCATGCCATATGATACTTGACCTTAGCTATTTCATGTTCTCTAACTCAAAAATTCTACTAATACATAGGTTTCTTGGATGGACATAAAGTTCAATCAAAATTTTTAAATCCAAATAATTTGAATCCCAAATAGCTCGAGGCTTTGGATCTCGAAACAAAAATTTAGAAATTATATCAGAAACCTTTGCATGGTAATCAATATAATGACAGGCTAACACAAATACATTCCTCAAAATGGCTTACACTGATATCGTCCTTGCAAAATTAACTGCTCCATTGGGAGAATTTGCTACTGAACTTATGATAAGCTTCAATACATCATAATTCAAATCAGTAACATTTGTCTTCTTTTGGTACATCATTTTTTTTGTTAAGTGCTTTTGGTCCATAATTCTGCAACATAAAATATTATCTTCCAAATGTTATAAATAATATAGGAAATAAAACTTGGGATATTATACATTAATTGTCTTTGGTCCTCCAAAGAAACCTGCTATGCATAAAAGATTACTAAACCTTCTGTCAATTGATAACCAACTAAGCAATGAGAGAACAAATCAATAAGGAGTAGCTACAAAATTCATGATCGTGCATCTGAACCTACCATGTGACAAACATACTCATTTCTAAAAAGAAATTTTTGTCAGGCATGTGATGCAACAATGATGAGGACGCGAGCTCACTTGGAGCAACCCCATCACAATATTTTCCTTTTAGAAAACATCCTCCGGTAAAAAGGATCAGTTAGTAATGAAGTACTTTTTTAGTTATTAAAGAGAAAAAAGTACTATGTTACTTGGGGAAACTTATACCAATCTTTTTATAATGGGTTAAGTGCAAAAAACCCCCCTGATATATAGACTTTGTGCAAAACTAGTCCCTACTTTTTGAAAATGTGCATGCAAGTCCACAAAATTCAAAAAAGGTGCAGAACTAGTCCCTCTGACCACCTTTTTACAAAAAGTAAAACTGAAAATCCCATTTTACCCTTTTGTTTCCCATTTTGCCCCTCATCCATTTGTGCATATAAGGCCCTCACCAATTGTGCATATAAGGATCCCCCACCCCTAGACCCAATTCGTGTCTCTCTCTCTCTCTCTCTCCATGTCTGCTTCAATTCTTTTTTTCCTATGTTAATTTCTCCATGTCTGCTTCAATTCTTTTTTTCCTCTGTTAATTTTTTTATTTCTCCATTTCTTCATTTCTTTCTTTATCCATAATTGCACACTATTTATATTATTAATTGTCTTAGAAATTTTTTTGGCACTCCTTAACTATGCATACTTGTTTTGAGGACAACCGTAATATCAAAAGAAAAGTGTGCAAAATGGATAATATCTACGCAATGCAAGTATATATGGGCTGATATTTTGTTCAATTTATGAGCAGTAAGAATAGTTCCTCGATGTGAGATAGATATACATACATATATATATATAAGTATAAAATGGTGCATCCCCATTGTGTGTGTATTTAACTAATGAACTCTTCTGTGGCCTCCCCTGTCTGCTATTTAGGAGCAGTAAGGCATGAAGGTTGAAGCCATGTGATAAACATGAGATTGGCATGGTTTCTTTTATTGATTGTGACATAGTAATGGATTAGAAGCCAACAAATTATCAATCCACTGATATTATGTAAAGATTGCTGATGAGTCTGATATATATTTTTGGCTGAAAGGTTGGATATTATCAATTAAGAAAGTATATATATATATATATATATAGGTGGGGACACTTCGTTTATGCTCCATCCAATTATTTGAGTTAGGGTTTGAAGATTGAACTGATGGGAGCAAAGCACTTTTGTTTTCCCTGTTTGTCTCATTACTTTTTAAAAATCATTTTGGGATATATGCAGCTTTACACCATTGAGATCTTGTTAATGAACATGACCTATTATAATAAAGAAACGGAAGGAAAATGCAACATATTATACTAAAATTTTGTAACTACCAACATTGCCCAAATTGATTAGTAACGGCGAACCCAAACTAGAACAGCGGCTGAAGCTTGCGAATGGTGAACCCGAACTGGAATAGCGGGCGATGGAAACTGAAAGATATGGGTTTTGATTTTTTGAACAATCTGAAATGATATGCCGATATGGGTTTTGAACTTTTGATTCTTGCAGACAGATAGATAAACTAAAATATATGGGTTTTGAACTTCTGATTCTTGTAGTTTGCAGTTGCAGAGAGAGAGAGAGGGGACAAGTTCAGAGTTGAGAACGAGAATAGCGATGGAGGTGGAGGTTGAAATGATTTGCGCTACAACCCATCATCCATGGGCCTATAGATTTGCCCTAATGATATATGGTGTGCATATATATATATATATGTATATATAAATGACAAATTTATTTATATTTTAAAATATAAAAGGGCATGTTTAGTTTTAGATTTAATTATATTCAGGTTTAGGTTATCCCTATTTTATACAATTTGAGGTTTATTTTATCTTTCTGCCAAACAAACCCCATTTTATACAAATTTGGACAAAAGGGTCATTTTACATAGCCTGTATTTATAATCACTAATTTATTCAACTGAAGTGAGGGTATTATCGTCATTTTACATCACCCAGGGACCTATTCGCACCAAATTGATAGTATAGGGGTTTTTTTTACCACACAGGGATTGATATGCACTATATCGATAGTTGAGGGGGAATTTTTGCACTTAACCCTCTTATAATACAATCAAACACATAAATTCGATGCACTTCCTCATTGCAAGCTAACAACAATTACAAGAAAAAATAGAATATTGATAGTTTGCCGTTACTCATATGAGAACATGAGCTCAATATTGATTATAGACCTCAATATTGATTATAAACACAAACCAGAAGCTAACAACTGAATTGACGAATCAAATTTTGGGGTACCATCTCTAAATGCAAAACATGCTACTACTTGTTCTCTATAAGAATAAAGATTTTAGGGGGCATTTATTTGTTATGGTTTTTGTGGACAACAGCGGTATTTACATAGGGAGTTTGGTGTAATGATGTATTCTGGATGTCAACTGCATTAGGGGTAGAAAAGATTCCAGTGGGAATAACAAAATGTGGTTTTAACTTGGTCATATATTCTAAGAACAATTAAACAAAACTGAAATAAAATTTTAAGTTTATATAAGAGGTGATTTGATTTCCAAGGATATACTGCTGTTAGAAATGGGTATTCTAGGATGAAAAAACTTTGTAGTAAAACATTATTATTGAACTTGCAATTAGATTCTACTTTCTGCCGCAACCCCAAGATATCAAAACCAAACATGTAGTAAACAGTCTTTTAAGTAAATTGTTTTAAAAAAATTTTAATTCTATTTTTTCTTTCTCTGGTTTTTTATGATTGGCATGATTCACGTTTCAGATTATGTAATTCTGAATATACATTTGAACTAGTCGATCCCTTTTGCAATGCTAATTGAGACAAGAAGAAAGAAAGAAAGAGAAGAAAAAAGAATCGATGGGTAGTGATGTAAGTACCTTTCAGTTGTCGATAGTGATCGATCGCGATAAACTTGGGTTGCGCTTGAACGGCAAGGGATGTTTAATAGCTTGTTTCAATGAGAAAACCTAAATGTACAGTATTTTTTATTGTCAGAGGCGACAGTGTCGATAGGTTTTTAATCTGTTTCGGTTGTTCGGTTTATGGATTAGACGTTAAATTTTAGTCCCTTACAATTTATAGTATATTTAAAATTATTTATTTATCATGGGTAATTTACGTATTTATGTAAATAGGGGAGGTAATGAAAATTCATATTGGTTGCTAACACATTACACTTACCATGAAAAAACATTTCATCCTAAAAGTTGTCATTTATTACCGTATTACAAACGACACTCTTACCATTCCTATTTATAATACAAAGAAAAGATTAATTTTTTAAAAATAGTGAACTAAATATCTACATATTTATATATATATGTATATGTTTTTTTTTTTTTTTTTTCTTCAGTAAATACAAAGTTATTTATTTCTTGCATGCAAGACTATTAATTGACCAAATTGAATGGTATATATTTGCCCCTCAGTAATTTTATAAGTTTATCAATTGTTTTTTTCTCCATTTCATTTATCTATTGATAATTTTATTTTACTATACAAATTTTTTTCTTCAGTAATTCCATTTGAAATATAATCAAATATGTAGATGCCTCAATAATTCAGTAGATTAGTGTCTCGATGGATACGATAATATATATTTATGTCATTTTTGACACTAATATATAAATTTACCGACACCTATAATTTCTAACATGAAATTGACATATATATTTGACACGTTTAATTATGCAACACGGTTAATAATTGTGTCAATTCTATAAATAATCAACTCATGTTAATGAAAAAGAAAAAGAAAAGAGAAAAAAATAAAAATAAAAATCACATGTTGTACTTATTTCCAATTTTCCTTCGTATTTTGGACTTTATGGTCCTTTCTGCTTCTTAGTTTTCTTTCCCTCACTGTCATAAAAAAAAACTTTAGCAGTATGCTACAGATATTTGATGCAATTAAAAATTTCTAAAACCTTACTATTATTATTATTATTATTATTATTTAAGAAAACTAAAACCTTATTCTTTTCTTCTTTTTTATTTTTTTATTTTTTATTTTTATGGCTAATGATATGCCCAATCGAGTGTTGTCCCCTCTTGAGAACATGTGCTCGACAATCCGCTCTCGACGTCGGCGAGAAGCTTCACGCCACCACCATCACCACCGGCCTTTAAGTCTTCCCGAACTCATTCCTCCATGCCACCATCCTCCCCTTGTATGCCGCGTGCGTTCGGCTCGCAAAGTGTTCGACAAAATTCCTCGTGGCCAATTGAGAACATATGCATTGTTCTCGACACTCCGCTCTCAACGTCGGCAAGAAGCTTCACGCCGCCACCATCACCACCGGCCTTTTAGTCTTTCCCAACCCATTCCTCCACTTGAATGATGCGTGTCGCAAGGTGTTCGACGAAATTCCCCACTCGCAATGGATTGCTCATAGAGGCACTCAGTTTATTGGTCGATATGCGAAAACTGGCTGATAATGTGTTTGGGTTTCAAGCTCAAGTTTGTATGATTAAAATGGGTTTGTGTTTTGCTGTCAAGGCATGTAATGCGGTGATGGACATGTATGTAAAATGTGGTCTTTTGACTGACACGGTCGAGGCGGGTTTCTGATTAATTTGATGAGGGAGCGAAGTATTGTTACTTGGACTGTACTTTTGGAGAGTGTGATTAAAGGGGAGGGATTGGAAAGTAGAAGTTTGGTGTTTGACGAAATGCCAGTGAGAAATGAGGTTACTTGACTATGATGATTGTGGGTTATGTTGAGAGTGGCTTTATTATGGAAGCATTTTCGCTTCTTGGGAAAATGGTAATTGGATTGGGATTTGGGATTTACTTATATGACAATTGATTCATTTTTATAGGGGGATTTGGTGATGGGCTGGTGGGTCCATGTCTCTTCTTTGAAGATGGTGGTGAATGAGATAGATATCATGGTGGGTACAGCATTGCTTGACATGTATGCTAAATGTGGTAGGATAAACACTGTGTTTCAAGTTTTCAAGCAATGCACGGACGGGGTAATGTTGTGCTGAACCGTGAACGTCTTTCATCAGATGGTAAAAGAAGTCGAGCCAGATGATATAACCTTTATGGCTGTGTTAAGTGCTTGTAGTCGCTCTGGTCTAGTTGAACGGGATCGCCATTTTTTCTATAACCTCAATTCAGTATATGGTCTAAGTCTTAACACCTTCAATGGAACACTTAGCTTGTATGGTAGATCTATTGGGCCGTGCTGGTCATTTAGAAGAAGCTGCGATTTTTTTTAGGCAAATGCCAATTCTCCCAAATGAGGTTGTCTTGTGATCCCTCTTGGTTCTTGCAGAGTCCACAGATAGCTGCAGCTGGGCAAACGCCTTCTTCAAGAGCTGGTTGAATTGCATCCCCTTGACGTTGAGTATCTTATTTTGCTTTCTAACATGTATGCTCTAGCAGGAAAGCATGACAAGGCTAATTCTCTCCGCCACAGGGTTCTTAAAAAAGGGGCTATTAGGAAGGTGCCCGGAATGAGTTATATTCATGTTGGTGGCAAAACTCATCAATTCAGTGGGGGGATAATTCACAGCCACAAACTCAGGAAATTTACTTCATGTTGGATGGGATGACCATAGGTTGAGATTGGCTGGTTATGTCCCCAACGCTTCCTCCCAAATTTTATCTGGTTGTGATAGTATTGAGAATATTGTAGATGAGCGGGAGGAGCAGCAGCAGCTATTGTTCTCTCACAGCGAGCAGTAGGCAGTTTCTAACATGTGTGGCTCTCTACATTTTGATGAATATACAAATTTGTCAAGATTGTCATTGTGCTATGAAGATTGTGTCTATCATATATGACAGAAATTGTTATTAGGGATTGCAATCGATCTCATAGTTTCAAGCCAGGTTCATGTTCTTCTTGTGATTCCAACAGAGCCAAATTCTTCTACCTAGAGCGGAACGATTATAGTTATCAATCATAATCCATCCCTTAGGTACTATAGTTTTTTTTCAAAATCCCGTCTTTATTGGATTCTCTGGAGTAACAGGAGCCATAGTATTTTCCTGAGCAGAAGCTTGAACATTACCTTGAGAAATCACTTGAGAAGTCTTCTTCCTCTTTGCTCACTGTAGCTGCAACTGTGTATATTATCTGGAGGGAAAAAAATGACAGGCGGTACTCTAACTCATATAGGAATATTGTTACCATACAAACTGAGATAATGGAGCCGGTCAAGTTTAAAGGGTGGTACCTTGGGGGGGTTTTCCTAAATGACTAAGTCCCGAGAGGATATGTGGATCCAAATGGAATGGGGGTTGCCTCGCTCAATTTTCAACCTGACGGATGGCCACTTTCGTGTATGAGTGTTTTTGTTCTTCTGTTGCTTGTATGTCTGTTTTCTGGCTGAATGTGTTTGTTCATTTTTTGTTACTAGTGCGGCTCAAGGATGGGTGTTTCTGGCCTTGCTTGTGTTCTATTGTATATGCGTGGGGATGGTGCCCCTTGTAATTTGTCCTTGACTGTTTGTTTAATACTAATCTTTTTAACCGAATCAAAGATAGTCAGAACTGAACTAATCTTATTTAGTGTATATTTTTATATATTTACATATTCTCAGTTAAGCAAATGATGAGAGATTGAGCTTGAAGGCATAATAAAATAATGGTGAAACTGAGCTTCATATGGATGTTCTGTACATGTTGGGGTGAGTAAATAATCCGTCAATCCCGTCTGAACCAATTTGATCTGTGTGGTTTAGTTTGGTTTTCAAATCTCTTGGTTGGGTGATGGTTTAGAAAAATAGCAATCCGTTGGTTAACTGAATCCTGGAAAAATCGATCCGATCCGCTACCTTAATTATATATTATATATATATATAACTATATATATACTTATTGTATTTTTATTTTTATTTTTATTCATTATTTAAGACTTTAAGTTAACCATAGGTCACCAAAGTTATTAGTCATTACAGGTTTTTAATTACTAATTTTACATTTTAATAGACCATAAAGTGTAATTATATTGGGCTGTTTGAAAAGTTCAATTCGTAGAAACCGAACTGATTCGATCCGTATTTCACGAATCAGTTCGGTTCGGATTGAAGTCCCCATGAATCGGTTCGGTTTTAAATTTCACCAATTTGTAGGGACCAATTGGATTGAACTTTACCCTTCAACTGAATCGATCCGTTGCGTTATCAGTCCTAATACACGTGAGATTGTTGCATGAGATTTGAAATGGTGTAATTATTATTATTATTTTTTTATTGCAAATTTGTTGATGTTTTCTGTGCCATACAACACAATCAATTTCCTTATTCCAGAGAAGGCTTGTTGCAAAACCTCTCTGTGCCAAACCGCATGGGATTTGATCTCCTGGACCCACCTGCAAGAGGGAATGCAGTGAAAAAGCTTTGGTGTTCATATTTGGTCATGATTCATTCTTGTTATGTTGCAAAAAGCTGTACTAATTAGCCGTTTAGAGACAGTAATGATTCAATTTAGGTGCAGAGGAAAAAATTCCCACCAATAAGAACGAGACATGTATACAGATGGAAGGTAAATGACCATTTGTGCCCATGTTCAAGTCCCCCTCCTCCGTAGTATGCCAAATCAGCTGTATCTAGAGGCAACACCCGAGCAATAACAAGAAGCTTGACATAATTCTTGAGTATAGCTTCAAGAGGAGTCACTCTGGTGATAGCAAGTAACGCAACTCCTGATACCACCAAGACTGCAATTCATGAGGAATCGCAGCATGTACAATTCTCTCCAGCCTCTCGGTGATCTCCTTGCAAATCTGAACCGCGTCAGTCTTAGCATCGAGAATCATCTCCAACATCTCCTGCTTGACATGATCCATTAATGCGCGGATGATATGAAGTCGAGCAAAATAAAAGAGAGAACGTGAACAAGAATTGAAACTGTAGTTACCTTCTCGGCTGATTCAGCAGCTCTAACTCTCACCCTTGTACGTTGGACTCTCACAGCCACCATCTTTTCCAGAAAATCTGCATGTATGTATTAATTAGCGAGAATTTGGATCATTAATTCATTATCTATACTCCAAGAGGACAAAATAATTACCTTCTTTGGCTGCCACAATAGCCCTCATCTTCGCCTTTAGAGATTCCTTTCTTTTCTTAAGATCCTGAACATGTATAACAATTAGCAAGTACATATAATATTATGCAACTAGAAACCAAATATAGTGATTAAGAATGCAAACTTGTGCAGTTCGAGGTGTGAAGTTCAAGAAAAGTAGCAAATGTATTGCTGACTAATGCAAGTTCATCACTTTCCTAAAGAATACATAAATCTATTGGAACCTAGATTAATAAATTAAATTAAAAAAGAAAAAAGAAAAAAGGAAGAATGGTACGTGTACCTTTACTACTAAGTTAAACGCAGTCGAATTTCCAGCATTTGCACATTTGTTTAACAAGTCCCAGAATGATTCATCAGAGCTAGGCACATTTGTATTATCAAAAACAACTTTTTTCAGGATGTTTTCATCCTCAGCAAGCTCCATAAATGATTTGCAGCTGCAATTAGAACGTTAATAGAAATAAAATAAGAAAAGAGCAAAAAAGAACGGGTATGTGTGTGTATTTGACCGTGTATACTCTACAAATACCTTAGTATATCACACTCTAAAACCATAGTTTTGTTCTTTGGTATTGTCACTAACCAACTCCAAGTGGCATATATGGTGTCAACCACTATTTAGATATCAAGCTTGAAGTCCATCACTCCACCAACCCCCATGAAGGAGATCAATTATGTTGTAACTGAGCGATTCCAGTCATTCAATTTTTATGAATTATTTTCAATAAAAAAAACAAAAAATAAAATAATTTTAAACATTAGCCCTCTTTATCACTCCCGAACTACGTGTGCATATTATGGGCCAGGCGTTGCACCCTCAGTTTGTAGTCTGGGGTAGGTCTAAAGGGCCTTTGCCTAGGAGAGTCCTGAGTTTCATTTAAAAAAAAAAAAAAAAACCGAGTGAGTCCAAAGAGCCTTGCCAGCCCCTTTATCACTTCCGATGTGCATCCCATAAGGCCGGGCGCTGTACTCTCAGTTTGTAAACTGGGGTGAGTCCAAAGAGGCTTGCTTAAGGGAGTTCTAAGTTTTGAAAAAATAGAGTATACATATGAAACGATTAAATGATTCTTTATGACTACAAGTCAGCAATTTGAGCTACCTGAGCTCTACAGTATGGGCCATTAAATTGTTGTGCCTTGAACCTTAAAAAAAAGATGCCATATGTTAATTGACCTTATTATCTATTTCATGTTCTCCTACTGCAACAGAGAACAAGGGAAGTGAGTGTTTCAGATAAAAATTTATAATACATTGGTTTTTTGGATGGACATAAAAAAATTTCAGTTATTTTGGACGAATTTAAACCGGAACAGCTTACGGCTTTGAATCTCAAACACAAATTTAAAAATTATAACAAAAACATTGAGATGGTAATCAACTTAATGACATGTCACCACAAATACATTTATCATAAAGTCTTGGGTTAAGTGTAAAAAAACCCTCCAATACTATTATCCTTTTGCAAATAACCCCTAAATTAAAAACTGTCCCTTGAACATTTGTTACAATTAAGGACAAATTCATCATAAAAGATTATTTTACACTCTCTCAATAAAATTTTCATTTCTTATTAAATTATTTTTATTATATTTTCTCTTATGTAAATATTAATTATACCATTTACCTTAATTTTATTATTAGTATCAATTTATCATAAAAATGAAAAAAAAATTAGATAAATAGATTTGTAACTACCATTTTCTAAATTGATTAACTTATTATTAAAACTTTATTATTTATAATAAAATGTATTATAACCAATTTAAAAAAATTTATCGTAAAAAAATATCATCTTTTTCATATAATATATTGATGAAAAATTAATAAAATACTTTTGAAAAAAAAAAAACCTTCTTTTCATGTAATACATTCATTAAAAAATAATTAATTTTGTAATAAATTTTTTTATTTAAATAATTAATTTAAAAATTAAAGGTAAATTTATGCAAATTTAATAGAAAATATCTCATCAAATTAGTATGAATTCTTTCATAATTTATTTAGATAAGAAAATATAATAAATGTAACTCAATAAGAATGGGTATTATGATCATTTAATGAAACATAGTATAGTCCGTGGGGCATGTTACAACAAAATTAGATAGTTTAGCGGGTTTTATTCATAAAATATAATTCAAGAGGGTTATTTGCAAATTCAAATATGATTCAAGGGGGGGTTTTTTGCACTTTACGCGAAAGTCTTACACTGATCTCGTCCTTGCAAAATTAGTTGCTCCATTTGAAGAATTCACCACATAAGTTATGATTTGCTTCAATAGATCAGAGTTCAAATCAGTTATATCTGTCTGCTTCTGCTCCATAATTCTGCAAGATAAAATATAATTGATTTGAAATGATATGATAAAGAACGAACTGATGAGAAAAAATAATGTCAATCCCAGAGAAAAACTGGAGCAAGAATTCACAAAATACTTTATTAGTTACTAAAGGGAAAAAAGTACTATATTTCTAGAAAATTTTCTTTATGAACTTATATTTTATAAGTCAAAATGACGAATTTTCGTAACTTTGAAGCTATAATTTTAAATTATGATGAAAAACAGAAAAAAGAAAAATATTTTAGCTAATTTTATAACATATATTTATGTATTTTTGTAATTACTAACTGGAGCGGGTTCAGATTTCTAAAACCCTTAACAAACTTGTCCTTAACCGGAGTGGGGACGTATCTACATAAGAAATTTGCATATCAGTGTATTGAATTTACATTATGTTATTTTACTTTTAAAATTAGAAAAAGGGGAGGTTTTGCTAAACATAATTTTAATTTCTGTTGCAACGCCAGAAATCAAAACCACCATTTTGCTAATCACATCCTGTTACCAAACGGCCCTGTGTGAATTGTTTTCCAAAGCCAAAAAAAAAAACTGGCATTTAAATTTTATCTTTTTAATTTTTTTCCTTCTGGTTTCACAGTAAACAAATAAAGTTAATGGTTGACAATGAATTTATAAGATCTTGAACTCTAGAGGTGGCAAATGACATTCTACTCGATAATGTCACCAAATTTGCCAACACTTTGAAAAAACAAAAAAAATAAAGCAATGATACATGATTCAAGTTTCAAAATCAGACTGTCAGTTTAGATATACAAATGCATATATATTTTTATAGTCGATCATTCACTACAAACACCCCAATAATCAATTTTAATAAAATAAAAGCAAATTTTTAAAATTCCTTACAAAGAAGAAGAATGCAATACCTTTCTTTTTTTTCTCTCTTAGCCGAGGAAAACAATAGCAGCAATGTTGATTAAAATTTTCTTTTATCACACGTCCTACTTGCATAAAACGATTAACTTCGATGACTCTTTTTATAAGTGATTTGTTATCAATTACTCGTATATTTTCTACATCTCTCGAGGGCATGCATGTAAGCATCTGTTTTTAATATGTTGTCTAAGGTGTTATTACATGTGTCGTAACAACGTGGATGACTTTTTATAACCAGTCGTCCCATTATACGTGTTTTAACAATGTGGATGACTTTATTTTTATTTTTATTTTTTTTCAAAAAGGGTATTGACATTTAATTAGTCATTATTACACGTTAATTTTTTATAATTAGTGGTCCAATGTATTATAATTTTTTATAATCAGTGGTTCAAGCGTCAATAATTTTTTTATTTTTATATTTTTTTAATTAGTCATCTATAGTATCATTACACGTGTCTATTTATATGTTTAACTCATAATTTTAGAATTCTTTCATTTTTTTTGTTTGTACAATTTATTTATTTTAGAATTTTTGAATGACTTGTTATAATGCACTGGTCCAAGGTGTGAGTAAATGCGTCTTAACAATTTGGATGACCTTTTTTTTATATAATTTTTTTTATTGGTGAGAAGGGTACCGACATTTAATTAGACATTTAATTAGTTATCATTACATATTTTCATAACAATATGGATAACTCTTCCAAATTGTCAAGTGTATTAACAACGTGAATTACTTTTTTTCAAATACTAAAAAACTGAATTAGTCGTGTATAATATTTATTATATATTTATCTCGTAATTTTAGAATGTTTTGATTTTCTTTGTCATCCTATTATTATTTATTATTATTATTTATTTTTTTGTCTGGGGTAATCGTTTAGGTTTTATTCTATTTTACCGTTAGCTGGTTCTAATAGACACTTGCCTATATATAAGTATCTCCTTCACGACTACAATGCATTACCATGGATTTAGTTTCTAAAACTATCTAACTAAATAATTAGGTATTTACAAATTCTCAACTTTTATAAAATCTTCTCCAATTTATTAATTTAATACAAATTCTTCAATGTTTTGAAATTCTCCATCACTTTATAACATTCCATACTTTCTTATTATTTCTAGTATTTTGTATTATTGAAATAAAAATATAGACATAAAAGAGAAGAAAAATAGCGTGTGTGGTCAAATTTTTATCGACAAGCCTTTTTTAAAAAAAAAAAAGAAAAAGAAAAAAGTATTATATTCGAAATTATCTGCACTCTATTTTTTGATTGTGTTTTGAATATAATTTAATATTGTCCTTTGTAATTTTAAGACATTACAATTTTTTTTCTTTTTATTTTGCCGGGCTGATCTCTCCTTAATTTTTATCTTTTTTTAATCAGTCAACTCGATTTTGAATGTAGTGTATAATAATATTGTTTATCATTGCTCTCTTGCAAACACTTATTTCGAGTAAAATTTATTTAGATCCCCTCGGCTTTGCCTTTATTACAATGAAACCCCAACGTTTGCCAATCTCTTCAGTCACACCCAACTTTTTCTAACAAATTTTAATTTCCCATCTCAACTGTCATGCAAGAATCCAACATGTACAGGCCATCAAAATGAAGCTCAGTTTCCCCATTATTTTATTATGCATTCAAGCTCGATCTTCATCATTGGCTTTACCGAGAATGCGTAGTAGATATATAATACTAGTAATATACACTAATGACAAATTACATGGATTATTTCTCTCTGCATTTATCAGCATAATTCAGTTCAGATCACCAATAATCACAACAAGAACATGAACCTTGCTTAAAACTATGAAAACGGTTGCGGTCTCTAATAAGAATTTCCCTGTCATATATGGCGGACACAATTTTCATAGCAGAATGACAGTCTTGGCAAATTCGTATATTCTTGAAAATGTAGAGAGGCGCACCAGCTCTTGTACTTATAAGCCCAAAACAAACTGCCAGCTTCTCGCTGTGAGAGAACAATGCCTGCTCCTTCTCCTCCCAATCATCTGCATTATCCTCAACACTATCACAGCCAGATAAAATTTGGGCCGACGTGTTGGGGACATAGCCAGCCAATCTCAACCTACGGATCATCTCATCCAACATGAAGTAAATTTCCTGAGTTTGTGGGTGTGACTTATCCCCGGCACTGAATTGATGAGTTCTGCCACCAACATGAATAGAACTCATTCCGGGCACCTTCCTAATACCCCTTTCTATAAGAACCCTGCGAAGAGAATTAGCCTTGTCCTGCTTTCCTGCTAGAGCATACATGTTAGAAAGCAAGATATGATATTCAGTGTTAAGGGGATGCAATTCAACCAGCTCTTGAAGAAGGTGTTCCCCCAACTGCAACTTTCTGTGGACACTGCAAGAACCAATAAGAGATCCCAAGACAACCTCATTTGGGAGAATTGGCATTTGCCTTATTAAAATCGCAGCTTCTTCTAAATGACCAGCACGACCCAACAGATCTACCATACAAGCATAGTGTTCCATTGAAGGTGTTAGACCATATACTGATTTGAGGTTATAAAAATAATGGCGACCCTGTTCAACAAGACCAGAATGACTACAAGCACTTAACACAGCTGTAAAGGTTACATCATCTGGTTCGACTTCTTTTACCATCTGATGAAAGATGTCAACCACAACATTACCCTGTCCGTGCATTGCTAGACCACTTAGCATGGCATTCCATGCCACAACATTCCTACTAGTCACTGTCTTAAAAACTTGAAATGCAGCGTTTATCCTACCACATTTTGCATACATGTCAAGCAATGCTGTACCCACCATGATATCCATCTCATTCACCATCATCTTCAAAGCATACACATGAACCCACCTGCCCATCACCAAATCCCCCGACTGTGTGCAAGCCGATAAAAATGAACAAAGCGTAACATAATTTAGCCCTAAGCCCAAGCCAAATACCATTTCCCTAAGAAGCGAAAAAGCTTCCATAGTGAAGCCACTCCCAACATAACCCACAATCATCATAGTCCAAGCAACCTCATTTCTCTCAGTCATTTCATCAAAGAACAACCTTCCACTTTCCAATCCCTCCTCTTTAATCACACCCTCCAAAAGCACAGTCCAAGTAACAACACTCCGCTCCCTCATTTCCTCAAAAACCCGCCTTGTATCAGTCAAAAGACCACACTTTACATACATATCCATCACCGCATTACATGCCTTAACACCAGAACACAAACCCATTTTGATCATACAAACTTGCGCTTGAACCCCAAACACATTGTCAGACAATTTGGCGCAAGCATTAAATACACAGACGAACGTAACTTCATCAGACACCACACATTGTTTCTGCATATCGACGAATAAACTGAGTGCCTCCATGGGCAATCCATTGCGGGTGTAACAACCCATTAAGATTGTCCAATCAACGGTATCTTTGTGCGAGTAGGGAATTTCGTCGAACACCTTGCGCGCAGACCACACGCGGTCGCACACAGAATACAAGTGGAGGATGGCGTTGTGGAGGAATGAGTTGGGGGGGACCAAAAGGCCGGTGGTGATGGTGGCGGCGTGGAGCTTCTCGCCGACGTCGAGAGCCGAGTGTCGAGCACACGTTCGCAGGAGGGATCGATAATGGCGAGCAAGTGATGTGATGGTACACTCAATCGGCCATATCATGTGTCATAAAACAAAACGTGCCACTGGTTTTAGAAATTTCCAAATATACGTATGTAGCGTGCGTAGCGTATTCTTTAAACTCATCATTTTTAGTTAGAAATTGTTTAATAATTATTTAAGTATAATTTTATTCATAATTTATATCACATATTGGGGATGTAGCTCAAATGGTAGACCGCTCGCTTTGCATGCGAGAGGCACGGGGTTCGATCCCCCGCATCTCCATCATTACAAATCAGTTTCTCTTTTTATTCTTCCAGTCAACCATGTTAAATTGAAAAACATCTGCATTTTGCATTTTTACATTTCGTTTTTTTTTTTTCCAAAATAAAAACAACTGTCTTCATGTCTCTACAATTCAGAAATTCAGATTACTAAGTCCCAAAAGTTTCAAAATTGCCTCCCAACACAAGATATCTCTCAACAAATTTCAAATTCTGCTTAAGATTGGTTTCTCTTAACAACTTGAATCCCCGACTTTCTCCTTCTTCGCCTCTTTGCGAGTTTTTGCAATTTGTCCTCATATCTCCAATTCGGTCTGCTTCTATCCTGCTTTCGTTTCTCGGCAGATCAAACTAAGAGCTCAAACTAAGTTCTTCTGTTTCTCCCTCTTGAACCTACTATAATCAGAAAGCAAGCTACCATTAACTTTATGCTTCATGTTCTCCACCAATCTTGATAGCACCTATTGAGACATGCATACACAAGATAGGTTCGTTAGAATATTTTTTAGACCATTTAATTCTCATTTCTTCGTTATCATTAAGTAACATTCTTAAAATCAATGAGAGAGTGATTTTTCTGAAATAGATGGTTTTGAAGATCTAACCGATTCTGCTACATCTCGACGAACATCATCTGGGACCAAAGCAAGCACGGGAGGGAGAACAAAGCTTATGCTCATCTCTAATAGACCTTTAAGGCGGCTGCTCCTTCCTCGTCTATCGGAGTACAAGGCTCCTTCTACACCAAGGGTGAAGTGAGATGGCTTGAGCATATCATCTAGCCCTTGAAGCTCCCATCTTATCTGCATAAAAATACCTTAAGATGTGTGTTACAGATGTTAAACGCGGAAAGTTCAGTAATGCAAGATTTGTTTTGGATTAATGACTTACAATGTCAAGCTCAAGAACCTTAGTGATATTGGGAGGAACTCCAGGTGGGTAATCTATCCCTTTAGATTTACACCGCAGCCTCATGTCTATTACTGGACGGACGGTCAGGAATAGAAAATTGATAGGTAACATCTGGATTCTCCATTCTTCCTGCATGGATTTAGTGCACAGACATCAGAGAATGAGAGAGTTCCTTCTCCCTAATTTTTTTTTTTTTTTTTTTTCTTGGTAAGAAACGCACACACGCACGTGCCCCTTCGGGACTTCAACCATCGACCTTCTACTTGAGAATGTGAGGACGTACCACTCGGCTAGAGCCTTGGTGGTCCTTCTCCCTAGCTTAAGAAAGCCTATTTTACACAAAAAATACTGACCCTGGAAGCCTGGTTGTAATAGTCCACAATCACTAATTAGGATGACATTCTTGTAATCTTTCAGAAACCCCAACTGATTTAGTTTGGCAAAATAAAATAACTTCTACTTTCTGAAAATAAATAAATAACTTCTTATATGAAGATATGCGAAATTGTCAGATTCTAACAAGAGGTATCTGTTAGAACTCTGAGCTCAAATATGCCCTGTAGTCTCTGCCTCACTCAATTCCTTTCGAGCTAGGGCCTTCAGATCATCATCGTCGTCATCCTTGCCTTATACTCATATGAATAAAGTCCGCCACATAAATTCTCTGTTTCCATTCCTTTCTATTACCCGTCATATAGCCTACTATGTTTAACTTTTTAAAGTCATTTCTAATAACTTCATCCCACGCTATTTTAAATTCATTTCTAATATCAAAGATTTTCACTATGGCTGCTCTAGACGTCTGATTATACCACTGCATCTAATTGTTCACCGACCAACATCATTTATAGTAAACCCTCTGGCCTAAAATTGTATACCATTTTAAATAATAATATAATTTGTAGTGAGTCTGTATCCAAGAATAAGACAAAGAAGAATGGAGTGCATTGTAAATCGTCACCATAATGCCTTGTTCTTCAATTATTGAGTATTGCCTTCAATAACGTTTCACAATGTTACGCCTCTAGAGTACAATAATATACACTTAAATTATGGAATGATGAACTGAATCTTTAGACTCCGGAAAAGAAAAGAGTGAAATATTGTTCCTATAAAATAATCAATAATAACAAAAAAGAGAATACAAGTGATAAATAATTTTTAGTGTGCAAAATGGATAATATCTACACATTGGGTCGGGTCATGACGTTCCATTTTCTAATTTTTAAAATGTTAAAAGGTCAGAACTTCAATCTGCAACATGCACCTCAAGATACCCCAAGTAGAAAAACTTTTCAACTTAAAAGAATCTAATTGCCCTCTCTCCACTATCATTGAAAATCTAAACATGCCATTGTAAAGAGAGAAATGCAATTAAAACCAGCTGAGTTCATGGGCTAATTAGGTCAAAATCAATGAGCATGAATACTACTAACAATTTTTAAAGAAAGAAAAAGAGGGGTTGTTAAAAGAAAAGTGAAAAAAAAAAAAAAAAAAACCTGATTAAGTCGTTGGCTTCTTTGTTTGTCCGGAAAGATTGCTTTGAATACTCTGGGCTTATCCTCCAAATATTGATCGAAAGAAGCCTGCCCAAGAAAATAAAACATCAACCCAAATTTCACTTCACTTCAATTCAACTCCATATATATATAATTTTCGTTGCAGAGCCCGGATCCTCTGCTCTAATTTTCGGTGCTGTAGGGTTTTTCAACATCGATACATCTGTTTTCACATCTACTTATTAAAACAGATGTACTGGCAACACCACTACAGCAGACGATTCCGGCTATATATATATATATATATATATATATATATATATATATATATATATTTGTAAATATATATATACAGAGAGAGAGAGAGAGTTGGGTGGTACCGCAGGGGACTCGTAGAGCGGGATATCAGTGGCAATTCTGGAAGTATAGGTGGCGGGCTTCGTTGTCTGGTTCTTTACGACCAGTGTCCGTGGTTTTGGTTCCATCAACACATGGCAATATTGCCATTTTGGACTCAGCTTCCACTTCCATGCTCCTCCGCTAGGTTGCGCCACTGTGCGTAGTAACCTCCTCTTGGGGCATGACTGAACTATTGAACCTATGGTAACCTCTCCCATCTCTCTCTCTTTCTCTTTCTCCTGTCTGAGATTTTAGAGGAAACTGAGATATGAGGAAAGAGATAGGAAAAGACAACCATATCAGTTTTGCGATTGATTATCTGACGTGGCACTGTGCTATTGGCTAGCACTAACGACTAAAAGTTAAAAGTGTGGGCCCATCACAAACTGAAATGGGGAGCCAGCAAGCACGTGGTGTTGTCCTTATTGGCACGTGACATTATCTCTGTTGCCAATAGCGATGCACATGAATGTGTTCGGTTAAAAAAAAAAATTTAGTGTAGAATTCCAAAATTCATGATTGTGATGATGTGATTACTCAGCTGTGATTAAGTGCAATTTATAAATTAAAAATGTAACAAGCAGACACAACATCATGTAATAACGATACCGATTAAACACAATTACTTCAAGAATGCATCATATTCCGTCAAAATGCAACTCTAAAATATCATTAAATATAAAATGCAACCCCTAATTGCTCAAATAATGAAAATGGCCTTAAAACCGAAACTCACCACACGTTTATATATTGCTCAAAACCAAAACTCAATCTTAGATACATACAACTTCAAAAGACATCTTTTTCAGTAACACCAAATCAAAAATGCCTGAAAGTGTTTCAGCATAAACATGTGCAGAACTTGACACTTTGTAAAATACAGATTTATGGCATACAAATGCGACTCATCTGCAGAGTTACATAGGCTGGTGTCAAGCGATACGTTTCATATCTCAGTCTCACATGAACCCAGGCTTGAAGCATCCATCTAAGAAATTAAGTCACCTTACATGAGATATTTCAATAGAACCCGTCACTCTTATTATCCGCTGCTGAGTGTCCTGCATGCTGCAACATTGTAATTCCTAAGCGGCATATGGTATCCTCACGGCCATTCTCTGCGCTAGCCAAGGCCTCTCAGGATCTGGGTCGATGAAACCGTGCATAAGGAACTGATCTGCTTCTTCATCTACCAGTTCTCGAGCCCATGTTACCCGTTTTGATGGGCAACTACCAGGCCCAAAGCACCTGCATTATTTATTGAAACAACCCAAACTAATTAAACTGCAAAATTATAGAAAATGCACAAGAGGGGGTACTCCAAAACAATATCCTCCACCGAAACAATAGGGGTTTACATATCCAACAGGATTTTTTGTCACTTCTTTTATAGTGATTTTGGTATAACCAGGAGAAGGTATTGAAGCTCACATGTAAATAGGGTCACCAAAATTTCAAGAATTCATCCAATGGAGAGGCAAAAGGAAACAAGAATATCAATGTGACCAATTTTTCAAGAACTAAAAACTGCATAATTCGACATTCCCAGTTCACGTGTAGCTTAAATAGTACATAGGGCGTTCACCAAGCCTGTGGGAGTCAAATTACAAAGTTTTTAAATTTAGAGAGATTTTGAACAGTTAAATGATTTTGTGTAGGAATATGAGTGAAATCTGCAGTTTTAGAACTGTATACTTCAAAAGCCATCCACTCCAGAACATTTTAGAGAAAGGACTGAAATGGAGTACCTGTACTCGTAAAAGCAAGCACTTCTCTCATTCTCTGTTTTGCCCCAGTTATTCCAACCAACATGTTTGACACATGCATCCATCCACGTGTATGCAAAAACCACTCTTCCAAAAGGTCCCCATGGTCGTCCAAGATGCGTGTATGCTGTCCCTCCATTGCCGGTGATCACACATCTGCATCGATTCCACAAATAGGTCTCAGGAGGAAAACATAGAAGAAAAATATTTGGCACGATAAGAGGAATAAAATGTAAATAACGAGAAAACTGCAACAACAACATAACCTATAGATGAATTCCCAACAAATCAAACAATCCTTTTAAAAAGATTGAGTGTTCAAATTCCTCACTATTTCAAATGGACTGTTGTCCCATTCATATCAACCCGAAGCACATTTAAAGGAGAAGAATACAAATACTTCAGCACATAAACAGAATATGCATAGAGCGCATAAATCCAAATCTAGAAGAACAACTATGCCATTGAGGGTAAAAAAAGACCATTAATCAACATGGTCCTCGTTATTCGAGGTTGGTAGGAGGGGTAGACTAGGTACAAACCTAATATTTTGACATTATTTGTACAAGATGACAGTTCTCAGAATCAAAACTCACATTCTCAAGATTGGCATCCTGCGCTCTTAATACCACACCAAGCAACGGCCCCTCAGCAGTAGAAAACAAAGAACATAAAATCCATTTGTGTTTTAATCTAAAATAATACATTTTAAATTCCATGTGGACTTAGTATTGAAAACCCCAAGATTAATCAAAGAAACAAGAATAATTAGGGCCAAAAAATGTTTCCAATTTAACATAACTGACAATATTAGTAACTCATTTGTTCAAAATTTCCTTCTCATTCCTTTTGTGTATGTGTATGTGTGTAAATCTACTCACTTACCAACAATGGACAGAATAAGTCGAACATGTTGTTGAGATTAAAGCAAGGTTTTCCCTAACAATATATTTATGTCAAAGTGGTCTCGACTGTGAGAGGTAATAACATGTCAGCATTGGCAATAGTTACTACCTCAAATACGGAGTCACAACCTATTTTACATGGACTCGGGTACGGGTGTCGAATACGGATATGTATCCATGTGTCGGACGTGTCAAATCTCCAAATAGAAGGACACACGGACACGGCTAAATATTCATTTTATTAATTATTTTTTTAATTTATTTTCTAGAGTAAAGTAACGTTTTTATCTAATATAATGTTCAATATATGCACTTAACTCATTTTAAAGTAATTATATAATGTAATTGAATGATTGGATATGTTTTTTAAGTACATGTTCAACCAAAAGTGTCTGACACACATCCCATACCTATGTCCGAGGGATATGTGTCCGACACGGGTACTGCACTACTTTTGAAGAGTCCATGTAACAGAGGTCACAACCACCCCAAGGTCAAAGTAAGAAGAAGAAGCTTCTCTCTGTAACAATAAAAAAAAATTTTAAAAAAATCTCTGTTCTTTTGCCATCTACTTTACTGAAGCTCTACATATGCTTTGTATAAATGCTACAGAATTGTAGAGACTCTTACCTTCATGTGATTTCCTAAGGAAAAAGAAATTAAAAAAAAAAAAAAAAGGAAAGAAAGTGAATACAGAGAACACTAAGGAAGCCTACCTGAAATATAATCGATGTAAAGCGTAAGTCTATTACAACATCAAATCATTGATGCCATACATCAGTAGATTTAACTGAAGTAACAATTCTACCTTGTTGATAATGGAAAATCGTCGCCAAATTGAAATAGAAGGAAATGAGCTCTGCCTAAAAGAAAACACGTATTGATAAATAAACTACTGATCCTTCAAAAAATCATTTATTAATAACATGGTCTTGGAGTTGCCAGGTGACATGCTTTCAAACATGAAGCATCGTCAAAATAGAAAAAGGTTGCCCAAAAACTTAATTCTGCAAGCACAGCCGAGATTAGCATCCACAGGTCAAAACATTTTCAACTTTGCAGTTCACAACCAGCACGAATGAACTTTAGACAATGTGTTTTATATAGCTGTTAGATGTATATAGTTCATAAAGGTAATTATAATAGTGAAAATATTTGGTACAGGGGATATAATTGAGAGAGTATCTTGAATCCAAAATATCCAATAGACAACACTATACAAAGTAAGATCAAGACTTTAAACTGAATGCATTTGCTTGGTGGCAATAGGCAAGCACAAATAACATCGCGCTAGCATAAATGTTGTGTTCGATTCTGAGAAATGATGGAACATCTATATATATATATATACACACACACATATATATTAAGGCTCCATTTGTTTCGGCGTAATTTTCCTTTTTTAGATAAAAAAAACTTTATTTTTATTTTCATTTTTTGGCGTTTAGCGGAGGTCTAGGTTAAGGTTGAGATCGAGTCCATAAGGCGGGGCGTGTAAAATAACTTGCCGAAAATTGATGGGTAAGTTATTTTTGCTAGATTTTAGTATTCTTTTTCTTCGTAAATATTTTACGACAACCAAACACCAGAAAATGAAAAAATATTTTCTGAAAAATATTTACATCCAAACAAACAGAGCCTAAATTTAAATATAAAAAATTTTAAAAAAATCCCTATCAAAAGGAAAAGATCACACAATAAAGTGCCTCATAAGCAAGTCAATTACCAAGTAAATTTAAATTTCAAGCTAAAAGTGGTTAATCACACACCTCAAGAACACATAGCCAGTTGTCTCTTGAGAAGATTTCCTACTTTGTGCAGTTATGAAACCAGCCGACTTGCAGTGAATATGACAATGCTCCAAGAGAGCAGTGCTATTCCCAAAAATGAAGTCCACACTTCCTTCAATATAGCAATCTTTTATATATTGTTTTCCATAATGCAAATATAGAGTGTCCTGCATAGAAATTATTGGAGAAAAAATTCTTTAGCTCAAATTAAAACACCTTAACTCTACAGTTATCATTTTTTTCTTTGTCCTACTAATAGCAATGCTTTGGTTAATCAATCAAACTGCAATTGAGAAACCACCTTTGAAACTTTCATCCTTGGTTATTTTGAGATGCTATATCACTTAATAGAGACAAACAACTATCTTCGTTATATGATATATAAGCATAAGGAAGACCCATCATTAATTTTCCTAACGAGATATATGGCTTCATTTAATCACTTAAATTAGACATGCTTCTGCATATTTCATCAGTGACAATACATCTTCGCATCAGCAACAATAAATCTACATGTCTAGCACTGAAAAAGCATTTTATTTATTTATGTCATACAAGAGATATATGGCAGTACCATTTATACAATTTAAAATAATGTGATGTACTCTGATTCATTCTTCATCAGCTTGCAAATCTAAAAATGATTGATTGCAGATTTAATATAAGTCCCAAGTCCTCCTTTAAAAAAGTGGAAAAAAAATATATTATTAACTAATAACAGTAAGAAAGTGACAATACCTGCCATCCCAGAAATCTGCAATTATAGAATGCGCAACGATCGGCTGTGACTCTAATTGCCACAGCCTGGCCTGAACCCTATAACAAAAAATCACATGAAAAGATATACTAAGTAATGTTGCAACTCCAAAACACTCATGATAAACAATACAAAAATGACATAATGAGTAATACAAAAAACCAGAAACCACAAATTTCAACACACCCAATAGAACCAGTACCCAAAAAAAAAAGCCAAAACTCAATTCCAATACTCATTAAAAAAAAATACACATCAAGTCATCAAGTAATCAATGCATATCAAAGTTATACATGTCTTGAAACTAAAAAAGAGTACTGGTATAGTGTAAAAACTGAAACTTAAGTGATAGAAAATGCAACCCAAAATCATAAACAAAATAAAAATAAGATTTATAGCATACCCACAACCTAAAAGTACAAATTTTCAGCAGTCCATGACATAATTTACCTCGGGAGCAGAGTTCTCATTAGTGATATAGTCTAAAAAAATGGAACTTTGAGTGATAGAAATTCCAACCCAAAATCATATAAAAAATAAAAACATGATTCATAGCATACCAACAACCTAAAAGTACAAATTTTCAGCAGTTCATGACATAATTTACCTCAGGAGCAGAGTTCTCAAAAGTGATACTGTAAAAAATGAAACTTCGAGTGATTGGGAATGCAGCCCAAAACCATAAACAAAATAAATAAAAAATAAAACGATTCATAACAGACCCACAACTTAAAAGTACAATTTTTGAGTAATCCATGAAATAATTACAATTTTTGAGCAATCCATGAAATAATTTACCTCGGGAGCAGAGTTCTCAAAAGTGTCAGTGTAAAAAATGAAATTTGAGTGACAGGGAATGCAACCCAAAATCACAAACGTCACAAAAACATGATTTACAGCATACCCACAACCTAAAAGTACAATTTTTCAGCAGTCCATAAGATAATTTATATAGTGTAAAAATGACACTTTGAGTGATAGGTAATGCAACCCAAAATCATAAACAAGCATACCCACAACCTAAAAGCACAGATTTTCAGCAGATCATGAGATAATTTACCTCAGGAGCAGAGTTCTCAAAAGTGATATTCTCAGCAATGAAGTCCTCTCCTTCAACAATTGTACTACCACACCCAAATGTCCCAGTCCCAATCACACGCGACGCCTGAAGAAAAAAACAGATTGATTTATATGCTCTGTCACTCAATAGAGCTAAATGGGTAATGAAATAGAGTCAAATAGGTAAATGAATGTGACCTGGTGGTGATCGATTTTGGAGGCGGTGTTGTTGCAGGTGAGGACGGTGTCTTCGGGTCGCAGACCGGCGAGGGTTATGTGGTTCTTGGTCTTGGGAACGTAAACGGGTTGCTGGTATATTCCCGGCGAGACCCGGATCACCGTCCGGCAAGTGTTGCAGAGTGGGACGGAATCGATTGCCTCCTGCACCGCGGCGTAGTCTCCCGTCCCGTCCTTTGCGACCGTGATTACACGAGCCGACATCACTTTCTCTCTCTAGAACTGTTTCTCTTTCTCTGTGAGGAAAATTAGTTGTGTTTTGGAAAAGATAAAGATGGCGATGAGATTGATACTAGAGACGACACGAAGGTGAGTAAACATCAAAGGCCAAAAGAATCGTTTTTTAATGTTAATGAACATCTAATGCGCGACCCGAGTGGCCTCTTAGAAATAAAATATAAAAAGGGACAATACTTGTTAACATATCGTTGTATTTTATTACACTAATTTTTTTACTTTACTTTTAAATTTACAAGTTTGGGGAATACATATATATATATATATGTTGAAGGAAAAAAAAAAAAAAAAACCAATCTAATGAAACTTTTATAACATCAATTGTATTCCCCAAACTTGTAAATTTAAAAGTAAAGTAAAAAAATTAGTGTAATAAAATACAACGATATATATATATATTTTGCACAACACTTTTTTACATAAAATTATTTACTTCTAAACAAAATTTCAATAACATTTTTTTGGTGTTTGCTTTGATCTTAAAAACATTTTTCAAAAAAAAAAAAAAGTGTCAAATCGATACCTCAAAATTCTTTTCACTCAAATCAAACTTTCTAATAAACTTGCGCAAAAATTTTGCAATACAAAAAATCTTAAAAGGAGAGACAGAGATATTTGCCAATGAGTCACTTTATCAAATAGGACGTAGTAAAGAAAAATGAGCTTGTGCTTGAAACGGATAGCAGTCTCAAAATAAGAAATTTTTAAATGTAAGACTTTTGTACTTAAGATTACACACGGGAAACAAATTTGTAAGAATGTTAAATTTTTATTAGAATGAAATGATAAGTGGAGTCTTAAAATAATATAGGGTCTTAGATGAAAAATAAAAAGTAATTTTTTAATAATATATTAATATTAAATAATATTTATTTAAAAATCATCTTTTTTACTTTATAAAATTCGAGATTACTAATTAGATTCTTATATTTAAGTTTGGTTAAAATATATATATATATATATATATACACACATAAATTTATAATAATAAAAGTTAATATAACTTGATTTAGAATATCCCAATCTAATATTCTTACAAATTCTTCAATAAAATAAAAATGGGTTCGAATTAAGAGTATTGAGTGGAGGAGAAAGAAAACTATAAGACTTGCAATGAGGAGAAGGGAGACAATTCGTTGAGAAATGAGAGAAAGTATGTGAAGAATAAGAATAAATATATAAATAAACAAAAGATAAAAACTAGAAAAAGAATATAGAAAGTTTCACTACTTTCTCAAACAATGATTAAGTACATATTTAATATTTAGTGTTGTAAAAAATGCAAATGAGAGAGAAAAAAAAAATTTATTTAAGAATACAATAAATCTTTGGGCCCAATATTAATAAGATGCAAGAGAATGTGAGAAAAAGGAAGATATATATATATATATATATATATATATATAGAGAGAGAGAGAGAGAGAGAGAGAGAGAGAGAGAGAGGGAGAGGGAGAGTTCTGATGTCTGAAGTAAGAAAATTAATCCACACTTTTTATATAGATCATTAAATTAATCTAACGGTCATTTTTCAAACCTCACCTTTGTCCTTTCCTTTTAACACAAAACCTCTGTCATCCTGTTTTTAATTTATATATTTTATTTTACCATTACCACTTACGCATCAACTCTTTCTCCATTTCTTCACGCGTTCAATTTGTATCTATGGACAAAAGTGTGGACAAATGATTACTCTCCGTGGATAAGGTTGTGAGAAGAGCTTCACCTATTTTTTTTTTATTACCTTGTTGTTTCTTACGTGGATTCTACAGTCCCACCATAATCAGTACATCATCATCATCCAATAATCAAACTCACAAAGTCACAGATTAAATAATGAATTTCACCAAATGCCCAACTTCAAATTGAAATAGAAAAAAATTTTATTCAAAATTTAAATAAATTTTTCTTCAATTTCAATTCCAATTAATCAATTCGATATTCCAAAAGTGGTAAATTTACTTATACTAGAAAAGTATATTAATTTACTTATACTGAGAACAATAAGATGCTTTTTAGGAAAATGCTATAATATCATACTGTTGTTGCAAAATTGAAAGATACGTGTATTGTTTTTCTTTCAAAAAATATCTAAATAAAACAATTTTTTAGTAAAATATACTGGTATTATTTTTTTTCAAAAGTTTCTATTTTTATTTTGATAATTACCTTTTATTGTTATAGTAGGTGATAATGGTAAAATTAAATATAGAAACAAAAAATAGGGTCGGAGTGATTTTGTGTTAAAAAGAAATACCATAGGCGGGTTTAAAAAAATGACCGTTAGATTTAATCTAACGGTATATATAGAAAATGTAGATTAGTTTTCTTGCCCTATAAGCAGACAGAGATCAAGTGTCTATATATATATATATATATATAAGAGATATAAATCTTTGGGGGCAATACATACGTATTAGTTAAGAGTTTAATTAAAAAAACGTGAATGAGGAAGAGAGAGAAAAAGATAGAGAATAAAAAAATTATTTTAGAATATAATTTTTTTTGGCATATTATTAAATTTCTATATTGATTAGTTTTTAATGATATTAGGAAAGAGTAGAAAATTATCAATATAATTATTCCTTTTTCTACTCCTTCTTCCAAGTGCGGAATAACCCCAAGGGGTTGTGGGTTTTTTTCTACGAATTGGGGCCCTCCCTTCATCACCCCCGTGAAGATTGGGGTTCATAACTACTCCTCTTACTATAGGATGCTTACCTATCCGGTTCTACCCAAACTTTTCTGACTCACCCCAACATTTCCCACTACACATGTCTAATTAAAACCGTGGTGATACCAAAAAGACATGAATGCTCTTTTATTTATTTTTTAATACATATTACACTTTATTCTTTTATAAATTTGTATTTATTATTTTAAACAAGCTAAACAAATTGAGAATTGAATGAAAAGGTAAGAACAAACAATACACTGGTTTCTTTCTCTATTAATATTTACTTTACATATATATATATATATATATATATATATATAAGAGTTAGAAGTTAGATTAGTAGGTGCAAAGAGTTGAAGCCTAGTACTCCAAAAATTCACCGGAGAATCATAAAATATCAGATCAAAGTATAATTATAAAATTTTTTAAGTAAATTATGTAAATTAGGATTCTTATTTATGAGAAAAAGATCAATCATACATTGTAAAAAAAATTAACTTCTAGTTTTAATTATTTGAAGATTTAATAGAACATATATATAGGTAGAATTGAATTCAAATTATTGAGTTAAAATTGGGTTTGGAAGTTATTGAGTTAAATTTGGGTTTGGATTCTATAATAATAAGTTTTAGCATTTTTTCTTTTTTCCTATACTAAAATACACAAATCAAATCAGCTAAATAAAGTGACAAATAAGCAATCACATAATTCAATATAAAATCACAAATCTAAATTTAGAAACAATTATAATATAACTTATATAAGAAAATTTAAAATTTTGAAGTCTTTTTATTGATTGGGCCTTAATAATAGCCTAAATTTGAGGCCATTCTAAATTGGATGGATTGCCTATGCTCACAGCCGGCCTTATCATCCGTATAAGATAATAATTGTCAAACAAAACCAAAAAATAAGAGAGAAGCAACCGTCATAGTTGGTTGCCATCGTTGTTATTAGTTTATTCATAGCCAAAATGATAGCATAATAGATGAATATTGATAGTTTCTCTTTAATAGTTGATTTCAGTCTAGACAAATTCATTAAATTGCTTCATTGATGTTCGAGCACCTAATTTTTTATTTAGATATAAGGACTTGTACCAATTAAACTATTGTCCAATTAGTAAAAATAAAATTACTCGCTAAAAAGAACTGTGCAATATATATATAACATAACAAATATAAAATATAAAATAAGAAGAAGAAGAAGAAGAAAATTATTCAAATATGCACGTTAAAAAGAGAATTTTAATAAGTAGAACTAAAAAAAGATAAAGAAAAAAAATGAAAGAACTTTAAAAGGAAAAAGTTGAGATTTCAATTGAGGAAAGAAAATTTAACTTTTCTTTTAAAAAAATTTAAAAATTTTGAAGAGTAAAAGAAAAAATAAAGAAATAATTTTAGAAAAAACAAAATTTAGGAAATATTGTATAATTTTTTTTCATATAATAAAAAAATTATCACATACATTATAAAGGCACGAACCAGGGGTTGGTGTCCATGGAACTGTTCATTTTCTTTTAGTAGATCCTTCTTTTACTTTTCATTTTCTTTCATTTCCTTCCACAATTTTATATTAACAAATTTCCTCCCACTTATCTTCCCAAAAAGAAAAAAATTAAGTACTTTGTATAGGAGTTGTATCTCATTTACCTTCTAAATTTTAAAATAGATGTTAAAAGTATGAACATGAGAAGGAGCAAAATGCGTCTAAGTTTTTCGCAAATAAAATTAAAAAAAAAACCAAAAAGCTAACCTTCTAACAAAAAAAAAAAAGAAAAAAAAAAAGTCTACTTCCAATTCATTTAAGTGTCCGGGTCCACGGCACACATATTAACGTGCGTGGAAGAAAAACGCCCATAAATTTTGGTCGGTCGAATAATTGGACGTGCAAAGCCCATACACTCACTGTGTACCAGCTTCGATATTCTGCACAGATCCAAGGGCATTTTTGTAAGTCTAAATTTGAGATTCAAAACTACCGACACAATGTCGACACGTTTCGTCAATAGCACAAATATCTGAAAACGCGACACCGTTTCACTGGTATCAGATTTGCACTCAAATCCACTATATAGTGGTCCTCATATCCCTGATCTAGCAAGCAAACAGATCATCTATACTAACCAGCCAACGTCGAAACGATGTCGTACTTCGCCAAAGGTCACCACGACGCCGGTGACGACGTCACCGACTTCGACGAGTTCGATCCAACCCCTTACGGCGGCGGATACGACATTTCCATAACTTACGGCCGCCCTCTTGAGCCGACGGAGGACATCTGTTACCCCAACACCTCATCGACCTCCGATGACTTCGACTACGATCGCCCACAGTACACCTCCTCCGCCGAGCCATCTGCCTACGGCGACGATGCTCAGGATAACGAGTACAAGAGCTACGCCCGACCCACCCACCGACCCGGTCCAGCCTACGGCGGGCCACCGAAGGAAGGGTTCGGTGGTGGCGGTGGGTACGAGAAGCCTCAGCCCGCATATGGGTTTCAGCCAGGGATGAACCGGCCTGGTGGGGAAGGTGAGTTTGGTGGTCCCGGTGGGGGTGGTGAGTTTGGTGGTCCCGGGTTCGGATCTGGAACACCAGATTCGGAATTTGGGGGTGGGTATGGCCGGAGGCCGGAACCGGAGGGACCGGGATACGGTTCTGGGCATGTCCGGAGGCCTGAGTTTGAGCAACCCAGTTCGGAGTATGGATCTGGGTATGGTCGGAAGAGCGAGTATGAACAGCCCAGGCCGGAGTTTGGATCTGGGCATAGGCGGAGGCCGGAGTCGGACGTACCCACCTCGGAATATGGCTCTGGGTATGGACGGAAGAGTGAGTTTGACGAACCCAGTTCGGAATATGGATCTGGGCATGGTCGGAAAGGTGGGTATGAGAAGCCCAGTTCGGAGTACGGGTCTGGATATGGACGGAAGACTGAGTTTGAGGAGCCCAGCTCTGAATATGGATCTGGATATGGACGGAAGACTGAGTTTGAGGAGCCCAGCTCTGAATATGGACGGAAGACTGAGTTTGAGGAACCCAGCTCGGAGTATGGATCTGGATATGGACGGAAGACTGAGTTTGAGGAACCCAGCTCGGTGTATGGATCTGGATATGAACGGAAGAGTGAGTATGAGAAGCCCAGTTCGGAATACGGATCTGGGCATGGTCGGCAGAGTGAATTTGAGACCGGTTCTGGATACGGATCTGGTCATGGGAGGAGGCCTGAGGAGGTGCCCAGCTCGGAGTATGGAACCGGGTATGATCGGAAACCGAGCTACGGGGAGGAGCAGCAGGTTGGTGGGTACGGGTATGGTGGCAAACCCGAGAGGACCGAGTATGAGGCACCCTCTTATGGGAGGGAAGAGAGGCCAAGTTATGGGCGGTCTGAGGAGGAAGGGTACCGCAAGCCTGAGGAAGAGAGGCCAAGTTATGGGCGGTCTGAGGAGGAAGGGTACCGCAAGCCTAGTTACGAGAGTCGTGGCAGCGGCGATGAGGAAGGGAGCTATGGCCGCAAGAAATATGTGAGCACAACCCTTTTTATTCATTTGATTGATCAAATTTATTGCAAATTATATAAGTTTTATGATCTTACTAGTTTCCTGCTTTGATTGTTGCAAATATTATGTTAATATAATTTTTATAGTTTGGCACAGTATAATGTAGCTTCGTTTCGTAGTGATCATTTTATATTGTGAATTACTGAATCCATAAGTTGAACGAGCTTCGTTACCATTGCACCTCTAGTTGGTTGATAATTTTGAAAAAAAATTAGCTAGATTATAAGAAATTGCAGTACCATTGATAGAATTATATAAAGTTCATTCGTCTACTCCGAAGAGAGACTGCACATGTCTTGTTTAAGTTGAAGCCTACATATGGGATTGGATTGCGAAAAGAACTACTGATTATCTTTGATGTGATGGAAGAAGCCATAGCCTTGAGTCTAGCATTTTTGCTGCCTAAGACTGATGTGGCTGGAGTGAAGCTGGTCGCCAAAGTCACGACAGTAGTTTTAGTGTGACTGTGGCCTTAAAACAAAATGAATTCAAGAGTATATTATAGATGAACCTCATGTTAGCGCCCAATTGGAAGTTTAGAAAACAGTCCTATGGATTAGATGGGTTCTAGACAATTGAAGAAGACCTTGTTGAAATCTTCCATATACTGTTGATAAACCATGTACCTGCCAGATCCAGAAACATTCATAGTGGATCAAAATATGTTTGTCCTTGAGTTTTGAGTGGTTCAATGGTAATCGGGAAAAAAAATCAACAACCCTGATTACTGTTATATCTCAATTGGTACTTCTGAACAATTATTGTTAGGTAAACAAATAGTGCAATTTGAATTTATGATCGCAATGCGTGGTCAATATGATCAACAGGATCAAGATGAGACTCAAGTTTTTATACCGTGTCCTGGCAATCAGATGGTTCCCCTTTGATTCGAATTCAACTTGACTGAGTTAACTCAAACTTGGCTGATTCTTTAGCATTTTTATTTTAGTAGGAAGTTTAATTAAAGCATTGATGAATTAATTATGGTCAATTTTCTTTTGCCTGTGTGTGGAAATGTATATAAAATGGTATAACGGGGAGCATGCACGTGTGTCATCTTGCTGAGGAATGGAGAATCTATATGATTAAAACTCGTATAGAAGTCTTTAGAGGCCCTATTTGACTTTTGTGTAGCTTTGTAGGATGCGTTCCCCTCTTGAACGCTTTCTAATACAATCTTACTTTTCAAAAAAAAAAAATCTAGGATGGAACTCTAGAATCCCTATGCTGCACATTTCAACTAACATTTAATGGGGATATACATACTTCTTTGAGTTTAAATGAGAGAGATGGGAACATAAGTTTTCTGGGTGCAAAGCTCAACCCATGCACATCTTAATAATTCCTTCAATATGAGATGGGACTTGTTAACTCTGTTATAGCTCTAGAGTAGATAGCATTGTATCAACAACATGCCTCTTTAGAGCATAGTTGTCTGGACCCGACCCACGCCAAGTAGAGTCTGTTCTCTTTGCGCCCTCTTGACCTTCGCATTTTTTGAAAATGCGGCTATATAGGTAGGATGCATCCCCTTATAAGTGCCAAGAACTTATGCAGGCGATGTGGGACGTCACAATAATAATGTCTAGTTCAGAGCCTTTCTGCCTCAATTCTGCATCCCCAAGCAATTCTTAATTCATGGCATGGGCTTTGAGCTTCTTTGTTGGAGCACAGTATGTATCGACATATAAATCAACCAATGGGCTAGTGGCCTAGTGGTATCATCAGGCCCTTACTTCTAAAAGAGAGGTCAGGGGTTCAAGACTCAATGAGGCATATGTTTGAGTACCAATTAGGCAAATATATATATATATATATATATATATATATATTGCCCACGTATTTGAGATGTCTTGCGAAAACCTATATTCATTTCACTTGCTACGGATATGATTGTTTTTCCTCCAAATCTTGAGTGTTTAATGTAAGCTGTCAATTTCCGTGTTGATTTAAAAGGTTCCATTATATATACACACACACACACATATATATATATATATATATATATATATATATATGTATGTATAATGTATACATATATATTGCCCACATATTTTTGAGATGTCTTGCGAAAACCTATAATTATTTCACTTGCTACGGATATGATTCTTTTTCCTCCAAATCTTGTGTGTTTAATGTAAGCTGTCAATTTCCGTGTTGATTTAAAACATTACATATGTAATTGCCTTCATTTTATGGAACTAATTATTTCAGCATGGCCAATGGACCTATAGAACCATTGTCACTCTGTTTATGGTAAAAAAAGATAGACTGCAACGTCGTGTTTTACTTGTTATTTATCTTTTTATAATATATATTTACATTGCCTCATCTTATTTATTAAATTTTGCAGGGAGATAACGATTCTGATGACGATGAGAAGAAGAAGCACCGCCATAAGCACCATCACCACCACCGTGAAACCTATGATGATTAAGTGGATTGCTGGATGCTTTCTGAATGGATTCGTGCCATATTAAGCTACTAAATAAAGGCATGTTTTCTCCTTTGGCTTGGATTTTTATGGTGTGCGCTAAAAACACATAAAACCATAGCATGTGTGGTATGTGTTGAAACTTTATTGGATTGTTATAATAATATTCTAAAATATCTGGCTTTTTGTGTCTTTAATGCATATGCTAAATATTGTTTTTGGTTGGTGTTAGCTGGTAATTTATCACACAATGTACATTGGTTTGATATGGTTCAGAATTGTTGGGAACTCTCTCTCTCTGTCTTTCTCTCAAAATAAATTGTATGGATGTGTTGTGAAGTGCTCTTTCTCCATCATTTGTGTTTTTGAGAAGAAATTTCCTGGTCTTGTCTTCGGAAAGTTTCCACCCTCATTCCATTTCCCATTTTCAAATGGGATGGTGCAAAAGTTTGTGAGAAATGTCGTGCCCCTAGTAGTTTTTCAAGCTGTTGATCTACAAGTACATTGGAAGGTCAGTGATGTCCACGAGACGGCAACCTACTAGGCGGAGCTTCTCGTGGTACATGCTTTCACGGGAAAACCAGTGCTCCGTGGAGATGAGCGCGGAGTCGGATTCCTCAAATCTGGGTTTTCCGTTTCTCATTGTACTCTTCAAGGTAGTAGAGATTGAAGAGGGGCCACTGTGGGATGGACCGTCAAGTTCTGCTTCAATGGTTTTTACCAAAAAGGATGTCCGGAAAGTGGCAATGGTGAAGAAGTATGTTGTGTGTATTTCCAACGTTTGAATAACTCATCATCTGATGTGTAGGTGACATTTATAAGATATTCCACCCGAGAAACAAATAAAAAATAAAAAATTGTGGGTTTGGAGTACTGGGTGGCTGACTTGAATTTGATATTTGAGGCTGACTTGAATTTGATACTTGAGGAAGTTTAGTTTCAAGTTTTAATTAATTAATTTTTTTTTAATTTTAATTATTTTTTTTTTTCTTTTCTCCAATTTTAAATCTAAGCTGCCCATTTGGTAACACGAGAAAAACAAAAAATCATCGCAATTAAATATTAAGCAACCACCAAACCTTCCCAAGTTTTGACTATTTAAAAAATTACTTCCACTTGAATTTTATTCACAAATCAAAGTATTGTAAATTTCGTATAAGATTTATTTTGCGAATATGACACTTGGGGGAATAAATAAGACAATATAAATATTTACATTTTGGAGGTTTTTGCGACAAATTTGTAGGTGGTCCTTTACTCGGGTTTCTTTGGAGGTTGAACCCCCCAAAATTAGAATAATAAATCTTAATGTACACTCTTTTAAAGGTTTATTACAAAAGGAAAAAAATGAATCATGATTCAGTTTGGAGATTGAAGCGATTCAATCACTACAGTCTGCATGACCTCGTACAGACTTCATCACATGTTTCTAAATCATAGGGTTAACTGCATTAAACCTCCCTAAATTATGATCAGATTGCAAATTATGACCGGATTGCAAGATATTCCTGAAGTAAGTAAACTCCCTAAACTATTATTTTGTTGCATTTAGTGACAAACAGTTAAGGAGGCGTTAACGGAAAACAAAATTACCATTTAACCTTACTTTGAGCCTTACTTTGACTATACAAACCTGAAACTCGCCTGGTCTCCCTACATGGGAAAAAGCTTAACGCAAAATTCACAAGAATAATTACACAGAGGTTCAATATAATTCTATGTGTTTTGTTAATTTGTCTGAAGAGGTCTGTAAATATACAACATATAATCGGCCCTATTCCCAAATCATGTACCAGAAGCAGCAAGGAGTCGTCGTACTGATTCATGGACATATACAAATTTTTTGTTTTGCCATGTCTGTTCGTAGACTACAAGGAGTTGTGGTAATAATTCAGGGATACGAAGTGATGGATTTGTCGCTTGGGGTCTTGGTTTGTGCGGTAATGAAGGGACTGGTAGAAAGAGGAAGAGAACACAATGTAGTAAGGGGAGCGAACTCAGTGTGATGATAGTATTTGAACTTGTTTACCATTAGCAATAGCCCCAAGAGGAGTCAAACTTTAGAATAATAATAATAATAATAATAATAATAATAAAGCAATAGCAACACTAAAAATAAAAAGTTTCTCCACTCATATTTTTTTTCTTTTTTCCATGGTATATAACCAAAAGTGAAAATGAGTTCCTTGAAACTAAATTTTGCGAATGACAGAACCATTACATTCCTATTTTAAGTTTCCCAGTGTTTTGAAAAGACTATGAAAGATAGCATTAACCATAAAGAGTTATACAAGCATAACAACTACACCTGTAAACGGGTCACCCGATCCAAATTCGATAAGCAATTACTCAATCCGATCTGATCGGATAATCCCACAAATATTTTCTGAATGAATCCATAACCGATTTTGTTATCAATGAGTTTGAAAGCTTACGA
The DNA here is from genome assembly GCF_030987335.1 of Cornus florida. Lineage (NCBI taxonomy): Eukaryota > Viridiplantae > Streptophyta > Magnoliopsida > Cornales > Cornaceae > Cornus > Cornus florida. The sequence goes on along the minus strand of NW_026775577.1, from coordinate 7,127,104 downwards.
GGCATGTAAGAGGTTTCCAGGGATTTGTTATCAAAAGTTTGAATTTTGAAAGTCATGTGTAAGAGCCTTAGAGGTTTCCGTGGATGATGTATCATAACAGAAAGCAGCAACATATCTTCAAGAACATAGTTACGCTGTCAAGTCTTGATTCTGGCTGAGCTCCTTGTTGCTTTCGTAGCTCGGGAAATACGAACGAGAAATGTGGTGTGTTTGAGAAAGCTACAGAAGTCGGAAGATAGGTTGGATTCACTCTGGCACAAAACAAATGCTATGTTCGGTTGTATAAAAATTGGTACTTTGGAACTAAATTTTTTCCAATTTCAATTTCAAAGCACCAATTCCACACAACCGAGCATTGATGGGTTGGAATCAAATTCTCTGTATCTATGTTACAAATGCAGTACTAGGGGTGCACACGGTTCGGATTGATCGGATTGCGAGTTTTTTTTGGAACCAAACCATTTATAACAGTTTCACTATTTTTGAAATCAGACTGAACAAAATCTCTTATTTTTCCTTGTATATAATATATTTGAGAACCGACAGTGATCAGATGACAATTACACATGCATTGTTAATAATATGAGGCACTGTAAAAGAAACAAACAGACAGTGTCCAGATGACCATAAGGAAAAAAATACAGCATTCCCTATTTACCATTTTATTGGGAAAAGAAAAAAAAAAATTAACTCAAAATTTCAAAAAACAAGAGAGATAAGTATAGAATGACTAATGTTTGAAGTCTCCAGCTATCATAATTATTTCTTGCCATGGCTAAAAACATATAGACTTAGTTCACTAATCACTATGAAGTTGAAAAGAATATATATATATATATATATAAAAGATATATAATGGTTCGGTCCGGGCTGGTGACCCTAAACTAGGACCGAACTAACCAAAAAATTATGGTTTCATAATTTTGGATCCACGATTGGACCAAATTGCTATGCAACTAGTCCAAACTGCTCATTTTAGTCCGATCCGGTCCGGTTTTTTCGGTTTACCGGATTTTTTGAACACCCCTTTGCAGTACCATGTATAGGAGAAAAGGCCAGCAGAAAAAGCAAGAACATAAGAGTCAAGAGTGCTTGCTGGCAAAATCCATGGAGTACACAAGCCAACCCAAGAACAGAATCTTAGTAGAGAAACGTTTACGATGTTCTCAAGGCACTTGGCAATTACCATACATAAGGATAATAGCTCTGAAATCAATATAACATTCATTCATGCCGTAATTCATATTGTCAGTGGTTGCAACAACCTCTACAGGAGGACGAATTTTCAAGAACCATCTTCAGCATCTACTTTTTCTATTACTGATCGAAAACCAAGCGATACAAGGGTCAGTAAAAAATAGTCTTTAAATGAAAATGAAAATATAATTATGTTACTACAAAACAAAAGAACTCGAGGTGTGAAAAGGAAATGTAAAAAACACTTAGCAAAGCTAGAGGAGCTTCTTCCTCTCGAAGAATGTCTTCAAATACCATAGTTGCAGACCGGCCACTGACAAGACAACCAGAATAGAAAAGAAAGTAAAAGTGAACATCTTGGAATTGGTTGCTCTATTCAGTTGTTGCATTTCTTCCTCCCTACAACATCCAGACATAAGGGGAAAAAACTCATTAAATGGGACTGTTCGATTAAAAAAATCCAGCACAAAGATAAATACCTATTTACAAAAAAATTAATTTGGGAGTTGGAAAGTCTTTTCATCTTTACCTTTCACGAAGAAAGAACATCTCATCATGAATGGAGGACACAGTGTAATACAATTTCTGTAACTCAAGTTCCATGACCTAGAAGCGAAACATAACAAGAAAAGCAACATTAAAGTTCAGAATTTACAGTCCTTATATAGCATTATATCAGATCGTCAATAAATTAGTTCCATTAACAAAATGTATCAGTATACTATAAAATAAAATAAAAAAGTAATGGGAAACAATTTCGTTAAAAGATGCATGCTACTGGCAGTCAGTAAACGGCTACATCTTCCTACCAAAGTAACTTGCAGACAACAATACGCATGACTCGTTTCAGTTCCTTGCCTAGGGTAAAAAAAAAAAAAAAAAAAAAAACCAGAAGAAAAGAATAAAAAGGGACTTGTTCGGTTCCTAAGGATATTATTTCTTCATTGTCACCTTACTTTTTTTTTCATTCACATGACATATGCTATACACCATTTACTTATATAATCCGAAACCGCACAAAAACTATTGCTCATAGCCAAATAGTCACAGCAAATCATAATCAACACAAATAAATTCTACATTAAAGACAGATTTGGATTGACCAATTCCCGAGGATACAATTTTATCATTGTTGCCTTACATTTTTCATTCACATGACATAGGCCATACACCACTTATTTATATGATCCGAAACTGCACAACAACTATTGCCCACAGCCAAATAGTCACAGTAAAACATAACGAATAAATTCTGCATCGAAGAAAAAAATTGGATTGACTCGTTTCAGTTCCTTGCTTACTGAAAAAAGAAAAAAAAAAAAAGAAACTTGTTTTGGTTCCTGAATGTACTATTTAATCATTGTTGACCTACTTTTTTCATTCACATTACCTATGCCATCACCACTAATTTATGTGAACCGAAACTGCACAACAACTATTGCCACAACCAAATAGCCACAGCAACACAAAACCAACACATAAATTCTGCATCGAAGACAAAGATTTGGATTGACTTGTTTCAGTTCCTTGCTTACTGTCAAAAAAAAAAAAAAAAGGACTTGTTACGGTTCCTGAGATACTATTTTATCATTGTTGCCTTACTTTTTTTCATTCACATGACATATCCCATGCACCATTTATTGGTATAATCCGAAACTGCACAACAACTATTGCTCACAGCCACGACATATGCCATACGCCACTTATTTTTATGACCCAAAACTGCAAAACAACTATTGCTCACAGACAAATAGTCAAAGCAAATCATAACAAATACGAATAAATTCTGCATCAAAGACAGAAATTTGGATTGACCAACCAGTCACATACCACCCGAATTACATAATCTAGATGAAGCACTTTCGAAAACTTTTGCATCATTCAAACAATTAAATAAGAAATTGAATGGAATAATCTATAATATTATGAATCATACTTTTGTACTCACAGTGTACAAAAAATGAAACAATCACGAAGATAATGTTCATTTTTTCATATAACAAGATCACTTATCAAAAAATATCACGATGCTCTATGCCAAAGGTACATAGCTTGATGGCTACTGCTAGTTTTATGGATAGCTACAATGGCAACAAATAGATTGCATATGACAATAGCATAATAACCATCTATCCTAGCTACCTCCTACAATGATGGGAATTGCCCTAGTAAATAAACAAAAGGTAAATTGTAATCATATGTACATAGTTAACCATCTAGCAAACTTTATATGTTTAATTAATATCCTTCTCCCTTTTATTTATTTATTTATTTATTTTTTACCTTCTCTATCTATAAGTATTACTTTTGTTTCTTCATAATTTATCTTCAATTTTACAATCCTTATGAAAATTGTGCCTAGTATTTCAAGTATCTATATATAAACTTTCAGATAACAAAAGTTTAGCTTTAGTGACATCTCTATTTTCCAATGAAAGGTTGAGGGTTCAAGTCCCCATAATGGACAATTGTGAATTTGTAAGTTTATCTTTCTTACCATATATGTGTGTGTATATATATCCCAGTTGAAGTCTAGATAGTGAAGCAAGAAGACACTATAAGACAGCCAAACAAGTCATAACTTCAGAAATCTCACAGCATTAAATCAAAATGGCTGACTTATTCATGAAACAAAAGATATTCACAAGGAGCTAGTCTACTTAAATTTCACATTTTGAATTCGATGAACCATCAACGTCTCTAATAGATGAATATTCAGACTTATCTATTGATATGAACTGTAAGAAAATCAAATAAGCAGAGAAATTCTAGAATCTGAGAACAACCAAAGCTCTATAATATGGTTGTCAGACAAAAATAACTTCATACAAAGGTATTTAACTGCCTAAATAGCCAAATAAGCTTGAAAAAAAGGGGCTAAATTCCTTACTTCGATCTGTCCTTTCTTAGCAACCTTTGACCAATCCTTCGCAGCAACACCTGATTTCCATTCAAAATCAACCGAGACAATAATCATCGGCTTGTGATCAGGCGTCCAAAAACAAGTCATATAATCACCAGCCTCAGCCGCGGTAAATGCAAAGGTACCAGAATCCACATGATCCCCATAGTGATAATTGTTTCCGTGTGGTGATGTGACCTGTACATACTCACAATATGCCAAATCACTTTGAAAGCCTAACTTTCTTCCAAAAACATGGATGATAAAAAACACAAATTTTAAATTCAAAAATTCTACTGCAACTACATTACCAAACAAATCACCCGTAGCAGATTCCTAAAATCACCAAAGTTGAAGATTATAAGGAGAACAAACAACTTTGGCACTGTAACAATCATATAATACCAAGTTAACCTCCCAAAACAAGTATCAAAGAAAAATACCCCTCAAATCATCAACAGTAAGTATTAGAATTCTTTCATAATTCATGCCTGTTTTATGTCTTTTGGTAGGTTGTTTGGAGTTGTTTGTCTAGGGGAGTATGCCCCTTTGGTTCGTACATAGATTTTCATATTTGGTAATAAAAAATAACGACACTTAGTAAGTGTAAATATTATATATAACATATATGGAGGCCAAATTCGTACTCCCATTTTCTACAATTACACTCCAATCTTAAAAGGAAATGACACTTCTAACCCTACTTCATAAGTAAATGATTTTTCTCAAATACCACAACTACTCTTTCAGAGTACAGTTGTTTTTGCATTAGTTATTGTTCGCATGTAATTTACGAGATGAAGGTGCTAGAACTACCACTATGAAAGCTAAGAAAATTTGAGATATACATTAATTAAGATGTTGCTTATACAGTATCACTCCTTTTATGGATATCAACCAAGAGTCCCCGCTGGCCTTTTATTTGTGCAGCACTTGGTCATTACGAGAAAAGCTCCCGATCTGATTTTTCGAGCAGCTCTGAATTGCTTGCTTAAAAGGAGTGAATGATGTGAAGAATGGCAGTTGAAAAACAAGAGAGACTTAATACCAAAAGGGACTGACTCTACCACCAAAAAAGCTTAACCCCACCACCTCTTCCTCTCTCCTCCACGCGAGGACACTGTGTGGCAGCTCGGCACTCCACCTAGGCCTCTATTTCTCGGTACCTCATCATCATAGAATCTGAGATCTACAATATCAAATAAATTTCCCATAAACAAGTGCCTAAATAGTACAACAATCACACTATATATTAAAAAAATTTGGTTTAAAAAATTCGGATCTTTTAATTGTACCAACCACATTATTACCAAATTAGTCCCTTTGAAGATGACAAGGAGCAAAATATAAATTTACAGTTAAAGTGGTTCATTGAAATGGCCCCCATTTATACCGACTTGATTCCTCGAAAAACGACATCCCACCAACACATTGAGAATTCCAGAACGTACAGAACAGTTAGGGTTTTAAAATTAAAAATTGTAAACTAGCAGGGCCAATATGACCAAGTCAATCAATTCTCTAATTATAAAGAAAAGGTAGGGTTTCATTCACATTTCAAAATACATACCACAACAACATAATGATCAAAACAACAAACCCCAAAATTGAATATCAATCATAGTGAACAAATCACAGTTTCACAATTAGATCAAATGGCTCACCCTGACTGTGATCTTGTGCGTGTCGGGCATAGGATGGCCCTCAATAGGGTTTACGACGCTGTACTTGCCAACGGTCATGGCATTGTTCTTGATATCCTCTGTTATACATTTGGTGTTCCCCGAGTGGAGTTCAAATCGCATTGATTGAACGATGGGTGTGAATAATGACCAGAGGATTAGAATTAGGGTTTTGAATCTCCACATTGTGTGTGTAGAAATGTAAGATTGGTGAATTAGGGTTTGTGATTGTTAGCAAATCCAGTATATCATATGGTTCATTCATATTTTCTGTTCGTCTGAGGTAGCGAGTGAAATAACGACCGAGTCACTACCTAGTATTACGCGGGTTCAGTTGCTATTGGTAGCTGAGTTGTCACCTATAATTGGTCGCCACATGTCTTAATCCACATAAGAGGTTTCTAAGGGAAGTTTTGGAGCAATAGTTTTCTCCAACCTAGAAAGATTCTTTCATACAAAAATAAAAAAAAAAAGGACGAAGAAAAGAAGAAGATTGGAAAAAGAAAAATGGTGAAAAAAAGAAAAAGAAAAAAAGAAAAATGAAATATGGTATAAATTGTAATATGGTTATCATATCCACACTACTATCAAGCACTCATTGGGTTATAGTGTAAAAAATAGAGTTATGCAGGGTACGAAAATAGTTAGTTAATTTTAATTGTGATTAACTTCTTTAATGATTTAGATATGATTATTAGGTCAATTTGCTTAATTTAGGATTGATTAAATTATATGATCAATTTAAATATCCACAATCACAAATATAAATACCGTAAAGTAAAGCAAGTAGAAGTTTAGAGAGATTGCACCAGGATTTTAGTGAGAAAACTCCAATAGATAAAATACGTCAACTGTTTGCATGGGAAAAACCTCATGGACTATTCAGTCCAAAGTAAACTGATCCACTATATTTGAAACAAAGTATACCGAACTTTGACTCTAACTCATACCCTATCGTTCTACCAAACACCAATTGCTGACAATCCTCTGCTTTTGCGACTCTCTATCCAACATTAACTTGACCTCAGACTTATGCTTGATATTTGTAGAAGAGTAACAGGTAGATCAGACAACACTCCTCGAATGCTCCAATCCTTTCAAAGTGTGATCGCTTTTACTTCTATTCTTCTAGATTTGAATTTGATGTAGGAGAATTAAATCATGCTCTTCATTCGGAATCTCTGAATCTTCAATATAGTTCCAATTCCGATGAGATAGAGAACAACATAACTAAATCACTCATGAATATATGTGTGTGCTCTCAAAAATAAATTCAGAATAATCTGATTTGATTTTCTGAATTTCTCTCTCTCTAAAGGCTTTCTTAAAATATAGAATTGATTTTCCCTAAAGTCCCGAATAAACTTAGATGACTACCAATGTTTATATAGAGTTTAGAATGTCCTAGTCCCTCTGAAAATATGAAAAATTTCGTGCATAGGACTTGGAAAGAAGTTGGGATCAAAAGGAAACAATCAGAAGAAGAAACTGAAAGTTCTAATGCTGTCAGGATTCTTGGTAACGGTTCCCAAACTTGGTATCGGTTCAAGAAGGTCAGAAGCCTTTTCGACACACTTTGGCTACCGGTTCCTAACTGAGGTACCGGTTCAAGATTGGCAGTGAACAAACCTATTGTGGATCAAGATTTCCTACCGGTTCAAAGATCATCCTACCGGTTCCCAATGGACAGAAAGGTATTGTCCGTTTCCTTCAACCTTCTAAACTCCCTAAGTGTTCTTACTCACTCACATATTTTCCTAAAGCACTGTTCGGAGTGTAGCAACCCATGAACACTTGAACTTCTTCAAATCCGCATCCGATCTTCAATCTTTGAAATTTTGAACAAAAAAATTACAACTCGAATGGACTTATTTGACAACGAAATTAGTCAATTATAAGATATATCTCACATATAGTTCATTTTATTGGCGAGAGAGGACCTAATAATAACCGGATTCACAACCACATATGTGGAGCACAATTGGAGGACTCAGATATGATCCGAACTTAAACCCAAACACCTTGTGGAGCACAATTGGAGGACTCAGATATGATCCAAACTTAAACCCAAACACCTTACGCCTACGATGGAGGTTTAAGGTAACATCACATAATGGATTTGATATTAACTACAAGAAGTAAAACGCTTGCTATCTAATCCAAAATTTAAGTTTCTACATGCTCTTTAAAGTGTAAGATATTTCCTATCTATATGTGATGTGAAAGCAGAGGCTTGTGACAATTATTTAGTGGCCTTGAACTGAACATATATAAGTTAAGAGTTTTTTTTTTTTTTTTTTTTTTTGGGGTATATGGTAATATCCTTGTGAAAAAAGGGGACTAAACATGTATAGGCTAGAGTTTTATGTTTGTACCTGATTAGTTGTGGGGTAATTTAATTTACTTTATAATTATTATTTTCTGGTTGATGGTGGTGTCTGCTTCAGAAGTCCACCACTTGGCACTTGTAGTCCCACCAAATCACATGCAACCATCATTTGGCACATGCAATTTCACCTTAAGCAAATAATTACTAAAAAAGTTTCATTGAAATTCGAACACCCAATCTTAATATCAAACTTTTTTTTTGTCACGGACAATTTCCTTGGGGTTGTATGGTATAGGAGTAATATTTATGAGATGAGTGTGAAAACAAAATATAAGGAATGCTCATAAAGCATAACATGTGCAATCCTCCATTGTCTTTGACCATAAAACATACTCTATATAGTATTTAACTATTAATATATATATATATATATATATATATATATATATATATATATAAAATATTTATCCCAAAATAAATAAAAAAATAAAATGTGTCCACTTGAAAAGGAGATTACATGAGCAAAAAGCCAAAAAAGTGTAATGATCATTTGCAATAATTAATGGTATATAAGGGATTCCAATTAATATAAACTTATGATGATAGATATATTAAGCCCGTAAAAATCTACATTTCCTATTCCATATAAACCTTTTCCTACTCCATATAAACTTTTTATAATTACGTTGGGAGGTAGATGCCAAAGATGACTGTCACATCACAATCAAAGAAAGCCCCTTTAAATTTAGTTAGTAATAATAATAATAATAATAATACTAATACTAATAAGAATAAGAGTAACGTTAAAAAAAAACAAAAAAAAAAAAAAAAAACCTCCTTGACCTATATTTGAATTTACAAATAACTTTTTTGAATTAAATTTTATGTATAAAACTCCCTAAATTATATCATTTTGTTGCAACATACCCCAATGACTATACTATATTTCATTAAATGACCTTAATACCCCTTCTTATTGAATTATATTTAATATATTTTTCTTATCTAAATAAATTATGAAAAAATTCGTACTAATTTATTTTTCATTAAATTTACATAAATTTATCTTTAATTTTTAATGAATATATTACATGAAAAGAAGGTATTTTTTTCAAAAGTATTTTATTAATTTTTCGTCAATATATTGTATGAAAAAGATTTTTTTTTTTTTTTTTTTTACAATAAAAATCGTTAGATTGGTTATAATACATTTTATTATAAATAATAAAGTTTTGGGTTAAGTGCATTGAACCCCCCTCAATTTTCTTCTCTTTCTTAAGAAACCCCTCTGAACTATAAAAAAACCACTTAACCCCCTGAACTATTTGCTCAGTTGCACAACGTTACTTTGCTGTCTGAAATTTAACGTCCAAAAAAGACACGTCACACAGAGTGAGTAGGCAAAATTTAAAAAGACAAAACTAACCTTGTGACCCATTAAATGAATATTATATATAATTTTACACGTCTATATACGTACACGTTTGTATACATCCCTTTATTATATGTATGTATGTATATATATATATATATCCCTACGCCTGCCGCCCTCTTTTTCCAACTAAACCACACTCACCGTCTATGGCCACCACCTCCACCATCTGTCCATGGAGGCATCACCACCGCTCTCCGTCCCCCACAAAGTTGTTTCTTCCCTCACAACTACCTCCACCGTCCACAATCGCCACCTCTGTAATCCACCTCCCTCACTTTTTGTTTTTTTCCCTCTTTGACCTCTAACTACAACGACGACAAAACCAACACAGAGGTGGAAAATCATTCAACATAGATATGATTTTGTTGCAGATTTTGATGTTTAGAAGGGAATTGATTGAAAACATAGCATATATTTTTGGGCAATTGCAATTGAATTGGTTTGGTGATATGCGACAACAAATTTTGGGGGTATACTGAATGTGTGATGCGTCCGTGGGTGACCATGGAACGCAACGCCTCAAAGAACGATTGTGATAAAACTGTTGCGAAATCAAACAGAAAACACGAGAAATAGATCAAACACACATACAACAAGAACACACAGATTTTACTTGGTTCACCCAAAATCTAGGGTTATGTCCAAGGGTTGCAGGGATTTCACAATGGTGATAAAAAATAGCAGCGGATACAGAGAGTTCAAAATGAATAAATACCCTCGCACTAGGGAGTGCGAAAATAACCAAAATACCCTCCAAAAAAAAATTCGGGATCTATCAGGCTCCACATTACCCATCAATCTCCCACTTGGAGACTGATAAACATCAAACTATCAACTCCCATATGCCTTTATACATAGCAACACACCACATCAACTCATTCCTTTGTCCTTAAGCTTGAACACCAACTGAAGCTAAACAAAGCTTTAGTTTCTCAATTATAACTGCCTTGGTTAACATATCTGTTGGATTTTACTCCCATGGATCTTCTTAAGTGATAAAACTTTATCCTTTAAGTGTAAGCGTATGAAATGGTACCTCAAATGTATATGCTTTGTTTTAGAATGGAACACTGGATTTTTAGCAAGATGAATAACACTCTGACTATCACTGTAAATAATACTATTCTCTTGCTTTTTACCCAATTCTTCCAAAAAACCCTGTAACCAAATCATCTCCTTGCTAGTTTCTGTAATTGCAACATATTCAGCTTCTGTGGTCGATAAAGCCACAATCTTCTGCAACTGAAAGACCCAACTCATTGTTGTACCACCAAAAGTATACACATACCCCGTAGTACTCTTCCTATTATCCATATCACCAGCCAAGTCTAAATCAACATAACCGTGCAATGTAACCCTTTCCCAGTAAAACATAGTGATGTTTCTGTAGTACTCGTCAATTATATAAGGATCCATTTTACCGCCTGACGACGGCCGCTCTTTGCACGCCAAATTGATGTAGTGAATGTGCGGTTCAAGAAAAGCCTTTTTGGTCAAGTTTAAATTTATAAAAACCACTACTACTAACGTAGCAAGAGTGAGTAGGGATCGTCCCAAGGGATTATGAGCATCGAGCAATGTTGTGGAATCACAATTAGGGCTAGTAGGTCGAGTGATCATACAATTGGTTGGTTGGTTGATTAAAGAGCAACTAAATTAAACTAAATAATAGCAAAAGAGTGCAATTAAGAGTAAATAAGAGAGAGAGAGAGATCTTGGGGTTTAGAGATCACTACCAAGCAATGCATATCTATATCATTGACAAGTGATTAATGAGGGCAAATGGTGTGTTGCAATATTGGTGTGTGTGTATTTGGTTGATTCAACAAGCAATGATGACTAGTTAAGCATGTATTGTTTAAACATCATGTGAAAGGCACAATATATCTAAGCAATGAAGCATATATTATCTAAACAACATGTGAAAGGCACAATAAATCAAAACAAGTCATTAATCCTTTTATTAAGCTCACCATCCAAATACAACACAAGGATAGAGACATATGCTACTTGCATTCAAAAGCTTGGATCATCAAACAACAAGCATAGATTGTCCTCCCATTTAACACTACACTACAACTACACTGCTAGCATGAAAATAAACTAAGGGAGAGGCACAATCCATTAAGAGATAAGTATGAACCATCAAGAGAATTACAAAAGCATTCTTTTAAGCATAATGTTTTGACAATCTCCAAATCTATAGCATCAATACACATAGATATGCATCAATAACACAAAATCTAGAGACAAGCACATGAACATCTACTCTAGCATACATAGACATATGGATAGAATGAAATGACCAATTGGAAGCATTAAACCACATAAATCATTGAATAAACAAGATCTATATATATCAAAGTGTCAAAACATCAATTACAACACTAATCCTTCAATAATACACAAGATTAAGATATAGAAAGCATGCTTGGGGCTAACTCTAGCCCCAAGAGGATATCTAGCCACTCATGGTGATGATGCTCCAACCCTCAAGGGCTAATTCCATGGTTGAAATCTGCTCATTGTTGATGTAGAACTCTAATGATGTCTCTAGCCTCCTCCTCCTCTCCAAGAGGTGATATGAAATAAAATTGGCTCTCCCTATGTAAAAACAATCCTTATTCTTATATAGGTAGGTCAAAATGACATCCAAAATGAGCTGGGGTCGTGCACACAATATTCCCTAATGATTGGATAAAGGACAACTTTTAATGAGATGGAATTTTAACTTTTTCGCACTGGAGGAAGTTCGATCTATCGAACCTTGAACTTGGATCGATTGAAAGTAAGTGAGATCGATCGAACTTAGGCTGGATCGATCCAACTGGCTGAGCTTTTTGGAAAAAGACAAATCCGAGATATTTATGGGAAAAAGACAAAAATGGTTAGTGAGTGGTACAACTGTGGATAGGATCAATCATTTGAATAAGGACAAAAGTGTTCGATCGATTGAAGAATGGTGTTGGATCGATCGAACTTTTGGAACTTTATGCTTTTGGGTTAAGGCTTGGATCTATCTTGAAGTGCTGAGATCGATCATTGTTCGATCGATCGAACCTTGAACTTGGATCGATCGAACTTTGCTGCTTGCCACCTTTGGCTTCATTTGTTTCCTTCTTTCTCCACTTTGCTCTTTTCTTTGTTTAATCCCAAAATTGCTTCAATTAAGCTCTTATTTGGCTAAGTTAGCTTATTTTCGGGATAAGTGCCTGAAAAAGGAAATAATACGAAATCAATCTAAAACGATAAAGTAAGATAGATAAAGGTACTAGAATGCCTAAGCTTAAGGGGTTTAAATACGCACTTTTTAGCGCTCATCACACCCCCAAACTTAAATATTGCTAGTCCCTAGCAATGAACTAGAAAGTAAAGGAATGAAATAAACAACTATACAAGTATGAATCTAGAAAATAATAAATGGATAACGCCATTAGCATATGCAACAAGCCTTTTAAACCCCTAGGTTACCCCTAGTGGACGAATGAAGTCTCATGAGGGTTTCCAGAAATGATACCCACAAACATTAAGCTCATTCTTTCAAAAGAGGCACCAATATTGCAAACAAGTATTGGGAGAAAACTATCTCAAGTGTGCAATTTTTCAATCCTTTTTAAGCAATCTCCCAAAATTTCAACATCAAGCAAGCAAGTATGGTCCTCCACACATCAAGAAAATGATCATGCAAATCAAAACAACTCTAGAATCCTTTTGAGTGGACCAGTATCAAATGTGTTGCGATCTAAGCCAACTAAAGAATTAATCACATCCTTACTCTCAAACTAGCACACAAATCTAGTACCGATCATCAAGACAAAAAGTGGACCTTTTATTAAAGCTTTATTGTTCTAGGTGCGCTTATTCTTTTCACTCAATTTTTTTTTATTTTTTTTGGATCAAAGATGGAAGTATAGTGCAATGTGTTAATTTATTAAGCTTTCTAGCGATTCATGAGGTCGAGCGTTAAGTCAATGACTCCCAAACCAGACAGCTTTAGGGCATTAGGCATTCAAATACCCCTACGGACTTACAAGCTCAAATCAACTAGGCTACAAATCAAGACAACAACCATCTAATCATTTCCTACTTCTCACCTTTTTGGGAGAAGTCCTCACTTTTTTTTTTTTTTTTTTTTTTTTTTTTTTTTTTTTTTTTTTGAATAAACAATTATTAACCTAAAGTTTGGGCCCTCCACCTTTCGGCGCGAGAAGTTCAGTGCTTGATGAGGCTAGAATCCCGGTTACTTAGTGAAAATGGGTTGTTATCCACCTTTATCAAGAATAAAAACTTTCAATGCACTACTAACTCAATTGGGATATAACCAATTCAATAATTAACAAAGCATGTTCCCCACAAATGAATGCTAGTGTGCGATGGTGCTAGTGTAGAATCCTAGAATGAATATCAAAACAATCACAAAATCAAGATGATGTGGATCACAAGTGCAAGCATGATATCAATTTTTCAAAAAATTTACTCCTAAATGGCATTCATAAGGCATACAAGGAGTATTTGACTCTCAAGTCAAGCAATTTTTAGATTTTAAGCAATATAGTCCTCAAAAGATCAAAATCATAGCTAGATATGGACCAATCATAGAAATATCCCTCAAATACACAAGTCATACTCAAAATCTGATTTTAAAACTAACACTGTAGAGCACCATTCCCCCCAAACTTAAATTGCACAATGTCCTTAATGTGCAAAGAGAACAATGGAAAGAGTATACTAGTGCAACTAAGCAAGAATGATCGGGACTGAAGTATCCGAAGTGGGTGGCATGGCCCCCCCAAACTTGGGATGAATTGTGGTCCTGAAAATTGGCACTTGGATAAACTTATCAGATAACAAAATGGGATAATCAGTGCACAGTGGACATGCAAGTGTAAATGGGATAAATAGATAACGAAATGAGAGAGGTATAAGGGTGGTCCTGAAAATTGGGTAGCACTCTTTCACTGAAGTCACTGTGATGCACCTGATGGAGTCAAACATACAGATATGAGAATACAATCATATGACATCCATAGTAAAAATAGATATATATAAAACGGATAAAGGGCATGTACAACAAAAATATCAAAGCCGACAGACCGGCTGTAAAAATAATACAGTGACAATAATAAAGTATCAAAAGGAGAGAGGGATCAAAAGACTGGGAGCTCAGGAAGATGAGGTAGGATGGGCAGGTTTGGCTCCGCGGATGTCTCTGGATAAATCTCTGAACATGGTCGCGACATCTGTGCAGAAGGCAGCAAACTCAGCTCTGTGGGCTGTGAGGTCAGCTCGGATGGTAACAACAGCATCCTCGAGCGTTTGCAGACGTACTCCAAAACCGGGGGTCATATCCAGAGTCTCAGGCATAGATGAATCAGAAAAAAGCTCCTGAGTCCGCTCCTGCTCATGAATGGGCGACCTGGCTGGAGAGTCTTGTTCTGTATCATCTACAGGGCGCTCTAAGTCGATGTCTAAATGCTCGGCAGCTGGATCGACTGGTGCATCGTCCGCTGCGGGATGTGCTGCCTCTGCCGGTGCCTCTGCCTGGGCCTGTGCCTATACCTGTTCCCGTGCCTCCTCCAGCTCCAACTCTACTGTAGCCAGTACTGCGTGGTCCTGCAACCTGGTAATAAGGGAGCGGTAGGTCTTGTTCCAGTCCTTCCTAAGGAAGTGACATGAACCTCTCTCGGGGTGCTCCCGAGGATGGATGAGATAACGCTGGTCAATGAGAATCTGGGTGATGAGGTGGCTGAAAGGAAGAGACTTAGCCTGT
Source organism: Cornus florida (assembly GCF_030987335.1). Lineage (NCBI taxonomy): Eukaryota > Viridiplantae > Streptophyta > Magnoliopsida > Cornales > Cornaceae > Cornus > Cornus florida. The sequence continues at coordinate 7,111,789 of NW_026775577.1, read as the reverse complement.
CTGGGCATCTCCTTGCTGATGTACTCTGCATACAGCTTCCTCATCACGCTCCAGATGAGCGCGAGAATGGACACCCAGTGCCCAGTGTAGAAAGAGTAAAGGGCTGTCAGATAATCGCCCCTCCTCTGAATCTTGTGCCCCGCTATGTAGATATTCCGGTAAAGGACGGAATCAATAAACCATAGGTCGTCTGGAAGGTATGTCTGGGTGGCGAAAGTCGCGCCACTGGCATGGTGACCTGTGAGGGAAACTGCCATGTTGGCATATGAAGGCCTGAATAGCCTCGGATATGTGTCCTGAAGCTTTGGAGGACATCTGTGTGGACAACGGCAAGAGCAGGCTAAAGTGTCCACTGTAATGGTGATCGGATGGCCATCGATAGAAGTGACCATCTCGGCTGTGGTACGCGGCGATGGTCGGAGGTTCTGGTAGAATAACCGAACCAGCCGTGGGTAGACCGGCTCTGTGACAGGGGCAAGAATAGCGGCTAGGCCCCTCTGAATAATATCTTGGTAGGCGGATCGGGTCAACACCGATTGAGAAAAAAAGGCCGTGTCAAACTCGGACTCATGGTCAAGTGTCATGTGCGTATATCGAGGCATGGGCCTATCACGCCGCAGATGAGCTGGCTGAGGTGGTATATGTGAATGTTCAGCTCCAGTCTGTGGTGGAGATGGTGATGGAGTGAAAGCAGGATGAGCCGTAGAAGTGGATGGTATGTGGTCATCCTCAGGCTCATGAGATGGTGACTGAGGCGGGGTAGCCTGTGCTGGCTCCCGCTGTGCATAAGAGGGCTCTGTGGGCTCCTCTGTCTGTGGCCTAGTATGGTGGGTGGGCCTGTGTTGCCTGTTGGCAACGGTCTTCCTCTTTACCATGGCCTGCAAAAAGAAAAAGAAAAAAAAAAAACTTGCAATGGGAGTTAGTGCCAAAATAAGAAATTTAAAAGCACGAAATAGAATCATGGATGTCAAGTAAAATAGACAAAACAAATATGACATGAATCTATGTAAGTGATAGAATATGAAACATGCTAAACAATGTAAGTATGAAATGCATCCAATGTGGAATATCACAGGCATTGGCATAGATATGATAACATGAACATAGGAGATGATGAATGAAGTGTTTGTGTGAGATCTGTGAAATTCGATCGATCATAAAAAGAAGTGAGATCTATCACAAAAGTTTGATCAATCTAAGGTAAGTGAGATCGATCTCGTTACTTCAATCGATGGAATACATGAGTTCGATCGATCTCTCAAGATCGATCGGAGATACTAGTTCGATCGATCGAACTGTGCGACGATGAAAATTCGAAGGTTACAGATCTGTGACCTTGGAAGCATGGGGCCCACGCGAACGTGTTTGTGGGCCCATCAACATAACAAATCAGCAATTTCTAACACCCAATCATGGCGCATCCTTCCAAATCGAATCAAAATACAAAAATATATACGCATATATATAGATATACTTCAAGCTTCAACCATGGAGGATTTGATCATGAAAATGACATGGATTCGACATATAAAACATAGATACATGAGATTGAAACTTGCAATCAACTATGGTGCTTCGGATCTTACCTCAACCGACTGAGAGAAGTGGATGTGAAGAGGGGGTGAGATCCGAAATGCAAGAGAGAGAAAGAGAGTCAAAGCTCACTGTGTTTTGCCGGAAAACACGCCAGAGATGATGAAGATGGTTGAGACTCACAGCGGCGCAAAGAGGGATTGAGGGATAGGGTTTGAGAGGGTTGGATCGATCTAAGGTATTGATCTGGAAACCCTCGGTTCTATTTTAAAAAATATTCTCGATAGAGTTCGATCGATCGAACTCAATTGTGATCGATCGAACTTTGATGAACTCTCTTCAAAGGCTTTTTCTTTTTTCTTTTTTTTTTTTTCTTTTTTATTTTTAAGATTAAATTGAATAAACACTTAATAATTAAAAATTAAGATATTTTGGGATTTTTGAAAATGTAATAAAATAAAATGAAAATGAAAATAAAATAAAATGAAATAAAAATGAAAATATTTTTGGATTTTTGAAAATTTGAAAAGTCAAAATAAAGTTAAAATAATGAAATGAAGATTGAGATCGATCGAAACAAGAGTTCGATTGATCAGACAAAGAGCAAAAATATGCAGGTTTTTGGTTCAAAAATTTGGCTAAGTATTGGAACATGAGATCGATCTAATTGGGAAGTTGGATCGATCGAAGAACTTTCAAATCGATCTTGGAATGTTTCGAATGATCAGACAGAGAGCTGAAATATGCAGGTTGATGCAGGTTCAAAATTTTTCTAAGTGTTGAGTCTTGAGATCGATCGAACTTGGAAGTTGGATCGATCGAAGGTCTCTTGATCGATCTTGGAGTTGGTTCAAACGATGGGACAGAGAGGTGATTTGGATGCAGGTTTCCGCAGGTCGAAAATTGTTCTAAGTGTTGGATGCAGAGAAGAGTTTGATCGATCGAACTTAAGTTTAAGATCGATCGAATTTTGCAGAATGCTCAATAATGACATGAAAGCTTATGCAATCCTCACCAAAGTTCCTTGAAATGCATATGAACCAAAAACAAGTATCTAGACTTCGCAAGAAATGAAATGAAAGATAGAAATAGGGTTTTGACACCCTACGAATGCTTTTGCTAGTCTTTAACGTCTCTATCAAGACATTGGGCTCTTTTAGCCCGAATCAAAGATCTTATAATGCATCTCTTCCTTGTTGGGGTGATAGATGCTTTGAACTCCACCCAACAAATGGTTCTTTGAAGAACTTGTTGGATTAAGCTCAAAAGAAGTCTTTGGTCCCTTGTCTATGCAATTACAACCTTTGGGCTTCCATGCCCTTTCAAAGCAAGAGTTTGAAACAAGACTTTTAGAATGCAAGGTTGAAGATGATCCTTTGGAAGTTTTGGTTTTACACAAAAGCTCATTTCATTGGCATTGAAGATCATGACATTCATCTACAACATTAACTTCTCCTTCATATTTATCAAATGAATTGGGTATGGGATTAAAGATATTCAACTTCACCTTCATGTGGCCAAATGAAATCTTCATTATCCCTGTCCTATAATTGATGTTGGCATTAGCGGTTGCCAAGAAAGGACGGCCAAGGATAACGGGAATTTGGCTCTTAGGATTGAGAACCGGTTCCGTGTCTATGACAACGAAATCAACCGAGAAGAAGAATTTGTCAATCTTTATAACATCCTCAATTATACTACTAGGCTTCTTAATGGATTGGTTGGCAAGTTGCAAAACTACCGACGTCGGTTTCAATTCACCTAAGCCCAATTTGACATAAACCGAGTATGGAAGAAGGTTAACACTTGCTTCTAAGTCAAAAAGCGCCCGATTAATGACATGATCACCAATAATGTATGATGTAGTGGGTGAATCGGGGTTCTTAAACTTTGGAAGAGTGTTATGTTGCAAAATTGAGCTTACTTGCTCGGTCAAAACCACTTTTCTTGGTGATTGGCTCTTGTTCTTCCGCTTTTGGGTGCACAAGTCTTTCAAGAATTTGGCATAAACCGGAATTTGCTTGATTGCATCCAATAGTGGAAGATTAACTTTCACTTGCCTAAACATTTTCATGATTTCATTGGTTTTTGCCTTTTGCTTGTCTTTTGAAATGGATCCTTTTAAGGCATCCGGAAATGAAACCTTTGGTTCAAACACTTTTTCAAAAATTTCTTTTGAACTCTCTTCAACACAAGAAGTTTTCAAATCATTTTTCAATAAAACCTTTTCAACATCATTTTTCAAAACTTCTTTTTTAAATACATCTTTTAAAACTTTCTCATTTACAAGATCATGTATACGCAATGAAGGAGGAATGGGATGTGAAATGGGACGGGTGACAACTTGAGGTTGCACCGGTTCACTCTCTTCATTAGACATTCCAACTTGATTGTCCATAATCCTACCACTCCGCAAAGTAGTCACCGCATTAACATATTCAATGGTGTGGCCTTCCGATGAGGAATGGGTTTCCACAACACATTGTTGCTTAGGTGAGGCATTTATAAGCATCTTTCCCTTCTCTCTTGCATTGAGAGTGCTTGCTATTTGCCCTACTTGGGTTTCTAGCTTCGTAATAGATTGAGAGTGAGAATGAAGCAATTGAGTGCTAGCCTCTAAAGTGCCCAAAGCATTCAAAACTTTCTCTTCAAAGGCGGGACTTCTAGTATTACCTTGGGAATAAGATTGGTTGGGAAAATGAGAATTAGCAAATTGATTCCCTTGTGATTGATAAGGTCTATAACCTTGGGATCCTTGGTTTTAAAGTGGAAGTGGAATGTACTTCCCTTGAAAACCGCGTTGGGAAGGGTTTGAGCCCTCTCCTTGGTTTTTTCAAGAGAAATTCGGATGATTCCTCCAACTTGGATTATAATGAGTACCATAAGGATTGTTCCTTTGGTTCACAAAAGCCGCATTAACTTGTTCATTAGGTTCACTTTGCACTTGTCCGTGAGGACAATGAGAAGTAGAATGAAGAACCCTAGAACAAGTCATACATGTTTCATTTGATACACAATGAGAATGGTTAGGAAAGGAAGATACTTGGTTCGCCGAGTTTTGGTTAATAAAAAATTGATCAAACCTTTGAGATAAAGACTTCATTTCGGCGGCTATTTCATTTGAATGGTCGACTTGATGTAAGCTAACACTCTTCCTGCCTTGTGAATTTCTACCATTCTTGGATGATAGTGTTCTATGCAATGAATTTTCACTTATGCTCTCATAGAGACGCCACACGTCATCCTCATGCCTATTAATGTATGAGCCACTGATGGAAGCGTTAACCATACCCTTATAGTTGTCCGATAAGCGCTCAAAGAAGTATTGAACTAATTGCCATTTGGGCATGTCATGATGTGGACACTTCCTAAGCAATTCATTGAAGCGTTCCCATGCCTTATGAAACGTTTCTCCATCCCCATGTGAAAATTCTCGAATTGAGGTCCTCATGGCATTGGTCTTAGAAACCGGATAGTACTTCTTCAAGAACTCTTGTTGCATTTCTTCCCAAGAAGTGGTTGAAAAAGGCCTAAGATTGTTAAACCAATACTTTGCCTTGTCTTTTAAGGTGAATGGAAAAAGTTTGAGTCTTAAAACCTATTCCGGCATGTCCGTATATTTTACGGTGGAACATACTTCAAGAAACTCATCCAAATGCTTATAAGGTTCTTCACTTGGAAGTCCATGATAGTTAGGAAGCATTTGAATGGTTTGTGGCTTAATTTCATAATGATGTGCTCTAAATGGAGGCAATTGGATACATGTAGGTGCATTATACTCATTAGGCACATAATGGTTTCTTAAAGCAAGAGGTGGATTAGCTACTTGAGGTGCAACATGAACACCTTGGTTTTGAATTCCTTGATTGTTGATGGGAGGTTGTGGAGCATACATTGGCCTTGGCATTCCATATAGAACTTGGCCTTGTTGTTGTGGTGGTTGGTGAATGAATAGCCTAGGCATGCCTAATGGTACTTGTATGTTCTCATTGTGCACATTGGGATGAAGGATACCTTGTTGGTCTATGTGACCAAGGTCCTCAACATGATTATCATTATGGTCATCCATTGAAAGATTGGCTTAATTTGAACTTCCTCTTCCCCTAGGATTTCTAACGATAGATTCAAGATGCAAATCAAAAGGGACAAGATTTGGTCTCAATGAACGACGCCCATACATGTACAATACAAAACACAACAAACACAAAGAATGACAAACACTATGCTTTCACAACAATGCAATTAGACTTTTTCCTCAAACATTTAATTCATACTCCCATACTTTAACAACAATGATGCAAGACAATTAAAAATAAGCCTCCACGCGGGCCGACGATTTAACTAAGGCATTGAGTAAATAAAATCTCACAAAGGTCCTTTAGCATTTCAACTCCAAATTTTAAAGCTTGGCTTAGTAATTTTAGAATTTTTAACTTTTTGCTTTCTTTGCTTGCTTGAATTGAATGCTCAATGGCTCCTTTACTTGCTTCCTCTTCAATAATGCACCTAGTTAAGTAAGAACAACACAATAAGTAACCAAAAAGAAAAATAAAAATAAAGTAAAGACATGATCAAAAGAGTACTAATCCTAATCAATTCCACAAATCCGACGTTGCCAAATCGAATCAACAAATCCTCGGCAACGGCGCCAAAATTTTGACGACAGCCGCTCCTTGCACGCTAAATTGATATAGGGAATGTGCGGTTCAAGAAAAGCCTTTTTGGTCAAGTTTAAATTTATAAAAACCACTACCACCATTACTACTAACGTAGCAAGAGTGAGTAGGGATCGTCCCAAGGGATTATGAGGATCGAGCAATGTCGTGGAATCACAATTAGGGCTAGTAGGTCGTGTGATCAAATAATTGGTTAGTTGGTTGATTAAAGAGCAACTAAATTAAACTAAATAATAGCAAAAGAGTGCAATTAAGAGTAAGTAAGAGAGAGAGAGATCTTGGGGTTTAGAGATCACCACCGAGCAATGCATATCTATTTCATTAACAAGTGATTAATGAGGGCAAATGGTGTGTTGTAATATTGGTGTGTGTGTATTTGGTTGATTTAACAAGCAAGGATGACTAGTTAAGCATGTATTGTCTAAACATCATGTGAAAGGCACAATATATCTAAGCAATGAAGCATATATTGTCTAAACAACATGTGAAAGGCACAATAAATCAAAACAAGTCATTTATCCTTTCATTAAGCTCACCATTCAAATACAACACAAGGATAAAGACATATGCTACTTGCATTCAAAAGAATGGATCATCAAACAACAAGCATAGATCGTCGTCCCATTTAACACTACACTATAACTACACTACATCTACACTACTAGCATGAAAATAAACTAAGGGAGAGGCACAATCCATTAAGAGATAAGCATGAACCATCAAGAGAATCACAAAAGCATTCTTTTAAGCACAATGTTTTGACAATCTCCAAATCTATAGCATCAATACACAAACATGTATCAATAACACAAAATATAGAGACAAGCATATGAACATCTACTCTAGTATAGATAGACATATGGATAGAATGAAATAACCAATTGGAAGCATTAAACCATATAAATCATTGAATAAACAAGATCTATATATATCAAAGTATCAAAACATCAATTACAACACTAATCCCTCAATAATACACAAGATTAAGATATAGAAATCATGCTTGGGGCTAACTCTAGTTCCAAGAGGATGTTTAACCACTCATAGTGATGATGCTCCAACCCTCAAAGGCTAATTCCATGGTTGAAATCTTCTCCTTGTTGATGTAGAACTCTAATGGTGTCTCCAGCCTTCTCCTCCTCTCCAAGAGGTGATATGAAATAAAATTAGCTCTCCCTATGTAAAAACAATCCTTATCCTTATATAAGTAGGTCAAAATGACACCAAAAATGAGCTGGGGTCGTGCACACAATATTCCCTAATGATTGGATAAAGGACAACTTTCAATGAGATGGAATTTTAACTTTTTCGCACTGGAGGAAGTTCGATCGATCGAACCTTGAACTTGGATCAATCGAAAGTAAGTGAGATCAATCGAACTTAGGCTGGATCGATCCAACTAGCTGAGCTTTTTGGAAAAAGAGAAATTTGAGATATTTATGGGAGATATTTATGAGAAAAGGACAAAAGTGGTTAGTGGGTGGTACAGCTGTGGATAGGATCAATCATTTGAATAAGGACAAAAGTGTTCGATCGATCGAAGAATGGTGTTGGATCGATCGAACTTTTGGAACTTTATGCTTTTGGGTTAAGGCTTAGATCTATCTTGAAGTGCTGAGATCGATCATTGTTCGATCAATCGAACCTTGAACTTGGATTGATCGAACTTTGCTGCTTGCCACCTTTGGCTTCATTTGCTTCCTTCTTTCTCCACTTTGCTCCTTTCTTTGTTTAATCTCAGAATTGCTTCAATTAAGCTCTTATTTGGCTAAGTTAGCTTATTTTCTGGATAAGTGCCTGAAAAAGGAAATAATACGAAATCAATCTAAAACGGTAAAGTAAGATAGATAAAGGTACTAGAATGCCTAAGCTTAATACGCACTTTTCAGTGCTCATCACCGCCTCCCAATGATGCTTGCCTGGATTACTTATATACTTGCTCATAACTCGTACTGCATGTGCGATGTTTGGTCTGGTACAAACCATGGCATATATTATGTTGCCAATAGCTGAGGCATATGCAACTCTTTCCATGTATGCTTATTCTTCCTCTACCTTGGGTGACTGTTCCTTAGTTAGTCTAAAATGACTCGCTAATGGGGTGCTCACTGGTTTTGCACCTTGCATGCTGAACCTACTGAGAACCTTTTTAACATACTCTGTTTGTGACAGCTTCAGAGTACCACCCACTCTGTCTCTGCAAATCCTCATGCCAAGAATCTGTTTTGCTTCACCCAAATCTTTCATCGCAAAATGCACAGACAATTGTTTCTTCAGATTTTTAATCTTCTCGAGACTTGACCCAGTAACCAACATATCATCAACATACAATAGTAAGATAATGTAGCTGTTGTCACACCTCTTAACATAACAACAATGATCTGCATAGCATCTCGTGAAACCATTACTGCACATGAATTCATCAAACTTCTTGTACCACTGTCTAGGGCCTGCTTGAAACCATACAAGCTCTTTTTCAGCTTGCATACCAAACTCTGCTTTTCTGGCACTGTGAATCCCTATAGTTGTCTCATATAGATATCTTCCTTCAAATCACCATGGAGAAAGGCAGTCTCACATCTAACTGCTCTAAATGCAGATTTTCTGCAGCTACAATTCCAAGCACTAATCTAATTGTAGTCAACTTCACAACCGGGGAGAAAATCTCAGTGTAGTCAACACCATGCTTTTGCTGAAATCCCTTGACAACCAATCTGGCTTTGTAATACTTGTTGCCATCATGTTCTTCCTTGATTCTGTAAACCCACTTGTTATGTAAAGCTTTCCTGCCCTTTGGTAGTTCAGTTAGCTCCCATATCTGATTCGACATGAGTGAGTCTATCTCATCCTGCACAACTGACTCCCACTTGGTTGAATCACCAACCTGCACTGCTTCATATCATAACTCTCTGGTTTACCACCATCAGACAGCAACAAATAGTGTAAAGAAAGCGAGAAACGCTGCGTAGGTTTGGAGACTCTGGAGGACTGTCTCAATGCAGTAATAGGTGTGCCTTGTTCCACCTGTGAAACTATATTTTCTGTATTGTTCTGAACTCTCCTCTGTATATCTTGCTCAGAGATTTCCTCCAACTCAACAAACTCATCATTTTCAGTATGAGCACCTGCATTTGTAGAATCTGATGCTAACCTATCCTTATACATTACTTTCTCATTGAACACGATATCTCTGTTTCTAATTATCTTCTGGTTTTGATCATCCCAAAACCGATAACCAAACTCATCAGTGCCATACCCAATAAAAGTACATTTTTTTTGACTTTGGATCAAGCTTGCTTTTAGCATCAGAACTTATATGTACATATGAAACACATCCAAACACTTTCAGATGTGAAAGATTTACTTCTTTTTTGCTCCAAGCCTCCTCTGGTAAGCTTCCATCCAAAGGAACAGAAGGTCCCCGATTAATCAAATATGCTGCAGTGTTAACTGCATCAGCCCAAAACATCTTAGGCAATCCAGCATGTATTCTCATACTCCGAGCACGCTCATTCAAGGTTCTGTTCATGCGTTCTGCAACCCCATTATGTTGCGGGGTTTTAAGAACATTCTTCTCCATTCTGATCTTATTAACAGTACAGAACTCTTTGAAGCCTTTGTCTTCATATTCACCACCATTATCTGTAATACCCCTGATTTTAAAAGGATAGTCTCGGTATTTTAAAAAAAAAAAATTATTTTAATTGCATTTAATTATTTAGTTGATTTCTTGGCTAATTGTTTACTTGTTTAATTGATGTAATTATTTGTTAAATGTGTTAATTGATTTAATTGTTTAAATGAAATTGTGTGTGATGATGTGTATTTATTTAGGAATTTAAATATATATATATATATATATAAGGAAAGTCATATATATTTATATATATTACATATAAAAAGGATTACACATGGATTATACGTACCATATATTTTAGTTACCTTTTTAGTAGTTAGATTTTATTTTCTTTTTATTATTAGTTTGGCTTGGATTGGGAAAAGGATTAGTGTTATTTTATTTGACTATAAATATATAATTATAGGGTTGTGAAAGAGGTTAGAAAATATATTACGTACTATATTTTAGAGAGAGAAAGAAGGAAGAGGAAGGAAGAGAAAAGGAAGAAGGAGGTTAGGGTTTTTATCTAATCCCTAAAGGCAAGTTCTTTTCTAACTCTTCTCCTTTGATTCGTACTCTATGCATGCTAGATTAATTATAAGTTCTTTGAATAAATTAAATTAGAATTATTTTTATTCTATTTTTACATGAATTGTTGCTAGTACGGATAGTTTAATATTTAATGGATGAAAAAATATATATATAATAAAATAGGTTCATGATGTACACGCCGAACGAGGAAAGTATTTTATATAAATCAACATAAACCAAATTGTGTACATGTACGGAATTGATTCTTCACACATTTAGCACGCCGAACGAGGAAGGAATAAGGCACCAGTTTGTGTAATTTAAATTTAAATCTTATTTGTTTGTTATTTGTTTTTTTTTTTTTTTTTTTTTCTTTTCATAGAGATAGCACGCCGAACGAGGCGAGATTGAGTTTGGCGTGAAATCAGTTTCATTATTTTGGGGTTTTTAGTTAAATAATGATTAAAATAATGATGGATGTCATGATTATGTTTTAATGATTGGAGTCATGATTTTGTTTTAATGATTGAAACAATGATTATTATAAAGTAAAGTAATGATTGAAAGAATAATTGTTATTATGATTTATTAAGGATTGGGTTGCATGATTTAGAGTACTCATGCCAAGTGTGAAATTTAATTTAAAGGTTAAATTAATTAAATAGGGTTGGATTAAATTATTTAAATAAATTATTTGGGTTTAAATGAGTTTAATCAAATTGTGGAGGAGTGCAATTAATTGAAAAACATGTTAATTTTTATGAGGTAAATTAATTGTATGATACTTAGAATTGTTATTTTTTGCTCAATTAAACGTAAGTGATGTACATATGATTACATCATATTTATTTAAATTCTTAGATGTAAATATTATTTACATTGTCATTGGATTTGAAACTTTTATTTGATTATGGTATAGATTAATCCACCATTATGGGATGGGGGCATATTAGGGACGGATTAACTTACGAGTTAAGTCCTACCTATTTTTAATAAGGGAACGGATTAACCATAGTGTTAAGTCCTACTTATTCGTGTCAGGTCAACGGAATAGTTGGATGACATAGTATTGAAATAATAATTGGATAGTTTATTTTTGATGGTTGGATAGGACAGATTTTAAATATATAATTATACACCATGATATGAGCTTGAGTCTCAGGATCAGTGGTTAGGGTGCGTATATTGCCAGGGATGTGTAGCTAGATATAGCGTAGTTGTGTACCCTGGTAGGTCTAGGTACTCATGCCCACTATATGTGCGTTTTGCATGTTGCCTACTATTCAGGTTGAGACAACTCTATAGTCTAGTGAGGTTCCTTTAGTGTGTGTATATATCTATATATAGACTATTTAGTTATTGTTGAATTAATTAGGATGTGTACGTGTATCGGGTCTCTGTTTGGGATGTAATAGATTAGAACTTGTATGTGGGCCTGACCCACCATTATTTTTCAGGTGTTCGTCAGTTCCAGTCTTAGAGATTGTTCGTGCCGAGCAGAGACAGCCATTCATTCTTCCGACTCTACGTAGGACTCTTCTTCATTAGTAACTTATTATTTTTTTTCGATTCAGTTATGTCAGTTAGGATATTATTAGGGGTCCACAGTATGGATTCCCGAGTTGTAGTTTAATTAATTACTGGTATCAGAAGATTGGAGGATTTTATTATGGAATTTTAATCACTATTTATTTGAGGATTTTTAAATAAGAATTTATTATTTAGTTTTCCTTTCAGCTTATCTGTTTATTTTTAATTCATCTTGTATTCCAATGCTTGTTTAAATATTAATTGTTTGATATCCCTTGTATTCTGTGCTCGGACTTGATCACCCGTGGCTCTAGAATCGAGGGGTATCACATTATCAGACCCCAAACACTTCACCTTCAAGCCTGTCTTATTCTCCACCATGGCCTTCCACTTCTTGAAAGTATCATATACTCTAGATTTATTTTTCAAAAAATAAATCCATACACTTCTCACAGAATCATCGATAAATGTAACATAATACAATGAGTCGCCAAGAGATGAAACTGGAAAAGGCCCCCACACGTCTATATGAACCAACTCTAATTTCTCTGTCTTAGGTGTCCTACCAACCTTTTAAAAACTGACCCTTTTTTGTTTCTCGAAGATACAGTCCTCACGCAAACCAATTTCAATTGATTTAATACCCGACAGTTTTCCTTTCGACAGAAGTACCTTCATCCCCTTCTCACTCATATGACTTAGTCAATAATGCCACAGGTTTGAATCTACCCTAGCATCAGTAACAACAATGGTGTTCTTGGTGTTTGTTGTCATGTATAGAGTACATTTTTTGTTTCCATGAGCCACGACCAAGGATCCCTTGGTGAATTTTCACAAGCCACCTACAAAATTAACTGCGTGCCCATCGTCATCAAGTTGTCCCACATAGATCAAATTTCTCTTCAAGCCAGGAACATGCCTCACATTCTGAATCTTCCATACAGCCCCATTAGGTTGCTTGATCCAAACATCACCTTTACCCATAATATTCAAATGCTCATCATTAGCCAGATAAACCTTTCTGAAATCACCACTAACATAGTTCTCCATGATTTCACTATACGGGGTAGAGTGAAATAATATACCCGAGTCTAGAACCCAAGACTCAACCGGACTATCTACACTCAAAATCAGAGCATCAACAATCTCTTCTCTGACGGCGTTTACAAATTCCTATTTTCCTTCGCTCTTCTTCATTGGTACTCGACACTCAAACCTTAAATACCCCATCTTTCCACAATTCTAGTAGGTTCTAATTTTTGACTTGCTTCTGTGTTTATATTTGGATTTACTGCGATCCGAGTCTGATCTTTCAGAAGTTCTTCCTCTACTCTCGGTATTGAAAATAGATCCAAATGATTCCCTTGTTTCCCTTTTGTGAATATCTTCACTGAGGATCAAGTCCCGAACATCATCAAACTTTAATTTTCTTTTTCCTGAAGAACCACTCACTAGTGTAATAGTACCGTTCCAGCTTTTTGGTAAAGAGGATAAGAAAAGCAGTGCCTTAATCTCATCACCAAGCTTTATCTTTATAGAGCTTAACTGAGTCGTAACAATGTTAAACTCGTTCAGATGGTTAGTCACTGAAGCTCCTTTTGACATTCTTAGGTTGAATAATCGCCGTATCAAATATACCTTGTTAGACGCAGTGGGTTTCTCATACATATTTAATAGGGGAACCATCAAACCTGCTGTTGTTGTCTCCTTTGCTATGTTGAAGGCAACGTTGTGCGACAGTGTCAATTGAATGACCCCTTGTGGTTGCTGATTAAGAAGAGCCCAATCATCATCGTTCATCTTGTAATACCCCAAATTTGAAAAGGATAGTCTCGGTATTTTCTTTTAGGGTTTATTGTAATTTTAAATTCTTTATTTGTTTTTGAGTTATTTGTTTTAATTGGAATGATATGCTTATGTGGCAGTGTATTAATTGTGTAAATTGCTTCTTTATTTGTTAATTGAATTATAGGTTTAAAATTGTTTTATTTGTTTAAATTAAGTGTTGAATTAAATGTTTTTTTATTTTTTTATTTAGGGTTTTATACGTATGTAATTGCCGACTTTATTTTATATTTTATTTATGTTTTTCTTTTCCGTCTCCTCACAAGATTAGAATTAGGGTAAAGTTAATTGGCCTATAAATATACTTGTATAAGTCTACTGAGGGTTTTAGAAATCTATTCACGAAACATAGTTTTGATACCCCTCGGATCTGAGACACGGGTTGATCAGGCCTAAGCCCAAACCCGAGGGAAATATCAGACAATTAAAGTATTTTAAATCAAACACAGATTACAAAACGGAATATGAAATAAATAATTCAAAGCTGAAAGAAATCTAAAATATAATCCTTTAAAATTAAATACTTAACATCCAAAACCTCCAATAGTTAAACAACTCAGGAATCCATCCATTGGACCCCTAATACGAAAATCCAAACTTAAATGTAAATAAATTAAAAGAACATCTAAAATGAAACCACGGAGAGGAGTCCTACGTCGTCGGAAGAGTGAGTGGTAGTCTTTACTCAGCACGATCAGGTCTAAGTCTGGAACTGGCGAATACCTGAAAAATAGAATTGGGTTAGGCCCATGAACAAATTCTATCCTACTACAATCCAAGCAGAGACTCAATACGCGTGTACATCCTAACCAACTCAACAATAGCTATGTAGTCCGTACATATATATATCCACACTACGGGATTCTCACTGGACTATGATGAGGGTCTCAACCTGAATAGAAGGCAACATGCAAAACGCATCTGAGTGGGCATGACTACCTAAGCCTAACAGGGTATACCTCAACCAACATAGCCAGCTATGCATCCTATTGCATATACGCTCCCTAACTGTCGACTCTAAGACTCAAGCTCATGTCGCGGTACCATAATTATATATTTAAAGTCCGATCTTATCCATCCATAAGAAATCCAGTTAGTCATTCAGCTTGTTCAGCCGTACAGACTAACATATAAGGAGGATTCTATTTTGACGATCTGTACCCTTATTCCAAAATAGGTAGGACTTAGCAATTTGAGCTAATCCATCCCTAGTATGCCACTGTCTCATATTGGTGCATACAATCCCAACATCCAGCAGTTGATAATACAGTTTATAAGTGTAAATATCAACTAATCCATAAATCCCACAATTGAAAATAAAAATATTAAATATAAGCATCAATTGTTTCATACTAAGCATGATAACATTGTGTAATTTAACAAGCTTATTCCACACTGGCCCCCAAGGTCCAGTAATTGATAATACATAACACACATGTAAACATCAACTAATTTCCAAGTAAGCATAAAAATATAAGTTCACATGCTTATTTCATACTAGTCCAGTAACTGATGAACTAAATAGTTAATTTATGCACATCAACTAATCCTTAGCAAGTTTTATACAGATTTAAACATGCTTAATCCTACCACTGATACATGATTAGAGTGGTATAATCATCCACAAGAAACTGCTAAATTAATCATAAGCAATTAAAGTTCTTCCCATCCAACAACAGTATGCAAATTTGTTCTAAAGATTTGTATACTGTTTCCGCTGTAAGCACTAGTGTTTCATTACACATTAATCAGTCTTTGGAAGTCTTAATATGGCCTTAGACATTAATGAAAACCCCTATTATACCTTCTTCCTGAAATAGAAAACTCAAAAATCCAAGCACCGTAGCCAAAACGATCACAGAAGAACCAAAAAATAAAAACAAAATGAGGGAGTAGCCTCCCTAGTAAATAGAGTCGGCTCCCTCTTTGAGGGAGCCTACTCTTTGATTTGGGGAGCCTGCTCCCTTCCAACGGGAGCCGGCTCTCCTCCTGTTCCCTCTTCGTCTTCAAGTCCGGCGACTTCCCAGACGATTGTCCTCTATTCCTAGGGTTCCTAGGTGTTTGAACTAGGTTCCAGTATGTTCCAGAAACAAATAAATTATTTATTCAATTACCAACATCGCTTAAAACATGAATTATGCAACGAGAATTTAAACCGAGCAATTAACCATTCCTAAACTCCCACTGTTTAAAGCAACTTAATCATGCAAACCAAATTAATTTTAGTATTTCTCGATGTGTTTCAGACTAATTAAACTCTTTATACATCAATTGACATGAATTAAATCAAGAGTTATGCAAGAAAGAATTTAAATTAAACAATAAACAACTTGTAAACACGTTATGTTTAAAGCATTTCAGACATGCAATCCAAATTAATTTTAATCGTTGTTTATTCCTGGAGTTGTACGGGTTTCTATTTGTCTTGATGACTATACTTGAACAGTAGGTAATTTTAATAAACTAGTTTACTGTTTCTGGGAGGAAAGGATTTGAATTGCTTAATCTTAGTATAGCAATTCTCATTGATGGTTCTGTAATTATTTAGGTTCCAGCGTCTTGAAAACTAAGCCTGTGAAGTTATATACTCTGTTGTGCTTACTTGGAATAAATTGGTTTACATGTATGTCTTGTATAGTAAATTATTGGATCTTGGAAAGTAATATGTATAAGCCTGTTAAATTATAAGATTTTATCATGCTTAATAAGGTACAATTGATGCCTATATTTAACATAATATTATCAATTGTGGACTTATGGAATAGTTGGTATTTACTTATATATTTGTATTGTCAACTACTGGATGTTGGATTACATGCACCAGTATGGGACAGTGGCATGCCTAGATTTGGATTAGTTTCAAAATACTAAATCCTACCTACACAGAATAAGGGAATGGATTCTAAAATAAATCTTACTTATACTTAAGTCAAAGAAGCTGCACAAGCTGAATGACTAACTGGATTGCTTGTTATCTATGTTAATTCAAAGAAGCTGCACAAGCTGAATGACTAACTGGATTTCTTATGGATGGTTAGGATAGGACTTTAAATATATTTTTATGGTATCGCGATATGAGCTTGAGTCTCATAGTCGACGGTTAGGGAGCGTATATGCAGTAGGATGCGTAGCTGGCTATATTGATTGAGGTATACCCTGTTAGGCTTAGGTAGTCTTGCTCACTTAGGTGCATTTTGTATGTTGCCTTCAACTCAGGTTGAGACCCTCATCATAGTCCAGTGAGAGTCCCATAGTGTGGATATATATATATATATATATATATATACGGATTATATTGCTATTGTTGAGTTGGTTAGAATGTATATGCGTATCGAGTCTCTGCTTGGATTGTAGTAGGATAGAACTTGTTCGTGGGCTTGACTCACTTCTATTTTTCAGGTATTCGCCAGTTCCAGACTTAGACCTGATCGTGCTGAGCAGAGATTACTACTCACTCTTCCGACGATGTAGGACTTCTCTCCATGGTTTAATTTTGGATGTCTTTTAGCTATTTATTTTTCAAATCGGATTTTAGTATTAGGGGTCCAATAGATGGATTCCCGACTTGTTAAACTGTTGGAGGTTTAAGATTTTAAGTATTTAATGATTAAAGGATTTTATTTTTTTAGAATTCATTCAGCTTTTATTTATTTCTTATTTTATTTTGTATTCCATGTTTGTTTTAAGTATTAATTGTTTGATATTCTCTCAGGTTCGGGCTTGGCCTGATCAACCCATGTCTCGGATCCGAGGGGTATCACAGGGTTTGTTTGGTGGTTGCTTCTGCCACATGTTTTTTGCTATGGGCCAGTTACTGTAGCGAAATTCTGGCCCAAAACATGTTTGGTGAAAACTGTTACGCTTTCAAACAGGGATGAAGCACTTCCGAAAATGGGCCCATTTTTAGAAGCATAAAAATGATGCTTCTTGTTGCTTCCAGCATTGTAGTGGTAAAATGTTTCCTGCATTATAGCCCATTAGTGGAATCATTGGGCCCAAAATACTTGAAGCAATTATTCCATATCCAGCCACAAATCTTGAAAGCAAACAAGAGCGAACCCCAGGGCGATTCGGAGGCGATTCCACAATGCATAGAGTTTTAACCATCCCGTCGCTGCAACCGACGTTCTTGCAGGCTCCGATCGGTAAACATAACTCCATTATTGTAATACTCCTAATTTTCAAAAGGATAAAATTGGAATTTAAAGTTTATTTATGTGCATTTTTAATTGATTTTGTGTCTATGTGCTTATGTGACAAATTATTTATTTTAATTATGTGATTTAAATTGGGTGTTAATTATTTTATTAAATTGCTTGAGTGTTTTAAATTGTTTTAAATAGTTCTTGTTTTAATTTATCTATGTGTTATCTGGAATATACATATATAGTGTTTTGTTAATTATTAATTGTCATTAGTAGTTACACTAATTAGGATTTTCAGTACATATATATGTTGTCACGATAGGTTAGGGTAGCCGACTTATACCTATTTTTCTTTTATATTTTCTTTTATTTTATTTTCCTTTTCATTCTCCTCCTAGGATTAGAATTACGTTTTTGTCGAGCCTATAAATATATCTTTATAAGTCTGCTTAGGGTGGAAAACACAAACCCTATTCATGAACAGTGAGAATAAAGTGAGAAACTGAGAGGAAGAGAATCTAGGGTTCAGTCCAGAGGGCTGAACCAAGGAGCAGGAGGAACAGGGATTGGCTTATGGGTTAAACCAAGAGCAGCAGAGGAGGTTCAACGGCAACAAAGGTCATCGGAAAACCTTGGAAGAAGGCGGTTAAAGGTTTCAAACAGAAACCTTAAGAGGCAAGTTCTATTCTGTCTCTCTCCCTTTGGCTTGTGTTCTGTACAGACCTAGATGGTCTCTAGGATGTTAATTAAATATTAATTGAGTTTTTGCATGCGTATTATATGTCAAATTAATCATCTGTATATGTTTAATTTTTATGAAATAATTCTTGCAAGTTTGGAAGTTTGTTGTCTGTTTTTACGGCATAACAAGTTGGTATTGTTTTAATCATTGTATGAGTTCCAGCTGTTGTAAACAAATCATGGGGATGCTATTGGATATATACTAGTCTGTTAGTACCACTTTTAAGGAGGAACGGAAGGGTAGGAAAAGGCTGGAGATAAGGCAGATGATCAGAAACGCAGCAGGAAGTGGACCAGTAGGCTCAAAGAGGGAGAGAGCCGGCTCTAGGAGGTTGGGAGCCGGCTCCCCCCTTCACAGAGCCGGCTCCAAGGGCTAGGGAGCCAGCTCCATGATGCTTGGAGCCTGCTCTGTTGTTAAGAGAGCAGGCTCCCTTGTTTTCCTTTGTTTTGACGATTTCCGGAACAATTTTGGGCACTGTTTTGGACATGTTTAGGATTTTGAATTTGTTTCAAGGACTGGAATGAGAATTTTAAAAGTATTTTCATGGAATTTTAAACTCTCTAATTTCATAATTTGATCCGTAGTGCAAATAGAATAAACAGTATAAAAATAAGCAACTTTGCACGCTGCTAACGGATAGGAAGGACTGAATTGTTTAATCTTGTTTTAAAAATTTAACGGATTATAGCATGGACTCTAAACATGGTATTATGCTGTAATTAAAGCCACAGTGCATAATTTATCTCCATATGCTAAGGGTTATCACCGCGTGGAAGTTCTAAGCAATGTTGCACACGGTTGACGGCTGTAAAGTATTTAGTTGCTTACATTTATTTTAGCAACCTAAATAACTGGAGTAGGATTTTTAAAGTTGTTTTGGATGCATATTAGGGTCTTATACATATTAGATTCTGTTATGCTTCTCCTGGATTTAATTGAAGAATTAATTACATATTTTCTGTCAATTACATGGATGTTGGTCTGGGTTTTAATTGAAGAATTAGTAAATTATATTCTGTCAATTACATGGATATACTAGATTTTGAATTGATGAACTATTAAATCTTGTCTCGTCAAGTATATGGATGGATTCTGGATTTTAAATTGACGAACGATTAAACTTTGTCTCGTCGATTTCATGGATATTATTATGGATTTTTAGTTGATGAACTGTTTAAATTATGTTTTTATCAACTATATGGATTATGTGGATTTTATTTGATGTACTGTTGAAAGTGTTGCATCATTTACGGATCATATGCATTATATGCGCCGGTATGGGACAGTGGCATATGGAGGGACGACTTAGATCAAAACGTTAATTCCTACCCATTCATATATACGGAATGGATTAACTAAAATAGTTAAATCCTACATGGTTTCATGTCCTGTCAACTAAAACAGTTGAACGACATATTAGATGGTTGTTATATTTCTGTATTAGGAAGGATATGGATTTAATTAAAACATTTAAATCCTAATTATATGTTGTGTTTTGGCGACGAACAGTTGACCGGTACAACATTGTATTTGGATGGAATTTATATATATAATTATGGTACTGCGATATGAGCTTGAGTCTCACAGTCGACGGTTAGGGAACGTATATGCAGTAGGATGCGTAGCTGGTTATGTTGGTTGAGGTATACCCTGTTAGGCTTAGGTAGTCATGCCCACTCAGGTGCATTTTGCATGTTGCCTTTTATTCAGGTTGAGACCCTCATCATAGTCCAGTGAGAGTCCTGTAGTGTGGATATATATATATCTTTACAGACTATATACATATGGTTGAGACATCTAGGATGTATTTGTGTATCGGGTTTCTGCTTGGATTGTAGTTAGGATAGAATTTGTTCGTGGGCCTGACCCACTATTATTTTTCAGTTAACGGATGGTTCCGAGTCTTTAAGCTTGTTCGTGCTGAGCAGAGACGGCTACTCATTCTTCTGACGACGTAGGAGTTTTCTTCATGGTTTAGCATTGGATTTCCTTCAGTTGTTGTTTCAGTGTTGGATTTTTATGACAGGTCCACTAGATGGATTCCCGAGTTGTATTAGAAATAGAAAAGTTGAATGTATCGGAATAGTTTCTTTTTTATAAAATTTATTCTGAAGTTTCAGTTTCTGGATTATCATTTTAGTTTCTTTTCAGCAATTTTATTTATTCCTGTTTATCTTAATTGTATTCTGTGTTCGTTTATTGCTAATTGGTTTGGTATCCTTAGGTAATCGGGTGTGGGCCTGGCTAACCCGCATCTGAAAATCCAGGGGTATCACAGTTGGTATCAGAGCACTCTAGGTTCAAGTGTCCTTAGGAGTGGTTTTTCGTTATAAGACTTCTGCGTTGCGTCTCTTAAGACTTAGAGCCATATTAGGATTCGTTGTACTCTATTTACGGTTTGTTAGTCAGAGCGGATGTGAATTACATTTCATAGTTATGGAATGGTTGACCCTGGGAGGAGGATTGGGTTTAAGGCGAATGTAATAAAGACCCAAAGGAGTATGTTATCGGGTTCTTTGCCAGAAATGGAACTTGGGATCGAGGGTTTAGTTTCAGGGTTGACATTACTTGGAAAGTATACACCAAGGAAGGATTATGGTGTAGGTGTTAGGTCACTGCATTTCCGGGCCAACACAATTTTAGTTGTTCTCAAGAAGGAGACAAACGAAGAATAGGAGTCCGAAGAGGATCCTAAGGGAGGAGATTTCAGCGTATCCAAGAAAGATGATACTAAATTTTGAAGGATCGCACGAGGGTGATCCTATTCGCTAGTAATATAGTGAATGATACTAGTAGAGTTGGTATGGATCAATCTACATATAGTTAAATTTTCGTATCATCTCTAAGAGAGCTATGTCTGAAGTTTCTGGAGTTTAGGGATCAGATGGAGTTCTTATCAGAATGAAGAAATGATTTTATATCATGTGCCAAAGAGTGTGGGGATTAGGTTGTGACGTTCTAAGTTGCTTTATAAAGCCACGTTAGACAGTTTACATTCCGCGTATAAGGACGATGAGGGTTAAGCCCTTTGGTATTTGCTTAGGCAAATGAATGTTGCTTTTTGAGTTATGTTAAATGATATGTTTCGCGGTTGGATGATTACCTACGAAATTGTAAAAGGAACTTTTTATGAAGTACTCTTTCAAGTCAAGTTCAAAGGAGGTTTTCTTTTCTGGAATAGACAATGTCTTAAATGGAATTATGTTT
Source organism: Cornus florida (assembly GCF_030987335.1). NCBI lineage: Eukaryota > Viridiplantae > Streptophyta > Magnoliopsida > Cornales > Cornaceae > Cornus > Cornus florida. The sequence continues at coordinate 7,089,961 of NW_026775577.1, read as the reverse complement.
TGTTTTAATGTGTGTATCATACATGTTTCATTTGTCATTAAGTAATTTGGATTGGGAATATGGTTTGGTTGGGGACACAAGTATGTGATCAGCCAACTATTGCTCTAATAACATGGAGAAATAGCGCTATCTACGCTAGATTATGAGCATGTAGTCATAAGATTTGGTAGATGTACATAATTCTAGCCAATCTATTGGACCTGGACATGTATCACTATGGTCTGCTACTTGGGATGGGATAGTTAATCTATCAATACGCGCCAAATAATCTAAAACGATTAGTTTGATATGCTTTACACTAGATATGGATTCATTTTTACAACACCCTAATAATGGTGGATGTTAATGTGGTGGTATTCGTAAGGTTGTGGTAGATAAAGATCACTGTAATGCCACTGTGGTTTATCAAGGGTGTCGGAGGTGCAGAATATCTTCTTGGAAATTTCAGAAGGTTGTTTCCAAGACGGAAGGAGGATTTAGTACTCGTTTAGGTACTTATTGGAATGACACCTATTGAGGATAGTAGACTGATTAAATCTTCATCAGTCTATTCTTAATCAAGAATTTTATTCACAAGGGTGTGTCATTAGGAGGAGTTGCCGGTGTTGCACATGGAGGAGGGAACTAAGTCTCTTCATTGCATAAATAATATGGAATTTTTTTTTTTACGGTCACATTCTCACCAATTAGTGGTTGCTAGGGAATTGATGAGGATGGAAAGATTTCATAGTCTTTTGGTATTAGACAGGCAGTCTAATAGACACCTACTTATGTTAAAGAAGTAGGGTGTGTCAAAGACAGGATGGGGAGACCGATCACCTATATAACAGGAAGAGGTGCACGGTGTATGTGGAAAAGTCATAGCTAATTAATTTTTGATGAATGGAATTACCGATTGACTTTCCATATCGGTAAGTCTATCACAGATCAGTATCTAAGAATTTATTTGTAGAGTTAGTTTTTGTAGATGCTCCAATTTACATAATGGGTGCAGACGAAAACTGGTGGTGCCAGAGTAACGGTACTTTCTGTAGATAAATTGGAAGGAGGAATGCAAGGACTGGGGTTCACAACTCTTCGTTCTTGATTCATCCTGGTGGAAACATGATGTTTTATAGTATGAAGTAGATGTTTGGAGGACAAGTAGGATGAAGGACATAATGATTGGGTCTCCAAGTTTAATATTGTTAGATAGTCGAGATAGACCATCAGAGATCACCAGATCTTTTGCAGCCATTCCCTACCGACGTAGAAATGAGAGAACATTTTACACGGGTTTCGATGAGGGATTGCTGACTTTACAAAAGGATCAGGATTCTGGTTAGGTGATTGGTTGATTGATAAATTAAACCAACTCAATTCTTGCCTATTTTGAACTGGTAGGACATCAGTTCATATGAATAAAATGGATTATAAGAGGACTTAAATGAATCGAAGTAGTGATGCACACTTTGCACTAAGTTTTGTCTAATGGACGGGAATATGGGAGTGGACGCTCTCAACAACCGATATAATATTTAAATCTTTCGGTTACTTATTGAGTTACCAGTTGAAGTTTTTTATTTTTTTATCTTTTTTTTAGCTTGTGTAATAATAACACTTGCTATTACCAAGGAAATTAAGGAGGTCAATTTCAAATATCGGAGCTGACCCTGTAGGCGGTGTTACCTTACTCAAAAAGAGCTTAAGGTACTGGAGGAGGATTCATTGATTCTTTAAATGATGTTGGAGTGAATGAGATGTAAAATTTGTAAATTTTTCTCGGTGCACTCAGACAACTATAAGGAACATCAAGACATCAAATGTTAGTTCTAGTTAACAGGTTTGGGAAGAGATATGTATATAACTGTCTATACGAGTAACACCTGTTAGAAAGGTGGAAGATGGATAACCGGATATCAATGGAGATTTTTTTTTTTGCCACTTCCTAAATCAAAAGGGGAGTAGGACTAGTCAGGAGTGGATGGTTGGTAGAGATTATAGACATTTATTGGAATTTTAATTCCATACGGATTACGAGTGGTGAATTAAGCAAGTTTGCTGATAGACCTTACTTCTCATAATGTTCACTTTAGAATTTCTTATCAGTTCTACATTGCACTGATAACAGGGTTATAGCATGTGGTTATCCATTATGGTAGATAAAAAGTGCTTTGACGAAAGAACTTTCTGAAGATGTTGGAGCAGCAGCTGTGATTCACATCTCTAGACGGCGGATTTGATCGAGAATGTACATTTTGATCATGAAGGAGATACTTGGGATATATATCCTAGTTTTTTATGAAAAATTGGAAGTGCTTACTTCACTTCTCATATTGTTGTCACAAGGAGGTTAGTATGACAACGTAAGAGGTTTTGTGTATTATATAGTGCAGACCTCTTACCTGTTGGTTTGAAATGGCAGCGAGGGCTGTACAATAAGACCTTGGCTTCCTTAAAGGATACATCGGGGAGAAATACTCTCATTTGTAATGGATTGCGTGCGGTTTGGCGGCGGCAGTACGATTTTGTAAATCGTTACACTCATACACTAGAGGTTTCTATCAGGAAACAGTTGATTGGGATGTCTTCCATATCTGAAGCAAGGTGCGTTTTCAAGGAAGGTCAGTTTTTATGTCTTAAATTGACTTTTCATGGATGGTGTTTCTCCATTTAGGCGATAGTCTATCGACTAGTGTTATTAAAACATTAGGATTAGATGCATAAGAGTTTTGCAAATCTATGCTATGGAACTTGGAGGAGTGTGGATCTTTATCATGTATAAAAACATTGGGTAAGGATGAATGGTTGTTACATACAACTTACGTGTTGAATAATTTTTGTGTTTCCTTTATATCGGACCCATAAATTTTTCTTGGAGGATTTAGAATTCAGTGGAGCTCCTACACAGAGGCAGCGTCCACAATGGAACGTAAATGAATTTTAATGAAAATAATTCAGAGTTTCGTGAATTCCGAGGATGGAATTCCTTTTGTTAGGAGGGAAGAATGTAATACGCCTAATTTCTAAAAGGATAAAATTGGAATTTAAATTTTATTTATTTGCATTTTTAATTGATTTTGTGTCTATGTGCTTATGTGGCAAATTGTTTATTTTAATTATGTGATTTAAATTAGGTGTTAATTATTTGATTAAATTGCTTGTGTGTTTTAAATAGTTTTTGTTTTAATTTATCTATGTGTTATCTGGAATATATGTATATAGTGTTTTGTTAATTGTTAATTGTCATTAATAGTTACACTAATTGGGATTTTCAGTATATATATATGTTGTTACGATGGGTTAGGGTAGCTAACTTATACGTATTTTTCTTTTATATTTTATTTTATTTTCTTTTCCTTTTCATTCTCCTCTTAGGATTAGAATTAGGTTTTAGTTGAGCCTATAAATATATCTTTATAAGTCTGCTTAGGGTGGAAAACATAAACCCTATTCACGAACAGTGAGAATAGAGAGAGAAACTGAGAGGAAGAAAATCTAGGGTTCAGTCTAGAGGGCTGAACCAAGGAGGAGGAAGAGGAACAGGGTTGGCTCGTGGGTTAAACCAAGAGCAGTAGAGGAGGTTCAACGTCAACAAAGGTTGCCGGAAAACCTAGGAAGAAGGCGGTTAAAGGTTTCAAACAGAAACCTTAAGAGGCAAGTTCTATTCTGTCTCTTTCCCCTTGGCCCGTGTTCTGTGCATACCTAGATGGTCTCTAGGATGTTAATTAAATATTAATTGAGTTTTTACATACGTATTATATGTTAAATTAATCATCTATATATGGTTAATTTTTGTCTAAAATAATTCTTGCAAGTTTGGAAGTTCGTCGTCTGTTTTTACGGCATAACAAATTGGTATTGTTTTAATCGTTGTATGAGTTCCAACTGTTGTAAAAAAATCATGGGGATGCTACTGGATATATATTAGTCTGTTAGGACTAGTTTTAAGGAGGAACGGAAGGGTAGGAAAAGGCCGGAGATAAGGCAGATGATCAGAAACGGAGCAGGAAGTGGACCAGTAGGCGCAAAGAGGGAGAGAGCCCACTCTAGGAGGTTGGGAGCTGGCTCCCCCCTTCACAGAGCCGGCTCCAAGGGCTAGGGAGCTGGCTCCATGATGCTTGGAGCCTGCTCTATTGTTTAGAGAGCAGGCTCCTTTGTTTTGATGATTTCCGGAACAGTTTTGGGCACTGTTTTGGACATGTTTGGGATTTTGAATTTGTTTCAAGGGCTGGAATGAGAATTTTAAAAGTAATTTCATGGGATTTTAAACTCTCTAATTGTATAATTTGATCCGTAGTGCAAATAGAATAAACAGTATAAAAATAAGCAACTTTGCACGCTGCTAACGGATAGGAAGGACTAAATTTTTTAATCTTGTTTTAAAAATTTAACGGACTGTAGCATGTACTCTAAACATGGTATTATGCTGTAATTGAAGCCACATTGCATAATTTATCTCTATATGCTAAGGGTTTTCACCGTGTGGAAGTTTTAAGCAATGTTGCACACGGTTGACGGCTGTAAGTATTTAGTTGCTTACATTTATTTTAGCAACCTAAATAACTGGAGTAGGATTTTTAAAGTTGTTTTGGATGCATGTTAGGGTCTTATACATATTAGATTCTGTTATGTATCACCTGGATTTAATTGAAGAATTAATTACATATTTTCTATCAATTATATGGATGTTGGTCTGGGTTTTAATTGAAGAATTAGTAAATTATATTCTGTCAATTACATGGATGCATACTAGATTTTGAATTGATGAACTATTAAATCTTGTCTCATCAATTACATGGATGGATTCTGGATTTTAAATTGACGAACGATTAAACTTTGTCTCGTCGATTTTTTGGATATTATTATGGATTTTTAGTTGATGAACTGTTTAAATTTTGTTTTTATCAACTATATGGATTATGTTGATTTTATTTGATGTACTGTTAAAAGTGTTGCATCATTTACAGATCATATGCATTATATGCACCAGTATGGGACGGTGGCATATGGAGGGACGGATTAGATCAAAACGCTAATTCCTACCCATTCATACATATGGAATGGATTAATTAAAACAGTTAAATCCTACATGGTTTTATGTCCTGTTAACTAAAACAGTTGAACGACATATTGGATGGTTGTTTATATTTCTGTATTAGGAAGGATATGGATTTAATTAAAACATTTAAATCCTAATTATATGTTGTGTTTTGGCGACGAACAGTTGACCGGCACAACATTGTATTTGGATGGAATTTATATATATAATTATGGTACCGCAATATGAGCTTGAGTTTCACAGTCGACGGTTAGGGAGCGTACATGTAATAAAATGCGTAACTGGCTATATTGATTGAGGTATACCCTGTTTGGCTTAGGTAGTCATGCCCATTCAGGTGCATTTTGCATGTTGCCTTTTATTCAGATTGAGACCCTCATCATAGTCCAGTGAGAGTCCTGTAGTATGGATATATATATATATATATAGACTATATAGATATGGTTGAGACATCTAGGATGTATCTGCGTATCGGGTCTCTATTTGGATTGTAGTTAGGATATAACTTGTTCGTCGGCCTGGCCCATTATTATTTTTCAAGTAACGGACGGTTCCGAGTCTTAGAGCTTGTTCGTGCTGAGCAGAGACGGCTACTTATTCTTCCGACGACGTAGGAATTTTCTTCATGGTTTAGCATTGGATTTCCTTTAGTTGTTGTTTCAGTGTTGGATTTTTATTAGGGGTCCACTAGATGGATTCTCGAGTTGTATTAGAAATGGAGAAGTTGAATGTATTGAAATAGTTTCTTATTTATAAAATTTATTCTGAGGTTTCAGTTTCTGGATTATTATTTTAGTTTCTTTTCAGCAATTTTATTTATTCCTGTTTATCTTAATTGTATTTTGTGTTCGTTTATTGCTAATTGGTTTGATATCCTCGGGTAATCGGGTATGGGCCTGGCCAACCCGCATCCGGAAATCCGGGGGTATCACAATTGTGTTCTTGTTCCTCTTTTTCTTCATCTTGATGGTATTTTTTTTTTCCTATTTCGTGTTAGTTTTTTTGCTTCGATCTGAAACCATAGTGCTAGGGGTTTTAGTTTTGTTACTTGGATGAGGTTTTTGTTATGTTCTGTATAATTTTGGGTTGACTTCATGCTTGGATTTGGAAACCGTACTTTAGAAATTCAAGTTTTGTCACTTCAATTCAGATTTTATTCTTTTGTGTTTTATTTTGGGTTGAATTTGTGCTTAGATTTGAAAACCATACCTCAGAAATTCAAGTTTTGTTACTTCGATTCATATTTTTTTTTTATCTTGTGTATAATTTTGGGTTCAATTTGTTCTTGGATCTGAAATCGTACTTCTGAAATTCTAGTTTTTTCACTTCGATTCAGATTTTATTATCTTGTGTCTTATTTTGGATTAAATTTGTGCTTGGATCTGAAAATCATACTTCAGAAATTCAAGTTGTCCCGCTTCGATTCATATTATGTTGTGCATAATTTTGGGTTCATTTCTGTTTTGAATTTGGAAACCCTTCTTCTGAAATTTCAGTTATGGTACTTTGATTCAATTTTGTTTTATGTTGGGTATAACTTTGGGTTTATTTCTGTCTTCGATTTGGAAACCCTATTTCTGAAATTAAATTTCAACTGCTTTTAACATTTTTGTCACTTCAATTAATTTTTTTGTGTTGGTGTTGGGTGTTAGTTTATAGAGTATGAGTGTTGCAGTGGCATGACATTGTCACTCACCTTGAATTTGTCCTAAAAGTAAGAATTTCAACACTACTTCTGAATTTACAGATAGTTGGATAAATTTTTGTTTTGGTAAATGTTCTTGTTCCAAACCTATTCTCATTAATTTGGTTATTATGATCACGACAAAATCTTCCTCCTTAGTTTTTGGCTCTTTAAAAGAGTGGAACCTGCCCTCTTTTTGGACATTGTAATGTGTGGAACAACTTCAACTTATTTCAGCATCATCCTTTAAGTCCTATGAGTTGGTCGAATTCTCCGTTGTTTGTTAATGGTCTTCTTGCTTCTCGCCCTGCACAGCTGCCTGGATTTTCTGGAGAACCATCTCATATATTGAACACAAATTTGCCAGCACACCATGTTGGATTAGCACCAGCTAAGTATCCTGCCCTTTGGGATGGATGGCATACCATTTATTTTCATTTTTGCTTATTTAACACATTTATTTTCTGTAATTGGTAACATTAGAATGAGTTTAATCTTTTGGAGTAACCTAGATAATCTGTGGAGATACTTTAATACTCTGCTTACAGCATACTAAAAGCATTTTGTGATTCCACATAGATTTGATTATTATTTAATTGGTTACCCACCTCTTTGGATCATCTACTTGGCAACATAACAGCATAACTGGATAGTTTTGATCATTAATATAAAAATATAAGTTGTGTGCTATTGGTTTTTATAATTTTATCGATCCATTTTTGTCCCATAGAATTAAAGTTAGTGGAGTTGGCAAATAAGTACTGGGCTATGCCATGTAAGTCAATTCTGTATCAAGTTGTACGCTAATGTGAGCAAGTGCCTGTTTGATTTGGTTTGTGTTGCGCTTATACCCTTTTTCCAACTTCGATTTGAGATAATGGTAATCACATGCTTCTTTCCCAGATTTAATATGATGTAATTATAAATTGTAGATATACTTCAAAGATGATTCTAGCTGCAATTGACGAGCAATGTCGTGGAATTTATGATTTTATTTATTTGCCAATCGATTTCAAGGTAAGTAATTTTTTCCCTTGTTTCAATTTATTCCCTTGGAAAGAAAACCACATTTCCACGTTTATATTTTTGACAGAACAAATGCAATGTGGGTTATGCATTCATCAACTTGACCGATCCACTTCATATCATTCCGTTTCATAAGGTATGATCTGCGGACTATAATACAATATAATTTTATACAATTTTCCCATTTGGAGGAGTTTGGTGCTTATGTCTGTGTTTGAAATTTTGTGTTTTTCTTTGTACAATGCAAAACTTAATCAAATCAATTGTAGATGTTCAATGGCAAAAAGTGGGAGAAGTTCAACAGTGAAAAGGTGGCATCTCTTGCATATGCTTAAATCCAAGGAAAAACTGCTCTCATTGCCCATTTCCAGAAATCGAGCTTGATGAACGAGGATAAACGTTGTCGTCTTATTCTCTTATGTGTGTGTGTATATATAAGTACTTTGTGTGCTTATGTATAAGTTTGTTTAGGGCTGGAGAGTTATATATTTTCTCCAATATCCGGATTTTATTTTTGAGTTGTACAATTATAATGGTTTGTTTACTTTTATTTTTGTATATTCAGTATGGACATTGTGAAAAGAAGATAAATTAAAGACTCTTTTGCTTTAACTAGTTTAGAGCTGTTGGCCTGTCTTGACTATAAGGAAGGTGTAATAAGCAATAATGTCTTCTTTGATCCTTCTTTCCACTAAAAGTAAAGTCACTTTCTGGCAAAGCAAGCAAACACCTATCTATCTACTAGTCGTTTAAATTGTCTGATGCTCTAAAACAAGAAACTAGGCATTCTAAAAGTATGAAATGACAAATATAAAATTTATGCAAAATCATGAAGTTCATCCTAACGTAAATTGCCAATATAATGACTTGGAGGTGTCTACAAGGTGACCATAGTTTTTTGTGATGTCAATATAATGACTTGGAGGTGTCGATAAGGTTGATTTTATATTTGTTTTAACTTGGAGGTGTATACTAGGTTGATTTGAACTTTGTTTATAACTAGTATTATGTTCAAAATATATCATCATTGTACTGAACAAAAAAGAATGATTGTTCACACTTGTATAGATTTATAGCTTTATGTATGGTGGGTTGTATGCAATGAAAAGTTTTTTTCAATTGAAGTTTTGACACTTGTCCAAATCCTGATTTATACATGGTGTGATATGGATGAAAATGCCTTGTTTTATTTTAAATTATTTATATAATTTAACATTATTATAAATAAATTTAAATAATAAAATAGAATAATACAAACCGTCATTGTCAAACAAGTTTTATATTTTTGTTTTCAATATTTTCACAATAATGACGTTACCAAACACGTTTTCATGTTTTTGCTTCCGAAGCATGGACGTTACCAAACATATTTTCATATTTTGTCTTTTAAAGCATGGACGTTACCAAACATGTTTTCATATTTTTGCTTCCGAATTTCAGGACGTTACCAAATATGTTTTCATGTTTTTGCTTTCTAAATTTTTACAATAAATAAACATTACCAAACAAGTTTCAAAACAGTATTCAACACATTCTAAAGCAAAAACATTACGTCTGTTTTCGATCAAAGCAAAAGCACAAAGCAACTGTGGTTGCCAAACGGGCCCTTAGCAAGCTTTACAAAATAATCCAAAGAAATAAAACATGCTTCCATTCAATAATAATTTAACCAAATAAGCATATAAGACATGAATTATTCATCGTACAAGCATTCTAGTACATGTAATAGCAACTAAAGCACATAATCATATACTCAATTTACAACAAAATAATCATTTTAGAGGAAATCAATACAATATAGCATGCAAGACAACAACTTAAAGAAAATAATTCACAAAGGAGTAAGAAAATTGTGAATTAAACACCCATACATCAATTAGATGCAAAAACCCCCCAAATGGGTCTAAAAATTCCAAATTCCTAGAGTGGCCAAAAGTGTGAATTGCTTATACCAACGTGTATATTTCATCATGTTCTCAGTTTTGCTGCAAACGGCACCCAAAAATTCTAAAGGATGAAAGAGTAATTAAAGATTGAAGTTTCACTTGAAAAAAAAGAGAAAAATGAAGATAAAGATGGACAGAAGGAAAGTGCCAGGGAGAGAGAGAAGAATAGAGGCCAAAATGGCCTCTTGGCCACTAATTTAATTAGTGGAAAGTGGGTCCCACCATAAAATTTTGAAATTCCATTTTCTTTTTTTCTTTTGCATCACATAAAAATATATATGTACACAACCATATAAAATAGCACACAACCATTTAAATACCACATAAAATATATAAAATAAAATATATGAGATGCGAATGGAACCAACTAAAATTCCTGTATGCAACAATTCCGGTAGCGGGTTCCACACAGGACCGTCCGGCCCAAAAAACGGAAGAATGCCGAAATGGCAACCGGTGCATTTTCAAGAGTCCTAAACTCAATGAAATGCCCCAATCAACACTCGGACACACCCGGCATACCCAACGGTGTCCGGCACGCAAAATGTGAAAGGACGAAAATGTCCTCGTAAAATCAAAAAATTCCAGAAATTGAAAAATGGTAAAAATTGGAAACATTACAATGCCGGCAATAGACAAGTAAAGATAAAAATATAAAATAAAAATAAAAATATAAAAGAAAAGTAAAGATAAAAATAGAAAAAAAAAGAAAAAAAAGTGCAAACTAAAGAAAACGAATTTTTTCAAACTCCGAAAACCAGTGCGCACTGATATTGAGAATTTTTTTTGTTGAACAGTGTTGGTACGCAAAAAAATAAAATAAAAAAAAAAAATTTAGTAGAAGAGTAAACTGGAATCTCATAAAATTCAAATCCTTGTTCTACAAATTCTCAAAGTTTCAAAAAAAAAAAAAAAGAATGTTTAGAGATATATATAGAAAAAAAATTTCAAATATATATATATATAAAAGTTAATGTGCACATAACACCCCTATACTATGAGATTAGTAGCATATATACCCTCTTGAGCATTTTCGGAAGAGTAAAAGAGCAAAACGGATATTATAAAACTAATTTATGTTAAATGGGGTATTTTTGCATAATGTGAAAAGATTAGGAATAATTTTTACATATTTTTTCAAATAGAGAATAAAAATACTACGCGGTGTATACTTCAGTAATATTTTCTGCACTTATCCCTAAAAAAACTGCGAGTGACAAAATTTTGGCCTGCTTGACCTTGAACCAGCATACAGCGTGCCAAACTGTGTTCTTTTTCACAAACACACACACACACATATATTAATGATTATACATGTCATTCTAGAATTGCATTAGAGTATTACGTTGAGATTCAAAAGAAGCTTATCCTTTGTTATTATTTAATAGTTTTCATAATATAAATACCCTAAAAGTTACAAATAATATTAGAACATGATGGTGTCAATAAAATAAGATTATATACGTTATTGACTACTAATATTCTTCATTCACACCAGAAGTATACACACTTGACTGAATCACTCCATAGTCGTTGACATGTAAATTATTTGGTCCCTCCTAATACTGCTTGTTCCAACTCCGTGGATCCAACATTGCCTCAAATTTTTAGGGGATTTATTGTATTTTCAGAGTCTTGTGTAGAAAATTCTATTGGACTATGGCGGGGTAGGTTTCTATCATTATATGGAAGGGTAATGTCAGGGGCAGAGTCAGAAATTTGAGGTTAGGGGCCGGTTTGTACTATGTATTTAAAGTGAGAAAATTTTATACATCAATTGTAAAAATTCTTAAATTTGAGCTTTTAAAAATATAGTTAAAAGAATTCAAGTTGAAAAATTACTAAATTTTAAGGAGACAAACTAAATTTATTTTCAAATTCTCTATTTTGGGTCAATATAAAAGTGTGTTGCAAAAAAGGGGGCAATTGAAGTTTGTAATAAATTTTAGGAGTAATATATATACAAAGTAATTAATATTTATGAGTATAAATGATGTTTTTAAAAAAGTTTGGGGGCCATTGGCTAATGTCCCTACATGGCATTTGGTGGTTGAACTGTTCAAAGAAATTAAATGATATATGTAAGTTACTTATTGTCTCCTTCATTTAGATTCCAAGTTTACATAGTTGAACAAAATGAAGTTTGGGAAGGAATTCATTTCCCAGATGGTGCAGGAATGGCAAGGAGCATACATGGACTACAACTTCCTCAAAATCCTCCTCAAAGATGTCTTACAATTCCGACAGCAAAACGCAACAACAACAATGGCAGCCACACCAAGAGGGTCATTGGCAAGAAGGGTGTCACTTTACAGAGCCTTCAGTGGACTAACGAGCCGATACAGAGCCTCTCCAAGGAAGGACAATGAAGATGAAGTGATACTAGTGAGTGCAATGCAAGAGGAGGGGTCAGAAGGTAATTTGTACAAGACCATGTTCCTCAGGTCATCAGAGGATGGAGGAGAGTATGAGCTCGTCTTCTTTAGGAGACTTGATGATGAGTTCAATAAAGTGGTCAAGTTTTGTAAGGAGAAAGTGGAAGAAGTTATGAAGGGGGCAGAGGAATTGGACAAACAAATGGATGCTTTGATTGCTTTGAGGATCAAGATTGATAGACCTGTTGTGGGGTTGAAGGGTGCCCAAAATACATATATTGCAACACATGGTAGTGCCTCAATATCTCCAGAATCAGTCTCTCCTCAGACTCCTCCCTTCAATGGAAGAAACCCAGGTATTTGGATTTTAATTTATGTGGAATTGAAACAGTCATGATGTTTTTTTGCAAGAAATTGAAATTGTGTGTGCGCAATCTTCATTCAGAGATAAATGTGAACACATGTATGAATATTGTAGATTTGATAATAAAGTGATTGGTGGAGTTGTTGAAGGTGGTTGTGAAGTAAGTGACAGGCAATATCAACTAATACCAGGATTGAAAGGGGGTAAAAAAAAACAGAGAAGGCCTCCATGAAAATTGGGGCACTTGCATAGGGCATGCCACAACCCAACAAACAGTGATTATCGTTTGTTTGAGCGAAAAATATTTTTTGAAAAATATTTTCTGAGTTTATTGGTGTTCGGTAGTCCCAAATTCAAAGAAAATCTTTTTCGGAGGAAAATAATTTCCCAAAACTTAACCAAAACAAACAGAGCCTAAATACTAGTAAATTTTTGAAGGTGTAAACATGTAAACCTAAGTGATCTTTAAACTATTGTGTTGATAACTTTTTCTGTTAATACCTTTCAAAAAAAAAAAAAAATATTTTTTCTGTTAATCGATCATGTGAACGATGGACATGTAAATGTTCAATTTTCCTTTTATTTATTTATTTATTATTTTAATTTTTGATTCCTAATGTGAGCATGTACATGAAAATGATCTTGATTTTCTAAATATTTTATTATGATTATTATTCTCTCATAATCGGGGGAAGAAAAGGGGATGTTGGGACTAATATACGGACCAAGTAAGAAACTACCTCTTGGTTCTTCTTAAAAAATCACTCTCTTTTAAATGTGAAGGAATGGCATCCATGGATGCAATTCAAGAAGTTGAGATGAGCAGTGAAGAAGTTTGCAAGCCGAAAAAACACCCACCATTGAACCAAAGAGCAGTGACCATGAGACAGCCGATAAAGACAAGATGAATATTAAGGGCTTTAGGCCAGCTTCATTACAAGTTTTGGATCATGTAAAGATCAATTTGGCACCAGAAACTCCTGTATCAACTTTGAAACATTTCCTCATGAGTTCAACATCCGACTTGTCCTTCAGCAAGGTGGAGTTGAGGAAAGTTGAAGAACAAATGAAACAGGCTTTTATTGAATTCCACCAAAAGCTTAGAATTGGTACCTTTGGGACTAGTCACTGTAAGCTATACATTTCTCCAATATTATGTTTTTAATTATACATTGTTCTAGGAAAATATGAGGCAATTAACATCATGTCTAGTGAGAGTATAAAATATAAACTAATGAGATTTAATTTGCAGGTTGTGCTTCTTATAACATTCTGTCCTTTCAACATCATTTACCGTTCAAGTCGCTTCTTCCTTATCACTTGCGTGCTTCATTGTCTTTGTGCTCCTCTTTATAAGGTAACAGGACTCTGAATTTCTATGAATACGACATGTATGTGAAAGTAGAATCGGATTTTCATCTTACTTTCTCTGTTTTTGTAGGTTGTCCTCCCTGATTTCTTCTTGGCAGATCAGCTTACAAGTCAGGTTCGACATTATGCCCATAGTAACATATACTGAAACCAGTCACCCTCTGAAATTCTTCCCCTTCTCATTTATCATGGAAGTTCCAAGTTCAAATATGTTTCACTGCTCAATGCAATTACTAAAATGACAAACCATAAAACCAATCCTGTTGTTGTGTCTCTTCTCCACTGGTTATTTTGTCTTCATTTTTCACATTTCCATCTGAATGTGCAAGAAAATTAGTAAAGTATATTTTTTACATTTCAATCGGAATCATTTACATTTCTACTCTTCTTTTATTTATGCAAGCCTTTTCTTACCTAAAACTCCTTTGGTCTTATCCAAACCTCAAGATAATGTGGGCTTCATCCATCCTAAACGGACTGGATCTCTTCTTGGGCCTTTCCCTTGGTCTGAACAGGCCTTGAATGAGAGTCAGCGGGCTGGAGGGTCGTTGAGCCTCCCTCTGGACTGATGGGCCGGGCTGGGCTTGGCCCAGTGGGAATTTAGTTAATTCTTTTTATTTTAAAATTACCCTTAATAAAAAATTCATAAACCCATTTAATTATTTTTATTTTTGGGTAGCTTCTGAATTAATGTCACTCAAGTAGAAATTTATTATTACTATTTAGATTGGAAACAAAATAGTAATTTCAAATCCTTTGGATTATTACGTTGACCGCGCACAAAGTATTGTAGGGCCTACTATTAATGCATGCTATTGAGTGGAACTAGGGAAATATAAGATGAATTAAATTTTTATGAGTCATGTTGACCAGATTTGTTACATATATATATATAGATCACTATGAGGCAATTGAACTCAAAAAGTCTTAACTTCACTCGACTTCGTTAATTTGTAATAGCTAAAAATGAATAAATGTTTTTTTTATTTAAATTATTGCATAATTTGATTTTTGATCAGTTTGAAGCGGTACGTATGAGGTATCAAATCCAATATTAATTTATTTTATGATCATCTTAGACCTCCATGGGCTAGCCTTGCCAACTTTATTTGATTAATCAGCGACGTGGAAACTTATATGGTTAATAGATTTAATATTTTAATTTCTTTATCATAATTCGTATGACATTGTTCAGGCCCAAATGTGAAATTGTAAGCTTATATGAATGTTACTTCAGAATAAGCATTCATATAAGCTTACAATTTCACATTTTATATGTGGTACAAATGATGTATAAACTTAACATTATAACAGAATTCAAACTGATCAATGTCACTTAATATTATATACATATAACCGACATTTTATATGCGCTTCAAACTGATCAATGTCGCATTTTATATGCACTTCAAACTGATCACTGTCACATTTTATATGCACTTCAAACTGATCAATGTCACTTAATATTATATACATATAACCAACATTTATACGTGTGAAATTGTAACTTGTGAAATTGTAACTTATATGAATGTTAAACGAACAGTGTACAGTTCTTTTTTATTCTGTTCAACAAACTTTAAATTTACGTTTTCCCAAATGTGTAACAGTGGTTGCACCAGAACATTAGCCTACAATTTAATTTCTTTTCTTCTGCCTTGATATTCCGGGATTTGTATGTTCTTTGTTAAAAGAATTAACACTTCACTGTTTCTATTTCAGGTGCAGGCTTTCAGAAGTTTGGAGTTTTATGTCTGTTACTATAGTTCGGGGGACTTCAAGAAGAGAGAAAATATATGCGGTACAAATGATGTTTATAAAATATTTTATATCATCGTCGCAGTTGTTCCATATTGGATGCGCTTACTTCAGGTATGTTTATCATCTCTCTTCCCGAACTCTGTTAGGGGCAATTTTTATTTTTATTTTTTGTAACTTTCTCTCCAAAAAAAAAAAAAAAAAAAAAATGAAAAACAGTATCGACACTGCTAGACTTGTAGAATGTAATATAAGGTGATTGCAATCTGAATTTGCAGTATGTTCGACGCTCGCTTGAAGAGAAAGATCGAATGCACGTGCTTGAAGGGCTCAAATACTTGTCAATAATTGTTGCAGTTGTCTTGAGGACAGGGGATGATCTGAAGTGGGGAATGCTTTGGAAGATTATGGCGGCAGTGAGTTCAGCAGCTACTACAATTGCTGCTACATACTGGGACATTGTCATAGATTGTATTCTGCAACGAAATTCGAGCAATCCTTGGTTGAGAGATAAGCTCCTTGTACCAAACAAATACGTATACTTTGTTGCCATTGTAAGTATCAACCATAAGTGTTCCTAATAATCTGTTTTTATGTGTCTCAAAGCAACAACATTGTTATCAGTTGAGCATTGTCTGAAACAAATTCCAGGTAGTGAATGTGATACTAAGACTTGCATGGATGCAAACAGTTTTAGGCATTCGCGAAACGCCTTTACTCCATAGGAAAGCCTTAGTTGCAATTGTTGCGAGTTTGGAGATCATTCGTCGTGGTATTTGGAATTTCTTCAGGTTTGATATATATATATATATATATATATATATATTTATACTTTTACCATTTTTTTTTTTTTTTTTCATGCTATCAGACAACCATATAGTAATATGACATATGATATATTAATTAGTGCTAATAATTGTCACAAGTTCACTATTTGTATTCAAACACTGGTTCTAACTGATGCTATTTTGATTACGTGTAACTGAACAGGTTGGAGAATGAACACTTGAATAATGTCGGAAAATACCGGGCGTTTAAATCAGTAGCCTTACCTTTCAACTATGATGATGAAGACAAGGATGTATAACTATCTACAACATACGAGAAAGATGATGAAGAAACAGTCAAACATATGTTAATTTTTAGACAACCAGCCAACGAAGGGCCAGGCCTGGTCCATTTTCGTCTTTTCACATGTTACGTGTGGCGTGTCGGACACCGTGGGGTGTGCTGGGAGTGTTAGAGAGTTATTTAGGGCATTTCATTGAGTTCAGGACTCTTTGAAGTGCAAGAGTTGTCATTTTTACATTTTTTCCTTTTTTTGGATCGGACAATCCGGTGTGGGACACGCTACCGTAATTGTTGCATACGGGAATTTTAGTTGGGTCCATTTGCTTCTCATATATTTTATTTAATGTGTTTATGTGGGTTTTTTATGCTTGTGTGCATGTATATAATTTTGTGGTAGAAAAATTAGAAGTAAAATAAAAAAAAAAAGAAAAAAAAATGGTGGGACCCACCATAATTGCTTTTATTGACCAAAAGGCCATTATTTGGTCCCACCTTATCTCTCTCTCGATCTGGTTCTCTCTCCCCCTTTTTTTTTTTTTTTTTTTTTTTTTTTTTTTTTTTTGCAAAATTCAAGCTTTAATTTCTCTTTCATTCCTTGAGTTTTTGGGTACCGTTTACGGCAAATCGAAGAGCTTGGTGAGATCTTCAAGTTGATGTAAGCAATTTAAACTTTTGGCCACTCTAAGAATTTCGAAAATTTGAGCCCATTTGAGGGTTTTCTACAAAATTGAGGTAGGGGTGTTCTACTTTGAGCTTTGTGAGTAAATCTCTTTTAATTGATGTATAAACATGCTTATATTGTGCTAAATTCTTGAGATGTAATTTATAAATTGTATACATGATTCTTTTTTTTTTAATGTTGTAGAAAGTGTGTGATTACGTGATAGCCGCCTTGTTGAGATGATACATGCTTAAATGATGCTTAAATGATGTTAATTTAAGCCTTATGTGTTTAAGTTGTTGGATTTGCAAATTGAAAGTATGTAAAATGCCATGAATTAGAAATGTGAGAATGTGATATTGTGTGAAAATTCATGTTTTAAACATATCTAATTGATGTGGATGATATGTATGAAATTTTTATATTATCATAGCATTGAAGGAGTTACATAATTCATGCATTACTATTAGAAAAGTAAAGAGAAAAGTTTATTTTAAAAATAAATGAAATTATTTTTGGAAAAATATTTTTAAAGGTGTTTGCGAAAACTGGACGCCTAAGAGGCGCCTAGTGGTTCGTGTTATTAGTGTAGTCTAGAAGGGAGTATGATTGGGCTAACTAGGCCGGATGCGACGCCTTGGAGGTGCCTTATGGTCTTGAATAGTTAGTCAACCCTCCTTTCGTGACGCCTTGGAGGTACCTTGGGTCGGATTGCACTAACGGTTTGGAAGTTGAAACGGTATTGTTTCAGAAATGTGGAGTGACATTGCATGGCATGGCATTGCGTTGGCATACATTGTATATTTGGTGATTAGACAACTTGCGTATGTATTTGTTGTAATCACTGTTGCTTTACTTGCTTTTCCCGAGGCATGATTCGATTTACTTGTATTTTATTCCTTATATGGATTCACGGGATCTTAAGAGGTGTGTCTTAGACACTTCCTACTGAGCGGTTTGCTCACCCCATTTTATTATTAATATTTTTCAAGATACGAAAGGGAAGTGGCGGACGATGCCCCTCCACAGTTTTTTTTTTTTTTTGATAGGTTAGTGAATTGTTTTGACATATTTTGTAGTTATGATCCAATTTTTTTATTATTATTGTTATTATTATTATGTATTGATATAGGAAAGGATGGTAGTGTTCTTAGTTGACCTTGGATTTGGATAAGGACTCGGTTAGCGATTCGGACCCTCGGGTTCGGGTCGTTACAAATTTGGTATCAGAGTTTAAGATTCGAAAACCAGTAGGACGACAGGTAGAGGCGACCTAGGGTTGTGTGGAAGGTGGATTGCATTGTTTATGTGCTTATGTGTTAAAGTGTTTGTTACATGAGAAACATGTTTACTTGCCTAATTGCTAATGTTTTTACAGTTTTAAAAGGCATGCTTTTTTGCTAAGTGTTTACATACTTAAATGTTTAATTACTAAAATGTGTGTTTTATGGCCATGACGATGAAATGTATAAATAATTGAATATATTAATTATGATATCATGACAAATGTGATTTAGGTGGTAACGACAAGTAATGAGCACGGTAGGTGCAATCATGTCTCGTATGGTATTGTGACGATTATTAGGCTTGGTTATATAAGAATTTTATTTTATTATTATTTTTTTTAAAAATGAAAGACGGGGTGTTTAATAAAAATAAATAAATAAATAAATTTAAATGGTGGGACATGATTGTATTATGATATGGGATACGATTTATATATATATATATATGTATACGTATATAGGAGTATGCGATTGAACGTGGATGGTTGTGTGAGTTTTGACCTGAGTAGGCGAGGAGCTCGGTTGCTCCAGGGTTGTTGGGTGCTAGTTCCTATCGAACGAATGGCTTGGTCTTTTAGCTTATGGATTTAGCTATTTGGTGTGTGGTCACTTTGATTTTCTTGCTGCATTTGTGCATGCTTAGAGCACGACCTTAGAATAGGTTCATTTTTCATGGCATGGTGCCCTTTGTGTGTGAGTTTCATGCATCGATGGATGGGTTCTTGTGACCGTGGAAGTCAGGTGTGCGAGTGAGGGTTTTGTGGGAGAAAGGTATGACTTTAGGAGGTTAGTGTTTTTTACTTGGGTCATGGTTTGGTGCGGAAGTTCTTTTCGAACCGGTCGTGGTAGGTGTGACAGAGGTTGTTTGAGTCATAAATGTAGTCTATAGGTAGTAGGTGGCGTGTTGGTTCTGACTGTCGTGGGGACTTATTGGATTCTGTAGGTCTGGAGTAACATAGGGTCAATTGCAGGATGTAGATCATTTCGTGGTCTTATAAGAGTCTGTTTAAAGACTGGTTTGTCGAGGGGTGATCCTCATTTTGGAAAGCTTTAGGAGTGTGTAGTTGGTAATTGACCTTCGGTGAGTTGATTATATGGTTCGGTTGATGAACGAGGATTATAGGTTGGCATGGTTGTTAAGAGAGTCTTGAGGCGGTGTATAGTGGCTAGTTTTAGCTGTATAGTGCAGGGTTGCATGATAAGGTAGGTAGTATTAGGTCATTGAAGTGTTAGTTGTTTGAGGATCCGAAGAGATAAACTGATGATTAGAATGATTGGGACGAAGGTGATCTCGTAGGTCTAGTTGGTAACCCTATTTGACTTTCGTCGGGGCAAAGGGTGTTCAAAGGAACGGTAAAAAGGGAAAGTGATGGTGTTGACGCTAGGGCGTAAGGTTTCTTTGGTTGAGTATATATATTGTTTTGGGAAGAATGGTCGGAGAAGCCGATTAAGTGTTGGTAACTGATCATGTTGTAGATGGTTTGAGGAGCCAGTTGGGTGTTGAGCATTCTGGTTTTTGTGCTCATTCCATTTCTTTGGGATCTGTCGGTATGGCATTGCCGCGTGAGAGTTCTATCCTAGTGGTATGTAGTGGTTGCTATGGGGAGTATCAAGAGTGAGGTATACTCTTTTATTGTGATGGTGTTATCTTATGGATACTTGAGGGGAGATCGCTTGGCAGTAGACTACTGAGTCGATGAGACTTGAGTTTGAGTTGTCATTCATGGATGTTGGTAGTAGAGGCGTTATGGTGTAATGTTTAGTACTGATAAGCAAAATGGTTTAAGGTACAATCCGAGGATGGATTAGAGATTGTGAGTTATTTGTTGTGTGTTATCAGGTAGGTGATGGGGTTGTGCGCTAGTTGAGGCAATCGTAGACTGTTTAGCCTTTTAGAGCCAGTGAGGACGATGTTGCCAGATAGGCACCTTTTTCTTTTGACGAGTCAGTGGGTTGTTGTGGCTGAGGTCACGGGTCTTGTGTGCACTGTGATCGAGGTAGTATCGTCTAGGAGGTAAAGATGGAATGGGTGGTAGGGATCTGATTAGTTTTGGATAACATGGGTGTTGCGGGGTATCGTATGCGAGGTTTCTATGTTGATAGTGTATAACGGTCTGTTAGTGGCGAAGTCGCCTAGAATTGAGTTCGTAGTTCCCTGCAGGTATCCATTTGGTTTTTTTTCTTTGTGTGTAAGGAGTTTAGTTCATCTCAGGTGAGATTGGGTGTCCATGGTTGGATGGTTGGTGTGTAGCATGTGATAAGGTGTCAGGTGCATTCGGGTACGAGTTATCAGTCTCTTGTGAGAGCGGAGTCGTTACCCTTTCCTTTTGTCTAGTCCTGTCAAGGACATCATATGTCATGAGTCTTGTTATCCATCTAAGAGTTGTGTGCATCCGCGAATGGACGGACCTGTATGGGAGTTGTTTTGCTGTTAGAGTTCACCGGTAAAGGTTTGGTTGAATGGGTCGACTTACTCCCACGAAGGGAGGTGGAGTCTTTGGTTTTGTGTTGCTTGTTCTGAGAGTGTTCTTGACAAGTGGTGTGTAAAGCACGAGTTACCGATTAGGGATGGTATGTTTCCGGTGTTTAGTGCTAATGGTGATGGCTAGGAAATGTGTCGTGGATGGCAGTTTGAGGATGGTTAGGTAATGTGATGTGACTCATGTAGTTGGATATTTTTATAGATGTTCGATTCGAGAAGTGTCTTGAGGACAAGTGTTGGTGTTGTTTGAGTGTTAAACAGTTAGAGAGTGAATGTGGGACCCCATTGAGGAATAATGGGAATGATTGACTTTGGTTTTGAGGTGTTGGGTATGAGATGATTGTATTGTGTATTTTTACGAGGTAAGAATTGAACCGAATTATGTTATGGAGTTGTCTACCTGGTATGGATGTTATGAGGAGATTAAAACGCTTTTATACTGGTTGATGATTATGACGTTCGGTGCTGTGTTGTTCTTAGCTTATTAGGAGTCATATGATTGAGAAATGATTGGGAATTTTAGAGCTAGTATGTGACTATATAGTTGTTGAGGTTATGTAGAGCGATATGATTGATTAAAAATTGGATATCGTGGTTGTTTTATGGACTGCGTGAGACTGTGTTTGAGGTTTGGACCTGTGGACAGGAATGACGTCTGTGTTGAGAACGGATCGAAGATGAGAATGGCCTGGCCAACCATTTCTCCTGAATCAATCCCTCTTCAGCACGATGTTGGGTCAAAGGTCAATGATTGTTTCGACTTGTTACGGATAGTGATAGTATGGTACTGAGCGTTGTGTCGGTGTGGATTTAGGAAGTCATCTCGGGTGACGAGGTGTGTTAAGCAGGACTAGGTGTTCAATCCGTTTGATTATTAAAAATCTTGTTTTGAGGAATTGTGTCTTGGGTACAGGATAGTGCGCTTTACTGATTTGGTGACTAATGTTATGCAGTCGTTTGGAGATTCATTGTTTAGTTATCTTGAGGTTGTTAAATGTAATAATTATCGTACAGTGCGATTAGTAGTCATTGGTGCGGTTATGTGATGGTGTAGCTACGTGTTAGATAGCGAGTGATTGGTCTGGTAGAGATGTATAGAGTTGGGATTTACCATGTCCTTTGAAGGATGGGTTGAGGTTGAATGTTATCTTATTCGATGGTCCGGTGACTATTCTTCTTTCGGACTTTGGAGCCTTTCATAATAGTGTAAAGGGACCAGTGTTGGTTTTGAGTCGGGTGTAGAATCCAGCGGGTTTTGTGTATGATGTTATGAGTGGTAAGTGCCCTATCGGGTGGTGAGAATTGTGTTTTTTTGGTAGTGGTGTGTGATTGCTTATTAACGTCCAGTGTCAAAGGCAAAAAGGTTAGTGACCTCATAGTTTTAGGGTTTTGTGAGGTGTTCTCAGGAAGGTGTGTGGCTGTGGGCCTATTTCTTTAAGGAGGGTAGATTTTGAGGACGAAATCTTTTAAAGATGGTAGATTGTAATGTTTTCAATTTTTACCATTTTTCATTTTCTAGAATTTTTTGATTTTTCGAGGGCATTTTCGTCTTTTCACGTGTTACGTGTTGCGTGTCGGACACCGTGGGGTGTGCTGGGAGTGTCAAAGAGTTATTTGGGGCATTTCATTGAGTTCAGAACTCTTTGAAATGTAAGGGTTGTCATTTTTGTATTTTTTTGTTCTTCGAGCGGGACGGTCCTGTGTGGGACCCGTTATCGTAATTATCGCATACGGAGATTTTAGTTGGGTCCATTTGCATCTCATATGTTTTATTTAATGTGTTTATGTGGGTTTTATATGCTTGTGTGCATGTATATAATTTTTTGGTGGAAAAATTAGAAGGAAAATAAAAGAAAAAGAAAAAAAAAATGGTGGGACCCACCATAATTGCTTTTATTGGCCAAAAGGCCATTATTTCGTCACACCTTATCTCTCTCTCCTGATCTGGTTCTCTCTCCCTCCTTTCTGTTTTCTTTTTATTTTTTTTATTATTTTATTTTATTTTATTTTTTTGCAAAATTCAAACTTCAATGTCTCTTTCATTCCTTGGAGTTTTTGGGTGCCGTTTGTGACAAATCGAAGAACTCGGTGAGATCTTCAAGTTGATGTAAGCAATTTCAGTTTTTGGCCACTCAATTCACCGGCACTCAAACCACAAGCACCAACAAGTCCTT
Source organism: Cornus florida (assembly GCF_030987335.1). Taxonomy (NCBI): domain Eukaryota; kingdom Viridiplantae; phylum Streptophyta; class Magnoliopsida; order Cornales; family Cornaceae; genus Cornus; species Cornus florida. The sequence goes on along the minus strand of NW_026775577.1, from coordinate 7,066,722 downwards.
TTTGCCATGCCAGTTGTGGTTTCTTGATTCGGTCCTCGCTAAGAATGTTTTTCTCATACAAGGCTATTCCGAGCGTAAGGGAGATTTTCTGAAAACCCTCTACAATGCTGAAAAGGGGTATTGGTTTTATGTGCCACAGCTTGTCTTGGACTAAATGCTAAAAAGTTACAATGAATTACTCTTGGTTAGGTCGCGCACTACCACCACATGGGCATTCCCTTTTCCTTACCTTATCACAAGGATGCTTGAAGATGCCGGATTTAAAGTACCCCGGGGTGAAGATAAAGAAAAGAGGGTTCTTGATTTTTCTTTTGGGGTCTAGAAGTCAAGCACAGCTCAGTTTCAGACGTCCCGTCAGGCCCGCATTGGGGGCGAGTTAGATTGGGGTGCTCCAACACCCCTTGTGGCTCCTGCTCCGCCTGTTCATGATTCTCCTGCACCTCCGCCGTTAGATGTCATGACCCGAGCTGACTATTTCGCCCTAAATGCTCTTCTCGATGCATTTAACTTGCGCTTTGACGCCATAGAGGGTGCCATCTAGAACACTCAGGAGAATCAAGAGATTTTACAGGCTATGCTTTAGTCATTGATTGACCGTGCACCTGGCGCACCTGGTGCTTCCTCCTCCACTCCGATAGTAGAGTGATTTTATTCTTTCAATTTTATTTCCCTTTTCCCGTAGTACTATTTTAGACTTCTTTTGGGTCGCGTTTGGCATTTATTTTCCAGTTTCTTTTGAACTTATAATTGCATTCCATTTTGTTTTTTTGCATGGATATTAGCTTTGAAATAAATTGTAGTTATCGTTAGTGATTTTTGGATTCATATGATTCTTACTCGGTATAGATGCTTTTGACAGGTTTTTGAATTCAATTTTGGGGTATGCTTGTGGAATTTACGAAGTGGCCTATTTTTGCACCGCCACTACATTCCTCCTCAACTTGGTACTATTGTTCTTGGCACTCTCCATTTTTATTTTTATTTTTCTTACCCTTTGTCTTCTCACATTGAGGACAATGTGACATTCAAGTTTGGGGGTGCATGTGCTTACATTCTTATGATTTTTGTTCATTTTTTATGCATGTTAATTAATAAAATCATGTTGTTGGGAGCAATGATAGTGTAATTTGGAACTTTTGGAATCAAAATATGTGTTTAATACTTTGCATATAAAAGCCAAGAGATTTTTGAAAATAAAGATTTTTTTTTGAAATAAGCATGCTGATTCATATCGGTCTGTATAAGTACTTCAATTAGATTTTCGCGGGACTTCATACTCTTTTACGCTTCGCATTGCATATATGCACACAGGAAACCTAATTGTGAGGTATGTAACCCAATTGACCTTGACCAGGACTCAGTTGACCTGAATTGATAACCCTAATAAATGGATACCCTTGGCATATATTTATAAGTTAAAAAAAAAATATAATAATAATAATAAAAATATGACCAGTTTGAGTTTATAGCCTTTCCAACTCGAGTCATTAAGCCCTAGGAGTGTTTCTACACTTAGCACCCTAAAGCCATCTGGTTTGGGAGTTATTGGTCTAACACTTACTACATGGGTTGGTTAGAAAGCTTAAAGGATTTAGACATTGCACGGTTATTCAAAAATAAATAAATATGGTTCGTCGAAGTTCGTAACTTTTCCAACTCGAGTTATTAAGCCTTAGGAATGTTTCTACACTTAACACCCTAAAGCCATCTGGTTTGGGAGTTGTTGGCCTAACACTTGCTACATGGGTTGGTTAGAAAGCTTAAAGGATTTTGACATTGCACGACCATAGTAAGTGATCTTTTGAGTTGATCAATAAAATCGTCATTAAGCAACAAAAGTTGTTTTATGAATAAAGTTAAGCCTTGGGGACCTCATTTAGAAGGAGATTTAAGGATTTGAAAGCTTGTATTTTTGGAATTGAAAAAAGAGGGTAAAAACTGCATATTGGGAATCCAATTCACTTTCACTGAAGTTAGAGTTAAATTCCATTTTAGAAATGACAATTGAAGTGTTTATATAGGTCTTAATGAGCAGTGCGTAAAAGTTGAAACTTATTTTGCCATTTTGAGTATCAAGGCTTTATATATGTAAGGTAGTTTGCTTAATAAGTCTATTTCCAAATTTTTGTTGTTCCAAGTTACATTTGAGCTTCGTAGGTAATTTCTTGCTCCTTGATTGATGTATGTGGTCAGCATTCCATTTGTTGTCATTTTTGTTTAGGTTCTATATTTTGGTTTTGCTATGGGACTAGCAAAATGTAAGTTTGTGGGTGTGATAAGCGCCGAATATTGCATATTCAAGCGCCCTTTCTTGCATTAGTTAAGTCCATTAGTGGAGTTTAATGTATAGTTTAATTTCATTTGTGTATTTTTGTCTCTTTCAGGATGGTCTCCCTTATTTTTGATCAAAAGAACGATTTTGGCAAGCTTTTGTACAATCAAAGATAAGCCGTTGATGAGGACTGTTGGTTGCATCCAGTTTTTAAAGCCATCGAGAGTATGAAATTGATGGCCTTGCATTCACTTCATGGCAGTGTCACGGCACCAACAAAAGGCGTTAAGAAGATGGCTGAAGGAGTTGATGCCAATGCCCCTGCGGGCGCCCGCAGCGCCACTGTGGGCGCCCGCCAAATTGCCCTTCTTTCTACCTAGTTTTGCGGGGCCCCGCCACAAGTTTGCGGGCCCTCGCCGAGCTCCCGCGGGCGCCATCGAGGGTGCCCGCCATTCCTGCCAGTAGCTGCCTTCGATGATGCAAGCGCCCGCGGGCGCCCGCCGATATGCAAACAGCAGGTCACCTGCTCCTTAATTCCAGCTACATCTTGTTTCCTAAGTAATTTTCTGTGGTTTTAATTGCTCTAGAGGAGGGAGCTCATGGGAGAGATGATGTAGGGTTGATTTTGGGTGGATAAGAGGGGGGAAGGCTTGTATTTTTGGGGATCTCACATTTTACATTAAGGTTTTTAGAGAGAGAAAGAGGGTTGAGAGGTTTTGGGTGTTCTTGGAGCTCAAGGTGCAACAATGGAGAGTTCTTCTTCTTCATCCTCTTCATTCCTTGCAATAATGGGTAACTAAACCTCCATCTAGGGAGGTGATGAAGCCTCCCTTTGTAATCATGTACTAGATTAGGCTCTATTTTGGGGATAATAATGTATAATTTTTGGTCTTTTCATAATCTGGAGTATATTACTTCTTGTAATGAATTCTAATATTTATAAATGATTGAGGTAAGTTAATTATCTTGCCTTAGATAGTTCTTATATCAATCATAATGCTTGCATTTTTATGGTGACAATGGAAATAAGATTATGAATAGTTTCATGGCATGTTGATAGAGAAACTTGATAGTCCATTGCTTAGGTATTCCCTTTGATGCTTTATACTTGATTCCTAACTTCATGTACTTTATCATTTGATTAAAGGCTTGATGATCTTTTGCTTAAGATAGTATGTTTGATGCTACACCCTAGTTTAGGTACTTTAAATGTACAAACTTTTGATGGATTATTCTTATTTTGATTTAATGAACTTCTTGATGATTATAAGACAACCATGTGTTGCTGTATAATTCTTGACCATCATATATATATTGTCTATCCCCAATGTAGTCTTGATCTAACATGTGTTCAAGGTTTAGTGCGGATTCACTTCCCTAGTCCCCTTTGTAATTGTCTTTGCCTCTCTACTTCTTAGCATTACTGTTTTATGCATTTTTCAATTCATAATTTTAGTGACAACTCTCACAAACCTCTATATCCCATCATCATTCTAAAAATGATTCTAGACACCTTAGTTGCCACAAACTAGCAGTCCTAGTGGTTCGACTTACCCGATCAATAGCCCTATTTTACAATGATTTATGTTATTGCAAAAGGGTTGATTTATAATTGTAATCGATCCGTCGATCATTCTTGATTTTTTTTCTTTTTTTAGATAAACAGTTTATACTCATATCAAGGAGTGTCATCGATTGTTTATGCTCATATCTAGGAGCACTTCAACTTTAATTATTCTTTAACTTTGTAAGAATCAGACAGCAATCCAAACCTATGCTGAAGGGTATGGACTATTTCGTCGTCACTTTGAGGATTTTCTTTTTGGTTTCCTTGACTTAATGCCCCCTGTGATTTAGCACTTTCGGTTGAAGTCATTGTTGTAGCATGATGCATTTCTTGATGTAGGTTTTTTGAGATGATGCTTATAAAGAACGATGAAGTTATTTTGTCATCCGAGTTAGGAAGTATATTGTCTGTTTCTTCGAACTCACTTCCCTCATCTTCTTGAAGGTTGTCGAATATATATCAGGAACATCTTCTTTAGCACCATGATTTTCCATGCTAAGCTCCATGTCGTGGGCTCGAATAACAAGCTCTTTAAATGTGCGAGGCTTAATCCCTTATAGGATGTAAAGAAGCTCTCAGCACATGCCTTGCATACATGCTTCAACTGCAGAAATTTTAGACAAACGACCCTTGCAGTCAAGACTTAGAGCTCGCCAACTGTTGATGTAGTTAACCACGGGTTCACCCTTCATCTGTTTTGTGTTTGTAAGCTGCATCATACTTACTGTACGACGAGTGCTGTAGAAACGGTTGAGAAATTCTTGTTCCATCTGCTCCCAACTGTCAATACCTCCAGCTTTAAGGTTTGTGTACCAATCAAATGCATTCCCTTTGAGGGAACGAACAAATTGCTTAATAAGGAGATCTCTGTTTGTACCAGCATTGCCGTAAGTTTCTACAAAGTGTGCGACATGTTGCTTGGGATTGCCTTTTTCGTCAAACTGTTAAAGCTTTGGAGGTTGATACATAACTGGTATTTTTAAGATGTCAGTTATTTCAGTTTAAGGTTTTGAGTACATGCGAGCACTTTGAGGAACGCCACTATATTGTTCTATTATGTAATTCACTATCCTGTCTTGAAGTTGTTGGATAGAAAGTGAGGTGACGGAGGCAGCTTCATTGTTGGATTGGCGGACATGTCATTGTGATCGCTAATTAAAGTGATCTCTGGCATGGAATTAGAATGAGGAATTCGGCCTTTACTTGACTCAACATTGTCGTCATGTAATTTTAACTTTTCTGTCAACAAGGTAATTTCAGATCTTGCTCCTTGAGAGAGTGTTGTAATATTTCAATTGCACGGGCTATACTCGTCAATTGCTCTTTGTACAAGGTAGTACTCGTTATCATGACTGGTATAGTGACGGAGTTAGAAAAAATCTTTGGCCTTGGGTGGACCAGCCTTGAACTTGAACTTGTGACTGGAGCAACCTTTGAGGTTGTAGGAACCTTCCTCCTTGCCCCCTGCGAGGTGAAGGCAGTATGAGTTTGAGTTGTTACTTTGACAGATTTGGCGGAATCGACTCTCATCGCATCATGCTATCTTTTGGCAGGAACGGATGCTTTAACCATACTCTACATCATTGAACTTGCAAAGATGTTTGTACCACTTGATAAAGTTGCAACCTTCTTGCCACCGTTCGTGGTGGTAACGATGTTGTCCGTCACAACTGCGATGTCCTTGGGGGTATTCTTACTTTTCGTTTGAATCTTGTTGGAAGTCATAGAATCTGACGATGAATTTGTTGAGGATTTGATCTAGGAGAAAGAGATGAGAGACATAGGATGTCCCACCGGGCGCGCCAAAAATTTGTACACACAAATTTCGTAGTCTGCAAATAAAGAACAAAATAGGGAGCAAAAATAATATTTTATTAATTTGAGAAAATTATAGTACAATCCTCTGTAATATTCTTTACAAAGAATAAGGTCATCTGATTCGATCTCCTTTGTTGGTAGTCAAAGGCTACACGAGCTTGATCTTGAATCACCGTGGAATTTGGATGAAGAATGACACGACTTTGAATGTGTTTGTTGTTGATCACCTTGTAAATTGATGAAAAACGGCATGACTTTGGATGTGCTTGTTGTTGATCACCGTGAAATTTTGTTGAAGAACGGCATGACTTTGGAGTGCTTGTTGCTCTTCACCTTCAGGTTTTTGTGTTGGGGATGAGTATTGGTAGAGTTTCTATATTTCTTTCTGGAATTCTAGATTTCTAAATTTTGAATTTATGTACCTTCCTCCTTCCCCAGGCCTCTATTTATAGGCTTCTTAGATTAATAGGATGATGACATGTGTCCACTTTTGATAAGGACAAAATTATAATTGTGCCGGGCCGGTTATATTATGATAATTATCCATATATTGTGATAATTATTCATAATTATTCCAAATATATTTTATTAGGAATAATTATCTTTTTTATTTTTATTTTTTTATTATTTAATCATCTGGACTAGGCTAATTAAATAATTTAAGTTGACCAAGTTTGGGCTAATTAAATAATTTAATTAAACATGACACCCATATTTGGTGGATCAACTTGTCAAAACAAAATTCCATAAAATTTTAGTATCTACAGTAGACATAACTCAATTTGGTTAAGTTTATAGAGTAGTTCGAAACCAAATATATTCTAATCATTACTTAAAATTGGAACCAAATTAATGGAACCGAAGAAACTGAATTAATCTGCCCCAACCTGTATAGATTTGTCAGTTTTGCACTTTGTTTATCTCGGTACTCACAAATTTCCCTCAAAACGTGTTTATACAGTTAGGGGATGTCTACACATACAAGTGTCATCAAACCTCTTCCCCAGACGACGTGGGATGTCACAAGCAAACATGGGATAAAGTTGTTTCATTGAAGGAGTATTTGATGCATAAGCTTGATAGGAATCAGATGTGACAACAACACATTGTTCCGCTTGTTTTGGAGAAATACAGGCCTTTCCCTTGGATTTATTCTCTAGTTCCAAAATTTCTTATCACCCTTATTTAAGCTGTATTTAGGGAGAATACTTTTTATTGATATGTTTCACACATGTTATTGACAAATGTTTCTTTGGCTCCTAAAAGCATTTAATTTGTTTAATTTATATTATCCTGTAAGGGGCTAAAAAGTATAATTTGTAACCTGGGTGCTGGGATGCTTTCATAATTGTGATTTGTGACACCCTGAACGCCTGCACTAGTGTAGTACCCCGAATTTCTATTTAGGCTATTAGTCATGATTAATGGTATGATTTATTTTATTTGTAGACTATGGGGTCTTGTTATGATTTCTTAGTTAGTAGTAGGGTGATTAGTGTGATTTAGTTAAAGGCTTTTGGTGCATCATAAGTTAGAAGTTGCGGAGGTTGAGGTGATTTTAGGAGAATGGAGTGACTGGGCTAGTTGTGAATGTATGAGTTTTGAGTTGTATATTGAGGCTTAATTGTATGTTATTGGAAGAATTTTTTTTTTTTTTTTTTTTTTTTTTTTTTTTTTTTTTTTGTAATTGTTGTATTTTGAATTTTTAAATTGTTACAGCTAGCCCTTTCCCCATTGAAGCCACGAACTTCGAAGCGGAGATGACAAAATTGGTTAATGATGTGACATATGTCAATGGATCAATTATGGGGTGCTTGTGACCAAAAAAAATAAAAATAAAAAAATAAATAATTAATTAATATGGTAATAAGTGTTTAGTTGATAGTTTAAGGCTTAATTCAGTTTTGTGCATAAACGTGATTAGCTGATAGTCTAAGGCTTAATTAAGTTTTGTGCATAAACGTGTTTAGTTGACAATTTCGGTAAAATAAAAGCCTATTATCCGAGAAGTAGAAAATCCTTTTTAGAAAATAATTTTTTTATTATTATATTTTTTTTTTGCATTCTTGATAAATATTATAAAAAATTAAACCAAACAATACCCTACATTCCGCTTAAGCCTTAGATTGTCAATGAATTCTTTGAAGGCACCCCATAATGATACATTTTTCTTGAGTAAATATTCTCAGTTGAATTCTTTGTTCTTGATATCCTTTGTTATACATTTGATGTTGCTCGAGTGGAGATCAAATCGCATTGATTGAACAATGGGTGTGAATAATGACCAGAGGATTAGAATTAGGGCATTGAATCTCCACATTGTGAAGGTAGAAATAACGATCGAGTCATTACCTAGTATTACGCTGGTTCAGTTGCTATTGGTAGCTGAGTTGTCACCTATAATTGGTCGTCACATGTCTTAATGCCACATAAGAGGTTTCTAAAGGAAGTTTTGGAACAATAGTTTTCTCCAACCTAGAAAGATTCTTTCATAAAAAAATAAAAAATAAAAGATAAAAAAGGAAGAAGAAGAAGATTGGAAAAAGAAAAATGGTGAAAAAACAAAGCTAAAAAGAAAAATGAAATATGGTGTAAATTGTAATATGGTGACCATATCCGCATTACCATCAAGCCACTCGTTGGGTTTTAGTTCCTTTTATTGGCGAGAGAGGACTTAATAAGAATCGGACTCGGAACAATATATGTAAAGGCACAATGGGTGGACTCAGTTATGATCTGACCTCACACACCTTATGGCCTAGGGTGGAGGCTTAAGACAACGTCACATAATGGACTTGATATCAATTATAATAGGTGAAATGCTTGTTATCTAATATAAAATTTAAGTTTCCACACACTCCTTAAAGTCTAATACATTTCCTATTTATATCCGATGTGAGAGAAGAGACTTGTGACAATTATTCAGTGGTCTCGAACTAAACATAAATAAGTTAGAGTTTTTCTGTTTCCGATAATGTTGTGGAGTAATTTAATTTAATTTTTAATTTTGTAATTTTTTTTTTAGTATTATTATTTTCTTGTTGATGGTGGTGTCACACCACTTGGCACTTGTAGTCCCACCATATCACATGCAACAATCATTTGGCACATGTAGGGGCGGAGCCAATGTGTGGAGGCACATGCCCCACCCATTATAAAATATAGTAATTTTTATTTTAATCTGTACATTTATAATAAAATTTCTACATAATGACCCCCTAAAATTTTAAATTTCTAAAATTGTCTTTTAAATTTTTCTTTCCTTTTTCTTTTGCTCTTAATATTCCTTTGATTTCCTTAAAAAAAAAATTTAAATTTTCCTTATTTACTCAAACTCTATTTTTTTTTTTTCCTTTCAAATTTATCATTTTTCTTCCCTTTTTCTTCTTCTTATTAATTTTTTTTTGACCCTCTACTTCTTAACATTCTTCTTTTTGCACTTAAGAAAGATGTATATAGTATGTATTCTTTTTTTTTTTATAATTAAATTATAATTTATAATTTTTTTTCTTTTTATTTATTTACAATGCGCCCCCTCTAAATTAAAATCCTGGTTTCGCTCTGGACACATGCAATCCCACCCTAAACAAACAATTACTGAAAAAATTTCAATGAAATTTTAACACCCAATCTTAATATCAACCTTGTTTTTGTGACGAGACTATTTCCTTGGTGTTGTATGGTCTAGGAGTAATATTTATGAGATTGCTAGCGTGTGAAAACAAAATATAAGGAATGCTCATAAGTCATAATATGTGAAGCCCCCATTGTCTCTGATCATAAAATATACTCTATATGGTACTTCACTATATATATATATATATACTTATCCCAAAATAAATAAATAAATGAATAAAAGGTCCACTTGAAAAGGAGATTACAAGAGCAAAAAGCCAAAAAAAAAGAAAAGAAAAAAAAAAAGGCATAAAGTGTAATGAACATTTGCAATAATTAATGGTATATAAGATTCCAATTAATATAAAATTATGATGATTGATATATTAAACCCTGCAAAAGTGATCTTTCCTACTCCATATAAACCTTTTATAATTACGTTGGGAGGGGGGCAATTTTTTTTCTTCATTTTTTCAATATATACCCATAATTTCATAAAATATTGTTAATGCTCTCCTGAAATTATTACAAAATTTTAATCTTGCCCCTTTACCTAAAGTTTTAGATCCACCCCTGTTTGTAATGTTGGTGATATTAATTTTCTAAAAATATTTCAATGTAATATTTCATCATACCTGAGCACTTTTTAGTAAAATTTAAAAAATTACATATCTGCTTATGAACTTCTTCTCTCATTTCATAGCATTAAAGAAAAATGTCTTCTAGAATAAAATACGTTTCCCATGAATCTATGGAACTCGGATGGGAGTGTATATTCAGATTCTTCTATGCTACGCGGGTTTGAACACAAGTCTACGAAGAGAGAGTGAGAGAGAGATGTTACATTCAGTGACTGACCTTCACCAAGAAATTATAGTTGGATGAAAAATCAACAAAAAGAATTCAAAATCTTTATTCAAGTTGAATTGGTGTGTTCAATTTAGTCTTAAATAATTAATCCAGGAGAACTGGTCAATTGGCGCAAGAACCATCAATGTGATGTGATAGAGAATGTAAAACCGTTAAATGCTTCCACCCATGAAGAAAGCCTTTAAATTTAGTTCAGAAAAACAGAATCACACTCATGAAGTGTAGGTTTACATAGGTATACAACAATTAATCTACTAAAGAAAATCATTTGTTGCTTTACTCTAGTACTCACTTCTTCAAACAAGTTTTAATTGTCCCTGTATTGGTTAAGAAAGAGCCTTTATGAAGAAAGAGCCTTTAAATTTAGTTTAGGAAAACAGAATCACACTAATGAAGTATAGGAACAATTAATCTATTAAAGACATTTGTTGCTTTACTCTAGTTCTCACTTCTTCAAACAAGTTTTAATTGTCCTAGGTTGTTAATTGGAGCCACCTAATAATAATAATAATTATTATTATTGCAATAACTCCAACTATACAATTTATGTCCCTCCAAGTTGGTTGACTGTAGCCCAATGAAGTTTCACGCTCAGTCATCATAATAAATTCGATCAGTGGTCAAGGTATAAAGAGACGGCTAGCGATCTAATCAGTTCATATTCCACAAGGATATAAGAACAAGGAGGGATGCTAGTCACAGTCGGGGCGACCGTAGAATCTTAGTCACTAGTTGAGGGGTTGACGCGTGTGTTTTATTTTTCAATAATTAATTACTATTTTTCTCCTAACTTCCTTTTGGGTCTTTCATTATATATAATTACTATATTAGCCTTCTAACTGTGAAACTTTATAAGCCTCCACGATTCCATCTCTTTAAAATTTTATTTTTTACAAAATTTTCGCCTAGATAAAATTTTATTTTTTACAAAATTATCTCCATGATAAAATTTTGGCCCAGATACGCGATTATTGTTGATTTGAATATTTTGAAATGATACAGACATGTCAGGGACAATAGCGATTAAAATAGAGTCGATTTAAATGAAACACAAAATTTACATACGATTACTTGGATTCAGAATTTGCGAACCATTGATAGTTTAAGTGGCTAGCAAGTGTTCCAATAAAAAAACTGCAACTGACAAAATTTTGACATCTCTACTTGACCTTGAACCAGCATATACCGTGCCAAACTGTGTTCATATGTGAAATTTTCACACAAACACACACACACACACATATATATATTAATGATTATATATGGCATTCTAGAATTGCATTAGAGTAATACGTTGAGATTCAAAAGAGGCTTACCCTTTGTTATTATATTTAAAAGTTTACATAATTTAAATACCCTAGAAATTACTAATTATCTTATAACATGAAAAACATGACAAGTTCAAACCCTTTAAGATGATGGTGTCAATAGAATAAGATTACATACGTTATTGACTAATATTCTTCATTCACGCCAGAAGCATCCACACTTGACTGAATAAGTCCATAGTCGTTGACATGTAAATTATTTGGTCCCTTCTAATACAGCTTATCCCAACTCCGTGGATCCAACAACATTGCCTCAAATTTTTAGGACATTTATTGTATTTTCAGAGTCTTGTGTAGAAAATTCTACACAACTATGGTAGGGCAGGTTTTTATCCGTTAAAGTTACTATACTTGAGTAACAAGTTTTTTCTAATAGGACTGATTGATTGTTATCATATTTGTCTTTTGACTTTCTTTGAACTGTTTCCTTTATATAAAGCAAGAATACTTGTAAAGCAAGTCTTTGTTATTATTTGTTTATAACTATTTTTTAACTCACCTATAAATAGAGATGTGCATTTGTAAACACGATTAAGATAGTTCATAATAAAAAGTGATGTAATCCTTCTGGCTTTGTGTGTCGTGGATTAGTGGCTGAACCACGTTATATTCGTTTCTTGTTCTATCTTATTTCTCTTTTCAATTTTTATATATATTTTAACATTATATCAGAGCAGGTTTATTTTATCCTAATCTAGATCATTCTTCTGTGCAATTCATCTTGATTGATTTTCTCTCCATTATCAAATTGTTAGGTAGAAATTGTTGAATTCTTGCCATCATTTTGCACGTTGCATCAATTCGTCCATTTTTCTTCATGTCTAATGAATAGTGACATCTTCAAAGGAGTCTCTTCGTGACCATATCATTAGGAGAACCTCTACACCAAGTATTATCATATATTTTCATCTTGTTATCGCTACAGAGTTATTTTTTGTATGCTTAAATGCATATTGTTGGCTATATGCCAAATTTTTTATGAACTGCTCAGAATCATGTTCTTCACTCTTGCAGACTCTATGTTCACTTGCGTATATTTTCACCAAATCATTGAAAAAATATCTGTTTCATGACTTGATATGCAAGCTAGACAAGCTAGACGTTATTTTTATATACGTTAATTCCACATTGAGGGGGGAGTGTTAATGACACACCTAACCCAATTTACACTATTTAATAAATTGAACAATTGGAATATATCTAACCATCTTCGTTAACGTCATACATATGCAATGTCATCATACATTAGAGTGCTTACTTAACAATTATAAGCCCATTACTCAAGTTTCGACAAAACTAAACCGTTAATTACAAGTTATACTGCTAAATTCTACTACAATAATTACACATCATTCATACCCAAGACCCTAGACCTAGCAGTAGCAACCCAACCTTGTACCTGAAAAATATAGATATGGAAAGAAAGAGCTTAAAGCCCAGTGAATGCATTACTTCAATTAAACTTCATTAACATATAACTTCCAACTTTACAGGCATTAAAATATAGTACTCTCCTTCTAGGCCAGAGTATGGACATTATATGATATAGTACTCTACTTCTAAGCCAGAGTATGGACCTTATATAATATAGTACTCTTCTTCGAGGTCAGAATATGAATGAACTTTATATAACATATTACTTTCCTTCCAGACCAGAGTATGGACCTTGTATAATATATTCAAGCTATACTAGCATCTTCATCTCATATTAACATCTTCAATACTTCAATTAACACATTCAAATATAAAACTTTCAGTGAGCACGCTTACCGTGACTACTTTTCAAATTATTTATTTGTCCTTCAGTACCATAGATGTGGTCGTTTCCTTCTTCGTGCCTGAACATTAATATAACCATGTCATATTCATTTCTAAAGAGCATTAAACAATATTACTTATTTTAATATTAAATCCCCATTGTGTTACACAATTGTAATAAAAGTTGTAATCATGACAATTTATATAAGTTTTCTTGATAATAAATCCAATCAAATCAGAATCATATTACTTCGCCTAATTTATCAATGCAATTAGAAGAAAACTAGTGGAAAAATAATATTAATTCAAGAACAGCCCAGTACTTCAATTATTTGAAGAATCAATTCAATACTTCTAACATAAAAATCTCAAAGACAAACATCTCTACCTTTAAAACTGGTCTACCGTAATTTCTCTAACTTTCGTTATTTATCTCCTCCTATTCGTCTTTTCCTTCCTTCTCTGCCTAGCCCATTCTTGGTTCCCTTTTTATTTCTTTTGCTTTTTCTGTTCCCGTTTTACCAAAGGTAGGCTCCTAGTTGAAAAGCTTCTAAAGGAAGCTTTGGTAATAAAATACGTACTTATCTAAACGTACATGTGTCGTGTGCGTAAGTCATGTGCTAGCACCGTCAGTTTTCACAGTTATCCATCTATTTCAATTGTACTTTTATATGACCAAGTAGTCAGCCACCAATCCACCAAAGTTTCTGGAAAAAGCTTGGAGCAACTACGAACAATTCCATATGTATATGTAAGTCTCCAGCAAAGTGTCCACAAGTTTCTCAAAGAAAACTTCACCATGATATAACACATATATTATATATTATATATATATATATATATATATATATGGGTGGTTTAAGTGTGTAGTTTAGTGCTGCTCATACAAAATGTTTATATATAAATTAAAACTAAATTATGCTAAATAAAGTGCTTAGTCTTTCCTTTATATAAAGTAAGAACATTTGTAAAGCAAGTCTTTGCTATTATTTATGTACAACTATTTTCTAAGTTACCTAAAAATAGAGGTGTGTATTCTTAAACGTCATTAAGAGAGTTCATAATAAAAAGTGATGTAGCCCTATGAACTTTGTGTGTCGTGGACTAGTGGCTTAACCACGTGATATATATATATATGTTTTAACACTCTCATTCTGAACCATATAGTTTGTATACATATATACGCGTGTGGAAGGTTAATGTCCCTACATGGCATTTGGTAGTTGAAGTGTTCAAAGAAACTAAATGATATTAGCTATATAAAAAGATGAGATGGTCTTACAAAATGCTAAAGCTTACAAAACATAGGACTTGTGTTTACGTCCTATGTTGAGTTTCAATCACCACAAACAAGGTTCATAATTCAAAGCGCACACACACACACACACACACACACACACACACACACATATATATATATATATATATAAAAGTTACTTATTATCTCTTTCATTTATATTCCAAGTTTACAAAGTTGAAGAAAATGAAGTTTGGGAAGGAATTCACTTCCCAGATGGTGCAGGAATGGCAAGGAGCATACATGGACTACAACTTCCTCAAAATCCGCCTCAAAGATGTCTTAAATTCCAACAACGTAACGCAACAACAACAATGGCAGCCACACCGAGAGGGTCATTGGCAAGAAGGGTGTCGCTTTACAGAGCCTTCAGTGGACTCACGAGCCGATACAGAGTCTCTCCAAGGAATGACAATGAATATGAAGTGATACTAATGCAAGAGGAGGGGTCAGTAGGTAATTTGTACAAGACCATGTTCCTCAGGTCATCAGAGGATGGAGGAGAGTATGAGCTCGTCTTCTTTAGGAGACTTGATGATGAGTTTAATAAAGTGGTCAAGTTTTGTAAGGAGAAACTGGAAGAAGTGAGTGAAGGGGCAGAGGAGTTGGACAAACAAATGAATGCTTTGATTGCTCTGAGGGTCAAGGTTGATAGACCTGAGGCTGTTGTGGGGTTGAAGGGTGCCCAAAATATATATATTGCAACACATGGTAGTGCCTCAATATCCCCAGGATCAATCTCTCCTCAGACTCCTCCCATCAATGGAATAAAACAAGGTATTTGGATTTTAATCATGATGTTTTTTGCAAGAAATTGAAATTGTGTGTGTGTAATCTTCATTCAGACATAAATGTGAACACATGTATGAATTAATATTGTAGATTTGATAATAAAGTGATTGGTGGAGTTGTAGAAGGTGGTTGTGGAGAAAGGGACAGGCCCCAGATATTGAAAGGGGGGAAAAATAAAAGACTTGAAATCAATCAACAAAGTCGAATTTACTAAATTAACAAATCAAAATAAAAGATGACAAGTGAAATGTCAAACAATTATTCTGAAAAACCCATAGGAGAAAAACTATAGGACCTAAATCTTCCATTATCATCAGAATAATGAGATTATACAATTTTATTTTATTTTTATTTTTATTTTTATTTTATTTATTTTTGTCTGGGAACATAAACAACATGATATTCTTGGATCACAAAGCTATTCTATAGTCCAATACTGTGAAAATAGAGTTATGCGAGGTGCAGAAATAGTTAGTTGATTTTAATTGTGATTAACTCCTTTAATGACCTAGATCTGATTATAAAGTCAACTTACTCAATTTATGATTGGTTAAATTATATGATTAATTTAAATATCTACAATCACAAATATAAATACTGTAAAGTAAGGCAAGTAAAAGTTTAGAGAGATTGTATCAGAATTTTTAGCGAAGAAACCCCAGTTGATAAAATACGTCAACTGTTTGATTGGGAAAAACCTCGTGGACTATTTAGTCCAAAGTAAACCGATCCACTACGTTTGAAACAAAGTACATCGAATTTTGATTTTGACTCACACTTTATCGTTCTACCAAACACCAATTGCTGACAATCCTCTGTCTTTGCGACTCCCCGTCCAACAGCAACTTAACCTCAGGCTTATGCTTGATATTTGTAGAAGAGTAGCAGGTAGATCAGACAACACTCCTCGATTAATGCACCAACCAATTCAAAGTGTGATCGCTTTTACTTCTGTTCTTCAAGATCTAAATTCGATGTAGAAGAATTAAATCATGCTCTTCATTCAGAATATCTGAATCTTTAATATATCTCCAATTCCGATTAGATAGAGAATAACACTACTAAATCACTCATGAATATATGTGTGTGCTCTTATAAATAAATTCAGAATAATTAGATTTGATTTTCTAAATTTTCTCTCTCTGAAAGGCTTTTTCAAAATATAGAGTTGATTTTCCCTAAAGCCGTAAAATAAACCTAAAAGACTAACAAGGTTTATATAGAGTTTATAAAGTCCTATTCCCTCTAGAAAATATGAAAAATTTCGTGCATAAAACTTGGAAAGAAGTTGGGATCAAAAAGGAAACATTTATAAGAAGGAAACTGAAAATTAGAATGCTACCAGGAGACCTTGAATCGGTTCAGAGGGGCTGAACCGGTTCAAGAAGACCAGTAAAGAATCCATCGGATTCTTGAACCGGTTCAGCCCCCTTGAACCGGTTCAAGATGGCCAGTCTTTAAACTTAGGCAATTCTGCTAATGTTGAACCTGATCGATAAATCTTGAACCAGTTCAAGATGGACAGAATGTAAAATCTTGTTTAAAACCTTTCAAAACCCTTCCTAAATGTTCTCATTACCTCTCAAACTTCTTAGAGCAGTGTTTTCATCATCTCGGAGTGTTGCATAACATGAACACTTGAACTTTTTCAAATCCCCATCCGATCTTCAATCTTTGAAATTTTGAACCGAAAAATTACAACTCGATCGGACTTTTTTGACAACTAAATTAGCCAATTACAAATTATATATCTCACAAATACTTATATGAATACAATTACAATTACCTTATGAAAAAAAATAAATGAAGAAGGAAGAAGAAGCTATTTTACATTGAAACGAGTCCGAGTTCGATTCCTACAACAATATTGGGGAGAGAAGGCCTCCATGAAAATTGGGACACTTGCATAGGGCATGCCACAACCTAACAAACAGTGATTAAGGCTCCATTTGTTTGAGTAAAACATTTTCTGAGTTCCTAAATTCAAGGAAAATATTTTTCAGAGGAAAATAATTTCCCAAAACTTAACCAAAACAAATGGAGCCTAAATGTAAACATGTAAACCTAAGTGATCTTTAAACTATTGTGTTGATAACTTTTTCTGTTAATACCTTTAAAAAAAAAAAATTTACTTTTTCTATTAATCATGTGCAGGATGGACATGTAAATGTGTAACTTTCCATTTCTTTTTTTCTTTTTTATTCCTAATGTGAGCATGTACATGAAAATGATCTTGATTTTCTATATATTTATTATGATTATTATTCTCTCTTAATTTGTAATGTTTCCGATTTTTCTCATTTTTCATTTTCTGGGATTTTCTTGATTTTTCGGGATTATTTTCATTTTGTCTCATTTTACGTACCGGACACCGTGGGGTGTGTTGAGTGTGTTTGGGAGTTGGTTGGGGCACTTCTTTGAGTTCAGGACTCTTGAAAATACTTTGGTTGCCATTTCAGTATTTTTCTGTTTTTCGGACCGAAAGGTCCCAGGTGAGATCTGCTACCGGGGTTGTGGTGTACGGAGATTTTATTTTGGGTCCATTGCATTTTAAGCATTATTAATTAATGTACAATTAATTGGTTATAAGTTTATTTGGTGGTTGTAATTTGGTTATATATATAGATATATATATATATATATATATATATATATATTAATGTTATAATATTTATATTAATGTTATAATATTATAAAGTGAAATTTTTATTATGCAGTGGGCCCCACCCTTGTACCATACTTTACAAATGACTTTAAGGTCATTACTGAAGCTCATTTCTCTATTTCTCATTTACGAAATTTCTCACCCTCTCAATTTATTATTTTTTTTCTTTTTTCACACAACTTTAAATTTTGATCTCTCCTTAACCATTGAGAATTTGATCATGCCACTTAAAGCAAAGTTGATGAGCACGTTGAGACCTTCGTTTTGATCGAAGCAATATCTAGTTTGGAGTACTTTTGAAATTTCAAAATTTAAGTCTAATTTGAGATTTTTCATCTATTTTGAGGTAGGAGTGTTCTAATTCACAAATTCTTTGATTCTTTGTGAATTTTCCTTTCTAAAGTTAGTTATAAACATTCTTAGTTTTACTTATTTTGAATATGGTGATTGTATTTAGTTGTGTTCACGATAATAAGTGATATAGTGTGTTAATTGAGCCTATGAACTTAATTAATTTGTTGTGATGAAAAACATGCTCAATAATAACAAGTTGTATGTAAAATGTTTGCCAATTACTATGTAAATTTGAGATTATTAGTGTGGAAATAAATGTTTAGAATTTATTCTCAAAATGTAAATATGATATTGATGGAATGTGTATAATTTAAATTTTGAATTTGCGAATTGAAAGTATGCAAAATGCTATGATTTAGAAATATGAGAATGTGATATTGTGTGAAAATTCATGTTTTAAACATGCTTAAATGATGTGGATGATATATATAAAATTTCTATATTGTCATGGCATTGAAGAGATTGCATAATTCATGCATTGCCATTGGGAAAGTAAAGGGAAAAGTTTGTTTGGGAAAAGTTTTTGAAAAGTGTTTGCGAAAACCGGACGCCTAGGAGGTGCCTAGTGGTCCATGGTATTAGTGTGGTCTAGAGGGGACTAAGGAGAGACCTTAGCGTGGTTGAGCTAACTAAGCCGAATACGATACCTTGGAGGTGCCTTGTGGTTGTGGATAGTTAGCCAATCCTCTTTTCGTGATGCCTTGGAGGTGCCTTAGGTCATATTACCCTAACGGTTTGGAAGGTCAAACAGTAGTGTTTTGGAAATAGGGAGCGACATTGCATGGCATGACATTTCATTGACATTGCACACTTGGTATTTGGACGACTTGCGTATGTAGCTGTTGATATTATAATTGCTTTGTTTGTTTTCTCCGAGATATGATCCTGTTCTCTAATATCCTATTCATTGTATTGATTCACGGGATTGTAAAAGGTGTGTCCTAGGCGCTTCCTACTGAGCTTTATACTCACCCCATCATTTTAACATTTTTCAGGTCACGAGAAGGAAGTGGCGGACGACATTCTTCCACAGGTTTTGATGGGTTAGTGGACTGTTTTGACATATTTTGTAGCGATGAGCTCATTTTATTATTATTATTATTATTTATAAAACCTAGGATGATACGTATATTATGTATTGACATAGTAAAGGACGGTAGCGTTTTTAGTTGACCTCGAATTCGGATAAGGACCCGGTTAGCGATTCAGACTTTCGGATTCGGGTCGTTACATAACTGGGGGAAGAAAAGGGGATGCAGGGACTAATATATGGACTAAGTAAGAAATTACCTCTTGGTTCTTCTGAAGAGTCCATCTTCTTAAAAATTCACTCTCTTTTAAACATGTGAAGGAATGGCACCCATGGATGAAATTCAAGAAGTTGAGATGAGCAGTGAAGGAAGTTCGCAAGCCGAAAAAACACCCACCATTGAACCAAAGAGAAGTGACCATGAGACAGTTGATAAAGACAAGATGAATATTAAGGGCTTTAGGCCAGCTTCATTACAAGTTTTGGATCATGTAAAGATCAACTTGGCACCTGAAACTCCTGTATCGACTTTGAAACATGTCCTCATGAGTTCAATATCTGACTTGTCCTTCAGCAAGGTGGAGTTGAGGAAAGTTGAAGAACAAATGAAACAGGCTTGTATTGAATTCCACGAAAGGCTTAGACTTCTGAAAAGTTTCTGGTAACAATTATTCACACACTTCTGTTTTCGAACTCCTAGCAATGTTTATTATTTTTTACTCCAATTCGAGCATAACTTACTGTTGCTAATGTCTGCACCAGCTTCTTGAATCTATTGGCATTCTCTAAGATCATGAAGAAGTATGACAAGGTCCTGCAATTTCCTTTTGGTCACAACTACGATGAGCTCAAAATTTTGTTTCGATTTTTTTTTTTTTTTTTCCTTCCCATTTTCATCAATTCCTTATCAGTGCAGATCACTTCAAGGAATGCATCAATGGCTTACCTAGAAATGGCAGACAAATCTTATCTTGGCAGCTCCGATGAGGTTTGATATGTACTTAATATTTGAGATATGTTCCATGCCAATATGCTTAATTTTCTTCTTGACGCTCAGTTTTCTGGTAAATCTTGTGTTTCCCCAGCTTAATAAACTCATAGAAAGAGTAGAGGCTACCTTCATCAAGCACTTCTTGAATGGAAATCACAGTAAGGGAATGAATATTTTAAGGCCTAAAGCTAAAAGAGAAAAACACTGTATAACATTTTTCTTGGGTAAGACTTGTGCTGGAAATTGCAGTAGAGGATAATTGTTTTTTTCTTGTAATTTAGTTATGTTATTTGATTTCCTTTCGAGATTACCCTTTGTTGGATATTATTCATCTCTTAGAGCATTGTAAATGAATAAATCGTTTAGTTTTAATTGTTAATGAAATTCGGAAATTTTAACTGTACTGTTTTGTATTTATAAGCACTCTTGAACTGTTCTCCTCCTACAGGATTCTTATTTGGCTGCTCAATAGCACTTGCAGTGGCAATTGCTATGGTTATACATGCAAGAGATGTTCTTGAAAGCCCGGCGCGTGGACAGTATATGGATACTATATTTCCACTGTATAGGTATGGTTCTAGTTTCACAGCCATCTGTGGCTGGAATGTACTTTGTTCACTCTTTTGTATGATGTTAGTTTTGAGTTTATTTTCCTTTCTCCTTGGTTTTGTTAACCAAAAAGAGCATGATTTCAGATAATGTGACCAGTTAGCTGCAACTTTTTACAGCTTGTTTGGATTCATTGTTCTACATATGCTCATGTATGGTGGGAACATATACTTTTGGAGGCATTATCGGATCAATTATCCTTTATATTCGGTTTCAAGCAAGGGAGAGGTTTGGGTTACCGAGAAATCTTCCTTCTCAGTTTTGGCCTTGCAGTACTCACAATGGCCGGTGTGCTCTCAAACCTGGACATGCAAATGGACCCTAGAACAAAAAGCTTCAGAGCTGCAAGAGAATTGGTACCTTTGGGACTAGTCACTGTAAGCTATACATTTCTCCAATATTATGTTTTTAATTATACATTGTTACAGGAAAATTTGAGGCAATTAACATCATGTCTAGTGAGAGTATAAAGTATAAACTAGTGAGATTTAATTTGCAGGTTGTGCTTCTTATAACATTCTGTCCTTTCAACATCATTTACCGTTCAAGTCGCTTCTTCCTCATCACTTGTGTGCTTCATTGTCTTTGTGCTCCTCTTTATAAGGTAACCGGACTGAATTTCTATGGATACGACATATATGTAAAAGTAGAATCGAATTTTCATCTTATTTTCTCTGCTTTTGTAGGTTGTCCTCCCTGATTTCTTCATGGCAGATCAGCTTACAAGCCAGGTTCGACATTATGCCTATAGTAACATATATTGAAACCTGTCACACTCTTCGAAATTCTTCCTCTTCTCATTTATCATGGAAGTTCCAAGTTCAACTATGCTTCACTGCTCAATAGGTCATACGTTTTCTCGGATTCTTGATACATAAACTAGTTGCTCAAAACTGTTTTCTTTGATAACATATCCCAAATGTGTAACAGTGGTTGCACCAGAACACTAGCCTACAATTTAATTTCTTTTTTTTTCTGCCTTGATATTCCAGGATTTGTATGTCCTTTTTAAAAAGATCACTGTTTCTATTTCAGATGCAGGCTTTCAGAAATTTGGACTTTTATATCTGTTACTATGGTTGGGGGGACTTCAAGAAGAGAGAAAATACATGCCATACAAATGATGTTTATAAAATATTTTATATCATCGTCGCAATTGTTCCATATTGGATGCGCTTACTTCAGGTATGTTCATCATCTCTCTTCCCAAACTCTGTTAGGGGCAATATTTTGTGTGTAACTTTCTCGAGAAAAGAAAAAAAAAAAAGAAAAAAAAAAGACAGTATTGACACTGCTAGACTTATAGAATGTGATATAAGGTGATTGCAATCTGAATTTGCAGTGTGTTCGACGCTTGCTTGAAGAGATAGATCGTAGGCACGTGCTTGATGGGCTCAAATACTTGTCAATAATTGTTGCAGTTGTCTTGAGGACAGGGGATGAACTGAAGTGGGGAATGCTTTGGAAGATTATGGCGGCAGTGAGTTCAGCAATTGCTGCTACATACTGGGACATTGTCGTGGATTGGGGTCTTCTACAACGAAATTCGAGAAATCCTTGGTTGAGAGATAAGCTCGTTGTACCAAACAAATACGTATACTTTGTTGCCATTGTAAGTATCAACCATAAGTGTTCCTAGTAATCTGTTTTTATGTGTCTCAAAGCAACAACATTGTTATAAGTCAACCTTTGTCTGAAACAAATTGCAGGTAGTGAATGTGATACTAAGACTTGCGTGGATGCAAACAGTTTTAGGCATTCGCGACACACCTTTACTCCATAGGAAAGCCTTAGTTGCAATTGTTGGGAGTTTGGAGATCATTCGTCGTGGTATATGGAATTTTTTCAGGTTTGATATATATATATATATATACTCGTCTTTTTTTCTTCTTTTTTTCTTGGTATCAGACAACCATATGATATATTAATTAGTGCTAATAATTGTCACAAACCCAATAATTGGATTAATAAGTTCGCTCTTTGTTTTCAAACACTGGTTCTAACTGATGCTATTTTGATTATGTGTAACTGAACAGGTTGGAGAATGAACACTTGAATAATGTCGGAAAATACCGGGCGTTTAAATCAGTACCCTTACCTTTCAACTACGATGATGAAGACAAGGATGTATAATTTATCTACAACAGATGAGAAAGTTGATGAAGAAACAGTCGAACTGATGTTAATTTTTTTGTCAGTGACTTTATACGAGTATAAACAACCTGGAGATTGGTGAATTAGGGTTTCAGATTGTTAGCAAATCCAATATATCATATGGTTCATTCATATTTTCTGTTCGTCTGACGTAGTGAGTGAAACAACAACCGAGTCACTACCTACTATTACGCGGTTCAGTTGCTATTGGTAGCTGAGTTGTCACCTATAATTGGTCGCCACATGTCTAAATCCGCATACAAGGTTTTGAGAGAATATTGGGTACCCCAAGGGTACCCGGTCAGCATGTCCACCTGCTATCTCAATCCAATAAAAACATGACATGTTGCTAACTTTTCACATCAGCATCATACTTTGAGCATCCTCGATGGGGGTGCATGTAATTGTAGAGTGATAGTGTGTCTATGCAGAGAGAGAGAGAGAGAGAGAGAGACGGTGGGGGGGGGGGGGGGGGGGCGGGGGGCCGGGATATGAAGAGTTTTTTTTTTTTTTTTTTTAGGTTTTACAATCACTATCTATACCATTCTCTACACACGGAGCAGCTTTTGGAGAATACTTTATAATTTTTTTTTTTTGTTTAAAGAATTTGATAGAGAGGACAAAAAAAAAAAAAAAAAAGGGAGTTTCTCCAAAAAAAAAATTCTTTGTTTAAAGAATCTAATAGATAGGAAAAAAAAAAAGAAAAAGAAAAAAAGAAGGCAGCTTCAACAAATAATTTTTTCCTTTTTTTCGTTAATGTAATTTTCTTTTTTTCTTTAATGGATATTTCTTTAAATTTGTTAACAAATCTAATCGAAACAAATAATTTTTATAATATTTTTTATTCATCAACAATATGAAAATTACATTTTATTCGACTACAACAAATTTAAAGCATCTTCATCACCAAATTTCATCTACAAATGTTCCATGAGATCTCTCATAAGATCGGCATTGTCTAATCTATTGCGAATCCTATTTAGGCGAGAGGAAATGTGTGCCGCTAACATTGATGGGTTTCGAACATAATGTGGAAGGGAGATTGGGTCATTTGTCTGAGGTGTCCATTGCAAAATGTGTTCGCTCTCATCTTCAATGATCATATTGTGTAATATGATGCACGTTCTCATTATTTTGTTTAGATCTTCTGTATTCCAATAAAATACCGGTTGATGCGTTATAGCCCACCTCATCTGCAACATGCCGAACGCTCATTCTACATCCTTCCTAACAGCTTCTTGTTTGTTAGCAAATAATTTCTCTTTGACAGCTGTTGGGTGCGGGATGGTCAACATCAAAGTTGTCCACTTAGGATATATACCATCAGATAGGTAATACCCCATTGTACACCGATGCCCATTCACCACGTAGTTAGCTGGAGGCATTGAACCATTGATCATGCTCTTGAATACTGGGGAATGATCGAGAACATTCAAGTCATTATGTGAACCAACCATACCAAAGAAAGCATGCCAGATCCATAGATTTTTCGATGCAACGGCCTCCAATATGAGGTTAGGTTTAGGGCTTCTTCCCGTATGCATACCATGCCATCTTGTGGGGCAATTCTTCCATTCCCAATGCATACAATCTATAGAGCCAAGCATACCTGGAAAACATCTCTTCCCCTTCTCGAAGTAGACGTGCAATGTCGTATACATTTGGTGAGCATTGGTACTGCTCCGCATACACAACAATTATAGCGTCACAAAATCTTTTCAAGCTTTCGATCACAATGCACTCATAAATCTTTATATACTCGTCACAAAGATCAGTTGAAATTCCATATGCGAGTATACGGATTGCAATAGTCATCTTCTGTATAGGAGTGAACCCCATACGACCGAGGGCATCGGGTTTCTGGATAAACCATTCGTCATATGCTGTAACACCGTTCAAAATGTGAAGAAACAATTCTTATCGCATCTGAAACCTTCTACGAAATATGTTTGGTGGATAAATCGGATTTTCAGCAAAGTAATCTCGGAATAGCCGTTGTGCTGCCTCCTCTCGATCACGTTTAATTTACTTTCTCTTATGAGGTTGAAAGAATGCTCGCACCCTATCAGGCGATAATAATCTCCTCACATCGTTCATACTTTTTCGATGGATTTCAAAAATATTTTCCCCAACTGAATTTGACGAATTCAATGGAGAAATAGACTTGGAGACAGGTATATCTCGTGACGATGAAGCCATTTTTTGTATAAGAAATATAAAAACTCAAAGAATAGAGAATGGACTTAAGAATGTAAATGAGTGGACTTGATAATTGAAAGAAGATAGAATGAGTGGTTTATATAGAAATTGAAAGAACAGATAATGGACTTGAGAATGCAAAGAAGTGGACTTCATAATTGAAAAAAGATAGAATAAGTGGTTTATATAGAAATTATATAGCTGCTGGGAATATAGCCGTTGGAATATAACCCTTGGGAATATAGCCGTTAGGAAGAAGATAAAAAATTATTAAAGTCAAATTCAAATTTTTTATTTTATTTTTAAATTAAATTAATAAAATAATAAATAGATAATGAGATAATTGGGTTCTACACCATGAAACATATGGATAAAAAAAATAGAGTACCACATCATCACTTTTTAGCTTATGTGGCACTCTACTTTTTTACAAGTAGATAGATAAGATTGTATGCCCACACCACTTGCTCTCAACATAACAGCAAAACCACTAAGGGAGACGTAGTCAACTTTCTTTCTCTCCTCAACCCTCTATCCCATTTTCTCTCTCTCTCTCTCTCTCTCTCTCTCTCCTCATTGCGCAAAGTTTTTTTTTTTTTTTTTTCCTTCAGAAAACCAAGTTATCGATTAGGGCTGAGACAAAATTCTAATTTCTCACCGAACAATGGTTACAATGAGTCATGTTCTCTTTGTTATTTCTCTCATGAGTTTTTGAGGTTGAGTTTTAAGACTTCCCAACTATTGGGACAGACGGCGAGGATGGGGGGTTGAAACGGCGGTAAGTCAGCCACTGCGACGGACGTGGTGGCGGCGAAGGTCGTGGTAAAGATGTGGTGATGGGGTGGTGGCGGCGACAGTAAGACAGAATCGGCGGCAAAGACTGAATCAGCGATGTGCAATTTCAGGAAAGGATTTAGATGATGACCATCCGAGAAGTATGTTGATTGCTGAGAATTCGGTGAAGAACGATGATGGTGACGGCGAGACAGAATCGACGGCAAGGACTGAATCGGCGATGTGCAATTTTAGTCAAGGATTCCTGGTTTAGCCAGCTGGTGCAGCGATGGCGATGGCGGCATGGGCCGACGATTAGCTTCGTCAAGTTGATGATTCGTGAAATGGAGGCTTCGAATTGGGATATAGATTCAGCCACGAGAGCGATTGAACCTGAAGTCATTTTACCCAAATCAAACCATAGAGGTTTTGCGTTCGAATCATTTGTTTGCAAAGAAATGTTCGACAATTTCAATCGTCCTTGCTTTTCTCATTCTTCACCTCACGATCATCACCAACATCATCAACGTTTTCAATTTATCGACAGATTCAAGAAATTGAGGTCTGTAAGTGCGATTCAAATTCTTAGATATAACCCTAATTCGACGTTTGGAAAGTTCACAAGAATGAAGTATCTTTAATTGATTCATCCGAAAATGGAATCATCGTTAAAAAAAAAAAAGGGGGTAAAGTACATCAACACCCCTGAGGTTTGCCAAAAAGGCACATAGGTGAAACTTACTTATTTTTTTGGATAAAAGACACCCCTTGAAGGTTCAAAAATGGACAAAGACACCCCCTGACACAAAAAATTGACCGAATTACCCTTTGACCATTTAGGAACCTTTTTTAACTTTACCATTTAATAAATTAGACCAATCGACCCTCATGAATTTTTCACGTGCCTCCATTTCTCTCTTTTACTCCATGTACACTCCTTCACTTTTGATTCTTAATCATCATCAGTAACCACTACCACCTCTCCTTCCTCTTCCGATCTCCAAATCTGACAATAATTCTTAAAATAGAGGCTCTCGTGCCCTCTTATCAACAAAAAAATCAACCGAACCAGAGCTCAAATCTCTCACCCCAAGAAATCGAAGCCGTCCATCATCAATCTGAAGAAAGGAGATGACATAAATCGAGATTTGAAATCGATGTCATCTTCATTGTCATCATCAGAGTGTTTGATTATCACATCGACTAATCAGTAAGGACCTGAACCTAAAGATTTTCTAAAGGATGTTTCTAGGGTTTTTTCATCGGGAAATAACAGTGATTTAGAGAACTTTTCAGGTTTGATGTCATCGATCCTGTGTCCTCCGCTGAACAGCTTGCCTTTATCGATTTTTTCTCTTAAGCCAAAGCTCAGCTGCAACGCCGAGGTCTGCGAGATAAATATCGGAGCGACGAACAATCTCAGGCAAATTCTACGACTCCGGTGAAGTGAATCATATCATTTTCCTCCACCGGCGATGACGTCATCCTCTGCCTCTACATTAACGACTAACCGACTCTAGATTCGCGGCTCGCCTTTGATTCCATCGACTAATAGAGCCCTACAGTCATCGATGAGATAAGTGCGGCGATGGTGAATGGATATTGTTGCTGTCGTCGGTACATATTGCCGGCCACATAACGTCCTTATCGCAAATCGCCACCACCACGACAGACCATTCCTATTACTTCGGATCGATTCGCCGATGAAGATAATCTGTAGATCGATGGTTGTTGGGGGTGGAGATGGTTCGGTGGTTTGGTGATGTAAGATTGATTGGGTGCTGAAGGTAATTTGGTAATCTAAGTATTTTGATATTTATTAATTAAAATTAATAAAATAGTGAAGGGTAAAATGGATTTTTCACATGTTTTAAGGCTCTGTTTGGATGACAAATTTCACAAGGGGGTGTGGTTGTCCAAAAAACAAGTAAGTTTCACCTGTGTGTCCTTTTGGCAAACCTCAGGGGGTGTCTCTGTACTTTAGCCCAAAAAATAATTTACTCTTCGTAATGAGGAGAGAGAAAAAAAGTAACTGTCTCCGTTAGTGGCTTGCTGTTATGTTGAGTATGATGCTAATGTGGAAAGTTAGCAACAATTTATGTTTTTATTGGAATGGGGTAGTAGGTGGACATGCTGACGGGTACCTTTTGGGAACCCAAATATTCTCTCGTTTCTAAAGGATGTTTTGGAACAATAGTTTTCTCCAATCATAAAAAAAATAAAAAAGGAAGAAGAAGAAGATTGGGAAAAGAAAAATGAAACGGTAATTTACACAAATCTCCCCTATGGTTTGTCATTATTTTAGGGACGTTCCATCTGGTTTGAGAATTTACTCGGACCTCCCCTAAGAATGAAAATATCTTACACGGACCTCCCTTATGTGTGACGGACCGTCAAATACACTAACGGACCTAGCTAATTTACTGAAATGCCCTAATTTTTTATGGTAAATTACTGAAGTACTTTATATATATATATATAGAGAAACAATATATATATATATATATATATATATATATATATATATATATATATAATCTTAAACTGTTTGGGCCGCCACCAACACCACCAACCATGGGCGCCACTGCCACCAACAAAATAACTATAAACCTGGTCATGAAAATTAACCCACTGTGGCTACAAAGTTTTGTTCTCTATCCTCTCCTCTCTCCCTTTGTCTATATATATATATATACACACACACACACACACACACACACACACACACACATATATGTTGCTTGTGTAATTCTTCAATTACATATATTCTAGACAATCAAAGACTTTTCATGAGACCATGAATATAGTACTTGAAGGTGTCAAGTTTCTATCGGATTACTAAACATAATTGATTTCCTTTTCCGCAAGGAGCAAAAAGGGAGATTTTGACGTACCCCCCCCAAAAAAAAAACTTACCAAAATCAGGGGAACAAAAAAAAACCCTTACCCAAAATTTTGACCTCACTAGAGAAGAAACATTGCTTCCATTCAAATTCAAGTGTTCTTGTGAGTTCAATCTCAGTAGTTGATAAATTAAGAGATATATTATAATTAAAAAAATGATGTTGTGGCGAAATTAAGGAAACGATCTTGTGGATAGAGAGAAAATTGAAGGCTGACAGACCACGATAGGGGCACTGGGATTGATTCTAGCGATGATGGATAGCAGTGATTGAACGTGGAGGACATGAAGGAGCCACTAAAGTCGAAAATAGGAGATCGGAGCTTGAGATTGCGAAGAACCCATCTCAAGGAGTTCATTTTCTCTTCGCTGCCATCATCCCACGATCAGGCACCATGGCTTCCCTATTCAGTTTATTTTAT
Source organism: Cornus florida (assembly GCF_030987335.1). Lineage (NCBI taxonomy): Eukaryota > Viridiplantae > Streptophyta > Magnoliopsida > Cornales > Cornaceae > Cornus > Cornus florida. The sequence goes on along the minus strand of NW_026775577.1, from coordinate 7,037,305 downwards.
TTTTCTTCTTTTGTTCATTTTATTTCTTTTCTTTTATATATATATATATATTGCTTTGTTGTCAATATTTCATTGGCTTGTGAGATTACACTTTACACATACACAACAATTATACACACACACACACACACACATGACGTTCACAATTATGGGACAAGTGTATTATGGGGATTTTAGTAAAATTTGTACAAGATGTTAGCTGTTAGCTGTAACGACCCGAACTCGGAGGTCCGAACCCTTAACTGGGTCCTTCCCCAAACCCGAGGTCACCTAAGTTAAACACCTCCAGTCTAGGTCAACACATAATCATTTTGCCTTAATTTAAACGTCAAAGACATTCAAAATAACTTTCCCAAGGCTAGAAACTACATACCAAGGAGGGAAAAAGAATACATAAAGCAGCACCATTTCGGTCGACCGAATTGGGAGATCCCGAGAGCATGAAAAGCTTCGATCGACCAAAGTGCCATTTCGGTCGACCGAAATGGCTCTAATGAGCCCTAACCTGATGCTGAACAACTACACATTGTAGAAATGAAGTTGAATTGTATTAGGAACTTTGAAATTGATCTAAATATGTTCTCAAGCATTGTGAGATGGTTCATACTACATTCATGGATAAAAATATTAGCAGTTAATCACATTATAACCTCATTTGCCACATTCACATAAGTTGTATACACAGTCATTACAAAGTGTCCATGTTACATCAAAATAGAGTCATGATCAAGGTTCTGTTACAAAACCATGCTAAACAATTCTAGTACATCCCATGTTATAGTGTTATACAAAAATAAGCTTAAAAGTATAAGATGCTTTCAAAATTCACTTCAAGTCCCCTATGCTTCTGGTGGATTGTTATCCGTAAACTCCTTGCCCTGTCTTGAAAAATGTTAATATAAGGAATGAGCAAATTGCTCAGTAGGTAGTGCTTAAGGCACACCTCTTGAGTCCCAGTGAATCTGAACAAGAATAGAAACAAGGTACTAGGGGTCATACTTTGCCGGGAACAAAATAGCCATATAACTTCATTAACATAGCCGAAATTGTGAATGTAAATGCCATAGAATGGGATGCAATGTCATGCAATGTCGTTCCCTGTTTCCAAAACCATTTCCATTGTCATTTCAAAAACGTTAATGAAACCCATCCCACGCTGACCCCCTGGCAACACGAAAGGAGGATTGGCTACTATCCCAGACCCATGGTAACCCCGTGGCGTCATTTGGGGCCCAGCTAGCTGAACTGCACTAAGGAAATTCAAAAAGTTTTCTTCCCCAAAATCTCATATTCATTTCTTTCAAAAAACCATTTTCCCCATTTCTTCCCTATGAATGCATGAGTGTTTCGTACATTTCAGTACCATGCCAATAGAGGAATTTATTCCTTACAAATCCAACCTTCACACTATACATGCATCAAAGGAAACACATAAGAATACACAACACGCCTCTAAATCATCAAATTTAATACTTAATACACAATATGCATAAATATAATCATCTAGACATGTTTTTCATATAACATCAAGTAACAAATAAAAATATATACAATACTTAAAACATTTTTGCAAGAATTTCCACAAAATAGGCATGTTAGAGTACAATACACATAAGAAAATTCACAAAAAGAGCAAGAATGTATGAGTTAAACACCCCTACCTCCGAAGATGCAAAAATCCCCAATTTGAACCCAAATTTTGAAATTCTTAAGGTTGCCAAAATTGAAATTGCTTATATCAACTTAAAGATCTCGTGGCGCTCTTCGATTTGCCGCAAACGGCACCCAAAAATTCCAAAGGATGAGAGATTAATTGAAGATTGAAGCTCCGATGTGAAAAAAAAAAAAAAAAAAAAAAAAAAAAAAACACCGAGAATGAAGAGAGCTTATGGGGAAAGAGAGTTTTGTGGCCAAAAATGGTCTCTTGACGATTACAATAAAGTAAGTGGTGGGTCCCAGCACTTAAAATAAAACTTTTTAATTTTTTCTCCTATTTATTTTTCCACCACAATTTATATACATGCACACAACCATATAAAACCCACACAAAATACATTAAATAAAATGCATGAGATACAAATGCACCCAACTAAAATTCCCGTACACGACAATTCCGGTAGCAGGTCCCATACGGGACCATCTAGCCTAAAAAACGAAAAAATGCCGAAATGACAACCCTTACATTTTCAAGAGTCCTGAACTCAGTGGAATGCCCCAACTAACTCTCAAACACATCTGGCACACCCCACGGTGTCCAGCACGTAAAACATAAAAAGACGAAAATGCCCTTGCCAAAATGAAAAATTTCAGAAAATGAAAAATGACAAAAAAATGGAAACATTACAATCTTCCCAACTTAAAAGGATTTCGTCCACGAAATCATACCCGTGGGAGAAAACAATGCTAGACACTTGGAGCGAACCTCCTGTTCAAGCTCCCAAGTAGCCTCCTCAACTCCGTGATGCCTCCAAAGAACTTTCATTAATAGTATCGTCTTATCCCTTAACACCTTCTGCCGTGTGTCAAGGATCTGAACTAGTCCCTCTCATAGGAAACCTCCTCATCGATATCTATATCAACCCAACTCAAAATGTGAGACGGATCTGGCTCATACTTCCGTAACATCGATATATGAAAAACATTATGGACCCTGCCCAATTATGGTGGCAATGCAAGTCTGTAGGCAACCTCTCATACGCAGTCCAAGATCTCAAAAGGTCCAATAAATGGTGGCGATAACTTGCCATTCTTCCTGAACCTCATCAAACCCTTCCGTGGAGAAACCTTTAAAAAGACGTGGTCTCCCACCTCAAAGGATAGCAGTCGTCTCCGCCTATCTGCATAGCTCTTTTGTTAGCTCTGAGTTATGAGCAACCTCTGTCTGATCAGCTTAATCTTCTCGGAGTCTCGAGTACAATGTCGGGTCCTAAGACGGCTATTACCTCAGTTCAACAAACTGGAGACCTATATGGTCTGCCATACAACATCTCAAATGGAGCCATTTTAATGATTGCCTGATAACTGTTGTTGTAGACAAACTCAATAAGTGGTAGTTGATCCTTTCAACTACCTCCCAAACCAAGAACACAGGCCCAAAGCATATCCTCCAAAATCTGGATGGTACGCTATGACTAGCCGTCTGTCTTTGGATGGAATACCGTACTAAGGTGCAATGATGAACTAAATGTTGCTTAAAGTCCTTCCCAAAACTTCAAAGCGAACTTGGCATCCTTATCCGAAACAATAGTCACTGGAACTCCGTGCAACCTAACAATCTTTTTCACATACAGTACACTGAGTGCCTCTGCGTCTTTTATTGCCTTAATAGGCAAAAAGTGAGCCGTCTTAGTCAATTTGTCAATGATGACCCATATGGCCTCATTTCCACATTGTAACTTTGGAAGACCTGTCACAAAATCTATAGCAATCTGCTCCTATTTCCACTGCGCTACAAGCAATGGTTGCAACAAACCGGCTGGTTTCTAATGTTCGGCCTTCATCTGCTGACAGGTTAGGCATCAAATCACAAACTGTGTAACATCCTTCTTCATTCCGTTCCACCAATACTGATGTCTCAAATTGTGATACATTTTAGTACCACCTAGATGAACTGCAAAGCAGAAAATGTAAAACTCCCATAAGACGTCCTCACGACATCCTATGGAAACGACCAACAAACCCCTGAACTGAAGACCTCCATCTGCATATAAGGTCCAATCTTTCACTGTCTCACCACTGGAGATCAATGCGTGAATGACGTCCAAATCTGGATCTTGTTTCTGTGACTCATTCACTCGTCCAATAAGAATAGGATGAGCTATAAGACTAAATAAGAATATTGACTCACTACAAACGTCATCATCAAAACACTGCAATCCCATATCTACCAAGCCCTCAAGCATCTTCCACTTCCGAATGGCTAAACTAGCCAAAGTTCTACGAGATTTTCGGCTTAAGGCGTCAGTTACCACATTAGCCTTGCCCGGATGATACTGCAAGTCAAAATTATAGTCCTCTAAGAATTCAACCCATTGCCTCTGTATATTGTTCAAGACCTTTTAGAAGAAAAAGTACTTGAGACTCTTGTGATCCGAGAACACCTAGAATCTCTCACCATACAAATAGTGTCTCCAACACTTCAAGGTAAATACAATTGCCGCTAATTCCAGATCATGAGTAGGGTAGTTATACTCATGAGTCTTTAATTATTGAGACCCATAAACGAAAATTCTACTGTCCTATATCAGCACATATCTCAAACCATCACGTAAAATGTCACAATAGATCACATATCCCAAGCCACGCTCGGGTATCACCAATACTTGGGCCGTAGTCGACCTTATCTTCAATTCCTAAAAAGATGACTCACAAGCTTTGTTCTATGTAAACTTGATCCCCTTCTGGGTCAAGCGAGTCATAGGTGCTGCCAAACGGGAAAAATCCTTCACAAATCTACGGTAATAACCCCCTAAGCCAAGGAAACTTCGGATCTCAAAAATATTCTTGGGTTGCTCCCAATTCAAAACCGCTTCTATCTTTAATGGATCCATTGATACTTCACATTTTGAGATAACATGCCTTAAAATTTTCACCTCTTGTAGCCAAAACTCACACTTTCCATATTTGGCGTACAAACGGTGCTCCCGTAGAATCTGCAACACTATACTCAAATGGGCCTCGTGCTCCTCCCGAGTCCGTGAATATACAAGAATGTCATCCACGAAAACTACCACAAATTGGTCAAGTAATCATGGAAGACACGGTTTATTAGGTCCGTGAATGCCGCTGGCGAATTAGTCAAACCAAAAGTCATAACAAGGAACTCATAATGTCTATACTGTGTGCGGAAAGCTGTTTTTGGGATATCCTCATCCCTAACCCGTAACTGATAATTGCCAGATCTCATGTTAATCTCTTTGCGAGGGTCATCATCTGTGAAAAGTTCTCGGCTTTCCTTTTGAATAGAAAGAAGTTGGCCTGTGATCAAATAGTGACCTTTTTCTCACATTCTAGGCGAGCCCAAAAGACTGATTAAGCAAAGACCCTATTTGGCACCGAAAGTTCCTGGGGTAGGATAGCTCGACCAAAGGGGATAGGAATCACTGATCAAAGAGAATGGCACAAATGACACTGACTCTCATAACTTCGCTCTTTGAGAAACAACTGACTCTTTTTAATTGGTCAAATAAATCGTCTATCCTTGGTAAAGGATACTTATTCTCGATGATAGCATGATTCAACTTCTGGTAATTAATGCACAACCTCAACGAACCATCCTTCTTCTTAGCAAACAAGATCGGTGTAATACCCTTATATTTTAAAGAATTATTTAATTAAATTAATTGCCTTTAAATGAATTTAATGAATTTATTTGTTTTAAATTAATTATATATTTACTTGTTTATTTGATTTATTGGTATGATGATGTGCTTGATTGTTGATTGATTTGTTGGCGTGTTGATTTTTATTTATATGGTATGACTTGGTTGTTAATTCTTATTAGATTATGTGCTGCATGTATTTAGTTGTTTTAATATTAAGTATTTATTTATTTGTTTAAATTTAATGGATTGGGCTTCGATTATTTGGACCAAAGGATTTGGGTCTTAGGCTGGAGAAGGAAGCCTCAAAGGATTTTGGATGGTTTAAAGACCCATGGATTTATGCATGAGTATATATATATATATTATGCATATTAAATAGATTATATATATATAATTATATAGAGAATTATATATTTATAGTAAGTATTTATGTATAGGACTATATGCATATATATGGTAAGTATAGTTAAAAAGGATTTATGAATATATATTACATAATATATATATATATATATATATATATATATATATATATATATATATTATATGTTTTATGTAGATTAATATAGTTAGAGTCCTATGTGGAGGAGGATTAGCAATATGTATTATTTATTTTTATTGGGTGAGGAATATATATATAATAATTATATATATATAATATAATATATGTGTTTATATTTTATTTAAGATTATTATTATTTTTATTTGGATAGTCATACTAGGAATATGATTAGGGTATTAATATGTTTAAATATACACATAAGGTTATATTGTTAAAATGTTTTTCACGTTAGAAAAAACTAAGAGAAGCAGAGAAAAAGAAGAAGGGAAGGCTGACAAAGAAAAGACCGGATCAGAGAAAGAGGACGTCGAATTTGGAAGAGACAACCAAGGTTGAAGCGTCAATTTCGTTTCGAAACCTTTAGGCAAGTTCTTTTCTAACTCTCCTCTTAGAACCCATAAGTTTATCACCTTGGGTATCAAAATCTATAGATTAAATTAGCATGTTAATCACCTAGACATAGGATAAATGCATGTGAAGAAATTGATTAGAAGAAAAGGAAGAATCCTTCTTTAATTAGGAAACTTTCTCCAATTCTCGTTTTAATATTCTGACTGTATCTCTTTACTCGAGCGTCAAAACGGCTCAAATCTTGTGTGGTTGAATGGAAATTCGATTATCTATAATTTTGTATTTCACGAAAATTTCGTAAAACGGATGTTTACCTTGTCAAAATTGAGTTAGAAGACAGTACGAATTTTGTATATGTATATATCTTATCCTATAATTGTTTTAACCAATTTAGATAATTTGTATTGGTTGGGTGTTGACCAAATAATTCGTAATATTTATATTTAATGTGTAATGTGTTATTTGGACATTGCTAGATTGTGTAACCTATGTATTATATTTGCCTACATGTTATACTGCCACACATAAATAAATAAATATAACCTAATCAACTAGTAAGTTGTTCATTGTTATTTAACACGTTTATATATGTGATGGTGGTGTTGATGAAATCATAATAGGTTGTTTATTTAAATTAATTATATGCTTATAACTTGTATGGAGTGTCTATGTATGATTCATTTCATAGTTAATTGTAAAGTTTGGTACATGGTTAAATTGGAGGCATGGATGAGTTGGTAAAAGTATAAATAAATTGTCTTATTAATTGTATGAATAAAATATATACATAGGAAGCATGGATGAATTGCTAATTAATAGTATGGATAAAAACATACATAGGAAGCATGGATGAATTGTTAATTAATATTATTGATATAAACATACTTTTAGAGGCATGGATGAGTTGCCAAGACATAAACAGATTGTCATTTAACAAGCATGGTTGATTTGCCAAAGTATAAATAAATCACTTATAGAGGCATGATTGAGTTGTTATAGTATAAATAAACATACTTCTAGAGGCATGGTTGATTTGTCAAAGCATAAATAAATATTTTTGGAGGCATAGATGAGTTGCCAAATTATAAATCAATTGTTAGGTAAGTTAGATGATTAAATATACATCTATAGATATTGTGTTTATAAGTTGGAGGTGATAATTATTCTTATATTAGAATAAATTAATGGTTAAAAGATAATATATTATTTTATAGTATTAATAAAATAATATTAGCGAAAGCATGGAGGAGTTCCCAAAGTATAGATCTTTGCTACATAATCTTTATAAATAAAATCATACATTGGTGGATATTGGGATTTGGATTAAAGGAAAATATTCCTTGGATTATTATTTATTATTCAAATGGTTAAATAACTGTTTAAATATGGAATTTAGGTTTAAAAGAGTTTTTTTCTTAAAAGTGGAATGTACTTGATGTTTAGTTTAAATATGGAGGTAGTCTTATCATTGTTTATGATCTTGGATTTCAGGAAGTATATGAATGAATATGTTCTTTATATATTATATATGTATCATCTTATATTAAAGGTTAAAACTTTAATTAGAATGATTTTGGTTAGAAATGTTTTATTTATTGGTTTTCAGAGGCTTAGTAGAGGGAACTTGCTCGTGGGTCTAACCCACGATTTATTTTTTAGGTTATTAGAAGTTCCAGTCTCGAGGTTGAGGATCCGCAGCTGAGAGACTGTCATTCATCTACTCATCTTGTTTACTTTTTAGTATTGTTATTTATTGTTAGATATCTGGTGAATTAATAGTTTATGGTTTAGGGGTCTTTGACTTATAGGATTCCCGAGTTGTATTTTAGAATTTTAAATTCATGGAATTTAATTTTGTCAATGAGGTTTTATTTTATTAATAAAATTTTGTTCAGCGATTTATTTATTCTTTTTATTCTTCTTGTATTCTGTGTTCGTTTAAATACTAAATTGTTTTGATATTCTTGTGTTTTCGGGTGTGGGCCTGGCCAACTTACATGTGAAAATTCGGGGGTATCACAACCGGTGTGCCCCACGATGACACATTCGGTCAGATGAAGTCTTTCATCCTCAAATCATCAAGCTGCTTCTTCAATTCTTCCAACTCCACTGGTGCCAAACGATATGGTGCCATAGAAATTAACATGGTACCTGGCATCAAATCAATAGTAAACTCTACCTCTCGATGTAGAGGCAACTCTGTCAAGTCTTCTGGAAAACCAGCCAAAAAGTCACGAATAATTGCCGGATAAACCCCTTCTGCAACACTATTATCTTCGACTAAAAGACTAGCCAAGAAGCCATCACTACGACTTCGTCTACGAATTCCATAAAACGATGAAGTATGGGAATCACTCCGATCTCTCACGAAAAAAAAAAAAAAGCAATCTCCCTCGGGAGTGCAAACTGTGACTCTTCCTCTGAAACAATCGATCGTAGCACGAAATGAAGCTAACCAATCCATCCCAAGAATGACATCAAAGCTAGTCATCTCAAGGAGGATAAAGTCAAACACAAAAGTCTGTCCAGCTATCACGATAGAACAATCTCTCACAACTCTGCTCAAAGACATTGAAACCCCAACTGACGTGTCAACACATAACGCCCGATCCATGAAACTGACTTGTAACCCCAATACAAGTGCAAATGATAATGATATGAAGGAATGAAATGCACCAGAGTCAAACAAAACACGGGCCCAAGAACCAAACACTGGAAATATACCTCAGAAAACTGATGGACCAGAAGACGTGTCGGCCTGGACAACTGCAAAGACACGTCCTTGTGGTGCCTGCACCTATGAACTGTTAATCTAACACCTGACTGCTGCACTGACATAGTAAGAGTATCCTTCTTAACTGGTCACGAGCCCTATGAAGACATGGCAGGCTGTGGTGGTGGTTGTGGTCTGGAATCTGACTGAGCTATAGCGGACTGTAATTGCCTCTGCTGTGACCCTCTGCCACTACTGGTGCCTACTCCTTGATTCAAACAATCCCAAATCACATGGCCTTGCTGGCCACACCCAAAATAAGCTCTCGATGCTGCAGAAACTGTAGACGAGTTCATATGACATTTGGACTTGTAATGTCCAGGCTGCTAACACTGATAACAAACAACCCCACTCTTATCTAGGGCTGCAAACGAGCCGAGCCGAGCTGAGCCAAGGTGTGCTTGAGCTCGACTCGGCTCAAATGATAGAATGCTTAAGCTTGGCTCGAGCTCAAGCCAAGCCGAGAAATTTTAAGAAGAGAAAAAGAGAGAAGTAAGATTCCATGATAGAAAGCAGATTGTTAAGTATGTTACCGCTGCAACTTGGACTATTGATAATTTTAGAAAAAGGAAAGATGATTAGGGTTAGACATAAAACATAGGCTTGGGTTTGATTGTACAGATGGGATTATGTTTGATTGTACAGATTGGCTTGGTTTTTATTTTAAAATGAATAAATGGTCAAATTAGGTCTAAAACATAACTAAAAAATTTAATTGGCCTGTGGACTAAGCCTTTATAACATAAAATTATATACTATAATTGGATATGTATATATATATATATATTATAATCGATTATGTTCGTGAACGCCTTATCGAGCTCAGTTCGTGAACGGTTTATGAACAAACGAGCCGAGCCTACTGTTGTTCAGGCTTGGCTCATTTATGAATCGATCCTCAGAATTTGGCCGAGTAATTAACCGAGCTCAAGCCGAGTAATTAACGAGCCGAGCCCGAGCAGTTCGTGAACAGCTCGGCTCGTTTGCAGCCCTACTCTTATCTGGCCCAATTGGCATAGGGGTAGTAGGAGCGGATCATGTAAACTACTGCCCTGAAACTAAGATGAACTACCCCTGTTCCTTTTCCATGACTGCCCTCTGAAGATGGTCCCACATTCCTCTTCTGCTTCCACTGTTCCATTCCTACATTTCTATCCTTGGCTTCCGCCTCTGGCATCAATGCTCTTTCTACTGCCTCCGCATAAACTTTAAAATATTGAGCTATTATCAATGGCCTTATTTGGTAATGAAGACCCGAAACAAACTTCCGAGTTTTATCAACTTCATTCCTCACTATCTCTAGGGCAAAGCGAGAAAGAGAAGTAAACTTGTTCTCATACTCCGTCACCGACATATTGCCTTGGATGAGATCATCAAACTGCTTCCTTAGCTCCCATCTTTTGGTAACCGAAAAATATTTCTCATAGAACAATTCTTTGAATATATCCCAACTCATATCCTCAACCTTGTGCTGATTGGTGACTAACTTCCACCCAAGCTTAGCATTCTTTGAAAACTTGTAAGTGGTTAGGATGATTTTCATATGATCATCCGTCATATCCATCGAAGTCAAGTGGGTTTCCACTTGGTCCATGTAGCCATCCGTTTCTATCAGGTCTGCACCGTCTTCAAACATCATCGACATCAACTTAGAAAACCCCGCAATCAATTTGAGACGTTTCTGTGCTGGCGTCTCCTTAACTTGAACTACAGGTTATGGTACCGGCTACGGGAGAGAAGCTATTGTTGCCTTCAAAGCATTTTGCAACAAACGATTCAGTGCCAACTCAGCTGAACTTTCACCCTCTTCAATGGGTGTTTCAACATTGTCCCTTCTAGTGGAAACACCCTTAGGGGGAATTAAGTCCCTGAGAAGTGTATCCTCATCAACTTACTCTGCTGGATAGAGCTAGAACTTTCACCAACTTCACCCCTTGTCAGCCTGGAGCCAACTCCCCTTGGTTCCTTTCGCGGTGGCATCGTGCTATAAACAAGAAAACGGTTCAACAATAATGAAAGTAAGATGCAACCGAGGATGACTCAACACGAATGATGTAATACTAACACTTGACATGCAAAACTACACAACAAGTACATGAACATAAGCATATAAGCACGTAAGCAAGTAGTCAGTTAAGCATGCTTTTGTAAATAATTAAAACACTTAAACAGGTAATCATATAATCAATGTAAATGCCTTCCCATGCAACGTTAGGTTGGCTTCTACCCGTCATCCTAATGGTTTTCAAACCATGGCTTTGATACCAAGTTTTGTAATGACCCGAATCCGGAGGTCCGAACCGTTAATAGGGTTTTTCCCCGAACCCGAGATCACTTAAGTTAAACCCCTCCAGTCTAGGTCAACACATAATCATTTTGCCTTAATTTAAACGTCAAGGAATTTAAAATAACTTTCCCAAGGCTAGAAACTACATATACCAATGAGGGAAAAAGAATACACAAAGTAACACCATTTCGGTCAACCGAAATGGAGATCTCGAAAGCATGAAAAGCTTCGGTCAACCGAAATGGCTCTAATGAGCCCTGACCTGATGCTGAATAGCTACACTTTGTAGAAATGAAGTTTAATTGTATTAGGAACTCTAAAATTGATCTAAATCTGTTCTCAAGCATTGTGAGATGGTTCATACTACATTCATGGATAAAAATATTAGCAGTTAATCACATTACAACTTCATTTGTTACATTCATATAAGTTGTACACAGAATCATTACAAAGGGTCCACGTTACATCAAAATAGAGTCATGCTTAAGGTTTTATTACAAAACCATGCTAAACAATTCTAGTACATCCCATGTTATAGTGTAATACAAAATAAGCTCAAGAGTACAAGATGCTTTCAAAATTCACTTCAAGTCTTCCATGCCTGTGGTGGATTGTCATCCGCTAACTCCTTGTTGTGTCCTGAAAAATGTTAATATAAGGGATGAGCAAATTGCTCAGTAGGTAGTGCTTAAGGCACACCTCTTAAGTCCCTATGAATCCGAACAAGAATAAAAACAAGGTACTAAGGGTCATGTTTTACCGGGAACAAAATAGCCATATAACTTCATTAACATAATTGAAATCATGAATGCAAATGCCATGGAAAAGGATGCAATGTCATGCAATGTCGTTCCTCATTTTGGAAACCACTTCCATTGTCATTTCCAAAACGTTAGTGAAACTTGTCCCACAGTGACCCCCTGGCGACATGAGAGGAAGATTGGTTACTGTCCCTGACCCATGGTAACCCCGTGATGTCATTTGGGGCCCAGCTAGCTCAACCGCAATAAGGAAATTTTCCTAATCCCCTCTAGGCCTCACTAACACCACGGCCTTTCGGTAACCCCTAGGCGACCGGGTTTTTCATAAAACCTTATTCAAAAACTTTTCTTCCCCAAAATCTCATCTTCATTTCTTTCAAAAAACCATTTTCCCCATTTCTTTCCTATGAATGCATGAGTGTTTCATACACTTCAGTACCATGCCAATGGAGGAATTTATTCCTTACAAATCCAACATTCACACTATACATGCCTCAAAGGAAACACATAAGAATACACAACACGCCTTTAAATCATCAAATTCAATACTTAATACACAATAGGCATAAATGTAATCATCTAGACATGTTTTTCATAAAGCATCAAGTAACACATAAATATATATACAACATTTAAAACTTTTTTGCAAGAAGTTCCATAAAATAGGCATGTTAAAGTACAATACACATAAGAAAATTAACAAAAAAGAGCAAGAATGTATGAGTTAAACACCCCTACCTCCAAAGATGCAAAAATCCCCAATTTGAACCCAAATTTTGACATTCTTAAGGTGGCCAAAAGTTGAAATTGCTTATATCAACTCGAAAATCTCACCGCGCTCTTTGATTTGCCGCAAACAGCATCCAAAAATTCCAAGCTATGGATGAGAGATTAATTGAAGATTGAAGCTTTGATGTGAAAAGAAAAAAAAGAAACCAAGAATGAAGAGAGAAAAGAGAGCTTACAGGGAGAGAGAGTTTTGAGGCCAAAAATGGTCTCTTGACCATTACAATAGGGCAAGTGGTGGGTCCCACCACTTAAAATAAAACTTTTTGATTTCTTTTCCTCTTTATTTTTCCACCACAATTTATATACATGCACACAACCATATAAAACCCACACAAAATGCATTAACTAAAATGCATGAGATACAAATGCACCAAACTAAAATCCCCATACATGATAGTTTCGGTAGCGGGTCCCACACGGGACCATCTGGCCCGAAAAACGGAAAAATGCCGAAATGGCAACCCTTGCATTTTCAAGAGTCCTGAACTCAGTGGAATGTCCCAACCAACTCTCAAACACATCCAGCACACCCCACGGTGTCCGGCACGTAAAACGTAAAAAGACGAAAATGCCCTTGCCAAAATGGAAAATGACGAAAAACGAAAATATTACATCAGCAATATTCGTCGTTGATTGACATTGACTTTAACAGAAGGGAGATCCGTAAAGAATATTTTCATTCTTAGGGGAGGTCCGAGTAAATTCGCAAACAAGAGGGGACGTCTCTGTAATTATGGCAAACTATAGGGAAGGTTTGTGTAAATTACCCAAAATGAAATATAGTGATCATATCCACACTAGTGCCAAGGCGTTGGGTTATAGTTCATTTTATTGGCAACATAGGACCTAATAAGAACCGAAGTCAGAACCATATATGTGGAGGCACAATGGGAGGACTCAGTTATGATTTAAACCCAAACACCTTACGGCCTACGGTCGAGGCTTAAGGTAACATCACATAATGAATTTGATATCAACTACAACAGGTGAAACGCTTGCTATCTAATCTAAAATTTAAGTTTCTACACGTTCTTTAAAGTCTAAGACGTTTTCTATCTATATTCAATGTGAGAGAAAGACTTGTGATGATTATTAAGTGGCCTCAAATAAGACATATATAAGTTAGAGGATTTTTTTTTTTTTTTTTTTGGTATCTGGTAATGTCCTTGTGAAAAAATGATTTAATTTTTAACTTTTTAAATTTATTATTATTATTATTATTATTTTCTTGTTGATGGTGGTGCCCACTTTAGAAGTCCACTACTTGGCACTTGTAGTCCCACCATATCACATGCAACAATCATTTGGCACATGCAATACCACCCTAAGCAAACAATTATTGAAAATTTTTCAATGAAATTCGAACACCCAATCTTAATATCAAACTTGTTTTTGTCAAGAGACTATTTCCTTGGGGTTGTATGATATAGGAATTAATATTCGTGAGATTGTTAAAGTGTGAAAATAAAATATAAACCAACGGGCTAGTGGCCTAACTGTATCAGCCTCTTACTTCCCAAAAGGAGGTCAGGAGTTCAAGTCTCAGAAGAGACAAGTGCGTGTGAGTACCAACTAGGAAAAAAAAAACAAAAAAAAACCAAAATATAAGGAACGCTCATAGGTCATGATCTCTTGCTTTTTGTGGAACAAGAAAATTAATTCACACTTTTTATATAGACTATTCGATTAAATTTAATGGTCATTTTCCAAACTCACCCATATCCTTTCCTTTTCATACAAAACCACTCTCACCCTATTTTTAGTTTCCGTATTTAATTTTAATAGAAATCTTTGAAAGAAAGATAATATCACTATATATTACTAAAATTTGTTTTTCTTTAGATGTTTCTTTGAAAGAAAAATAATACCTATTTAATACCAGTATCTTTTAATTTTGCAATCAAACTTAAACAGACTGCTGTAGTTTGATATTAGAGTATTTTCCTAAGAAACATCTTGTTGTCATGTATATCTCAGTGTTGAATGGTATGTGGTCTTTTTTGCATGTGCACATACTAAAATTCAAATAAATATACTTGTCCAATATAAGTAAATTTGCCAACAAATATAGTTTCTGGAATATTGAATTGATATATTAGAATTGAAATTGGAGAAATTTTCATTTAAAGTTTGAACAAAAATTCTTTCAATTTCAATTTCAAACTAGCTCAACAGTGAGAGTGGTTTTGTGTTAAAATGAAATGATATATGTGGGTTTGGAAAATGAGCATTAGATTTAATCTAACGCTCCATATAAAAAGTGTGGATTAATTTTCTTGCTCAACGGTGAACCAAAGATTATGACTCCTCTATATAATACTTAACTATTCAAATATATTTATATATATATATACTTATCCCAAATAAATAAATAAATAAAAGGTCCACTTGAAAAAGAGATTACATGAGCAAAAAGCCCAAAAAAAAAAAAAAAAAAAAAAAGAAAAAAAAAAAGAAGAAAAAAGGTTAATGATCATTTGCAATAATTAATGGTATATAAGGGATTCCAATTAATATAAACTTATGATGATAGATATAGTAAGCCTGTAAAGTCTACCTTTCCTACTCCGTATATACCTTTTATAATTACGTTGAGAGGTACACTAATTTTTATAGATGCCAAAGATGACTCTCACATGATCATATCACAATCATGAAGAAAGCCTTTACATTTAGTTAAGAAAAACAGAATCACACTTATGAAGTATAGGTTTAGATAGGTATACAACAATTAATCTATTAAAGAAAATCATTTGTTGCTTTACTCTAGTCCTCACTTCTTGAAACAATAGCCCAATGAAGTTTACAATTTATGTCCCTCGAAGTTGGTTGACAGTAGCCCAGTGAAGTTTCATGCCCAGTCATCATAATAAACTTGATCAGTGGTCAAGGTATAAAGAGGCGGCTACTTAGCAAGTAGTGACCTAATGAGTTGATATTCCACAAGGATATAATGCTACGTTTGGTGTGCAAGAATGGAATGGAATGCAAGTGGGAATGGAATGGAATGGTCATTCTCATTCTATTGTTTTGTTATAAATATGAAATGTGTAAGAATGGAATGATAATAACCATTCTAATGTTTGGTTAGACCAATTTAAAATTTAGAATGGAATAAATTTCTAATTGAATTCTCTAAAATATCCCTCTTAGTAACAAATAAATGAAATTAAATTAACAAAATGATATTCTTTAATAATTTTTTAAAAATAAATGGTGGCAGCGGCGGTGGTGGATGGTGGAAAGAAGTAGTATTGTACGTGGTGGTGTTGGAAGGCGGCGGTGGTGGCAATGGTGGAAATTGGTGGCAGCAGTGGTGGTGGAAAGTGGCAGTGGTGTTGGTGGAAGGCGGTGGCAGTAGTGTAGTGGTTACGGTGGAAGGAGATAGTGGTGTGACTATGGTGGTGGTGGAAGGTAGTGGAAGTGGCGGCGGTGGTGGTGGTGGAAGGTGGTGACGATGGTGGTTGTGGTGGTAGAAGGCGGCGGTGGTGGTGGTAGCGGTGGTGGAAGGCAGCGGTGGTGGAAGGCAGTGGTGGCTGTGGAGGTGGTGGAAGGTGATGATGGTGGTGGTGATAGAAGGTGATGGCGGCGGCGGTGGTGGTGAAAGGTGGCGGTAGCGGTGGTGGCGTAGGGCTGTGCAGTGGCGGTGGTGGCAATGGTGAAATGTGATGGCGGCGGCGGTGGTGGTGGAAGATGGTGAAAGGCAATGACAGTGGTGGTTGAAGGTGGTGGCGATAGCGGTGGTAAAAGGCGGCGGTGGTGGTTACGGCAAACGATGGTGATAGCAGTGGTGAAAGGCGGTGGCAGTGATGGTGGTGGAAGGCAGTGGTAGTAGTGGTGGTGGTAAAAGGCGGAAATGATTGTGGTGGAAGGTAATGGTGGTTTTTGGACTTGGAATATGAGGGTGTTTTAAGAAGTCAATTTTTTAAAATAAATTACTTGGGAATGGAATGACCATTCCATAGGTTTAGTTGTGGAATGGATTTTCATTCCCTGGAATGGATTTTCATTCTAATGAAATGGCCATTCCCACTTTAAGTTACAGACCAAACAAATGAATGGTTGAAATAGGCATTCCATGTCATTCCATTCCTGCACACCAAACATAGCATAAGAATAATGATAAAATTTCCGTGATAAAATTTCCGTCCAGATATTTTACAATTCGTGCATTTATTGTTGATTTAAATATTTTGAAAGGAAAGAGATATGTCAGGGATACTAATGATTAAAATAGAATGGATTCAAATTTTGTACAAAATTTACGATATATTGCTTGCATTAATAATTTGCAAACCATTAATAATTCAAGTGGCTTGCAAGTGTTCCAATAAAAAAACTGCAAGTGACAAAATTTTGGCTTCTCTGCTTGACCTTGAACCAGCATATAGCATGCCAAACTGTGTTCATATGTGAATTCACACAAACACACACACACACACACACACACACATTAATGATTATATATGGCATTCTAGAATTGCATTAGAGTATTATGTTGAGATTCAAAAGAGGCGTTATTATTTAAAAGTTTACATAATTAAAAGGGTTAAATGCAAAAAAATTTCTTAAACTATTGACTAATTAGTAACAAACCCCTTTGAATTACAAAAATTGCAAGAAATCTCCTGAACTATACATTTTTGTTGCAGATTAATCCATCTGGCGACGTTCCGGTTAAATCTCACTAGCAAAATGATCATGTGCCATCACGTGACCCAAAATATCTAACTTTATGACCATATTATCTTTTATAAGCATGAAAAGACTCCATTGCCCTTCTTGTGACCATTTCACCCCATCCTCTTTAACTTACTTTTCCACCCAAACATACCCTTATCCCTTATTTCTATATATACACATACACATACAGACACATATATTTATAGAATACTGGTCATCTTCTCCAAATAATCAAAACGTACAGACACATATATATTTATACATACACATATAGACATATATATTTATTGAAAATAATTTATTTGAATTCGAATCAAAACCCCAAATAATCGATCTCACGAGGCCAAAGTCGAAAATTTTGGACTTCGAATCGAATTCCGAGTTGAGATTCAACGATCCGGAAGTCGTATGACACAACTGACGTAGTGGAAGGCGGCCGGAAAAGATAGAGACGTAGAAGCTCTGAGACTTTCGAGACCGCCGCGAAGTTCTGCTAGGGCATCTTTAACCGATCCATCGTTGTTCGGATGGCCGGTGAACGAAAAAGCTAGAAACGAACAATCATTGTCGTCTATGGTGACTGTCAGACTATGGATTTGTGATTCGTTGTGGTCTCACCAATTTGCCTAGTCGCCAATTTTAAAGCTGATTCGTTGTCATCCTGAACCGCTATGCCAGTTCTATCTCCTCCCCCGTAGTTGCCGCCACAACACCACCACCACTAGACCCAATCTCCTCCTCCGACTTCAATGGCTTCCTTTTCTGCACTGTGTGTGGCATGAATAAAAGGAGGGTTGACTTACCCAAAAACTAAATAAATAAATAAAAGGAAGGTTAGGTTACCTTCCCAAAAAAAAAAAAAAAGAGTTTGGCTAGGGGTTTGGTTTTTGTGTGGGTGAAGTAGATAAGAGATATAAGATTGTTGTGTTATCGCAATCTTATTGGTTTGTTTGATATTGTTTTGCCACTAATTTAAATTGAGATTATGCGAAACTGTGTCCTTTTATTAAAAGGGCAATTTCGTCATTCTTTGTTCCGGTGGTATGAGTGGACAAATTGCAATAAATGCATAGTTCAATGGATATTTTTCCATTTAACCCTCATTAAAATACCCCTAGAAATTACTAATTATCTTCCTACGTATAACATGACAAACATGTCAATTTCAAACCAGATGATGACAAATTAAGCTAATGGTGTGAATATAATAAGATTATATACGTTTTGGGTAATTTACACAAACCTCCCCTATGGTTTGCCATAATTACAGGTGGCACCCCTCCAGTTCCAGAAATTACGCGGACCTCCCCTACTTTTAAAAATATCTTACACGGACCTCCCTTCTGTTAGAGTCAACAGCAGTCAACGACGGAAAATGATGACGTCATCTACCAATTTTAGTAAAATTTCTAAAATACCCTTGTCCCTACCAATTGATATATATATATATATATATATATATATATATATATATATATGATAGTATATGTGTATGCCACCTGTGTGTATGATATTATGACAAGTGTAACACAGAGAAGCCAATCATGAAGATGGATGAAGGTGATTCAGTCTTCAAGTTTGATCGGTCGGGTCCATTCTTTTTTATCAGTGGAAACAAAGATAATTGCCAAAAGGGTAAGAAGCTCATCGTTGTTGTTTTGGCAGTCAGAAACCATCAGAAGTCTCCCTCGGTGGCCATACCTTCGACGCCGGTGGGTTAGACTCCGGCATCGTCACCGTCACCAAGAAAGTCCTCCCCTTCGTTGGCCCCAGCTACAACACCATCTCCAATTTCTCACACTCCGTCAACAACGTCACCGTCACCCACAGGATCCTCCCCTTCGTCGACCCCAACCACAACACCCGTATTATCACCATCTCCAATTTCTCACACTCCGTCGACAACGTCACCCATCTCTCCATCTCCGGTGACTATGCCTTCGGTAAGTTCTCCAGTTCCATCTATGACACCCAAATTGCCTTCTCCAGCGACCCACTCCCCGGTCCAGTCTCCAACCTCAGTTATCTCACCGGCATCGTCAATTGCACCAGTAACCCCTTCTCCGGTGTATTCTCCGACAACCTCGCCTACTGTAGCACCAATAGTTGTCTCACCGACACCGTCAATTACACCAGTAATTCATCATTTATTTCCGTTGGTGAGTATGTCAGATTGGGAGAATTTATCACATGCTGTGGGTGAGTATGTCAGATTTCAAAAAGGTCGTTATTGATTTAAATGTTTCGAATTGATCTCGGCTTTATCTGGCTGAAAAGTAGGACAACTGCTTGCTCGTTCTAATGAGTGATGCCATGTACTAAGGGTCTGATCTGAAATCGAGGTATTGATGAAGAAACCCTTTCCAAAGTAAGCATGAGTGAGAGAGAATTCGAAACTTGATGCTGGGGATTGGGATCCAGGGCTTACGGATGACGGCAATTTTCCGGCATCTTTTAAACTTAAAAGTCTTTGTTTTTATCAAATTTTCTGGCATCCTCCAGCCATTTGATCTTTAAATTTTCTTCTCTTGAACTTCAATTTGCAACCTCTGCAAATCCTGGATCTGATAAATGCTACTATATACACACAACAATCCACCATGATACTTCTCCTCTCTCTCTCTCATGGATGCTCTCTACAGGCCACCAAATACAACCGATTTTCTTTCTGTTTTTTGCTTTAAGCTGCAGTTCTCAACTGATCTGCTTTAAGCTATAGTTCTGAACTGATCTTAACCTCAAACAGCTGTGTTGGGCTTTGCCCCTTATCGTGTTGGCCTACGACGGTTCAATTTGGGCTAGATGAATTGTTTGCATTATGTGACAGAAAAAGAAGTAGAGTTGCGATGGCGGATCGAGATCCCAGCCGAAGAACTCTCAGATCACCTTTTTCCCTCTCTCTCTCTCTATATATATATATATATATATATATATATATATATATATATATATATATATAGAGAGAGAGAGAGGGGGTACTTTGGTCATTTATCATAGAGAATTAAGGGCATTTCAGTAATTTTGATAGCTCTATTAGTGTATTTAACGGTCCTTCACACATAAGGGAGGCCCGTGTAAGATATTTTCAAAAGTAGGAGAGGTTCGCGTAATTTCCGAAACAGGAAAAGTACTGCTTGTAATTATAGCAAACCATAAGAAAGGTCTATGTAAATTACCCATACATTTTTGACTACTAATATTCTTCATTCACACCAGAAGTATACACACTTGTGACTTGACTGAATCACTCCATAGTTGTTGACATTTAAATTATTTGGTGCTTATCCAACTCCGTGGATCCGTTGTCTCAAATTTTTAGGGCATTTATTGTGTAGAAAATTCTATACAAGTATGGTGGGGGCAGGTTTCTGTAATACCCCGATATTTTAAAAAGGATTTATTAATTAAATTAATTTATATTATATTATTATTATTATTTTTAAGTGATTTGTTTTATTTAATTAAGTGCGTAGGTAAATTGTATTGTTTTAATTAAATTATATATTTTGTAATTTTATTTGTTAAATTTATATGGTGTTTGATTTGTGGAATGCTAGTTAGTGAAGTGTTTATTTAATTTGCGTGATTTTATGTTGGTGTAACTTTATTGTTAATTATTGGTAGCTATTAAATTTAATTTCATTATTTTAGGTATTTAAGTTATTTGGATTGGGATTAAAGGAAGTTGGACCAACGGATGTGGTATTGGGCTTGAAGGAAGCCTTGTTGGGTTAATTGGTAAAGGCCCGTGGTTGGGAGGATATTTAATAATTATCTTTGCATAATTATACCTATATAATTACATGTGTATATTAATTCATTATTAAATCATGAGGAGGGATATATATGTCAATATAATTATATATTGATATATATAGGTATATGTAATCTATTTATACTAATGGTTATATATGGAAGGTAATATATATATATATATATATATATATATATATATATATATATATATTTATATTAAAATATATGTATGTATATATATTATTTAAAAGATAAATGTTATTTATTTTATATGATAATAATCCTAATGGGAAAAGGATGTAGGTTTTTGGATGTGTATAAATAGACACATAAGACTTTAGGGTTAGGAGTTTTTCCACGTTAGAAAAATAAGAGAATTAAAGAGAGAAGAAGAAGGGCTAACGAAGAGGAGGCCGGATCAAAGAACGTAAGAGGAGACCGAATTTGGAAAAGAAAAGGCAAGTTCTTTTCTACTTCTCCTCTTAGGGCTCATAAGCCTATCACCTTCATTATCAAAATTATAGTTTTATTTTATTTTGTGGAATCAAAATAAATTAGTAATCAGATTATTGGGATCACATTTATTGTTGGCATATATATAGCTTTAATCTTTTATATACATGTATGTGCTATTAGGATTTTCTAATTTTAATTTCTGAAATTTTTAAAGGTTGATTTAATGATGGGTAGCATGATTAGTTATATTATATGGTGGTTAAATTATTATATATGTTAATGTTGGCCTTAAAATATTACATATAGTATTTGAGTGCTTCTGAAATTTTCTGGATATTTTATACATATGAGTCGTATTATTTGTTTTAGTTTTTTTTCCCCTTTGATAAAATTGTTGGTAAAATATATACACTATTATGTATAATTTTTGGTTATATATATATATATACTGGCAACATACAAATCGGCGCATGCACAAAAAGGGGTTGGATTTGGTGCGGCGCAACACACAGTCTTTCTTGTGCGCCCAAATCAGGACCATCATTTGGTCCTGATAACAAGAGAATAATCCAATGTGGATGATTACATGAGAAACGGTTGCTCTCGCTAGGTTGGGCCGTTAGATGAAGATAAGGGGTGTAGGATGATTCAGTGTGTTGCGGTTGTATAAAATTTGTGTGCGCATTAAATCTGGACCATAGATGTGGTCCAGTCAACAGGAAAATGATCCAGTGCAAGCAAATACACTAGAACGCTGGCCAATAGGAACAAGCCACACACGCGCCGAGAGTGGCTCAGGCGCGTGAGGGCGCGTGCAGGCGCGTGGACGCGCCTGCCGGTAAGGGGAAGCGCGTGAAGGCGCGTGGGAGTAGTCTAGGGGTATGTGGTGGCGCGTGGAGGCGCGTGGGGATGCGTGTGAGGTCCTGGAAAGTTGCTTGAGACTCCGGTGAATTTCCAGTATTTATCTTAAGCGTGTCAGGGTTAAAATTAATCATTAAAGGGTGTGTTCTTTATGTTCGGAGAACCTCAGAGTGTTACTAAGATACCTAGTAGTATTTAGGGGTATAAATACACTTAATTAAATATTTTTGCAATGAAAGGAGGTGTATATATGTATATATATATATGTAGATATGATTTTAAATAGTTAACGATTGGTATGGAATGTATGATACACACATATATATATATTATAAAATATATGTGTATATATATTATTTAAGATTATTAAATATTATAAATCTTGTTTGGTATGACTTGATTCGTGGATGGTATGGTTGATTTAAAATCATAATAGATACACGGTTATTAGATTAAGGACATGCTTATTATATGCATGTGAAGTCTATAAGTTTAAAGTTAGTACATGGTTGAATTGTAGGCATGGATGAGTTGCCAAAGGCTTTGATATACTGCCTTATTGGTTATGAATAAATTTCATATATGGGAAGCATGGTTGAATTGCTAATTAATTGCAAAAGTAAATATACGGAAGGAAGCATGGTTGAATTGCTAATATATAAATAAATATATTTATAAAAGGCATGGTTGATTTGCCGGTGCATATTTAAATTGCTATATGTTTAGATGACTAAATTACTGTTTAGGATGGAGTTAAGGTGAGTGGGGTTTACTTTATGAGAAAATTATAAAAGGGGGGGCTTGGTCTAAGTATGTCTGATAATTAATTATCGGTGAGTGGTTTTGACAATTTAATGCCCTATTAACTGGTAGGATTCTTGCACTATATATATAAGTATTTATATATATTTGTAGCGTCGTATATTAACGTTAAAGCTTAATTAGGGATGGTTTTGGTAAAGATGATCTGTTTATTGGTTTTCAGAGGCTTGGTAGAGAGAACTTGCTCGTAGGGTTTAACCCGCGATTTATTTTTCAGGTTGTAGAAGGTTAAGTCTCAAGGTTGAGGATCCGCAGCTGGAGGACTTATCCATTCCTTCTATTTACTTAAAAGTAGGATATTAGTTTTGTTTCAGTTGATATTAGTACTTATTTGGTTGACATTCTAAATAGTAACTTTTGGTTAAGGGGTCCTTGAGTTACAGGATTCCCGAATTGTAACCATTTGGAAGTTATTAATGGATTTACTATTAATTGGTTTTCTTCAGCGTTTTATTTTATTCTTTATTTCATTTTGTAATCCGTGCTTGTTTAAATACTTTAATTGGTTTGATATCCCCTGATTTTGTGCGCGGACTTGATCAACCCGTGTTCCGAGATTAGGGGGTATTACAGTTGGTATCAGAGCACTCCAGGTTCAAGTGTCCCTAGGGTGTCTTTCGTTATGTGAATTCCGCTTTGTGTACTCGTTTCTTTAGAGCTTAAGTTTAGGATACATTGTATTCCTTTACGGTCCGTTAAAATCGTACTGATGTCTGTCGTTCTATGTTAACAGCATGGTTAACACTGGAAGAGGACAGAATCTGAACCGTCGACAGAGGAGAGCTGCACGTAGGCAGCAAGAACACCTGCAACGTCAGCAAATGGAGGAAGAGCAGCAACGACTTGGGTTTCAGGATGAGGGTCAGCTTCAGGAGGAGCAAGAGGAAGTTCAGGCTCCGGCTCAGGGCAGGGATCCAGAGTATCCTCCTCACATCAATGACCTCATTGCTCGGGCTATAGAAGCTGGGGTAGCAGCTGTACTTCGGAATCAGCCTCAGGTACAGCCGGCACCGTTACCAGCACCGGTTGTTCAGACTGATACTTGGGAGAAGGCCAGGAGTTCTTTCACAAAAGGGAGTCCACCTGAGTTCACGGGCTCCACGGATGCGAGAGCAGCTCACCAGTGGAAACAGGACATTGAGCGACATCTTCGCTTGGTTCAGTTCACGGAGGTTCAGAAGCAGATGCTTGCT
Organism: Cornus florida; assembly: GCF_030987335.1. NCBI lineage: Eukaryota > Viridiplantae > Streptophyta > Magnoliopsida > Cornales > Cornaceae > Cornus > Cornus florida. The sequence goes on along the minus strand of NW_026775577.1, from coordinate 7,012,687 downwards.
ACCTTCAAGCTAGTTGGGGATGCACTGCAGTGGTGGGAGTCAGTTACCACCATAGAGGAGAGGATGGCATTGACTTATGATGAGTTCAGTGCACGCTTTGAAGAAAAGTATTTCCCTTATGCAGTTAGGGCAGCCATGAAGACTGAGTTTCTTAATCTGCAGCAAGGGAACATGACAGTGGCGGAGTATGAACAGCAGTTCACACGCTTATCTCTCTTTGCACCGGAGGAGGTGGATACAGAGGAGAAGAAGCGCAACAGTTTTGTCAAGGGACTGATGTGGTCTATCAAGAGAGCTATTACTGGTAGTCCAGCCTACACTACTTATGCTCAAGTGGTGGACGCAGCTTTGCAGCTTTATCAGCTGAATGAGGATTTCAGACAGACTAGGGCTGAGAAGCGGGGTGGCAAAGACTTTGCTAATCAGCCAGCTACGAAAGTGAATGATAATGGGAACCGACAGAATGACAAGGGCAGATTCCAGGGCCAGCAGCCTTGGAAGAAGCACAAGGGTAATTCGGAAGTTCAGAGAGAGGGAGTTTCCACTCAGCAGACTGGAGCACCTCAGACTGGACTGGGACAGCTACAGGGTAATCACCAGGAGGGGCAGTCAAGTATATTTAGGGGTCATTGCTATAAGTGTGGAGATTATGGGCATTCAGCCAAACGGTGTCCTGGGTTGGCTCAGAAACAGCATGGGCAACAGGGACAGTGGCAACCATTACCTACTCCACAGATTCCACGTGTGCAGGCTCAGACATTTCCGGCCTTACCAGCACCACCGCCACCGCAGGGACAGCCTATACAGCAGTTGCATCAGGGTATGGTGTACAATGCCACACCTTGCAATGCATGCGTACCTCAGAAGAATTGAGGTATGTTTTTTTTATTTCAAGGTAGATGTAGAAATGACTTAGTAGATATAAGTGCATCATGTTCATTAGTATCTGGATGGTTTTGGCTTATGATGGTGATATATATTTATACATATATATACAAATCATTGACTGTTAGTATATTACACCACTAAGTGTTTAAGTAATTTACACAAGTGTGAGCATTTTATTATAGATATTTACATATTAAATATCTTACATGGCAAACAGTGGAATAAGGGAAAATGAAAGTTTGGGACAAATAATCAAAATTTCATTTCATGGATTCGTGAATTCCGAGGACGAAATTCCTTTTATTAGGGGGGAAGAATGTAATACCCCGATATTTTAAAAAGGATTTATTAATTAAATTAATTTATATTATATTATTATTATTATTTTTAAGTGATTTGTTTTATTTAATTAGGTGCTTGATAGTTGTGATTTGTTTTATTTAATTAAGTGCGTAGGTAAATTGTATTGTTTTAATTAAATTATATATTTTGTAATTTTATTTGTTAAATTTATATGGTGTTTGATTTGTGGAATGCTAGTTAGTGAAGTGTTTATTTAATTTGCGTGATTTTATGTTGGTGTAACTTTATTGTTAATTATTGGTAGCTATTAAATTTAATTTCATTATTTTAGGTATTTAAGTTATTTGGATTGGGATTAAAGGAAGTTGGACCAACGGATGTGGTATTGGGCTTGAAGGAAGCCTTGTTGGGTTAATTGGTAAAGGCCCGTGGTTGGGAGGATATTTAATAATTATCTTTGCATAATTATACCTATATAATTACATGTGTATATTAATTCATTATTAAATCATGAGGAGGGATATATATGTCAATATAATTATATATTGATATATATAGGTATATGTAATCTATTTATACTAATGGTTATATATGGAAGGTAATATATATATATATATATATATATATATATTTATATTAAAATATATGTATGTATATATATTATTTAAAAGATAAATGTTATTTATTTTATATGATAATAATCCTAATGGGAAAAGGATGTAGGTTTTTGGATGTGTATAAATAGACACATAAGACTTTAGGGTTAGGAGTTTTTCCACGTTAGAAAAATAAGAGAATTAAAGAGAGAAGAAGAAGGGCTAACGAAGAGGAGGCCGGATCAAAGAACGTAAGAGGAGACCGGATTTGGAAAAGAAAAGGCAAGTTCTTTTCTACTTCTCCTCTTAGGGCTCATAAGCCTATCACCTTCATTATCAAAATTATAGTTTTATTTTATTTTGTGGAATCAAAATAAATTAGTAATCAGATTATTGGGATCACATTTATTGTTGGCATATATATAGCTTTAATCTTTTATATACATGTATGTGCTATTAGGATTTTCTAATTTTAATTTCTGAAATTTTTAAAGGTTGATTTAATGATGGGTAGCATGATTAGTTATATTATATGGTGGTTAAATTATTATATATGTTAATGTTGGCCTTAAAATATTACATATAGTATTTGAGTGCTTCTGAAATTTTCTGGATATTTTATACATATGAGTCGTAATATTTGTTTTAGTTTTTTTTCCCCTTTGATAAAATTGTTGGTAAAATATATACACTATTATGTATAATTTTTGGTTATATATATATATATATATATATTTATATATACTAGCAACATACAAATCGGCGCATGCACAAAAAGGGGTTGGATTTGGTGCGGCGCAACACACAGTCTTTCTTGTGCGCCCAAATCAGGACCATCATTTGGTCCTGATAACAAGAGAATAATCCAATGTGGATGATTACATGAGAAACGGTTGCTCTCGCTAGGTTGGGCCGTTAGATGAAGATAAGGGGTGTAGGATGATTCAGTGTGTTGCGGTTGTATAAAATTTGTGTGCGCATTAAATCTGGACCATAGATGTGGTCCAGTCAACAGGAAAATGATCCAGTGCAAGCAAATACACTAGAACGCAGAAGGCTGGCCAATAGGAACAAGCCACACACGCGCCGAGAGTGGCTCAGGCGCGTGAGGGCGCGTGCAGGCGCGTGGACGCGCCTGCCGGTAAGGGGAAGCGCGTGAAGGCGCGTGGGAGTAGTCTAGGGGTATGTGGTGGCGCGTGGAGGCGCGTGGGGATGCGTGTGAGGTCCTGGAAAGTTGCTTGAGACTCCGGTGAATTTCCAGTATTTATCTTAAGCGTGTCAGGGTTAAAATTAATCATTAAAGGGTGTGTTCTTCATGTTCGGAGAGCCTCAGAGTGTTACTAAGATACCTAGTAGTATTTAGGGGTATAAATACACTTAATTAAATATTTTTGCAATGAAAGGAGGTGTATATATGTATATATATATATATATGTAGATATGATTTTAAATAGTCAACGATTGGTATGGAATGTATGATACACACATATATATATATTATAAAATATATGTGTATATATATTATTTAAGATTATTAAATATTATAAATCTTGTTTGGTATGACTTGATTCGTGGATGGTATGGTTGATTTAAAATCGTAATAGATACACGGTTATTAAATTAAGGACATGCTTATTATATGCATGTGAAGTCTATAAGTTTAAAGTTAGTACATGGTTGAATTGTAGGCATGGATGAGTTGCCAAAGGCTTTGATATACTGCCTTATTGGTTATGAATAAATTTCATATATGGGAAGCATGGTTGAATTGCTAATTAATTGCAAAAGTAAATATACGGAAGGAAGCATGGTTGAATTGCTAATATATAAATAAATATATTTATAAAAGGCATGGTTGATTTGCCGGTGCATATTTAAATTGCTATATGTTTAGATGACTAAATTACTGTTTAGGATGGAGTTAAGGTGAGTGGGGTTTACTTTATGAGAAAATTATAAAAGGGGGGGCTTGGTCTAGGTATGTCTGATAATTAATTATCGGTGAGTGGTTTTGACAATTTAATGCCCTATTAACTGGTAGGATTCTTGCACTATATATATAAGTATTTATATATATTTGTAGCGTCGTATATTAACGTTAAAGCTTAATTAGGGATGGTTTTGGTAAAGATGATCTGTTTATTGGTTTTCAGAGGCTTGGTAGAGAGAACTTGCTCGTAGGGTTTAACCCGCGATTTATTTTTCAGGTTGTAGAAGGTCAAGTCTCAAGGTTGAGGATCCGCAGCTGGAGGACTTATCCATTCCTTCTATTTACTTAAAAGTAGGATATTAGTTTTGTTTCAGTTGATATTAGTACTTATTTGGTTGACATTCTAAATAGTAACTTTTGGTTAAGGGGTCCTTGAGTTACAGGATTCCCGAATTGTAACCATTTGGAAGTTATTAATGGATTTACTATTAATTGGTTTTCTTCAGCGTTTTATTTTATTCTTTATTTCATTTTGTAATCCGTGCTTGTTTAAATACTTTAATTGGTTTGATATTCCCTGATTTTGTGCGCGAACTTGATCAACCCGTGTTCCGAAATTATGGGGTATTACAGTTTCTATCATTGTGAATCATATAATTTCGTTTTTATCTTCAGTGGATGTATATATTTGTATACGTATATATATACCTATACCTATACTCGTGAGTGGAAAGTTAATGTCCCTACATGGTATTTGGTAGTTGAACTGTTCGAAGAAATTAATAAATGATACTAGCGGTCTAAAAAGATGAAAGGGAAAAAGCACAGATGGTCTTACAAAATGCTAAAGCTTACAAAACATAATTGAGTTTCAATCACTACAAAAGAACCACAAACAAGTTTCATAAATTTTTTTTTTTTTTTTTTTTGTTTTGCACCAAACCAAATCTTTCATTTAGATTCCAATTTTACACAGTTGAAGAAAATGAAGTTTGGAAAGGAATTCACTTCCCAGATGGTGCAGGAATGGCAAGGAGCATACATGGACTACAACTCCCTCAAAATCCTCCTCAAAAACGTCTTACAATTCCGACAGCGAAACGCAACAACAACAGTGGCAGCCACACCAAGAGGGTCATTGGCAAGAAGGGTGTCGCTTTACAGAGCCTTCAGTGGACTAACGAGCCGATACAGAGCGTCTCCAAGGAAGGACAATGAAGATGAAGTGATACTAATGCAAGAGGAGAGGTCAGAAGGAAATTTGTACAAGACCATGTTCCTCAGGTCATCAGAGGATGGAGGAGAGTATGAGCTCGTCTTCTTTAGAAGACTTGATGATGAGTTTAATAAAGTGGTCAAGTTTTGTAAGGAGAAAGTGGAAGAAGTGATGGAAGAGGCAGAGGAGTTGGACAAACAAATGGATGCTTTGATTGCTCTGAGGGTCAAGGTTGAAAGACCTGTTTTGGGGTTGAAGGGTGCCCAAAAGATACATATTGCAACACATGGCAGTGCCTCAATATCCCCAGAATCAATTTCTCCTCAGACTCCTCCCATCAATGGAAGAAAACCAGGTATTTGGATTTTTATTTGTGTGGAATTGAAACAATCATGATGATTTTTGCAAGAAATTGAAATTGTGTGTGTGTGTAATCTTCATTCAGAGATAAATGTGAACACGTGTATCAATATTGTAGATTTGATAATAAAGTGATTGTTGGAGTAGTTGAAGGTGGTTGAGGAGTAAGTGACAGGCCCCCATGAAAATTGGGACATTTGCATAGGGCTTGCCGTGATATAGGCTCCATTTGTTTGAGCACAAAATATTTTTAGAGTTTTGAAAATATTTTTTGGAGGAAAATAATTTCAATCTTCTTAAAAATTCACTCTCTTTTAAATGTGAAGGAAAGGCACCCATGGATGCAATTCAAGAAGTTGAGATGAGCAGTGAAGGAACTTTGCAAGCCGAAAAAACACCTACCACTGAACCAAAGAGCATTGACCGTGAGACAGCCGATAAGGAAAAGACGAATATTAAGGGCTTTAGGCCAGTTTCATTACAAGTTTTGGATCATGTAAAGATCAACTTGGCACCAGAAACTCCTGTATCGACTTTGAAACATGTCCTCATGAGATCAACATCCGACTTGTCCTTCAGCAAGGTGGAGTTGAGGAAAGTTGAAGAACAAATGACACAGGCTTTTATTGAATTCCACGGAAGGCTTAGACTTCTGAAAAGTTTCTGGTAACAATTATTCACTCTTCTGTTTTCGAACTCCTAGCAATATTTATTATTTTTTACTCCAATTCGAGCATCACATGCTGTTGCTATTGTCTGCACCAGCTTCTTGAATCTATTGGCATTCTCTAAGATCATGAAGAAGTATGATAAGGTCCTGCAATTTCCTTTTCACGACTAAAATTTTGTTTCTATTTTTTTTGTTCCTTCCCAATTTCATCAATTCCTTATCAGTGCAGATCACTTCAAGAAATGCATCAAAGGCTTACCTAGAAATGGTAGACAAATCTTACCTTGGCAGCTCCGAAGAGGTTTGATATGTACTTAATATTTGAGATATGTTCCACGTCAATATGCTTAATTTTCTTCTTGACGCACAGTTTTCTGGTAATTCTTGTGTTTCCCCAGCTTAATAAACTCATAGAAAGAGTAGAGGCTACCTTCATCAGGCACTTCTCGAATGGAAATCGCAGTAAGGGAATGAATATTTTAAGGCCTAAAGCTAAAAAAGAAAAACACAGGATAACATTTTTCTTGGGTAAGACTTGTGCTGGAAATTGCAGTAGAGGATAATTGTTTTTTCTTGTAATTTAGTTACGGTTGTTTTTTGATTTCTTTTCGAGATTACCCTTTGTTGGATATTATTCATCTCTTAGAGCATTGTAAATGAATAAATGTTTTAGTTTTAATTGTTACTGAAATTTGGAAATTTTAATTGTATTGTTTTGTATTTATAAAACAAATACTTCATGCTTTTCAACAATTATTCAATATAAGCACTCTAGAACTGTTCTCCTCCTACAGGTTTCTTATCTGGCTGCTCAATAGCACTTCTAGTGGCAATTGCTATGGTTATACATGCAAAAGATGTTCTTAAGAGCCCGGAGCGTGGACAGTATATGGAAACTATGTTTCCACTATATAGGTATGCTTCCAGTTTTCACAGCCATCTGCGGCTGGAATGTTTGTTCACTCTTTTGTATGATGTTAGTTTTGAGTTTATTTTCCTTTCTCCTTGGTTTTGTTAACCAAAAAGAGAATGATTTCGGACAAAGTGATCAGTTAGCTGCAACTTTTTACAGCTTGTTTGGATTCACTGTTCTACATATGCTCATGTATGGTGGGAACATATACTTTTGGAAGTGTTATCGGATCAATTATCCCTTTATATTTGGTTTCAAGCAAGGGAGAGGTTTGGGTTACCGAGAAATCTTCCTTCTCAGTTTTGGCCTTGCAGTACTCACAATGGCTGGTGTGCTCTCAAACCTGGACATGCAAATGGACCCTAGAACAAAAAGCTTCAGAGCTGCAAGAGAATTGGTACCTTTGGGACTAGTCACTGTAAGCTATACATTTCTCCAATATGATGTTTTTAATTATACATTGTTATAGGAAAATATGAGGCAATTAACATCATGTCTAGTGAGAGTATAAAGTATAAACTAATGAGATTTAATTTGCAGGTTGTGCTTCTTATAACATTCTGTCCTTTCAACATCATTTACCGTTCAAGTCGCTTCTTCCTTATCACTTGTGTGCTTCATTGTCTTTGTGCTCCTCTTTATAAGGTAGCATGACTCTGAATGTCTATGAATACATGTATGTGAAAGTAGAATTGGATAATCATCTTATTTTCTCTGCTTTTGTAGGTTGTCCTCCCTGATTTCTTCTTGGCAGATCAGCTTACAAGCCAGGTTCGACATTATGCCTATAGTTACATATATTGAAACCTGTCACCCTCTTCGAAATTGTTCCTCTTCTCATTTATCATGGAAGTTCCTAGTTCAAATATGTTTCACTGCTCAATAGGTCATACGTTTTCTCGGATTCTTGATACATAAACTAGTTGCTCAAAACTGTTTTCTTTGATAACTTATCCCAAATGTGTAACAGTGGTTGCACCAGAACCCTAGCCTACAATTTAATTTCTTTTTCTGCCTTAATATTCCGGGATTTGTATGTCCTTTGTTAAAAGAATTAACACTTCACTGTTTATATTTCAGGTGCAGGCTTTCAGAAGTTTGGAGTTTTATATCTGTTATTATGGTTGGGGGGACTTCAAGAAGAGAGAAAATGGAGAAAATATATGCCGTGCAAATGATGTTTATAAAATATTTTATATCATTGTCGCAGTTGTTCCATATTGGATGCGCTTACTTCAGGTATGTTTATCATCTCTCTTCCCGAACTCTGTTAGGGGAAATTTTTTTGTTTTTTTTTTTTTTGTAACTTTCTTGAAAAAAAAAAACAGTATTGACACTGCTAGACTTATAGAATGTTGAAATATAAGGTGATTGCGATCTGAATTTGCAGTGTGTTCGACGCTTGCTTGAAGAGAAAGGTTGTATGCACGTGCTTAATGGGCTCAAATACTTGTCAATAATTGTTGCAGTTGTCTTGAGGACAGGGGATGATCTGAAGTGGGGAATGCTTTGGAAGATTATGGCGGCAGTGAGTTCAGCAGTTGCTACAATTGCTGCTACATACTGGGACATTGTCATAGATTGGGGTCTTCTGCAACGAAATTCGAGAAATCCTTGGTTGAGAGATAAGCTCCTTGTACCAAACAAATACGTATACTTTGTTGCCATTGTAAGTTATCAGCCGTTAAGTGTTCCTAGTAATCTGTTTTTATGTCTCTCAAAGCAACAACATTGTTATAAGTTAACCTTTGTCTGAAACAAATTGCAGGTAGTGAATGTGATACTTAGACTTGCATGGATGCAAACAGTTTTAGGCATTCGTGACACGCCTTTACTCCATGGGAAAGCCTTAGTTGCAATTGTTGCGAGTTTGGAGATCATTCGTCGTGGTATTTGGAATTTCTTCAGGTTTGATATATATATATATATATATACTCTTCTGTGTTTTTTTTTTTTTTTTTCATGCTATCAGACAACCATATGGTAATATAAAATATGTTAATTAGTGCTAATAATTGTCACAATCCCAATAATTGGATTAATAAGTTCACTATTTGTTTTCAAACACTGGTTCTAACTGATGCAATTTTGATTATGTGTAACTGAACAGGTTGGAGAATGAACACTTGAATAATGTCGGAAAATACCGGGCGTTTAAATCAGTACCCTTACCTTTCAACTATGATGATGAAGACAAGGATGTATAATTTATCTACAACAGATAAGAAAGATGATGAAGAAACAGTCGAACAGATGTTAATTTGTTTGTCAGTGAGTTTATACGAGTATAGACAACCAGGAGGACAAATGAAAAGTAAAGATGTCATTGTTGGGATTTATATACCCTAGGGAATTCTTATTTGAATTAAAGTGACATATGTTCATAATATATCTAAAATATTTATACTTTATACAAGTAGTGAATTCAATATATTATATTTCGATTCATTATGGAATTGATAGTGTCCACTTGATTACAAGTTATATTTATATATGTAATGACAATTAATACTCAGTTATAAATTAGTAATTATAAATAGTTCAAAGTCGAAAATTATGGATGGATATTTAATTAACTAAAACTTGAACTGAGTCCACGATAGGTTGAGATATATTGTGAGAGCCATTACTCTCTATCACAGTCATGACTTTTGACTCTCAAGTATGAGAGAAGTATAGACTCTTTTATTAATTAATAATTATTTTGATTTATTCGACGAATACTTCGGGATCCTTATACCGACATTTTAGGTAGTTATGTAATTAATAGTTAGAGGGTTATATTCTCAATATTTGCATCAATGCTACTTGTATTTATTTTGTATTGATTATGGTTGATTACAAATTAAATTCAAAGGTCTTCGTATGTTTTAGATAAAATGTTTTCTATATATATTTATTTAGTAAATTATTATTTTTGTTAAACAAATATTTTATTGTTATCAAGCCGGAAATAATCAAAGGTAGCAAAATAATTATATTAATTATGTTGTCGGATTGATGGTTTTATAATCCGATAAATAATTGTACATAGAGGAGTCAAAGTGCAACATTGACTTAGAAGTTGTTTACTATTTAATTGGAGTGCAATTAATTTCTTTTAGTGGAGTATAAATTAATTTATGAATTAATTGAATTGAATCCATGGTTTAATGGAACAGGCCAATTATTAATTTATAGTAGCCAAGAAAATAGTAAACCCAAATGATTCTCACCCATAGCCCAAGTTGATATTGGAATCCTATTAGAATTGAGATATGTGAATTAGAGATTGAGAAGGATATATTGTCTCATTTCCTTATCTTTATTTTGCCTATATATACATGGGTCCATCTATATTTTAGGAGGAATTTTGGTAAAAAAAAAAGAAGATATTTTCTCTCTAGTTTTTTAGGGTTTGTTTTCTCTTCTAAAGAAGGCTATGTAATGTTACTGATTTTCTTCCATTTTTCTTTTTCTGGAGTTTTCTGATTTTTCGAGGGTATTTTTGTCTTTTCTCGTTTTGCATGCTGGACACTGTGGGGTGTGCCGGGTGTGTGCGAGAGTTGGTTGGAGCATTACATTGAGTTCAGAACTCTTGGAAATGCATCGGTTGCCATTTTGGCATTTTTTCGTTTTTCGAACAGAACAGTCCCATGTGGGACCCGCTACCGGAATTGTTACGTATGGGGTCTATTTGCATTTCATTTATTTTTTATTTAATGTGTTTATGTGGTATTTTATGTGGTTAGTGTATACATATGTTTGTGGTGGGGAAATAAACTGTAATGTTTCAATTATATATATATATATATATATATATATATATATATATATATATATAAAATGTTAATTAAAGAAAAAGATTTTTTTTTTTTATAAATGGTGGGACCCACTTGATATTAAAACACATATAATGGCTTTATAGCCAATACTTCAGCATACCTCATTCTCTCTCTCGGCCAGTCTTCTCTCTCACCAGCTGCTTGTTTTTCTTTCTTTTTCTTTTACAAATTTCAACCTTTGCTTAATTCCTCATCTCTTAATATTTTTAAGTGCCGTTTGCAGCAAATTGAAGCCCACAATGAGGTCTACGAGTTGATCGGAGCCAATCTTCATTTGGCTATCATTTGGGGGATCTCTAATTGTAGGGTTTGAGGTGAAAATTGGGGCTTTTGGCTTATTTAGAGGTAGGGATCTCTAATTAGCATTTTCTTATTCCTTTGTGAATCAATTTTTGCTATTTGATGGCAACATGCTTAATTGAAATTAATTACCTCTAGAATGATTTTTCTTGTGGGTATAGAGTTCATGATTATATGTGTAATTATTGATTTGTATACTAAAAACATGCTTCATTATTAATTTTTTTATGTTATTGTGTTGACAAAATTGCTAGAAATGATACATGGAAGCTTATGAAATTTTTCTTAGAATTATTGTAGAGCTTGCTTAATTTTGGAAGTATTATGGAAATTTTTCTTATTACCTTAGCATTGAATACATGAGACATACGTGCAAATCATAGGGCATGAAGGACGAGAAATGTTTTGAAAATGAATAAAAAGAGGAATTGGGATACCTTTTTGAGAAAATGATTTTTGTGAAAACCCGGACGCCAAGGGGGTACCGAGGGTCCGTGGCGTTAATGTATCCTAGAGGGAATAAGGGAAATCGCCCTAGCGTGGTTGAGCCAACTGGGCCCCAAATGACGCCGCGGGGTTACCAAGGGTCAGGGACAGTGGCTAATCCTTCTCTCGTGTCGCCAAGGGGTTAACGAAGGACATGTTACGTTAACGGTTTGAAAGTGAAGTTTTTGAAGTGAATCTGAAAATGGGGAGTGACATGCATAACATTGAATTCATGGCACGACATTCATTTATTTAGAATTTGCAGATTTACATTGTATTTTCCCCGGTTTAGCATAACCCCGCTCCCTATTATCCAATTCATTATTTGGGTTCACATGGTCACAAGAGGCGCGTCTTAGGCACCACCTACTGGGCTTTTTGCTCATCCCTTTATTTAACATTTTTCAGGGCCAGGAAAAGATGTAATGGATGCCGATCCCTCTCAAGCTTGAAGAGGACTAGAGAACTATTTTGATACCTTTTGTGTGTATTAATTAATCTTTTATGAAGTCTCAAACTATGTAAAAGAGTATTCATTTTTGCAAATCATAGCCTTGTGATATAACTAAGTTACTTGATTATTTTTGTTGTAAACTAAGACTATGTAAATGTTTAAGTTGAATGGGATAACGATGATGGGCCTAACTTGTTGTTGATGTTGTAGTATTGGAGAATGTATTATAAATTTTTTTTTTTATTGTGTCTTGGGGCAGGTTGGATAGGTCTTGAAAGGCCATTGTATTTTTTTCATTTGAGCAGGTTGTTATTGTAGGACCATTTTTAGCAGAAGTCATGCCAATTTTTTTTTTTAAATGGTTTCAGTTTAGGGTCATTACATAAAGTTAAAAGGAAAAAGGAAAAGATATTTTGGTGGTAGGACCCACCACTTTCATTTGTTTTAATAGCCATAAGGCCATTTTGGCCTCAAAATTCTCTCTCTCTCGTAAGCTTTCTCTCTCTCCCTTTTCTTGTTCATTTTTTTTTTTCTTTGCAAGCAAATTTCAATCTTCAATTACTCTCCAACCATTTGAAATTTTTTAGTGCCATTTGTGGCAAAACGGAGAGTTCGGCGAGATTTACGCATTGATAGGAGCAATTGCTTGTTTGTCCACCTATAGGATTTTTGAATTCTAAGGTTTTGGGCTTGGAAATTGGGGCTTTTGCATCCATTAAGGTAGGGGAAGTCTAAATTATGAATCTTATTGTTTTAATGAGTTTTTTTGCATTTGTTACGTAAAAATCTTGATAATGTTAAGTATGCTATTTTTACATGATGAAATGTGAAAGTATGATGCGTATGATTGACTTTATGATTTGGATGTTTTAATAATATGATTATGATGCATATCATGATTTGTATATTAATAATTGGTTGTATGACATACATATTCTTGACAAGGGGGTTAGTTGAGAAGATGAAGGTTGATGGGGAAAAATGGTTCGGAAGTGAGATGAAGGGTTGTGTCGTAAGTCAAGGTGATGGTCATGAAGGTTTTTAGTGGGGTTGGGATGGAAAGAAGAAGGGAGCATTTGCATTTCATGTGTGATGGAATGTTTTTCTTTTATGAAATTGTGAAATTCATATATGTTAAGATGATTTAAAATCCCATCATGCCTTTTCTTGATCTTCTTTTCTTTGGTTGTGGCTCACGGGATTTTTAGGAATGTGGTGTAAGATTTTTTTACTGAGCTGTTGAGCTCACATTATTATCATTAACATTTTTCAGGAAATTCGGAGGCGAGACGGTGAATGATTTGCATCCATGGTTATTAATGAAGTTCAGAAGTTTGTAATTCAAAGTCCATGTATTTATAATCAATGTAATTGAAATTATCTTGATGTACTACGATGTAATTAAATCTCATTATGATGTACGAGTATTATTTTATCAATACAAGCATGTTTATGGGTGTGGTTGGAACAGGTTTAGAACATTTCTTAAAGTCCCTATCCAAAGCCTCTCTTTATTTTTACGTTTTCAGCATTTCCAATAGCTGAAACCCAGTTTGCAGAGCCATTTCGGCCGGCCGAAATGCATGTTTCGGCCGGCCGGTTATTTAAGTAACTTCTTCACTGTTGAAATCACAACCAGCCAACCGAAATGCCTGTTTCGGTCAACCGGTATAGGAGGGGATTCACTTTGGCCGACCGAAGCTCCACTTCGGTTGACCGAAATATTGTTGTTTAGTCTACTTTGCTCCTTTTTCCAGTATAATCCATCCTAAGCCTTGGGAATTTGCATTGAGCCTTTGTAAAGCATAATTATGACCTAAGAATGATACATTGACACTATATATGAAGGGATTGACTTAGGTAACCTCGGGTTCGGGTAAGGACCCAGTCAATGGTTCGGACCGACGGGTTCGGGTCGTTATAGGCTACCACAAGCCTTGCCTCCAAGGTCATTCATCGAGGTATATTGGTGATTCCTAAAGGGAAGATCACTATCAAGAAGAAGGAGAAAAGATCTTGCTAAGGAATCTACACTAAGTGAGAACTATGACGACCCGAACCCGTAGGTCCGAACCGTTAACCGGGTCCTTACCCGAACCCGAGGTTACCTAAGTCTTTCCCGTCATTTCTAATGTCAAAACATCATTTTTAAGTCATGGTTATACTCTACAACGGCTTAATTCAAATCACCAAGGCTTAGGATAGATTACGTCGAAGAAAAGAATATGAAGAATAGAACAGATGCACTTCGGTCGACCGAAATGGGGCTTCGATCGGCAGAAGCAATCTCCTCTGTACCGGTCGACTGAAACAGGCATTTCGGTCGGTCGATTGTGACTTCAACAGTGACTGAAGTCTCTGGATGAACCGGCCGGCTGACCGAAATGCCTCTGCGTGCAACTCCTACTATTGAAAATACTGAAATCCTGAAAATGAATAATGGTCTATAGAAAACTTTACAAATCTGCTTCAAACTTGTTCTAAAAACACTTTAAACAATAAAACTACATACCATGGTTACGATTATCAACATTTTGATATGATACAACATCAATAAACCCATTCAATAAGAAATAATACCTAGGCTTTACAATTTATCCAAATTTACATCAAAATAGGGCTAAAGCTCATAAGTGAATTATAAGGCCATGCTAGCAAGCTTAAATACATTCCAAAATAAAGCTTTTACAAAAGAATGGCTCAAAAGCACAAAAGATAGCAAAAATGGACTCCTAAACACTCATCAAGTTGCGGTGGATTGTCATCCGCTACCTCATTTCCATGACCTGAAAAATGTTAAATATAAGGGGTGAGCAAATTACTCAGTAGGTGGTGCCTAAGACACACCTCTTATGACCCCGTGAATCCATACGATGAATAGACCAATAGGGAACAGGATCATGCTATGTTGGGGAAAATACAACAAATTACTAGGCCAAAATAGACAATGTGATGCTATGTCATGCTATGTCGCTCCCCGTTTTCAAAATCACTTCCATGTTCTACTTTTTAAACCGTTAACATAACCCAGTCCTCAGTGACTCCTCGGCGACACGAGAGAATAATTGGCTACTGTCCCTGACCCTTGGTAATCCCACAGCATCATTTGGGGCCAGATAGCTCAACCAGGCTAGGATGATTTCCTTAGTTCCCTCTAGGTTACATTAACGCCACGGACCCTCGGTACCTCCTTGGCATCCGGGTTTTCTCAATAACCCTTTGTCAAAACTTTTTCCCAAAGCCCCTTTTTCATTTCAAGTCAAATTACTCCCATTTCCTTCCCAATGCTTATGCATGAATGCATCATGCCATGTCAATAATCATCATTCTACAACTAATTCAAACTTAAACTACATAACATACTTTACAAGAAATTCCAATAAAATTACAACATGTTTTCATATAGCGATTCTAGCAAGTTTACAACACAATAGGCATAGAAAATCAACACTTGGGCATGCTTTTCATATAAATCAACTAATACACATTGTTACACATGTCATATACAATATCCAAGAAATTTTTTCAAGATTCTATACAAATTAATCATGCTAGATAACAATATAACGAGAAATAATTCACAAAATAACAAGAAATCATGTATTAGGAACCTTTACCTCAATTTTGTAGAAAAACCCCCAAATTGGTCAAAAAAATTTAAAATCCTAGGGTGCACTAAATGATGAATTGCTTGTACTCACACGTAGATCTCACTGAGCTCTCTGATTTGCTGTAAACGGCACCCAAAAATTCAAAGTGGTTGGAAATGAATCAAAACTTGAAGTTTTGATGCAAAAAGAAAAAGAAAAAAGAAGAGAAAATAAGGGAGATAATGATATTACGGGGAGAGAGAAAATGAGAGGCCAAAATGGCCTTTTAGCCACACCAAATACATTAGTGGTGGGTCCCACCACTAAAATCCCACCTTTTCTTTTTCTTTTAATTATTTTACTACCATTGCACATATATACACACAAACCATATAAAATAGCACACAACCATTTTAAATACACACAAATCATATAAAATAGCACACAACCATTTTAAACTCAATGAAATGCACCAATCAACTCTCAGACACGCTCGGTACACTCCACGGTCTCCGCTATGGAAAACGAGAAAAGACAAAAATGCTCTTACAATGACAAAAATTTTAGAAAATGGAAAATGATGAAAAATGGAAACATTACAAGAACATTCACTTTAGAGGAAATATTTAAAGATTTATTTAAACCTTTGATATAAGTATTCAATCTATTAATTGAATGATCCATCATCTTTTATTTTATTTTTGCATAAAACTTGTCTCTATGTGATGAATCAAGATCTATGTATGAAAATCCCTCAAAAAGTTTTTAAAACTTGTACGTTTCCCAATAGTGGTATCAGAGCATGGTTTGATTCATTACTAGAGATCGTATTTTTTAAATAAAAAAAAAAAATCATCATTCATAGATCCAAATTATATATATATATATATATATATATTTATTAATGTATGTTGATGTATGATTTAATATGTTTATATATATTGATACATGATGAGATGTATTTTTTGGGCTATGGATGAAGCTTATAGGTTTGATGTAATTTTATCTTTGGATGAATGTAATTAAGGCTTTCATTTAGTCATTAGAAAGTTCAATTATGAATTTTAATTATTTTTCATTGTATTTCATATGTATAATTAATTTCAAAGCCATGTAATCTTCATCAATGGGTACTATAAAGCTTCAAGAAGGTCTAAGAGTATTAAGAAGGTCTAAGAGTATACTTAATTTCAAAGCCATGTAATCTTCATCCTTGGAATTTTCTAGAATTTTTTTGAATTTTTCTAGAATTTTTCCAGAATTTTTAGGGCTATATTTAATTTTTTTTCGTATTTTTTGCAATTTTCGACGCAATTCCAGTGACCGGAGATTCGCCGCCGACAATGGATGCACCGGAGGAGGGCTACTGGATCTGGTGCGGCGTGGAACACCTTAGTACCGTGCACCCGGATCCAGAATCGTTGGATCAAGGGAATGGATCCGGTGCGACGCACCTACACATTAGGCACATGGGAACACGCGCTGGATTATGATTGACGCGCCTTCCAGGCGTGTGGAGGCTCGCGCTTACACGTGGAGACACGTGTCACGCGCTACAGCCCGTGCCAGTGCGTATAGGGTCCTCCAGGCGCATTCCAAGCGCTGTTCTGCTTCGCGTACCAGCTTCCTACAGGTGTTTATAAGCCGTTGGCGGACGCCTATACAATAAGAATAGTATTTAAATGTTAAAAACTGATTCCATTGGCCATTTTATTTGTTTTTTTCTATTATTTAATTATTTATGTGATGTATGGAATAATTAATTGCTAATTATTATTGTTTATGCATTGGATCCATGATTTTTATCTAAATGACTTGATTTATATTAATTAAATTATGAAAATTAATTGAATTTGATTACTAATTAATTAGAGGGCACTTATTGGGAAACGAAAAATTATTTCTGTAAACTATTTTTAAAGTATGCCTCAAATTAAATATTAGTGAATTATTTAAACGTCCAAATATTTTCTAAATTTAATTGGATTAAAATCAAGGCGTTTTGCATGCATTAAATCATGAATTGAAAACCCTAATTATAAATAATTAAAAATTGAGTGGGAGCAGGAATTTTTATACATTACCCCATGGCCTTTGTTATTATAACTTTGTAATTAGATCTTCAAAAATAAGGCTCCACGCATGATTTGAAGAGTCTAAAAATTACAAGAATGGTTGTATCATGAAAATAAAAATATTAAATGTTCATTGTAATTATATCTTTAAAAATAAGGCTATACGCATGATTTAAAGAGTTTAGATTATAATGACAAAATATTTATTGTTTTATATTTCGTTGGAGCATTAATAACGTTATACACTCAATCTATAATCAATAGTGTTAGCTCCCCAACGGAGTGGTCTACACTAGGTGATTTTAGAAAAGCTAAATATAATCGAGAATCATTTCATATATATAGACAAGGCATTGTCTTAAGAGATACGGAAATGATGGAATTTTCCCGCCAATAACAATAATGAACTTCGCCAACTGAATAAGTTATTGGAGTATTGGTTATCCAATTTTTCATATGGTGGTTTAAGAACCCACATATTATTTTAATGGAAGTGCTTGCCTAATAGTAAATGAATCTCAACAATAGTAACAATGAACTCCTCCATCAGGATAAGTTATTAACGTATTGATTATGTGATTTATTATGCTACAAAGTTGAGGGATCCATATTAATTAAAAGGGATTGTTTATCAATAGTGATAATGGTTTCTTATACTATTGAGATTTATTATACTCTGTGGTTGACAAACTTATTTTTATTTTAAATATGCATGATAGTATTAATAATTCACCATGCATATTGTATGAATGTATTTGTATTCAGATTAATTATGTTTAATCCATCTAATCTGCTTGCTAACATATTCAATGTGATTGGACCTAATTTATACAGACTAGAAAAAGGAATTTAAATATTTTATTCACAACTTAAGGGTACAAAATGTATTTACTACTCCCATACCTAATTCCCTTTTACTTTAAGATACCCAAGAGAACATTAATACTTTTAATAAGTGAAATAAGGCAAATGATATGGTTCGGTGCTACATTCTAGAGTTTATCTCGAATACGTTCAAAAGCTAATATTTGTATTATTTTATTTTCTTCAAGCATCATGTTAAATGTCAATGAGATGTTTTGGTAAGATTAGATAGAGTGTATGCCTTAGTACTGTGTCAGACTTGAATACCATTGAAATAGCCTAAAGAACTCCAGTAAAAGATCGTGTTTTGAAAATGATTGTTTATTATTTAAAAATTAACTGGAGATCAATAAGGCTGACTTGGGTGGTAAGTTTCAAGTTGACATGATTATTACCTTGTTACCAAACTCGTTCGGTTCTTTTAGAGTAAACTAAATAAGGAACCAGTTTGAGTTCACACTCGATAATATTCTTATAGAGTTTGTAACATATGAAGGAATAATCAATAAGTATAAGCATTCCTATCAATCTAACCTAGTCTATACCATCTTCTTCTAGACTTAAATGGATGGGCAAAGGAAAAGAAGAAGGATGATAATAGGACTAGGCTAGCACAAAACATGGGTATCCAAAAGGTTAAGGAAATAAGACAGTGCATGTTGAGGGTGACAGAAATTGTTTCTTTTGCGGCCAACTAAGACACTTATTTAAGGACGAACTGTCTAAGTAATGATGTGACATAGGAAAATATATATTTAATCATTAAGCCATGTTTTGTGGTTGTATCTATTAATTCCTGATTGATAGATTCTAGAGCCACTAAACATATTTACAATTCGTTGCAAGGATTTCAGGAATCCAGAAGCCTCAATGATATGGATATATATTTGTCTTTTGACCTGATGCCAAGGTTGTAGCTAAGTCAGTGGAAGTATTACATCTGAAATTAGAGAGTATGCAGATATTAGTATTAGAGAACTATCTTTATGCACAGATGTTAGATGCAATCTCATTCTTGTTTCACTTTTGGTTTATAAAAATTGTGTTGTTACTTTTGGTAAAACTGCTTTTATAAAATTAAATAGATATGCGATTGCTTCTAGTGCATTGAAAGATGGTTAATATACTATAAACACTAGCTCTTGATATTTGCATGATGAAGAAACTAATGTTGCAACTTCTAGATTGAATGTTAAAAGAATATTTGTTACTCTTGACTCATTATATTTTTAGTGTCTATTATTGGGTTATAATCAGTTAAAATGAGATTCAAATATTGATCAAAGAAGGTTTATTACCTAGTGAGGCAGGGGAGCCTAAACCAAACTTGTGAATCCTATTTCAAAGGATAAATAACCCTAAGGGTTTTAATCAACCATATGAAATAGACATAAAGAACAATCAGTACACACTGACATGTGTGGTTTTATGAACATCCAAGCAAGATTACTCACGTTTTGTATACATTACCTAATGTGACATAAGTCTTAAAGTTTTGGAATATTCTGATAGTGTCAAGACTGATGTGGAGCACAGATTAGGTAAATTTATCAAAACACTTCGATCTGATCGTAGATATGAGTATTTCTTGGGATAGTGCAATGACTATATGGTTAATAAGGGTGTTGTGTACTAGTTTTCCACAATTGACGCTTAATGAAATGAGGTGTCAAATAGGAATAACAGAATTCTACTTAACATGGTTAGATCTACGATCAGTTATGCTACATTATCTCTTTCATTTTAGAGTTTAGCCTTAACGATATCGATGCACATTCTGAACTGCATTCCATCTTAGTCTGTCTCGAGGATACTTTTTGAGCTGTGTTTTTTACAAAATCTTAGTTTAAATCATATGCACATATGGGGTAGTTTTGCATATGTCCTCTTGATATGGATAAGTAAGTTGGAAGCAGATCATAGGCATGCTTGATTTGATGGCTACTCTAAAGGCACTAACATGGATTATTTTATAATCTCAATGATAAAAGTTGATTGCTTACACTCACTGTTTATCTATCAGAGGATCATATTCAAAATCACATACCTAGTAGCATAATGTTAGAGAATATAGTATGAGTACCAGTTGTACCATATATGAACACACTTATTATAGATATTTAGAATTATAGATGAATTCCCTATTTATGCGTAAGCATCATCCACTACACAGAATTTCTACATCGGTACATTGATGTAGTGGGAGGATTATCATCCAATCTGACAGAATCATGTTTTTAGGTGTAATACCCCGATATTTTAAAAAGGATTTATTAATTAAATTAATTTATATTATATTATTATTATTATTATTTTTAAGTGATTTGTTTTATTTAATTAGGTGCTTGATAGTTGTGATTTGTTTTATTTAATTAAGTGCGTAGGTAAATTGTATTGTTTTAATTAAATTATATATTTTGTAATTTTATTTGTTAAATTTATATGGTGTTTGATTTGTGGAATGCTAGTTAGTGAAGTGTTTATTTGATTTGCGTGATTTTATGTTGGTGTAACTTTATTGTTAATTATTGGTAGCTATTAAATTTAATTTCATTATTTTAGGTATTTAAGTTATTTGGATTGGGATTAAAGGAAGTTGGACCAACGGATGTGGTATTGGGCTTGAAGGAAGCCCTGTTGGGTTAATTGGTAAAGGCCCGTGGTTGGGAGGATATTTAATAATTATCTTTGCATAATTATACCTATATAATTACATGTGTATATTAATTCATTATTAAATCATGAGGAGGGATATATATGTCAATATAATTATATATTGATATATATAGGTATATATAATCTATTTATACTAATGGTTATATATGGAAGGTAATATATATATATATATATATATATATATATTTATATTAAAATATATGTATGTATATATATTATTTAAAAGATAAATGTTATTTATTTTATATGATAATAATCCTAATGGGAAAAGGATGTAGGTTTTTGGATGTGTATAAATAGACACATAAGACTTTAGGGTTAGGAGTTTTTCCACGTTAGAAAAATAAGAGAATTAAAGAGAGAAGAAGAAGGGCTAACGAAGAGGAGGCCGGATCAAAGAACGTAAGAGGAGACCGGATTTGGAAAAGAAAAGGCAAGTTCTTTTCTACTTCTCCTCTTAGGGCTCATAAGCCTATCACCTTCATTATCAAAATTATAGTTTTATTTTATTTTGTGGAATCAAAATAAATTAGTAATCAGATTATTGGGATCACATTTATTGTTGGCATATATATAGCTTTAATCTTTTATATACATGTATGTGCTATTAGGATTTTCTAATTTTAATTTCTGAAATTTTTAAAGGTTGATTTAATGATGGGTAGCATGATTAGTTATATTATATGGTGGTTAAATTATTATATATGTTAATGTTGGCCTTAAAATATTACATATAGTATTTGAGTGCTTCTGAAATTTTCTGGATATTTTATACATATGAGTCGTATTATTTGTTTTAGTTTTTTTTCCCCTTTGATAAAATTGTTGGTAAAATATATACACTATTATGTATAATTTTTGGTTATATATATATATATATATATATATATATATATATATATATATATATTTATATATACTGGCAACATACAAATCGGCGCATGCACAAAAAGGGGTTGGATTTGGTGCGGCGCAACACACAGTCTTTCTTGTGCGCCCAAATCAGGACCATTATTTGGTCCTGATAACAAGAGAATAATCCAATGTGGATGATTACATGAGAAACGGTTGCTCTCGCTAGGTTGGGCCGTTAGATGAAGATAAGGGGTGTAGGATGATTCAGTGTGTTGCGGTTGTATAAAATTTGTGTGCGCATTAAATCTGGACCATAGATGTGGTCCAGTCAATAGGAAAATGATCCAGTGCAAGCAAATACACTAGAACGCAGAAGGCTGGCCAATAGGAACAAGCCACACATGCGCCGAGAGTGGCTCAGGCGCGTGAGGGCGCGTGCAGGCGCGTCCAGGGAAGCGCGTGAAGGCGCGTGGGAGTAGTCTAGGGGTATGTGGTGGCGCGTGGAGGCGCGTGGGGATGCGTGTGAGGTCCTGGAAAGTTGCTTGAGACTCCGGTGAATTTCCAGTATTTATCTTAAGCGTGTCAGGGTTAAAATTAATCATTAAAGGGTGTGTTCTTGATGTTCGGAGAGCCTCAGAGTGTTACTAAGATACCTAGTAGTATTTAGGGGTATAAATACACTTAATTAAATATTTTTGCAATGAAAGGAGGTGTATATATGTATATATATATATGTAGATATGATTTTAAATAGTCAACGATTGGTATGGAATGTATGATACACACATATATATATATATATTATAAAATATATGTGTATATATATTATTTAAGATTATTAAATATTATAAATCTTGTTTGGTATGACTTGATTCGTGGATGGTATGGTTGATTTAAAATCGTAATAGATACACGGTTATTAAATTAAGGACATACTTATTATATGCATGTGAAGTCTATAAGTTTAAAGTTAATACATGGTTGAATTGTAGGCATGGATGAGTTGCCAAAGGCTTTGATATACTGCCTTATTGGTTATGAATAAATTTCATATATGGGAAGCATGGTTGAATTGCTAATTAATTGCAAAAGTAAATATACGGAAGGAAGCATGGTTGAATTGCTAATATATAAATAAATATATTTATAAAAGGCATGGTTGATTTGCCGGTGCATATTTAAATTGCTATATGTTTAGATGACTGAATTACTGTTTAGGATGGAGTTAAGGTGAGTGGGGTTTACTTTATGAGAAAATTATAAAAGGGGGGGCTTGGTCTAGGTATGTCTAATAATTAATTATCGGTGAGTGGTTTTGACAATTTAATGCCCTATTAACTGGTAGGATTCTTGCACTATATATATAAGTATTTATATATATTTGCAGCGTCGTATATTAACGTTAAAGCTTAATTAGGGATGGTTTTGGTAAAGATGATCTGTTTATTGGTTTTCAGAGGCTTGGTAGAGAGAACTTGCTCGTAGGGTTTAACCCGCGATTTATTTTTCAGGTTGTAGAAGGTCAAGTCTCAAGGTTGAGGATCCGCAGCTGGAGGACTTATCCATTCCTTCTATTTATTTCAAAGTAGGATATTAGTTTTGTTTCAGTTGATATTAGTACTTATTTGGTTGACATTCTAAATAGTAACTTTTGGTTAAGGGGTCCTTGAGTTACAGGATTCCCGAATTGTAACCATTTGGAAGTTATTAATGGATTTACTATTAATTGGTTTTCTTCAGCGTTTTATTTTATTCTTTATTTCATTTTATAATCCGTGCTTGTTTAAATACTTTAATTGGTTTGATATCCCCTGATTTTGTGCGCGGACTTGATCAACCCGTGTTCCGAGATTAGGGGGTATTACAGTTGGTATCAGAGCACTCCAGGTTCAAGTGTCCCTAGGGTGTCTTTCGTTATGTGAATTCCGCTTTGTGTACTCGTTTCTTTAGAGCTTAAGTTTAGGATACATTGTATTCCTTTACGGTCCGTTAAAATCGTACTGATGTCTGTCGTTCTATGTTAACAGCATGGTTAACACTGGAAGAGGACAGAATCTGAACCGTCGATAGAGTAGAGCTGCACGTAGGCAGCAAGAACACCTGCAACGTCAGCAAATGGAGGAAGAGCAGCAACGACTTGGGTTTCAGGATGAGGGTCAGCTTCAGGAGGAGCAAGAGGAAGTTCAGGCTCCGGCTCAGGGCAGGGATCCAGAGTATCCTCCTCACATCAATGACCTCATTGCTCGGGCTATAGAAGCTGGGGTAGCAGTTGTACTTCGGAATCAGCCTCAGGTACAGCCGGCACCGTTACCAGCACCGGTTGTTCAGACTGATACTTGGGAGAAGGCCAGGAGTTCTTTCACAAAAGGGAGTCCACCTGAGTTCACGGGCTCCACGGATGCGAGAGCAGCTCACTAGTGGAAACAGGACATTGAGCGACATCTTCGCTTGGTTCAGTGCACGGAGGTTCAGAAGCAGATGCTTGCTACCTTCAAGCTAGTTGGGGATGCACTGCAGTGGTGGGAGTCAGTTACCACCATAGAGGAGAGGATGGCATTGACTTATGATGAGTTCAGTGCACGCTTTGAAGAAAAGTATTTCCCTTATGCAGTTGGGGCAGCCATGAAGACTGAGTTTCTTAATCTGCAGCAAGGGAACATGACAGTGGCGGAATATGAACAGCAGTTCACACGCTTATCTCTCTTTGCACCGGAGGAGGTGGATACAGAGGAGAAGAAGCGCAACAGTTTTGTCAAGGGACTGATGTGGTCTATCAAGAGAGCTATTACTGGTAGTCCAGCCTACACTACTTATGCTCAAGTGGTGGACGCAGCTTTGCGGCTTTATCAGCTGAATGAGGATTTCAGACAGACTAGGGCTGAGAAGCGGGGTGGCAAAGACTTTGTTAATCAGCCAGCTACAAAAGTGAATGATAATGGGAACCGACAGAATGACAAGGGCAGATTCCAGGGCCAGCAGCCTTGGAAGAAGCACAAGGGTAATTCGGAAGTTCAGAGAGAGGGAGTTTCCACTCAGCAAACTGGAGCACCTCAGACTGGACTGGGACAGCTACAGGGTAATCACCAGGAGGGGCAGTCAAGTATATTTAGGGGTCATTGCTATAAGTGTGGAAATTATGGGCATTCAGCCAAACGGTGTCCTGGGTTGGCTCAGAAACAGCATGGGCAACAGGGACAGTGGCAACCATTACCTACTCCACAGATTCCGTGTGTGCAGGCTCAGACATTTCCGGCCTTACCAGCACCACCGCCACCGCAGGGACAGCCTATACAGCAGTTGCATCAGGGTATGGTGTACAATGCCACACCTTGCAATGCATGGGTACCTCAGAAGAATTGAGGTATGTTTTTTTTATTTCAAGGTAGATGTAGAAATGACTTAGTAGATATAAGTGCATCATGTTCATTAGTATCTGGATGGTTTTGGCTTATGATGGTGATATATATTTATACATATATATACAAATCATTGACTGTTAGTATATTACACCACTAAGTGTTTAAGTAATTTACACAAGTGTGAGCATTTTATTATAGATATTTACATATTAAATATCTTACATGGCAAACAGTGGAATAAGGGAAAATGAAAGTTTGGGACAAATAATCAAAATTTCATTTCATGGATTCGTGAATTCCGAGGACGAAATTCCTTTTATTAGGGGGGAAGAATGTAATACCCCGATATTTTAAAAAGGATTTATTAATTAAATTAATTTATATTATATTATTATTATTATTTTTAAGTGATTTGTTTTATTTAATTAGGTGCTTGATAGTTGTGATTTGTTTTATTTAATTAAGTGCGTAGGTAAATTGTATTGTTTTAATTAAATTATATATTTTGTAATTTTATTTGTTAAATTTATATGGTGTTTGATTTGTGGAATGCTAGTTAGTGAAGTGTTTATTTGATTTGCGTGATTTTATGTTGGTGTAACTTTATTGTTAATTATTGGTAGCTATTAAATTTAATTTCATTATTTTAGGTATTTAAGTTATTTGGATTGGGATTAAAGGAAGTTGGACCAACGGATGTGGTATTGGGCTTGAAGGAAGCCCTGTTGGGTTAATTGGTAAAGGCCCGTGGTTGGGAGGATATTTAATAATTATCTTTGCATAATTATACCTATATAATTACATGTGTATATTAATTCATTATTAAATCATGAGGAGGGATATATATGTCAATATAATTATATATTGATATATATAGGTATATATAATCTATTTATACTAATGGTTATATATGGAAGGTAATATATATATATATATATATATATATATATATATATATATATATATTTATATTAAAATATATGTATGTATATATATTATTTAAAAGATAAATGTTATTTATTTTATATGATAATAATCCTAATGGGAAAAGGATGTAGGTTTTTGGATGTGTATAAATAGACACATAAGACTTTAGGGTTAGGAGTTTTTCCACGTTAGAAAAATAAGAGAATTAAAGAGAGAAGAAGAAGGGCTAACGAAGAGGAGGCCGGATCAAAGAACGTAAGAGGAGACCGGATTTGGAAAAGAAAAGGCAAGTTCTTTTCTACTTCTCCTCTTAGGGCTCATAAGCCTATCACCTTCATTATCAAAATTATAGTTTTATTTTATTTTGTGGAATCAAAATAAATTAGTAATCAGATTATTGGGATCACATTTATTGTTGGCATATATATAGCTTTAATCTTTTATATACATGTATGTGCTATTAGGATTTTCTAATTTGAATTTCTGAAATTTTTAAAGGTTGATTTAATGATGGGTAGCATGATTAGTTATATTATATGGTGGTTAAATTATTATATATGTTAATGTTGGCCTTAAAATATTACATATAGTATTTGAGTGCTTCTGAAATTTTCTGGATATTTTATACATATGAGTCGTATTATTTGTTTTAGTTTTTTTTCCCCTTTGATAAAATTGTTGGTAAAATATATACACTATTATGTATAATTTTTGGTTTTATATATATATATATATATATATATATATATATATATATATATATATATATATATACTGGCAACATACAAATCGGCGCATGCACAAAAAGGGGTTGGATTTGGTGCGGCGCAACACACAGTCTTTCTTGTGCGCCCAAATCAGGACCATTATTTGGTCCTGATAACAAGAGAATAATCCAATGTGGATGATTACATGAGAAACGGTTGCTCTCGCTAGGTTGGGCCGTTAGATGAAGATAAGGGGTGTAGGATGATTCAGTGTGTTGCGGTTGTATAAAATTTGTGTGCGCATTAAATCTGGACCATAGATGTGTTCCAGTCAACAGGAAAATGATCCAGTGCAAGCAAATACACTAGAACGCAGAAGGCTGGCCAATAGGAACAAGCCACACACGCGCCGAGAGTGGCTCAGGCGCGTGAGGGCGCGTGCAGGCGCGTCCAGGGAAGCGCGTGAAGGCGCGTGGGAGTAGTCTAGGGGTATGTGGTGGCGCGTGGAGGCGCGTGGGGATGCGTGTGAGGTCCTGGAAAGTTGCTTGAGACTCCGGTGAATTTCCAGTATTTATCTTAAGCGTGTCAGGGTTAAAATTAATCATTAAAGGGTGTGTTCTTGATGTTCGGAGAGCCTCAGAGTGTTACTAAGATACCTAGTAGTATTTAGGGGTATAAATACACTTAATTAAATATTTTTGCAATGAAAGGAGGTGTATATATGTATATATATATATGTAGATATGATTTTAAATAGTCAACGATTGGTATGGAATGTATGATACACACATATATATATATATATTATAAAATATATGTGTATATATATTATTTAAGATTATTAAATATTATAAATCTTGTTTGGTATGACTTGATTCGTGGATGGTATGGTTGATTTAAAATCGTAATAGATACACGGTTATTAAATTAAGGACATACTTATTATATGCATGTGAAGTCTATAAGTTTAAAGTTAATACATGGTTGAATTGTAGGCATGGATGAGTTGCCAAAGGCTTTGATATACTGCCTTATTGGTTATGAATAAATTTCATATATGGGAAGCATGGTTGAATTGCTAATTAATTGCAAAAGTAAATATACGGAAGGAAGCATGGTTGAATTGCTAATATATAAATAAATATATTTATAAAAGGCATGGTTGATTTGCCGGTGCATATTTAAATTGCTATATGTTTAGATGACTGAATTACTGTTTAGGATGGAGTTAAGGTGAGTGGGGTTTACTTTATGAGAAAATTATAAAAGGGGGGGCTTGGTCTAGGTATGTCTAATAATTAATTATCGGTGAGTGGTTTTGACAATTTAATGCCCTATTAACTGGTAGGATTCTTGCACTATATATATAAGTATTTATATATATTTGCAGCGTCGTATATTAACGTTAAAGCTTAATTAGGGATGGTTTTGGTAAAGATGATCTGTTTATTGGTTTTCAGAGGCTTGGTAGAGAGAACTTGCTCGTAGGGTTTAACCCGCGATTTATTTTTCAGGTTGTAGAAGGTCAAGTCTCAAGGTTGAGGATCCGCAGCTGGAGGACTTATCCATTCCTTCTATTTATTTCAAAGTAGGATATTAGTTTTGTTTCAGTTGATATTAGTACTTATTTGGTTGACATTCTAAATAGTAACTTTTGGTTAAGGGGTCCTTGAGTTACAGGATTCCCGAATTGTAACCATTTGGAAGTTATTAATGGATTTACTATTAATTGGTTTTCTTCAGCGTTTTATTTTATTCTTTATTTCATTTTATAATCCGTGCTTGTTTAAATACTTTAATTGGTTTGATATCCCCTGATTTTGTGCGCGGACTTGATCAACCCGTGTTCCGAGATTAGGGGGTATTACATTAGGTGAGACCTTTATGGATATCCCTGTTAAACATGAGTTGAACCCTGTAATCTACACAGTAGCATGAACCAATATGGTTACAAATTATTTTGGCAAGTTGCTATGAAATCAGAGTTGAAATCTATGTATTCTAATAAAATCTGTGATCTTGTAGAACTTTCTAGTAAGGTGATACCTATGGAAGGCAAGTTAATCTATAAGAGATACCAGAAGATTTCTTAGTGAATGAACCATGTGTGTACAAGGTAATGTCATTATTTTTCTAATTCTATATATTAATGATATCCAACTTATTTATAATGATGTGGAAGTTTCGTCATCAGTAAAGAGGTAGTTGTTCAATTATTTTGAAATGAAGGATCTTGAAGATGTAAGCTATATTCCTAGGATCAAGCTTTTGCAAGATCAGGTTAAAAGAAAAATGGGCTTATCTTAATCCTACATTGATAAAGTTTTGACTATGTTTGGTATGCAAAACTCAAAGAATGAGTTCTTACTTTATTGATATGGATTGCTCTCTCTAGTAAGTAGTTTTTCAAGACTAGCAGAAGAGATTAAGCAAATGAGACTGGAATAATATGCTTCGGCATGTTGGAGTCTCATAAATGCTATAGTCTATATTAGACAGGACATCCACTACGATGTAGGGATAGTCAGTGCATATCAATCCAATCCCGGACTTAATAACTGGTCTGTTGTGAAAAATATCATTCAGTATCTTAGGATAACCAATGATCTCATACTCATTTATGGATGTGATAATATGGTTCTAGTCAGGTATGCTAATTCTGATTTTAAATCAGATATAGATACTATAAGGTCCATGACTTAGTGTATGTTCACTCAATGGAAAGGAAATCAGTTGGTAGAGTGTTAAGCAGATTTCAACTACTAACTCAAACCTGAAAATAATATTTCTAATTTTCTCTATTTTTTATTTTTCTAAAATTTTGTTGGTGTAAGGGTATTTTCGTCTTTTCATATTTTGCGTATCGGACACTGTAGGGTGTGCCGGGTGTGTCGATGAGTTGTTTGGAGCATTCCAGTGAGTTGAGGGCTCTTGGAAATGCAAGGTTGGTCATTTTTGTATTTTTTCAATTTTCGGACCGGACGGACCCATGTGGGACCCGTTACCGGGAATTATCGAGTACGGGGATTTTAGTTGGGTCCATTTGCATATCATATAATTTATTGTATGTGCATCATGTGTTATATATGGTTAGTGTATAATTGTTGCATATTTACATGTGTGGTGGAAAAAGAAAAGTCAAAATTCGAAATGTTGGTGGTAGGACCCACCACTCACATAAATAGTGGCCTAGAGACCACAATTGGTCTCTCACTTTCTCTCTCCCCGGCTAGCTCTCTCTCACCCATTTCTTTGCAAATTGTTCTTTCATTTTCTTAAACGAACTTCAAGTCTTGATTCCTCCTTCATTACTTAAATTTTTAAAAACCGTTTGCGGCAATTCGAAGAGCACGGCGAGATCTTTACATCCATATAAGCAATTTCAATTTTAGTGCACTCTAGGGATTCTGGTTTTGAGACCTATTTTGCAGGTTTTTCATCCTTCTTAAGATAGGGGTTTCTAATCCATGCATTCTTGTGCTTATGTGAGTTATACTCTTGTTACTTGTTGTTAATATGCTAGATTGTGTTGATTTTGTTTTAAAATGGCTTAAATGTGTATATGAAGCATGTAACTATGTACATTACTTGATTTGGATGGAAATCATGTTTAAGTATTAGTTTTCTATACTCATTATGTTGTTAACTTACTAGAAATATTATGTGAGAACATGTGAAATTTTCTTGTGTAGTTTAAGTTGAAATTATGGAAGAATGATGAATAAATATGTATAGCATGATACATTCATGCATAATCATTGGGAGGAAAATGGGAATGATTGTTTTGAAATGAAAAAGGGGAATTTCGGGAAGAAGTTTTGATTAAAGTGTTTTTATGAAAACCCGGTCGCCGCGGAGTCACCAAAGGGCCGGTATGTTAATGTAACCTAGATCGAACAAGGGGAAACACCCTACTGTGGTTGAGTTATCTGGGTCCCAAATGATGCCGCGAAGGTACCAAGAGTCAGGGACAGTAGCCAATCCTTCTCTCGTGTTACTACGGAGTCACCAATGAACGGATTGTATTAACAGTTTGAAAAGTGATTGATGGTTTTGAAAATGGGTAGTGACATAGCACGCATTGCATTTCATAGCACCATATTGTTCATTTTGAGCTTGAAAGAGATGTTGTATTTTCCCGAAGTAGTATGATCCCGTTCCCTATTGTCCTATTCCTTGTTTTGATTCACGAGGTTACAAGAGGTGTGTCTTAGGCACCACCTACTGAGCAATTTGCTCACCCCTTTTATATTTAATATTTTTCAGGTCATGGGAAGGAAGTGACGGATGATAATCCACCGTAAGCTTAAGGGTTGCTAGAAGTCCATTTTGTTATCTCTTGTAACCTAGAGCCATTCTTTTGTAATGCATATTTTGGAAAGTAATTAAACTTGCTATCATAGCTTCGTAACCCAACTATGTACTTTAGCACCATTTCGATTCAAATTCAATTAAATGTAATGACTATGAATGAATCCTTATTTAAAAGCACTTTAATGATGTTGTGTCTTGTTTGAATGTTGATGATCATGACGATGGTATATGGTTTTAGCACTTAAAACATTTTGAGAACAAGTCTAGAGCATTTTAAAAAGGGTCCCTTCATCATTATCCCATTTCAGCATTTTCCAGTAGCAGGTGTGGCATGTAGAACCATTTCGGTCGATCGGTTCGTCCAGAGACTTCAGTAGCTATCGAAGTTTCATTTTGGCCGACTGAAATGCCTATTTCGGTTGACTGGTTCAAGGGAGTTGCTTCGGCCGACCAAAGCTCTATTTCGGTTGACCAAAGTGCATCTGGCATTCTGTCCTGTGCATTTTGTTCTCCTTTTCAGTGTAATTAATCTTAAGCCTTGGAGATTTGTTTTGAGCCGTTATGAAAGCCTAGGGATGTCCTTAAAGGTAATAGTTTGACATAGATGACCTCGGGTTCGAGTAAGGACCCAGCTAACGATTCGGACCTCCGGGTTCGGGTCGTTACATTAAAGTGAAGTACATTACAGCCTTAAAGGCAGTAAAGGAAGTCTTTTGGTTTGATCTCACTGATTTAGAGGTTGTGGAGCATACTAGCTTGCCTATCGAGCTATATTGCGATAATAGTGCAGAAGTAGTCCAAACCAATGACCCAAGGTTCCATAGAGGAAGAAGGTACACTGAAAAGAAGTATCATGTCCTACATGATATTGTCCGGTAAGAAAATGTACTCACGGCTAGAACATTGCATTAGAACACAACTTTGTTGATCCATTAAAAAAGGTGTCATCGATCAATAATTTTGATCGTCACCTAGATAGCATCGGAGTTAGATGCAATTAGAATTGGTTATGAGGACAAGTGGGAGCTGTTGGAATTTATATGCCTTGGCATAACGAATTCCTATTTGGATTAAAGTGACATATGTTCCTAACATATCTAAAATATTTATGCTTTATACAATTGGTGAATTTAATGTATTATGTTTCAATTCATTATGGAATTGATAGTGTCTACTTGATTACAAGATATATTTATATATGTATGTAATGGAAATTAATACTTAGTTATAAATTAGTAATCATAAATAATTCAAAGTCGATAATTATGGATGGACATTTAATTAACTAAGACTTGGATCGAGTCCACGATAGGTTGAGATATATTGCAAGAGTCATCGTATGCAATTGCTCTCTATCACAGTCATGGTTTTTGACTCTCAAGCATGAGAGAAGTATGAACTCTTTTATTAATTAATAATTAATTTGATTTGTTCGGCGGATACTTCAGGATCCTTAGACTGACACTTTAGGTAGTTATGTAATTAATAGTTACAGGGTTATATTCTCAATATTTGCATCAATGCTACTTGTATTTATTTTGTATTGATTATGGTTGATCACAAATTAAATTCGAAGACCTTCGTATGTTTTAGACAAAATGTTTTCTATATATATATTTAGTAAATTATTATTTTTGTCAAACAAATATTTTATTTTGATCAAGCAGGAAATAATCAAAGGTAACAAAATAATTATATTAATTATGTTATCGGATTGATGGTTTTATAATCCGATAAAGAATTATGCATAGAGGGGTCAAAGTGCAATATTGACTTAGAGGTTATTTACTATTTAATTAGAGTGCAATTAATTTCTTTTAGTGGAGTAGAAATTAATTTATGAATTAATTGAATTGGGTCCATGGTTTAATGGACCAGACTAATTATTAATTTATAGTAACCAAGAAAATAGTAAGCCCAAATGATTCTCACCCATAGCCCAAACTGATATTGGAGTCCTATTAGAATTGAGATATGTGAATTAGAGATTGAGAAGGATATATTGTTTCATTTCCTTATCTTTATTTTGCCTATATATACATGGGTCCATGTATATTTTAGGAGGGACTTTGGTAAGAAAAAGGAAGATATTTTCTCTCTCTAGTTTTTTAGGGTTTGTTTTCTCTTTTAAAGGAGGCTACTACAAGCCTTGCCTCCAAGGTCATTCATCGAGATATATATTGGTGATTCCTAAAGGGAAGATCACTATCAAGAAGAAGGAGAAATGATCTTGCTAAGGGATCTACAATAAGTGAAAATATTCACTTTAGAGGAAAGATTTAAAGGTTTACTCATACATTTTATGTAAGTATTCAATCTATTAATCGAATAATACACCATCTTTTATTTTATTTTTCCCTAAAACTTGTCTCTATGTGATGAATCAAGATCTATGCATGAAATCCCTCAAAAAGTTTTTAAAACTTGTACGTTTCCCAACAGTCATACCATCTAATTCTTGTAACTTCACTCATATTTCTGTAATGAACAAATAAATATGTACACGAGACTGTTATTTTTTTCTAAAAGATGTTTCTAAGTGTAGACATAACTCAATTTGGTTAAGTTTAGAGAGTAGTTTGAAACCAAATATATTCTAATCATTCCCTAAAATTGGAACCAAATTAATGGAACCGAATAAACTGAACTAATCCGCCCCAACCTGTGTAGATTTTGTCTTTTTTGCACTCTATTTCTCTCGGTACTCACAAATTCCCCTCAAAATGCATGTATACAGTTAGGGAATGTCTACACATATAAGTGTCATCAAACCTCTTCCCCAGATGACGTGGGATGTTGTAATACCCCTAATTATACTAGAAATTGGCGTATGCTTGTGGGTTGAACTAGAAGCAACAGAGGTCAGTAAAAGTAGTTAAGGTCGCCGGAGTTGCTAGAAAAGACGATTTAAGATTTCTAAACTGAAATCAGAGGCAAGTTTCTATTCTAACTCCTTCCCTTAAACATGTATTTTGTGCATGCCTAGGTAGACTCCAAGGGTTTAATTAATGCTAAAACATATCTGTGATGCATGTTTAAACTACAATTAGCTTCGTTGAATTAAACTAATTTGAAAATTCTTAAAGCTTTTAATTGTATCCTGCTGTATATGTTTTTAAGCCTTGTTTAATTGAGATCGTTGATGCATGTCAATGTCTTTAAAATAATCTGGGACACTGAATGAACATTTAAACAAGTGTTTTAAATATTACAGAGGCCCTAGGAATCGCCGGAGGCGAGGAAGACGAAGCAGAACCGAGAAACGGCTTCAGAGAGTGAGAGAGCAGGGTCCCAAAAGGAGGGAACCAGCTCCCTCATTGATGGAGCCGGCTCCAAAGAGTGTGGAGCCGACTCCTAGCTCCACAGAGCTGGCTCCCAAGTTAATGGAGCAGGCTCTCAATTTGTGAGAGCAGGCTCTCAAGCATATTAAACTGTTTTTAGGCTGCGTTTGGACTATACAAGGTATTTCTACTTCGTTTAAACTACTTTAAATGATGTATATGATTGCCATAGACCTGTAAAATTATGGGGAAACATTAATTCATAATTGGACTAAAGAATGGAGCAAGATGAATTTAAGGAAAAACTTGTAGGTTGCACACTGTTTGGTTAATTAAATTACTTACTAGAACTTGGAGCTTTTGTTATATATAATTTTATACTGTTTAATCATATTTAAACAGAGTTATAAGTATAGTGAATTATTTGCAATTAACTATGCTTGGTTTGGAATAAATTGGCATTTAACTTGCTTTTAACTATATCAATTTATGGACAATTTGGAGGATTTAAATGCTTTGATTTATTTTAGCAATTTAAATAGTTGGAACATGATTTTTAGGTTTTATAATGAATGCCTAATATCGTTGTATATGTATTAATTTATATTTATGCATATTTTGAAGAATGGTTAATGAATACCTAGTGTTGTTTTATCAATTATGCTAATTGGAGGATTGTATGCACCGATATGGGACGGTGGCATATCAGGGATGGATTAGTTCAAATATTAAGTCCTACCTAATCTGGATTGAGGTATGGATTAACCATAAAGGTTAAGTCCTACTCATATTTGTGTCATGTCAATAAAATAATTGAATGACCTACTTTGGTTTCTGGATGGATTGTTATACATATATCAGGCCACTAGGATGGATAACTGGACATAGGTGTTGTTCCCTGGTAGGTCTAGGTGCACATGACCACGCTATGTGCGATTTGCATGGTATCTCTACTCAGGCTGAAACAGACCTATTGGGCTAATGAGTGTCCTTTAGTGTGTATTTATACATTTATGAACTATTCTAGTTATTGTTGAGCTATCTAGGATGTATCTGCGTATCGGGTTTCTGTATGGATCGTAGTAGGATAGGACTTGCATGTGGGCCTGACCCACTCTCTTATTTTTTAGGTGTTCGTCAGTTCCAGGGTTAGAGCTTGATCGCGCAGAGCAGATACAGTGATTCACTCCTCCGACTACGTAGGATGCTTTCTATATTTAGTATTGGATTTTTATTACAGTTTTTTCCTTTCTAGTTTGGGGATTTTATTAGGGGTCCACTTGATAGATTCCCGAGTTGTTAAATCAATGGAGTTATTTTGGATTATTGGATTTTAACAATAGTAACCTTTGAGGATTTTATAATTAGAATTTTTTTTAACTTATTATTTTATTATTATTTCATTTTTGTATTATGTGCTTATTTACATATTAATTGTTTGGTATCCCTCGGATCTGTGCTTGGATTTGATCACCCGTGGCTCTAGATGGGAGGGGTATCACAGTTGGTATCAGAGTACTCCAGGTTCAGTGTCTCTAGGATTCTATTGTATAAGACTTCCGCGTAACGTTTTCTCTTGATTAAAGCTTAAGTTTAGGATTCGTTGCATTCCTTTACGGTTCGGTTAGAATATACTGATGTCAATCTTATTCTGTAATTTTAGAATGTTTGGCACTAGAAAAAGGATGTAGTCCGCGATAAAAGCAAAGAAGGACCCAAGGAAAAAAAAAAGTTACTCCGATGATTCCCTTGCGACGGCCGACCAAAAAGGCCAAATTGGAGACCAAGGAATTAGTTCCCATAGGTGTTGTTTCGGAGTACAAGTCAAGGAAGGTTTCTGGTGTGCGAGATTGGCCACCATACTATGGACCTAACACAACTTCGGTGGTGCTCGAAGCTGAGCCAAGTGGAGAGGAAGACCCGGAAGAAGATCCGGATGGAGGAGATACCGAAGCGTCCAAGCTGGAGGGTATCGGAGTTCAAGGATGAATGCTCTTTTAAGAGTAATTTTTATTACTAGTAGTAGTGGAGGTAGTGTAGTACGGATTTAATCACGTATACTAGTACTATATTAAAGAATATTTTACGATTTTCTTTTGGACAGATTTTGGTTTAAAGAAGTTCTTAATAAAGTGAACTAGTGGTTTTGGTTTTTCTCTTGTGTTTTATGAGAACATTTTAGTGATGATTACACATATGGTTTTATTAAATTGTATTGGAATGTGTATGTTGCGATAATAAAGGATTACCACAGTGGAGTGATTGGTTTTTGACAGGCTAAACAAATATTTGCTTATATGAACGTTGTGTTAAGATGGGATGATTACCAAGAAGTTTATAAACGAACTTGTGTAAATCAATATGGTAAGTCTGATTTCGAAGGAAGAATTCCCAGGATAGAGCGATAATCTAAAAGTGAGTAGATTTCGGAGTATTTTGTTTACCTTACGTGTTTTGCTCTACGGAGTATTCTGAACATTTGGGATATAGTTTAGTGGTGACATAATTATGCGATAGACCTCAGGGTATATCTACACCTTTAGGTGATACTGCCATTTTTCATGAGAATGATGGGCCTAAGACACTAGATATTGGTATACTCAGATTTCTAACCAATCTATTGGTCCTGAACATGCACATTTATGATGTGATACTTGGGATTGATTGGTTATCACACTACCATGCCCAAGTTAATTATTGTGATAGGTCTATTGTGTTCACCATACCTAGTCAGGATGTGTACGTCGGTGCTATGCCACGTTCTAACGGGGTCACTAGCACTTCTTTGTTCCATATGGAGGAGGAAACGGAGAAGGAGATTTCTGTAGCATTGGATAACATACCAATTGTACAGGACTTTTTGAATGTTTTTCAAGAGATTCCAAGGTTGCCACCTAGTCGCGAGATAGACTTTATGATTGACTTAGCTCTAGGCAGTACGCCTATTGTTAGGGCACCATACATGATGGCACTAGTGGAGATGCGAGAGCTGAGGGATCAGATTCAGCAATTACTTAGCCAGGGTTTTATTCATAGGAGTACTTCACCCTAGAGAGCACCACTTCTGTTTGTGAAGAAAAAGGATGGTTCGTTTTGCCTGTGTATAGATTATAAGAAGTTGAACAAGGTTACTATTCGTAACAAGTACCCTTTGCCCAGGATTGATGATCTTTTTGATCAATTGATGGGAGCTACATACTTCTCTAAGATTGATTTGCGTTCTGGATATCCTCAACTTCGGGTTCGGAAAAAGGATGTTTCGAGGACAACATTTCTCACTAGATATGGTTCTTATGAGTTTCATGTCATGCCTTTCGGACTGACTAACGCACCTACGGTTTTCATGGACTTAATGAACAGAGTTTTCAGGGCTTATTTAGATCAATTTGTGATTATCTTTATAGATGATATTTTGATTTATTCAAAGTCAGAGTACGATCATGCTAGATATCTTCGCATAGTCTTGCAGACGCATCGTGAGCACCAGTTATATGCCAAGTTCGAGAAGTGTGAATTTTGGCAGCGGGAAGTGAAGTTTCTAGGTCACGTGGTGTTAGAAAGGGGAATAGTGGTGGATCCGGCAAAAGTGTCAGCAGTGGTAGAATGGGGATAGCCTATTTCACCTACTGAGATTCGGAGTTTCCTCGGATTGACAGGATATTATCGTAGGTTCATCTAGGGGTTTTCAAAGATAGCGGGACCACTCACCTACCTAACTAAAAAGGGTGTACGGTTTGTGTGGGATGAACACTGTCAGAAAGCTTTTGATGAGCTAAAACGTAAGTTGACTTCTGCACCTGTTTTGTCTACTCCACAGAGCAGGATAGAGTATCTTGTCTGCATAGATATTTCTTTGCAAGGTCTTGGATGTGTTTTGATGCAGGAGGAATGACCAGTTTCATATGGATCTCGAAAGCTTAAGCCTCACGAGCTTAATTATCCAACACATAATTTGGAGTTGGCAGCTATGGTCTTTGCCTTACGCATTTAAAGGCATTATCTGTTGGGAGAATCCTTCAAATTATTTAGTGATCACAAGAGTCTACAGTATTTGTTTACTCAGCGGGAGCTGAATATGAGATAGCGCCGATGGTTAGAGTTTGTGAAAGACTATCATTTCTCTATACAGTACCATCCCGGGAAAGCGAATGTGGTGGCAGATGCACTCAATCGCCAACCCGCTGCTAGTCTTTCTGCTCTATTCACTACCGAGTGGAATACTTTGAAGACGGTGGCTAAGTTGTCGGATGTTTTTATGGCTTGCATGGTAGTTACACCTTCGATTATTCATGAAGTTTTGAAGGCACAACTTACAAATCAACAGTGCATTAACAAAATTGCAGAAATAACTTCTAGGGAGGTCCTATTTTACTAAGTTGGGACTGATGGAAGTTTGAGGTACAAGGGACAGTTAGTGGTACCTTCTACTGATGATTTGAGGAAGGATGTGATGACTGAGACTCACCACTCTGAGTTTTCTATTCATCTAAGAGGAGACAAGATGTATTAGGATATGAAGGGGTAGTTTTGGTGGGCAGGTATGAAAAAAGACATTGTTATTTTTGTCTCTCAGTGTAGTACTTATCAGATGGTCAAGATTGATCATCAGCGGCCGCCAGGAGTTCTACAACCACTACCTATACTAGAGTGGAAATGGGAGAGCATTTCTTTGGATTTTGTGGAGGAATTAAAGATCACAATTCCATTTGGGTTATCGTTGATAGATTGACTAAATCAGCTCATTTCTTGCATATTCGCACTGACTTCACTTTAGAGCAGTTAGCGAGACTTTACATTTCAGAGATTGTGAAGCTGCATGGCATTCCATTGTCTATTATATCGGACAGGGATTCAAGCTTTGTGTCAGGATATTGGAAAAGTTTTCAGCAGGCTTTGGGTACAGAGTTATATCTTAGCACTGTTTATCATTCTTAGACTGATGGACAGACTGAGAGGGTTAATCAGATATGGAGGATATGTTTCGTTCGTGTGTTCTTGATTTCAAGGGCCACTGGGAGAATTATTTGCCACTTGTGAAGTTTGCATTTAGTAATAGTTTTTAGAAGACTATTGGTATGGCACCATTTGAGGCATTGTACGGCCGACCGTGTCGATCGCCTGTTTGTTGGATAGAGGTTGACAAGAGTAGATTTTTGGGTCCTGAGTTCATTAAGGATACCTCTGAGAAGATTGCTCTTATTAGGGATCGCACGCACACTGCCCAGAGTCAGCAGAAGAGTTACACAGATCGTTGTACTCCTGCATTGGAGTTTCAGATTGGGGATCAAGTTTTACTCAAGGTATCTCCTATGAAAGGAGTAATGCGCTTTGGGAAGAAAGGGAAGTTGTCACCGCGGTTTGTCGGTCCATTCATGATTACGGATTAAGTTGGCGTTGTAGCTTATCGGTTGGCACTTCCAGATAATTTAGATCGGGTGCACAATGTGTTCCATGTCCCATGTTGCGGAAATTTCTGCGAGATGAAGATCGGTATCAGCATATCGATGTTGGAGAGATTGAGTTGCAGCCGGATGCAACATATTTGGAGCCACCGTGTCGTATTGTCGACTGTCGGGATCAAATCCTTCGTAATAAGGTTATCCCTTTGGTGCGTGTTCAGTGGAGTCATCACAATAAGGCTGAGTCTACTTAGGAATGAGAGGATGCCATT
This sequence comes from Cornus florida, assembly GCF_030987335.1. Taxonomy (NCBI): domain Eukaryota; kingdom Viridiplantae; phylum Streptophyta; class Magnoliopsida; order Cornales; family Cornaceae; genus Cornus; species Cornus florida. The sequence continues at coordinate 6,972,428 of NW_026775577.1, read as the reverse complement.
CGTTCGCAGTTTCTTGAAATATTGGATGAAGGTAATAGCGAATTCCGAGGACGAAATTCCTTTTGTTAGGGGGGAAGAATGTAATACCCCTAATTTTAAAAGGATAGTCTTGGTATTTTAATTAATTATTTAATTGCATTTTTAATTATTTATTTGTTTGTTTATTTAAATTTAATTATTTATTTGCTTGTTTATTTGAATTAATTGTGAATTATGTTATTTAAATGAATTATTTTATTTAATTGCTTATTTAATTGTATTTTTGTTTTTTCTTTAATTGACTTAATTATATGCTTATGTGGATTAATGAATTAAATGTTTTAATAGTTTTAGGGTTTTATTTTCTTCACGGATGTAGCCGACTTGGTTATGTAATTAGGTTAGGGTTTTTTTTCCCTTTTCTCAATATAATTAGAATTAGGATTGGTATTTGTATAAGCCTATATATATACCTTTATACGTCTACCAAGGGTTTGTTAACCCTATTCACGTATACGGAGAGGCAGAGAGCAATAACAGGGAGCTTTGAGAGAGAGCGGAGAGAGAAAAGTTAGGGTTTGGTTAGGGTCAAGGGCTACACCATGGAGGAGAAATTGGTGTATGCTCGTGGGTTGAACTAGAAGCAACAGAGGTCAATAAAAGCAGTTAAGGTCGCCGGAGTTGCTAGAGAAGACGGTTTAAGATTTCTAAACTGAAATCAGAAGCAAGTCTCTATTCTAACTCCTTCCCTTAAACCTGTGTTCTGTGCATGCCTACGTAGACTCCAGGGGTTTAATTAATGCTAAAACATATCTGTGATGTATGTTTAAACTGTAATTAGCTTCGTTGAATTAAACTGATTTGAAAATTCTTAAAGCTTTTAATTGTATCCTACTATATATGTTTTTAAGCCTTGTTTAATTGAGATCGTTGATGCATGTCGATGTCTTTAAAATAATTTGGGACACTGAATGAACATTAGAACAAGTGTTTAAAATATTACAGAGGCCCTGGGAATCGCCGGAGGCGAGGAAGACGAAGCAGAACCGAGAAACGGCTTCAGGGAATGAGAGAGTAGGGTACCAAAAGGAGGGAGCCAGCTCCCTTATTGATGGAGCCGGCTCCAAGGAGTGTGGAGCCGCCTCCTAGCTCCACAGAGCTGGCTCCCAAGTTAATAGAGCAGGCTCTCAATTTATGAGAGCCTGCTCTCGCCCAGAATTGCGTATTAAACTGTTTTTAGGCTGCGTTTGGACTGTACAGGGTATTTTTACTTCGTTTAAACTGCTTTTAAATGATGTATATGATTGCCATAGACCTGTAAAATTATGGGGAAACATTAATTCATAATTGGACAAAAGAATAGGGCAAGATGAATTTAAGGAAAAACCTGTAGGTTGCACATTGTTTGGTTAATTAAATTACTTGTTGGAACTTGGAGCTTCTAATATATATAATTTTATACTGTTTAATCATATTTAAACAGAGTTATAAGTATAGTGAATTACTTGCAATTAACTATGCTTGGTTTGGAATAAATTAGTATTTAACTTGTTTTTAACTGTATCAATTTATGGACGATTTGGAGGATTTAAATGCTTTGATTTATTTTAGCAATTTAAATAGTTGGAATATGATTTTTAGGTTTTATAATGAATGCCTAATATCGTTGTATATGTATTAATTTATATTGATGCATATTTTGGAGAATGGTTGATGAATACCTAATGTTGTTTTATCAATTATGTTAATTGGATGATTGTATGCACCGATATGGGACGGTGGCATACTAGGGATGGATCAGTTCAAATACTAAGTCCTACCTAATCTGGATTGAGGTATGGATTAATCATATAGGTTAAGTCCTACTCATATTTGTGTCATGTCAATAAAATAATTGAATGACCTACTTTGGTTTGTTATACATATATCAGGCCACTATACCAGATGGATGATATTTTGTATTAGGAGTATATGGACTTTATATATTTATATTATGGTGCCATGGTATTAGCTTGAGTCTCAAGACCATGGTTAGAGTGCGTATATCACCTAGGATGGATAACTTGACATAGGTGTTGTTCCCTGGTAGGTTTAGGTACACATGACCACGCTATGTACGATTTGCATGGTATCTCTACTGAGGCTGAGACATATCTATTGGGCTAGTGAGCATCCTATAGTGTATATTTATATATGTATATGGACTATTCTAGTTATTGTTGAGCTATGTAGGATGTATCTGCGTATCGGGTTTCTGTATGGATTGTCCTATAGTGTGTATTTTCAGGTGTTCATCAGTTTCAGGGTTAGAGCTTGGTCGTGCAGAGCAAATAAAGTGACTCACTCCTCCGACTACATAACACTGCTTTCTATATTTAGCGTTGAATTTTTATTACAGTTTTTTCCTTTCCAGTTTAGGGATTTTATTAGGGGTCCACTTGATGGATTCCTGAGTTGTTAAATCAATAGAGTTATTTTGGATTATTGGATTTTAACAATAGTAACCTTTGAGGATTTTATAATTAGAATTCTTTTCAGCTTATTATTTTATTCTTATTTTATTTTTGTATTATGTGCTTATTTACATATTAATTGTTTTGTATCCCTCGGATCTGTGCTCGGACTTGATCACCCGTGGCTTTAAATGCAAAGGGTGTCACAGATGTCTCAAGCAAACATGGGATAAAGTTGTTTCGATGAAGGAGTATTTGATGCATAAGCTTAATTGGAATCAGATGTGACAACAGCACAGTGTTCCTCTTATTTCGGAGAAAATACAGGGGCCCTTCCCTTAGATTTATTCTCTAGTTCCAAAATTTCTAATCACCCTTAAATACCATAGGAGGTTGGTGTTAGTGACTTGGGTCACGGTTTAGTACGGAGGTTCTTATCGAACCAGTCGTGGTATATGTGACAGAGATTGTTTAAGTCACGAATGTAGCCTAGGAGTTGTAGATGTGTATCTTTTGGTATGGTCTAAGGAAGCGTGTTGGTTCTGACTATCGTGGGGACTTGTTAAACTCTGCAGGTCTATGGTGATTTATGATCAGTTGCAGGATGTAGATCATTTCATGGTTTTGTAGGAGTTTGTTCTAGAGGTTGGTTTGTCGAGAAGTGATTTTCATTTAGGATTGTTACGGGAGCGTGTTGCGGGTAATCGACTTTCGGTGAGTCGGTTGCATGGCTCAGTTGATGAACGGGGTTTTGGGTTGGCACGCCTATCTAGAAGGTCTCGAGGTGAGGTGTAGTGGTCAGTTTTAGCTGTGAAGGGCAGGGTTGCACTATAAGGCAGGTAGTATGGGTCATTGGAGTGCTTGGTTATTTATAGATAAAGTGATAGCTGGTGAGTATGGTGTTATCAAATGAATTATGTTTTAGAATTTGGAAGCTGTGGATTCGGGTTGTAATTCAATTGTGTCTAACGTATCAGGAGATAGTGCTTGTTGTTTGAGGATCCGAAAAGGTAGACTGATGATAAGAATGAGTGGAACGAGGTTGATCTTGTAGACTTAGTTGGTAGGCCATTTGATTTTTTTTTTTTTTTTTTTTGTCGGGGCCAATAGTGTTCTAAGGAACAGTGAAGAAAGGATGTAGTGACGTTGAACCTGGAGTATGAAGTTTTCTCATTTTAGCACGTAGATCGGCTTAGAATGAGTGGATTAAGTTGTCGGTTAAGCGTTAATGATTGATGGCATCATTAATGATATTGAGGTGACAGTTGAATGTTGAGCATTCTGGGCTTTATGCTCATTTTTGTTTGAGAATTTATCGGCATGGTATTGTCGTATTGAGGTTCTTTTCTAGTAATATGCAGTGATCATTATGGGGAATATCGACAGCAATGCTTGTTCTTTTGTTACGATGATATTATCTTAAGGATATTCGAGGAAAAATCCTTTAATAGTGGTTTGACGATCCGGTAGGATGATAGGATAGAACTGGGGTTGGAATGAGTGGCAATAAAGGTGTTATGGTGTTGTAATATGATGCTTAGTGTTGATGAGCATAATGGTTTAAGGTATGATCCAAATGCGGTTTAGAAATAACGAGTTGTTTGTTGTGTGTTATCAAGTAAGTGATAGATGGCGTGCCAGTTGAAGCGATTGTGGGCGGTGTAGTCATTAGAGTCAATAAGGACGATGTTGCCCGATAGGCACCCTTTTCTTTTTGCAAGTCAGTGGGTCATGGTGATTGAGGTCACAGGTCTTGTGTGCACGGTGATCAAGGCAGTGTCGCCTTTAAAGGGTAGAGGTAGAACAAGTGATCATGTGTCGTTGTATTTCATAAAGTTTCTCATTGGGAGATTATTAGGCAGGATAGGACGTGATATCCAACATGCACTGATGGTTCCTAGTGTTAGTACGTTGAGGGTGTTGGTACTTTTATCTGATTGGTTTCGGTTAGCATAGTGTTGCAAAGAAGTGTGTGCGAGGTTTTTGTATTGATTGTGTAGGACGGTCGGTTAGTGGCGAGGTCGCTTAGATTGGTGTTCGTGGTCTCGTATATGTTTCCAAGTTGGTTCTTCTCCTTATGTATAAGGAGTTCAATTCATCTCAGGAGAGATTCGGTGTCCATGGTTGGACGAACGATGAGTAGCGTGTGATAGGTTGTTGGATGCATTTAGGTGTGAGTCGTCGGACTCTTGTGAGGGTGGGGTTTATTACCCTTTCCGTTGTTCTAGTCCTGGCAAGGACGTCGTTTGTCATGAGTCTTGTTCTCCATTTAGGAGTTGTGCGCGTCCGTGGGTGGACGGACCTGTGTGTGGTTTGTTATATTATTAGAGTTCACCGGTAAGGTTTGGTTGTATAGGTCGACTCACTCCCACAGAGGGAGGTGGAGTTTTAAGTTTTGTAGTGCTTGTTCTAAGAATGGTTTTGACTGGTGAAATAAGAGGCACGGGTTACTAAATAGGGATTTTGTTTCGGGTGTATGATACTATCGGTGATGGCTAGGAAATGTATTGTGAACGGTAGTTTAAGGATGACTAGGAGATGTGATGTAAGTTGTGTATCCGGATGCTTTTATTGATGTCTGAATTGAGCAGTGCCTTGAGGACACGTGTTGGTATTGTTTGAGTGCTAACCAGCTAAAGAGAAAGAATGTGTGATTTCATTGAGGAATAATAGGAGTGATTGACTTTTGTTTTGAGGTTTCAGGCATGAGACGGGTGTATTGTGTGTTCTGAAGAGGTAAGAATTGAATCGAATGATGTTGTGAAGTCGATTATCTGGTGTGGGTGTTATGAGGAAATTAGAGATCTTTTGTACGGGTTGATGGTTGTGATGTTTAGTATCGTGTTGCTTTTAACTTGTTATGATTATGTGATTAAGGCATGATTGAGATTCTTAGAGCTGGTATGTGATTGCTTAGTTGTTGAGGTTACGTATAATGATGGATGGATAGTGAGTAGATCTCATTGTTGTTTTGTGGACTGTGTAAGATTGTATTTGAGGTGTGGACCTGAAAACAAGAACGATGTCTGTGTTGAGACCGGATCGAGGATGAGAATGGCCTGGCCTACCATTTCTCCTGAATCAATCCCTCTTTAGCACGATGTTGGGTCAAAGGTCAATGATTGTTTTGAGTTGTCACGAATAGTGAGAGTATGGTATTGGGTGTGTGTTAGTGTGGTGGTGTGGATTCAGGAAGTTGTCTCGGGTGACGAGGTGTGTTGAATGGGACCCAGTGCCCGATCCGTTTGATTATTAAAGATCTTATTTTGAGGAATTGTGTCTTGGGTACAGGATAGTACGCTTATTGATTTGGTGACTAATATTTATACGGTTATTGGGGGACTCATTGTTTAATCATTATGAAGTTGTTAAGTGTAATGATTGTCGTATAGTGTAATTAGTAATCGTTGGTACGGTTATGTGGTGGTGTAGTTACGTACTAGATAGTAAGTGTTTGGTCCGTCAGGGACGTGTAGATTAGAGTTGTGATTGATTGAGAGATGGACGGGATTCCCTGTTTGGGGTTTAGTGTGTCCTTCGAAGGATGAGTGGAGGTTGGATGTTGTTACGCTCTGGGGTCTTGTAACCGTTTTCCTTTTGAGTCAGGTGTAGAGCCTAGTTGGTCTTATGTTATGATGAGGTGAGAGATGAGTACCCGTATTAGGTTTTAGTGGCAGTGGTGCGTGATTGCCTAGTGACGTCCGGTGTCAAAGGTAATAATGCTGGTGAGTTCATGGTTTTGGGGTTTTGTGAAATGTTCTCGGAAAGAAGTGTGGCTGTGGGCCTTCTTCATAAGGAGAGTAGATTTCGAGGACGAAATCTTTTTAAAGAGGGTAGATTGTAATATTTTCATTTTTCATCATTTTCCATTTTTCCAAAATTTTTGTAGTTGCAAGGGCATTTTCGTCTTTTACCGTTTTGCGTACCGGACACTGCGGAGTGTGCCAGTTGTGTCCGAAAGTTATTTGAAGCATTTCATTGAGTCCAAGATTCTTTGAAATGCAAGGGTAACCATTTTGGCATTTTTTTTTTATTTTTGTTTTTCGGGCCCGACGGTCCCGTGTGGGATCCGCTACCGAAATTATTACACACGGGAATTTTAGTGGGGTCCATTTGCATCATGTTTATTTTATTTAATGTATTACATATGGTTATGATTTAATGTGTATATATAGGTATATGTGTGGTGGAAATTAAAAACAAAGAAAAAAGAGAAAATAAAAGAAAATTAAGTGGGACCCATTCTCTCTTATCACCCGCTAGTTCTTCTCTCTCACTCTATTATTTTTCTTTTTTCTTTTTCTTTTGCTCCAATCTTTGAATCTAGATCTCTCCTTCAATACTTAGTGTTTTTAAGTGCCGTTTGCGGCAAATTGAAGCCCACGACAAGATCTACAAGTTGATCGAAGCCAATCTTCATTTGACCACCATTTGGGGGATCTCTAAATCCTAGGGTTTAAGAAGAAATTGGGGCTTTTTGGCTTAGATTGAGGTAGGGGTCTCTAATACTCAAATTCTTATTCCTTTGTAAGTTTTTCTACTTTTATTGTTGTTAAGCATGATTAAATTGAATTGATTGCTCCTTAGATGATTTAATTGAGTATATGAAGAATGAAATTATGTGTATTTGTTGATTTACTTGGAAAGTATGCTTAATGTGTTAATTTTCTATGCCTATGATGCTTAATAATTTATTAGAAATTTTATGTGGAAGCATGTTAATTGTGTGATAATAATTCTCTCCACTTTCATGGTATTAAAAAGACATGTGATATGCATACAAGCATTAGGCATGAAAGAAAAGGGAAAGTGTTTTGAAATGAAATTAAAAAATGGATTTTGGGGAGAAATTTGAGAAAATGGTTTTGAGAAAACCCGGTCGCCGCGGAGTCACCGAAGGGCCGGTGTGTTGTGTTAATATAGCCTAGAGGGAACTAAAGAAATTGCCCTAGCGTGGTTGAGCTATCTGGGCCCAAAATGACGCCGCGGGGGTACCAAGGGTCAGGGACAGTAGCCAATCATTCTCTCGTGTCGCTGCGGAGTCACCAAAGGACGGGTTATATTAATAGTTTGTGAAGTGATTGATGTTTTCTGAAAATGGGGAGTAACATACATGACATTGCATTCATGGCACGACATTTACTTGTTTTGAACTTAGAATTGATATTGTATTTTCCCCGGCTTAGCATGACCCCGTTCTTTATTGTCCTATTCATTATTTGGATTCACTGGGCTACAAAAGGTGTGTCTTAGGCACCATTTACTGAGCAATTTTGTTCACCCCTTATATTTAATATTTTTCAGGAAACGGAAAAGAAGTGGCGGATGACATTCTACCACAGGCTTAATTTAGATTAGAAGATCATTTTGCTGTTTTTGTTTCTAAGTCCCATAATTTTTTGTAAAACCTTAATTTGTTATATTCGGTATAAAGATTTGTGGACTCTTGTTATTGTAATTATATTTATGGGTTGTAACTTTATTATAAGTTATCTAAACGTTGTAAGACATGGACTTTAGATCTTAACCATATATTTTGGGACTGTAATTATGATAATTTGGATTAAATGGTATGCGGATGTTCCAGCATGAGATGAACCATGTTGAGGCATAATGAATGGATGAAAGGGATACTGGATTATATTATTTGTATTGTGTGTTGGGACAGGTTGAATAAGTCTTGAATGTCCATGAGAGGACATTGCATATTTTTTTTGTATTTAAGCAGGTTGTTATGGGACCCTTTTTAGCAGAGGTCATGCCAAATTTTTTTTATATATATATTTGGTTTTCAATTTAGGGTCGTTACAAAGATAGTCGTAGCTGGTTGTCAAATCCAACCAAGATGGAGAAGAACGGTGATTCAACCCAAGGTGAAGGAGATCGAAGTTAATTGAGACCGATGTGGTTTTCAAATTTGTAGTTCTCATATGTCTCTCTCCGTATACAAATCTCACTATATATACACACTGTATTTTTTGGTTTTCGTTCTATGGTACTACTCTCTATCCACATACAAATATATATATGTTATACATATATTTTTTTTGGGTCAAATTTTATTATGAGTAGTGATAGGAAAATCGAAAAAGAATCCCCAAATTAACATCGAATTTGACGTGATTGACTATTCTTATCACGTGTTAAACAATTATTTTTTAAAAACTATTTAAATAAATGAGGTGAACAAAAACACGTCATATTCAGTACTTATTCGAAATTAATTCTTCGATCTCCCTATCATTATTCTTTTATTATTTGTTATCCCAACAGCCAAGGGATCAAGTCCTAAATCGTTGATAATTTGCTTCGTTTGTTTGGGTCTTTATCTGAAAATGCGTGCCACTTTCGCTTTTTAAAATTGTAATGATAGCTTCTAGGATTTACTATCCCAATAGCCAAGGATTGAGCTAAATATATATATATATATATATCACTAACGGGAGTGGAGCGGCGACAGGTGCAGTCATTTCCCAACAGGGCAGGGATGAATTGAGAAAACTCAACCCGTCACGGGTACAGGGCAGGGATGGGTTTAGGCAAACCCGCCCCGTTGCCATCCCTAAACAAGACCCTACATTCCACTTAAGCCTTGGATTGTCAATGAATTCTTTGACGGCACGACTTGCTGCCATACTTGACCCCAGAATGATGCATTTTTCTTGAATAAAATAAATATACCGCGGTTTTGCGGCAAGATATGAGTTCCAATGTTCCATCACCTCACCATCCATTTTAACTGCTCATTTTATGCCTCTAATCACAAAATTCAAGAACCAGAAATGACAAGGACAAACGTACCAATCTTATCAAATGGGATCAAATTTCTTCAACTACGGCGAAGGACAACGTTTGGTGGCCTAACACCAATTAGAACCAGAAAACACGGAAAAATGGAGGGAACAAAAAAACAAACAAACAAACAAAAAGAGAGAAGAAAACAATGGGAAGGTGAGTCGCGCGCCTTAAATAGTTGCCAGAGCCTGAAGGATATCAGCCTTCAAGTCCTCGAAGTCTTCAACGCCAAAGCTGAACCGAATCAAGTTGTCCATGATCCCATAGTTGGCCCTCTCTGATTGAGTAAGATCCCTGTTTCCAAATGCATGACAAATCACATCATCTTCTAGTACCATGCATGATAACAATTGTGAATATATACAACAATTAGATGACGAGGAAATGTAAGGAATACCAGTAAGACATTATTGCTGGCTGATCCACGATGCTCTCACAGCCTCCAAAGGATGGGGCGATATATGGGATTTTCAATGCATCCACAAACTTTGCAGTGGTCAATAAATCTCCATCAACCTAAATGATCATATACCAATAAACTCAAAATGTTGCAGGCGAAGGCGGCCAAAATCTAAACTGATGACCACCAGACACTGTGCATTAAACTCAATGTAGTTATCAGCACTGACCTCAAAACTGACCACACCACCAAAACCAGTCATTTGCCGCTTGGCAATTTCATGTTCTGGATGACTTGGCAAGCCTGGGTAATATACGCACTTCACCTGCGAATCATTGTAGCCAGTTTTTACAAACGTTAAGAGCGTGTCTCGATTACGCCATCCAAAAAAGTGTGTAATGTTTTCCCATATGATTTTTTCTACTTCTTTCAATAAGAACATCAACTGTTAGTAGTAGTAGTTGTTGTTAAGTTTCTCTTATAGGAAATCTCAATATATATCTGCCACACACTAAAACACAGGAATCGAGTAAGAAAGTTTCAGGGCGGTTGAATTACCTTAGGATGCGCCTCTAAAATCTTGGCCATCCTCAATGCTGTTGAATTTTGCTGCTGTACACGAAGATGCAGTGTCTTCATGCCTCGGATGATCAGATATGCGGCATTCTAATAACCGAGAGAAAATGGAACCAACATTAGTTATGATGCAAACTTAAGTTGCATAGTAAGAATCCAACCTAAAATGATGTTCCCTGGCATGAAGCAAGCTTATGGTTTACACAGACATCCCAATAATTGCAATCTATTTAAGTGTCTGATGCACAATGTAACATCTAATATGCTAGGGGAAGAAGATAAGGAGGTATAAAGCAACAATATCACACCATGAGACTGTTAGTCAAGATAACTTACCGGGTTGAGAGCACCACCGATAATATGATGCAAATTACGCACTGTTGAAACCAACTTCTCAGAACCACTAATGCAACCTGCAAGGACCTGAAACAGGAATTGTGCTTCTTTAATATTTAACAGAATTATATATTGATACAGCTTCAAAGTTAGCAAGTTATCAACCGACTCATTTCAACAATGAAAGCAAACATACATCATTGTGGCCCCCAATGAATTTTGTTGCAGAGTGTAGAACAAGATCAGCACCAAGAGCAAGGGCCTTCTGATTGAGAGGTGATGCAAATGTTCCATCTATGCAGACAAGTGCCCCTTTCGCATGACAAAGCTTTGAAACCAACTCAATGTCCACACATCTCAGGAATGGATTGGTTGGAGACTCAGTGAAGAAAAGACTAACCTGCATGGAATAACAACAATACTCAATTCAGGCTAACCTATTATTTTGATGGTAATACTTGAAGAATACTTCAAGTAACAATTTAACCACTTTCTACAATACCGACTTTGTTATTCTCAAGTGCAGATTCAAGGCCTTGAATATCTGCAGGGTCAATAACAGTGGCCTGCATTTGATGGTGAAAATAATCAAGAACAGAACTTCAAAACATATAGGAAGTACAACAAAGCATCCAGTCCCCAAATACAGCGAAGTCACGAAAAGCAGGCAGGTTATGATAATGCACACCATACATGAAATAACACTTGGCACTTAAAATATGTGAAAGTAGCCATGTGTATGTATAAGAAATACAACAAAACTTGCAGAATATAGCACTAGACCTTCTAGTATCATATAAAACAATACAAATGCAATCATCCCAATTTCTAAGGAGATTTTAGATGCAGACACCAAATTCTCATCAATTTTTTTATTGATGAGCACAATGTTTGTAGTTCTGTTTAAGAATAATAATCTCTTTCAATATTTCCTCTCTGTTCCATCTCCCTATAATTCCCCATTTATTTGGACAATATGCTCTCTCAAGCAAGCAGCAAGTTATCAAAGTATGCTCCTTTTCATGAAAATCCTAGTTCTAATACACATAATATCTCATATAATATTTATTACATATATATTTTCCTTTCTTCTTCAGAATCGTCTACTTGAGGATAGCTTCTATTTTAAAAACCATATTTTTTTTACATTGATAAACCAGTAAGCTGCATGGGGGCATAGACTGATAATGAATGGGCCATCCTTCACCCACACACTAACCCCGCACAACCCGAATAAAATTGAATTTGGTCCTAGGGCTCTATTAACAGTTACCGAGAGAGTTTTACCAACTAAACTAGCTAGCACCTCCAATATAAATTTTTATTATATATGATCAAACTTTCAAAATAAAGGAACAGAAACTCAAAATTTTTATCCAGTAAGACTGCCAAAAATTGTTCCTTAAACCTTGAGATGTGCAACCAACAGCATGCAAATGAGGGAAAACCATACCTTGATACCCATTTTGGGAAGAATGGTTTCAATAAATATACGCGTCTTCCTATAGCAATCTGTGGTTGTCACGATATGACCTCCAGCTGGAACCAATGCCATTAACATGACAGTACTAGCACACATTCCAGATGCCAATAACAGGGTTGATTCAGCTCCCTCAAGCGCACTGATTTAGTTAGAAAGATCATGCATCCTCAATACGTATTCAATCATGTAATCACTACAGGGAAGAAAAACAAAAAACGAAACGGAAGACAGACCTTATCTTCTCCTCAGCAACCACCGTAGTTGGATTTCCATAGCGACCATATTCAAAACTTGTATGGCGTTTCTCCTACCATCAGAAATATATTAATCTACCATAATAATCTGAACTAATCATAGCATGCTCCCAATCAAATGGTTCCTAGAAAGTGGCAGCCATGGTCCTTTAATTGGAAACTTCTTTTAAGGGATTCATTAGTGCAAGCCAATCTTCATACTTGTGTGAGGAACAAAAACACTGAACGCTCAACTGGCAAATGTGAATATGAGGCATACCTTGAAATCAATGAGCTCAGAAGTTTTTTTGAAGAAGTAAGCAGATGTATTAACTACTGGGGTAGTTATTGCATCAGTAACTATGCCACGACCTAATCTTTCACCTGAGAAATTCAAAGGTAAAATGACTTAATTGCTAATCACAAAATAACTATTCATTGAAAATACATGATATGGAATCAATGCAATTGTTAGACTTATATAAGAAATCCACCAAGGAGGTGGCTAATAAAAGGAAAGTCACTATTGCAATCACAATATTTGCCATTAATGAGAAAATGGTCGCAATAAAGCAAATTTGTTGGCATAATTCAAACTAGTGCCAGCATTAAAAAATATACTTCAAGTGGGCATTTCAAAACTGTCTGGTCAACACATAGAACATTTACATTACACACACATATTAATCCTTTCTGTTCAGAGGATCAACCAGAATGGTCTGGTCAACACATAGAACATACTAATCGGATATAATTATAAAGTTAAAATATAACAACGAAATAAGCACAAATTTCCTAATAAATTCATTTGGAAAGTCCAGTCCAGTCCAGATGCTAATGAACAAACAACCGCAAATACTCATAATCTTCCCACGCCTTTTTTTACAAGAGCACCAAAAGTTTTTTGCTCAAATAATTAAAAACTGAACATTTGAAATGGGATTCATCCGTCCTAGTATCAAATCTCTCTACACATAGTATATGCATATATAGAACACCTGAACCAACTGTATAAAACATAGCACAATACAGATTAGGAAACGAAATCAATGCAACAGCAAACTAGACATACCAAAAATAAGCTCAAATAATATATATGCATATATATGTGTGTATATGTAGGTAGAGAAATATACCGGCATGAACTGCGACGCTCCCATCGGAGCTCAAAAATGAGGACAAACCCTCAAACTGTACACCGTTGCCATTACAGCAACCATTATCAACCACCACAACCTCCTCATCACCGGTCGCAATCTCAACCGGCGCGAGGGCGGCGGCGGCGGCCGCGGTGGCGTCGACGGCTTTCGCCGCCGGCGCCACGCCAGAAGACGCCGCCTGGCTGTTCGACCACGACGCCGCGACCACCTGTGCGACGCCGATGTTGCTGCAGTTCCTCCGAGCCTTGTTGCTCAGCTGCCTCACGAAGTTGGGCGGAAACCTAAAGATCAGGGACGACATCCCGAACGGTCCCCGACTCAGAGCCGAGTCGAGTCTGCCGGAGAATCTTCCCGGGCCCGGAGCATCTGACCGTGGGACGCCGGAGAAATCCGGATCTGAACGGCATTGGAAAGACGTGAAAACCCTAGCACAGCTGGACACGGCCATTTCTTGATCAGACGGTCAAAAACTTATCACTGACAATACAAAAAAATGACTTCAGGGATTGAGTTCGAAGTCTGAAAACGCGGGTTGGATCGTCATTTTATAGTGGTGGCCATTAGAAAATAGATTAGGTGAGCTGGTTAGGTTTATATTTAACCACGGTTAGATCATTTTAACTATAGTTTAGGTAATTTGGATTTGTTCAGAGGAGAGATATTTGCGGTTCAACGGTCGTTTGATGAGACGAGTATGTTATTACGATCCTACCCGATTCGGAATCAACACATTTTATTACTTTAATTAAATGAAAGCCAACAAAGTGCAAGCTGACTCAGCTTCCCCATTACTGAAAAGTGAGCTAGTGATCCGTCGGGTCCCCGAGACCATTTTTTAAATTTTATTTTTCTTTTCGTGTGTGATTCTCTTATAACACTATAAAAAAATGACATTTATTTTATTTAACTTTTTAAAATAGACGTTTAATTTGTGACATTCTAAAAGTAAAAAATGAACTACTAATATGGAACAGAGGAACTATATGATCCATATTAATCACTACTTAAAATTTGTTAATTTTAAATTTTTATTTATATGTAGAGTTGTAAATTTGTAATTCATCGGAATTATATAATTTGAAATGTTGTAATAAAAGTGCAGTAATCAAAATTTAAATGGAGAACTTTGAAAAATCATAGACATTTCTAGAAAGCAAAAATCTTAAAAAACGCATATTGCAACATTTCACAAAATTATTATTCTTCCATCTCAAATTAAATGTCACTTTCAGCATGATGATGGATTTTAATATTTTTTTATTGTATTAGTAGTGAATAAATTATCAAATATATCCATAATGAGCTCAGTTCACATCATATTAAATTGATAATATTACAAAAAATAATACTTTAACTTTTCAAATGAAAGCATCTCCAACAATTGTGTGTGCGTGTGTGTGTGTATATATACATATATTTGTAAATATGTATTATGGTAGATTTACAAAAAAAAAAAAAAATTGGATTACTCATTTTTAGCTCCAGCCATTATTTTATACCTTTGTGTAAAAATGTATCTGTCAATAACAACCAACTATTTGTCATATCCCAAGACCTCAGCCAATAACAATCAACCACGTGTCATATTCCAAAATCCCAAACAACTTTTACAAACTTACTTACTATAGGTTGATTAGTTAATAAAGAGAGAGGAGAAATGAAATATATGAATTGTATAAAATACACAATAATTTTACAATTTACACATTGATGGAGTGGTAATATATCTTCACACACTGCTGGAAATAAAAATAAAAAATAAAAATTTACACATAGTCTATATTTTACACAAAATAATTTTTTAATACACTCCTTAGATGCTCTTAGATATTTATTTTGAGAGAGCCAAAAATAGAAAGATAGATATTTAATTTGAGACCAAAAAAAAAAATACAAAGTCAGGGCCAGGTCAGAGGTCCCTTCCCGTAGCTAGAGCATTCAAGTTCCTGAGAATAAATTTCACAAGTTGTGGCCGCCTACTTGACCATATGGAATGGACAACTTTATGTGTACGTCATACAAATGGACCAGACCATAGATGTGCTTGTCGAAGACTTTATAGCGAAGCCACTTGTTTTTGTGGGCTATACAAAGACCAATTTATAACCGGAGATCCTCGGCATATTTGAATAAGATGTTGACAGGTTCGGTCCAAAAAAATTTCAGAAGAGTCGAAAAAGACATTACAATAAGATGTTTATGTAATTTCGTATAAAATTATTATTCATGACACATAATCAGAATTATTAGTGTGAGTGGTGGTTCAGGCATTTACGTAAATTATAACTATTAAAGTGGCAATAAAATTAAGAGTCACACCAAAAAATCCTAATAAAGTGAATGATTAGATTAATACCATCCCAAAATGATTGATCAATTGCCGACTTAATAATTTTGAACCGTACTTCTAAATGTTACTAAACAACATGTGCATGCACCTAAATCTATTTTCTAATCTTGATTTACACATGAATATCTTGTTCATCCAATATGTCATGTCACTGTCGTTTTTGTTTTGTTTTTTTATTTTTGTTTTTTATTTTTTATTTTTTTGTTTTCTTTTTGCATCGTGTCACCATCTACCCAACTCACATTTTTGTTTGTCCTATTAATGCCCACCATATACACAAATTTTTTGCATGCAGACAAATAAATTGTACTAAAATAATCAAGTTCTTAGAAGGTATCAATGAACTTAAGACCAGCCTAAATCATATCTACACTACTACTATTATTATTATAATTATTATTAAAATGTAAGAAAATCAAGCCTAGACCACAATAAAAAAATTGAGAAAGGCGACCTTGACCACAATAAGATCAAATATTATATATATATATATATATATATATATATATATATATATATATATATATAATATTTGCATGCAGACAAATAAATTGTACTACAATAATCAAGTTCTTAGAAGGTATCAATGAACTTAAGACCAGCCTAAATCATATCTACACTACTACTATTATTATTATAATTATTATTAAAATGTAAGAAAATCAAGCCTATACCACAATTAAAAAAATTGAGAAAGGCGACCTTGACCACAATAAGATCAAATATATATATATATATATATATATATATATATATATATATCATAATAAATAAAATAACTTTAACATTAATTGACATTTTAATTTAAAAAATATCCATATTTTCAATTTCCCCCTAAATTCATAATTTTATTTCAATATATTTTTTAGGTAAATACTTCCATTTCAGATTTTATAGAACTTATGGATATTCCAAATTTTATGATAAATATAGAACTGAAATGGAACTTATGATATTCCAAATTTTATGATAAATACTTTCATTTCAGATTTTTTTTTTCCCCATTAATTTTTTTTAAAAAAAATCTAAGTTTTATAGAACTTGTAAGGGGAAAATGGATATGAAGTTTATCGATGGCACTCACTAGAGAATACTCTTGGTTTGATCATTCGTTTCTCTGATAAAAACTTAAATTTCTTGGTGTCAAAATATTGCATATGGCACTTTCATAGAGAAGGGGAAAAAAAAAATACTAAATTCATAACAAGATAAAATTAACTTTGCAGAAAATATTTGGGCTTTGGTCAGCGTGGACCATATTGTAAACTCTCCCGAATACATGTGCAATAAAATAAAGAATAAATAATTTTTATGTAAGGAAATAAAAAGAAAAAGCAATTTCTATATAATGTAAGAAAATAAAAAGAAAAGGTTAAATAAATACATAGAGGTGATGATAAAGATCGTGAAATTCAATTCATGATGTTTATCGTTTCTCTTATTAGAATGCCCTATCTCAACTTTGAAAAAAATAAATTTGAATTATTATCTTTTTCTTCTTCTTTCTTTCTTTATTTTTTGGTAGACCCGTCAACTAGCTAGAGTTTGAATTTAGTCCTTGCTAGTTAATCGACTAAGTTAATAGACTGATTTATTTTTAGAATAAAATTAAAATTTATCCTTTTTCTCTTCTTTTTTTAGCCTCAAATTGAATTAAACATGAATTGCCTATCATTTAAAATGGACTCGTCAATTCAATATATAAGTTACGATATATCTTTTGAATTCGAAAGATGTCAACTGAAAATAATATATGTAGTGGGATCACCCCCGCATACCCCTCAATCGGCATCTCCAAAGTCATTCGATGATGTATCTGCTTCCTTCAAACATATTTCTCCAAAAAGATTTTGGTAATTAATGTCAGAGTACTGGTCTACTAATACATGTACTAAAATGCTATACACAACACAATTTGACAAAACGTGAGAACAATCTTTGTGGGTATTTCTAGATGGTCTCTTAAAATCAAAACTGTGATGTTGCATCACGAGACCTCGTACTGTTTAAGGTCAAGTTTATATTATAAACTATGATTCATAGTCTTTCATGTGATCCTAAATTAATACAAATCTTATCAGTGAGTACATGAACATGGTCATTTATGTTAGCCGTCACGACTGAAATGATCTCACTGTCGTTTACTAGTGAAAATGCACGCCTTTGAATGACTTTAAACATTCTACTTTATTGTTTTCAATATTTGATCATTCAATTATTCAAACCACGTTTTTACTTCTTTACATTCTTCATAATAAAATGTTATCGATATGTAAGACTGACTTTTACTAAATTAAAAATAGACTTGACTCACGTTTTGGAGGTCTCAAAATATAAATATTTTATTTTTAGGGTGTGTTGGGCATAAAATTAGAGTTTTAGAATTAAAATGGATAGAATTTGAAAAAAAATTGGTTTAATTTTTTTAGTTATTTTTTTCAAATTCTATCAATTTAAATTATAAGATTTCAATTTCATACAACCGAATACACATCAGATAATTAGTATATTACCTTATTAATATGCAAAACTTTGTGAGTGATTGATGTGTTTATGGTAGTTTTATATTGTTGATTTTTCTATGTTGCTTAAAGGACTCTAAAATTAAAATTCAATGCAATTCCAATTATTTTTTATTTTATTGGTTTAACATGAAATTTTTTTAGGAACTTGGGCTCTTACAATATTTTTTTTTTTTTTTTGAATGACGTGGGAACCCTGTCACGACCTCCCTTCAGGCTGAAGCTACAAGGTAAACCCCGGGCTGACGATACCGACCCCACATTATAAGCAGCAAGGTAAGTCAGGGGGAATAATGGGGATGGACGAGTTAGAACATGGGACATTTTGGTTCTCAGGTTACCTTACCAACTCTACCAAGCCCTTGGGAGAAACTTGGGTTCTTACAATTAAAACTCGAAATTGAACCATTTCGACTTAAAATCGATTCGAAGTTTATTTTAACAGGTTTGAATTTTAATTTTGAACATGAATTTAATAACAAATTGAATATGAATTCTCACTTAAAAATATAAATATGGATTTGAATTGACATGAATTTGTCGCTCTAAATAAGTTTCCTTTTTAAGTTGGTTGGATATTATACATGAGATAAGCCAGACTATTATAATAATAATAATAATAATAATAATAATATGAGTAATAATAAAAATAAAGACAAAAAGAGAAGGAAAAAGAATCGACTGGAAAACAAGACAATTATGACACTATCTGTGTTAATTATGAAAAATTATTAGATTGTTTTGATTAATTGACATTTTTGTTTTGACCTAGAATATGTTTCTTAAAAAAGAGATTTTTAGAAAAAAATATATAATATTTTATTTTTATTTTTCGATGTTTTGCAAAAGTATAGGTTAAGATTGAAGTCGAATTCATCGGATATGATGGGTATAAAAATACCTTATTAAAAATTGATGAATAAATTATTTTTGTTAAATTTTAATATTTTTTCGGTAAATATTTTACGACAACCAAATAATGTAAAACATCGAGCCTTAATGAATTAATGTTGAGATTATTTTGTAATATATTAATACACTCTTATGAAATCATTTTCTCAATTTGAGAGTCTAAATTTAACTGATTCACCAAATATCAATGAATCAGAATAATATAATAATTTCTCGTTAATTTTTGAAAAAAAGTTGTTACATTGGCCGTCCGAGACTACACAATTCTGACCAATTAGAATTCTAAATATACGCAATAATATAAATTTTATTTAACTTTTTATATTTCATGCCAAAATATGATGCACGTGTTAATTTTATTTAACTTTTTATTTACATGTCAAGTTGTGTTTGGCATGACCATCTTATTTCATGCCAAGATGTGATGTACCTGTTAATTTTATTTAACTTTTTATTTATATGTCAAGTTGTGTTTGCCGGATCATATAATTCCAAAAATATAATTCCAAAAGGTGAAAAACGCATCCCATGTTTGTTGCGTGTTGGGAACCTTCTGGGAACCATGAAACAAACCTTAGCTTCACCTTTTAGTCAGTGAGGTGGGCCTATGTTAGAAAAAAGAAAGAAAAGTTTTATAATCCAAATTTTATTATCCTATGCACAAAAAAAAAAATAGCAATGATATTTAAGTTGAACAAGTCCAATTCAATTACCTATCCAGTCCAAAAATATATTATCATTTCCAAAGCATTGTTGTATTCGGTGTTTATTTGCATTGCTTATTGCAGAGACTAAAAACAACACTTTTAATTTGAAAATTCTTTTTTAAATGTGTTTGGAAAAAAAAAAAAAATTCTTAATGCCTTAATGGTAGGTATTTTGGCTTAGTAAAGAGCTTTAAGCAAAACTAAAAATTGGAATTATTTATAAGTAAAGGCAAAAAAAAAAAAAAAAAAAAAAAAAAAAAAAAGAAATATATATTTTTTTCCTAGTTGGTAGTCATACACACATATCTTCATGGAGGCTCGAATCTCTGACCTCTCTTTGAGAAGTAGGAGTTTGATACGGCTAGGCCACACGCTTGTTGGTTTGAAAAAGGAATATATATATATATATATATATATAATAGTTTACATATTACATTATTCAACACTATACTTTTTCATGTCTTAGAGACAACACTTTTTTGACATTTTCATACAAAAAAGTGTGTTTTACACAAGTTACAGCAAAGCCATAGACCAAGCACAATGTTTCATGAATGCTAAATGCACGTAACAAAAACAAATATCACCCCACGTTTTGAAAGTTTAAGAGTTCGAATTTCTTTGGAATCACTTTTAATAATGTTTTTGAATAATTGTACTTTGCACGTGGGATGAAAAATTGTATGTACTCGGTTGTGAATAATTAGTTGTGCCCGACACCACCACCATTGAAAAAAAACAAAAACCGAATACCAGATGGGCTCGTCATTTGACTTGATTGGGCCTGCCTCTGTGTGGACGCATCTTAATTTTTTAATCTTCAAATGGTTTGCCACAAGCCCACATAGTCAATGGGCCGTCTCGAGCCCAATTAATCGCTCCAATAAAATTTCATCTCCCTTCTCTTCTAATCTCTACATTAATCATTTCTTGGAAGCCCTAATTTCAGAATCTCAGATTGCGAACCTCTCAGCTCTCCATGACTTCTCTTCAATATTCAGAAGCCCCAAGCTGCAATCTGAGAGAAGGTATCTTCTCATTTATACTTTTTCTTTCTTCAGTACATATATATACACACACATATATGTATGCACACACACAGATTACTGTAGTATACTTTATCAGATTTAGTGCTTTGATTTTGAATGTTTGTTGTAGGATTTTGGTATGAATGTCTATATCTATTACTGTTTCGTGTTCGTTCATTGAATCATTGTTGCATTTTTTGCTAGATTGCATTTGTATGGACTGTGGAGTGTAATTTCATTGCAGAATTTGAATTCGCGACATTTGTAATGCTACAATGACATATAGAAGTGCTTCAAAAATTAAGCCTTTTACATTCATTTGATTTTAAAAGGGTTTCGATTTGATTAGAGTAAGTTAGTGACTACATTGCACAAGTACTGAGGCTCTGGTGATCATCAATATTACCGGATGCCTAATTTCAATGTGCAACAATAAATAGTGGGATCCGCTTTGCAGCTTGACCTTAGCATGTTTCTGCTGCCTGTAATGCCCTCACATTGTTAAAAGCAGTTTCGATCTTCGGTAACAAAAAACCAATAATTGGTGAATTTTGTTCATAGAAGAGTTAGGTGTATATCGAGTTCGACTTCATGGTTGTTGTCACGAGCTGTTCTCCAAATAGTGACATCTTGAACATGGAAAATAATGCACGGGCCACATTGTCCTATTGGTCCTTTTAAAATGGTCCTGCTATAAAATAAAAAAAGAAGAAGATCAGATCTAATTACTTCAAAATGAGATCATATGAGCTGGTGAAAGACAAGAATTTAATTTGGTCAAAGACAAGTGAATTTTGAAGTATAAATTTTTTGTCACATCATCCTTTTTTTTCTTTTTCCTTTTTCTTTTTTCCTTCCCCCTTTATTAAACAGCCTGGCATGTAATGATCGGAACCAAAAAGTAGAAATTTCATGGGTGCATCATACACTGCAGTTTATTGTTTTATTCATTTCTACATTATGCATGTTAATGTGATTTCCCCATCTTGATTGGGACAACTCGTGACCTTTCTTCTTCTCTTTAAAATTTTCAAATAAATGACAAGAGTCGATAGATAAATATTGGATCATCGTTCTCTTTAGTCGATACTTTATCAAATAGTTATGAATCACATTAATGTTGAGGCTCCACTAGTATTGTTGCTACAGAATCTGGTTTCCCAATCTTATTGTGGAGAAAAAACTTGTGGACTTCCATGCTCCAACAGTCTAAAGTATAAACATGATTTTTCTTTCTATAATGTTCCTGTGTCCTTGCCTTGTATAGAAGTTTGAAGCTTTAATTTAATAATGTGGTGACATTTCATAGAGAAATATCGGCAAGGTCTAGTGGAAGTGCAACCAGTATTTAAAACATGAGTTTTCTGTCTGCAATGCCCCTATTCCTTTGCCTTGAATTATTTACTTGAAATAAAAATTTATTTACAGGATTATAGTTAATTCTTCTCGGGGAAGGAAATTGACAAGTAGAATATATGGTGGTGATGGTTTACAGGTATTGTATGGTTCGTCCTGTTTTTGTCATCAACACTTCATTCAGAGTTTTTGGTTAACTTACCTGCATATATTTTATAGGTTAGTTGGAAAAGTTGGTTTATCTAATAGTGTAAAGGATTAGTTTAGAAGATTGTTAAACTTTTTGTCCTATCTAGGCAGTGAAAAAGTTTAATTGTACTATTAAATTAGCCTAGAAGATCATTAACATTGTAGCAGTTTTTACTCTATTAGGATTAATAACAGTTTTTTTTTTCCTGAAAATTATGTCTTTGTATGATGTATCTTTTCAGTGAGTGATGACTTAATCCTTCACAACTTTTTTGTTGTTTGCATCATTGATAATTCATTTGTCAAGTGATGTTCTGTTGGCATACACCAATTGTGCAAAATTGGTTTCTTGTTTGTACAAGCCTGTCTTTTAGTCTATACGGTAAGTGGAAAAGGCGATTGTCATTGTCTTGGTAGGCTTTACTTTTCTTTTCTTTTTTTCTCTCTGTCTCTTTCTCCCCCTCTCACTCAGACACATATGTTTGTATCGTAATGTAAAGTACGTTGTGTATAATGAGATACTAAAAACACTTGTAATGATATTTTTCTGAATAAAATTTGAATTATGAATTATTTGAAAATTTTCTGCATTCTGAATCTGTTACCGATGTATGGATTATGGAATAAGAGAAAACACTTTTGGACCTGTAGGTTGAACAAGAAGGAAGAAGGATCAAGTTCTCTAGTTATGTTGTTGGATGAGACGATCGAGGTTACATCAAATTGGGTTTGGTGGCCGAGATAACAATTCCCAACTACACTTGCTTTGATGCTTTACTGTGAATATCATGTGTTACTCCTAAATAGGTAATATTTCTGTAATGCTTGTATTTCAATCAGAACTGAGAAAAAATATAGTAACTTTATCATTGATAAAAAATTCCAAAAAGAATAAAATATGAAACGAATATCTCAACAATAGATACTAAGTTAGTGTTTAAATACTGTCATCCGGTACTTTTAGTTTAGAAGAATTTCAGAACCAGAGGTCAGTGAACAACTCAAGGTGCAATGTGATGAATGATCTAACATGCTGTGAACTTGTACAATAACTGTGGTGATAGGAAAATGATTGAGTAGCCGAAACTAAGGGCCGAAAGAATAGTTTCCCTTTGATGCTTGCAGGGAGACCCATGCAATGAATCTAACGGACCTTGTTCTTTCGGGTTCGGCTATTCTAGCATTACTTGTTCTGATATATGTACATTCATTTTATTGTAGGTTGAAACTACTATGAATGCCAACTACTTTGGATTTAATATGCTCCGTTGGCCAAAGACACTATTCATAAAGACCCATGTGATATTATATGGACACCGAAATGACTGCTAGTATACGTAAATTATAAAAGAATATACTTATCTATATATATGTATAGGAATATGTGTATATGAATAATTCATGTAGTGTGATTCATGTGGTTAGGAAGAGAAATGGATATATACATATAAATTTATATTTTACATCAGATTGGGCATGTTGGAGGTCGTCTCTCTGAGCGTTGGAGGACCACAGATGTGTGGGCACGCATGGATTAAATGCTTGAATTTATGATTTTTTTTTTCCCCTAGTGAAATTGACTTTGGATGAGAGGAAGAGTTGTAAATTTACAAAATCTGACAGTTTATCTCTGTTCATTATGCAGTCATCATCAGTCTTTATCGTATGCCATTAAGACAGTCAACTTTCCTTGCTTCTCAGGGAACTGCTCAGTGAACTAAGTTAAGAGGCCTTATTCACAAGAAGTGCATTATCAATCAGGTATGGAATCCAGTTTTGATATCCAATTCATATTCTATCTCCAATCCATATCAAATGACTCAATTTAAGACGGATTTTGCGTTAAATAGATCAATTTTTATGCACATTTTTGTGATTTAAGATGAATCGTTTAAAGAAAATTCATATTGGGACCATTTTAAGATCCATATATAATTATAGTCCACATAAAACTGACCCTCTCCGGACCTGTAATTTCTGGAGCTTTGTGCACTGGGCTATCCCTTTATAATTATAGTCCAAACATAGCTAACGCCCTTTTTCTCACATGATACCATTCGGAGTTGTCCGACTTCGCTCTTTCCTTAATTTATTGAGGCAGCATGCAAGATTACATATCATTTCATATGAGATTACCGTTAAAGTTCATTAAGTTGCATCATGCCTTATTAGAGACAACTTTAAAAGTAAATCATTCCAAGTTTGTTCAGTGTTTGAGAATTAAAATAATTTGGTAGGAAATTTTGTTCTAGAAGATAGTATAAACATGGTCTTAAATGATATAAAAACACTAATTGTCAGACCAGACTAAGATCTCTAGGCATGATTTAATTGGTTATTATTCAAAGTAATATTAAATTGAGGTCTTAATTGTCAGAATCAAAAAGTATTAAGAAACAAGAAAACTATGCATATTAATATTCAAATAAATATATAGATTCTCTCTCTTTAATTTGCCGTCTCTTTGTTCCATATTTTTATAAGAGATCAAATTAACTTTTCTGATTACATTTGATGCTTTTCATTTCCTTCTGTATAGTTTCCTTTTCTTTCAAATTTTCCTGACAGCCAAGCAGGAAGAAAAACTAGTACTACTCTTCAAACCAAGAATGCGACATCAAACTAACAGCAGTAAAGTCGCCATTAAAGCATCTCATCATGTCATGTCTATGCATACAGAGATTTAATGCATAGATAGAAGATAGGCAGACAAGTCATTCACTCCTTGCTGTACTGTGTTAGATTATATCCTTCTTATAGTCCGAATTTTAGATCAATCCGAGAACAAAGAGAAAAATCCAAAACAAGGAGAGAGTAGAAAAATAAACAAAGAAAAACTATGACACATAATATATACGTAAACATTCACTGAGTTGGCTCAAACGAGTTGAATTATTGCCTGCAGAGGAGAATGAAATAGTACCACTTCACCTCATTGATACGAAACATTGCATTAACTATTAATAATTCACATGAGAGAGAGAGAGAGAGAGAGAGAGTTCTACATAAAATTGATTATGAGACAGTTTTAGAACATGGGTGAATCAGGAGGGGAGGAATTGACCAAATTAAGAATGCTATTCCAGTAATTCTTGTTATCTTCATAGTAGTCACTACCACCACCGTCACCGCTGCCATCGCCGCCACTATCAGATCCTCCGCTGCCATCGGACAAACTCCGGTCGCCGGAATTGTTTAGCAAAAGGTCCGTGAACTTCTCCACAAAAGTTCCACTGTGAACATGCTCATGTTCATAATTAGTACCTGCCTTAAGAGACTCATGTGTCCATGCACTTTCCATGCACGTCGTCATATCATTAAGTCCCGACGTAAAAGACACATTATTTCCAAACCCTTTCCACTCCTCTTCACCTTCTTCTTTCATGATTGGACCCTCACAAGAACTCGAATTCCCCACAAACTCAATAAAAGCCGTTGAGCTTTCTCCGATTCCAGTGGCTGGCATCGCCGTTGCATTTTCTGAGTAACTAAGTGTTGACGTCGGCGACTCGAGGTCGCCACCGAGCCCGGGAATCAAGGCACCACCATGAGCACCACCACCACTACCACTAGCTTGATCACTTGGTTTCCACACATCATTCCAAGCTTTTAGTATGTCAAGACACCGGGGTGGCACCGGTGGTGCTCCCGTCTTGTTCACCGGGGTTGAAGCCGATGTGAAGCCGAGCGAGCCAAGCGGATTTGAACGTAGCTTAGATTGTCTCACTAGTCTTTCTTCGGCTTCGAGCCGAGCGCTCTCCCACTGAGCCATGTGGCTAAGGTTGGCCGCATTCTTGGACTGACCATCACTGGACAAAAGAGTTTCATTCTTGGGCTTGTGGGTTACTGGATCAATACCCATCTTGGCCAGCCTTTTCTTGAGATGGGTATTCCAATAGTTCTTGATCTCATTGTCTGTTCTTTTGGGCAAGTGAGTGGCTATAGCCGACCACCTGAGAATAAGACAACCAACACACGAGACATAAGACATAATATAACGACAATCTCTTCATAAACTATGCCCAAAAACAAATCCCTAGGAGATAGCAAACAACTAGAGACATTTTTCATTTTTGTAATCATCTAAAGACAAAACACACATCAACATTCAAGAAACAAGCCTCATATTATATGTATATGTTATGTTGAATAAATTAGAATATGCTTTGTATTAATTACGACACCCGAGTTAGTGACAAATGGGTTGTGGAGGATTTGATGATTACATTCAACTTAGGAAATAAATTGAATGTGACATATAGTTAATATGAAGTATGGCAGAGACGCATTAATTTTATAGTTTTAGGTCAGAAAATTAGTTGGTGATTTGTGGAAGGTTAAACGCGACAGCGTACAGTTGAAACTGACAGACAGTAAATGCAGTACCATATGGAAAACAAGCCTAGTATCTGATATGATCTAGCTAATTCAAACACAAACAGACACGTTTATGTTTTTTTTTTCAATGAGATAACAATTAATGTAACAACAAATTTAAAGCATCATGAAATTCTAAAAATCATACCGAACTATTATTAAATTCATTTCAATTCTTCGAAAAAATAATGAATTATTAGTAGTACTCCTTAAAAGATGAACAACGTATCAATGGCTAATAGCCGAGATGATATGTCTACTTTTAAAAAAGGTTAGCCCAGTTCACGAAACTCCCACTAGATGTACAGAGTCTTACCTCTGCACTGGGAGGCTGTTTCCGGCTAGGTCTACTTTATATGTGTGTGTATCATATTCTACCTGTTTCCTAAGAGAGCATGGAGTTGAATGATGGTTTGTTCTTCCTGTAAACTGAACTTTCCTCTCTTAATATCAGGTCTGAGATAATTAGTCCACCTTAGTCTGCAACTCTTGCCACATCTCTGAAGTCCTATGAATGAGCAAAAAAAACATATGATATATATGCATATATGTGTGTGTGTATATATTCGGGAGAGAGATTGAGTGTACTCACCAGCTTTTACAGGCAAAGCTCGCCAACTTCCATGGCCATGTTCTTCGATGTAAGCTAACAGTTTCTGATCTTCTTCCGGTGTCCACGGCCCTTTCTTCAAACCAACCTTATCACAACACGGTGATCGACCCATCTGCAACAAAGATCAGCTAAGAAGATTGTGGCTTTTGCTACTTATAGTTCAAGAGAGTAGAGAAGCCTAGAGAGAGAGAGAGAGGGGAGGGAGATAATAAAGAGAGTGATGGACGGAGAAGAAAGGTCAGCGACTTATATGGGATAAAGATATAAATTTTGCTGTGTGTGTGAATTTATAGGACAATAGTGCCCTTAATTGACTCTCAATAACTGAAGCTATATTTTACTACACTTCACTTTGAAGATAACTGGTACATCCCATAAGGCCATAAATATCAGAATGAAGTCATTGACAATTGTGTATGAAATTTATATTACAACAAAGTACCACTAACTCAATCTACTAAATGCAAGAGTAGATTGAATTGAGAGTTGTTGTGTTCAATTGCTATTTCTTTCCACCAACTGAAAGATACGAGAAAAAACTCCTATATATACAGAATTAGCAAAGTGACAATTACCCAAGTCCCAACTCTATTCAATTTGGTCTTTTTGTATGTTAGATGGTATATATATATATATATATATATATATATATATATATATATATATATCATGAATTTTTTGTAAACAATCCACTCGCTAATCACTTTGAACTCTCGGAATTGCAAATTTTTTTTCTCCCGAGCCACATGCCAAATCCTCTTTTTCAAACACTTGACTCTGAATACACGAAATTACTTGCATTATTTAAATTCACACCTTACATCTAATGAGTCTCTCCCGAAAACTCAAGGGAGTATCTCAAAAACCTTACCAGTTTGAAAAGCTTAGCCGATTAAAAAAGTAAGAGACTATCGTGTATAAATGTATAAAATTAAATTGAGACTATCGTGTATAAATGTATAAAATTAAATTGATTTATTCAATAATTCTATTTATCATTTTCACTGCACAAGTGTTACATGGCAATATACTAGAGTTCGGGTTGGAGTGTGACCAGCTGAGTGAAGAGTTCATTGGTACGGTGTCGGCAAGTATATTAAGAGTAGTTTATTCACCGCAACAATTTTAGTGCTGCCCAAACAATTTTACTGACTTGGATTTGTAATTTGCAATTCACTAGTTGGGCAATGAGAAAAAAATTAAAAAATTAAAAAAAAAAAAATAGTTGGCAGACAAAGATTGAATATTCATACCATGGTCCTCGTCTGAAATGGTGAAACTGAATTTTAGTAAAGTCTAAAATGATTTTTAATTTTTTTAAAATATTTTTAAATACCAATATGTGTGATTGGAAAGAAATATATATATATATATATATATATATATATATATATATATATATTTTCAAGAATTTAACCTTCAAATTAGATTATTTTTGTAACTTTTCTTTGGATTAGATGCTGCTTACGTAACATCTCAAGATTTTGAGAGGAAATGTTGGACTTGACCTTGAAATAGGCACAATTTTATCTAGAGAAAAGTTTTAAATTTCGCTTTCAATGAAAATTTTCTAACAGAAGAAATTTTTCTGAGAACAGGAAAAGAATATTCTTTAACTAAATGAACTTAATTTTGAACGTTTTATTTTTGTTATATGATAGTCTAAAAGTACTGTTCTAACAAATTTAAAATACCCCCTAAACATATTAATCATGTTTCAAATGACAAAACGCAATTAATGGAACAAAAAGACTATTATACCCTTCAATCCTTTCGACCAAATGTTATTATGTTTTTCTTCACGCTACCCAATATTGTGCAAAGACTTTTATACCCTTCAATCCTTTCCACCAATGTCTCTCGTGCTGCCAAAATATTGGGCACAATTGTCTTTGTAATCATCCTATTGTCTCATTCAATGCCTGTCCCTTGCCGCCTCTATATATTAATGGGTGTACGTATTAATGTTGACCACGTCACCAATGAAATCATTACAATGATCTAGTCAATTGATTGGGGACACGAGGGCAAAATCGTCAATTGATGCATGTTATGTCATTTTACAATAGCGACTCCGTTTGAATCGTATATTTTCATGGTCTATATGTTGTTCTATTGTGCTCGAGTAATTGGACTGTCTTGATTGCCAGCGAGGACGGACCTATTAGCTAGTGAGGGGAGGGTGAATTTTTAATTTTTTAGTAATATACTATGTTATTTTTTTTTATTCATTTTGGAATATATATTTCTAAAATATTACTAATGCCGCTCCTAAAATTATTACAAAATTTAGTCTTGTTTCCCCGTGATTCATAATATCTATCACGGACGGTATAACGGATTCGGACAAAGTTAATATAAATTGACTGATACGGATTGCGTATCGGACTTAAAAAAAGAGTCGCGTATCGGTCGATACGGTGAACTATATCCTTACCTAAAGTTTTAGGTCTGCCCCGATCGCCAGAATTGAAGATATGTTTTGTTTGCTTTGAAAAAAAAAAAAAAAAATGTTTTTCACAGTTGCGTACTCATTTATTGAAATTTTGGGTCGTAATTTATTTCTTTATAATTGTTGAGATTGACCCTAGAGCTAAATAAAACAATCTTAAATCACATTCAAAAGTTCATCAACTTATATAATCTCATGTAATAAAATATAAAATTAACTTGGTTGAATGGAGGTTTGTCCTTTTGTATACAGTCAAGAATGAAGTTCATTTTGGAATTTCATCATTTCTATGGCCCGAGTTTGAATAATTTACACTTTGTTTTGTTTTACATGAAAGACATTGAAATGTGGGGATTTGAATCCCTAGTTTTTGAAATCAAAGAAATTTAAAATATAAAATAGATTTCATAGAATTTGAGGACGAAATTGTTGTCAATGCCATTCAGGATATGTCCAGATTAGAAATTCGGTAGCTCGTGCACTTGGAAAGTTTTTTTCAGTTAAATATAATGTTACGGATAGCTTAAGAGGTGAAATTTGATCGTATTTTTTGTCTTAGAAAAATATACCAAGAAAATTGGTGAAATTTATAAATTATTTAATATATGAGTTTGGAACTTACTCAATTTTTCGTTATTTTTAATAAAATATGCGATTTCAATTATAATTAATAATGATAAAATGATTTTAAAATATTATATATATTTAAATTTCAGTTTATTCAATTTATTTCACATCAAAATCTCAGAATACTTTTAGTTCAGACAAAGTGTCACAATAATTGAATAATTGAATCCCACATGTGAGTTCTATAAAACCCAATAATTATGGATTTCATTTCAGAAAGTAGGCCGTGAAATTTATATCCACGTCCACACATTCATTTATTAACTTAATTCCGAGAATTGTGAGGGTGGTACGGTAATTTCACTTGGCCATGTGAAATTTACAAGGGTGGGCCATGGAGCTTGTGAGAGTGGCATGTCCGGTGATTTGACATATGAAAATACAAAAATGGGGCCCACGAAGGAGCAAAAGGGCTTGCAAATGAAAAAGTATATGGTGTTTTGTGGTGAGGCAAGCAAAGGGCCTTTAAGGCCCAAAGATACGTATCGGTGGTAACAACACAACAGTGGGGTCCACCTTCTTAAATTGTCTTTGATTATTGCCAGCTCTATCCCTTTTATATATATGGTCCAACTTTGCCTTAATTATCCTATTAAATAACCCACACTAGACTTGTCCAAATCTTACACGTCCACGTGGACAATTTCCTCTCAACACAAAAAATATTTAAAAATTAAATAAATAAATAATTTTAAAAGATCGTATTGAAATGGGTTGGTTTATCTTTGTTTGAATTGAATGATTTTAAAGAAATGAATTTAGATTCAATTATGTAAGAAATGTAGTTTGATTGATGTGAGAAGATTTCAAATGAATGGACTAGAGAGTTATATGTGTGAATGTCAAATAACAAGGTGTAAAGAATTATTTGAAATTTATTGGGGATAAAATTCAAATAGCACTTCTAATAAAATGCTTCTCCTATTTCTCTAATCTAATATAACTTGAATTACCCAATTTAAATAATTTACCTATGTAAACACAATTTCAAATCCATTTATTTATTCAAATGGACTCAAGATTTGACTTTATGATGACCTTCTCAATATCACAGAGTATAGATCCTCCTCTGTACTAAATCATGTTGTAGCATTATTATAGTGTTTTTCAATGTATTTAAATCACTTTTCAACACATTTGTTTTTTATTTTAACATAATCTGGAGAGGAGAATAACTTGAATGGGTTGTATACCATATTTTTAGGATCATTTTGAAGACAAACTCTAGATTTATTCACTTTACTCTATTAAGATATAATAAGAGTCTTCCACTTATTTATGTGACCAAGGGATTGGGACGATCAGGTACGTTGAACGCTGCAACACAGCAGCGCTTGTACTCTATTAGGTAAAATCAAAACAAATATGTTGAAACATGATTTAAGTACGTTGAAACTAGAATGAATGTGGTAAAGAGATTTTCACACATTGAAAACTAAAACGAATGTGTTGAAAATGAATTTAAGTATATTAAAATCTAAATTAAGTGTGTCGAAAATGGATTTAGGTTTGTTCAAAAAAAACATTCAGTACCCTTACAATAGGGACTACTACTGCAGAGGATTCAAATTCCAGACTCTAAACTAAATTTTAAATTTTTAAATGATAAGAAAAGTAAATAGAACATATTAGCAAAAATCTAGAATATTGAAAAAGTAGAATTATAAAAGTTGATTTTTAGTTTCATAAGATAATGACTGAAGGTACTGGTTTCTGACAAGCATTAGAATTCAGTGACAAGGAAACAAAGATGGACTAGATTGAATTAGCCAAAGGATATTTGTTCAAATGAACTCAAGATTTGACTTTATGATGACCTTCTTATGATGTTTTTCAATGCATTTAAATCACTTTTCAACACATTTGTTTTTTATTTTAACATAATCTGGAGAGGAGAATAACTTGAATGGGTTGTATACCATATTTTTAGGATCATTTTGAAGACAAACTCTAGATTTATTCACTTTACTCTATTAAGATAATAAGAGTCTTTCACTTATTTATGTTTATGTGACTAAGGAATTGGAACGATCAGGTCTGTTGAACGCTGTAATACAGCAATGCTTGTACTCTGTTAGATAAACACAAAACAAATATGTTGAAACATGATTTAAGTGTGTTGAAACTAGAAAGAATGCGGTAAAAAGATTTTCATAGTTTGAAAACTAAAACGAATGTGTTGAAATCTAAAATAAGTGTGTTGAAAATGAATACCCCTACTAATGGCCAACTAAATTTTAGAATTTTAAACGATAAGAAAAGTAAATAGAACATGTTAGCAAAAATCTAGAATATTGAAAAAGTAGAATAATAAAAGTTGATTTTTAATTTCATGAGATAATGACTGAAGGTATTGGTTTCCGACAAGCATTAGAATTCAGTGACAAGGAAACAAAGTTGGACTAGATCGAATTAGACAAAGGATGTTACTTAGGTAACGGGCATGTGAGTACATTGAATAACCGATATGTTTGAATTGTAAGTATATATATTATCATTATTATTATTTTGCTAGATGTGAGCCTGCCGATGGAGATCAGCTGAAATGTACCACAATTTACCTTTTTCCATTTGAGTTGTAATATCACCTCTAATCTGCTACACTGTCTCTTTCAAGAAATGAAATGTTTTTCGACATTGTTATGATTTGATGTTGTTTATCACATATTGATAAAGATCTAAAAAGGATCTTAGGGTGCGTTTGATTGTAAAAAATTACGATCTGATAATTTGAGTTCGATTCTCAATGTGTAACATCTTAGTATAATTTGGTAATTTTACCATAAAAGTTTGAAGAACATTCTGCAAGCTGATTATCACTATATTATCATTACTTTGCATAATTAAACTAAGTCTCACAATTTTATTTTTTACTGTTCCTTATTCAACCTCTATTATTATTATTATTAATTTTTGAAAATTGACTCCTAATTCCACCTCAGCGTAGTTTTCCCTTCAAATAGTAGTCATGTGAGACCCATAACATGGTGGAACCTAAAAAATCACCATACTATTGATGGTGACTGGGGATGAAAATATCATGAGGGCAAGGAATGGATAGTTACAGCACAATTGTTAATGTGGTTATTGTAACATATATGTGTTTTGCGATCAAATTTAAAAACTTAAATTATGTGTTTTGCGATCAAATTTAAAAACTTAAATTATTAGGTGGAACTAACACCCAATCTATATATATTTATTTACTTTTTTATTATGATTCGATATGGGACAAGTTCTCCCTTGTTACATTCTTTCTCTACCTGAACTTGTAACACCCTCATTCGATTCAAAGATGGCATGCTCGAAAGCTTAGCGTAATACCGGATCAAGAATTTGATCGGACTCTGATATCAACTGTAACGGGTGAGTGCTTTATGATCTGACCCAAATATTTAAACTAACGTGGAACAAATCCACCTTGTTACATTTAACCGCTTTTCAAAAAATAGAGAGCTAATGTGGAAACTCCCAAACCGATCAAACAATGAGTCATGAATTCATGCTAAAAAGTCTAGATTGTTATATATATGTGTGTGTGTAAGTGGGGTCCACTCATATTTATCCGAAATATTAGCTTATAAGAGAAGTTCCTTGCTTAACTTATAGAAGAAGCTCGTTACTTAGCTTATAAAGGAAGTTCATAATCTAACTTTTAGAAGAAGTTTCTTAATTAATTTACAAAGGAAGTTCGTTATCTAACTTTTAGAAGAAATTTTTTAATTAGCTTACAAAAGAGGCCCATTCTTTAAGCTATATATATATACACTGTGATCTTATGTTTGATAGATGTACTTGACAAGTGAATAAAAGAAAACTTTTTACTTTATTATTTTCTGTCTCATTGTTCTTTGATCTTCGTTTAATTCTCTCTCTTCTTGTCAAAAGCTTGGCATTCTTGTTGCCCTATATATATATATATATATATATATATATATATCCCGTGATCTTATGTTTGATAGATGTACTTGACAAGTGAATAAAAGAAAACTTTTTACTTTATTATTTTCTGTCTCATTGTTCTTTGATCTTTGTTTAATTCTCTCTCTTCTTGTCAAAAGCTTGGCATTCTTGTTGCCCCATAAGGTACAGAGAAGTAACAAGACCTGAAATAAATGGTATTTTATGCAGTTAAAAGCCCACAAACAACTAGCAGAAGTTAGAGAAACAATAAATTTGGGCCCTTACACAACAAAAAGATAGCCCACACAATAGGCGGACTCTAGCCCACATTAGTCTGAGTACCATGTTTTAAGTTAAATCCACATTCAACATTGCATCAACGATTTCAAGCTCTTTAATCTTTAATCTAATTTAAGGTGCAATTGTAGGAAACATTTTCATGAAAACTAAATCTGTTTTTGTTATTTTACTAACATTTCTAACGAGTTTAGATGATGGGACAATCTTATTAGCCTAATAGAAATAATGTAATTTTTTTTTTTTTTTTTTTTTTTTCTCGTAAATAATACACCTATTATGTTCTTCTGAAACTTGGGACCTTCTACTTTAAGAATTGGAGAGATATTCTATTAATAATACACCTATTATGTTTTGTAATTTTCCCTTTTTTTCTTTCTTTTTGGCAACCTGAATTCTTGTTTCATTATCACCCTTCCATTTTAGGGGGGAGAGCGAGAGAGTTAATGGTGTTTTTCCACCAAGATGTGCCTCATTTCATGATTTTGAACAACTCATGGACCACGTCAGTTAGCCAGGTAGTTTTGCTGATTAAACCCTCTTTTTGGTTACTCTTTCCGTTCTAAAATAGTTCACTATTTTGAAAAATGTGACTCTCCCAAAGTGCCAGAATATTTTGGAACAGAGGGAATAGTTAGTTTCACAGTTGTTCATTGCATATATGCTTTATATTAGTGTGTGTGTGTGAGAAAGAGAGAGAGAGTGTGTGTGTGTGTGTGTGGTGTTTTTCCACCAAGATGTGCCACATTTCATGATTTTGAACAACTCATTGACCAGTTCGGTCGGCCAGGCAGTCTTTCTGGCTAGCTAGTTTCATCGTTGTGGTTCATTGCATGTATGCTTTATATTAGTGTGTGTGTGTGTGAGAGAGAGAGAGAGAGAGTGTGTGTGAGTGTGTTTTTCCACTAAGATGTGCCACATTTCATGATTTTGAACAACTCATTGACCAGTTCGGTCGGCCAGGCAGTCTTGCTGATTAAACCCTCTTTCTGGCTAGTTAGTTTCATCGTTGTGGTTCATTGCGTGTATGCTTTATATTAGTGTGTGTGTGTGTGAGAGAGAGAGAGAGAGAGAGCACCGAAATGTTTGATGATGCAATGGATCAAATCTTATCACATCAACTCATCAACTAAAGCTACTGCATGTTTCGTACGTTCACATTCATTATTGTTTTAAATATGGATGTATTGTGTTATGCTTTTTAGGCCCTTATCGTTTCCTTAGAAGTAGATGGATACAAGGACATTAAGTTACTTGTTTGCACGTTTAAATTAATGTACTATACATGATTTTATGAGATCAGATCTTCATCAGTATATATATATATATATATATATATATATATATATATATAAATCTTTGCTATTTTTTTTCATACACTATATATATACGGTCATTCACAGAAATATCTCGGATGATGAATGATATATACTGATGAAGAATATATATATAATTTTTGGGTTTTTTAATTAAAAAAAAGGAGCAAAGATTATCTTCAAGATTTCTTAAAAGGAAAGATATGTTGATTGCATTTCTTAAAAGAGGTAAAATCGTGAATGAGTTTGACACAACCATGCCTATCTGATGCCAATTCATCGTAGAAATTCAGTAATGTACATGGTGTTGAAGCATTAATTATCTTATGAAATTTAATTTATGAGACTAGAGAAAAATAATAGTTTAAATGACTATACAATAATAACTTTTTATAACAACTAAATCATATCCATCAGGGATGGAGTCAGAAAATTGTGTGAAATGAACAATGGTGTAATTTTTTAATAATTTCAGTGAGGGATGGTAGTGTAATCTTGTAGGTATATATATCAAAATGAATAAATTAATAGAATATCTATATCTATTTATTTATATTATTCTAAAAGTGTAAGTCCCTCTCCTAATTTCTTAATATTTTTTATTTTTTTTTTAAATACAGACAACTCTAAAAAGATCTCATTAAAGCTGAATTACATCTCTAGTTTGTTTTTTTCTTTTTTTCTCCTAGGCAGGAAAGTTAGCTTGTTAGTATGTTGAAGGGGGTGTAGATTCGAATCTAGGCCAAAAGTCTCAAACATCACATTCCTTGCCACTCGACTATCACGCCTTTGGCCCAAACATTACATGCCCTACCACTTGACCACTACACATATTTTCAGGAGTTACAACTCTTTGAGTTGTCCATTTCTCCTTATTGGAGTTGCCCATTATTTTATATTTACTCTATTATTTGTTTTAAGAGATACAATTCTTGAATTGTCCTTTCTCCTTATTTTTATATTCAAATTTAATTATTTCATGAGTTACAACTCTATCCATTTCTTCATTTTTTATGCATGTTTTGTTTATATATAATTGTTATTTATTTCAATCGTTACAAAAAAATATTAAGTACCGAACAAACTCTAAGGGCATGTTTGGTTAGACAAATTTTTTTATAGAGAGTGAAAGTGAAGTGAAAGAAAGAAAAATCAAGTTTTCATCATGCATATGGTTAGCAAAAAATATTTTGAAGAAAGTTGGAAGAAAAAATTATTTTATTAGTTTGGATAGTGAAAAGGAAAAGAAAATGATCTACTTACTAAAAATACCCTTATAATTTTAAATAGTAAAAAAATAAATAAATTTATGTTAGATCGATAAATATTATTTATACTTAATTATTTATTTTAGTAAGGAAATAGTGAAATGTGGAATAGAATAGTATGTAATATCAAAATATAATTTTTTTTACTTTCTCCTCTCTCTCTATATATTTACTTGTTTATGTTTTATTTCAAGATAATGTTTGATATTAGATATGAAACATATTGTCTTAAGATAATGTAGATTAGTTTTCACCTAAGACTTTTGTTATCAACAAATAGTTATGTATATATATAATAGCTCTTAATCATTATTAATTATAGAAAAATATATTTTAATTATTTAAGACATGTATATCAAAAAAAAAATGAAAAAAATTAATTAATTTTGGATGCACACATAAAATTAGTAATACTTGATTTTATAAAAAAGTAATTTACAGAAGAAAGAAACCCTCCGGTATAATAGGAAAGTAATATATAAAGTGCACAATTTTTGCGGGAAAGTGAATTTTCGTGTGTTTTTTGCACGAAAAATTTTGAGGAAAATTTTCAGATACGGGAATTCTACTTTAATTCTTCAAAACTTTCACTTTCCCTTTAACCAAACTTTCAAAAAATTTAAATATTTTTCTTTTATTTTCCTTTCGGGTTACCTGACGCTAACCAAATGAACCTTAAAGGTGGATAGATCAATAGGAAGAAGACCATAAGGGTACTTCGATGGAGAGAAGATTGTATGTTAATTTAACATGTTCACTGCTATTACAAAATGATAATTTCATTTGAAACCTTGTATTCTAATTTTTTTTTTTTTTCGAAGGGTGGTATTCTGATATTGATTTTTAAGGATTAAAACGTTTGCGAAACATAGTAGGAAGGTAGCAGAAGTAGGGGACTCAAATAACAGAGGAAGGCGGAGCAAAGGAGTCAAGCTCTCAAATGAGTCTGGACGTATTGAAGAAGAAAATGCACTAAATAGTTATTGTCTTTGAATTAGAGGGGCATGTGTTTATTTATTCAAAATGATATTTTTCTTTCAAAAATTTGTCACAAAAATTTTAGAAACTCAAATTTATTTATTTATTTAATGTTGTCTTTATTGTATTTATTTTATTCAAAATGATATTTTTATGTTATCATTATGCGTATAAGTTATAAAAAGAAATTTCTTATAATAATAATAATAATATGACTTTCTATTTTTTTACAAAAATAAAAATTTGGATGATAAATTCTCAACCGGACTTTTCAATACACACTTCATTCCTCGTTTAATATTTCCTACACGCTAAAAAAATTCTAACCCAAATGGTATAACCTTTCATTCCCAAACGAGGGTTGAGGTCCCATTAAAGACACATGAGATATAGATGTGTTGTTTGCTTTAAAAAAATTATTTGCGTTATCACTCTAAAAAAAAAAAAAAAGAGTGAACAAATATGTTATTTCTCCATTTTTTTTTTCCCCAAAAATATTACACTCTCAATTCCAATTATAATAGTAAGAGTGTTTTCATGAAAAATGTGATTCTTAATTTCTTATACCCCTATAATCATTGTGTTTCAATACGGAAAAGTAAGAAATTATTTTTATTTTGCCTTTATTTTTTCATTGAAGTAATTTCAGAAACAAAATTTAGGTAAAAAAAAAAAAAAAAGAGATCAAGAATAGCTTTTTTAATAGAAATATATTTCAAGAATATAGATAACTCTCTTAATATAAAGATACCTCTTACAAGTTTTTTTTTGGTTGGCATTATTATGAAATCCATTACATACAGCAAGTTTTCATATTTTATATTATATCTATAATGTTAAATGTTAAAAATATATTATATCTATAATGTTATATTATATACTTTTACTAGCAAGTTATTCATCAACTCTTGAACGGATTAACTAAGATATTTAACAAATTTTGTACTTATAATAAAAAAAAACATATTAATTTTTTAATTTAGTATTCGCTGTAGGTTTTTAATCACGTGGTCTTTTTTCCTAGTATCACTAATATATATATATATATATCAGTGACAGACTTGTGAATGTATCTGTCGCTAAACAGTGAAAAAAATTATTATCATGGTCCTGCAACTAGTGTGATCCAAAAATACTGGGAAAAAGTCGATGCACGTGGCAAGCAAGTGATGGCATGATTGTATGGAACAGAAAATGGTGGAGGTCCAACATGAAAGCTATGGTCTTCGACGCACGATGGTTGAAGGCTTTGGCAACCAAAGAAAGCAGGAACACGTGTCGAGTAATGAAAGTATGGGTAGTGGGCTCCTCACATGCTTCTCTATGGAGTGAAGGTGGACCTGCCACCTGTTTTCGCCTAACCCAATCACAATCTTATCATAACGTCGGCTCACATTTAAGAACTTCCAAACATTTTATTTTATTTTATTTTTATTTTATTTTTATTTTTATTTTTTTTACGTGCATTGATCTCACAACTTATATACCATTCAAATGTACCATTTAAATCAAAAATATTATTTAAAAGTGAGACATTAAGAACTTACCTCTCAAAACCCCATTGTAACCTCAGGGACAAGGACCTCCAACCTTAACCCCACTTCTTTTGTCCACTTTTATTCTTTGTTATTCCTGAGTGTAATAATATATCAACAGCCAAGATGGCTTTTAGATGCCTTTAACTCTTGATTGTGTTTCTTCTTTTATTCTATGATTTGGTTCTCCTGCTTGGTGCAAAAAATATATATATATATATATCAAGAGTAAAACATTTGATTAAAATTATATAAATAAAAAATAAAATAATGATAATATATTATAATTAATGTCATTTATATTCATATGGGTTATTTTCACTGACACTCTCCTCAGATTTGATCAAATATCACATTTAATTATTTGTCAAATTTAACTATCATTCAGACCCCAATTTCCTTTTTTCGTTAAAAATATACAAAATAACAAATTTATCCCTATTTTTCAATCTATTTTAATCCAAAATATCAAAAATTTAAAATAACTAAATTGCCCTCATTTATTACTCTGTCAACCCAAAACTCTTCATCTCACTCTTTTCTCTATAAATATATATGTATATATTTTGTGTACATGATGAGATATATATATATATATATATATATATATATATATATATATATAAAGAATAATTTTAAAAAATAATTATAAATTTATCATTATAATTTGGTTGGTGTAAATAATGAGAAATATATATATGTATATATATATATAAAGAATAATTTTAAATTTATACAATAAAGGTCAAAGGGTATTCAAGACATTTTAACCCTTTTTTTTTTTAACATATTTTTAGAAGGGTAGTAATGTCATTTTACATACAAAAGATATCTGACATACTTGAAGTATATGTAAAAAACGAATCTAACCATACATTTATAATGCGAGTGATAATTATTTTTAAAAAATAATTCAATTTAATATTTGACCAAGTTTAAAAAGGTATTGATGAAGTTAACCCCATTCATATTTATAGTAAGACTTGAAATCTCAACGCTGTATCTTCATTTTAGAGTGTGAAGGGCTCGAAACCCTTTGGTAAGTCCATCCATATCCTAGTTGATTTTTGTACTCTCATATGATCTTTTAAAATAAGGTATAATTTCCGCATGTCAATTTGAATCTCTTATTATTTTGATTTTTTTATTAGTTTCAACAGTGCTTTCTAAAATTTAAATTGGATGTAAATTGAAATTTAAATTGAATTTTTGCTATGACAATCCTCTCAAGTTAAACACGAATTTTTTTTAAAAAATAAAATTGAATCTAAACCCATTCTCTTTATTGATGATTTCATGTAGGCGATGATGAAATTTTATTTATTTATTTTTTTACTTTATCAAGTGAAACATTTTACTTAATCATTTTTTTTATGATAATATTTTAATAAATTTTTTTTCCTCTTTAATAGAGATTCATCAATAACTTAAACTTAAATCGAACTCAAAATTTTGAATGTTATAAAAAATAAAGTCGTAGAGAGTTCAAGTTAAAAGACAAAGTTAAAGAAAATAATTTAGAGTTCGACACTCAAATAATGTGTGAGTGGATGCTAATATTGTCATCATAATATTCGCTCTCATTCAAATAAAATTATTCTAATCTGTCCTATTGTCGGACTTTTATTATTTACTCAAAAATTATTTGTTTAACCAATTCGTTTGATTCATTCAAATTTGTACACCAACTTAATAATTGCAAACATAATTCATTCTTGTAACATATGAATAAATTCCAATCCTATATAGAGTAGTTCATTCTTGTAGCATACGAATTGATTCCATTCTTTGAAACAAATAATTGCATGATATACTAAAATACCTTCCCATGAATCTTGTATTGCACATGAAACGACGATTGAAGAGAGGGACCCAATTTTGTCTAATGGCTTCCCACTTTACGCCACAATTTTTGTCTTTTTTGTACTTGAAGACAAAGAAGACTAAAAGCCAAAACTTAAAAACTTAAAAAAAAAAAAAAAAAAAAAAAAAAAAAAAAAAAAAAAAAAAAAAACTGTATATTTTTTTTTTTAACATGGGATGGACCATTTCGTGCAATGCTAAGGAAAATTATTTTACTATTTTTAACTTTAGTATATATCACATGTGGGGAAACTGGAAATTAGTTATGGAGCCAAAAAGATTAATAATTGCGCATCATGTCATTGGTCACAACAGATTGGTACTTTAGACTTTGTCGTGTGTGTATTTATATACTCCATAAAATATATATACAGATTTTTTTCCCTCCTTCCCCTGACATTAATATATGAATAAAATGTAATATAATACTGGTCTACATTGTATTATTAAATTAAAATTAATATACATTGTGATTTTATCATTAAATTAAAATTAATATTCATTGTGATTTCGTTTATTGGAATGTGGCCAAAGATAGTTAATCACATGAGTCTATTCTGTTGGGTTTGTGGCTCAAAATTTGTGCGCAGAAAATTAGTTTCTTTTTTTGTTTAGGAAGTTGCAAGAAATAGTTTCCTGATTGGTTTTAGAAATTAATTTTAGAGTTGAAAATGGATATGATAATTCCTTATAAGTAAGTTGATCCTTGTCCAACAAGGAATTGAATTTGAGGAATACTTGTGTAACAAGGAATTGAGTTTTGAAAACTCTATAAATAGAGATGGGTATGAGGGGTTTAGAAAGGAAAGAGAAGAGAGAAAAGATATAAAGGGTTTAAGGGTGAGTGTTGTGAGGAGAGAGGAGAGTATATGTAATTCTTGAGTGTATACATATAATCTCAAAAGAGATGATGAGTGAGTGAGTGAGTGGGTGGGGGTTTTGACATGTGGTTGTATATTCTCTTCTTTGATTTATAATATTAAAATCTCTTCCCCATGGACCTAACCTAGAGTTAGGTGAACCATGTAAAATATTATGTTGTGCGTGAATGTGTGTGATTGTTATCTCTATATATGTTTGTATTGATGTGATTTGATAATATTTTCGTTGTGTGTGATGAACGTGGGATTTAACTCTCAACAACAATTAATCGTCGAACGAGTTAGAAGGAATTAATTATTTTCAACATATTCTTTGTAGTGTTGTAATTACATATGTTTAAAACATATTTATTATATATTTTAACACAATTAAAATATAAAATAACACGAAAGTTAAATTTATTTTAAATAATTTGTTTCTTGTTTCAATATATTTATAAATATATTAAAAATAGATGGTATGTATAACATACTACGAGAAGTTGGACTCATGTCATATATACCAAAAGTTACTTTATCTTGATCTTGTCATATTTGAATATGCTCACCGACCCAGACTTTTATCACCACCATACCAATAATGGGTGTAAAAGTCTTCCATTTCTTTAAAATCTCCACAGATTCCATTAAAACCAATCACAAAGATTACATGAGCATTTTTTATACTTCTTCTACCTTTTTCTAGTTGATTTGAGTATTTACGTTCTCTTATTAGGTAAAACTAACTCATTATCAATGTTAGATAAGTTTTTCCTCGTAATATTTTCTTCTATCCGAACTCGTAACGCTCTCATTGTGGTCGAGCCACCCTATTTATCCAGAATAATGTATCTAGATATATTCGAATTAAACGCTTAACGTGATACCGAATCAAATACTGAGTTTAGTTTAAATATCCATCTCGTTTTGATATAAGACAAGTCTTTTTTTATATTCTCTCTGTTTCATAAAGTGTCACTTTTAAAGAATCGTAACTCTTACAAATTGAACTGACATAATTTCTCAAAAACGACACTATTTTTAAAACGGAGAAAGTAATACACAGCATCTATTGCCAGTTTGCCACACCGTATGAAATCTAATTTTCATAGATAAGGTTTCACGCGTGCGATTACACCAACTAGTCTAACCAGCCATTAATTTCACAGGAAATGTATAA
Organism: Cornus florida; assembly: GCF_030987335.1. Lineage (NCBI taxonomy): Eukaryota > Viridiplantae > Streptophyta > Magnoliopsida > Cornales > Cornaceae > Cornus > Cornus florida. The sequence continues at coordinate 6,928,680 of NW_026775577.1, read as the reverse complement.
TAAAATGAAGAAAAGTTCAAATAAATTAAGCTAGCAGCTTGATAAAAAAATTTTAAAACTTTTGTCGTGATGTATTAAAATAGTATAAATCTTTGAGGAAGCCTATAAATGTAAACCGTGCTTCATATATTTATCTTTGTAAACTAATTCGGTCCATATTCTGACTAGACTAGGTATTTATATCATGAACAATTCAATGCCACCCAAAGATTATTTACATAGACAACTGGATTATATCTTTATTTTATTATTGAATTAAGGTAATTGCTTTTTTCTATATGGAAATGATCTTGAGTTGGACTTTCTTGTTCAAGAGTTTTTTTTTTTTTTTTTAATCGTGATAAATTAGAAGACGGAGACTCAAATAGAGGTATATTCGTTCGTAAAATTGGTGCTCCATCAAATTATTGGGTAATATTTCTTACCCAAGTGTCTGCTATTATTATTCTAGAGGAAAGAAACGTTTTATAATTTTTATTTTTATTTTTATTTTTTGCCAGGGGAAGATGGACTTCAAAAAAGCAAGAAATTAAACTGTGGACATGGTTTAATTGCAATTTAATTCTAGTTTGAAGAGCTTTTTATATGGGACTAATATCATTTATGAACTTGACTATTCAAATGTGTGATCGGTACCCAAATGTTGATGGATTATGCGCTTTGAACTATTTAAACATTCGTAATTGCCAAATTAGACTTCATGTAGTTTAGAATAGCCAGAAGTCAGATGCAACAAATACTATATGTAAAAGTTACAGCCACAACAAAATGACTTGGATTTGAATTGTCCCTATCAAATAGGGGCTATTGATGCCCAGGGCATAGTGGCGTTAACAAGGGATTCGGAAAGTAAGCTATTAAGATTTTGTTTTTGAACTGTACTCCTAAGTTAAATAGTGTGTGTGTTGTTAGGTCGATATACATACTTTAAGAAAGAAAAAAAAAAAAAAAATTAATAATAAAAATAATAATAAGGACTATTGATAAACATGATTTAGAAATAATCTGAACAAAATAATAAAAATATCATTCAAGATAGAAATCCTTTTACACTTCGAATTACGAATAACGTTTTGTTACTGTCCCGCAAAATTTCAAAAAAAAATTAGGCAAAAAATTTATTCAGTACAAAATAACTTACGTAAGTATCAATACATTTGCAAAATAGTCGAGTACTACATACATGAAATTAAGAAAGTAAGCTTAAAGATTAGGCATCGAGATTCTTTCTTATAAAACGAATGTCGTACCGATATATCGACTGGTTTAACGCTTATGATACATATTATATGGAATGTGACATTGCAATGACTTGACTTCAAAAAATGTAAGAGAGTCCGGTTTTGAAAATTTAATTTTGAGAAGAAAAAAAAAAGGGTTAGTAATTTTCTTTGAACAACTAGGGATGCAGTTGCAAATTATGTCATATATTCTTTAATTAGCCACGAAAATTTGGTTGGTGGCCTACCATATAAATTATATAATCCTACAATTGATATGTGTGTGTGTGTGTGTGAGAGAGAGAGAGAGAGAGTACTTCTAATTCATCACTTACTATGACAGGTCCTAGGACTGTAAAATATGTTCCATTACTAACTAATTGAGTTTACATCTATATATATATATATATATATATATATAAAATCTGTACACACACAACAGTCTAAAAGGAGCATTCAAAATTTACAGAAGACAAAAAGATTAGCAACTCGAAAATGAATACAATTTCATATAATACAGACAGGGCATTTCCTTTCATATAATTCGGATTTGGAAAATCTGTACACACATAACACAACAATCTGACAGCACTAACATTATTGAAGACATCTAATCTTCCTTCCTTCACTATGTTTTTTTCTTGAATTGCTACTATTTCATCTTCAAATTCAGTAGCTCCATAAACAATCAAGGTTCACTGGTCCACCTGAAGTAATTGGATCCTCTTGATCATCATAAGACCTATGATGTCCCATTTCATGGTTGGACACAACTGAAGACATGTCAATACTAAATCCTGTGTCCTGTGAGAACTCTGCTCTCGAATTTTGTTTCGAGTTCAACCCATTGTTCTGGAACAATTGCTTCAATATGGACTGATCTTGAATTAGAAAAGAATCCGAATATTGAAAATATTCAAGATTTGGGATAATTTGTGTGGGAAAGAATGATGGATTAGGAACAGAGACTTTTGGAGAAAGCAATGAAACAGGGGAGGTATGATGAGTAGGTTTTGTGGATGATGAAGAGGCTAATTGAGGTGTGTTGAAGCTATCAACCATGTCTTCCTGGGACTTCTCCTCCAATGGGTTGGAGAAGCAGGTCACGTAAGATGCATCGACACCAGTGCTTCGAGTCTGGCCATCAGAAACTGAACAATCCATTAATGGAGGCAAATTTGAAGGCTTCAATTCATCATTATCACCATAATAGCTCATCCTCACCATGCCTGAAATATGTATTTTCTTCCCTCCTGAAGTCTTTTGAAACACCCTGCATATCACCCACTCATTCTGAAAAAAAACAAATGAAAGAAAACATTAATAACCTACCAATCAAGCCTGTTATTTGTACTTCAACCCTTTGAACAGAGTTTTTCAAATAGAAAACAGAGGAAAACAGAGGATGAGCTATTATTCACCTTTGATAATTTATGGTGATTATAGATGGAAAATTTGCCCTCCAATCTATATTCATGCATGACCCAATTGGTCTTTTCGCCTTTAGGAGCTCTGCCTTTGTAGAAAACCAAAGTTTTCTTCATTCCAACAAGTGCTTTTGCCTTGTAAATCTCCTTGTCTTTGCCTGTTGCCTTCCAATAACCAGCCACAGTAGCTCTATTTGTCCTTAAACCAGTAGGGTACTTCCTATCTTTCACAAAGAAAAAATACCACTCTTTTTCACCCATTTTTGCCTTCCCTAATTCATTTATAAACAAACACAAAAGTATGAGAATGAGCAAACATATATGAATGAGTTCATAGTATGATTAAAACAAGTTTGAAAAACAAAAGATACAACATTTTCACTTACATGGCAAATCCCAAGGCTCAACCTTGTTCAAGTCAACCTCTCCAATTGCTGTTGCACAGAAGGAGATGTCAAGAGCCTTTGGGGATAAGTAGTGAGTTATGAGCTCTTCGTCGGTCGGGTGGAATCGGAAACCTGGAGGCAATTCCAATCCTTCATCTTCCCCACTAAGGCATGAAATTTTTTCCATTCCTATAAATGGGTAAAATTTTGATGAACAAGATCTAAATTGATAATCAAAAAGTGAAATAGCAAAAACCCAATACTAAAAACCTCTGAATTTGAAATGGGTTGCTACTAAAGATCTAAAAAATTGACGATTGAAGTGAAGAACTGAGGAATTAACCTAGGAAGGAATCAAAAACACTAATATGTTCTTAGCCAAAAGAGAGAGAATTATGGGAGTTAATTGTGAAGTTTGAATGAATATATATGCTGAAATAAGAGAGAAGAGAAGAGAAGAGAAGAGAAGAGAAGAGACTAAATCTTCTAACAGAGAGAGGAATATGTTGTTAAGAAAAGTGAATGGTCTGTGGAACAGAACTCCCTAAATAGTGGTTCTTGGGGGAGAAAGAAACGTGCTTTGTAAGGCAACTTGGTGGGTAATTTCTGGTTTTTAGCGCTCCCTTTCACATTCCTGTAATTATCATATGCTTTCTTTCTTCTTCAATTTGACCAGGAACAACTCATCTCTACACCCTGCATGTACATGTGATAATAACTCATTTTGATTTAATTGATGTGTGTGTGTGTATATATATATATATATTTGTTGTGTACTCTTAAAGTGAACAAAATTCTATCTAGTGTCGTGTTCAGTTACGTAACAAGATGTACTATTTCACCGAAGAGGATCATAGATCACTCTCAAAATATCTCATAATTTACATGTTCAGGATGCACTGTTCCACTAAAGAGGGTCCAAGATCACTCTTAGAGTATCTTATAGTTCACTAACCGATGCAAGCAGTCAACATTCTAATTGTATCAGACAATTACCCAAATAAAAAATAAAAAATAAAAAATAAAACTCTAAAAATGACTCCAAAGTAATTCCAATTCTGATCTCCAAGAATTACTATTAGTTAAAGAGACAACTTTTCAAAAAGACTGAAGATAAATGTGTTAGTTCTCATTTGTTCAACCACAGTTATCTATTATGTCATATAAAGTAATTTAAACAAAAATTAAGAACATTGTTTTAAGCCAAAAGAGACATCTCTTGACAAACCTGTTACCAAAGCGATTAGTATTTGAATGTAAAGAAGTTTACACAAGAACTTAAATCCATTAAGTACAAAATCAGCACAAGTTTTTCCATATATTTTTCTTGGGTTTTCTTATATCAAAATGACCAATATGCCCTCGTGACCAAATTTGTCCACTACATGCGCACCACATGAACTCTTGTTTATATACAAATCATATAATAATTTACAAGAACATTGTTTTAAATATTTAAGTATGGAAAGGATGGGTTTGTTAGACCAATGGTCTAATAAAGGTTGTTGTGTGTGTAGTGTGGGAGAGAGAGAGAAAGAGAGAGAGGGAGAGATGATAATCCATGAACATGCCCCCACCTCTAATCCAAATCAACTATTGCATCAATTTTTATTACCTCAATTAGTGTTGCAAGTGAGATGATCAGTGATTCAACCATAGCAAAACAGGACAGAATAGCTTGCGTCCTTATCATTAAGTGGTTGTGTTTTTGAACTCAAGAACAAGTCAAAACTTTCCCAGTCAGCTAGAAACCCCATTATTGTACTGTACCATTCTACCTTTATCACAAGAAAGAATTATGTAATTGGTCTGTTTGTTTCCTAGGAAAAGTAAATCCACATACATTGTCTCCAAGCACCACATTATTGGATGTGGTTTACAAGTCCTTTGTCATGACTCTGTACTCAGTTATCCCATAAATCTCATAATCATGGAAAGCGACTAATCATTTTTTTAAACTATTGATGTAATTTTGGATAATATTTACAGGACAGAGGTTGAATAATTGTTCTCATAGCGTGCAAATCTTTTCCGTACACCAATGATGCTTCTTCTTTCATAGGATGTGATTGAATCACATGGTACCATGCCTCAAAGGCATGAACAATGTTTTCGATGACACAATTAAATTAATCCTATCATTAAAAAATTGACACGTACCGTGTGTTTTTATCGACACACTATTTGAACTTACCTGATGAATTCAAAATTTCTTGATTTCTACATAGTGTTCCTACTCATTTTCAAAGGTTGGTTTGTCTCCTTAGACATTTACAATTATCCGAACAAAATTCGGAAAATAACCCTAATACTGAGAAAGTCAACAATTTCATGTCGTGTCAATTGAAAAATTGAATTGGCTCATGTGAATTGCCAATTTCTAAATTTATGGTGACTTATAAAAGAAAAAGGGTCATTCCTCAATAATGGTATATTCTCAGTGACAAAATTGAATAAATATTTATTTTTGACATTATCTTATGATAACTTTTTTTTTTTCCTACTAAAGGTAAAGTAGGGTGATATGAGGACTAGTTAGTGCGGATGTATAGTGTCCTCCAAAATTGTATGCACTGATCAAATTTCAACTTTTGTTAGCACTAGAATCAATCCTCAACTTTCACTGAAATGCACCAAAACTTTATATCTCAAACACTGTCAAAATCACAAATTTCAACAAAAATGCTTGTCACACCACAAAGTTTGGCCAACTATAATTTTTGTCCTCAGTGAATAGGTAATGTCAAACATGCCTTAAGGTGGTATAAACAGAGCCACGAGTCATCAATACAATAAGATTAATCGACCAATTGTGTAATACTATCAAGAAACACGTAATTAGTTGTTCTTTATGATAAGTAATGCTTCAAAAGTACAATAAAATATGGAATTAGACAAAAATTAAAGTACTAATCAAAATAATAATTTGCTAATGTGTATTCCACATGGTGCTTTATGTAAGATTCCTTCCAATCCAGTACTATGAAAAGATTTTTTCTATCATCTAGTGGCTAGTGCTTGCTACCTAACCTTTGTGGAGTGAGATGTTCACATTCTGTAGTTGTCGTTACCTTCAAAAGACTAAAAACTCCAAAATACCCTTTGTCTTAAGCTTTTTATATATGTCAACATAACCATCTACTCATCTTCCCAAAAAAAACATAACCATCTACTACTCTCTCTCTCTCTCTCAATGAGTAATTATACATTAGTGTTGGGATCACACACTTGCAATGTTGATATTACCATTGAAAATGTGAGAATACACCGGAGAAAAAAATATGAAATTTCACTTTGTGTGAGTAAAGAGGTTACTAACACTTATATGCGTAGATGTTTTCTAAGTGTGCAAACGTGTTTTGAATATTGTGAGTACACATTATATTAAGTAAACAATATCTACACAACGAGACAGTTCAAGAGTCATGACAAATGATATTAGAATCAATCCCCAGTCAGAAATGGAACAACCAACGAGGATGTTGGATCCTAAGAAGGAATAATTAGAATTAATTCCCAACCGAAAATGGGACAGCCAACGAGGATGCTAGGAATAATCATAATTAATCCCCAACGGAAAATGGGACAGCCAATGAGGATGCTATGTCCTAAGAAGGAATAATCGTTTGGGTGAAGAGGTCGTTGACACTTATATATGTAGATGTCTCCTAAATATATAAACACATTTTAAAAATCGTGTGTGCACATAATGTGTGAAATGGACAATATTGTTTCGAAATAAAAGATGAAGGTTCAAATGGCGAGTTAAACTCTTCCCATTATATATTACTTTTATAAGGTCATGATGGTCATTTTAGGAGCACCTAATTAGAAGATCCAAAACAAGGGATATAGTAGTCATTTTATTCATAGGTTCTAAATTTTTGTTACTAGTTTGTACACATTATTAATCAATTCTTAATCCAACTCCAAAAGTAAACCTTTTTGCACGAGGACACTAATAATTAATTAGTGATTATTTACCAAGCAAGACGCGTGTTAACTATAGATTGTTTGAGGGAATTTCAATCGTTTCAGAAACTCTTATCATCGGACGGATGAGATTTGGTCTATAGTAAACAGCCACATTTGCCACCTAAGATACGAGAAAAATGAAATGGACACTGCCGCCAATGCCGACGAAATACTACTACTAATTACCACGTGAGGAGTTCTGATTGGTTGGATAGAAAATGTAATACCGAACCTACTTTTGCTAAGCTAAAACAAACAGTTGACTATAAACCCTAATTAGCAATTGTGGGTCATGTCTCCCCTCTTCCAACATGGCACCACCACGGGAACTCACACGTGGCAAAATAGGATTCGTGGACAAGTGTAATTGGTATTATGTTTGACATGATTAACCAAAAGTTAGGCAACCCCATTTAAATATAATATAATTAATATATACATATGTGTGTAGAATGCAGATATGGTTATAGTCAGCTATGTTGAAGCCTAAACCAGAGAAATATATATATATATATATATAATGAGAAGTCGCTCTAAAGCTATAAAGTAAACTTCGAATATGTATAATTATTTACAAAACATATTATTTAAAGTATTATGTTTTTGCGTGATGTGAAAGTAAAACATCTACGGTCCAAGTTTATGGACCGTCCCAAAAAGCTCATTCCTAAAACAAATCATTGTTATTTACACATTTGAAAATGATAATGATTTCAAGTATTCAAACCTCAAATTGAACACTGATCGTCACTCCTTTACATTTTTCTTAAAAGCTGGTTAAAGAAAATTTGGAAAAATGGCAAGGATCGATATTTGAACCAGTATTTAGTAGTGAAAGAATTGTTTACAACTTGTAAATATTAGTTTTTTTCTTTTTCTTTTTTTTCATAAATATTAGGTTTTTTCTTCTTATTCCTAGTCGATCAGTAAATATTAGTTTTAGATCAAAACAGCAGATTAAGTTTTTTAGCCAATCACTTTTTTAAGATTAACAAATCCATTTTAACTTTTTGAGTCTAGGTTAATCAATTAATATTAATGCAAATAATTAATGTGCAATGTGATCGAACATGCAAATACCTAACTTAATAGGCAAGGAAATAATACGTTTAATGTGATTATATATCTTTGTATTAGCTAGGTTCATGTTTATGATTGATCAAAAATTAGGAAATTAGGTAACAATGGATATTGAAAAAGTTTGTGTTTCAGATTCAGTGTTCATATATATATATATATATATAATCATTGATTGATTGAGGCCAAGATTTTTTTGTTGATTCCGACTTAGGGAACATGATTCAAAGAACCTCTTCAAATAATGGTCTGAATTTCTGGTAACAAAAACATGAAGGTAAGAGATAAGGTTGAAATGTGTCTAAACAGAAGGTAAGAGATAAGGTTGAAATGTGTCTAAACAAAAATGGCAAGATGCTTTTTTTTATTATTTTTGTTTTCATACTAAAACTTGGGTAACTAAGTATCCTCTTTACAAGTGTGAATAGATATGAGAGAGATCATTATAATATATATTTAATTATTTCCATTATAAAAAAAAATTCATATATATCTGGCTGGATGTTGTACCACTGTTATCAAAGTCAATGGAAACACTGTATCTTTGAAGAATGAAGGATAATATCTTTGCAAGATTATATATATATATAATGGTTTGTTTATATTTTAGACAATTTAATTATATATATTTCTTGTTCTTTAAGATGTCATGTCATGCATAAGCCTAAGAACTTTAGGAGGTGGTAGATCCTGGTTGGTTTATTCTATAACAACCAAGGATTATACCAGCATCCCTAATCACTTTAATAATCATTCATTTATTTTTATTTAATTTCAATGTGTTTAGCAAGAGCAAGTCAGTCCTGAATCGACACTGTTCAATCAATATATCAACTTCAAGTAGAATTTTTTTTAGAAAAAGAATCAATAATATATGGTCAGTTGTTGTGTTACTAATTGATTGATTTGAACACCTATCTTCTACTTGAGACTTTAGAGAGAGAGAGAGAGAGAGAGTTGATAAATCAATTATTAGAATGGACAAGCGAGTTTACAGGTTTAACTTTAAACATGGAAACTTATAGTGGATAAATTACATTAATCTCCTCGACTTGACTTGAGGTTTGGACAAATAACATATCCATTCAACCTTTATTATTTTGACTTTCTCTGAAATTTAGATGTGTGATCAACAGATTTAGAAAATGTTAAAGTAATAATGAATAGTATCCGTGTGTAATTTATCCAAATATAGAAGGTAATTAGTATAAAATACCCATTTGCCATCATTACCAATAATAATAATGATGATGATGAAAATAAAAAATAAAAATTGTGGGTACTCAAATATGTCAAAGAACCATAATGGTTTTTTTTGGTGTGAAAAAAAAAAAAAAAAAAAAAAAAAAAAAAAAAAAAAAAAAAACCCACAGATGTTGGGAGGGATAATAAAGTGAAAATTTGACTTTAGGAATTTTATATGCTTAGAATGGAACCATGCATGTTGTTAAAAACTTTTATATATTTATATATATATTAATCACCTTTAATTTCAATGTTTTTTCAGTTGACTGTGACTTTGCATATCAAAATCTAAAACTAGACAATAGTGCTTTCTGTCTTCTTAAATTGAGGTAACCAAATTTGTGTTTGCAAACTTAAGACACCAGCTAACATATATATATATATATATATATTCAAATTAAAGATAAAGTTTCAAGTCCATAATTTCAACTGCAGTTTGGAAATTTATATTTATATATAACTGCATACCTATATTCACATTGGTGAAATATGGTATAAATTCGGCCAACAATATATATCAACACTTTGATTATTGGCAAGGTTTGCTGGAAAATGTCAATGAAAGATCATTTTCTCCCTTGAAATTAATTGAAGACTATGTCCAAAAAGTAAAAAATAAAAAATAAAAAAAGGCCAATCAATTGAAGTACTGCGCACGTGCATGATATGTTTTTCTTTGACTTTAAAGTGTAAACATTGATTTGATCAATTGTTTTAGGGACGTGAAAAGACTTTGTAGAGTATGAAAAATATGCTACCACCAAGGTCCAAAGTTGAACTCTATATCCATTAAATTTAAATCTTTGAGTGCTTTACTACTTTGCATATATAATTATCTCATGTATTATAATACATTGAGATTGAGACGACATTTATCTAACATATGGACAACTTTTTTCACATGTACAATATATTGTAATGAATATGAATCTGATTTGATACTGCGAAGGGTATGAATTTGATTTTCAAAAGGCACCTTATCTCGGCAACGAAGTTACTGATATCTGGGAGTCGGACCGTTTTTGATAAAATTGGATTTTCGTGGAAATCATCCAATAAAAATTGATCAGCCCTCCCGTTTGACCTTTTAACAGTCCAAACGGATTTTAAAATCTAGTCCTGCAACACCTTGCTAAAACATTCCTAGAGACTTTAGTTTGCGAATCGACATGATTTATTTATTTATTTGGTCCAACACTGATAATTAAGATCAAGTCACAAAATTTCTAGCATCTATATATTATTCAAAGAAAATGTCGAATCTAGCTAAGATTTGGTCAGTCTACTTAGAAGCTCATGAAATGATAAATTAAAACCAATTAAGATGATGTGATTTGTTATTAAATATTTGTTGGGGGAGAAATCTCTGAAGAGTAGAACCAAATCAAACCTTGTTTTCAGAAGGAAAGGATTTGTCAATACTTTCATGTTTAACAATTAATGACTATTTATTAAAGTTGAATATGAAACCAAATCAAGATTTCGACTTACCAAAAGGTGTCAATAATAGAATATCGAGATCATTATTATACATTATCATGTAGTGCTAAGAAGCTCATTTCTCTTTTTCTCCTTGTTGATCTAGTATTTTATTCACAATCCCATTCATATGAGATAAAGACGATGATGATGCAGTATTGTATTCCATGATGCAGTATTGTGAGATAATTACATAAGAAGGCTAAGGTTATTGATGTAAGCCATGAGCACTAGGAGTGACTAATTCAGAATATTTCTCTGTGGTCTAAGGTAAATTAATGTACCCATCAAGTATTACACGTTCCTAAGGAAATATAAGAATATTTTTAATACTAACATTTGCTTTCTTTAATCTTATCAAATATGATTCTATAACATTGCTTTTTGTGTCAAGCATCCCAAATGATTTATATCTTACTTAATTTGTGTGGATCACCATAAAGTGTTGATCATCATTGAATAATGATGAAGATGATGATACTTGGAAAAGATAGTTTAATAGAAGTTGGATGGGGATGTAACTGTAAAGAAAATTGTGTGGATAGGGACAACACAATTTAATAAAGTGGTGAAGCAAAGAGACACAAGTATTGAGAAAGGAGCTATTATAAAATAGCTAGGATTTTGTGTTTCGTGTTCGATTTATATATTTAAATTCCCTATTTAATTAGAATTCACATGAGTTCGGATGATATGATCTCTCATTCTCTCTTCTTTAAAAGAGAAAGTTGAGTGTTCGAAAAACAATTATTAACACCGACTTCATATTAGTAATATATACATAATAGTAATACTCTTAGATTTGTGCTGGTTTAGGGCATGTTTGGATGTTGTATAATCTTTATAGGAAATGACAGGCTCGCCAGTTTTAGTCATCATTTTGAATAAGATCTTTACAGAAAAGTGAGTCAATTGACAATGTTCTGAAAAATGGTGTTGGTAAGGACTCTTAAAAATGGTGATGTTTGGCCAAATATTTGTGTCTTCAACAACTATCATAATTTATAATTAAACAATCTTTGGATCATTTGGTTTATGTCACATTGAATCAAGGTCAAAGCACCAGGATTACAAAATCATATTATACCATGCAAGAGTATAATACAGAGAAAACAGAGAATACAATATCTCCAGTGAAATTGCAATTGAAATCCAACATATTCACTGCAATCTAAACACAGACAAAAACCAGATAGCATAAGAAACACACATTTAGATCATATCAAGCCCAAACAAACACACATGAATCCCAATTCAAAGGGAAATGAAAGATCAACACGAATATCAACGTCGAGAAAGAGCAACAGCAGACAACAATATCAGCAGCATAAGCACAAGAACTCCTGCAAATGACCCAATCAAAGAGCCAGAGATGCGTTCGCAGAAGGAGTTGAATTGCTGGCAGATCGCGAACCAGTTTGCCTTGGCATTGCCCTTGTGTGCTAAGTACACAATAGATGCTGCTGCAGAAGCTCCAGCAGTCAAAAGTGCCAGCATTGCCTTAACAAGGAACTCAATTTCATTAGACAACTTGGTAACACCATACATAGACAAATTCTTGGAGTACCTAAATAATAATATGGAGTATGAAAGTCGGACTGATTTATGCAAGTGAGAGCTAACATCATCATGATGTCATTAATATTCTTGATGTCATGATAACATCAACATTTACTTACATATGTGTCCGACTATCATACTCTATATCATTATTCAAACTAAAAACTTTTAATTTTATGCAATAGACATAACTTTAGCTACACATTAAATAATGTGCACACTACTGACTTGATCTCTAAACAGAATTACCGTATCAAAGAAGATCAAGATTATCCTACTGCCGTTTGCATTGCTCCTTGCGATGTGGAAGATGGATAGAGCCAGAGAAAGAACCAGATAGGAACATACAATTGAATTTGCAACCACAAAGAACCTGTTATAAAACACATTAGTGCTAAACAGTAAGGGACAGCTTTATGATAATTTATTCAATGAGCATGAACACTTACGTGAACATTGGGAGATCGTCATACTTAGCCCTAAACTGAGTGAACTGTGTGAAAAAGGGAAGTGTTTGATCAGTTGTTCCCATGGCAATTGCACTTCCTAGGGTTCCGATAATGGCAATGAGTCTCAAAATGAAGTCTAGAACAGAGACACCTCTGTTCACCGTGCTTTTCAGAGTGGAATCCTTGGAGGCCTCACCAAGCTCCAGAGCACCAGCCTTCATCTTCTTAAAGAAATGGTTATGGAGTTCTAGGGTTTACAAAGGGTTTAAAAAAATGCTTGGTAATGAAGTAGTGCTTGGAAGATGAGAGTGGCATGTAAATTTATACATGTTTAGATGAAGGCAAAGTCAGTCCCGGTGTATGTGCATGGTAGGCATTAGCAGGGGCGGAGCCAGGATTGCAGAGTGGATTGGGGGCTAAGAGGAAGAGTAATATTGCATAAGAATCAGACTAAGAACTGATGTACAATATTACTAAAAAAAAAATTAGACCTTGACTATAGTCCGAATTAGCCCTTCAGTAACTCCGTGCTAAGTTCGGTAATCTTTGGTGGCAATGTCATGATGTGGCAGGTATATAAAATGTACTCACTAAAGCTTGTTTAGGGCTTCTTTTAAGCACTACCAGCCAATCACTTGCTCTCTCATTTGGATGAAATTGTGGACCTAGTATGATCCATTACATGTTCCAAATCCACCAAAACTTTACCTATTTTGGTAATTGTGACAGGTGGACCCATTTTTCCACCATGCAGGGAGTTGTAATATGGGTTGGTTGAGATAAGGCACCAATTTTTAAGAACACATGAAGGTTGGGTAGTTGAATAATTTTGCTTTTATCTCATTAACCAATCCAATTTGATCCCTTATTCATGTGACATCATGGAACAGAAAATTCAAGTTCACCTCTTTTTTTTTTTTTTCTTTTTTGTGTGTGTGTGTTTTTTTGGGGTCAAATTCAATTCATTGACAGAAGGCTCCTAAAATACTCTGACATTAGGGTATTAAGCAAGTACCAGTGGGTGGGATTTAAGAAATTTGCTTGACCTTAATCTACAAGCTCCACGAAAACAGTGCAATGTAGGTCATTAGTCCATTTGATCATGGGTGAGAGCGACATGAATGAAAACTCTCTCTGAGTTTTTTTTTTAGAAATCATGACTAAATTTTTTTATAAATAAATCGATTTTATAGACGAGCCAAATAAATTGATTTCATGTAAAAGTGATCGTGTTTCTATTCAAAATCCTCTTCTTCTTTTTATAAAAACCTTGTGAATTCATTTGTTTGGACGAGAACTTGGACAAGAGCGGATCCTCAAATTGTCAAGGAGTGGACTAATTTTACAAATTACTAAAAATCACTGTGGCCCTGGCCAAAAAGTCAAGGGGCATAATGCAAGTGTAGTTCAAAATCACTTGCTAGTCAGGCCAGACTAGGTATGTCAATTTATTCTGTGGCCCAACAAGTATCCGCTCATACAATTACAAATGAATTGAGTTTTTCAAGAACAATTCAAACTCAGCTCGTTAAAAGTTTAATTCGGACTCATTCATTTGGATTGAATCGATTCTAAATTGGTTTAAACACATTGGTAATGGGGCATATTAGGCCAACATGGGCTATAGACTTGTAGTAGTGAGTTTGTCATAGGCCCAAATCAAGGTTCATATGTACTAGTCAAAGTTAGTTCAGTTATGAACTTTAACAAAAATGAAACTCCAATCCAAACAACCCAGATGTGAAACTTACATTCAGACAATAATTTAAAGATAATAATACAAGTTGGTCCACCAACATAAATAAAATATTCAAATTAATCTCCTCCAAGGGTTGACTTTTTGCTTTGTGAGCTCTAAAAATAGTGTTTTTTTTTTTCAAGCTTCACAGGCTGAGTTTGCTGAGGAAACAGAGATCTCCAAAAGGGTTGACTTTTTGCTTTGTGAGCTCTAAAAATAGGGTTTTTTTTTTTCAAGCTTCACAGGCTGAGTTTGCTGAGGAAACAGAGATCTCCAAAAGGGTTGACTTTTTGCTTTGTGAGCTCTAAAAATAGGGTTTTTTTTTTCAAGCTTCACAGGCTGAGTTTGCTGAGGAAACAGAGATCTCCAAAAGGGTGAAGAAATGAACCAGAAGTTGATTGCTCTGCTTATTGGAGTTGTTGGTGCAGTCATCACCTTATCTGCTTACACACAAACTCTCATGTCTCCCACAAATTGTATCACAGTTGGCCTCCTTGTGCTGGTGTTAGGTCTCCTTGTCAGGGAAGGTCTAATCCCTATCTAGCTTTTTTGCTACTCTTTAATGATCACTTTTATTGTATTAGTACTTTTTTTTTTTTGTTTAAATCGACATGTTTGGTTCTGTATTGCTTATGAGATTTATGTAATTTGGTATTTTTTTGTTTTCTGAGTTTTTACTGCTTTGTGTTTTGTGAGTTTCAAGCATCAACACTTTTTGTGTTCTGATCTGATTTTCTTGTTGGGAACATGGAAATGAGAAACTTAGATGTATATGTTAAACAGGTATCCGTACCAATAATAATACTAGTATCCCGCCCATATGATAACTTATACACTAGTTCTTTTTTTATCTATTATCCAGGAAAGTGGAGAGTGTTTATTGAAATATATATTTTTTTAAGAATCATTCATGTTCTGTTACAACTTACACATGGATTCGGATACGGATACATATGTCAGACATGGGTATATATCCATGAATTGAGCGTGTCAAATTTCTAAACAGTGTCAAATTTCTAAACAGAAAGACACACGAACACAGCTAAATATTTATTTTATTAATTATTTTTTTTTAGAGTAAAGTAATATAATGTTCAGTATAAATATTTAATTCATTTTAAAGTAATAATATAATGTAAGTGAATAATTGGATATACCAACGAAGCAGTGACCTAGGCATATTATCTTGGAAAAGTATGAAAAATAATAATAATAATTGGATATGTTTTTTTTTAAGTACGTGTTCAACAAAAAGTGTTTCGAACACACATCTTATACCCAAATTTAAAAGATACGTGTCCGATATGAGTACTTTACCACTTTGAAGAGTCCACGTAACGAGTTTATCTTATATTCCTTTTTCTTTTTTAAATCTCTATGAGATCTCATGCTAGCACTATTGCAGTACTGAATTACATAATTCATAGTAGGAAAGCAAGGAACTTATACTCTCTAAACAAGTTTAGAGGGATGGAATTGATGGAAGAAAAATAAATAAATAAATAAGCAAAAAAAAAAAAGAAGTAATGCCTATTTTATTACTGACATTAAAATATCTAATTTTCTAACCAGAACTGTTATGTTGAGGAATCGGATGGTACAGACTCAACCTGCCAAAGCATGCATCATCTGAATCACTTAATGGAGTAGTATATCTGCAAAAACACAATGAATATTAAAGTACATAAAGAAGGTTAAACAAGAAAATTAAAATAAATTTACCAAAAAACACCAAAAAATTAAAATTAAATTACATTGACACTTCCATGCAAAATACATATTGTTGGCTGCTTATCAACATTACCATATAAGCATTGACCATCAACCATGTCTATTCATCTTTACCACCATCATCACCGTAAATCTGGCATGAGAGTACGAGGCAAAAATGTAGCCAAAAATAACTTGCCGATCAACTTATTGAATTATTAATAAACATATTGCCGGCAAGTCATCCTTGGCTACACCTCGTAACCTCGTGCCCACATGCAAGACATGAGATGAATAAGAGCGTCCCCATTGGCCATAACCTAGCACTATTTCCTATCTTATAAATAAGAAAATAAAAGATTTAAGTCTTTGTAGAAGCAAAATAAAAAATAAATCAATCCTTGCAAGCATCAAAACATGAGTGTATGATGTATCAGACTCTTCTTCTTGATTTTTCTTTTATTTTTTCCCTGTTTTCGAAAATACAAATTAAAAGAATAGGGCTAAACTCAAATTTCCCCAAAAGGAGGAACAAAACATTCTTATTGAGTGAAAAAAACAAACATTTCCCTTTTGGAACTAACAAAAAACAAACATTTTCCCACAGAGAGTGTCTGCGAAACCAAGTAGAGAAGGAGAATGAGATTGGACAACAACACACACATGACAGGGGTTTGGACGAATGAGGATTGAAGCAACAAAGAGGCTCTTGGAGTTATTTAAAAAGAGTTTTGATTGGTTAGAAATTTTAATATTATTTAATGATGCTGTGGGTGTGTTCAGATGGGACAGCTTTAGAACTGTCGAAACCATGTCCTTGTCCAATGGGTAATGGATAAAAGGGTAAAGTGCAATAAATCCCCTTGATTTATATATGTCTCCCAAAAATCCCCCTAAACTTTTATTTTTTTAAGTAAACCCCCTAACTTATCCCACTTTTTTGCAAAAAAACACACGATGTCACTGTTCAGTCCAAATTTTTCGGTTAAATAGGCACTGTAATTTAAATATGACAATATTACCCTTACAGGGTTAAATCAATAAAAACCCCAATTGGCTAACCCTAACTCTAATTAGCCTCATCCCAACCAAATCGCATCTCTCTCTGGTAGTCGATTGGGTAAAAATTGTTTGAGAGAAGATTTTTGCTTGATTGGTTGACGTTATGGTGGCGTGCCTTTAAAAAAATTGATGGTTTAATTGGTTCGGCGATGATGGTGGTGGCAGCAGTGAGTTTGTAGGGTTCGATTGAGTAATTTAGTTTTCAATACGATGGAGTGCTTGTGAAAGACTATGGCGGTAGTGATGGTGGCAATGGCGGGATTGCGGCGGAGATGGTGGTGGGAAGAGAGAGTGGGACGGTGGGCATTGACAGCCGGATATGGATTCCGGCGAATGGCTACAATCTCTTCTCCGACGCCATGGATGATCCAGATGAAGATATGTATGCATAGATTGATTGGGCTTTGAAGCAAGCAGGAAGCTTGGTCCGTGATTGTAGTAAAATTGGAGATGATTGGCCACTTTAAAGATGTTCCTCTTCACATCATGGCGGTGTTGGTTTGGGCTTGCTGCTGATCTCTGCAACCTCTCCTTTGGCCGTAGTTGTCGTCATCTCCTCCGACTGCGGCGACGGCATTCTGGGCATGGCGGCGGCGGCATGTAATTAGCGTTTGTCACACTCTAGTTGGATTTTTTTTGTAAGGGTAATTTGGTAATCTTGCATCTCTGGTTACCTCTCTTATCGGCAATTTTTTATTGTGTCCTCAATTTGCACTTTTTAAATAATTCAGAAGGTAATATTTAGTTTAGGTGGGTCTTGTGCTATTAGCTGATAGTTTAAAGGGGTGTATTGCACTTTACGCTAAATAGAATTGTGTAATTTTAAGTGTTTCATTGGGGAGCTATATTGGATCATGGATGTGACCTTGCATTGGCGCCAAAACCAATACGAAACCCTAACCCTAAAGATCTCTCAACATCATCTTAGCTCAGACTTTGGCTTCTGATGTCTCTTAAAAGACAATTAAGAAGACACCTGTCACAATTCAGACTTCCTGGTCAGTCTTGGTGACCCTCTTCAACTTGTACTCTTTTAGATTCACATTTAAATTAGTCTTTTTCGATTTTAATTTCTTCATCCTCTAATATGCAACATTATTTCAATTGGACAAAGCTTTGCTAAGTAAGCTTCTGGCAAAATTCAGTTGCACCAGTGTTATTGCAAAATTTGAGAATGTTACACTTGCACAATCTTATCTCTGTATGTTGAGAGACATTTGATACATGATCACACATGCCACATAGTTTCTATTAGGTGAGTTGAGTAAAATCTACTAAATGTGATTAATAACTCAATTTATATTATTAATTTAGCTAAATTTTAAGCTTTGTCCCTGATAAATGGTAACACGGACAAATGTATTCTTATGAATCTTATGATGAGAAATCTCTCTCTCTCAACTTCCATGACAAACAATTTTTGATTTCTAAACATGAATTTAAATTCAAATTGCATAACATTAAATAAAACAGACGTATAAATTAATGGTTTTTTATTAATCTTGCCTAGTTTAATAGCTAATTTAGCCAGAAGTTTGCTCGAGTATGACCAGTGTACGTTTTAGCAGTTTTCAGCGGAATATGTGATTACAAAAACTTGAATATCTCTGAATCCGCTGTTCGATTTCGGCTATGCAATCACTTTCAGCTGCAAAAAGTGGTGGGTGCAAGCTTGGACTGTCAAATCCATGACACTTCGAATTTACTTTTACTTTCACCATCATAAAAACGTGGGTAAAACTGCGAGGGATTAGCGCCTACTCTCTGTTTTAAACAAACCAACCGTCTGAAAATATATATATATATATAGATACAAAAACAATCACCTACAAATCATACATAAGCTCAAAGATGAACTTTGGATATATACAATCCAATATATATATATATAACTTTTGATCTATGTTGTTATTATTTGCAATGGTCTCTGTTATTTGTTCAAGGTAACCTTTGAAACAATTCATTAGTACATGGAAACTAATAAATTGTTTCAAAGGTACCCCTACCAATATAGCACTTTTCTTTTCTTTTTTTTGATAAGATTTTTTTATAAAAAACACTCAAAAGGAGAGCGAATTCCAAAAAAACAACAGGCCACAAAACACGGGCCAAAAAAATTAACAATCTCCTCTACCGATTGAAAATCTACCCGAGACCCAACAAAAAACAATATAGCACCTTTCTTATTTCAAATGATTTTGTTCAATAATGATATTTGAAGAAACCCAGAAAATTGTTCATGTTGACAATATCCATACTAAAATATAAAAATGATAGTGTATTCAAAAAATAGCTTTATTACCTACATAGCCAAAATGCAACAATATAACCCACAAATGAAAAATCAACACGTTTCATTTTGATGATCATGATAAATCAACATGCTTCATTATAACAATTGAATTCTTCTTACAATGAAACATATTTTGCTTGCAGTACCATGCTTACATGCTACAAGTCGCATGTCACCTAGTCCATTAACCAAGTTGCAACACTTCACAGAGGAACCCAAAAATAACACAATCTAGACAGACATTAGCACACGCAGAGAGAGAGAGAGAGAGAGAATTTTGCATATAAATTTTTGAGGGAGATAACACACCCTATAAAGAGAAGCAGATAAACTAATCAGGCTTGTTCACTCTCACCCACGTAAGCAGACTCACCTGCTTAGAATGTTATATTACCTGTTGTATTATTGAGGAATTTCATCGAACCTGACAATTAATGGCAAAGAAGGCATAAATAGTGCATGTTGCATCAGCATGAAAACCTCGCATGTAATAGATACATAATGTAGAATAAACCTACCAACAAAACTCGGTGTCGAGCCCCAACAATTACAGGCACCCTCCAAGTCGCCACAGAAACTAGTTACATGCGTGTGCATAATTAGGTCCATAAGAATAAAACAATGCTGATGAGATTATGCAGGATTTCATATAATAAACGATGGAAATCATGACCAACCTCAAACAGATGTGCCAATGCAGCTCCCTATAAGAAGTATGGGACATCATACCTGCTTTAGTTGTGAGCTCCCCGTATGCAAATATTTGGTAGATATCTAACTTTATTAAATAATATTAAAAAATTGTTGATCAAAAAGGCAAAGGCATTAGTCATTCACCATTTGAGCTCAACTGGCCATTTAACCAAACCACCATAATCAAGCCAACAAAACAGTAACCCACGGCCTTTTTCTTTTTCTGAAGATTACATATCTGTACAGCAGAATCTATAAGCAAATCTCACTACTACACTGCATGAGCACAAGGTCAGATTTTGAGGCAAATACCAAACTCAGCAACTGAAAATAGAGAGAACAAATTAAACGCATAATTAAAATAAGGGAAGCTACTCATGCAATTTAGATAACACGACTTCTGCCACTATATAGTCTAACAGACAGATTTCAAGGTGCTAAATTCCACATAATAGATTGAAGCACGCATCTGAGAACTGTTAAACATAATAAACTCATCATCCTAATACAACTGGTAGAGGAAGGAAACAACATGAACAAAGGCATGCTGGCTACAAAGGTTCTTGGAAGCACAAAGATATAGAAGCTTGGTGCATGTGGTGTCAGGACATGGCAAGTTTCAATAGTATGACCTTCAGCTATTGGTCCTCCTAAATAAAAGCATCAAGGTGGGCCATGAGTTTTCCAAACCCTGTTTCATCTGGTCTTCTGGTTTAGGCGGGAGGCTTCATCAAAATGGACAGTGGGCTGGCTTCAGGCTTCAAAGATCTCAGCTGTTTTTATGGGAAGGGAAAGGAAACAAAGGGAAAACAAGAGCATCAGAATTTCATATATGGGAGAGATGGGCTAGGTTACACTACCATACTGTCATGAACTAGTAAGTGGTATATAACTAAGAATATGTAACCAACTAAATCGGAGACAAACAATTATGTCAAGGAAACCAAACTCTACCTGCAGGTCTCATCATCAAACTCTAGTAACCATAATTTCTACGTCGGGAAACGTGGTTCTGCCCAGATAACCTGGTAACAGAAGCTAAAGGTCAGGGACGAGATGAGTGTAAATCAACAAAGACGATAAAAGATGACAAAAGAATAATAACAATCAAAAAACAAAATTAGAAACTTCCCTTTCTATGTCTGATAAGACGACCTCTATGAACATGCATAATGGGGAGGCGGAAGACATTTCAAGTTCATAAAAATGTCTAACTAATTGGGGTGGCTGTCAACTGAACACAACCTCCTTCAATTAAAATTTGAACTGATTTTTTCACGTCTCATGTGACTCTTTTTTAAAAAGTTTCAACGATCATATTTATGAAGTTCAACTATAGGCACATCACTGGCTTTCAACCTAACGGAACCCTCGTCCGAGATGGAAAAAGGTGACCGAGTAAAATGACCAAAAAAATCCACGAACAGAGCACACGCAGGAACCTATAGGAAATTCTTACCCAGAACTTCCAGTTCGTCCTGAAGAATAGCCACCATAGCCTCCATAACCACCACTACCACTACTGCCACTCTGCAAATGACATTAAAATTATGATTGTACAAAAATAACATACAATAAGAAATCAGGTTCACACGCATGTAACTGAGCACAAACAATGGTACTGTCAGAAGGTGCATACGGGATATAGCAAGAATACAAGACAAAACTAAGGATAAAAAGAAAAATTCCTTGTGAAATGTGAAAATATAAGCAAAAACACAATTTTTTTCTTCCATGTTCTATTTAGAAGATAACTGTATATAAAGAGAAATACAAAATAAATTACCTGCAAACCACCATAACCTCCATAGTCATCACCAGCAGGCAAATCACTTGAACCACCATATCTACCAGAATAAGAATGCCCACGTCCATATCTTTTACCATCTCCAATTTCATATTTTAAAACATCTGAGTTATCAGATGACATGGGAAGATACGGAAGAACAGGAACAAATGAAGATACAGCACCCTCCCTGTCAAAAAGGTTTGCCCTTAACCGAGTAGTTACTTGCATTAGAGCATCCTTAGCAACATCAAGTTCTCCAGCAATCTAATAAATATGGAAGAAAAAAAATCACTAACATTTTCCATATGATATCAACACAGTTGAGACTGCACAAAAACAATACAATTTTCAGAAAATTAAATATCAACGTGCTACAATGAAGTCTTTACCTGCACCATCTCCTCATCATCATCTGCAACTCTTGGAAGGCTTTCCTTTGAAAGTATACGAATACTAGCTTTGGTAGTTCTCCTCATCTCATTAACTATGGCTCCTCCTTTCCCAATAAGGGAACCGATCCGAGATGATGGCACAAGTAAACAAGTTGTGAATGAAATAAGACCTGAATCTCTTTCAACTCTCTCACTGCACCTGGGTTGCAAGCGCAATGCTGCATCAATAGTTGGAGAGAATGTGTCCTCAAATACCTGATATAGCATGTGATAATATCATTAAAAACATGATACATTATACCAAATCCTGTCACAATATGCTCACAAAAACCAAATCATGAAACAGATAAATGTTTACCTCCTTCGCTGAAATAGATATTATGCAATCATCTCCCTCTGCAGCTGAACTATCAACTTTGATAACAGCCCCAGATTCCTGTCTGATTTGATTGATTATGGAACCACCCTTACCAATTACACCTCCAATATTTGAAGTAGGACACACCAAACGGAGAGAAAATTCCCTTGAAGATGCTTCATCCCGTGGAGCAGAGTAGAACGAGCGTGACCAGTCTCCACTGTCACGTTTGTATCCTCCATAAGGACCCATCAGAGGGGCCAATCCCATAATTGGGGGACCACCACTTGGACCCAGAAGTGCACCGCTGGAAGGATACACATTCGGTACAGCGGAAGCAAGTATGTGCTGGGATCGAGATGGATTGTCATGAAGACGACAAGCAATTTGATAAAGAGCCCTCCTCACTACTGAGGCTTCACCAGATATCTTAAGCCCACAAAGCGAGAAGTAAATAACAACTTTAAAATGTTAGCTTCATTCAGCTCAGACAGAACACCTCTATGAATGAAATTTTAAATCTAGTGATAAAAATCTAATGCATGTAAAATAGGGAAATCCAATCATCCAGAAGAAAAATACCATCACCAGATGAAATATGCAAAGAATTGAAAAAGAAAATGAACAATATATGTCTTCACAAGTGACAAGTTTCCTGCATGAGATGACCATGATCCAGGTAAAGAACTCAAACCACTTTCAAAATCTTCACATAAGGCATGTAAGGCTTGATTATTCTACCGATAGGCTGATTATCTCACACATACAAAAAAATAATAATAATGGCAAAAAGTAATCAATGAGATGTTGCTAACAAGAGAAACTGTTTGGAAAACCAAACAATAACCATGTGGATATTGTAGACAAGGAATATTAATTGTTTAAAAATTTGCCATTGCTTGCTACTGACACTTGCCATGAATTTCGGAAGAATCTGTAAAACCACAATCAACACAATGAAATCCGATATGTGAGTATAACAACAACAAAATGGAATTGGTCCAGATTACCTGCACAAGTTCATCAGAACTCAAAGCACAAGGAGGCAAGTGATCATCCTTCAGAATGCGAACCTGTGCACCAGTGTCACTGCGTATACTTTGAACTATCTGCCCACCTTTCCCAATAACACATCCAATCTGATCTGAGAGTACGAGAAGCCGAACTGTAACTTGTGGGGCTTCGTCAGAGTCATCAGCGGCCATGTCATCAGCAACAACTCTGTCATGCACCTTGAAAAGAGCATCCTCGGCCGGACAAATGGGATCATCAGTGTCATCAAAGACATTTGTTTCCTCATTAGAGCTGTAGATAGTGACAACCCGCTCCTCGCATCCCGGTACTGTCTCACCAATCTTAATATTTGACTTACTGTCTACCCTTAGTTGCTTAACAATGTCCCCTCCCCTCCCTATAATACTTCCAATCTTCTTTCCGGGGCACAAGTACCGGTATACAGTATCTTCTGGCCCGATAGACGAGGAATCTCTATCGTTGCCAGATTTTCTCCTTTTATTTCTTCCATTGTCAGGATAGTCAGACTGTGAATGTGAACGCTTTCCATAATTATCCCTCTGACCAGCCATTTAGCAAAATTGACTATATTATCTGTTTCTGATTCAAAAAATTCACAATAAAAGAGCAATATATGAGAAGCATCAAAAAGAAAAAGAGAAATAGTAATGGTAGCACAACAAACTAAGATCAGCATAAACTGATAACACGATGATTTAGATGTGTATACACCCCAAGTATTGATGTTTATCGAGTTTTCTAAACTTCCACCTCTAAAACTAAAAAAGTGAGAACAAACCAACAAAATAAATGTTCCAACAAAACAACAATAAATATATCAACATAAAACAACATAAGAATAAACGCATATGATGCAATCATTTCATTTTTTACCAGAGAAATTTACTATTTACTTTCATAACAAACCATTTCTCTATAAGCCAATTGTACTCCAACATAACCAACATGTAAAAAGACCAAAAACTCACCAGCTAATTGAGGATTAGTAACACTCAATGCAAGTTCTAATTTCCTAAGTTTTAAAGCACGCAACCAGCTCAAAACTTCAAGCACCAATTCTTAACACATAAAACCCTTGTTTTCTTTTCCTTTTTAAGGGCTCAGAAAAAATGGGTACAAGAAGTTTATCATCACTGATAAAATCAGAGTGGTGCATGACTTTCTTCAATCCTCATCATAGCCCTCTAACCTTACATATATAGACCAAAATCATCATGAAACCCATTATAGATACCTCAAAAATGCATTTTCATAAAAAAATATATAAACAAAATAGATGAGCTGTGCATGCATTGAGCAGGGCTTAACCTAATATATATAATTTTACAAAAAATAGTAAAAGGTACAATGGAATAATGAAAATTGCCAATATCAAAATCCATAGACACAGTTTGTTGAATAAAAAAAACCCCGTAGTTTATAAATTTCAGGCTTAAATAAACTACATTTTCATTGAACCAACTAAAGACACAATAGAATTTTCCTCGATTATTCCAAGCAATGAATTCTTCCGGGAAACTTTTTCGATAAAAAATAACAGAACAAAACGGATGGTTTAATTCTAATTCTATAACTAAACAGATGTATGATCGATACATAAAGACGGATCTGAAGAAATCACGCAATGTAAATCACTAAAACCTAAAGAAACGGAACAAAGAATTACATATATATGTCTTTCAATGTTGTATAGTAATGATGTGCAGAGAATAAACTGATGAATGAGACTGCGAAAAACGGTGCAATGTTAGAGAATTGGATTTGCATATACCTGAATAGGGTTGAAGAGATCTTCAGAATCGAAGCATAGAGAAAGAGAGATGGCAATAAAACACGGTCAATTGGGATTTGATTTCTAGGGCTTTGACCGGAATCTTCGTGCTAAAGTGGGTACCACCTTCAATATTACGCAGTGCGCGCGCTGTGCACCTGTTATTTATTTATTTTTATTTGGATTTTAGGGGTAAGTAGTTCATGGGCCTGTCCATCTGGTGTAAATTTATTACGTCAGCATTCTGGTGGGCCTCGAATCTCCATGTCAAGAACAATAAAATTACCTTTCAAAAAAAAAAAAAAAAAAAATTAAAATTAAAATTAAAAAGAACAATAAGAAAGAAGGTAGGATGGGCAATTTATGCTTTTTTGTTTTGTTTTGTTTTGTTTTATTTTATATTGTGAATAACATTTAAATAAATATAGTAATACAAGTTTTCACAATGTAAATGTATGAGGTTAACTAAAAAAATGTCCTCCAATGATAGCTTCCAGACATATAATAGTATGGCTACAAATAAGCCAAACCAAAATTTCATTTTATTCTCTCATTATTTTAAATGTGTAGGACTCGTTTGCTAATCGTTGCCACTTCATTACTATCGCCTACCATCACCACCGTATAGAATAGTGATTATCATTTTATTCTCTCATTATTTTATATTTATAACTAAACAATAAAATCAGACCATTCTATTTTGATTCCATTTCTAATTTTATTTTGTTTAATTTAATTCTTGCATATCAAATTAGGTTTAAAGCTTCAATTAAAATGAAGATAAGTTGAGCTAATAGAATTTGAATCCCCCTTGTTGAAAGTGTTCCACATGATCCTTGACTAAAAACTAAAGCGATTTGAAACATCGAAAAGGCTAAATTCTTTTTTTTTTTTTTAGGCTGACATCGGAACTCACATGAGCAAGGCCCTTCAGAACTCACCCCAAATTACAAATCGGGGATATTGTCGACGACCTCACACCTTAGCAACAATTTCAGTGGAAGGTTACAACCGCCATGGACGGATTCGAACCTGAAACATGAGCGTTTTCAGATTGTTACTTTATCAACTCGGTCAAGCCCTTGCGTTTACAATATCACATTAATAAGTTAAGGGTACATATTTATTCATCAAAGAGAGACATTTAAAAAAAAAAAAAAAAATTTGGTACCGTAACATTTTAAGAATAATAATTTTAATTAAACGCATTTTGGTCAGCACTCAGCACATCCATTATTACGATGGTAAGTAAAAAATATATTTTACCTGATTTAAAAGCAAGAAAATATTTTAACACTCATAAATAGCCCGTGACGTTATTTATTTGTTATATCATATCACCACCTTAACCAGAATCCCAAAAGCATAGACGAGATACAACCCCGCAAAAACCCAATTCTCTGATTTCTCTCCCAATAATCGCCATATCACTAATTTCAATAAACCCTAAATTCACAACCTTCATTTTACATCGGTCTCGATTCGAAACTCAGAACCCTAAATCTTAATCGAAACCCTAATCGGCAGATGTCGACTTCGGGGCAACCTCAGTTCCGGTACACGCAGACGCCGTCGAAGGTCCTCCACCTGCGAAACCTGCCATGGGAGTGCGCCGAAGAAGAGCTCGTCGAGCTCTGCAAGCCCTTCGGTAAGATCATTAACACCAAGTGCAATGTCGGTGCCAATCGCAACCAGGCCTTCGTCGAATTTGTGAGTTATTGTTTTATGATTTTTGTACACAATTTCAATTTAATTTGATAAATAAGGGTTTTGTTTTGTCGTAAATATGATGAATGTTTAAATGTGTTGCGTTGTTAGTGGGATTTGTATGATAATATAGAAGGATTAATATTCTGGTGATGGATTGATTTCAATACGTTACCAAAAGCCCTTTCCGCCATGTCACAGTGCTTTGAATTGAATTTCACGTCCAAATACAAGTAAAAAAAAAAAAAACAACAACAACAACAACAACAATAAAGATTTAATCGGACGAATGTTAACTATGAATTAGGTTTGTTATTGTTTGGCAAAGTAACCTAGAAGTATATAAGATTGAAAAAACCATAAAGCATAACCATAAGATGATTTACAAAATAAACCACAATCCAATTCATTACCCCGAAGGTTGAATAGAGGGAAAGAGAACTCAAAGAGAACGCAACCAGAACAATATCATTGCAGGTTCGAAGCAATAGAAGTGAAGAATTAGCTGCTGAGAATTGACTCTGGTGTGTTTTATTTGTGCTGCAAGCATCTACGAGTCCGAAGCAGAGGGATCTGAGTCTACTCAAAGTTGGTCTTTTTGTGACAGTAATTGTATGGAGTGATACGAGACAAAAGATGGGCGGTAGCATTAAGTGATAGACTTACAATGTGTAAAATATTCACTGGACTACAAGTAATACCGTAATGTAGTGGACATGGAGTATGTACAACATTCATGGGATTATCTAAATATTGGTGACATTTGTTGGGTCCTATATGAATTTTTAGCACATTAATGATTTCTCCTTGTATAACTTGGACATGTTTCTCTTTATGTGGTGTGACTTGGGAGCCCATGAGATGTCAATCTTTCTGACCACAACATTCCTTTAAATTGTGTGTCTCACTTAGCTATCCGTCTGGTGGACTTGAACCGTTTAGTGTATAGCTCTGTAAGTTTCCCTATGCTTTTGTTCTAAAAGCATGTTTTTGCATGAAATAATACTTTTAGTGGTAATTAGATTGTCTAGGAAGTTACTTTGCTCTATCCGCTTGACATGACATACATATTATTTTCCCTGATTCTTAATGTTGACAAAAGCATATTTGTTTGTTTTAAACAGGCAGACCTTAATCAGGCAATTAATATGGTGACATATTATGCTTCATCGTCAGAGCCTGCATCAGTTCGTGGTAAAACTGTATATATCCAATATTCGAATAGACATGAAATCGTCAATAACAAGAGTCCAGGAGATGTTCCGGGAAATGTCTTGCTTGTAACCATTGAGGGTGTGGAAGCTGGTGATGTCAGCATTGATGTCATTCACTTGGTAAGTCCTTTCCGACCACAACTTTATTCTTATCCGATGTGACGAATCATTGTATTTTGTTGCTGATCCAAGTTTGTAAAAGCTCTAAATGTGGAGTAGTTTTCCTTTCTTCATACGTAAATTTTTATTATGACTGGATATCGACTCTTCGTTAGCAGTTGACACATCTTTCATGGCATCATGATCAAGCCATATTTTTCCTGAAAATTCCCATTTACTTCAATGCACTAGGGAACTATCTTGAATTGTTTCTGAAGAAGTTGTATGTGGTGTCCCATGCTTAATTTGTAGTTACTTTTGTGTGCAGTGATTAATATCAAGTTGTGACCGTAACATCACATGATGCTTTTTTGTGGTGTCGGTTTGTTTTGGACATCAAAATTGTTTATTGATTATGTCAAAATGTATGTTGCTAATACTCATGTCTTCCACTGATGCAATGATGTGATTCTATACCATAGGTTCTAACTTCTAACCTTTTTTCTGTGTTGAATTGGGGAATTTAGGGTAGTATTTTAGGCTCGCAACAAGTTGGATCAATTTTTTTTTATTGTCTTAATTCTTCCTTAGAAATAGCGCCCTGATTAAATTATGCATCAATTTTGATTGAAATCGGTTGAATCACAGACGATGATGGTTCTTATGTAAATTCTGTTGTTGGAGACTGTCTGGATATATTATCATGTGCATCATACTCCTTTCTTCACGCTTACTTATACAGGTGTCATTCTGTACTTATTCTGGTCCGTTGATATTTTTTCCTTTCTTGTTCCATTGTAAAATATTTGGGATGTTTGTTATTGCATACCATTTTTTTTAGTTGACCTTTTCTGCTGCTATATGCTCAACTATGATTCAAATTTGGCGTAGGTTTTCTCGGCTTTTGGCTTTGTGCACAAGATTGCTACTTTTGAGAAGGCTGCTGGATTTCAGGTAAGATGTTGAAAGCTGAATTTGGACTTTTTTGCAACTCTATCTGTATCTCTATACTTACCTCAATTTTGCTTGCTTGGACATCTTGGCAGGCATTGATCCAATTCAGTGATTCTGTCACTGCATCTTCAGCAAGGGAGTCATTGGATGGAAGAAGCATACCCAGGTTTGCACCTTTCTCTCTCTCTCTCTCCCCCTTTCTCTTACCCATTTATGTTTCAATTCTGAGTTTATCTTATACTCATGCCTTCCACTTCTGAGTTGCCAAGTATGGAATAGTGGCATTTCTCACTTTGGTGAATATGTGGTTGTAATGTCCAGGTACTTGCTTCCAGATCATGTTGCTTCATGCCACTTGCGTATCTCGTACTCCGCACACACAGATCTGAACATTAAATTTCAATCTCATCGGAGCAGGTAATAGGGAGTTGGCAGGTTATTACAATTTTTTTCTCTGTTATTCTGTAATTGATGACAATCCAATGCTTCATTCTTTCATCATTGTTTGTATGCTTTTGACTTGGCAAATAAGGTCTTGCTAATTGATGTGTGTGCTTTTTGTCATTTAGGGGTTAGTGAAGCTCGGCAGCTAGAACACAGATGTGTTTTTCATGGCCTCTTAGTAATTTTCTTCATCTTATTGTAGTAATTTAATTCATACTTATTCTTTAAACGAGTGAACATGTTAGAGTTCATTAGTCAATATTTGGGAATATGTTGAATGAAGCAATGGTCTTTCATGTCTTGCATATTTATATATCTTGGATTACCGCAAATTCCGAAAAAAAATTCTACAGAGCAGATATTGTACAATTATGTTGTAGACACTCCACTTTTTTTTTTTGGTGTTGGGGGTGGTAACTGGGGCAGTTCTAATTGCTTCAAAATAAATTGGTTATGTGGAGCTCCCATATCTTTGCCTTTAATAAATTTGCTTATGGAGTATACAATCCGTTTTGCCAATGTCAAGAAAGACCCATCTCTGGTTCTCTTGTTCCCAATCAGCACTAGTATCTGTGATCCTCTATGGCAAAAGGAAGTATAATGTGATTTGCAGTTGCCTCTAAAATTTCAAGTCAATCCAGTTGACTGCAAATGCCACGGAGAATGTTGTGGAACTAGTATTATATATATATATATATATATTTGTGAACCATGTAAGTGGAGTGTCATCTGAATGGAGAAATCTGTGAAATTGTCAATATGCAGCTGCGATTTGTTATATGTGTTTCTATTTTCAAATTTTTAATTTGCTGAAGTTCAGTATGTAGGTGTTCCGATAGTTATTTATTCCATCTTGAATGCCTTCCTGACTTTGTCAATAGATTTAATCCATATTGCCTTTTCGGCTTTTCCACTTTGTTTATCTTGTCAATTTTTTACCTAGCAAAACAAAGTGATGAGTTGATCCGATCTCTTCCATTTTACCGCTTCAGGCAAATTATAACCCATAATGTGACTATACTTATCAAAAAAAAAAAAAAAAAAACCCCATAATGTGACTATATTTTTTACTTATAAAATAAAAATAAAAATAATGTGACTATATTTTGATAATGCATCAGTTTGTTAGGTCTAGCTCCTTTTCTATCTAGTTCCATATTCTCCTGAATTTGGTAATTGTGCCGTAAGGATTACCCAAAAAAGCACTTTTCCCATGGTTTCATTATACCTACAACAGACCTGATCTTCTCTTGATCCATCTAAATCACACCCTTGCTGATCCAATGTCCAAGATTCTTCAACATCAGTCGGTTTGGACTTCCATGCAAAGATGCTCCTCTGAAGCTGGACCAAGGAATTGTCCACTTCTCAGTGCACTTGCAGGGGTTGCTCACACACTCATAAACGGATACTACTTAGTGCAAGAATGATTCTATTTGGATATATTCTAAAGTTTTCACGTCACCTTTACCATTTGCCATTTAACGGAAGCAATCCTTTAGTGGCCATACCGAACGGGATCAAAGTCAAGGGAAAGTTTATTGGCAACAGGGGACCGTTTCTCACCAGCCCTACCTGCCCTCCCCCAAGAGAAACCAGGAGTTAGCAACCTCTCCTCTGCCCATGGGTCTGGTGAAGAAGTTTGGGGAATTGGCACCCCTCAATATAAAAGCGAGTCTTCCAGCTTAGGTAGCCAGTCTTTACTTAATTCGGCCGCAGCAATGCCCCAAGATTCCCATGCCTTCCATTTTATTTAAATGTCTCACTCTGTTGTCAAATGTGATTTGCATCTCAACTCTCTCTTTGCAGATTTAAATTCTCTCACTTCGTAATGTTTCATTAATATCTAACCTAGGAGTCAACAAACTGCCCCAGTTTCCTTCTTTTTGTGATACTCTCTTGAAACATATAATCTTTATGTGAATAACTGTGACATTCATTGCATTTGTATATGCCTTCTGATTATATTAGCTTTTTTATTATTATTTTTTTCATATCTTCTTATTGAGATTAATTTTGTTCGTGTTCATTAATAATGTTGTCAATAACGATCACCAGAACATTTGTATTTTTTCCGATTCATCCTACAGGGACTACACGAATCCATATCTTCCTGTAAATCCTACCGCGATGGAGGGATTTGTTCAGGTATGTATTTGTTATTGAACATCCATTGTATTTTTTAGTTGTTAGCAAGCACTAACCAACAGTAATATCCAGCCTGCTGTAGGTCCTGATGGAAAGAAAAAAGAATTTGAGAGCAACGTGCTTCTTGCATCAATTGAGAATATGCACTATGCTGTCACAGTAGATGTTCTCCACACGGTAATTTAACTTATAATTTCCTCACAAATTATTTTCCATTGGTAGAATTCTATTCATAAAATGGGTTTTTATATACAGGTATTCTGTGCATTTGGTAATGTTCAGAAAATTGCCATATTTGAGAAGAATGGTGGAACACAGGCCCTAATTCAGTATCCTGGTAGGTCCCTCCCTTGAGTCCCTTCTGAAAAAGTTCTTTTTTATTATTTTATTATTTATTTATTTATTGATGTGCCCTTATCTTTGTAAAAGACAATAATATATTATCTTTACTTTCTCAGTTTCTACTTCCTCTCCCTGAAACACCTGCCGAAATTCTGGTTTAGGGACTACTCATCTTAGTTAGGACACATTCTTCTTTGGAGCTTGCAGTGTCCTGATTTTGATCTGTGGATGTTTAGGTCTTGCATGCAGGGGACTAATTTGCGTTACTAGCTTCCTTGGTTTCTTGCCCTTTATTCTCTCTCTCTGTGTCTCTCTCTCTCTCTCTCTCTCTCTCTCAATTGCCCTTTATTCTCTTTCTCACAATAGTTTTTGGTTTTAAACCTTAAGAACCTTTTAAGCAATTAGATACTTTTCAGAGTATTCGCTTGCTTATATGTAATGGAAAATGTACTTGTTTGATTCTGAAATTAATGTGATTTTTGATTTTAGTGTCAATCCACGTATGAATAAATAAATATTTCTTCAAGAACCATAACTAATTCTCTTTCAGTCATTCGACTCATTATCACAATCTGTAGTGACTAGTGAATTGGACACGTATAAATTTAAATAGAAATTTCAAAGACATGAATATGTCACCTATTCACCTGGCTTGTTATTCCTTGCTATGTCTGGGATATCTAATCACCTCATTTTTTTTGCTCTCTCTCAGCATAAAGGTTGGGAGGATTTTATTTTCTATAATTTGCATTAGTTGTTGCAGCAACTGATGGAGGATAAAGTTTCCATATTCATACATAACTCAAAAGTTACCAGTCCTCATTTTTTTGGTTGTGATTATTTCATTAACAGTTAATTTTCTCGGGATCATATGTCCTGCTTTTGTCTTCCACGTGATTTCCTCCCATCAAACTTTTATTTTTCCTTGGTTTGAACACTCAACCTCCCCTTTGGGGAGGAGAGATCATACCAGCTACATTAATTAATGCCCATTGGTAATTTTGGCGTCATTGTTCATAACTAATTTATTCCACCTTTGAGTTATTTCTTAATTAGGAACTATTTGAATTAGTATTGCATATTATGCCTCTCCTATGTTGTTTGGTAAAACTGAAAATTGAGTACTGAATTTTAAGAGCTGAATTTTAAGTCCTTAAATTTAAAGTGCTAATTTAAAGTTGAGAATTTTTTTGATGATTTTTTGAATTTTAATTGTTCTTCGGGTCTCCTTATATCTAAATTGCGTTATCAAACACACAACTTACTCAAAAATTAAGTGCTGAATTAAGTTATCAAAAAATGATGTTCCTATTTTATATGCATGTGGGGAGTTCCTGTTGTAGACTATTTGGTAGTTCCTTCAGACTGATTTACAAGTTATTATATTTCCAGATGTCACAACTGCAGCGGTTGCTAAAGATGCTTTAGAGGGACATTGCATATATGATGGTGGCTATTGTAAGCTTCATCTATCATACTCTCGTCATACTGATCTCAATGTAAAGGTATTAAAATGTGCTTTTGAGTTGATGTTCATAAAAGAAAATATTTAAGAGGATAAATGCAAAGAAATCCTTACAAGAAATTTGGTTCCGTTGTTGGAAAAAAAAAAAAAAAGATTTGGCCTTTAATGTATGCTTCTTGACACTCATTTCAACTCTTTGGTTTTAATGTGCTTGGAAATCTCCTTCCATGAATATGATTAGTTACATATATGGTTCTAGGCTTACAGCGACAAAAGTAGAGATTACACAATCCCAGAATCAGGGTTGGTTGCAATTCAACAAGCTTCCGGCCTGCCTGCTGGGACACCAGTTTGGCAGAATGCTCAGGGTGCTCAAATGTTTCCTGGGAGCGAGTTTGGTGCTGCGCAAGCTCAAGCTCCGGTGTCACAAGTGTCCTCATGGGGTCCAACCTTGCAAGCTGGCAGACCAACTTATGTTTCGGCTCCGGGCACATTTCCTGCTCAGACATACGCTCCGTCCTCCGTTCCTGGTTATGTCAGTGCAGCAGCTCCTGGTGTTACTCAACCCCTTATGCAAGGCAACCCAACTAATCATAGTGTGCCCTCCATAAGAGTGTCTCAGCCTGCACATCACCAAAATGCGCGACCTGGTGGTGCTTCACCTCCTGGTCATCCTTCTTACTATGGTTAGCAGTATCAGCTCCTCTCCTAAAATACTTTACTTTTCCGCATTGACTGTTTTTTGTTTGTCTAGTGCAACAAAATCTTTTGTATCTTAATTTGACTTGCAGTTAAATCCTCTCCAGTTCAGTTCTTGGTGGTACCAAATTTTCAAATGCAGCATTGGAAATTATGATCTTTAGTAGACGGTATAGCACTAAATTTTTGGATGTCAAGCATTCTAGACACTGATTTTATAAATGACTGATTTCATAAATGAAAATTTAGTAATTCGTAA
Source organism: Cornus florida (assembly GCF_030987335.1). Lineage (NCBI taxonomy): Eukaryota > Viridiplantae > Streptophyta > Magnoliopsida > Cornales > Cornaceae > Cornus > Cornus florida. The sequence goes on along the minus strand of NW_026775577.1, from coordinate 6,893,690 downwards.
ATGACTAGACCTATGTAAACCTCCTTTTGGTAGCATGGAATAAAACGTGATGTTTTGAAAATGCTAGTATGAACAAGGAGTCTAAACTCCCACGAGTCACAGGTTTTAAGAATTTGAACGCTATTTTTAGCAAATAAACAAACCCTTGTTTTATCAATTGGGCCATATAGCCAAATTACTCGGACGGGCACATGCAGCTCCCTGTCTCACATGTATTAGATAATTATCCCAACCTCTAAGTAACGAGGTCAAAGCTTGATCCTCGCCCTTCAATTTGAGGGCGGGGATCTTACCACCCACCCGGGCAGGGCCAGGTGGTAACCCGACATTGCATCGTTACCAATGACTATTACCATAGAGTTAAAAGTAAGTTGAGAGGGGTCCATATGGATTGTCCCTAAACTTGCAATGTTTTTAACAATGACTGATCCAATTGGGGATGGCCCTTGTGAGGTGAGTGTCTTCCTCACCGGTATGCTTAAAAAAGAAGAAGCTTGAAATGAAAACTCAATTGGATTGATTGTCCCACATGTCTCACATCACAAACACAGTGCTTTCAGAGGTGTCCAAGTCTTCCTCTGTAGCCATGTGATCACCATGTGTTGGCTGGCACTGAAATGTACTTTTAACTCACCAAGCCAAACTCATCAGCCCCTACGAAGTGTCCACATTGTTACCATCACCAACCAATCAGTTTCAACGCCACTCATCCGTTTCTCTTCGTTTTTTTCCCTTTTGAGTTCTCTGTGTCTACACACACACACACACACACATATGTATATCTACAAAAGTGAGCAAGAAACTTATTCATACATCGAGCAACTTCTTTTTGTATTCAACATGATAATTTGGACTTACATATATCAAACACCTTAAAAATTCACACGTACCATTTGCCGCAAGTGGGTTTTCATTAAGATTTCAATCAAGCAATCATCTAAAACAGATAAATCAAAACACGCAGGAGACATATGTACCATTTGTTATTTCCTTCAAAACATAATAGAAGTACACACACCTCAGAAAGTGTAAGAAACAAAGAAGATCTCTAGGATTCGATTGTGTCACTTGTAGACAAACAGAGTGAAATCATTTAAAAATCACTAAATTTACTACATACCCTCCGCAAAAAATGGCAATTTTTTAATTGGTTGATTTTGGTTGCTTTTTCTTCTTCTTCAATGCGTTATTACTCACAATCATAATCACCAGTGCACATCAGAAGTGGTCTAAAGCTGGATTCATTTATTCACTTGTGATGCTCAAACTCAATTTTACTTCTGGCAATGTCATGCTCAACAAGTCTGTATCAATAGATGTCACTTTTGCGGTGAAATTTATTATTTTCAAGTTAGTGCACAAGTCTATCTCAAGTTTGAGAAGGATCAGATGCATGTAACCTTGTTTTCACGAAAATGACAAATTTATTCTATTGATTCCTAACTTAGTGACAAATATATAAATTTGAATCCTCTACTATGTTCACTGTTGTCTTTTGATATACAACACGGTATTGTTACAGTTTAAGATCTGTGCTCCTAATATATATATATATATATATATATATATAAAAGATTTTAAGACATATACAGTATATTGAATTCTCTTGCATGTAATCTTATTTTCAGGAAAATGACAAATTTATTCTATCGGTTCCTAACTTAGTGACAAATATATATTTGAATCCTCTACTATGTTTATTGTTGTCTTTTAATGTACAGCACGGTATTGTTACACTTTAAGATCTGTGCTCCTAATATATATATATATATAAGATTTTAAGACATATACAGTGTATTGAATTCTCTTGACCCTATATGTAACATGGATAGGAGAGTAGAGAGGTCCCAAGTACCCTCAATTTCTTCTTTTTGGGACTTTTAATTATGAACGGTCATAACCTAAGAGCCTACTTAAACGTCTACGTGTCCTTTTGGTAGCTGTCACATTTATGGTTGATGGTCCACATTGTTAGCGATGACCAAGAATATTTCTCCCGCATATCTATCGATTCTTTGATTTAACTCTGCAACCACTAGCTATCACCTTAGGAGGTGTTTATGGATGCTGGTTGGTGCCCTAACCACACCTAGTTGGCCTTGTCTTATAAAGTTTACTAGGATGTATCTTTATGCTTGTGTCTTGACAACTACTCTCACAATATTTTTGGGAATTCTCTAACTTTCTATCTTTTACCTTAAAAAGAAGAAGAGAAATTACGAGCCTCTATGATTTACTTTTCTAAAATTAATTCTCAACGACTAAGAAAATCGATATAGTTTTAGAATAATCACTTTTACTATGTCACCTGTGCCACTAATCAACTGTATCTTGTCACACGAGTAATGCAGAATAGTCACTTTTTTATCATGTCACCGATGCCACCAACCAACTATATCTTATCTCACAGGAGTAATACATCTCGTTAAGTAAAACTATAACTACATGTCAGCATTTAATTATCCGATAATACATCAGTGTCACTTAAGGCATGCATGCCCTCCCCTGAACTTTTGGGAATACTCTAACTCTCTACCTTTTACCTTAAAAATAAGATGAGATATTACAAGTTTGTAAGATTTGCTTTTCTAAAAATAGCTCTCAATGACTTAAGAAAACATATGTGGTTTATAAAAGATAATTATCTAAAAATAAGTTTTTTATAATAATTATTTTTTTAAAACCGAGTTTTTTGAAAATAGTTTTTAGAAACTTAATCAAGTAGGTTTTTGTACAGTTTTTAAATTTTAAATATTAAAAAAAAAATTAAAAACTATTTTTAAAAAACTGAATCAAGAAGGCCCTATGTTGCCGGTGTCATCGTAACATGAATAATGCACTAATTTGAAGGAGTGCTATCATTACGTGTCAACACTTAATTATTTGTTCTCCTGACCTATGAGGGTGAAAAAACTAGTCTGGTTACATGATGAACTATGGTTAGGAAGAGAAGTTTGTGTATTTTGCTTTCTCACAAGCACATGCAGGCCAAAATGCATGCCACAACCATGTTGTATGATACCGAGGCTCTTAAGTCATGCAAGACACAATAATTTGAGTTTTAAAATAATCACTTTTTACCATATCACGGGTACCACCAAATAATTATATCTCGCCACACGAATAACGCATTTGGTTAAATAAAATTATAATTACATATCAACATTTAATTATCCGATAATATCACGTTATCGGTGTCACTTAAGGCATGCATGCTTATCTCCTGAACTATAAGGGTGAAATTTTTTGTTTGGTTACAAGATTGAAGGATTGTTAGGAAGAGAAGTTTTATAGTCCGTATGTTTTTGCTTTCTCACAAGCACATGTAGGCCAAAATGCATGTCACAGACTGAGACATGTGCCAACATGCAATCGAACTGTTGCTACGATGGTACTTTCCCTATAGCCTTTAGGAGCTACATATATATATATGGTTTGATGCCCATGTCAGGCCAGAAGCTTTAAAAGCCATGGCACTGTGTGCACTGTCACTTTCCATTGTGTGTGACCAATTATTGGTGCAAACTCTTCATCTTTGTATGCAGAAGCTGCCAAGTTCGTTTGGCAGTTAATGTTGAATGGTCTGTTGTACAATGAGAATTCCTCAGATAAAAAGTCTGGTTCTGAGGCTCTGAGTCACGAAAAACTTCTATTCATTCATTTATTTTTTACCCATTCAAATTAATACAAAAAATCATATGATATAAAATTAATAATAATAATACTTAGAAATAGACATATATACCCTACCCCAGTATTTGATTGTAGACAGGATATGATTTAGGCATGAGCCCAGTCACTGCCTGTACCATAACAGTTTGAAGTGTCACTTTCTTTATTTATTTCAGATTTATGGATGATACAACTCATGCGATATGCTTGTTTGTTATAGATTTGATATCTTTTTTGTATATCACACATTGTGTATCTATAGATGCATAGACTCATGGTTGATTAAAATTTTAGTAGGAAACATTTAAAATGGAGAGTATTCCACAATCTTATTATTCTGCAAGAAATCACATCAAAAAAAAAACTGCAAAAGTGGTAATTTGAAATTACAATAAACATGGCTAGTGAATTTTATGTTTAAATGATAGAAAAATAATGAGAGATGATGTCACGCTGTCTTTAATATAATTTGGGAAGAGTAATGTTAGGGTTCTTCAAAACTAGAAGATCGACTTTATTTCAAATCATCCAATAGCTATAAAATGAATTGAAATGGGCTACCTTAAAATATCTAGTGACGGTTGAATATTTCGAAATTGATTCTGGAAATGTTGAAATTGATTGGTCGAATTTTATAATACAATTACTTTGCATCTCAAGAATTCAGTTGTTGTTATTATTATTATTAATTTTTTTTTTTTTTCATTTGCTAAATAAGAAAAAGAAGCAAATTTTAAGAAAGGAAAAAGAATAAAGAAAAAACAAAACTGCAAACCTTAAATAGGACCATTATCCAAAACCAGTGGGGTTATAAGTGGATAATTTAATCAAATATAAAAGTGTCTTCAAAAGTCCCAAAAGCTAAGTGTATTAGTAGAATATTTACAAGATTTTAATGGCCATTGTCCACTTGGATTGCTTTGTGTGGGATCTGGATCTTTTGATTTCATACTGTGTGCATGTCAAACGTTGTCATTTTAATTATTGGACAAACTCTGTTTCATCAATGTTTTTAAATTATTATTATTTTAATTATCTCAAATTTTATTTCTCTTCTCTTATTGTTCCCATTTAGATCTACAAAGACAAGTCAATTTTACATTGTAATAGTTGTTGCATTTTGAATGCGACGGTGTTTCTGTTTTTTATGTAAGGATGTCGTATTGATGTATGAAATAAAGATTTTACGCATTCGTTGTAAAATTATTATGTGCATGCAGTACGAAAGGAGTAATGACTAGGGGCACATGTCCCCCCGAATTTTCTCCATCTATATCTGTAAATTAATTTCATATATACACTCATAAATATTAACTTATATGTATATATATTATATTATATTATATTATATATAATGGTGTACAATACTACAACATGTATATTATATTATAAAAAAATGGAAAAAAAAAACCTACGTGTCTCCTGAAAAAAATTCCAGATTCCATCCTGCGTGCATGATGTAAGATCACTGCTTGATTTTTCAAATATTCATGTAATTCCTGAAAAAGACAAAAACAAAGGTGCATTTTATTTATTTATTTATTGGAGATTTCACGATAATAATGTGGTGCCATTTTGTCCTGTCGGATTCAAAAAAGAAAAGCAGAACACAATGTCCGAGTGGAGGATCACGATCCTTCCTTCTGGGTATTAAATAAATTCACTCACGTCCGAAATAAAGATTTTACGCATCCGTTGAAAAATTATTATGTTGCATGCAGTACAAAAAGAGTTAATGACTAGGGGCACATGTCCCCCCAAATTTTCTCCAGCTATATCTGTAAATTAGTTTCATAAGTACACTCATAAATATTAACTTTTATATATATATATATATATATATGTGTGTGTGTGTGTGGTGTACAATACTACAATGTGTCTCCTCAAAAAAAAATTCTGATTCCATCCCGCGTGCATTTTTTTGACGATGATAATGTAATTCCTGAAAAAGACAAAAACAAAGGTGCATTTTTTTTTTTAGGAGATTTGACGATAATAATGTGGTGCCATTTTGTCCGTCGGATTAAAAAAAGAAAAAGAAAAAGAAAAGCAGAACACAATGTCCCAGTGGAGGATCACGATCCTTCCTTCTGGGTATTATATAAATTCACTCACAGAAGTAGAAAGATTAATAGATATATATAGACATCATGACCCACCCAATCTAGTATAAAGATACAATTCTCTCTCCTTTTTCCACACAAACACTATCAATGATCACACGGACTTGCACGAAATCCAAGCTTTTGGTAACAATTCTCCTTTCATAAATCAACACAAAACTTTATCCAAGGATACTTTTTATTTCGATTGGATTCTTTAAAGCGTCTCATAATTTATAATTATGATTTTTATCGTGCATCCATTTACCAATATAAATCAAGATACGAGATGAAAGTTTTTGCAGTTAGATTATCCCTTAAAAAATACAAATGAAGTTCACATATTTGTGAATTGGACTAAGCAACACTTCTACTACTACTTCTCTCTCTCTCTCTCTCTCTCTCTCTCTCTATATATATATATATATGACGATGATGGCATCAAATCTTTTAGAGAACTACATAACTATCACAAGAGGTATACAATTTTTTCGTCCCACGTGCACTAAGCAATTAATAGAATTTTTTTTGAAATTGAACTCATAAGAATTCCAACTTCCAACCTTCAAAATTTAAGGCAAAAGACTTTGGTATTAAGATGTAATCTCGAAGTTCACTCAATTTGCTTAGGATGGGCTATCAAATTAGCATGTCCACCCACATGTTAGCATTTATGAACGACCAAACCTTGGATACAATTATAATAAGCTTTGAAAATATATAGTGTCTCACAGGTAATGTCCAAGGGTTAAACCTTTCTTCTGCTCTCTACCACACTAAATAACACACTTTTACACCTACACACTGACATATTTGGGTATGGTAACGGTGGAAAATCACCTCCAATTAAATAATATGTCATTTGTTCCATTTTGAAATAAGTGGTTCAGAAATAACGACGTCAGTCATGTTTGGAATTTATCATAGGAAAGTGTTGGGATGCATTGTAAGAAAATATTGAGATACACCTTACCAAAATGTTGTGATGCACTTTCACTCACAAAAATAGAAGAACTGAACTGTGCAAATGGAGAGGATCCTGGTTAGGAGGGTACTAAACTAACCATAATGAATGATAATAATTGAGGACTGGTTTCGTGAAAAGGCACAATATTAAATGACATGCCTGATTTCATAGGATGAAATTGTACTAATATAAATCAATGGGTCCGTGGCTTAGCAGTATTAGGTTTTTCCACACAAACACTATCAATGATCACACGGACTTGCACGAAATCCAAGCTTTTGGTAACAATTCTCCTTTCATAAATCAACACAAAACTTTATCCAAGGATACTTTTTATTTCGATTGGATTCTTTAAAGCGTCTCATAATTTATAATTATGATTTTTATAGTGCATCCATTTACCAAAATAAATCAAGATACGAGATGAAAGTTTTTGCAGTAAGATTATTCCTTAAAAAATACAAATGAAGTTCACATATTTGTGAATTGGACTAAGCAACACTACTACTACTACTACACACACTCTCTCTCTCTCTCTCTATATATATATATATATAATACAATTTTTTCATTCCACGTGCACTGAGCAATTAATATAATTTTTTTTTTAAATTGAACTCCTAAGAATTCCAACTTCCAACCTTCAAAATGTAAGGTAAAAGACTTTAGTATTACGATGTAATCTCGAAGTTCACTCAATTTGTTTAGGATGGGCTATCAAATTAGCATGTCCACCCACATGTTGGCATTTATGAACGACCAAACCTTGGATACAATTATAATAAGCTTTGAAAATATATAGTGTCTCACAGGTAATGTCCAAGGGTTAAACCTTTCTTCTGCTTTCTACCACACTAAATAACACACTTTTACACCTACACACTGACATATTTGGGTATGGTAATGGTGGAAAATCACCTTCAATTAAATAATATGTCATTTGTTCCATTTTGAAATAAGTGGTTCAGAAATAACGACGTCAGTAATGTTTGGAATTTATCATAGGAAAGTGTTGGGATGCATTGTAAGAAAATGTTGAGATACACCTTACAAAAATGTTGTGATGCACTTTCACTCACAAAAATAGAAGAACTGAACTACTGTGCAAATGGAGAGGATCCTGGTTAGGAGGGTACTAAACTAACCATAATGAATGATAATAATTGAGAACTGGTTTCGTTAAAAGGCACAATATTAAATGACATGCCTGATTTCATAGGATGAAATTGTACTAATATAAATCAATGGGTCCGTGGCTTAGCGCTATTAGGTTTTTACTTCTCAAAGGGAAGTCAGGGAGCTCAATAGAGGCTTGTGTGTGTGTGACTAAGAAAAAAAAGTACTAATATAAATAATTCATATGGTTTGGTCACTTGTGCATTCACAAGAGATATTTACACAATTGAGAGGGACGATAAATTATTACATGGCCATGGATTACATAATTCCGGCCAATCACATTTTAAAATTTTTCTGAGAGAAACTAGACTTTTGGTATTTTCACAAAATGATTATTCTAAAATTCATATTACCCACACTCATGATACTGATACACTAAACGTTTTACCTTTTCCATGCTCAGTTTAGTCAATGACGGATGGACTGAGATCTTATGTGTAAACATGGAAAATTGTAGAAGATTGTGAGAAAAGGACCTAATGATATGTAGAAGAAAATACCAACTAGTCAAGCACAAGAGAAGATTGTGAGAAAAGGACCTAATGATATGTAAAAGAAAATACCAATTAGTCAAGCACAAGAGAAGATTGTGAGAAAAGGACCTAATGATATGTAGAAGAAAATACCAATTAGTGAAGCACATGAAAAGATTGTCTTGCCTAATAAAACTATCTGCAGTGTTGAGTAGACTGAGTAGCGCAAAAGGTTAGTTCGGTGCACGATATTTTTTTCAGTGTTGGGTACTTTGGAGAAAGGTCAGTCTTGGACTAACCTAATATACTCTGTACGTGGAGATGCAGCTTTCTTGTTTTAAATTCGTAACGGAGTCACAATGCAACAACTTTACTATTGCATAAAGGCCGCTAGTGAGGACTGCTATACAATTTGGTTTTAATTTTGACTTGTGACACTCACCACCAGTAAATCTCCCTAACAATGACAAGAGAGACCTAAAAGAGGGATAACAAAATTGAAGCACTAGGAATTTTGGCCCGGCTACAAATAAAATAGCAGCAGTAGCGTTCTTAATTTCCAATCATACCCTCAGTTTAGTTGATCAGAAGTCTTTTTCTTCTTGATGATTGGTTGCTGTGTGGCCTAACTGATTTCAAACCAGTCATAAATTGCACTGGATCCAGACCCACTCGAACCTGATTCATTGCAAATATCACATAAATCTCTTTTGCAGATGCTGAAATTTGTATCATTAACTAAGCTAAAAATATGGTGCTAATTTTTTTTTTTGGGGGGGGCTCTAAATTAGAATTTATCCAAGTTTCTCAAGCCCATGAATAGGTCAGACTAGTAATTTGCACTTGACTCTGATCAATATGAGTTGTCTTCATTCATGTGTGTGTGTCTTCATATGCGTAGAAAGGTCCTGAAACAGTCTTGACCTTTTTTTATTTTTATTTTGTTTGGTCCCATGGTTTCTTTCCTGTTGTTCATGTGAGACTCCAGTGGTTAACACTATGTGAGATTTCATGCATGCATATATATACATACATATATACATATACATATACATATAACACAAACATGCAGAAAAAGTTGAGATCAAGGGTGAACCTTCCTTGAAAGATTGCAAGAATCTAACTGAAGGTCACTTCATTTAGCTTGTCGATTGTGCATCAAAAAAAGGAAAAAGTGGTCCAATTAGATTGGTTTTATAAGACTTTATATGCAAACTTTTTACTTCCAACATCATATTCTACCTCACATTTAATTATAATTCAACAACTAACCATTACATTTAGATGATTTTCTTTATTAGAGCAAACATATAACCACTGTTGGAACTTATCACCATTTTTTACTGAACATAACAAAGTAGGCCCCATTCTGTTTTCAACCTGCAGTAGCAAAAGGTGGTTGGTAGTTTCTGAGGAAGAGAAGAGTAACAGAAGTTATATATATATATATATATATATTAACCTCAGATCCACTCTGTCCCACGTCGAATTTGAATAGAATTTGTAAATTGACAGGCTCAAAACCACGCGTTTTACCCATAAAACCACTTTCAATCCCATTAAAATGCAATCTTTCCACATAACAACTCCAAAAACTACTTTGGCAGTTTTCATGGTCCCCAAACAACAGCAGCTGAATATTGTCAGAGTACTAGTCTTTGATGCTGACCCTAGAAGTCCCATCCCCCCTCACCAACCTCTATTTATTCCCCCTCAAAACACCTCTTCACTCCTACAACCCCCCTCTCAAGGCTCATTTAAAAAAAAAATGCCTAGAAACCCTTCAATTTCTGAAGGAAAAATGGCTCTTAGTGTGTTATTTTTAGTGGGTTTTTTCTCCATGGTCTCATCTGTTAATGGGTATTATGGGGGGTGGATTAATGCTCATGCCACTTTCTATGGTGGAGGTGATGCTTCTGGGACAATGGGTATGTTGCAAAACTTGTGTTTGTAGTTTGTACATCTGTGTGTGTGTGTGTTTTTTTTTTGAAAGGTCAGTTTGTACATGTTTATATGATGAAATTTGACATATTTCTATGGTTTTGACATGTACATTCTGATTTTTGATTGTAGGTGGGGCTTGTGGTTATGGTAACCTGTACAGTCAGGGGTATGGGACTAACACTGCAGCATTGAGCACAGCACTGTTTGACAATGGCTTGAGCTGTGGTGCTTGTTTTGAGATTAGGTGTGTGAATGATCCACAGTGGTGCCTTCCTGGTGCCATTGTGGTCACAGCCACCAACTTCTGCCCACCAGGAGGGTGGTGTGACCCTCCCAACCACCACTTTGATCTCTCTCAGCCTGTCTTCCTACACATTGCTCAATACAGAGCTGGGATTGTCCCTGTGGCATACAGAAGGTAATTTAATAACCACATCTATGTTTGCATGTGTCTATATTTCATTCTAAGGGTCACACTTTAAAACGGAAAACAGTTTTTTCTCAATACTCCATCAAACCCTTCATAGATTCTACAGTTGCGGGAGCCTCGTGCAGCTTTATTGTGACTAAGAGGTTACGGGTTCAAAACAGTAAACAGCTTTCCTAATGCGGAGGTTAGGCTACGCACATCAAACCCCCTGCAAGCTCTATAGTGGCGAGAGCCTCGTGTATTGGACTAGCCCTTTGATTTGGGCTAATTTGTCACTATATCTTACTCCTACTAACAGATAATTTGTCTCTACGTCACTCGTGTACATGGGTTCTTTGCAATGTGCTAATTTGTCTCAATAGGGTAGGGTGCTAACTTTTTTGTTTTTCTTGATGTGGTTTTGTAGGGTACCCTGCAGAAGAAGGGGAGGTATAAGGTTCACTGTGAATGGTCACTCCTACTTCAACCTAGTCCTCATCACTAATGTGGGTGGTGCTGGTGATGTCCATGCTGTGTACATCAAGGGCTCAAGAACCAGATGGCAGCCAATGTCAAGGAATTGGGGGCAAAATTGGCAGAGCAACACTTACCTTAATGGGCAAACCCTATCCTTTAAAGTCACTACAAGTGATGGCCGTAGTATGGTGTCTTACAATGTTGCCCCTGCTGGATGGTCCTTTGGCCAGACTTTTTCTGGAGGCCAGTTTCGTTAGGGTACCATTTCTCTGCTAAATTTAGCAAGTTGTATGGTATAGACTATATAGTATATAATTAAAACTAGAATTGGGTAATTTAGTTAAAGAAGACTATGTTATGTGTCCAAATGAAAAGGGAATATTTTCAATGGCTCTTTTTTCATATTCATTATGTGTAGAGAGAGACAGAGAGAGAGAGAGAGAGAGAGAGTTGTGTTTAAATGTTGCAGTGGTTGAACTTTTCTTATGCTGCCATTAGCACATTGTGTGTATTTTCCCTTACTTGTGTGAGGTTTGTGTGATCAGCTTAAGCTGAATTTCATGTGACCAGTGTTGTAATGAGGCGGTGTTATGAATTATAATGTAAAAGGTACTATTTAAGCTTGTTTGGTCAATTGTGCTGTAATGAAATGGACATCTTACCTATTGTTGTTTAATTTCTATGATATTTTACATGTTCTTGTGACTTTGTGAAAACCACAAACTTCCATTTTGAAGTGAATAGTTAAATCATAAGGTTTTTGTTGATTCAAGTTGCAATTGTACCTTTCTCTTTAGGAATGTTAGGGACAGTCAAGGCATGTGAAAATTGTAACTCATCATTATAATTTTAGGATAAATTACATTGACCTCCTTCGAGTTTTGGACAAATTGTAGATAGATGGACCATTTAACTTTTATTACTTTGACAATCCTTTATATTTGAAACACGTGTTTAACAATACCCTTACCATTTTCTTTCGGACAATGATCCTCTCTAGCGTTGGAGAGGTCCAACACAGAATCCAGTGTTTGAGATTGAATTGATAAATAGAATCAACTAGTGATAATGCAATCTCAACCACTAAATTTTATGTTGAACCTCTTCAATACTGGAGAAGATCCTCATATAAAAATGATAATTTTGTCATTCCCTTGTATAAAAATGCAATATAATATATATTATTATAATTTTAAAGGCATTATTGATTTTTTACATTCAAATTCATTTTTTCGGCTGCCAATAAATAAGCTTAGAGAATATCAAAATAATAAAAATTAAAACATTTACTCATTTATAATTCATCCAAATCTCACGAAAAATTGATGTAAATTTTACCTCATCTAAGATGTTACATACAAGAATGTTCATTTTCTTTTTCTTGCAATAGTTGTTATCATTAATGTTGTTATCAGAGATGCTACCAGAGAAAAGTCAAAAGAATAACATGTGCGGTGAGACAGGATAAGATGTACAGTCTAATAGACAGTATAGTGACTCTGTGTAGTCTTCAATTTTAATGATGTAATCAAATTCTTCTACATAGATAATGACTTCGCTTGGCTTAATATCTAACTAAAAAGCATTATTACAAAGTTTGTTTCTTTTTTTTTTTTTTTTTTTTTCAAAAACTATATTTACAAATTTAAAATCCTAGCATAGTACTGCAAACTAGAACAAACATTATTCATATACTTTTGGTTACCCATCGTACCATTTAGGTTTTGAAATGAAATGGTCAAAACTCAAAAACCTCTAATTTTATTTTCAAAAAAAAAATTAGTGTTTCAAAACGAATTTGTGTCACATCAAATCCAGATAAAAAAGTGAATTAATATATATGGATCAAATATTAGACCTGCTTAATAATTTAAATTTTTGAGTAAAGCTAGGAAACACTTAAATTACCAATAAGATCCCTTACACAGGGAATTAGTAAGGGTGGTCATGGATTGGATTAGGCATCAATCCTAATCCGATCCGCTCCCAACGGATTAGGAAAATCTTAATCCGCCACAAATATATTATCCCACAGATCGAATCTGATCGGGTTCATGTAATAACGGATCGGATCGAATTGAATCCGCGAATTGTATTTTATTTAAATTATCCATTATTATGAATTTATCTTTTAACCATAACCTAATGGATAAAATTTTAATTTATTTATATTAATTCATATATTTAAATAATTATTAATTAATACATTCTTATAATCTATTAAATTATCATTAACTAATATATTATTTGAATATATATATATATATATATATATATATATATATATTACGGATCGGATTGAATCGAACTTTTAACAATTTAATTCGTGATCCGATCCGTGAGTTACGGATTCAATTTTTTTGAATTTGCCACCTATTCATGGGTGTAGCAATTCGATCCGATCCGTATGAATCGAACCGAATCTAATTAGATTCGTGAATTAATGAATTATTTGTCCACCCCTAAGAACTACCGTATAAATAGGGGTTAACAAGGAAATGAATAGTTTGTACGTTTTATAATAATAAAAAAATAAATAAAACTTCATTACTTTTCTACCACAATAATGTTTGGATGTTGAGAAAGTAATGATATGGGATATGCTTTTGCCCAAAGTCAATCTTCGTCCCAAATGAAACTTCAGCAATTGCAACATGAAATTCCTATCTCAGTTCTACCACAATAATGTTTGGATGTTGAGAAAGTAATGATATGGGATAGGGTTTTGGGCAAAGTCAATGTTGGTGGTACTTGTGAAAACTTTGGTATTTAATGCAGAAAAATGTTGGAAAAAAATAAAGGTCCCCAGAGAATGAACGTGGTTGTGTTTGATAGAAATTGGAAAGTGGAAACACCGACAGAGTGAGAAAATCAATAGGAGAGAGAAAGAGAGACATATTGTTCTGGTTTATAATCTTTTGATGTACAGAACTTGCATTCATTGTTGTTGTTGCTGTTATATCGTTTTCAAGGTTCTTCCAACTGCTTAAATTAATGAATTACCAATAAAGGAAGAAAAAAAGTCGCCCAATTCCTAGATTCTATCTTCATAAAGAGCAAAAATATTAAAATTTAAATAATATATATAAAGAATAAAGGCTTGCTGGATTCCATTTTCTAAAATAATTCTTAAGAATTTTGAAGATAATAAAATATTTCAATTTTTTTTTAAAATACTGTTATATTTAAAAAAAAATAAATTTTATAAAAGAACATGATATTCTGTTTTAAAGAAGAACACTAGGGCGTTTCACTTCTATTCTTTTGTAACTAAAATGACAAATATAATTCTAAACTTTTCATTTAACATAATACTTATTAGTTTTGAATAATTAAAAGTGTTCTAGGGATAATAAACTACAAAATTCAATATTTCACACTTTTGAGCTTCTATTAGTCTTATCTTTGTGTTTCTTTCTAATTAATTAGTGAGTCATATAAATGATGCATATGAAAATAATAATAATAATAATAATAAATAAAAACACACACACAACACACAGACAAACTAGTTAATAATATATACATATATTTTTCCTTAATGTGTGCATATGCCTAAGCACATGTTCTCTCTAGTCATTGTCATTTTGAAGGACTTAATTATACGCTCTCCTTTAATTGAGAAGTGCAAGTCTTAACGAATGAGACAATGCCATATATTGAAAGCGTGTATTGGGTATTGTTGGTTGTCTTCAACAATGATTTACTCCTACAAACAATGCCATAAATTATTAACAATTGGGGATGCTTTTGAAAGAATTGAAGATTTTCTATTATAAATTAAAGAGGAAGAATAAAGGCTTGCTGAATTCCATTTTTTAAAACATTTCTTAAGAATTTTGAAGATAACAAAATATTTTTTATTTTTTATTTTTAAAAAAACTGTAATTTGAAAACATATACTATATTTTTAACCAAGTTATTAAAAAAACAACTTTTATTAAAGGACTTGATATTCTGCTCTAAAGAAGAACACTCTGTGTTTCACTTCTATTCTTTTGTAACTAAAATGACAAATATAACTCTAAACTTTCCATTTAATATAAAATTTAAGTTTTGAACAGGGATAATATAATAAACTACACTTTTGAGCTTCCATTAGCATTATATCTTTGTATTTCTTTATAAGTCACATAATGATGCGAGTTAGAACGGCAAAATCTAAGTCACACAAAATGAAAATAAAAGCGAGAGCATGCACGACACTCATTTAAAATAATCGTGTGACTTAGGCTCTATTTGTTTCGACGTAAAATATTTTTTTGAAAAATATATATATTTTTTACACGTAAAATATTCTTTTATTTTTACTTTGTCGGTATCTGACAAAAGTATATGTCGAGATTAAGGTTAAGTCTATCAGGCGGGGCATATAAAATAACTTGCTTAAAATTGATGGATAATTTATTTTTGTTAAATTTTAATATTTTTTCTTCATAAATATTTTACGGCAATCAAATATCAGAAAATAAAAAAATATTTTATCTTCAAACAAACAGAGCCTTAAGTTCCTTTATTTTCTTATCCTCGACCTCAATGCCAATGGATACCTACTGAGTTTGCTCCTCCACTCTCACTTTCTAATTTTCTTCATCTCGGTACTGTAATGCATCTCGCTTTTGTTTTCCTAATGATATTTATTTGGTTTAATTCAATGTCAATTTTTTTTAAAGAAATAAAAGTGATCAAATTGAAGATATAAAGAGGACGATGATAAGAGTAGGGAGAGAGAAGAGTAGAAGGACCCATTGATCCTTAAAAAAAAAAAAAAAAAAAAAAACCTTACAAAAAATGAAAAAGTTGCATTAAAGGTTAATTAGACATATTTTTCTTCTTCTCCTTATTTTACTTTTTTTTTTAAAACAAATTAGTGTATTATCCTCTTTTTCTTTTTCTTTTTTTATGGCAACAAACTCCCACAATGTTGTTTTGGGAGACAATAATCTTCCACTTTTTACTTTAAATAAAGAGAAAATGTCACATACATAAAATATGAAATACTTTTTATTTATATTGATATTATCTTTTAAAAAAATATTCATATTAAAAAAATATAGAATATCATGTGTAAAGAATACCCTAAATTATTCTTTAAAAAAATAAAAAATAAAAAAATCATGCCCCCAAATTATAAAGTTTTTGGGTTGGCCCTGATTGATCCTATTTTCACAAATTCACTCCAAAGTATGGTGGGGTTGGTACCTGAGCTTTTGTAGCACTCTATGAGACTTCCTGACTGTCTCTGATTGATTAAAAACTAAATTTAAATACAAGCTAATGCTTTTTAATTCAGATAATTCATGAACAATCACATACGTTTTTTAAAAAATAAAAAATAAATAAATTGGAACAGTACATGCATTGGAGGAGTGTATAATAAATTAATAATACAAAACATTCGTATCCATTATATATAATGATTTGTACATTCAATATCAGTATATATATATATATATATATCACAAGAGTAACGTAGGACCCTGACAATGACCATTCAATGGGGTTGCAACTATATAGACCAGTAGTGTTAGGTCTGTAGTAGTTCTTGAAATTCGTGTACTATTTATTTATCAAACGACCAACCACTCAAACTTTTTACTGCTCAGTTAATTCACCCGTTTTTATTTACTGTATTTAAGTACCATTGCAGACACAGGTCATTCTTGTGCCTTACCTCTTTCTTTCTTTTGAATTCTGTGTGTCCCGTCCTCATATAATCATAACCTGCATTATATTTCTTACGTGGCTGCACTCCATCCGCACACGTGGCAATCAGAGATTCAGAATCATACTTTGATGGACTTGCCAGAATGGGCGCACAGAGTGCACGTGATGTGTTCAATCCCACAGTTCTTTGCTTCTTTTTTAAACGCTATTATTATTACAGTATTATTTTTATTTAGTTCAAAGTATTAATGGTATAATAATTAATTGATTTTCACAGCAATTTTATTAAATAGAGTTTAATAAACACTCTTGTTAGTATATTAAAAATTAAAATATTTTTCTTTAAGTGTTTATCTCAATTGTTGATTGCACTTTGCTACATCAATTGCTATGATGAATTGTATAGTGTTAATTAATTTTTTTTATTTTTTATTTAGTAAAATTATGCATTCATTTTTTTTTTAATGTGTTTTGATGGATTAATTTTTGTTAAATAAAAAAAAAATTGTCATGGCAGAAGTGTCCGTCTTTAAAATGAAAAGGACAAGTTTTTAAGGAAAAAAAATAATAATAATCAAACTGTTTTGTTACAATGATTATTAAATATCTGAAATTTCAATATAAATATGCTTAATTGTAAAATTCTCTGAGTCATTCCACTTTTTTACTTTTTATTTTTTGGATCAAATTTGATTCGTCACACCAATGGTGTGTTTGGAGAATAAATTTTAAAGGGTTCATCATACCATGCTAAATGCACATGGGAAAAAAACTTCTGAATTCCAAATTGTTTTAATTTTAATTATTAACTCCAATTCTCAAAATTAATTCCCATAATTTGGCTTATCACCCATTCACAATATCCGCAACCCATTTTACTTGTTTATCATTATTACAATGTATGTCATATACTAAAAGAAATTATTTCAAATCAGAGTCACCACCCCAATGACCAACCAATCCGGTGAAAATGAAATATGCAACTTGGTTTATTTATTATATTATTCACTTGGTTGTTTACAGATTAAGAAAGCAATGATGATACTAGTTTATGCAATATGAGATTATTTCTATGATTCATTATTTAAAAAAAGAACAAAAAAAATCAAAATATGTGTTAGCAGTTATCAAACTCGATTTAAAAATATAGGTCTGTCAATTACAATATTGACAAAGCTAAACCGCAAAATTATTTCAGACTACTTTTGATTATGAACTTTTTATTTGTTTCAACTAGTACTAATTTCATTCTTT
Source organism: Cornus florida (assembly GCF_030987335.1). Taxonomy (NCBI): domain Eukaryota; kingdom Viridiplantae; phylum Streptophyta; class Magnoliopsida; order Cornales; family Cornaceae; genus Cornus; species Cornus florida. The sequence continues at coordinate 6,875,546 of NW_026775577.1, read as the reverse complement.
TCTTAGTGTAGGGAAGACTTGAGCTGGTATGATACTCTATAAGGAATATGGATGGTTTTAGAGAATTGAGAAACATAATACTTTAGGTAAAAAGAAGGATTTTTCAGGAAACTAGATGATATAAAGTTTTTATAGACAATGTATTGGGTATTTATAGCACACTTCCACCACTTTATTTTTTTCTAGATTTCATTCTTACAAAATAAAAATAATAATGTACAACTTTTTAATATTTACTCTCTTCTAGATCTTGTAGATGTTTAGCACCAATTTAATAACATGTCAATATCTAGAACACACTACCTAAATTTTAGAAATATCTTAATATTTTGTTAATTTTGAAATTCTTTAGAAATGACTCACTTTTTAACAATACTATACCATCATGGTGTCATTATCTTTATCATCCACAAAGTTTTAATTTTGTTTGAACAAGACCAACAAATAATGCAGCTGCTCATACAATGCTTGTTAGATATGATATTAATTACAAACTTGCACATTCATAACATGATTTACCATGTAGAGTGCATTAATTGAATGGCTTGATGAATTGTCCCTATTTTTCGAGTTTGATCTCTTACCAATATAATTTGCACACAAAGCTTGTAATTTATTGAAAATTTTGAAGCATGAAAAAAAAAAAAAGAAAAAAAAAAGAGGCAATTTCAACATATGAGAAAATAAGAAGCCAAGAGGGTAGAAAAAATAAAATAAAAAGCATTATCTTTCTGTATATATGAGTAAGGGTTTTGTATGTTGTATATGTATAAAAAGAAAAAACTTTTGCGAGGCAATTGATTTTTTTGTTGCAAAAGTGTTGTAGTCCCATAACTTTTCATTTAGTTGCAAAATAGATTCAACACTTGTCAACCTGCATGACACCAAATTAAGAATTGGGTCATTTGTCATGGATTGAATGCTCGTGATCCTTATAAAAAAAAATTAAATTATTAAGTGATATTCTTGCCCTAATATACTCCAGACTCTTTCTGGGGACAAGAACCATGGCAATATACATGCTTGATTGCTCGGCCCACTCACATGATTAAAGCCCATAACATTGAGCCCATTAAAAGATGGGCCTAGCGACCCCATCGTATGCAGTCTGCACCTTAGAAGTGTGTCTTTATCCAGATTCTCCAACGCGATGGACTCAAAAGGCTCAACGCTGTCGCATCATTCTATTCACATAGTTTTTCTTTCCAATCCTTGGCAATTCAAGTGTGTTCGTAAATCTTGGCGGACTCTTATTAAAAGCAATAGTTTCATGGGCCATGAATATCAGTCATGTCAATTCCAATGATAAGTGACTCACACACGCACCATCTAACTCAATTTGAAATAAAATAGGATATTCCTCGTCCCAATATAAGTGTCACGAGTAATAATTTTTAAGAGAACACGTGGAACTATGTATTATTCGCCTGAAAAATTACTAAGTTGTCTTTCTAAGTTTTAAATATTGAAGTTTGAAATTTAAACTCAAAGGACATTTTTAGAAGGAAAGTGGACACTTATTTTGGTACAGATAAAAAAGGAAAGTATGACACTTATTTTGGGACGGAAGGAGTATAATACTGCTAACAATGTTTTTATTTTTATTTTATTTTTTTTTGGGTTAAAACACAATGTTATTACGTTCCTAAAACAAAATAGGATGACACCACACAGTGTCCATTGGTGCACTGTGAAGCCTGGAATTGACTCAATAATGGGCTCTACCTAGTGCATGGAGTAGATCCAGGTACATGATTGAGGCCAAAAGGGTTGACACAAGCCTTGAACTTCTATATGTAATCTAATCAGATGATAGTATGCTAGTAACCCATGCCTCCTAAAAATATATACATGGGAGATAACCCATTGATGAATGTACCCTTCTGAGTTCAGATTCGACTTCCTCTATCATCTCTCTCGTTTGGGTCGTGTTGGAGTTCAGATTCTACTTTATCATCTCTCCTCTCCCTCCTAGTCATATAAAAATTTTGAGTTACTGTATCATCTCTCCTTTCCCTCCTTTTATGTGACAAGGAGTGAAAGGTATATAGCTTTTGAGATCTCCCTGGGCCCAAGCAGGCCCACTAGTTTATTTTATTTATAAATATAGACAAATTACTTATGAAATATTATGTCGTACTCCCCTCCTGAAATTAATTATTTTTCTATAACAACCCTGTGCTTCTTTTTTTTTAATACATATAAGTACATAATTTTTCAATTATCACTTTTTGCCCCTGAAAAAAAATTCTGCCTTCGTCCTTGCCCATCATGACCTTCACAGCCTAGTATTTTCAAATTTAAATTTTGCTCTAAAATAATCTAAACTCTAAAAAAAAAAAAGGGCAAATTGTAAAAAAAACCTCTTTTACTAATACCTAATTGCGAAAAATCCTTTATGAATATTTTTGGCAAAAAATCTCCCTCAACTATCCCAAGGAAGTATTTTTAATTGATGTCTGTGTAAGTAGTTGTCTGAGAATTGTTTTTGAACGAAATTATCCCTTAACAAATTATTCTTCAGACAATTTATTTATTTTTTCTCTCTTCTCTCTCTGTGTCAAGCAAGCCTTCTCATTTCTTCAAACACAAAGCTAACAGCAGATCGAGAAACCTAATTGTTGAAAATTTATCTTTTAGCACTGTTTGGATAACATGATATAGCACATGTAAACAATAGTTGAGGCCCAAAAATACTCAGTTATATTCACTTAATTTATGACTTATTTTTATTTATTTTACTTTTATTATTATTATTATTATTTTTGGTCATGATTTCATCCATGTAATTGAACAAATCATTTGCATGTAAAAAATGTTATGTTTCCTTTGATTTCTTACCATCTTAATAATAAGAATTAAAAAAAAAAAAAATCATCTTAATAATAAGAGTGAGTAAACTTCCTAGAAATTACCCCTATACTTCGTCTAATGTAATTTTCGAGTAGTAGGTGGTGGAATCAAAACAATATATGATGAGATGATAAATGTATTTCTCTCAAACTAAATGACTTAAATGTCATTTATAATTAGATTATTGTGAATTGAATAGAGGGTAACGATATCCTTTCACATTAAAAGCATTCATATTTTTAGGTCTTTAACTTGAGTATATCAACTACAACAATTCCGTCTCAAAAAATTATTTTGGGGTATTTCGTGTTCTCGAAGTAAGAATTTTTTTTTTTTTTTTTAACACAAAAATCAGATTTGAAAAAAAGAAAGAAATTAGGTTGTTTTTTCATTACCAATTTTAGTCCACTTATAATGGGTAAAGAGCGTGACTCTACCGCTTGGTTAAAAAGATCCATTTTTTAGTAGATCGTGAGCGGGGTTACCAGACAGACCGGCTTATCCTTTTTTCGGCTTTATACATCAATTGATAGGGGCCTAAATGAAGAAATTCCAAAACGGGCGCAAATCCTCGGCTGTGAGCTTTCGATACGGTCCCCTGTTGTGAGTTTTAAATGGCCTATATTTTGCCACATCATTCTTCATTTAATAGCTCTTAAGGCAGCGTTTGAGTGGAATTGAGACAGTATTTGGATCCTTTTTGTGATACCCCTCGGATCCGAGACATGGGTTGATCAGGCCCAGGCCCAAACCCGAGGGAATATCAAACAATTAATATTTATAACGAATACGGAATACAAAATGAATTAAGAAATGAAAGTTTAAAGCTGAATAGAAACTAAAAGATAATCCTTCAATAATTAAATACTTAAATTTGATAAACCAAATATCCATAATTTGAACAACTCGGGAATCCATCTCTAGTGGACCCCTAATAAAAATCTCACACTAATGAAAGTAAAATGAAAGATAAAACCTAAATCCAAGATCTGGAAAGAAATCCTACATCGTCGGTAGAATGGAAGATCGTCTCTGCTCAGCACGAACAAGCTCAAGCCTGGAACTGACGTACACCTGAAAAATAGGAGTGGGTCAGGCCCACGAACAAGTTCTAACCTAATACAATCCAAACAGAGACTCGATATGCATGTACATACTAAATAGTTCAACAATAACTAATAATCCGTACATAAATATATCCACACTACTAGACTCTCGCTAGGCCATGAAGGGGGTCTCAACCTGGATAGAAGGCATCACACAATACGCACCTAAGTGAGTATGAGTACCTAAACCTAAACAGGGTATACCTCAACCTTCACAGTCAGCTACACATCCAACTGCATATACGCACCCTAACCGTCGACACTGAGACTCAAGCTCATGACACGGTAACATAAAAATATATCTAAACTCCGTTTCTATCCATCCACAAGAAATCCAGTAAGTCACTCGGCGTATTCAACGGTACCGACTTATATATATAAGGAGGATTGTATTTTATAACCCGTGCCCTTACTCCAAAATAGGTAGGACTTAGCAATTTGAGCTAATCCAAACCCAGTATGTCACCGTCCCATACCGGTACATACAATCCAATCCGTCCAATAGTTGATAAAGCATCGATAAAGCAATATCAACAATTCCATACTAAACATAAGAGAATGCATTAGCAACCATTCTTAAAAATACCAATAATTGATTCACATTGAAAATATAAATATCAATGTCAACTACTCCTTACTATGCATATTGACATAGATAATCAACCTGCTTATTTACATTCACAGTTGACAAAATAATGACCATATAAATGTCAATACCAACAGTTCCAAACTAAACATGTTAGAACAGATTAACAAACATGCTTAAGTAAGCCAATTCAGAATCCATAATTTGATCATACAGGGCTTTATTTATAATGATGACCTATTCCCAGTTTCCATAGAATTAACAGAGCCTAAATAGATATCTTCCCACTCAAATCTATAGCATGCAAAATAAATATAAGTAATCTATTATACTTATAGTTTCCTGTCCAACAACTTGCCGCGCTAACCGTTAAATTTAATCATCAACTAATTTTCAGTGAAATATAAATTTTTAGCATAATTTCTATTTCTATAAACATATAATTCGAGTGGACAAGCTCTCACAGAAAATTTCTAATATAATTAAGAAATTAGAAACTCCAAATCCACACAGTTTACAAGACATTCGTAATTAACTCCATGTAATTCTAATGATTAATGCTTTGTGTCCAATTCTATGTTAATCTGGTCTTTGCATATTTATGTTTACCCTAAACCACTCCTAAACCACCCATTACAATATTCATTCTCCAATAAAACACATTAAAACAATCACTAGGAAGCCTAATGACTGAAAAATTGGAAAAACAACCAACAGAATCAAAAACTCACGAATAAACAACCTGGAGCCGGCTCCAAAATATTGGAGCCGCCTCCAATGGCCCTGGAGCCGGCTCCTAGACCATTGGAGCCGCCTCCAGTCCAAGGGGAGCCGGCTCCAATCCAATAGGAGCCGGCTCTCTCCCTCCTCTTCTTCGTGTTCTCCTCTCCGGTCGCCGTTTACGCCTCCGACACTTCACAGTAGAGGTTTTCAGAGAGTTTCACTTAATCCTAGAAGATTCCAGTCCTTAACTCAGTCCTTATTATGCTACTAATATGGATTAAACCAAGAATTAAATAAGACAGTTCAAAGTTAAACAGTTTACAAGTTTTAAACCAAATTCAGTTTCAGTTACACTCTAAGCATGAAACAGATAACGTTTTTTTATTTTTAAACATGTAATTCATCCTGGAACCATTGAGTATGCAAAGAACACGAGTATAAGGGAGAGAGTAAGGTTAGAACTTGCCTTTGAGATCTTTGTCCAAAAATCTCTACGCTGTCTCTAAAGGTCCGACGAAAAACCAACGTGAACCCTCTCTGTTCTTCCTTTGTCTCCACAGTCGTATAGGTTTTGTTATGTTTCTCAAACCCTAACCAAACATCTAACATATATTTATAGGATTTTACTAAACCTTAAGCCCCAGCTGAAAACCTAACCGGCCCATCCAAAATACTGAGAAACCTACGAGGCTTACAAACTGATTAAAAGTAAAACCCTACTTATTAAATCAAGACAGTTACCCATTAAAATTTACAATAAAGAATTAAATATAACACCATTTACAATTAAACACATCATTAATGTAAATAAATCCAATAAATTAACTAAACCCAAAGAAAACAAATAAACCAACTAATTAATTCAAATAACACAAATAAGGCAAGGAAATCAAATAATTAAAAAACCAAAAGTCAAATAACACAAATAAGGCAAGGAAATCAAATAATTAAAAAACCCATTTAAAACATATTAAAACAGAATTCAAAACAATTAATGAACCAAAAACAATTAATTAACAGAAAGCAATTAAACAAAATACCGAGACTATCCTTTTGAAAATTAGGGGTATTATACTTTTTCACCACCATTTATAAGTATCTTCACACACAAAATAAGTTATGCACATAATACAGACTAAGTAATGTCACAAACAAATGTAACTCAATTCAACATACTATGTTTGGCAATTACACCACCATTTATAAGTAACATTTCACCACCATTTATAAGTATCTTCACCCTTAAATTAAGGTATGCACATAAATGGTGATATTACTTTTAGACTCCTGTGATGTTACTTTTTAGATTCTATGATGTTACTTATAAATGGTGGTGTATCTTCACCCTTAAATTAAGGTATGCACATAAATGGTGATGTTATTTTTAAACTCCTGTGATGTTACTTTTTAGATCATGTGATGTTATTTATAAATGGTGGTGAAATGTTACTTATAAATAGTGGTGTAATTGTCAAACGCGGACTTAGTGTCTGTTTTATGAAGAAATACGTGGTCAAACCAACGCCACAAGACAGTGGACAGCAGAGGACTGCGGGAATAATTACAGCAGGTGATTCGCGCCCATTCGAAAACGGGCGCAAATCCTCTGCTGTGAGCTTTCTATACGGTCCCCTGTTGTGAGTTTTAAGTGGCCTATATTTTGCCACATTATTCTTCATTTAATAGCTCTTAAGGCAACATATGAGTGGAATTGAGACAACGTTTGGATCTTTTTTCACCACCAAATTTAAGTATCTTCAAACACAAAATAAGTTATGCACAAAATACATACTAAGTAATGCCACATACAAATGTAACTCAATTCAATATACTGTGTTTAGCAATTACACCACCATTTATAAGTAACATTTCACCACCATTTATAAGTATCTTCACCCTTAAATTAAGGTATGTACATAAATGGTGATGTTATTTTTAGACTCCTGTGATGTTACTTTTTAGATCATGTGATGTTACTTATAAATGGTGATGAAATGTTACTTATAAATAGTAGTGTAATTGCCAAACGCGGACTTAGTGTTTGTTTTGTGAAGAAATACGTGGCCAAACCAACGCCACAAGACAGTGGACAGCAGAGGACTGCATGAATAATTACAGTAGGTGATTCAGGCCCAAAACCTTCGAAAACTATCTTTAAAGGCTTGTTGGAGCTGCTGAGCATAACGAATCGAAGCCGAAAACGGATCAAGACGTGAGGAAAAACAGAACACTAACTTTCAAAGCGGAATTCCATGTGGACAAATTGAGGAAAAAGCTTATTGCATACGAACTATATTTTGATTCCAGAAAGGTGTCTTAGATTTCGCTCTGGAGTCAATGAGATTTGTAACCTTTTCACTCGTGGTCTTATTGATCTGATCGATTTCCCGTCGGTCTAGCCAAATTCAGAAGTTGCTGAATTTAATGTGTAAAATCAAACATCTGAAGTGAAAGCATAATATAATTAAGGCAAAAGAAAGAATTTGGACTAAGGAAACATGACAAATTATTAATTATTTTTAAAATAATTAATTGTTATAATGGCTGCTAAAGATCAAGTGCACTTAATGCGTTCTTGAGCTGCTTAATTTTTCCATCTTCTATTCCAACACCATGGTGAATTTTCTTTTTTCTGTGCGGTTGTACTCAATTTTTTTTATTTTTATGAATTATACATAGCTTAAATATAATTTTATTGGCTTTTCATTTTTTTTTTTGGAAATTTTTCTTTACTGCTTTACATATCTTGCTTGATGGAGAGAGAAAAGTGTGAAAAAAAAAAAAAAAAAAATTTATTTGAAGAATAATCTATTAAGGGGTAATTTCATCCGAAAAATTTCCTCAAATAATCACTTAAACGGACATTAGTTAAAAAACACCCCCTTGGATAGTTGAGGGGAGTTTTTTGTCAAATTATTCAGGGGTTTTCGCAATTAGTTAATAGTTGAAGGGGATTTTTTACAATTCGCCTAACAAAATATATATATAAAAAAAAAATTGAATGCATGTCTTGCAAAGGCTTTATGAAAGATCAAAAGAATATAGAGATTTTTGCTTTGACTATTAACACGTTCGCCAGTTTGGATCAAATCAAAGTAAGCAACAGGAGGTTCGTTTCATGTTGTACACAATTAAGGGATTTCATCAAAATGCCAAACATTAATCTAAATTAAGGTCTAAAAAGCAGTGGAACCACATTGTGAAATTTTTTAACCCACTCAACACTATGCTCCAAAATAACTCCAATTAACCCATCAAAAAAACCTCTTTCGTTATTAATTTTTTTTTTTAATTATTGTTAAAATAGGTAAATAGCAACTTCTATTTTTTATTCCAAACTGATTTTCTTAAGCATCACTTAGGGACCCAACCCAAAAGATTGACCCATATTGGCAAGGCATTGTTCTGATTTCTAACTCACCTCACAAATATTTCTGTTACAATAAGAGGTTACGTCACACAGGCACCACATAGGTTTACAGGTGAATTTTTTATTGACAAGAAACTCACGCATACCATACACACCTACCTCACTTTGCTTATTTGGAGACTCGAATCCTCGTCATATACTTTAAGAGGTAGATTATATATCACTTGACTACAAGACCTTTGGTGGTTTACAGACTAATGACATGGATAATTTACCTGACTCATAAACTTTTTGGACTTTTCTACATAGTTACGAACCTTAAGAATTTCCCTATAGCAGTGTGGGATCGTCTAGACTTTTTAAAACATATCTAGAGTTGTACATAGTAATTTAGAGTTCTCTAAACTTGTCTTATACAACATGGATAATTTTAGAATGGTAGAGATTGTTCTTTAGAGGATTTTAGAACCTAATTCTAGAACTCTCGCCACGTCACTTGTCTACATCATTGTAACTTGTTTATCTAAATAATAATCATTCATTGTAAGGCAAAGTGCCTATATAAGGAGATGAGACCTGAGTTGTAAGCCTCTCAAGCATTAAGATGTAAAGAGGGACTGTAATTAATTAAAAGAAAATTAATTATTCTATTTATCGCCTCTCAAGCATTAAGATGTAAAGAGGGACTGTAATTAATTAAAAGAAAATTAATTATTCTATTTATCGCCTCTCAAGCATTAAGATGTAAAGAGGGACTGTAATTAATTAAAAGAAAATTAATTATTCTATTTATCGTCATAAAGTTAAACGTAGAAATTAAACAAGCTGGCGCGCAGCTGAAAAGTTGTGATGGGGATCCACCGTTAAACATGAGACCTGCTTAACAAAATGTTATCGTACCCAGTGCCCACTTACGAGGATAATAAGAAAAAAATAGAATTTTTGCATAATGACTACAGTGACTAATTTTTTTCAATCTAAAGTCCATTATTTTGAAGACACAATATTAGAAACAAGAAAATGAAACGAAATTGGAGTAATTATAAATTTGTAAACAAAAGAAAATAAAGCATTAGCTTAAATTTGGAATAGTACTGTTAATTCGATACATTTTTAAAAATATAGTTTACGAATTGAAACCTTAGAACTTGTAAACAAACCCCATTTTATGTGATTAAAAAAAAAAAATCCATTAAAATTTAAATATAGTTAATAAGTCAAGTTTAATTTTAATAACAAAAGTTATATATATATATATACACATATACACACACTCGACTTAACTTAGTTGTTGATTTAATTAATTCATACATCAAAATGTGCTTATGCAAAGGTGTACCCTCAAATTTTTTGCTTTGAGAAGTGAAAAGAAATACCACTCAACTATATATTATAATTCCAATTTACAATTTAAGAAATAATAATAAGAATGTTTCACACGGTTTATCTTAGGGCGCATGAAGAATGATGTTTCTATGTTCCATGGAATCAATAGCCCCAACAAACACATGACAGTTCAGAAACTTTGATTTTTGGAAGTCTTAATTTCAGTACCGCTTACATTATTACGATGCATTACAGTTTCGACTAAAAGTTGATTCAGGATACAATATTAAAAGTAATAGCTTGAAGGTGACCATCACTTTCAACAACTGATTCTTCTATTGTTGAATATTTCCTAGCCTATAAATGTAGGGTCTAAGTATAAAAAAAAAAAAATTCTTGATGGGTAGGATTTGTGTAGAATTAGTCCATACTTTTTAAAAATATGCATGTTAATTTATAAAATTCAAAAAAGATGCAAATAATTTCCTCTAACTACTTTTTGACAAAAAATTAAATATGAAAACCCTATTTATCCTTTTAATTCCCATTTTGCCCCTCACCCTATTTTACCATTTTTATTCCCATTTTGCCCCTCCTCCCTCTCTAGTAATGAATATAAAGAAGAAGCTACCAATATGGATACGCAATGCGGATTCTCATTTCCATACACAAGGTTTTTCCAGTTTGGTGTCATCAAAGACGCGGGGATGAGTAGGTGTTTGGAATTAGCCTTGGGACTTCCCTCAAGTAAGTAGGCAGCTTATCTGACCTTTCCCATAGAATGAAGCTTGGGGTTTCGTTTAGTGTCTCAATTGCTTTGACCATCATTGTGGGAGGCAAAATCAGCCTTTTGAGTGGAATCTTCCGTATTAATGGAATCACAACAGTTTAGTCGGTCGAAAGCAAAGAGGAATGGTTTATGGATTTAATATTGAAAGAAAATATATATATATTTGTGGCCGGTGATGTGATATTAATATTTGCTACTCTTGATTGGGTTCCTCCTTAATCCATGTGATGATTTTTTATCCACCAAAATTTCTTAGGCCTCTGCTCAATATTTGTTTTCCTATATTAATTTGTTTTTTAAAAACAATTATTTTGTGGTTTTTAATATATATATATATATATATATATATGTATAAAAATTCAGGAAATGTATAAAAATTCAAAAGATCTGGATTCTCGCATAATCCATGATAATTGATATATATATATATATATATATATATATATATATATATAGATTTGGAAAGCTAAACACAATTTTACACAAATTGAATAAAAGGGTCATTTTACATGACCTGTATTTATAGTTATTAGTTTATTCAACTGAGGTGAGGGTATTATTGTCATTATATACCACAAAAGACAACGGAGTACTATACAGTAAATTTATTTTCTCTCCCTTCCTTTCTCAGTCTCTCCTCTTCTTCAATTATCTCTCTACATGAACAAGATATATATATATATATATTTTTAAAGTTACATGAACAAGATTTTGTGAAAGAATAAAAATATTTATGTTTATTCATGTACTTATTTAGCCCATTATAGCTAGGGCCGCAAGTTGGGTTGGCCCAACCCAGCCCAGCCGCAACCTGAATCGGGTTGGGTTGGGTCAACCCGAATTATACCAAACATGGGTTGTGATTATAACCCGAACCGAATTTTTTCGGATGGGTTGGGTCGGGTTGATGGGTTGAGTTTTTTTTTTTTTTGAAATTTATATATATATGTATATTATATATTTTTGATTATATTATTATTAGATATATATATATATATATATATATATATATATAGGGCAAATCGTTTCAGCCTCCCCAATCGCCGCCTCCATCCCTCTTCTCGTTCTCAACTCTGAACTTGCCTTCTCTCTCTCTCTCTCTCTGCAACTGCAAAGTAATAAATCTACAAGAATCAGAATTTCAAAACCTATATATTTCAGTTTATCTATCTGTTGCAATAATCAAAAGTTCAAAACCTATTACCTATATGAAAACCCATATCGGCATATCATTTCAGATTGTTCAAAAAATCAAAACCCATATCTTTCAGCTTGCCATCAACCCCCCAAAAAAATATATATATATATAAATGGTAGTGTCTATTATAGTTGTGACGGGTTGATAATTTTGGAAGCAACATTTTGAAGTTTATAAAAATATGTGTATATATAAATGGTAGTGTTGAGTACGAAAGGTGAAGAGTAGAATCTCTGTTTTGGGGGGATTAGATTTTCTGAGAAATTAAAACAAAAAAGCTCTATTTGGAAGACATTTTGTACAGAAGAAGATTTTAGATTACCCAAGAGGTAGCAGAAAATGGTAATTCCCTTTTTCATATTTCGGCCTCCCCAGTCACTTCCACCTTCAGGTCTCATTCTCAACTCTCTCTCTCTCTCTGCAACTACAAACTACAAAATCTACAAGAATCAAAAGTTCAAAACCCATATATTTTTCAGATCTGTCTACAAGAATCAAAAGTTCAAAACCCATATATTTCATATCATTTCAGATTGTTCAAAAAATCAAAAACCAACCCAAAAGAGAAAGAGAAAGATTGATGATGACCAGAAGTTTTTTGAAAATGCAGAAAGAGAAAGAAGAGAGACTGAGAGAGAAAGAGGAAGTAGAGAGAGGAGAAAGAAGATAGAGAAAGAGGCGGTGGATCTGAGGAACGGCGGCAGAGAGAGAAAGAGAGAGGAGAGAGAAAGGAGAATTTTTTTTTTTTTTTAATTTGGGTTTCGGGTTGGGTTCGGGTTGAGCCCGATACCAACCCGAAATGTCTGGGTTTTGACAAAACCCAACCCGAATATAAACCGATTTGTAAATTGTATGTCCAAATTTCAAAATTTTTGGATTGGGGTTAGGCTGGGTTGTAGCTCGCCCAAGTTGCAACCCTAATTATAGCTATGTTTCTTCTGCACATTTTCATTTGGAATTTGGATCAACTTTATTTTTCATTTATTTTCTGTTTTGTCTTGTCTATGTTTTTCTTATAACAAATATGAAATTATTGAAATTGGTCTTATTATTTGTTTTTGTTTTATTTGCAATTTTGTATTTATATATGCCTGTTTGTTATTAGGAAAATGAATGTGCAAGGTTCTAGTAATTATATTTTGAATATATAATTATATAATTTTATAGGCGTATCTCCGCCGTGTTCATGTCTTATTTTTTTTGAAATTTATCGTATTACCATATTCGTATCGTGTCGTACTCATATCCCGTGTTCGTGCTTCATAGATACTTATGATGTTGTTATACCTTTTTTATTTGCTGTTGAGAATTGCTTTTCACATATATCAATGGATATATATTGGTTAGATATAAATGCCAGTAATGTGTCACCTTCTGCCATGCAAGCGACACACGGGCTGAAGAGGACTCTGAATTGGATGAGTAGGGTGGAGTTATAGTCTTCCATATTGACATGGAGATTATGAATTATGGTTGAAAGAGTTGGAAGATTCTATAACATTGAAGGGCTTGTAAATATGATAGAGAAAATTCAAGAAGTGTTAGGAGGTTTTTTTTTTTGGGGTAAGTAGTGTAAATATAGAGTGTTTAGAAGGAAGACATATACAATGTCTATATAAAGAGGAGGTGTAATTTGTAACCAATAAGCTACAATAAGAAGAATAGGAGTGAGAGTGAGTCAGTACTGCAATGTGCAGTAACAGTTATTGCGTAAAGGAGTCATACTTGTAGGGTTCTGGCATGATGAAAATTAGAAAAACAACACATTTATAAAATCAAAGTTTAAATTATGTGTTAATACAGTGTGATTAGCCCATATTGCAATACAGGATGCGCCAAACCATCACCAATGAAAATGAAAAAAATGTTACTCTGGCAATCTTCCTGTTTATCTATTAACTCTCCAACTCACGTGTGTGTATACATATGAATAAAATTAATCCACGAAAGTGGGGTACATGTATATCACATCTCAGAACCTGATTTTTGTCACAAAAAACCTGATTTCATAGCAAGAATTGCAATATATATATATATATATATATATATATATATAGGTCTTTTTCTTTTCTTTTTCTTATTTTTGTGATGGAAAAAAAAATGCATAAGCACAGTAATTGCACAACAACCAGATTTCAAAAAGAAAGGGGGCAAGGGTCAGTGCCTTAAGGGCCTGTTTGGCTGGACCCTAAACCCCCCAAAACTTGTTTTTCACATTATTTTTTTTTATTATTTTTTTTTAATCTGTAAATAAATAATATAGTCTTTAGGACTAACGGGTCAGTGACCTAACGGTATCAATCTCTTACTTTCCAAAGGGAGGTCAGGGGTTCAAATCTCAAAAGAGACGTGTATATGCGTACCAACTAGGAGGAAAAAAAATAATATAGTCCTTAGGCACGGTTTGGCTGACCCAAATAGTGCCTAAGTACTATATTGACCTACAAGATAAATTACCTTAAATATAGTTTTTTTTTTTTTTCACTTTTTTTACTTTTTTTTTTTGCAAAATCAGTAAATAAATAATATAGTCATTAGGCACTGTTTGGTTGACTCAAATAGTGCCTATGGACTATATTGGCATACAAAATAGAATAAAAACCTTTTGTTTTAATAAATTTGTTTACCTAAAAAATTATATGATGGATGAGCTGGATGTCAATTGTAATTGAAAAGCAAATTTTTAATTAAATAGCTATTCCTGTGATTAATATAGTAATTGGGGAAAGAACAATGTAAACTGTGTAGGTGTTTTTGACATCTCAAGTGTTAAAATTTCCCAAAAAGCTATATGTTAGTGGCCTCACATGAATGAGGTGCTATAAAAAGCTTATATTATTATGCAAACAATTGGGGCATATCCTTTGTTCAAAGCAACATAAAATAGTGGACTACATTACTTAAATGTTTATAATAAATAGTGATTTGCAAGACTGCAACCCATTAGTAGTACTTGTAGTGATTAGCATGGTTAATGAGATTTTTACTTTTGTATTATTTGTTCCATTTATACAACCTCATTTAAAATGAAAGTCTCATTTGTACTAATGTCAACAAATATATTTTTGTATAATTTATTATAAGTGGATTCATTTCATGTGAGTTGTTTGTGTCAATTTTTACTGGGCGTTTTATTTTACGAGTTTAAAATAGTTGTCGTATTCCACAAATATTTGAAATGATTCAAGAATTTTAAAAGCCACATTTATTATGAAATTCAATATAAAGAAATCAGTGAAAAGATTTTTTTTTCTTTTGCTTTTTGATAACTTGTCTATGTATTCTTTGTTGTCAAAAAAAAAAAAAAAAGCTCAAATATTTGTTAATCTATTCTAAAATAATTTAATCCTCAGAAAGAAGTTCTAAAAATAAACAAATAAAGTGAGTAATTTTCTGTTTATTAATCCCAAACTTCTTACCCACAAAATAAAATAAAAAATGAAGTTCATATTTCATTTTAAAAATAGCCAAAACCCACAAACCTTACCAAACTCATACAGAGGCCGGAAGTCAATGCATTGTGTAGCGCAATCAAATGTGCTTTTAAAAGTGCCTTTACTGGAATCTGAACCCCATAGCTGGCTGTTTCTATATATATATATATATATAGTCACACAAATCTGAGCAGAGAGACTCACAGAGTAAACAACAACCCATTTCCAAGAATTGAAAAAGAAATCATGGGTGGCTTTTCTTTTCACCCATTTGTTATTGTATCAGCTCTTCTGATTCTCTTATCCTCTCATGGTGATGTGATGCTTTCTACTTCAAACATTACTATTAATAGTGTATTCCTCTTTTCTCACACAGTTTTCTTTGATTTGTAGGATTGGGGAGAAAGGTGATGATGGAAAGTTCTGAGCAGGAAGAAAATGTCTCTGTTGTCTTTGAGGTTGTTAACCATCAATTTTTCAAATTAATTGTTTTTAAATTTGGTACTATTTTTGTAGTTCGGTTGGTAAAATTTTAATGTTTGTTCTGTTTGGTTCTCAGGAAAGTGAAGGAAAATCAAGGGAGATGATTGAGATGGACTATGTTGAAGCTGGGCCAAACACTAATACAAAATCTGGATATCCATTTCCATTTAGCCCTTCACCCGAACCAGAAGGCTAATTAGGATGAATTTACATGCACCACCATGTTTGTTATTTTCTTTCTTTTTCCCATTCCTTTTTTTGTTTTTTGTTTTTTGTTTTTCAGGCTTTATTAAGTTGATGACAAAAAGGAGTGGTTGTAACCTTTATTTTATTTTTTATTTTTTTATTTTTTTTTCACAATTGTTATCTATTTTCTTTAATTGAGTTCACAATCAATATTGCAAATGTTTAAAACACAATATATACCTTATGCATAATTTAGTGATGTTGTATTATTATTATAATATTGTATTATTTGATCTGAGTTAGACTTATATAACTACATTACTTCAGTATGAACCTTGATTTATTTTTTAATCCAAAAATGTTCAAATTTCAATGCCTAATTGTAAAAAATCTAAATGATATTGTTCTTTTAAATACTCCTATATTAATATATTTTAATGCCGAAAGTACAGGGCATAAATCTCAATGCAGTTTCTACTTTTAATCTAATGACTGATTGACTGGCTAGCGTATCAACACAATAGACAATTACCTTTTTCCCATCAACTTGTGCCGTGGGTGTCATCAGAGTTCATAGCCAAACATATAAAATTATAAGCTAGAGCTAAACTTGGGAGCTAGTACTTATCTGCCGTAACTGGTAATTGTTCGGCTCGCGGAGAAGTGCTAATTCCGCTTTCCAGGTGAGTGGAAAGTAGGAGTGGATGTCGGGCGTGTTAAGAACTGCTGTCGTTCCAAAGTGAGTATCCGAACAACTATCCAGTAGGAAATTGCAGGGATCAGGCGATTAAATGAAGGACTGGAATTACCATCTTCAAGGGTTCTTTTTGCTTTGAAAAATGACTTTCGGACTGAACTATAGTTAGTGGAAAAGAAAGCGGTATTGAAAGTGCAAGACTTCAAAGTAAAGGAATTGAAGTGCAGGACTTGGAAAGTAAGAAAGATAAGTGCAGGACTTGAATTAAACATAATGAAATTGCATTACATGAATGTAAAGATATTGAAAGTGTTGTTTTGCTGTGTGATTTGAACAGGGTTTGCAAGTGAAGCCTAAGTGTTCTATTTATAGAATTCTCCATGCATGCAGTAACTTGGTGTGGAAGCTTCAACAGCTTCCACGTGGACTGACTTTGGACTGCCACGTGTCCCATGATCTTTCAGCCTTCTCTAAATGTTGCCAAGTGTAAACCCATGTTCTCCCATGATCTACAACTGCTATATAGTGGTCTTTGGCGGTTGAATGCATGATTGCAAACCTTTTCCCACGTTCTGGAATTGCCCAGATGGAAAGTCGACAATTCCAGCAGCAGTTGAGAACTTCCACATGGAAGGTCCGGATCTTGCCACGTGTCCCATGTCTTCCTTATTCTTCTCATAATGTTGACACGTATAAGAACATGATGTCCCATGAATTTCAGTTTTGAAGGAGTGATTTTGGTGGTTCAGTTCCAATTAAAATCTTCTAGCCACGTTCTGGAACTTCCAAATGGAATGGGCCACGATCTCCTAACTGCCCCTAATTTGTAGGTAAGCCTGCCACGTGTCCACTTGGAAAGTCATGTCTTTCCAACTGCATGTAACTGCCTCATTCTCTGCTTGCCACGTGTCCACTTGGAAATTCATATCTTTCCAATTGCATGTAATTGCTTACCTTTTTGGCTGACACGTGTCCCACGTTTTCCTCATTTTTCTCTAGCAAATGCATCATGTTCTCAGCCCACTTTGCTGATTTTGAGCAGCCTCCTCACTTAAATAAGGCAAATGGTTGCCTTATTCTTGGAGTGACTCCTACAAACTAGGAGATATTATAGGAGTGGGGAAGTTGTCATTCTTGATGACTAGGTCAAAGGTACACATGGCTTTCTATATGTTTGCCACGTGTCCACTTGGAAGGTCTACGTCTTTCCAACTGCATATCTTGTACCAAATGGCTTCATTTGATGAAGCCACGTGTTACTTCATGACTACGCTTTTGCATACCACCTTTCCAATTGGAATTTGCTACGACAATCTTTCCAACTGAAAAATATTTATGGTGTAATCATATGCCCCCCAAATTCCATGCCTTGTGGAACAATTTGATGATAAGGCATGGGATTTGAATTCCGCCATCATGAAGAAGAAGAAAAAGAAATTGAAGAGGAAGAACTGGAAGTACTGGACTATGTAATGTAGCATCTTCTCAATGAAATGCTCCATACTTAGGAAATCAGCTGATTTTGGAAATTCAGCTAAGTCTGCTTCATAACTTTAGCCAATATACTTTTCCAAGTACTTAGCTTTTCCTTCTTGGAATGGCCGAAGTATGGCTATTACGCTTCCTTTCCAGCTTTCCGGTTTACTTGGAAAAGAAGATACCAGCCATTCTACATGGCTGGTTGAACGATTGTGGATTTCTAATTTTCATAGATGGAAGGGTGATACTCTTTCAAGTATACCTCATTCACAGTATGCTTGTGAGATCCTCCATCAATCAAAATGTAATGTAGTGCCAAAAGTTGAACCCTCTTGTCCACATTGGTATTAAGCTCTTGCAAGAATTGGATAATTGGTGTTCTCCAATCTTCCAAGCCTAATCCATCTATATCAACATTGAAAATCTCCCATGTCTTCTTAGCAGGTTTGATTATTTCTGGCTCGTTAGATTGGAAATGGCGTGCCATCTCATGCCATGACTCTATAAAAGGAAGAGTCCTTCTTTTGATTGTGATCATGGTCTCTTCTACTCCCAGTAGGACTTTCACTCGAGAGGCTAATTGGGCTAGATCATCAACCTCCGTATTTAAATGTCTTGGCCAATATTTGAGTTGGAAATCATCAAACTGGCTAAGCAATTCCAAGGCCAATGAATGGAAAGGCCTTAAATGCCAGTTGCAAGTAAATTCACTTGGAAGGCTCCCAAAATAGATCTTCTTGCTGCTGCTGGAACTATTGGAAGTTTCCATGTTTGTTTCGTCTTTTATAGGAAGGACGTCTGCTAGCAAGGAGTTTCCAACTTCTAAATCAGGATCTAGCAAGTCATCAGGATCTCTAACTCCACGTTTAGCTAGAAGTTCTGATAAGTCAGATGGTTTGGCTATCTTCTTTGAACAGTTAGTCCAACCATGATCTTTCTCCCATAATTTTCTTCTGTCAGCCCTCTTCCTTTGCTGCCTTCGCCTTTGTGTGCGAGTCATATAGGAATCATCATGGATAAGGAACTTGGGATGATCAAGCCTCTTCTATCTATCATTTTGCAAAGTGGGTGGCTTAACCGTTCTTGGACGAATATGTTCACTACCCTTTTTGACCCATACTTCCGAGGCCAATTTTGGTCTGAAACCTTTGTCACCTTCAAAGGTTCTACTATGCCAATTGTTGCTTTCATAACTCCTGCTAGGACGAAGCCTTGTCTCATAAGAGACCTTATTTCTTTCCACACCCCTTGGAAGGAATTCTGGTTTCCTCGTTGTTGACCTTCTTTCTGTATGAGCATGACTTTCCTTCTTTGGAATGGTCACAGTGACTGAGCTTTCCACATTTTGGAGAGTTAGCCGGTCGTGGACCTTCCGTTTCTGTCCTTTGTCACTGTTGGAGGGCTTTTCATTCTGCTTCTCTTTTGGAAAGTCTTTATGGCAACCTTCATTCTGAACTTTACACTTAGGACAATAACCTTGTTGGATTAAAGCAATCTGGGCCTCTCGGAGTTGCCTCTCCAACTCAGCTTCTATCTTCTCCATAGATGTTGCCGCCTTTGGAATTTCCAACTTTCCACTGGTCACCGAATTTAACAAGTCCACCTCATTTTTGGAATGCTCTGGAACCATGGAAGCAACGTTTATTGCAACAACCTTGGGGAAAGGATTTCCATCAACACCCATGACTTCTGATTTTTCTGGAAGCTTCAAACGGCCATCTTCGATTGCCATTTGCACAATGTTGCGAAAAATAACACAATTATTAGTGGAATACTTCCACGAATTGTGGAACTTGCAATACTCCTTCTCTGATATTTCTGAAGCCGACAGCATCTTATGGCCTGCTGTAAAAATCAGTTGCTTGTCAGCCATGAGCAAATCAAAGATTTGCTAGGCTTTAGAAATGTCAAAAAAGTAACTTCTGGAAGAGTCTGCTCCCTTCCACTTGGAACCAGAGGCAGCTTGCAAGTTGGCCGTGGCTGATTTCGGCTTTGTCAATGCCTTACAAGTGTAAGCCTTCTTTATATTGAGCTCGGCTACGTTAACTTCAAACTCCCCTTCAATTTCAGTGGTATACACCTCATAGTTAAGATTACGATAGTAGGTTCCCTTGGAAGAGTTCTTCTTATCTTGCTCCTCACGAAGAAGCTCTTCATACTTAGCCACTTTGCCAGCCAAATCGAACAAGTCATGGAACTGTACACCTTTAAACTTCTTGCGAAGTTCAAATTCTAGGCCGTTCAAAGCCATCTTCACATATTCTTCCGGCGGCAAAGACAAATTACATTTGAACTTGGCCCGCCTAAATTTGGAAAGGAAGCTCATCACAGACTCTCCAGGTAGTTGATGAAGTCTAGAAAGGTCTGCCACGGACACTTCAAGCTCAGCTCTATAGAACTGAGTATGGAATAAATCCTCAAATTGCTGCCAACTTTGAATGGAGTTGGCTGGCAAGTTGGAATACCACCTGAAAGCATACCCAGTCAGTGTATTTGGAAACAAGCGTACCTTCAGCCATGGATTGGCTGCTGCTTCTCCACATTGGACAGTGAACCGACTGATATATTCCAAGGTAGACTGTTCTCCCTTTCCATTGAACGTTGCAAACTCTGGAATTCTGAAATTCCTTGGAAATTTAACTTCATCAATGAACTCTGGATAGGGCTTTCTGTAAGTTGGCCTTCCACCCTTTCGAGTTAGGCCAAATTATTGTTGAAGGAATTCTACAAATTGGCC
Source organism: Cornus florida (assembly GCF_030987335.1). NCBI lineage: Eukaryota > Viridiplantae > Streptophyta > Magnoliopsida > Cornales > Cornaceae > Cornus > Cornus florida. The sequence goes on along the minus strand of NW_026775577.1, from coordinate 6,854,578 downwards.
TCTGTCAAGTGCCATAGGTAGTAGAGGGTTGTTGTCTGGCCAACCTTGAGGTTGATTGGTCACTTGATGCCTCCCACCCGCCATTAGCAAGGGGTTAATATCTGCATAGTTGTTCCTACCACGGTTCCTTCCTCCTTGGTCAAGAAGTGGCTCCCTTGGAAAAGGTTGCCCCCCAACCGCCATTGGAATGACCATAGGTGGTGGCCTTACTGGAGCAGGTGTGGCTGGCTGAACGTTCACAAGTGGTACATTCTGTTGTGCTTGAGGATTGTGGTATGGCCATGGTTGGCCAGGCTGATCATGCCAAGTTTGTTGTGGAAATGCCACAGGTGGAGGATTCTGAACTTGCTGAATGGTTGGCATGGGTGCTGCTTGTGGAACAGTCATCTGTGCCACTGGAACAGTCACAGGTGCAGCTAGAATATAAGTCTGTGCCATTGGAAGAGACTGCACCTGCTGCTGAGTTGGAAGGAGTGGCCCTGCATGTTGCTGAGAGGAACTCCCTTCAACAAATGTGGCCGGCCTACTAGCTTAGAAGGCCGACTGTTGAGACCCTTCAGAGTTGTTTGACTGAGGGGCCAAACCTTGGTTTAAGCTTCCAAGGGTCCGTTCCAAAATGGACTCGAACCTTCGAGAGATTTGGTTCACCATTTCTGCTAAATTTCGCTCATTAGCAAGAGCGGCTTTTGCATGGTCTTGACTAGTTTTGGATTGATCTTGCGCAACTCTGGCTAAGTCTTGGGCGACTCTAGCTTGGTCTTGCGCAAACCTATCTTGTTGCATTGCCATCATGCGGATGTTGTCCATGATGGGTCCATTTGCCATTGTTTGAGCAAATTTTTCTATCATATCATTTTCATCGGGTGCGAATCGTGAACTTTCCACTGGAAGTTCACTGACTTGCATCTCTTCTAGTTCGGCAGGGTCTTAGACAGACTTGCCTTGCCTTCTTCCACCGGCCATTGAGCAATCTGTTTAGAGGTCCCGCTGGGCGTGCCAAGAAATGTTCGGCTCGTGGAGAAGCGCTAGTTCCGTTTTCCAGGTGAATGGAAAGTAGGAGTTGATGTCGGGCGTGCCAGGAACTGCTGTCGTTCCAAAGTGAGTATCCGAACAACTATCCAGCAGGAAATTGCAGGGATCAGGCGATTGAATAAAAGACTGGAATTACCACCTTCAAGAGTTCTTTTTGCCTTGAAAAATGACTTTTGGACTGAACTATGGCTAGTGGAAAAGAAAGCGGTATTGAAAGTGCAGGACTTCAAAGTAAAGGAATTGAAGTGCAGGACTTGGAAAGTAAGAAAGATAAGTGCAGGACTTGAATTAAACATAATGAAATTGCATTACATGAATGTAAAGATACATGAATGTAAAGATATTGAAAGTGCTGTTTTGCTGTGTGATTTGAACAGAGTTTGCAAGTGAAGCCTAAGTGTTCTATTTATAGAATTCTCCATGCATGCAGTAACTTGGTGTGGAAGCTTCAACAGCTTCCACGTGGACTGACTTTGGACTGCCACGTGTTCCATGATCTTTCAGCCTTCTCTAAATGTTGCCAAGTGTAAACCCATGTTCTCCCATGATCTACAACTGTTATATAGTGGTCTTTGGCGGTTGAATGCATGATTGCAAACCTTCTCCCACGTTCTGGAATTGCCCAGATGGAAAGTTAACAGTTCCAGCAGAAGTTGAGAACTTCCACATGGAAGGTCCGGATCTTGCCACGTGTCCCATGTCTTCCTTATTCTTCTCATAATGTTGACACGTATAAGAACATGATGTCCCATGAATTTCAGTTTTAAAGGAGTGGTTTTGGTGGTTCAGTTCCAATTAAAATCTTCTAGCCACGTTCTGGAACTTCCAAATGGAATGGGCCACGATCTCCTAACTGCCCCTAATTTGTAGGTAAGCCTGCCACGTGTCCACTTGGAAAGTCATGTCTTTCCAACTGCATGTAACTGCCTCCTTCTCTGCTTGCCACGTGTCCACTTGGAAATTCATGTCTTTCCAATTGCATGTAATTGCTTACCTTTTTGGCTGACACGTGTCCCACGTTTTCCTCATTTTTCTCTGGCAAATGCATCATGTTCTCAGCCCACTTTGCTGATTTTTAGCAGCCTCCTCACTTAAATAAGGCAAATGGTTGCCTTATTCTTGGAGTGACTCCTACAAACTAGGAGATATTATAGGAGTGGGGAAGTTGTCATTCTTGATGACTAGGTCAAAGGTACACATGGCTTTTTATATGTTTGCCATGTGTCCACTTGGAAGGTCTACGTCTTTCCAACTGCATATCTTGTACCAAATGGCTTCATTTGATGAAGCCACGTGTTACTTCATGATTATGCTTTTGCATACCACCTTTCCAATTGGAATTTGCTACGACAATCTTTTCAACTGAAAAATATTTATGGTGTAATCAGTAATCACATAGGAAACACTATGATTAATGTAGTAATCACTGAAGGGAACCACATGATTTGTAGAGATTTAACAGGGGTTTTTTTTTTGGCTGGAAAGTTAAGCAATTTAATTAATAAGGGTTCTGTCAAGGTGTTTTTGATATTTTCAGTGTTATAATTGCAGAATTATGGACAATCGAAACATTGCTTTTCAAGAAGTATCATTTTTGTTTTTCTACACGCTCACATTACTCTTGAGAAAACAATAATTTTTGACATTTTATTTTGAAAGATAAAAAAGTCAGACTTTATTATAATCCTTGATTTTTCTAGAACAATCGAAGTAGTCATACAAAAGAAATTCAAAAGGTTAAAAAGGAACAAATGTCATTCAAAAGGTTAAAAAGAAAAAAGAATAGAGAAGTAAAAGCAATAAATTAAAAATACCAAAGAAACTTAAGTGCCCTCACACGGATGAGGTGCTCCTATAAGCAATGGAAAACGGTGGTTTCTATTACTTAAATGTTTTTTGATCACTTTCTTTTCAAATAAATAATGTTCTGCAACCCATTAAAGCAATCGACTCACACACGTTGGCTTCACTTGATGTAAGACATAATTTTGCACAATTTGATAAGCAGTTCAATAAGTTCGTTTTTGACAAATCAATAATATTTTTTAGGTGGAAATGATGCATTGAAAAAAATTCACCAACTGTAGTTTGTGAGCCATGTTGGTTTTCTAGTGAAAACATTCGTTTAGGATTCTGAAATCGCGTTTTATTATGTTATAGGAGGCATATTGATTATTTCTGCATTTTTGTTCGAGGCCTAAATAAAGTCTGATTGCTCTAAAATTTTAGATTTAGTATTTTTTATTCATTAGGTTTCTTATTCTATTTTTTTTCAAAATTTTATTTTTTGACTTATTTTTAGCGTTATTTTCCTTTGCTATTAAAATTTTTTTTTTTGACTTATTTTTAGCGTTATTTTCCATTGCTATTAGTTTTTTTTTTATGTTTTAGTTTTCTTCTAGTTTTCTATTATTATAAATACGTGTACTTATCATATATTTCTGAATTATTTTTTCGTTTTGTGGATTCAAAATACTCACATTGTGAATTCAAGATAATATATTTCTCATAAATAAATTTATTGCTTCTGCTTACGTCACCCACTGGTTTATTCCTTCAAATTTGATAATAGAAGTGTGATAGATATCATTTGTATGATATTCAGTATTCACCCACAGCTATTATGCTTAAATTAAAAGTTGGACCAGCTTTAAGGCCCTATTAATGTGCATCCTATGTGAGCCGTTTCTGTCCATGGACTCATCAGAGAAACTGAATCCTTGAATATATAATTGATCGAATATGTTGTAATATACGTCCATAAAGCATTTTGTTCTGTTTTTTAAAAATTGACCATGCAATATATTCTTCCTAGACTACTCATTTAACACCAAGTCTTTGAAGAAGATGAATAGGCATTTAGAAATAGATATTCAGTATTCACCCACATCTATTATGCTTAAATTAAAAGTTGGATCAGCTTTAAGGCCCTGTTAATGTGCATCCTATGTGAGCCGTTTCTGTCCATGGACTCATCAGAGAAACTGAATTATATATATATATATATATATATATATATATATATTTCTAAATGCCAATTCATCTTCTTCAAAGACTTGGTGTTAAATGAGTAGTCTAGGAAGAATATATTGCATGGTCAATTTTTAAAAAACAGAACAAAATGCTTTATGAACGTATATTACAACATATTCGATTAAAAATGCCCATAAATAGTTAGGATTATAAATCAATGCATTGGAATTATATTTGGGTACACTCAATAAGAGTAGCCAAATAAGTAGTGAATAGAAATTGAGAGCGAACATGGACACTCTCCTTCTAACCAAATACACTCTTTTAAAGTGAATTAACAAAAGATCAATTCAGAACTCATAAATAGGACATTATTGAATGGCTTACTTAATTGAACGTTTATCTTCTCAAGCATGTATGTCCGTGTTCGAATCCTCCTTTTCCTATTTTTTTTAAATATATATATATATATATATATATATATATATATATATATAACTCATAAATAAAAAAACCAAACATTAATGGGAATATTTATTATTTTTGTTAAATAAAAGAGTACATTTATCATCTCCCAAAAAATTTCACAAATAACTCTTCATTTCCACCCATACATATAGAACATATTATGAGTCCACTTTGCAGATGTATCAACAGCGCAAAAGGTCTCTTCATAGCTTTTCTTTGCAATGGAAAAATTAAAGACTCCAAGTGGATTATCTGTAAGTCAATAGTTTAGTGCAAAAGTGGCAAACAACATTTTTCCATGACTTGTTCATAGATCAATTACCAAGTTTAGTCAACCATGACATGCTACTTGATCTATAAACCAACTTAAGTCAACTACTTTCTCTTCCAATGCCTAGATCCCTGCACCAGAAAATTATATGAAAACGACGGACTTTGAACAATAAAATTTTATAGCGAAATATTATTAAAAATTAAATTGGGACAATTTTAAGATTTTAATAGAAATTATAAGTAATTTTGTAAAAAAATTCAGTGGGGCAGCTGCCACCACTGTTCGATTAATAGGTTTGTCCCTAACAGGGATCAGGGATGACAATTTGCCTCGCAGTGATGGATACCCATTCCACCCCACCCCGTTTATTGTTATTTTGGGGGACTGTTTAGTTTATTTGAGCGGGAATAATTTTTATTAATGAAAACTTGCGTGGGTTCGGGATGGGGGCAAGGAGAGGTTACTCCGATCCGCCCCGCCACGTCTAAGTAGATAAATTACTAAATTACTATTATTTTATTAGTATATATAGTTAGCACTAGAAAACCTTATGTCACATTTACTCACTTTTTCAGTCATTCTAGAGAGCGGCAGAACTAAGAACGCTCATTCTCTTGAATTTTTTATGTTAAATTATTGATTGCCTATTTTTTTATAAATTTTTTCAATAGTTATATAATTGTATTTGAGAAAAAAGAAATTAAAAAAATGATGAGAAATTCTAGAATTAAACGGGGCAGGGCGGGTGTCCGCGGAGGTAAAAAATTTAAATGGACGGAGATAGGGTGGAAAGGTGTCCTGTGAAATTTTTGGGCAAAGATGGGGTGAAAGTTTCTAAACTGTTGCAGGAGCACGGGAGGGTAAACCCACCCAAAATTGTTCCCGTTGCCATTCCTAGTCCTTAAGTAGAGCAAGTTCTTGAATATGCTTTCAATCAACATCTTTACAAATAAAGAAAGAATATATATATATATATATATATATATATATATATATATATATATATTGCAACTCTTTGATCTAATCAACATTTACATGAGTTGGTTGAACCACTTCCAAGTCCTGTGACGACACTGCTTCTCAACTACTGGCTTCCATTTTCATAAACCTTGTGATCTAAAGAGCAGTTTATATGTGAGATAACAACACTAAGATGATTCAAATCTTCTATATTGTTTTGCTGGGGCCTAGACTGACTTATTAATTTCTACAACCACTTTTTTTTTTTTTTTTTTTTTTTTTTTTCTTCACCAAACCTAGCTCTGTTTTGAGATTGATTTGTCTCGGTTATTGACCTCACACATGAATTGTGGAGTTGAAGATAAAAAGTCTTTTTTGGGTAGTGGTTGACTGTGACTTACTAGTGCTTTTGAGAAGTGGAAGCACGCACACTCAAGGACTTTTGGCAACACAAAACTAGTCTTGAGTTAGGTCGAAAACATGCCACGACCTTGTCATTCTTCTCTACATTTTCTTCTTTAAATGAGTGTTTTTTTCTGACTTCAAAAAGTAACAACAGGTCTATCAATATATGACAAATTTTATACATCCTCTAGAATCATGTGATTCCCTTAAAGTTCTATAATATTTAGGAGTACGGCACTTTCAAAAAATTTCGTGACTGATTTATTCATTATATGAATTTCTATCACTATATCCAACTATTAAGAGATCAGGAAATACAATACAATAGTTTAAAATTTTCAATGATGTTGATAAAAATAATATATAATTAAATATGTTAATTTTATTTAAACTTTTATTGTATATTATTTTTTATTAATCACGTGATCCCAAAACATGGTAATAATTTATAATCAAGAAATTTGTCAATTATATACCAAATGTTCAACACGCCATGGCTTCCTAATTTTTAAGTCAAAGGTTGTTCTTGAAAACATTACCTTGAAAGTGGTATCTAATCAAGAATCAAAATTGGTACAGTTTGGCAGGTTTGGTGTGTATGTCAGCTGATTTAACTGTTTTGGTGCAAATTTCTTTCATTACTTTCTCTAGTTTTTTTTTATTTTTTTTATTTATTTTTATTATTATTATTTACTTTTCTAGATTTTTTTGTTTAAAGAATCAAATTTCTTTCTTTCAATAAGAATATTTTCTCTCATTATTTTAAGTTAATAGGAAGAACTTTGCTTTTTAAAAAAATAAATTATTTCGTTTTCTAGAAAAATTATGTGAAAGGCGAATAGGCAAGATTCAGAGGGAAAAAGAAAATATTGACAATACAAATATCACCTTGATTAATTCTATGGTTTAATGAACTTGGTTTAAACTGCTTCATGCTATTTGACAATTGACATGCCCTTACCAAGGTAAAATCATTAAATTAGGTCTTTTCATATTGATTATATTAATACAGCTCTAATTTTTTTTTTTTTTTTTTTATTTAAAAATTACTCTATCTTCTTAACTTGCAATAAGTTCAAAAAATTATAAATACACTATCTATGATTTTTTAATTAACTTAATAGATTGTGATTTTGCTGGAAATAAATTATGCATTACATACACAATTTTGAATCATTACTGTTACGTAAGAAAATATAAAAACTAGAAGAAATTCAGAAGTGTGGAATTGTTGAGAGAGAACAAAAAAATGAAGTCTTTATAAGATAGGACGCTATGTTTGGTGTGAGTGAATGGAATCAAATAAAAGTGAAATGAAATGCATTTATTTCCATTCTCTTGTTTGGTGTGTCACATTAAAAGTGGAATGATCATTCCATCAAAAAGGTAGAATGGTCATTCCATCAAAAAGGTGGAATGTACATTCCTCTTCTTGAGAGGTAGAATGACACCAAGAATTAATAAAGTAATTTAAAGAGATAATTCACGCATACACACATTATATATATATATATATATATATATATATATATATATATATATATGTATCTGTATGCCGTTTGTTCCCTCTATCCGAATTACACACACAAGGTTGAGACAAAAATAGTGTGATTGAACTTCTATGAGCTTTTGTGCTTTCTCGGTCATTAGCTAGTCATCTATTTCTTTTTTCGCGTCAGAAAAGATGATCGGAAAATTATTTATTTCCCTTTTATTTTTACAGTCGTCGGAGAGCCATCTATTTTTTTTATCTCGTCCATTTTCTCTCTCTATCTCGTCTATTCTCTCTCTCTCTCTCTCTCTTATCTATTTCCCTTTTATTTTTGCAGTCGGAGAGCCCTATGTTTCTCTCTATCTCGTCTATTTTTTCTCTCTATTATCACTTTCCCTTTTATTTTTGCAGATTAATTTTTTTAGTTAATTTTTTTTTACGTAATTTAAAAAAACAATATAAATTCATTCTATTCCAACTTTTTTTACCAAACATAGGAATGTGAATGAGATTCCATTTTTACACATTCCGTATTTGCAACCAAACGGTAGAATGAGAATCATTATTCCCACCTCCATTCTCATTCTCACCTCCATTCTCATTCCATTCTAATTCATTCCAGCATCAAACATGCCCTAAAAGAAATTTGTACCATGGATAGAATAATAGTTATATTTATTTAGTAATTAATACAATACACCAAACATAAATAATTTAATAATATATATAAATTTGTAAGACACACATCCACGTACCTTTACGAGGCGTAAATTTTTAACCTTCTACACACGAATATAAGAAAGTATCGCTGATAGGGCCGGAGGCAACTAATGCACCTAGGGGGCAGCTGCCCCCGCTGCCCCCTAACCTTTTTTCTTTTAATTTCATAGTATATGTATTAACTAATATGGTAAGAATACGGTGTCTCTTCCATTGACTTTTTTCTTCTTTTAATTTCATATATGTATTAACTAATATAATATGGATATAGTGCCTCTCCCATTGGACTTGGTGGCTTATAGTATAAAGTGTCATGTCCTATTCCCATGTTCGTAGAAGTAAGAAGATAAGGATAGGGATGGGGTTAGGATGGGGGTAGTAGGGTGGTCTAACTAATATTTCAATTTTTTTTTTTTTTTTTTTTTTAATAAAAAGTGATCTAACTAACTAATTTGCTATTAAGGGTTAAAACCCAACCAACACAAGAAACCATAATAAGGAAAAAATAACTAAAACATATTTTAAAAAGTGTGGACAATGATTAGAGAATCGAGTCTTATAATAATGACAATAGCCAAGATAAATATAAATGAAAGAAGAAAAAGTTTTTTTTTTAAAAAAAGGAAGAAGTGAGCGAAGCGGGCATGATTTGGCCCAGTCCTTTATGGCCCTTTTCCAATCCCTACCCCACCAAATCACTTAAAGCTGAATCCAGTGGGCCCATTCTAGACTTTTTCTAGTCCGGCCCACAAAACTCCCAAATGCAACTACCCAAGAAAAATTTACTTGGAACTTCATAAGAATAATTTAATGGACAAAAAAAAATACTCACCGATCATTCTGGAAGTCGAAAATTCTAATTTTATTTTAACATTCTCAGCTTAATTTTAAGATAATTGTTTAGTAGATATTAAATGAAAGATGGTAGTATTTGATGATAAATTATATTATAAATACAAATAAAATTAAATAAAAATACACACTATTGTACTTGGCGCGTATGACGCTCTAATAGAGGAACCATTTAGAAGAAATAGCTTATAATGAAGATTGTGATAAAAGCTGTGTAATGAATGACTAAACACTCTTCCTTGTCCTCTATGTGCTTTCAAACCTCCCAAGGCCGGCCAAAGGCCAAACTCTCTCTCTCTATCTCTAACCCTTCTCTCTCTACCCAATTCTGCTCTTTTTGGCTTCAATATTTCATCTTGGTTCAATAAACAACCAGAGATGAAATCGGTTTTTCCATGAAGAGAATCAGAGACATCTGGAGCGCACCGACAAATCCCGATCTTCAGGTGCACTCGAACACTCTCTCTTTCCGGTTTTTCAAAGGTGTGTCGATCTGAATTTGAGTATATATTCGTGGGTTTGATTTGTAATTTGGGTTAGATTGGTTGGTTTTCAATCTCAATTTCGATATCGTTTTCAATTTCTGGGTTCAATCCAAATGGTCTGTTTCCATAACTCAATTTCGGTTGACCAACACATGGACATGTCTAAATCTGTGAACTCAACCGATTCTGGCTTGAAACTGAGACAGATTCATCATGTACAGAAGAACAAAAAGTCACCCAATTCGCCCAATCACCTCAATATTCCCGCCTGCGAACGATCTCGATCGGCCGTTGTCGATGTGGTAATCTTGATTGCTGTGATTGGTGCTTGTGGGTTTTTACTGTTTCCCTATATAATGCTTGTATTCTATAAGACTGCTGAAATTGTTGGAGAAATCGTTTATGTGGTGCAAGATGAGATTTTGCGAGCTCCAATGATTTTTGGGTGTTTAGGACTTAGCATTTTGTTTGCAGTGATAGCTGTCTTGGCAATTACTGTGTGTACGAGTCGGAAATGTGGAAAACCGGGCTGTCCTGGATTAAGGAAAGCCGCGGAATTCGATATCCAGCTTGAGACACAGGAGTGTGTGAAGAGCTCCAATAATTTGCCTAAAGATGGTGTGAAGAAGGGTTTGTTCGAATTGCCTCGGGATCACCATAGAGAATTGGAAGCTGAGCTGAAGAAGATGGCGCCCCCTAATGGAAGAGCTGTTCTTGTGTTTCGGGCAAGGTGTGGATGTTCTGTTGGAAAGATGGAAGTTCCAGGTCCAAAGAAGTCTCGAAAGGTTAAGAAGTAGTGTTATATGGTTGCTAAATTAATAGGAAAGAATATCCAATACACTGAGTACTTATAATGTGGAGAAGTTTCTTTTCTGTTCAATCTTCTCTGAACTATAATGTCTTTAAATAATCTCACATCAATAAGTTATAAGGATTATATATTTATATATGGTTCACTATAGTGGGAATATAAGAATCCTTTATTTCATAACTACAGTTCTCTCTGACTCTGTTTGTTTGAATTGCTGATTTGATAATTGAGATCGTTTTTCTTATTATTTATGGTTGTAGTTTCTAAGTTTTGAAAATTTTAACCTCTATATAAGCACAATTCGTTAAGTTCGAGCATATTAAAATCTTATAGTTGTGAATCTCTAAAATGTTCCATTTTAAAGGTATGTTCTATTTTGTTCTCTTACTTTATTCTTGAACTTTTTGAATGGTTGTATTCGATACTGAAATATGCACTTAATTATATGCATAATCATTGAACTTATCTTGATTAACGAAAAGTGAAACTTTGTAGCCCAGCCCTTTGATAATAGATTTAGTTATTCTGCTTTTGTTTTCTTTTTAAAGGTTTTTGGGGGTGATGAATGTTTCGTATGTCCCTTTCTTGGCTTGTATCATACTTTTGTTTAATCATGGAGCTTTAGGATGCTGTGGAATCATCATGTGGTAATACGTTTGAGGTCAAGTCAGTGAAATGCTACACTTTGCACTTATCTAATCGTACACCTTCTGAACTATTGCTATGTAAACTTTATACTTAAAAATTATGTTGTAATTGTCATAATTGTCTGCCAATGGTGGTTTAAGAAGCCAGCTACTGTTTAACTTCGCCTATGATAAGATGCAATGCTCTAGGTCACCGTTTCAGTACCGGTCACTTATGCAATACACGTCTTGAACTTGAACTCTTCTCATTTTCAATGCATTTTCCTACTGTTATGCTAGATATAGATAATTAGAATTACTCCACAATAATTATGAGAATACATTTCTGTGAGTATATTGCTCTTATAGCATAACCTTTGGTCTCGGGTGAGAAGTAGGTAGCAGAGCGAGGGAGGGTTGTTTCAAACTTTAGTGACTATCATCTGTGATCTTTAGGATATAATCCACTCCATGCAGGAATACCGAGAATCTGGTTATAGATGACTGTTGTTTCTTTATACTAGTTTGAAATTGATTATATGCTGTCTGTGATGGATCTATTGCCTTTTCGTCGAAATACTCTGTTTATGCCGTATTTACATAAGTTAGGTTGAAATCTGCTCATCCAGTCCTGTGTTATGGATGCTTTGAAAATGTTTTTTTTTATTCCAATGATGGGAAAACAAGGTTCTTAAGAACAGTTGCTTCATCCATTTCCTTTAAGTAACAAGTTCGAAAATTATATAATTGAGTCTGGTATTCTCAGCTCTAAATTATGTGTTGCCACAATTTGAAGTGCTCGGTTTGAGCTTCTTCCTTTGTCATCGGAGTTGAATGAAGCGTTATGGGTATTATTATTATTATTGTTGTTGTTGTTGTTGTTGTTGTTGTTGTGCCAAATGAATTCTGGATAATTTCGTTGTTGTTGTTGTTATTGTTGTTGCCAAATGAATTCTGGATAATTTCGTTTATCCCAAGTTATTACTATTAGTATTATTATTATTGTAATTTTGTTTTTGTTGCTGCAGCTGTTGTAAACTATTGTTATCGAGAAGAGTCCATTTCCTTACTTCTATATCTTAATTTTTAGGAACTATATGATGGCACCATTACAGGGGTTCCATTTTTTGCCTGAAGGGATATCAAAACGAAGATGGAATAACTCCAGTTCCTTGAGCACCAAAATATACCTTGGGATTTGAGAATGGCGGGGTCACACTTGTGGCACGATCACATGTGGGTGATCTATCGATCTTAGTCGTCCACTGCAATACAACACCCAAAAGATATGGACTCAAAGGATCATATGCATAGCTTACCGTATATGAAAGTTACTAGAAGTTCCCAAACTTGTAGAATTCTTTTCTTGCATTTAAGTGAGAGCTCTCTCTCTCTCTCCCCTCTTCTGTCTTCTGGGGCATCCCAATGTAGGGCTAAAATACATACCATTTGGGCAATCCTATGTACCCTCTGAGCTTGAATTCTTAGTGGTTGTCTTTGAAGCCCATTCATACCATTTAATCGGTGGATGTGTGTAAGAAGAGAAAGGGACGTGTGAACTCACATGTACTCGTTGGAGCCCAGAATGATTTCTAAGCAGCACCAAACAATGGAATGCATATAGCCCAGTAGAAGTTGATGCATCAAGTGGACCCCAATCACTGGACCTCTCCATTTTCTTTAGTGTTTTGTTAGGTGTACCTTGTCCGATTAGACAGGGATGCTTCATAAGCCGATTGGGGTAGCCGAGGTGGGGTCCGCAAGACTTTGTGTCCATGTATCGACTGGACATTTGGCCTTTTCTGATGACTAGCTGTACGCGATTAGAACGTGTGTGGTCTTTTGTAAAGAGATGGTCGGTCATACATAATTGTTGTCACAATAAATCAACAATAAATCCAACTCATGAATGTATCCCAAGTCTAGAATGTTATGTTGCATTTGTAAATAAAAAAAAAAAAAAAATGTATATATCTATATATCTCTATATATATATATATATCAATTGTAAATGTTGAGTTACACATTTTAGAGTGACGTGTTAAAGAAGTTTAATTTGATGTGCTATGACAATGATGAATATCAAATCTGTGACATTTTGAGGGATAAAGAATGTGACATTAATTGATTCAGTCACATTATCAATTTTTTTTTTTAATAATAATAATAATCACATCATCATTTTGTTTACCTCCACCATTTACAAATTCAAATTGAAATTGATGACTTATAAATTGAAATTGATGACATGACTAAGAATGGACAACATTGATTGAATTCTGCAAAATTCAAGTTGAGAGATTTGGCAGAGAGCTATGATGAAATAAAAAATGATAATTTCTCTAAATTAAAACTTAAACAGCTCTTTTTTTCTTCTTCTGCTTTTTTTCTTTTCTTTTTTTCTTTTTTCGTACAAGCCATAAAGTAACCTATGAACTATCAGAATTTTGACTAAAAAAAGAATAAATAAATTACTAACAATGATTGTCAATATCCAAATCCTGAGTTGATGATCCATCATCACCGTTGTCGGACCCATTAGCAGGACCCGTACCAGAAGTTCTCCCATCACCGCCACCGACAAACAACCCAATCCTAATTTCACCGTCAACCCCCCTCCTCCTCCGCCTCCCTTCGTCGTCCCCATCACCTCCCTTCCCGCTGTCATCTTCCTCCTCCTCCACAGGCATCTTGTACCTGCAAACCGGGCACGACCCGTGTATCCCCAACCACTTCTCGATACAACCCGAATGATACCTGTGCTTGCAAGGCATCTCCTTCGCCTCTCCGCCGACTTCATACTCCGCCAAACATATCGCGCACTGTGAACCTCCCTCTCCCTCCGTGATATTCACCGCCGGCATCGCCTCTATCGACGCCTTCGACGCCGGCAAAGGCCCGTCTTTGTTCGAGAGTCGTCGGAAAAATGATTCCAGATGTCCTGAACCCTCAATCACGATCATCGACTCCGATGCCGGATCATTAATCACGATCATCCGCCGGATTTCGCTTGATTCTGTGTCATCATCCTGAGACGGAGCTGATAAAGTGAACATTAGAATTAAGGGGGCGTACTCTGAGAGTTCTGGGTATCGCGCTCTGACGGTCTCTTCCAGAGAAGACAATGATTCGGAAAACATCTCTGGTTCGGGCGACGACATCGCTGATTTGATGGATTTCGAGAGAGAGAGAGAGAGGGGTAGGTCGAAGATGGATAATAAATTATGTGATAGATGTATAGAGAGAGAGACATGAAAAGAAAGGGAGAGTAGATATAGGGAGGAAAGAGGACGGTGAGAAATGTGTGGAATGATCTAGAAAATTCCTGTAATCCAATTGAGCGAAACAGGAGTTATTTTTAGATTATACTGTTCGATAACGGTCCATGATGTTCCATTATTTTATTGTTAATTTTATAATAACCTGGTCAGAAAATAACCAAATTGCAACAAAATTTAATATTCAATTGAAATACTTCTAATAATTACTTCAATTACTTTAGGATATAAGATTTTTTTATTTTTATTATTATTATTTTTTTGTGTGTGTGTAACGAGTTTAACAATTGATGAATAATACCATCATAGTTTAACAATTGAAGAATAACACCATCATAGTTTAATAATTGTAAAAATTCATGGGTTTGTAAATTAAAAGATATTTATACAGTGGAACATATGTTCAAGTGGTTATATGACATTTTTAACTCCAATGGTTTCCTTTCTTCTCTTGAATAATATGGTTTTCGTCACTGATGTTTATAAGAATAGTCCCCATTCTAAACACCCAATTTTTTTTTTTTTCCTTAAATAGTGCTAGTAACTAGTAAGTGGCCACATGCTGCATCGGATCCGGGAGGTAAGTCATTGAAGTCTCGCTTTCGAACGGCACTCATGACTTAAATGGTGCGTGTTCTAAGAAAAAAAAAAAAAAAAAAAACTTGATATGTGAAAAAGTTATGGTTGGCTCAATTTCTCACTTTAAAAATAAATTTTAAAATTTTAAAAATTCAAAAATTTAAAAGTTATTTTTAGAGAAAAAAATACTTTACAAAAATCTTTTTCTTAACCGAGTTTTTGAAAAGTAATTTTCTGAAACAGTCAACTATATCAAGTTTTTGTAAAATTTTAACTAAAAATTATTTGGAAAAACAAGATACTTATCTAGTGGAACATACGTCAAAGTGGTTAGATGACCTTTTAACTCCAATGGTATCCTTTCTTCTCTTGCATAATATGGTTTTTGTTTGGTGAAAACAAGACTCTCCAAGCTCACTGATGTTTATAAGAATAGTCCGAATTCTAAACACCCAATTTTGTTTTTTTTTTTTCCTTCTGCTTTGACTTTATATATATATTTTTATTATTATTATTTTTTTCTTAACAGTGCTAGTAACTAATAAGTGGCCACATGTTGCATCAGATCCAGAAGATAAGTCATTGAGGTCTCGCTTTCGAACGGCATTTCTGACTTGAATGGTGCGTGTTGAGAGAGAGAGAGAAAAAAAAAAAAAAAAAAAACTAGTAAGCCGCCATGTATATGTGAAAAAGTTATGGTTGGCTCAATTTCTCACTTTAAAAATTCAAAAATTAAAAAGTTATTTTTACAGAAAAATTCTTTAAAAAAATCTTTTTCTTAACCGAGTTTTTGAAAAGTAATTTTATGAAACATTCAACTATATCAAGTTTTTGTAAAATTTTAACTAAAAATTGTTCGGAAAAACTAAAGCAAGTAGGCCATAAAAACTCATTTTTCTTATCAATAAAATTGAAATTTGTTGTTGTATTACATGCTAAAATTTTGAGATTCGATACAAATAAATGTAAGAATATGATCTTCATCCCAAAAAAAGAAAACAAAAAGACACAACTGCCCCTGCTTAACTCTACTTATTGTACGGAAAAAAATGGGACCATTTATGTAGCATTACTCTTCTTTATTAAGTTACGATTGAGAGATAAAATTGATGTCTTGAAAATAAAATTTAAATTTTAACTAATTAATTTTCCAAATCGGATTTTAACTTCAAATTTTCGATTCAGCACTCAAAAGTAATGTGCCAGAGTCCTATCTTGCTTTTAAAATATCAATGGGTTAATAATCGAGCTCACTAGACCCGATTCATTTTTAAGATATCAATGACCCGGTTCATAATCGAGCTCACTAGACCCGGTTCATTTAGATGTCGTGGATTTATATGAATAGCACAGCTGTGTCCTTTGCTGAGAGAGTTCCCAACAGTAACAGCGCATCTTTCTCCTCAAAAAAGTATAATAATAAATCTTGAAAAAATTTGCTTAAAATTCACTCTATGCGTTTCACTTTGAGACGAGAGAGAGTCCGTGCTGAGCTCCGTCTAGGGTTTTTCTCACCCCCAAAATCAATCTGTCACCTCTCTTCTCATAATCCATAGCTCGCAAGAGCTCCGATTACACTTAAATCGATGGACTCCTCCGGTTCGAATCGGTTCGACATCTTTGAGATGTACAGGCGATACTGTGGTAACTTATTGATTCCTTCTTTCTGTTTCTTTAATTCATCAAGTGATTGATTGTTTCCTCGTTTTTCTTAATTAATGGCACAGTGACAATCGTCACAAGTATTGATTTTTTTTTTTTTTGAGATTTCAATTGAAGTTGCGACTTATGAGCTTGATTATGTTATATTATGTGTTTGTTCGATTTCAGTGAATAATAGCTATTGAAGTTATTTAACTTAAAATCGTGATGGGTTTTGATTATTTTTAGGTTTCAATTGAAGATGTGGCTTATGAGCTTGTATTATGTATGATTTTTATTTATTTTTATTTATTTTTTTATGTCTTTGAGTAATAGCTATTGAAATTCTTTAACTGAAATTTATTAACTTAATCGGTCTTGCCCTGTTATTTGTATAGATTTTGTTACAGATTCACAATACTTTTTAGGCCTTTCGTCGAATTCATTTATCAGATGATATATGGTGGTTAAGGTTGATCATGATATCATTATTTACACATATGCTATGTTTTGCGGCACAGAATTGGTTCCTTGGATTTGGGATTGAAGAAAATTTAGTACAAATTTTTAACTAAACTTCCTTCAATCCCAAATCCAAGGCACCGATTTAGTGCTCCCTAACGTAACAATACAGTTCTTGATATTCATTGCTTTTACATTGCATAGCCAAAGAGAAAATTTAATTGCATGATAAATATGCAATCTATTCTGTCTCTCTAGCTGTCTCATTTGAATAATCTATTATTCAACATTTTATTTTTTATTTTATTTTATTGATATTAGAGAGAAAAGTAAGATTTAAATTTTGGGTTAATTTGGGTTGATTAAATAGATGGGACTGATCGAGAGTGGCACGTTCGTGCAACAAAGACTAGTGAGTTTGACAATAAGGATGATACATTGGATGTAAGTTGAATATACTACAAAAGAGTCAATAAAAGAAAAGGTGGTCAAGAAGAACGGTGATCTGACTATTGAGAAAAGCCTTGATGCCTTGTGCTTTAAAAGGGATAAAATTTGGTCGGTGCATATTTCTTTTTTTTAATCCTTGTATAGGACAAGGCCAACTATCTCTTCAGGGTTCTTCACTTGATGCAATGGTAAAAGATTGAGCTATCAAGGGGTTGAGATTGAGGTATGTTATTTGTACAAGGCTAAAGTTATAGGGGTGCACCTTGAGCGGGTTAACTTGAACTCAGTTTAATTTTTCATATGCTTGAGCATCCACTTTTAAAACTCTAAGTTAAGCTTCAGTTGTAAAAAATAAATTCGAATTTGATCTGGAGTGAGATTGGATTGAGGTGTCTAGCAATCCGAACCCAACTTGAATTCACCAAATCTCAACCTTAATTTCAACTTGAGTCACTTGACCATATAACACACACACACATATAACTACACAATACCGGAGGGTGCTTGGTTTCACAACCGAACTGGCGATACTCTAGGCGACGTGGCCCTGGTCGGTTCGGTCCGATCCAGCAAAGGTTGGCTCCCAACAACTGTAGGGTCAATTAAAAAAATGTGTAAACTGCTCCATAGATTCGGACCAAGGCTCCTTGCCTCCCATATCAACACTCTTTCCATTGAAGCTCACGTTTGTGCTTGTTATAATAACATTATATTTATTTTGTACATGATTTTTAAACTTTATTACATTTAATTACCAATATACATCCATGGTCTTACTGTCACACGTGTTTCTCTCTCTCACCATGTCACTAAGTTCCAGATCGATAGTAATTTATTTTTAGTTTTCAAATTTATCTTTTTTTCATATTAAAAAAAAAAAAATTCACTCATAAATGAGGACTTATGTCATGTATGTAATGATTCATAATTTTATTCAATTTTTTGCCTCACATTTTTTCTTTTTTAAAATTTTAAATTTCCATATTCTTTTTTATTTTTTATTTTTATGAATTTTACTTGAAAATAGAATGTTATATATGCTATAATTCATATTTTTTTTGGCTAATTTTGACTTGTATTACTCTTATTCTATTATGTTTTTTTAAAAAAATTATTTTCTTTAATTCTCACATGCTATACTTATATATGGTATGAATTTTCATTTGTTTCATTCTTAAATTCATTATTCATTAATGTTTAAATTCATTATTTATTAATTCAGTAAAATATATAATTACTAAGCTTTTTTAATAACGACGACGACTTAAAATTCATAAATATATCATTACTTATATTAAATGATCTTTTAAAAAATCACTAAAGTTCACTAAAAATTCATTTTTACTGAATTGTGTTGTAAAGGTTTACATATTGGCTCATTTTAGGTCCTATGTGTGAGGTTGAAAAAAATCCTCGACTGCACATAACGCCGGTACAGGCCTGATTCCCTTACACCAGAACCACAAATCCGAACCATGAATTTTAGTTTCTAAACTTTTAATTAACTGTTTTTTTTTTTTTTTTTTTTTTTTTTTTGTTTCAATATATATTTTTTAAATGATGGAGACATATATATATATATATATATATATATATATATATATATATATTTATGAATATTGGACTATTAATCCAAACCCATGTTGAGTTAACTGAAAACTCACCTGAATTCCAATCGGATTTCCCTAGCCTAATTGTAAACTAAGTTCAAAGAGTTTGAGTGCAGGTTCAGATTTGCTTGTAGTTTCATATCCTGGGTTGAGCTTGATCTAATCCCTCAATTCACCAACCTGCAAAAGTTCCCCCCCTAAAAGGTCATGCCTGTATCCAGTTTACAGTCCTAGCACCCGACAGTGGTCTCACCAGTATTGACTAATGGCCTTTTTTAGCAGTTCCCTCCTTTACATGCAAAGTTCTTTTGGAGGTTTTTCAATTATTTTTATGCCTATAGCAATCTGGATTTGTTATTCAATATGCTGCTTTATGCAGACTATATGCACTAAATACTATATAAATTTGATAATATAGCATGTGGCTAAAGAATATTATAAAAAAATGTTCCTGAGGTAGTAGTTCCTTTAAATGCTGCATTCACATGGTTTTAGGCATTGTGCCAAATACTATTAAGCATGTGTAAGAGGCTGCAGTAATTGATTTGATTTGTGAACTTTCTCGTGCAGACATCACATCAAGGCCATACGCTACTGGGGGTGAGGGCTATGGAGCAGATGTTGAATCACTAAAAGCTAATCTTTCAAGGGAAGCTTTAGCTCACCTCTTAAAATTGGTGGAATCAAGGGTACATACAAGGTCTGTTTGTGCAACATCATGAAAAACATGGAGGTTGATCATGCTCTAAGTTAAGAGTGGAACAATTTGTTTGTTATCGAATTACATAAGATGATGCTACCTCATTGAACCTACCTAGAAATAGGCTTCGTGCTGCTGACATGGGTTCAATTAGGATAGGATTTAAGATGATTGTTTGAAGTGGTCTGGGTGGGCTTGTAGTGCTTTTAAACCTTTTCTGGAGGCATAGCAGTGATTTATGGACATTAAGATTGATGAGGTGATTCTTTTTGCGTGGAGGAGGGAAGAGGAGATTCTTTATTTATTTATTTTTTTAATGAAAATATAAAATGAAACTCGGTGTGTGGAAATTTGTTCTCAAAGGTTAGTTTCTTTTGCTATAGTTGTATTGGTGTAGTCCATGTAGAGCGGCAAATGGACTGATTTTGTGGCTCATTCGTGTTTTTAATCATTTACATCAAATAAAAAGCAATCCCCCTTTTATATAATAATGACTATTTATTCAAGTTCTTAAATGGTTAAAAATAGTTTAAAGAAATATAACAAGGGAATATTATTTAATTTGTGCTGGATTTTATTTTATTTAGGCAAAAAAGATAGAATTTTAGTACTGCTTTGTGGTTTCCTTCTGATTTCCTGGAAGAAAAGAAGTTTTATGTCTAGTTTGATGGAAGTGTTTCAACAATTAATACATAGATTAAAAAAATGCTCATGTAGAAATATGGCTACTGAAAATTCTGTGCATCAACTTGTTTTGGTGTTTAAGTGCCCATTTGAAGGCTAAAAGTAAAAGGTGTTTAGTTATGAAGTAAGGATGGTTTTGTGGCTGTGAACAAGAAAAGAATATAGTACTTGAAGAGAAGAAGAAGAAACAAGTCCCACTTAGGTTCCCTATGATTCACTCCTTAAGGTAATTTTTATTTATTTATTATTTTATTATTATTATTATTTTCCGGTTATGGCCCACTAAGGTAATTTTCAGGTCATAAATACTCAAAACTCAATATTCATCTAAAAATTATTACATTGATAAATACATTTATAGGGTGTGGAATTTTTCTTATATTCATTACTAGGATTATGATACTAAGATTAATCGATGAAAATAATTATGAGTTCAACTAGAAAAGCTGGAAAGGAACAATTTTAGTTGGGTTAAACTAAATGTCACCATCAAGCCTAGTGTAACGGGTGGGCGCTTGCCCATTTACCCAAAAGCTCGAACTATTGGGTAGTGCTGCATACCCACCCATTTATACCCAATCACTTTCCCATCCGATTCCGATGTGGGACAAATGACCCTTGTTACAATCTCCCCCACCCAAACTCGCAACGCCCTCGTTGCGGTTCGGGCCACCCTGCCTACCCGGGATGCTAGCCCGGACGCCTTCCGGGCCGGGCGCTTGGCGTGACACCAGATCAAGGACTGGGTCTGGCTCTGATACCAACTGTAACGGGTGGGCGCTTGCCCATTTACCCAAAAGTTCGAACTATTGGGTAATGCTGCATACCCACCCATTTATACCCAATCACTTTCCCATCCGATTCCGATGTGGGACAAATGACCCTTGTTACACCTAGCTAGCTCTCATTCAGGACTCGATGATGAATCTGATCCTAAATTTGAGCTTTTAAAGAGTTCAATGCTTCAATGTAATTCGTCCGATTGATTGTGTTGCCTTCTAGTCTGGACCTTCTTGAGTTGCACGTGCTCCAACTCAAAGTTGTACCTGTCATATGCACACAGACATGTTGCTGCTTTGTTGTGCTAAAATGATTTCTCTTTAAGTTGTCCTTTTTTAAACATGTTTCAGTACTGCCTTCCATTTGTGTTTGTGGAGTTGCCCTCTGTCTTGACCTCCTTGATTTGTGCATGTTCTCCAGCCCTCCAAGTCAAAGTTGTATCTGTCATATTTACACACACATGTTGCAGCTTTGGTGCCCTAAATGCTGCATGTTTAAATTCTCCATGCAGCATGTCTCTGTTCTGCAGTTATATTTGTGTAGCTACATCTGAATATTTTTCTAGTATTAAGCCGGTAATTGATTACATTTTTAGCTATTCTGAAGTTAATGAGAAGTGTGTTGTTTCCCTTGACAGAATGTCCATCTTTGATGAAGTTTTCAAGCTCATGTCAAGTCTAGACTTGATGGTGAGTTATTGTTTCTTGATTTCCCCCTTTTTAATTAATGGGTTTTCTATTTGTGCTTAAGGATTTTTACGTTTCAGTAGGCGTTGCTAATCTCAGCTGAAGTAAAACTGTGTCTGCTTTCCTGTGTTGGAAATGTGGTACAAGTTTTTTACTTCACCTGACTGGCATATTATGGATTTTATGGTAGTTTGATGCTTTTGTGTAGGACTTCTCTGAATTCTCGCGCTTTTATGATTTTGTGTTCTTCATTTGCCGTGAAAATGGTCAAAAGAACATCAGTAAGTTGATTTAAGATTATAATCATAATATTTCAATATCTTCCTTCTGTCATTGTACTAAATATTTGCATTATGACTGCTAACATGATCATCCTCTCCCTATTTCCTTTTCTATTTGAATGATTTCCAGCTGTAAGCAGGGCTCTTACGGCTTGGAGATTAGTCTTACCAGGAAGGTTTCGGCTACTCAATCAATGGTGCAACTTTGTTGAGGTACAACTAATACCAAGTTACTAGACCTCATACTGGGCAATGTTTGAGTATACATTTTATTGAATTATTATAAATATATGGTTTCTGGTCAATGTTTAAATAATAAAGCTGGATAAAGAAATAATAATTCTTTGTTCCATCTTGTTATTCTCAAAATTTAGGCCAAAGTTCCATTGCTTAGTAACATTTTAAGAATGAGATTGTCTTGTAGTTTAAAGGCCTGTTACTCAACTCAACAAAGTCTTTTCCCAACTACTTACGGCCTGGTGCTATAGTATGTTTTATTTAGCAAAAAAAAAGTGCTACAGTATGTTCTTATACTATCATCAAGTGATCCATGCCTCAACAGATTAAAAGGTTTTTGAGCCTTCTTTTGAACTAAATTATTTCTATATATGTATATATATATATATATATCAACTTGACTGGAGCACTGTTTTATATCATAAAATTGAATAATGACGTTTACACGGTTACATTTCGAAATCAATAGTCATATATATGCAATCACTGGTTTTGGGAGATCAACACAGTGGATTGTTTATTCTTTTTACGAACCAATATTCCACCATAGACATAAATGTTGATTTTTCTGTTTCTTCAAAATACTTTAAGTAGTTCCTCCAAATGGTAAGTCATTTGTCTTTTCATGTGGCAATTTTTACTGGGACAGCAGTTGTAGTTTTTTGGAGAAGAAGATGGATGTTCTGTGCAAAATGGTGTTTTTAAAAATTTCCTCCTTATTTAAACCCAAAGGGGTTGGCTCAAGTGGGTAAGTCACTTGGCCCTGGTGCCTCATGAAGCATCAAGTCTAAGGTTCAACTCCTCCTCTTGGGTGCAAACAATTCTTTGGAAGGGTGTGTGTGTGTGAGTACCAACTAGGAAAAAAAAAAATTCCTTGTTTTATATCAGTTCATTGCGTTGTTATTTTATTCATTTTGAAGCGGCTAGTCTGTTGAATTCCTGTCAGAACAATCAGCGACATAACATATCTGAGGATACTTGGCGGCAAGTTTTAGCCTTCAGCCGGTGTGTACATGAAAATCTTGAAGGGTATGATCCTGAAGGTATTAATATATACTATTTTGTACTTGTACATAAACGACAGTCATATATGTCTTCTTGAAGATTTGATGTGAGATGTGGGTATTCTTTTGATCAACTCTTATGATTCTTTATTACCTCCAACTTGTTACAAACATAGTAGTATAATCAAAAGCAGAAATATTAGTTTTTACATCCCTCTTTGATTTTATCAGAAGTTTAATGATTTATTCTGGCCAACTAGTTATTCAGTCTACTTTTTTTATACTTTTTATATTTTAAATTTGGTTGTCTGGCAATATGAAGAGCTCCTTCCTGTACCTTTTACCTTTTTTGGATAAGTCTGTTTTATATGCCAAAGTTCCTAATGTTAACACTCCATCTTAGACTAAGAACTTTTAACAGGTTAGCGCATGTAATGTCTTTATATGTTGAAAAACAAAATGAAAAATAATTCTACTTAGACCTGAGTCTTTGTTGTAATTAGGTTTGTAAGTTTTTTGTAGATTCTAAATTCATGGGTATTGGAAGGAAGGTAATGCATGTTTTGTGATATCATACGATACAGGAAGGGTGTGACTAGCGGATCCTTCCCCTTGTCTTCTTTTCGCTCTACTTCTTCTTTGTGACCAAATGGATGGATCTTTTAAGCTTATTTCTTCTCTTTATTTCTATTCTGTACTTTCCTTTATTTTCACATGTTGTCTTTTCTTAAGGGACTGAACGGTATATGTAGTAATGTGCACACTTTTTTTCCCCTGTTAGTTTTCTCATCTTCGTCTCAAAAGTTTTTGATAATGAAGGCTATTGGTGCATTTGTATTTAAGAAGATGGAACTTATTGATAAATTAGTAAAGGAAGTAGTTATGCTCATTTGCTTTAATTTATTAGTTACTTTTTGCAGGGGCATGGCCTGTTCTAATTGATGACTTTGTTGAGTACATGTATAGGTTTGATCTCTATCCCTAGAGCATTTTCTTTTTGAAATCTGCATGATGTTCTTTTACTGTTATTATTATTAATTACGCCTTGTGGATTTAGTTCTAAAATTCCCAGGAAATCTTTTAGATTGGGTGCGCTGACAATAGTAAATATTGGATGGTAATACAATACCATCTGTAAAAGATACATGGATTTTTGTTGGAGGAGAAGTCTCAGATGTTCTTGAAGCACCTCCAGTCTGTTTTTTATTGCATTAAAAGGATAAAAAGTGTGAACTTGGGATATCACCTTAGATCAATCTTAATGGTGACAAAATTTTCATGCAGTTGATCTATTGCAGTTGAGATTTTAGGTTTTGGTAGAGTGTATGCTGGAATTATGGTTACTAGGGAAACTTTGCTTACACCACCTCCCGTGCTTTGTTTGTATGACATTGACATTCAGAGACATCATGCGTTATCTTGTATGATGCAGGATCACAGGGTCCAAAAACAATCCCAACTTATGCTGTAATTGTGGTGATTCAGAAGCCCAGCCATTTGAGGATCCTTTCCCTGGTATGTTAGAATGTACTTCTGGTCCAAAGTCAACAAATATCAAGAATTTAGAAGAGAATGATTCAAAGCACATTTGACTAAGTACTTATTCCCTCTCCCCCTCTCTGCAGGATTGAAAACTGTTCCGGGTTTGAAGAGAAAGTTACACGAGGACTTGGCAAGAAATGAGTTGCAGACCATGGATACATCTGCAGGATCTTGTTTCCCATTGAATAGCAAGAGAAGGCAAATTTTTGTTACTGACAAACAAGTGCATCGGGAAAATGATCCACCCGGAAATGATACAGATGACTGCATGGAAATTGGTAAACAAAATATCCCATTGGGTTGCTCCAAGTCTCAGTGTGCTGTTGAAGGTTGTCTCTCCAAGGGTTTTGCCGGGCTCTTCTCTAGTCGATCGTGTTTGCAGTTTGATCAGGAAATAAGAGTTTCCTTTACATAGATCTCTCACCAGAATATATTGAAGAGTTTGGTAAATTATGCGTTTTGCTTGAGTTTGTAATTTTACTATAGGTATCCCAATTTTCTTTTGTTATTGGGGGTTGTTTTCTGATTAATTTGTGGTTGCATGTTAAAATTAGTTAATTGTGATTGAGAAAATCAATAAAACAATGGTCATTTATTTTTGTGCATATACCTTGTTGGCTCTTCTTTGCAGTCATGTTATTTACAACATTATACTTTTCCTAATATTACGGGTTAATAGTTCCTCAATTTCTTGTTACTTAAACAAGTTACATTTAATCGTGGACAAACATTGATGTTATGTTTGGTTGCATAGGAATCAAAAGAAGTATTTCTAATTGAAATGGAGTCTGTCAAACCTCTTCTGTTGGAGCTGTGGTCCTATATTAGGTGTCCACGGGACTCAATTAATCTAACAAATGATATTTGACATTTATTTAGTTACGACTCTTGAAAGCATTCCTCAAGTAAATTGGATGCTATTCCAATAAGGAAAATGATTCTCAAATCGAATTTCCTAACCTCTTTGATAGGTTTAAGGGTTTCTTATCCATTTGAACTTATCCGCCATGGACGGAAATTTCCGAAAGGCCTGATAAATAGTTATGAGAATTCGGTCTAAATATCGTTACTCTTCCTGTAAACTATTGATTGTAGCACACCATTCTCCATGGTAGGTACATGTAGACACGCGCCAAATTGGAATAAAATAGTGCAGGTGGCTCTATACGAAGTATTGAAATTCTTTACAAAACCATACTTCATGTCTACATCGTATGTCTGGTACATTCTTTTGCCATCCCCTTTGAAGCATGTAGTTTATTAATCCTACGCATAAAAAAAAAAAAAAAAAAAAAAAAAAAAAAAAAAAAAAAGAAAAGGAAACCTCTAGAATTGGATTTTATTTTTGTACAAGTACTAGGAAGATGGGAACAAGGGACCTGTGGATGCCCTCATGAACTTTCCTTCTTTGAACTCTATGCTATTAAGCTTCTCTTGGCACCATTTGAGTTGAGCAGTGGAAATCATTGACATTTTTAGCACCCTTGACACCAGCTTCATATCTATCATTGTAATCAAAATTTCCTTCTTCTGAGTCTCTCCACAAGGATCTGTTACCCTCTTCAACCAACATTTCTTCTTCCTCTGCATATCTTTTAACCATAGCTCCTTCTTCAGAAGAGTAATTTCACTTCAGTGACTTTCTCAATAAATTTCTTATTAAAAGAAAAGGAATTTCTCAAGAAAGTAAATCACGAGTTGAGATCCTATGAATCTATAATGTAACAGTATTGTGCTGTACAGCAGGGGACGATTGAGATCGCCAGCAAGTTACATGTGTGAGCGATCACAGTCGTCCTTGCTGGCAGGTTACACGTGTGAGCGATCACAGTCATCCCTTACTGGCATATTACACGTGTGAGTGATCACAATCGTTCCTTGTTATACAATACGATACCGTTATAGCAGATGATTCCACTTGTGAGTGATCACAGTCGTCCCTTACTATTACTGTGACAGTCGTCCCCTGCTCTACAAAATGGTGTTGTTATAGCAAAGAATTTTATGTGTAATCGATCACAGTTGTTCCATACTGTATAACACAATATTGTTATAAGAGAGGATTTGTGTTCATATATCACAACATAATAATTGGAAATTACCTTTTGTAATGTTTTAGAAAGGTCAACTAGGAGCCCCAAGTCCCTAGGGTCTTCCACTGGCGAATGAGTCCACAAAGAACTCCTCCTGACCTTCCACCAAGGTCTCTCGTTGTCTGTTTTTACAAATAACCGAAAAACCTCTATACACTTCTCTATGGCCTTCAATACTTCTGTTGCTCTCATTGGTTCTCCATTCATTTCATCTTTTTCTTCCTCCATATATCCTAGAAATGGTCAAAAACCACTGATGTAAGACACATGAAAAACTAAGAATGTGATCGCTATTTTAATATTACAATGTTTGAACGCGCAATTTTAGCATTACAATATTATATGGACATGTATCTACTTATACGCAATTCATTATTATAAGGTCTAATTTATTTTATATCACAAACATTATTTATTTAACAGGAAAGATCCTTTACAATTTATGTTAAAAGATATTTTAAAAAATAAAAAATAAAACATAAAGAGTTAATTATTTAGATATAAGGACTAGTTTAGTATACGAGACTCTGGTCATTGTGAGGTCTAGAGGGGGTCAGATGTACACAATGTTATCTCTACATAGAGAATCTATCTCCGATTTTGAACCCGTGACTTCTAGATCACAATAGAACAACTTTATTGTTACGCCAGACGTTCAAAAGCTAGATATAATTTATTAGAGTGAGGAAATCAGTATAGAAATACCTGAAATCTCAGGAACTTGGAGTAGACTATTTTGAGATAACCTTCTTTGGACATAATTCCAATACCTTTTGGTTGGGTAACATCTTTCATCTTCCATAAATCTCTCTAAAAGTACTTGAAACTTTTGGAACTCCCCTGCAACATTATTATAAAACACACCAATTTGAGTACTATTAGAGCATGCAATTAAAGCCTCAACCTTTTGGTATTGATGATGGAGAGCCTCCCAGGACAAGCATGACTGAGCCACATAAACCATTTCAAAATCACTTTCCAAGCTTCTCAAGAGCTTTTTTCTAGCCAATTTGGTCCATGATATATATGGGATAGAGAAATCCACTGTCTCTATACTCTGTAATGAACTAGGAGTCCCCAAATATTGCTTGTTCAAGATTGCACCTGCACCATAAACAATCATATTCAACATGAATTTAATAACATAATAACATAAAGAACTATTCAAAGTTTTTTATTAAACTGCATAATGTGTGTATTCAACACACGCACATACAGTTGAGCACATAAGCATACAAATGCCATGCATAGTGTAATGTGATGAAAGAAGGCTCACTTATTCCACATGTTCTATCGTAGTTGAGTACGTCGAACCATCTCATCCTTTCTGTGTATTTGTTGTAGAATGAATCTAGTTCTTCTTGTTCATGATCATCACTTATCGCTCTTTCCATGGGCGGTGAAGTACTGCTACAAACTGATGGCAAATACACACTCGTGTGCACATCTTCAATGGGAGAATTAGAGCTACAAACGGATGATACATATCCGATCATATTCACATCTTCTTCGGATGAATTTGAACTATGGTTTGAAGAGAAATACTCCATGCTAATATCTTCACTACTATGAAGATCATCGTGTTCTTCCATATGTAGAACTTCATCTTCCTTATTAGGAGTGTCCTCTATAGACTGAGTAACCTGAAATTCAGATATTTTTAGCTCATGTAGTACTATAGATGCTCTATTCGAACAACTATATGAGTGAACAACTTGAATTTCATTACTAAACTGCTGTTCTTCAAATTGATTGACCTCTTCTACAACTTCAGCATTGGTCACTCTAGTAAATGAGAATAAAAAGACAACAAAACCTCTTAAAAATCTCAAAATATATAAAACTAGGAAAGAAATGATTCGAATAGGGAGAGAGACTATGAGTATAAGCCATCTCTGAAGCAGTTTGATCCATAAGAAGATTTGACAGAAAAAGAGAAAAATGGGATGGATATAGAAGCTTAAATAAAACCACTTCCTAGACCCATGTGGGATGATGATAGATTCAATGATAAACCAGCAAGAAATAAGCAAAGCCATTCCCAAACTCACACCTCCAAAACTCTAGTCCCTTATCGTTCAAAGTCTAGTCTACTATGGGATTATATTCCTTACAACTATATATATATGTATATATATAGAAACATCCACTAAAGATATGCATGAATCTAGAAATTTATTATGTAATCATTAAAAACAAAATATAGTTAGTGGGTCATTAAGTTTATATAGCAAGGCCTTTTCACTTTCTTTTCAAGACAGACAAAACTTGTCTTACAATATACTTGTGTGCAAGTCTTGACTAACCTTATGGTCTATGGATCAACAATTTAATACTTCATTTGCTTACTTGGATCCTATTTTGCCACAAGGAGACATGGATATACAACAATATTTGTTCAAAACCCCAAATTACCCTTAAATTTTCTAATCAAAATGGTTGAAGTTGTCAAATCATTTGGACAGATATAAAACATCCAAGTTAGGAATATTTGCTGCTGAAGGAGTGTTAGGACAGCATGTATAATAAGTACTACTTGGCAGATTAATTGGGTGTTGCGTGAGGGATTGGAATGAAAAAGATTTTGCTTTATGGTTTCAATATGATCATCAGAAAATGAAAGTTCAACTGTTAAAGGGAGGGTGTGAGAAATAATAGCAGAGGACAAACCACTTGATGGGGCCAAATTGATATGGAAGTGGGTGGGTAAATACGTCACAGACTACGAATGGTATTACCTCAGATACTCAAGAGGATAATCATGAATGAAGTCAATGGCTTCTACACCTCACTTGTCTATAACAAACCTACCTAATCCGACTTTAAGGTTTCTTATGCATACATGCATGCTTAATACTCATTTTAAAATCGAAGAGTTTCAACGGAGTTCAAGACTATATCCGTTTGTATACGCTCATATTGAAAAATATAATCGAAGAGTTTGAATGGAATCGAAAACTCTGTATCCATTATATATATTCACTTGACAATGATATGAAATATAGTTGAGTGCATTTATTAAATAGAGAATTTTCGGCTCTTTCATTTCATTCAAACTCTTCGGTGTACATATCATTACTTTAATAGAAATCAAGATGCTTGTTGAAAATTTCCAAATTTGATATGACTTTGTTGGGGGTACGGAGACACATGGACATTAAGATCCAATATTCAATGAAAGATAATAAAACAATGACACACAGTCAAAATTGGCTTATATTCACGAATGAGAAGAGATTTCACTATGATTCTATATAAAAATTATAACAATTTTATATATAATTGTGTGTTTCTAGGGCATCGAAGGAGATGGATAAGGGGATGAAGAGTTTTCCTTTGATGGTTGGTATTGTTTGTGGTAGTTTGTTTTTCATATTCCCTAATACTAGATATGGTATTGGTTGCATGGCTACATGACCTAGTAGGGTTGGTATGGCACTTTCTAATGCTTTTGAATTAGTGTTTGGTTGTAGTTGTATATAAGTACGAAATGAAAAAAATTGTAGTAGCATGAGAGTTTGATCCTTGAGACATGAATTTATTAAAAATTAATTGTATGGGAACTAATTTTCATTTTGTTTTGGTTTTTGTTTTTTCTTTTGAATGTTTGAGTATTTTTTTTAAGAATTAATTGTCTTTTTGAATGTTGTATGTCTCCCCTCACCCAAAATTGCAAACTCTGGCCACGTTGCCCATCCGTTCCTCAATGACAAGAGGACCTATAACGACCCGAACGCCTACGATTCCACCCAGGTACATATTTGACATTACATCAAATCAAAGATTAGGTCTTTCTTATAACACTGATAATGAGTTGGGACGCTTGTCTTCTGACCAACTACAACTTAATTTTCTTCTTATTATTCTACTTTTTTTTAAATATATATACAAACATGCATATATTATTATATTTGTGTAATTACCGGGAAAAAAAGTCTTTAATTTGTCGTTTTCTCAAATTTATTTCAAAATTAGGATAATAACATGCAAAAATTTTGATGCCTATTTATAGTTGGACAAAGGTCGACCCATTCTCCAGCTGGTTATGCCAGATCCTGTAAGCACAATGTTGTTGAGATTCCTACCGCAGTGTAAAATACCTTTTGCAGGATTTCAACTGGTTAAATCTTTCAATTGGTTATATATATATGTCTGTGTATATATATATATATATATATATATATTTTCTACCCCCTCTTCCCTCTAACTTACCAAACACAACATTAGGCATATTACATCAGGGACTAGAAAGTCATTTACTGAAAATCAAGGATAACAAGATAATTCAGACGGTTTGCACTCTGCTAATAACCGTCACTAACGGTCATATGTTCAAAATCAAAGGCACCCATATATATATATACACAGATATTTCGCATTTCTCTTATATCCAACCCACAATACTAACCAAATAATCACACTGCTAATTCCCTTTGCATTCATCACATTCCGGCCAAGAAATGGAGCAAACTGAAGATATTGGAATCAAAGTCTACAACACCCCACTACACGATATTGATGAGGATGGTCCAGACACCACCATTCCCTCCCCTGATCATCTTCAGTCTGCCCCGGGAGAAGGCCGCGGCCGGAAAAAGCGCGCCATGGCAAAGGGAGTGCAGAAAACCCTCTCGAAAACCTCGATGCTCGCCAACTTCCTCCCCACCGGAACCCTTCTCACATTCGAGATGGTCATCCCTTCAGTCTACCACAATGGCAGTTGCACTCATGTCAGCACCATGATGATCACTTTCCTATTGGTCCTCTGCTGTCTCTCCTGCTTTTTCTTTCACTTCACCGACAGTTTTCGCGGTCCGGACGGGAAGGTCTACTATGGGTTTGTGACCCCTAATGGTTTGGCAGTGTTCAAGCCTGGCCTTGGAGTGCATGTGCCCAAAGAGGAGAGGTTTATGCTTAGTTTTAGGGACTTTGTGCATGCCATCATGTCTGTGATGGTGTTTACGGCGATCGCGTTTTCGGATCATCGGGTCACTAACTGTGTTTTTCCAGGGCATGAGAAGGAGATGGATGAGGTGATGGAGAGTTTTCCATTGATGGTTGGTATTGTTTGTAGCAGTTTGTTTCTTGTGTTCCCTAATACTCGATATGGTATTGGGTGCATGGCTACATGATTCATTAGGGTTGGTATTGCACTTACTAATGCTCTTGCATTAGGGTTTGATATTAATTTGTATTATTATAATTATTATGAGAGTTTGATCCTTGAGACATGGATTTATTTAGAATAAATTGTCTCAATTTATTGGAACTCATTTTCAATTTCTTTTCTTTTTTTTTTCCTTCTTGAATGTCAAGTATTTTAGGACATCATAGCTAGAGCAGATATTAGGGTTCTATTTTCATCATTAAAAAAAATATATGTTGATCGTGAGATTGTATTGATAGAAATTATATGTTATGCCTAATTATAATTGCAAGAAATAACTTTCACATAGGACATAACAGAATGACGAGGGTTCGAATCTCCAAAACAACAAAGTGAATGTGTGAATGTAACGTCCGGATGTAGTGTGTGCGAGTTTGTTGCCAAAAATAAAAAATAAAAAAAATAAAAACCCAAACATGAGTCCAGCCTTCACAATTGAGTGGATGGGGAGCCAGCCGTTCCTTGAAACTCTCACTATATTAATTATTTTCTTGAAAAAAATAGAAAAATAACATATAAAAAGAATAAGAATAAGAAGCAAAAGTCAGAGAGTAGTCTCTATGTATGCTGAAGTCCGTGAGGCATTGCAAAGAGTAAGAAATATACAAGCCCATCGAATGCTATGACAAAACAAGCACAGCTTAGTGGAACAAACACAAACACAGGGTATTGAAAGAATAGCTAAAAATTCTAACAAATCATGTAAAATAATGAGTTCCTATAAATTAATCACTATACAAAATTCCTGCCTGTCAACTGCATATGGTACAAATCACAACCAATCAAGCCCTTCTCCCCACCCCTACCACCTACAAAACTACAAAAAAATTAATTTGTACAAATCCCTCAAAATTGTATAAACACGAGACACCTCGACCACCTACAAGTTCCTAACTACAAAATGTGCAAACCACAAGTGAGATCCTAGGGTACCTTTAAGTTTCTCCGCGCTCTATTTCATCCCGTATCTGCTTAGAAAAATCAGTAAAACAGAGAGGTCACAATAGCGTCTCCTTACCCGTTGCCACAGCACTTGACCTCCCCCACTTGCAACTTCTGCCAGAGGCAAAGCATCTCTCCAGCACTTTGGTAGTGAGCCACAACATACCCATTCTTGCACCCTAAAGCATGGACCCTCTCTTCATTTATATAACTAACCTTCAAACCTCCTTTCTTCATCTCTGCTATCCAAATACCCATTGCCACATCCTCCAGCTTGAACATCTGCACATTTTAAGCATCACTACAGGATTATTGATGAGTGACGGTACGCAAGTCACCAATTTTTTCCAAAATTCAATTAATTTTTGTTTGTTTGTCAGTGCCCTAAAATTTACAGAGAGAAAACTAAATGACAAAAAAAAAAAAAAAACAGATATAACAAGTAGGCCAAATTATTTTCTCTTCTTTCTTCCTTTTTCCATGTTATTTAGTATAAAGGGAACCTATTTTTTATAATATATGGTCTTTGGCTGCCATGAAGCAGAATGTACCAGAATAAGTGTAGCAAAATGATAAGTTGATAACAATGAAATGGATTAGTTGGAGAAAGAGAAAATAAAAGAAAGTGGATGGTGAGGGTTCAAGTCCCCAAAGGGGCAAAATGGGCATGTGAATGGTGTGGGTGTGTTTCTTGCCAATGAAAAAAAAAATATTGGTTTGGGGCTCACACACGACAAATCGAAGACAAGGCACTGCACCACTAGCTTTATTTATATGCACTCCAACGGCAAGGGGATGGCGAAAAAGAATTACAATAAAAAGATGGTTCTTGGTTGAGTAAAAACATAATGGACTAACCACACAAGGTAAAAGATGGCGAAAGGCAAACCAGAGAACGCCATTCATTGGCAATGGTGCAACTTCAATGTACCTTTAAAACAAGAGCTGTAGCCTAGAGATCCAAATGTGCTTGCCAAGTGTATTTTGTGGGATGTTTGGATGCCTTGGGGGTATGCCTCCAAGATGTCATTGGTTAGGTAGGTGCTTCTGGGATTTTTGGTGAAGCAAGGGTATGCCCTTGTTTCATTTTTCTGGTCCCTACTATTAGGGTTCTGTTTTTAGTGAGGGTATGCCTTCACTTCTCCACTTGTACCATATTGTTTTATTAATAGATTTTTTTCTTCATTTAGGAAAAAATGAACTGTAGCCTAGTGATTCTACCTCTCGAAGTGGAGGTTGAAGGTTCGTGTCCTTAGAGGGGCAAAGTGGATGTGTGAACTATATATCAAGGGGGAAAAAAAAAGTACCTTTAAACGACCTCTTTTGTGTCTCTTGTAGACTGCCTTGGCAATATCATGTGATATTACATAACCAGGGCCATGTGCCCAAGGGGGGTAAGTGTCTTCTGGCCACTCCTGAAAATAAAAATGAAAAATGCAAATCAGAGGGGAATTTAAAGAAGAATCAAACAATGAAGCAATATTTCATAAAACATACACACAAAGCACCTCTAATGCCCTTCCTGTTCATCCTTAACCACATAGTAACTAACCTTCGTTTAAAAAATCCATTCTTTCTGTTTCACCTAAAAA
This sequence comes from Cornus florida, assembly GCF_030987335.1. NCBI lineage: Eukaryota > Viridiplantae > Streptophyta > Magnoliopsida > Cornales > Cornaceae > Cornus > Cornus florida. The sequence continues at coordinate 6,819,752 of NW_026775577.1, read as the reverse complement.
TTATCATTTTCCCCTCAGTTGATTATAAGAGTCCTACACTGCCTGATAACATAAATGAACTCTTTCTTGCAAGTTGCAAGCTAATCAAAAAGGGTGTAGGTAGTTAACATTAACCATTATATACTAGTTTAACCACCAAGCACCAGTCCATGATGCCAAAATTTAACGACAACGACAGAAAAGAGTGAAAATAAGAAGCCTTAAAAAGTATTATCTTTCTTCAGATAAAAGTATGTGTTTGAATCAAATTAAGATCACAATAAATTTTTGCCCTGTTGATTGAAACATGGCATAGGAAAAAGTTGGGCTACTAAATGAGGCCATAAAGAAGGCCAGCTCATTATTCAACTGATCTGAGTAATAAACCCAACTTCTCTCTGGCATTCATTTGTTGAGCTTTTTTATCACACATTTCAAACACAATAAGATAGTATCAATCTATGCTGTGGGAAATTTATACCTCTGGGCTAATATACCATTTACTGTCAGAATTTCGGTGAGGTCGCGAGTCTGAGTTGATGAGACCGTACAGCAATCCATGGGCCACATTGGTCCTCTTTAACGAGGCAATCACTTCATCCACACGGACAAATGAATCATCGTCTGTCTTCATGACATATTTTGCTGAAACAGCCTGCGTCTGGTAAAAAGAAAAAAAAATGGAATAAGCAAAAAAGGTTAAACTTTTTGGTTTAAGAACATGGTGGAAAATTACCCCAAAGGTGCAGATTGCCACAGTCTTCCAGGTTATAAGGCTGTAATAGTCAACAAAAGGCATCAGTTGTATGTCCCCATAGGTCTGTACCTCCTCCCATAGCTTCTCATTCACCATCTGGTTTTTATGCTGCAGCATAATGAACATTCTGAGCATTTACTATTAAGAAAAGCTTCCTCTGAACATAAAGCTAATGAGTCATTGATTTTGGGAAGCAAGATTGTTAATCACACCTGACTTCACAAATATTACGGATCACATATTCAAAAGAAACTCAACTAACAAAAATAAAGCTTCTTTATGATGTACTCAACTCAACAAAGCATTTTCCCCAACTACTTGGGGTCGGCTACATGAATCTTATTTTTCTGCTCTATCCATTGCCATATCCTCAGTCAAACCACATGTTAACATTTCCTTCTTTACTAACTCTACCCACATTAACTTTATGATATATGGCAGTTTTACTACAAAAAGCTCCAAGGAATCCTTTCATCAAAAACATCATTAAATATAATCAGGGAACCAGATAAAATCCAAATGGAACTTACCAGACCAACAAAAAAGCGCACTGCAACAGCTCCGGACCTCACTGCAGAATACTGCATCCATGTTCTCCGAAGAGCCATTCTACGCTTGAAATTGTTTGCCGTAGAGAAAACACCAATAAAGAGATCCAAAGGCATGTGAGGTGAAAGTGGAACTGATGCCAGGGCTTCTACATCAACAATCTTATCTATATCTTCTGATGTAGGTAAACCACTCGCCAAAACAGAAATTAACTCCAAGTCTCCAGAAATTCGTACTTCACTCACAAGCCATGGTTCCAACCTCTGAAAAAATCATATTCCAATAAAGCAAATACATTGGTAAAATAAAATAAAATAAAAGAAGAAGAACGTTTCATTTTCAGGATATAAAAGCAACTCAGTTGAGAGAGAATGATTTACTTCACGGTAAGCAAAGGATGTTATGTGTTTTCCATCAACTGTCATCTGGATCCCTTCTTCTCCCACCCTAAGTGTCATAACAGATGGATACCCTTGCTTGAATGGAAAAAACTGTCTAGGGTTAGATCTGTTATTTGCCATTTGCGACCATATATTTGAAGATCCACCAGATGTAAACCTCTTGCTATCATTTCTACCCACCATTTGATTGCATTGGTTCAAATCATCCACTGTTTATGAAATAAAAGGAAGACTGTCAATGAAAAAATTAAGTATAAGTTTGATATAAAAATAAGGGAATCGCAAGGAGAGAGAGAGAGATAGGTTAAAAAATCACAAATTTATAGATGAATTCTCATAGTTTCATCTGAATCCTCAACAACATTTTTTCCTGTGTTTTTTATAGGTATCCAAATATGAGATACTTTTGCAATGTTTAAAAGCCGATCATTCCCTATCTAATTAGAACTTTGCTTTGTGTATTTTCTTAATCAGATAGTGAACAGCATATCCTTTTACACTCTACTTGTGCTCAGGTTTGATAATCCAAATAAGTGACACATGGGAGCTTTATATGCATCATTTTATACTTCATCGTTGACATAATCAAGGTTCTTTGTCTTTTACTGGTAATTGAAGAACCATATGCGTCCTCTTACACTCCTCATAATGGTGTGACCCCAAGATGTTGTCCCCAGATAGCATGTTTAAATAAAACAAGACAAACAGAAGGACAAATGGACTTTAAAAAGGATATATATAAGTCCAATTAGTACCAGCACATTTCATACTCTAAACTGTATATTCATTACCATCACGGTTATGAACCAACAATCATTATTGACACCAATGTCTGACATGCCCGTCATACAAACTTTATGACATATCTTCTGTTCTTAATCATATTATGGATAACAAATCAGAAAAAATATATCATATATCCTAAATGATTCCTATACTGAAAGTTAAATGAAAATCTAGAGTGGTACAAACTAGTTCACACAGATTCAAACCTCAAGATTTATAGAGAAAATGACAAAAGCATTCCGGAATCTGAAAAAATTGCAACACTAAACTAAACGTTGGCATAAACAAACATCTTGCTTTATGAGTCAAAATATGATAACTTAATGCATCTTCCACATTCATATGCAGAAATTAGTCAAATAAAAGACTTGCTTAAGTGATTAGAGCACAGGGCTGAGGTTTAAATATTATGGCATTCGATATAACTAAAAATAAGAGTTTTACAAAGCCTAGGTACTTATGGCCTAAATCCAAAACCTCTACAACACATCATATGAAAAGATTAACGAACCAGTCATTGAATTTGAACATAAATTCTGGAGCCTCAATTAAACAATTATATTATATGAATATAAGGAAAATCGAAAACTTCGAGCCAAACACAGATAAGGATACAAGTACTGATACCAAAATGGGCTTATGACGTATTTATATTCAGCTGATCACCAGAAATCCAATGTCAGGTGAAACTATCATAGACATCACAATATCATTGGCACAGTGGTATAGTATATGAAGTAACAATCATTTAAGACGAAAGTGGCAGATTAAGAGATAAAAATACATTAATTGACGTTTGATGTTGTGGGAGCAGTGGTCTTGGTTCAATCAGCGCAGTTAGCATGCAATTGTAGTGTTAAGGTAGAAATATTGTAGCCATGGGTGGTGGCAGCAATTAGATGTCTTTTTCTTACAATTAAAGACTACAATAAAGTATTTCACGGGAACACAACCAAAGTATAACTTAGTTTTTAGTTGGACCTGGAAATTGCTTAAGTTTGTTCACTAAATAATATTCCATAGCCGGAGTAGACTTAGGTAGTATGGAAATTGGACACATTCAATGCAGACCTGTAGATCATGCTCCAGTGAGAAGAGTTAGTTGGTTTGTATAATAGAAAGTAGAGACAAAGAGACCGACCAAATCTAACATGGAATGAAGTGACAAGAAATGATTTTAAAAAATTAAATCTAGTCGGAGAAATGGCTTAAAATAGAAAGAGGAGATTCCATGTGGCCAACCCGGTTTATACGATACAAAGGCAAAGATGATGATGATGATATACTGGGAAAAAACTTTAAGCATCCTAAACCTTTTTAAGAAGTACTGCAATAAATGAGTTTTAGTGAAAGCCAATATTTTTTATCACATGGTAAAAATTAGAAATCTAATAATATATAGTATATTCTATAAATGACTGAGTAGTATAGCACACAATACCCATATCAGCATCAGCTGCTTGAGATGAGAAACAAATGCAAGTAGTCATTTAACATAATATCCTTTGCCACAAATTTGGTACTTCCAATATGTAACTTCAGGTGAATGACAATCAATAGGCTTTAGCCCAGATGGTATGAGCTCTCCTCTTCAAAAAAGAGGTGTGTTCAAGCCCTGCTAGGGGCAATATTATCGGTGTGTGAGCCTTCGCTAGAACTTTCGGGAAAAAATAAAATAAAAAATCCGGTGAATGACAACGCTTACTGTTTTCCAAATATTGGGAAACAAGGCAAAAGCACAAACAATATCTTGAACATTTTAATCTAAAAGAAAAAAGAAAAAAGAGAAGTGACGTGCATGATAAGATGACATACATGGGTTCCATAGACGACTAAAACCATAATGAGCATGAACTTCTCAAATTACAAAAATATTTAATAAGGCAAACACAATTTTTCTTAGGCCAGGAGAATGAATTTTAAATTTCAGAAGAAAAGATAGAGCATGTGACAGGTACGGTACCTTTCTTATTATTGCCAGGAACTGCAGAGGGGCACCTTTCCTCTTCACCCCAATGATGAGTGTCGGTCCAAGTGTTTTGCACAATTACAGGTTCCTCAGTTATCTTATCACCACAAATCCGGACATTGTAATGCAAAATTATCGAATGATTTTTCTCTTTCGGGAGAGACTCCCCTGTTAAATCAATTTGAAAATTACCATTTGGAGTGCCTATAACAGTGATAGATGAACCCTGAACCAGACCACATGGGATCTGTAACCTGTAACTGTTGTCACCAAATTCTATAGCATTCATCTTAGTAAGGAAGTACGGACATTGTTTCTCCTTTGCTTTAAGAGGTGATTTTTCATCTGAATCACCATTTTGATCATTTTCAACAGAATTCATAAGATTGTCCCATGCAACCCCGGCTTCCCTGATAGCCTCAACAGCATTAGGAAAACCCTGACTACAATCAATCACGTGTTTCATATGGTGCCATGTCTGTAGAGCAGTTTGCACCTTGTCAGAGAAATTCCTTTGGATAAAGAGACCATAAACTAATATATCAGCAGAAATTGCTTGATCGGAAACCTCTGAACTTTGAACTGCAGGGGGAAGTCCAGCTTGAGGCCATTTTAAAGTATTTGATGTGTTGAAGGTGGGAGGACCAAGAAAAGACCTTTCCGCAATGGGATTTTTCATCACAGTATACCTTAGAACTAACAGAATGAATAAAGATCCAATTAAAGCACCTCCCCCCCATTTCTTCATTTTCTTTGGTAGTACTTTTACATCAATCGTCTTGACTTCCATATCATTCGACTTGAAAACTGAACTGTGTCACTTGTCGGGGCACTCAAATCCCCGCTTGCTACTAAAATTATACTTGAATACGGAAAAATTCACAATATTTTCTTATTGATTATAACCAAAAAACTAATATCTTACGCTGGATCAGAGAACCAAGTGACTTTATGGGATCGAGTAGGCTCTCAAGTAACCAATTTTGCATTTCATTAAGAAATCATCCACTGTTTGACCAATTTGCACACTATACTATAAATTCTCCGTTGGTTTCGCGTTAATGGCATTGTCAGAATAAGAGCGTCCAGCTTTTCCTATTGTTATACCCTGAGACCGTTAAACAAAAATTCCAGACTAACCAATCAAAAGAACAATCTAACATGAGAACAAAAGGAAGTGATATATATGATGAAAATTAAGTAGAGAGCAATAACGGCAGAGATATGAATAAGTGGCATTATATATGAACATATATAATCATTACTAGTGTTGATAGTAACCATTTGCACTGTCTTACTAATGAGACATTACATAATTTTTTTTTTTTTTTAATTCAAGTTAAGAATTCCACTGAGATAAATGGAGCCCAAAGAGGATTTATTTTTGCTGAAAAAATATTCAATGGAAATTTCTTGCAGCTTGTGTTGATGTAAATGGGATGATCCTTTTTTATATATAAACACAATTATAAATGACTACTTTTATTACTCTTTGGACAATTTGGGAAAGACTCAAAATTCCTATAATTGTCTCTCATATAAAGTTTTTTGATATAAGCAAAAACTAGTCTTAATAGTGAACTCGGACATCCTGCTACTAGATATGAGATCAATGACTTAAAAGACATGTAGAGAGAAAATGCTATAATTCTTTATTGGGACTGTTAAAATTGCAAAAATGTCTAAATTTGAGTCACTTTTCACTCTCATATAAGGCTTTTCATATAAACACATTCAATATATACTTCAAGAATAACCAAGTATAAAAATGGTACATTAATCAAAATCATCCAGTAGAACTCCACAACAAATCCAATATCATATAGAACAGAAATATATATATATATAGACACACAAATTAATTCAAGGAACCTGATTTCTGCTGTTAAAATCTCAATAAAAACATATTAGACCAATATATATATATAATTGTACAATGAGTACACAATTTGAGTTCTGTTTTTTTACCAAAACTATTCAGTATCCATCAATCTTCAAACCCTAACTTTTGTAAAAGTTTTTACCAAAGCTGAGCATAATCACATCCCGAAATCTATTAAAAGCAGCCTCTCAAACACACACTTACAAACATTATACACACACCAACAAACACACACATTTCTATATTAGTCTATACAGACATAATATGTGGAAACAATGGTGAAACATACTATCATATCTATCATCGAAATACATACATACCTGTGAATTTTCATTCTTTTTCCAGGAAAAACAAGCGACAGAGTACTCCAAGAAGAATCAGAAAGAAACAGTTCATATATTAAATAGCCTTAGCGAAAAATAATGTCATAATATATCTGATCTAAGGAAGGTTGAATGCGTCGAAGTCTACGCCCGAAGGCGGTTAGAACTTGGGAAGTTCCGTTCTCAATCGAAACTTCCGACTCTGCGCGGGTGTGGAAACAGCAAAACTACGCTTCTTATTTCTATTCCAATTCTTTAAGCTGTGTTTGGAAAATGAATTTGATGGAACTTGGATTTGAAAATAAAATTTACATTATTTAGAATCATCCGATTATAAATGGAAATTAAAAATAATATTATGTTAAATATTATTTTTAGCCACGTTTCAAATCCTATCTAAAAAGTAAAGATAAATATTATTTAATGATGATATTTCTATAATTAATCTTGTTAATATTCCTAAAAAAAGATAATTTTATAACCAAAAGTCATATAATCCAATTATTCACAAGTCACACCGTGCAAAAAAATTATATTTACACATTACATTACAGATTGAATGAATAAAAATGACACCTTTATAAGCCAAGTTTATAAGCCCTTTATATAAAAAATGAATAATGTATTAATAATTAAAAATTTAATCTATAAGCGAAAGTATAGTTATTAATTAATATTCTTGTTAATTTTTTAGTATATAAATTGTTGTGTATCAATTTCTATGTGGCATACTTTTAAATTACTAACTAGTAATTAATATGCTGAGTAATTTATATAATAATTAGTTATCAATATATATTTCTATATAAACTTTTGTTAATTTACATATTATTTTTGTTACAAAGTAATTAATATACTTTACCAAGCGTGCTTAATATTTAATAAATGAACTTACTTAAAATATTAATTAAATTAATGCCTAGACTTAAGTTTTTATTTTAGTATATATATATATATTTTAATATGTTGGTTTAAGTATGTTGGTGATGGTAGTTGAATAAGTTAATTTGTTTTTTTTTTAATTAATAAATAATTATTCTTTTTTTAATTGATTTGTTAAATAAATTTTATGTTTCAGTTCTATTACGTAGTCATTTATGTTTGTCTATTTGATATAATTTTGAAATCTATTTTATAATAAAATAAATATTTCATTTATCATTTAAACAAGGACAAAAATGGTATAATATTATCTTTATTCCAAATCCCATTTCAAATCCAACTTTAAATCCAATTTGTTTCAAACATATAAATAGAATTTTATTTTAATTCTAATTCATATTCCTTTTCCAAATCCCAAAATAATGGGTTCCAAACAAAGCCTTACGTTTCTTTATCGCCACCAAAATAGGACGTCGATATAGGTCAACGACGTCGTAGAGTAGGTTTTTCCTTTTTTTCTTTTTTTTTTTAAAGATGAATTGGGAAGGGAAATCAAATAATTACAGTATCTTTTAATTTCAAATAAATTGACTATGACTGGGTCGTGGGCGGTGGGTCGTGTTTGGGAGCTTGAAAAAAAAAAAAAAAAAAATGTGTTGAATCAGACTCAAATTAGGCCGGGCCGTTTGGCTTCTTGGGCTTTTATCTCGAGCTCAATTTTAGGCCCGACAAACCATATGTCAACACTCGTTGATAACAGGTGTACCGAACGACGCATGTACACCGAGTAATAACCTTAACACGTGGCGAGCACCCCTTTATCTTGTCTAAATTCATACTCTGTAGATTGGTTCTTCAAACTCATCAACCATGGTGCATGTATCTCAGAGTACATCACCAAACTGAAAACCGAAGCTATCAAGTTGTCAATTCCTACCCTTAAATTAGACAAAATGGATCTGTGGATTGCCTCAGTATCTCTTGTTATGCCCTAAACTCAAATTCTCCAAAAAAAAATAATAATAATAAATAAATAAAAATAATCCAGTAAGAATTCTGAAGTATTAGGTATTCTTTCTTTCCTACAAGTATTAAATTATTCATCTGCTAACAATGCTCTTTGTATATGGATATATGTTGAATTATTTAGTTTGCATTGCTCTGTTTATTTCTGTCTTTTCTTTAATGAACTGGTATTGCACATTTTTTTTTTTTATAATTAATTTGGGGTGTGGGTTTGGTGCAGGTAATAATGGAAGGTTCAAGAGTAAGGCACATAGTTTTATCCCACGGTGTCAATGGCTTTCTTTTGGAGACCATCTTTGAGAGAAAAGATAGCGCGCGCGCATATATATATATATATATATATATATATATATATACTCATTAATGGAGGAAGAAGATGAAATGATAAGATGAAAAGGTAATCAAGATATATTAGGTCTGTAAAAATTCTGTGAGAGTTGATTGGTTAATGGAACGAGAAAGGAAAAATACCAATAATACTTAGGTCCCTATTAGTGAGACAAGTGATTTTTAATTATTAAATCAAAGATGGTATGGTAGATATTTACTTAACGAATCAGATATGATGATTTGATTATCATCTATGATTTGGTAATTAAAATAGGAAATGTACATTTATTATTGGTTCACATCAGTCGTGATTATGTTATAAATTCTCATAGTTAAAATATTCTTTTGTCTAAAATATACACTGTCACGTGTAATTTTTAACTCTAGGAGTTTGTTAAGATACACTGTCACGTCACCAATGTGTAAAATTGTTATATATTTCGCACAACCTTTTTACACCGTCATCTCTCTCATTCCATTAACTAATTAACCCTATATTAAGTAGGTTTATAAAAACTATGTGGGTCTAGCATGACACTGATATGGGTTCTGGGATATATTTTTATACAAAAGGTATAAAACAACCGTCAGAGCTAAAAATAAATAATTCAAATTTTTTTGTGTAAATCTATTATAACATATCAGATTTACACCAAAAAAATATATATATATATACAATAATTGGAGTGAAATCCAAATATTGTCCTTTTATACATTGGTGGTATATCTTAACAGATTTTATGGTGATAAAATTTTTTTTACACATCATACATGACCGTGTATATTTTATACAAAAGAATATTTTAACATACTGATAGAGATACTCTTAGCAAGTATGAAAGCAATCCTCTGTGGATTAACATTGAAAAAAGTCTGGTCATTTATTATAACCGATAATAATAATAATAACAATAGCAAAATGAAGAAAGGTATGGAGCAATTTCATGAATGGAATAATACTTTTTTTAATTTTTTTTTATAAGAAATTATAAATGACTACTTTCACTAGTGGTTGGACAATTTGGTAAAGAGTGTTAAAATTGCCCTAATTGTTTTTCGATTCACTTTTCTCTCTCGTATAAGGTTTTTGATATAAACACATTCCATACTTAAAAGAAATAAAAAAAAAAAGTTGAATCAGACTCAAATTAGGCTAGGCCGTTAACTTCTTGGGCTTTTAAGTCAAGCCTGATTTTAGGCTGGTCTAACCGAATCCCAACACTCAAAATTTTTATCTGTTCAAATTTTGTAGGCAAAAAGCATAAAACTCCCCTCAAGTATTAAGAATTAGCATTTTACCCCTTTGAACTACAAAATCGAGTAAGTCAATCCCTCAACTATCAGAAATGATCAATTTGACCCCTTGGCAGTCTTTTCCGGCAACAAATGGAGCACTTGAGTTTACTTTCTAATATAATTCCATAACTACCCTTGCACTATGACCGTTGTAGCCCTGTTTGTAAATTGAATCCAAAATTTCTTCTTCCTTCTCCAACTGCAACTGCTCTCTCCAAGTGCAGAAAAAAAATCTTCATCAAAGTTGGAGAAGTTAAGTTCAGATGGTGTATAATATATATATATGTGTGTGTGTGTGTGTGTGTGTGTATTATCATATATATATATATATATATATATATTATCAAGAAGAACAGCAAGTTGGACACCGGATCAACCGGTTCTCATTGCACTCCAGGCATCTCTTCAACTGTTCTTCGTCTTCGTCGTAAACCTTTCTGCTTCCACTACAATTCAAGCACGAAATGAACCTGGCATCCCCACAGCCTTCGTAGACAAACCCAAGTTCTTGAATCGGAAGCCCACTAAGAATTTTGGCCTATTCACGAACTCATGAAGCTGTTTGATCACATCAGCACCTCCAATGTACTTCCCTCAGACGAACACTTGTGGCAAAGTCATATTCTTTTTGCCCAAAACACTCTGCAACTCTTTCCTATAAGCTGAATCCATGGAAATGTCACGGTCGTCGATGAAAACCCTAAATCCCCTCAATATCATCCTCACAGCACAGCAATCCTCATACGTCCTTCGAATTCCCCTCAAACTGGTGAAATAGACGACACTTCAATCTTCAGTACCCGGCAATCGAATTAGAGGGTTGGTCGTGAACGAAGAAACCCTAGAATCAGATTCGATCAATTTGGTGGGATTCAATTTGGTAGGCGATTGTAATTGCGATTGCGATTCATCCAGAACTGATGTTGGGGATTTGGTGGATTCGAATATGCTGCAGAGTTTTTTCACTAATTGCTTGAGGGTATTGATGGTATTTCACAATTTTTATTTTATTTGTTTTTTTTAAATGTTAATTATAATGGGCATTTTTGTAAATGTACAATACCAGTACCGAAAATGAGCCGGAAAGGACAGCCAGGGGTGAAACTGATCATTTCTGATAGTTGAGGGATTGACTTGCTTGATTTTGTAGTTCAAGGGGGTAAAATGCTAATTCTTAATACTTGAGGGGGTTTTTATGCTTTTTTGCCAATTTTGTATTCGAGTGGTCAGATGTTTAGGCCCAAATGGTGGGTTCAAACTTCATAATAAACTGTATAAACTTCACAATAGGTGGACTGTTCTCCAGACCCAAATATTTGATTGATTCATTCTTCTGTTGGACTTGGAAGGCCCATAAGACATTGGAACCATCCTCAAGATCCCCTCTTCTTCTTCGGTTTTGCCTAGTAATTTTTTTTTTTTTTTTTTTTTTTTTTTTTTCATTGGTAAGAATTCACACATTCACTTTGTTCCTTTGCAAATTCGAATTTTTACCACTCACTTTAAGAATTAAATGAAATACCACTGAATCACAAGGCCCTAGATGAATTTTGCCTCGCTTGAAGATCCTTATTGAGATTATTCATTACATGTTTATTATTTAATTTTAAAACTATTAGTCCTTTACATTATTTTAATTTGTATGACACCAAATTCAGAGACGTAAACATGCCTATACTACATTTTAAATTTTAGATGAACTGTGCCCATAAACAAAGTTCATAGGAGGTAAATACAATGGAATTTTAGAATCTTTTATATTTGTGTGGAGATTATGAATAATGGAGGTAAAAACAAGGTATTGTGTTTTTATCTCCCGATTTGAAATCAAGATCAATGATCTACCTTAGAAGCCCTTTTGACGGAAAAGATAGTCACTTTTATCCTCACTAATGAAATCAAGCCACTTTTATCCTCACTAATGAAATCAAGGATGTCAATGATCTTCTTTGGCGACAGCTTTGATCGAAAAGATAGCACATTTATCCTCACTAATGAAAAAAGAAAGAATATAAAGTTTTCAAGATTGGACGATGACAATTTGAGAGAGCCCGGGCATTAATTTTATAATTTTAAGAGAAAATCGAGTTTGACAAATCTAAGAATATGTATGGACTAATGAATATTTGATGTAAAATGCAAATTGTAAACGTAATATAAAAAAGAGAGGTTTATCTGATCAAGTTTTTTTATTTTTTTTTATTTCTTTATGGATTTGTACACCAAATTTGGTTTCTTCAAGCCCATCAACCATGGTGTATCTACCAGAGCTGTAAATTCCTTCAACTTGGCACAGCAACTTACAGCAACACAAAGATAAAGCTGCCAATCCTTTTGGACAATGAACATGTGGGTTTATTTGAATATCTCCTGTTCAGCACCCAACCCAAATTCAAGAATTTTTTTGGTAAGAAATCTCTAGAAAGTGTAGTATTTTTTCTTTAAAATATTAAATTATTCATGTATTGTCCATATATGTGTGTCAACTTCAATTTCATATAATCGAACATACCTCATTTTATTTTAAACTAAAAGACCTAGAAAGAGTAAAAAATTTATTGTTGTAGTGTTATAATCAGAAGTTGATTATGCAGAAAACACCTTTAAACTATGTTTACAGTGCATATCACATTCCTCACGTTCAAAAAATATCTTTAAAATTTCAATTTGGTACAAATAAGTTCTTAACAAATTTAAACCTGTATATATATATATATATATATATATATATATATATATATATTGTAGATCTTCGAATGCAGGTCCTTGCCTTCAATAGGAGGGAAATAATGATCATATCATCTAGGCCTAGGCTAATGTCAATTGATTTTCATTTTTGCAAAAAAAAAAAAAAAAATGATTTTCATTTAATTTTTTAATGAACCTCTATTTTCATCAATGACGTGATTTCTTTTATAGTGTTTATAAATATTTTGTATATGATCTTTATTGACTAATCGGTTTTTGGGAGTGTAAAATAATAATCTTCTTTTGGAGGTCACTTGGATTCGAAAAGACATCAAGCTTGGAGGAGAAAATTCTTGCTAGCTAGGTGATTAATTTTATAATTTTTTTTGGAAAAAATTGAGTTTGACAAATCTAAGACCAGGTGTGGACCAATGAATAGAGGATAGGTTTTTTCATTCTAAAAACAGGTATGGACTCAATTTCAAATGTAATACTAAAAGGGGCTAGGATTTTTATTTTTTATTTTTTATTTTTTATTTTTTATTTTATGGTATGGTTTAGTTGTAAGATTTATTATTATTATTATTTTTTTTCTTTTGGAAAGGTCATGTCTTAGTTGTAAATTGTAAATATTATTTTTCATTTAAAGAAATTTTTTTATTATTTTTTTAATTTTTTAAATCTTTTCTGGATTCACCGAGCCACTTTGGAACAATCCCTAAGTTTGAAAAACTAGTTTTCGCGTATTTATTTATTTATTCGGTGTATCAGGTTTTTTTGTTTGTTTGGGTTTTTTTATTTTTATTTTTTATTTTTAAAACGTAATCAAATATTACAAAGATTATGAGAAAAGATCCCTGTGAAATTCATCCAACAACCATAAAGGCCACACTTGTTACTCCAAATCACCTATCCATTGACTAAGAGCCCATTTATCCGTCTTATCATTCTCATGTGTAGCTCTGTTGCATAATTTTGAGCACGAAACTAACTTAAACCACAAGTTTTGAAGAATTAAGCAATGGATATTTTGAACAATGAGTGAACATAAAAGGTCTATAGGGATAAGGTTAACCACTGATTGATAATCACACTCAACATCCGCATTTGAAAATCCCCACTAATCAAGAAGTTTCAGACCATCCCAGAGCACTAAAACCTCTGTAACTTCTGTTCTGCTCACATCTTGATAAAATACTGTAGCCACCTTAATGCTTTTATGTTAATCATTCATATCTGTATTGTGCAGATACACGATGTTGATGAAAGCAGGTAATCTTTCGTTACTAATTTAATCAGCAACTCTATGTTTCGATAATAATCCATCATACTTCTTTATCATTTTCTTGCAGCTTCCTTATACGTCTAATTATCTTTCCTTATAGGCTTCTCCAATCAGAGTATCTCCTGTTCTGCACCAAACAAAATTCATTTGCCAGACACCTTTCTCCATTTTTCCAGAAAACCAATAAATTTTCCGGTAAGATTTCTTGTTTTTGTTCTTTCTTTCTTAATTTTTTTTTTAGTTTATGTGTTGTAACAATTGCTGTGTTTTTATAGATGGTGTAGGTCTTCTGAATTATCTTTACACCGTTTACTTTTTCTTTTCGTATTTCAAGCAGATGCACAATATTGTCAAAGCAAATTTATAAAAAGCATCTAGGCTAATTAATGTCAATTGATTTTTTATTTAATTTTTAATGTACCTCTCTCGTTAATGATGGTAATTTTTTATTTAATATTGTGTTTGATTTATTATTATTATTTATTTTATTTATTTATTTATTTTTGTATTTCTTATTTGTGCTTTTATTTTTAGAGTATTTGTTTTTTTTATTTTTTATAATGTAATAGTTTACAATATAAGTTAACGGAGGCTAATGTTAACGAAATAATGTGTTTTGCATCACTTTAGTGGAGCCCAAGTACATATTATACACTGGATCAGACGTGGCCAAACCAAGACCTTTCATCACTGAACTGCTGGGGACTGTAGGGTTAGGAAGGGGGATTCACGCTCTGCTGTTCCTAACCCTACAATCCCCAACAGTTTAGTGCTTAATGCCGTATTTGGCTTGGCATAAGAAAAAAAAGTCAACAAACGGCACAGTAAACTTAACGTGCCAACTATAAACCAAAAAAAAATTAAACAAAAAAAAAAGAAAGAAAATACCAAAAAGGAAAAGCAAAGCAAACCGTGGCAAGAGAAGAACCTAGAATCACGGCACAACAATCCAAGGTCGGCGAAGATCGCGACCAACAAACCCGCTGAATTTTGACTTTCCTTCCTTTGTTTGAAACCCAGAGAATTTAGGATTATTTGGCCGCCTCTTTTTCGTTTTCTTTTCTTTTTAGGGTTCGTGTTTTGTTTAGTTGGTTTGGTTTAGGGTTAACTTTTGTATTGGTTACCTGTATTTGTGTTTTTTTTTATTTTTTTTTTATTTTTTTTTCATATAAAAATTTACAATATAAGTTAACAGAGGCGAATGTTAACGAAATAATGTGTTTTGCATCATTTTAGTGGAGCACACGTACATATTATAAACTGGATCAAACGTGGCTAAACTAAGGCCTTTCATCACTGAACTGTTAGGGACTGCAGGGTTAGGAACAGCAGGGGATTCGCGCTTGTGCTGTTCCTAACCCTGCAGTCCCTAGCAGTTTAGTACCTAATGCTGTGTTTGGCTAGGCACAAGAAAAAAAAGTCAACAAACGGCACAGTAAACTTAACATGCCAACTGTAAACCAAAAAAAAAAAAAAAATACCAAAAAGGAAAAGCGAAGCAAACCGTGGTCAGAGAAGAACCCAGAATCACAGAGGAATTTGACGGCATAGCAAACTAAGGCCGGCGAAGATCGCAACCAACAAACCCGCTGAATTTTGACTTTTCTTTCTTTGTTTGAAACCCAGAGAATTTAGGGTTCTTTGGCCGCCTCTTTTTCGTTTTTTTTTTTTTTTCTTTTTAGGGTTCGTGTTTTGTTTGGTTGGTTTGGTTTAGGGCTAACTTTTGTATTGGTTAGCTTTTATTATTAGAGTAATCGTGTTTTTTTATTTTTTTTATGTAATAATTTACAATATAAGTTAACGGAGGCGAATGTTAACGGAATAATGTGTTTTGTATCATTTTAGTGGAGCCCACGTACATATTATAAACTGGATCAGACGTGGCCAAACCAAGGCCTTTCATCACTGAACTGCTGGGGGCTGTAAGGCTAGGAACAACATGGGCGTGAATCCCCTGCTGTTCTTAACCCTGCAGTCCCCAACAGTTTAGTGCCTAATGCCGTGTTTGGCTTGGCACAAGAAAAAAAGGTCAACAAACGGCACAGTAAACTTAACGTGCCAACTGTAAACTAAAAACAAAAAACAAAAAAAAAAAAGAAAAAAAAAAAAGAAAGAAAATACCAAAAAGGAAAAGCGAAGCAAACCGTGGCCAGAGAAGAACCCAGAATCACAGTGCAGGAATTTGACGGCACAGTAAACCAAGGCCGACGAAGATTACGACCAACAAACCCGCTGAATTTTGACTTTCCTTTCTTTGTTCGAAACCCAGGGAATTTAGGATTTTTTGGCCGCCTCTTTTTCGTTTTCTTTTCTTTTTAGGGTTTGTGTTTTGTTTAGTTGGTTTGGTTTAGGGCTAACTTTTGTATTGGTTAGCTTTTATTTTTAGAGTATTTTTTATTTTTTATTTTGATATATATATATATATATATATATATATATATATAATAATTTACAATATAAGTTAACGGAGGCGAATGTTAACGTAATAATGTGTTTTGCATCATTTTAGTGGAGAGTCCACGTACATATTATAAACTGGATCAGACATGACCAAACCAAGGCCATTCATCACTGAACTGCTAGGGACTGCAAGGTTAAGAACAACAGGGGATTTGTGCCCGCTGCTTTTCCTAACCTTGCAGTCCCCAGCAGTTTAGTGCCTATTGTCGTATTTGGCTTGGCACAAGAAAAAAAGGTCAACAAACGCCACAGTAAACTTAACGTGCCAAATGTAAACAAAAAAAAAAAAAAACAAAAAAGAAAGAAAATACCAAAAAGAAAAAGCGAAGCAAATGATGCGACCTGAGCGTGTGCACAAAATAATGCACCACACTTTGGTTTTGGAAATGGTATCAAGCGGGCATCATAGTTTACATTTATAAACCGCTAGGCACTTATATTATGTAGTATGAAGTGAGAAGGGATCGAACCCAAGAGACCTTTGGCTTGGATTCAAATAAGACAGTTGGTTTTAACAAGTGATTACCATAAGAGAGATAAAGAGAGAATAAAATAGATGGTTGGTTGATTAAGCTAGTGAACAATTAAATTAAAATGCAATGAAAATAAACTAAGTTAGAGTTAGGGGTTTAAGAGATAGAAGAAAATTCTTAGGGTTTATTGGAAGTACCACTAAGTTCATGCAATTAACTACTTGCTTTCCATTAATGGGGAGAACATTGTTGTAATTAAAATGTAGCTACAATCAATGGCACAATTTGCATATGTAAGCATGATCATCCAATTCATTTGTAATGCATTGCCTACCTAACCAACAAGTAAACTACGTGTAGGACAACACACCAATCTTGAGGCTTAACCTATCTCACCAATCCACAAATGCATCCAATGAGAGCACACATCAATGTGATAACACAAATTTCAATCATGATGATGGATTTATTAATCAAGTGTAGATTGTCTACATAATGACAAGTAAACTAGGGTGTAGTACAACCTATCAAGACAAAACCATAACCAAACAAATCCATTGACCATTTGCATATAATCCACAATCAAGAAGATGATACAAATTGCATATAATAAGTGTGGAATATCAATTTCAAGTATGAATTGTCTAATCATAACACAACCCATCAAGAATAAAGTATAAACCATCAAACTAGTTAACAGTTGCATCCATTAAATACCATGTCATGGTCTTCAATTATAATTCTCAATTAATAACACATAGACATGAAATTAACATAGAGAATTAATGAAATAATTAATCTTTAACATCTAATCATGAGTATAAACCCTAGATTAATCACACATAGACATGCAACCAAAGATAGAGAAATAATGGAAGGTTTAATTAACATAAATCTTGGAACATCCAAGTATGAAATCACAAGACCACAACATCAACTACAACAATATATTAATCTCCCCAGAAATAGAAATTGCAAAGGTTTAGATTACAAGAGACTTAGGGCTTAACCAAGCCCTAAGTGGAGAGCTAGCCTATCATGGTTGTGGTAGTCAAGGTATCAACAAGATCCACCTCTATGCTTTGCTCCTTCTTCTTCTTCTTTGATGCTCAAGAGAGATGAGTGTGTAGATATTCTTCCAAACTTGTGCCTCCACTCTTCCCTCTCTTCTCACCCTAGCCTGTTCTCTCGAGAGAACGTGATATCTCGGTACAGAAAAAATAAAACTTAATAATTAAAAATAATAAAACTCTTTCCTAAATAAAATAAAAACTAACTCTCAACTAATGGTTTACTAGGCCTTAAGTAATAACCCTATTAAAGCCAAATAGTTCACAAAATAAGCCCAAACAATAAGAAAATCCTATAATGTTGCCAAGTCCTAGGGGATTGATTTCCCAGAGTTGGAAATTTCCTTTAAGTCATATTTAGCTTCATTTTGGCCCTGAGCTCATTGGTTTGCTTCTTCATCTTTGGGAACATCATCAAAGGCCTGAGATTGACCGCTTTTGAAGAATAAACACACTATACGAGCAATGGGCTGCGACCTCCTTTTTGTCATTTTCTGAGCTTTTCTGAATATTTTTGCTTGACTCCAAAAAGGCTTTAGTGAACCAAAATTAGCTCATTTTAACTTTATTACCGTGAAATACACATAAACATAAATTAGGACAAAAACATGAAATTAAGATAGATACAAAGACTGAAATACCCTAACTTAGGTGCTGAAATGTGCAACATTTAAGCAGTTATCGGCAAAAATGAAGCAAACCATGGCCAAAGAAGAACCCAGAATCACGGCGCAGGAATTTGACAGCATAACAAACCAAGGCCGGCGAAGATCGCGACCAACAAACCCGCTGGATTTTGACTTTCCTTTCTTTGTTTGAAACCCAGAGAATTTAGGGTTTTTGGCCGCCTCTTTTTCGTTTTCTTTTCTTTTTAGGGTTCGTATTTTGTTTGGTTGGTTTGGTTTAGGGCTAACTTTTGTATTGGTTAGCATTTATTTTTAGAGTATTTTTTTTTAATTTTTTTTATTTTATGTAATAATTTACAATATAAGTTAACGGAGGCGAATGTTAACGGAATAACGTGTTTTGCATCACTTTAATAGAGCCCACATACATATTATAAACTGGATCAGACGTGGCCAAACCAAAGACCTTTCATCACTGAACTGCTGGGGACTGCAGGGTTAGGAACAACGGGGGATTGGGCGCGAATGCCCCGCTGTTCCTAACCCTGCAATCCCCAGCAGTTTAGTGCCTATTGCCTTATTTGGCTTGGCATAAGAAAAAAAGGTCAACAAATGGCACTGGAAACTTAACGTGCCAGTTGTAAACCAAAAAAAAAAAGTAACATAAAAAAGAAAGAAAATACCAAAAAGGAAAAGCGAAGCAAACCGTGGCAAGAGAAGAACCCAGAATCATGGCGGAGGAATTTGACGGCACAGCAAACCAAGGCCGGCGAAGATTGCGACCAGCAAACCCGCTGGATTTTGATTTTCCTTTCTTTGTTCGAAACCCAGATAATTTAGGGTTCTTTGGCCGTCTCTTTTTCATTTTCTTTTCTTTTTAGAGTTCGTGTTTTGTTTGGTTGGTTTGGTTTAGGGCTAACTTTTGTATTGGTTTGCTTTTATTTTTAAATTATTATTATTATTATTATTATTATTATTATTATTATTATTATTTTATGTAATAATTTACAATATAAGTTAACAGAGGTGAATGTTAACGGAATTGCATCATTTTAGTGGAGCCCACGTACATATTATAAACTGGATCAGACGTGGCCAAACGAAGGCCTTTCATCACTGAACTGCTAGAGACTGCATTGTTAGGAACAGCAGGGGATTCGCGCCTGAATCCCCTGCTGTTCCTAACCCTGCAGTTCAGTGCCTAATGCCATGTTTGGCTTGACACAAGAAAAAAAGGTCAACAAACGGCATAGTAAATTTAACGTGCCAACTGTAAACCAAAAAAAAAAACAAAAAAACAAAAAAAACAAAAAAAAGAAAGAAAATACCAAAAAGGAAAAGCGAAGCAAACCATGGCCACAGAAGAATCCAGAATCACGGCGCAGAAATTTAACGGCACAGCAAACCAGGGCCGGCGAAGATCGCGACCAACAAACCCGCTGAATTTTAACTTTCCTTTCTTTGTTCGAAACCTAGAGAATTTAGGGTTCTTTGCCGCCTCTTTTTCGTTTTCTTTTCTTTTTAGGGTTCATGTTTTATTTTGTTGGTTTGGTTTAGGGCTAGCTTTTGTATTGGTTAGCTTATATTTTTAAAGCATTTTTTTTTTTTTATATGTAATAATTTACAATATAAGTTAACGGAGGCGAATGTTAACGGAATAATGTGTTTTGCATCATTTTAGTGGAGCCCACGTACATATTATAAATTGGATCAGACGTGGTCAAACCAAGGCCTTTCATCACTGAACTGCTAGGGACTGCAGGGTTAGGAACAACAGGGGATTCGCTCCCAAATGTCTCAACTCACAATTCGAAATCATGGGTGTCAAACTTTATTGGGAGCACTTTTGAGCGAAAAGATAGCACTTTTATTCCCATTAATGTAATCAAGAATGTCAATGATTTTTTTTTGGCGACAGCCTTGACCCAAACGATAGCACCTTTATCCTCACTAATGAATAAAAGGGAGGAAAATTGGTGCAGGAAGTGTCAAAAGTTGTCTGAGAGAGTCCCTTGCATTAATTTTATAATTTGAAGAAGAAATTGAGTGACAAATCTAAGAAGAAAAAAACTTGTCTACTCACCGGTGAATAGGTATCCCTACTAATCACTAATAGCTTAGGTAGTCAGCAGGATGTCATACTCATGAATAGTTATCCAATTTTTTTTTTTTTTTTTTTTTGTCATGTTTTAGTTGTAAGAATTATTATATATTTTGTTTTGAAAGGTCATACTTTGATTGTAAGTTGTAAAAATTAAATTGTATTTTTAAAATTTGTTTTATTATTATAATTTTTTTTCTTGGATATGAAGGGCAGGTTTCTCTTGGAATTTTGTTATTACAAAATGATAAGGATCATCTTACAAAAAGAAAAAAATAAAAGAAAAAATAAATTAGAAAAGTTCATAGTCTTTCACTTTCCGGTACTGCTTAACTTGACAACACTTAATCTGTGTATGTACATTATAAAATTTTGATATAATCTTTATTAAAGTCCTTTATATTATTTAATTTGTATGACATTCATGTCTCTTTACTAGTGTTTTAAGTTTTGAATCTATGACTATAAATTTTGGTCAAATTTTAAACTTTCCTAAACTACACCTTAAATTTTGGATTACAGAGACAAAAAAAAGATGGTGCCTTTAGCCGTTCAAATTTGATTTGTTACTCAAATGGCATCACCAAAACATTTAACAAACACTCAGTTAAGGATGATTAAACCTATGACAATTCACTGCGTCGACTTAATCAGTGAAAAGGATGATTTACCTTTCTTATTTTTAAAACTTTGTATTACAAAATGACTATGTTAAGGATGATTATTTTTCCTACAAAACGAAAGAGAAAAAAATACAAAATTTTAAACAAGAAAAGTTCATACAGGTGAGTTTCGTGTAGCTTGAGGATCCTTATACAGTGTATTAATTTCCATGACATGCAACTATCACTCTTCCCAAATTAAATCAAGAGCACAAAAAATATATATATACAAAACAATATACTAAATCAATAAGTAATATAAGAAATATAGGCACATCTAGAAATAGAAAAAAATTACATACCATATATATCATTCAATTCGAAAGTGCAAAAAGAAAAATTTTAAGAAGTAAAAGAAAAAAATTAGAAATTTTCTTATAAATGTAAAAAATAAAATAAAAATTCACTATATTTTATAGTTGGGGGACCAAGCTAGGGGCATGTGTCCGGGCACATACCGACTCCACCCTGCTTACCTTGCTTGTATCAAAATAAATTATGAATCCCTGACACAATTTTAGAAAATGTCACATTCTAAGTTGAAACTAGAAAGTTGAAAGGGAGTAACAATGAGTAACAATGAGTTATCTCAGACAAAAAGGTTGGTCCACCTACTCATAAAATTGCTGAAACAATGTATTATACCAAAAAAAATTTTAGTTCACCTATTTATAAAATTGCTGATATCGAGATGAAATCTATACAGTTTTTGAGATTGTAAAATATTACAAGGGGAATTACATAATTAAAATATTACACGGGGAATTACATAATTCTTCTAGAGAGTAGAAGTTGAAAAGGTAGAGAATCTTTTAAAGTCTATAAATATTTACCCTAAATATTTAGGGGAGAGTTCCTGAAATTAATTTTAACCGTTTGTCTAAACACTGATTATATATATATAAATCTCGTTTGTAACATAGAGTTATTATTACTTGAATTTCACTTTTGTTACAAAGTTTAGCTAGCCATATTAATCAAATTCAAAATAGAAACTACATCTATGTTTTCTGATTATTTATTTATTATTATTTTTTCTCAGACACTCTCACCGACCGAGTTATAATCACTTCAATTTCATTTTTTTACTAAGTTTAACTAGTCATATTAATCAAATGCAAAATGAAAACTAGATATATGTTTTGGGATTATTTATTTATTATTATTTTTTCTCAACACTCTCACCAGCAAAGATGAAGAACAGAGGTGTCACCAACTAAGAATAACCGGAAAAATATTGCCTCAATCATGACAATAAGGGGTGTGTATATATATTTGACCAATCAATTAAAAATTCAAATAGTTTAATCCATCTATATAAAAACAAAAAATAAAAATTAGAGAATATATGGATTAGCATAGCCATTATATTTAAGATGGAATACCTACATATATTATTAAACTTTGTTAAGAAACTTGTACGTTCCGTTAAATTGTCCAAGTTAGTAGCATGATTCGTATTTGTGTATACGTGATTTGTAATCTATTTTTAAAGGTCCATATGATATAACCGATTCGTTTTACCGCGTATAGCAACGGATACCATAATTAGTAGTACAAACTCTCCAAGCAAGTATGAGATTTTATTTTGGAACCAATCCATTATTGATTAAGATTGCATAAAGTCCATCTATATGTACGGGGATTATTTCTAATCTCACCTAATTAATTAATAGCAGTGTCTCTTCAGGTGAAGGGTAGTGTGTAGAAAGACCCTCCCCCAACGAAGCAAAAGACTTGCATATTTTACTCTGACGGATACTGGTAGGTTTTTTAATTTATATTTGTATTATTATTTTTATGGTTAAGGTAACTTAAAAATTTTACCATGTATCCTATCAATTTTGCAATACAATTTTAATGTTTGTTTCTATGTTCAAAAAACTTGTTATAAAATTTTTGAAAACAAAAATATAATAACATGTTTGTAAAAAAGTGTTGCAAGATTAAAAAACAAAATAGCAAGTTAAGAAAGGCTATTCAAATAAGTATTGTGTTGCTCAAGCAGAAGTGGTTGAGTTGCTCTTCATATTCAGGAGTCCTTAATCAAGAAAGAAAGAAAAATAATAATAAAGACTATTTAGATTATTTTTTTATACTGTTCACTTTACGGTTAAAAAAAATATACAGTACCATTTAAATCATAACAAAAGTTATCTTTCATGGTTTCACAAACACTATTTTCACTTATAACATAAAACACGAAACAAAATCGATTGTCAAACGAATTCTAAATAACTTACGTTCCCGCGGAGAGACCGTCTTTGTTTTGAAGCAACAAAAATGAAATAAGTAGACCTTTGCCCCAGCAAGGCCGCAATCTAAATAACGTAAAAAACGGAAAACACGTCTTCAGGCCCTGGACTGGGCAATCAGAATCATAAAATTCCAAGAAACTTCAACCTATTTTCTTTTGGGAATCAAAGTCAACCCAAACCCCAACCAAACCCAAAGAAAGGGCTGCTGAGTCGCAAGTCCTTCCATACATAACGAGACAGACCCTGACAAAGAAAAACCAAGCCAGCCTGACCCACACATCACAATAATTTTCTAAAATATGACTCCACAGCAGAGAAACTTCCTCTGACTTGAGCTCATTCAACACACAACATTAAAAATTTCTTCATGTTCTTGCCACCTCTCTTCCATAGACCAGCACACCACACAAGCACCTTCCTCACCTCCTTTGAAAGCAGCCACCGTCTCTGATTTCTTCAATTACCCACTAGTCTCAATTCTATATATATACATGTCCATATCTCTTCATTCCTCAAACACAACATATGCAAAAACATCGATACTAGTAGTACTCATTTTCATTCTTTCTTTCTATATACTTACATATATTTGCCATGTGTTCCTACAATTTAAACCACTTCCCAGTTGAGAACATATCACTAAACCCTATTCAACTTGCTGTCCTCATTTTTGGAATGATTGATTTCTTCTTGTTCCACATAGTTTTTAACAAGAATGAAAGAATTTTCGAGTTTTTTTCAAGATCCAGGTCTTTTATTCAATCCCAACTTGTTGGTTCATTTGATGATTTGAAAGTTCAAGCTGAGGAGAAGAACCAGGAGTTGGAGGTTTCAAACCAGCCTTCCTCAGAAGATGGGAATCTATGCAGAGTCGATGTCGAGACGGTGATGCAAAGACTGGGACTTGTTTGCCATCCCGAAGGTGAGAAGATTGAAGAGGGGTTGAGTTCTGATAACCTTTTTGACCTGTTTGAAGAGAAGGAGCCAAGCTTGGAGGAGGTGAAGGAAGCTTTTGATGTGTTTGATGAGAACAGAGATGGGTTTGTTGATGCAAGGGAATTGCAGAGAGTTCTGTGTGTTCTGGGCTTTAAAGATGGGTTGGAGATGGAGAACTGCAGGAAAATGATAGGGGTTTTCGACGAAAATGGAGACGGGAGGATAGATTTCAATGAATTTGTTAAATTTATGGAGAACAGCTTTTGCTGAATTATTATTCTTTTTGGAGGCGTGAGATTTATAAGAAGTCAAATTCGTTATATTCCTTTTTATACATCTTTGTTGCTTCTGTTATGAAATAAGTATATATTTTCTTCTTCTTCTTCAAAAGTAGGGACTTGAGAAAGAGTGCTTTGGTTTTGAAATTAGTTGGTGAAGAACGCTTCTAATTTCAAAACCATTCCAAAAGATAGAATTGTAGTTCAAGTTGTATATCTAATCTCTGTGCCCCCTGTTAAAGCTCATTAATCAAAAGTGTCTGGCTGTTTGGGAATGTTAACATGAATTTTGAATCATAATTCCTAGCAGATGACTTCACATGATTCATTTTAGAGAGTAAAAGTAGAACCAAATTGATCTTCTTTTTTTTTTTTTGTTTTTTGATAAGTAGAACCAAATCAATCTTTAACACTTCCAATATAATTAGAACTCAACGGATGAACCAGCTAAATCGAACCAAACCGAATACGGGTAATAAAATCTATCAACCTATAATTAAAATCAAATATGCATATGTATAACAATATAAATATTATGAGTTCAATTCGAATTGATTCGATTTTTGTGACATCCAAACAATGAAACGAATCGATCCTAACAGTTCCACTAATTTGGAACATGAGCCAAACCTTTAATATACATAACTGAATCAAATTGTTTGATTTGGATTGGTTCGAATCAAATTGATGGTTTCGACTTTCAACTGTAAAATATTTTGAAGAACTAATATGAATTAAGACAACTACCCTAGCCCCTCCCCCCCACCCACCCATAAATAAAATAATGAAAAGAAGATCTTCCTGTCTAATGAAATCACTTTAAATTTTAGTATATAGATTCCTCAAGGAAGAGGGTGAAAAGAAAAACATGTAATACAACAAGTGACATCAGTACCACTGGGATTTTATATGAAAAATTGACATTATTAGAAGTGGGATTTCCTATTCTTCCTTGGTGGTATTCGATACCACCCAACAATGAAATGCAATTTCTTTGTTTGAACTTCCGAAAAAAAAAGAGTGTAATTTCTTTCCAAATAACATAGTTCACGGCGAAGATTGTGTACCTTGATAGCATGCAACTTGAAGCGTGTAAATACAACATTAAGATTTTTGGGGAGGAGATCATATCATCCGGGCTGATGACCCAATGGTTCCTCTTGGAAGTGAATCTTGTGAATTCCCATCGGTTCCTCTTGGAAGTGAAATCCTTGTAAATTGCATTAAACTTATTCCATGCAAGAAAAAACCATGGCTATTTAACATTTGGCATCCCTTCTGTCAAACTTCTCTTGTCACATTACCATGTATGAGATAAGTGAGCAGAGTCTGATGGAAAATGTAGGCTGCCTAGCTCATAAAAGAACTAAAAGCCACAGATTCAGCTGCAGGAATTGGAAAACTCTTCCATGTGGGCAAATCCTGATTCAAGAGTTCATAGACACGTGCGCATATGAGTACGTATATCATCAGCTGGCAATGTTTCCACCGGACCTTGTAGAAGAAATTTTCAGGTAACGCAGGTCCGTAGAAGATTAAGCCCCTTGCTATAGTTTCATGACCTGAGAAAATACAGTTCGTAACAATTCTTTAATCAAGAAAATAACTAAAAGTAAAAAATCCATGATTTGAGGAATATCTGATTTGAAGAACTTACATATGTCTAGGTGGCTAGGGACATCCTCAAAATGAGCTTATTATCTTTGAGCTGCCATGGAGGCTGAATTGTTGCGACTGACCTCTCTGTTCCATAGCTGAAATTTCCTCCACTACCCATTACATGACCAAAAAGCATCAATACATCACCAATAATCTGCACATGAACAGCATCCATCACGAAAACAATGAAAGCGGTTGACATCTCTTATTATTATTTCCCTGTTTGTGACCTTTGAGATAAATTTCATAGCAGAGTGGCAGTCATCGCACATCCTAAGGTTCTTAATCACTCGGATTGGTGCTTCTGGAGGTGTTTTCATGAGGGCATATGCTATGGCCAACTTCTCACTATGAAAACTAAGATAATCTTCCTTCTGTTCCTCCTCCACATCATGCATTACAGCAGCAATATCTGGCACATACCCTAATGGTTTTATCTTGGCCAACAATTCCCTTACCTTATCACGAATTTGACTAGCCTCTGGATGTTTATTGTCATCAGAAGCAAAAACATGAGTATTATTTCTTATCTCTGTCCAACTTGTCCCTGGTTCTTTCTTTATGTTCATTTTTCTCATTAACTTCCTGATCTTAACAACTCCATCCCACCTCTTTTCCTTGGCATGCATATTAGACAAAAGGATATAAGTTCCCACATCATCAGGATCCATCTGTAAGACAAATTCTGCAACTTGCTTCCCTAAACCATAATTCCGATGTACTTGACAAGCACTAACCAAAGTACGCCAAGCAACCACGTCCCATTTCACTGGAGTAAGCCTCATGAAATTCAAAGCTTCATCAAGTAGTCCAGCCTTACTCAGAAGCCCAACAATACAGGTATAGTGCTTCAGTCCAGGTTCAATGCCCATTTGTTTCATTAAATTGTGCAAATAATAAAACCCTTCTTGTACTCGACCCAAGTGTCCACAAGCAGAAAGAACCCCAACAAAAGTTACATAGTTAGGATGCTCTTCTGCAGCTAACATGTCGTAAAATATCGCCAACGCTTCTTTACCGAGCCCATGATGAGAGTATCCAGATATCATTGCGTTCCAAGTAATGGAGTCTCGAAATCTCAAATGTGTAAATACTTTACTTGCAGCTTCTATGTTTCCACTCTTCGAGTACATACTGATCAAAGCATTCCCCACAATTATATAATCCTTAAACCCCGACTTCTGGACACGTGCATGTAATGAACTCCCATATCCCACTGCCGATAGACCAGCACTAGAGTTCAACAATACAGCAAAGGTATATTCATTTGGAACTATATTCTCAATTTCAAGTTCCATTTCTATGAATAGTTTCAATGCTTCCTCGAAGCACCCATTTTGTAAATAAGCCGCCAATATTGCCGTCCAGGAGACCACATTTCGAGTTTGCAACCCGTCAAAAACTTTCCTTGCAATTGAAACCTTACCACATTTCCCATACATGTCTATAATCGCACTAGTAACAAATAAATCAAACTGAACATTACTCCTCAGCATATGGTTGTGAACTTGCAAACCCAGTTTCAAATCTTTAAGACGAGTGCAAAGGCCAAAAACATTCACATAAGTGACATTGTCCCACGCCACAGATTCAGCCACCATCCTACCCAAAACTTCAAATGCTTCATTCAAATACCCATGATCCAGAAACGCATTTATAATGGAGTTGTAAGTAAAAATGTCTGATCCAGGCACTGAATTCAAAACCCTCATAGCCCCGCCAACATCTGCACACAACGAGTACATGTATATAAGCGCATTCTTTACGTACTGATGAAACACCAATCCAGACTTCAATACAAACCCATGAAACTGCCAGCCCTCTTTGAGTGATCCTCTATTAGAACAAGAAGAAAGAACTGTCGCTAATATGTACTCATTCGGCTTCAAATAATCCACTGAAATCATAGTTCTGAACAATCTGAGAACTTCCAAAGCAAACCCATTATGGAAATACCCTGCCATCAAAGCGCTCCATGAAACTACATTTCGTATGCGCATTCTATCAAACAGTTGGCGAGCAATCAAAACATGGCCACATTTCATGTAAGAATTGATCAAGGAATTGTTTTCAATCACATGGTCTGGTGAGGCTTGATTGGTAACAATCAACTGGGCATGAATTACTCTACCAAGCTTCAGGTTTTTGGTGTCAGCTGATAGTTTCAAGTACTTGGTGACGTCCTCGAGAAAGGAGGGAACTTGGTTTAGTTTGAGCAGAGAAGACAGGTCTTTGTTGAGAAGAGCGTGGAAGTTTGATGGAGGTTTTAGGGTGGGCATTGGTATGAACTTGTTGTATAATCACCGTTGATGTGATTGTATCTAATTCAAATTGAACAAAGCATATCACTTGTTGACCCGAATGTCTCCTCCTCCACTTCTTTTTGTTTTTTGGCATCATGCTTTTTAGTTTTTATTGATGACATGGCACAATGCTATAGCTAGATTGAAAATTAAATAAATAAAGGAAAAATATTAAAATATATATATATATATATTTTTCCTAATTAGTACTCACCCACACATACCTCCACTGAGGTTCGAACCCCTGCCCTCCCTTTGAGAATTAGGGATTTGGTACCGCTAGACCACAGACCTGTTAGTATTAAAATATTTTTTTATATAAATTATATATATTTATTTTTATTTTTTGATATTTTGTAATATATATATATATATATGCGCTAAAGATATGTTCTATGTGACTAATGAACCAACCATTTATGGTTGCTTAAATTGTGAAGTTTCTCATTTTTTCTATTTTCGTGTGTTTTTCAAATTTTCTAAATTTAGTTAATTTTTGTACCTCGTTTTGTGTGTTACACTGGCGTCGAAGGGCATTTTAGTCATTTTCTCGAGTCGAGGGTTCTAGAGATATATTTTTAGTCATGTTTAGTCATTTAGAGGTGGTGGTGTCATTCTAAAAATTTGTTCGAGGTCGGAACAATTTTCGGGTTCGGAGACTTCTCTTGGTTTTCTCATTTTAAGTAAGGGGCATTATGTACATTTCACTCATACATTCATATACAGGTATCTACATAGTTGGGAAGAAATTTTGGAGAACAGAGGAGGCATTACATTGAATGAGCAAGGGTAAGATTGAAACTTCACCAAAAGTATAAACCATTGGTGGCATGACAAGTGGCACCCTAAGGGCCAAGGCTTCAATTGTAAGACCAAACCCTCCTTTTCTTTCCCCTCAATTCGTGCATCTCGCTAGCTTCCTCCCCTTTCTTGGATTTGGGGAGATTAAAGAGTGTTTTTGGTGATGCCATAGAGAGAAAGTTGATGAGCTTGAAGAGGGTTCAAAATTTGGCGTAGCCTTAGGCCTTGTTTGGCTAACCACTTTAAGGTAAGGGTTTTCCTAATGTTTAAGTTTTGATTCAATTTGAGTAAATTTCTATTACTTTTGATATATGTTGTAAATCATGAAATTTGATATAAACTTGTTGAGTTGTGAATGTTTCTATATGTGTAACTCATGAGTTGTTTAAATCTTGAGTAGATGGCTTACTTAATTTTGTTATGTGAAAATTTTGAAAATTCTTGAACATGCCTTACTTAGGAAAAAGATATCCTTATTGTGTTGATCTTTTAAGTATGTCATGAATGTTACTTGACTCTTATATGATGAATTGATGATATTTTTGGTGCAATAGTGATGAACTTATGATTTGAGGTTAAAAATCATTACAATGCATACTATGGCATAAAAAGGGGATTTAGAGGTAATTTGAAAGGAAATTTTGTTTTATTTAAAAAATGAAGTTTCTTTAAGGAAAGGAACAGTTTTTTTTAAAAAAAATGAGTCGGATTTCGCGAGTCCGGGGCTATCTTGACCTAGAGGGAGCGCGGCCCGATTTAGGGCGTGAACAAGTTGATACTAGGTCCTTTAACGGTTGTCAAACATTGCCAAAAATGGAACCGGGGTTAGTTATCAATCTCGCCTCGATAAAGTCAATTAGTGGGTTTTCGAAAAGTGAAAGATGGGTCGGTATAGACCAGTTTGGGATGGGTGCATCATATTTCATATTATGCACATTATTTTGTAGAATTGTGTTATGTGCTGAGTTTGTTGCCTATAAGTTGTAAATGTTGTGTGGACTCCCATTGCATAATCTCAATTTCTTATCATTCCTTTATGTGTTACGTGGCTTAATAGAGTCCAAAATTAAAGCCTTAGGCAACTTCTACTGAGCTTTATGCTCACCCCTTTACTAATAACATTTTTCAGGTCATGGCAAAGAAGTGGCGGACGACAATCCACTACCAGTTTAGTCGGGTTGACGGATCTGGACTCTTTTGTTCTTAATGTGTATATTAACCCTTTTGTTGTAAATAATATTAGGGATCATTTTCTATCTTCCACATGGTTGGAAATGGTCTTGAGACCATTCTCTTGTACTTTGTGGTCTCATTATGATTTCAATATTCATGTAAGGCCTCAAAGCCATATTTTTTATGTATGACGGATTTGCTTAATTTTAATGATGTATCGGACTCATGTATGGTCTTATTCTATTTAGTGCCACTTAGTAATGTTAGTTTCAACACTATATGGAAGATTTGAAACAGGTTTAGGCTTTGAGTAAGGTCACCAAGGGACTAAAGGAGTGCCCAAGTGCACAAGATCAATTTTAGACATTTTCTTAGCTGATTTTAAGGTTCTGGACATCTTGAACCGGTTCAGCCCCATTGAACTGGTTCAAGGGATGCATTTGGTTCACGTATGGGCTTACTGCCCATCTTGAACCGGTTCAGGATTCTTGAACCGGTTTGAGTCCTCCACTGTGTCATTTTTGCCTTGACAGTTTGACAGCTTTGACCACCAGACTTCAGACGGTCATAACTTCTTCGTTCCTAACCCAAATAGGTTCATTCTTGAGCCCATTTTCAAGGATTTTGAGTTACCTTTCCAATGAGACCAACGTCATCCTCAAATTCCATTCATGTTGAGAGTTATGGTTATTTTAGTGAAATAGTGTCAAAATTTGCCCTGAACCAGTAAGGGCGCTTTTGGGAATTCATATTCGGTGACCGTAGAACCTCACCGAGCATCATGGAATGACTAGAATAGTTGTTTTAAACCTCATTTGATTAGTTTAAGGATGGATTAGCCTCTCACATTGTAAAATGACCATTTTACCCCTGGTATGTTCTCAGGTTTGGTTAAGGACCCGGTTAGCGTTCCGGACCCCCGGTTTGGGTTGTTACATAAACTTTCTGTATTGGTTGCTAGTGCTTAATCTATACCTAAATTTCTTATGTGATTAATTGGATTACAAGTGTGTTTTTAGAAATTTGGAGACATTAGAATCAGATTAATCTAAATATATTTATAATTTTGAATTTTGCAGGGTTTGGTTTGTGACAGTATGATGCTAAGTTTCATATAGAATTACTAATGAACAGATGGTGCTAAAGACTCCAATGGAGTGATTCTGGAGAAAATAATTCATTACACAATCACTTGACTTTACGAATAGGTTTAGGCACAAATCTTCAATTCCTAATCCCTCACTTTTCAAATTTATAAAACAAGTAATAATGAAAACAGTATCACCATGGAATAAACAAGCATTTCAGTCCATTAAATAAGAGAATTTTCAACAAAACAAAAAGGAGTCACACTTACTGGTTACAAATGTGCTATTATTTCTACCAAAGATGCGTAAGTACCAATCAATACAGTTGATATATCCATAAGCACAACGACAATTATGATCAGGAATTCAAATCCAAGCCCACCGGAAATTTTCGAGTAGCAGAAGCATGGCAGCAAAATGAAGCGGTAACACTTAGAAAAGCTCCAACAAGTGACATGAGGTATCCGAAAAAAGGGAATGTCACGGCTACAACAATGGTGCTCATTACCAAGATGGTCCTGATCAGGATGAGGCTAAAGGGTCTCTTGTTGCAGTAACGATGAAGCCGGTTTTCAATAGCCTGCACAATTGGTTTAACCATCAATGCATACTTGCATATGGGAGTTACCAAGGTTGTACATATTGCCACTCTTGAACTAACTTTATCTGTTGGGAGATTCAATGTTATCTGTGATTGAAGGTCTAATCCGAACATTAAATACCCCAAAATCGCCATTGATGCATAACTGATGGTGCAAATGACAAACCATATGAGCAAAACCTACAATGTGAAAAAGCAGAGTAAAATTCAGTAACTTAAATCAGTTAAAACCACCTTAGAGTGAATTCAAAGACCTTGCTTTACCTTTGAGAATTGATGCTTTTTCTTCATAGAAGTGTAAAGAGTAGGGAAAACTGGATGAGCACAATAACAAAAGGCGTATAAGCTGCCAGCAATCGGAAGTCCATTCCAATTTAGAATCGTTCCCTTCTGGTTGAATCCGACGCCATCCAATGCACCAACCCACAAAATCGAGCCAAGGATGACAAGGGAAGCTAGAACTCCAGTGGCAGAGACATAAGAAAGAATGCTCATGTTGTCTAACCAAACAGTAGGCATTGTGATAAGGCCAACAATCACCATGAAGCTTTGTTTTCCACTTATTTTTAGCCCACCAATTTCAATTCCCACATGGGGTAACAAATTATCTAAATTATCCCCTTCTAGAATCAAGAAACCCGTCGCGACTAAGTAGAGCTCCGTGTTCATAAAAATTGATACCAAAAATCTGCCTTCTCTCCCAAATGCTCGGTCGCCAGTGTCAGGATAGGTTCTGATATTTGGATCCATATCCATGCATCTTTTAATCAGCAAGCCTGTGTAGAAGGCTGCAATGGCAACGACAAATAGAAGTATCAAGCTCAACCACCCTCCTGATGATAGCGCATATGGAACTGACAGAATTCTGATTCCTGAGAAGCCAATGGAGGTTGAATTTAGTTCTGTAATGATAAATTGAGTTTCTCAGCTCGGATTTTTATTTTTATTTTTTATGTTTCTTTCTACTAAGAGTATACAGATCTGAAATTCCAGTCTCAGCTTTTAAAACCTAGAAATCAACTTCCTTTAGTCTTGAAGGCAGGGGATAAACTTTGCAGGGGATAAAGTTATTTATAAGCTGCATGCATGTAGCATCCCGATTAAAGCTGAATGTAAAATAAGTTCACTATTTTGTATATATCTGTGTTTATTTATGTTAAAAAACCTTGATGGGAGATGAATAGGACTGTCAAGGGAACAAATTTGGAATGAAACACATTAATGCAATAACTTTTTTGTTATTATTATTATGGCTGTCATATGATGAAAATTCTACTATTCAAAATCATAATTTCTTTTGCCAGAGAACAAATTGAGCACTGGGGTTAATTTCTTCAGTCATCTTCAAATTAATTATGGCAGTCCCTGTTTCACATAAAACATGCACTACACAAGATGCAAATATTTATATTGTTCAAGGTGAATATTTGGCAAAAGATTTCACTATGTAAAAATCAAGAAATTACAAATTTCAATCCCCAATTGCCCTCTCTCTCTCACTCTCTAAATTGCAATTTTGCAGTAATTTCTAGTAACACACCACAAATCCTAAACGCCCTTATATATTTGAGCTACAACAGAATCTACAACCTTGGTCCACAATCCAACCTTGGTCCACAATCCGTAAGAGAAACATGTCAAAAAATACATAAACTCTATTTTTCGAGTCATTGCGACCTGGAATGAAACAAAGTTCTAGCCACAACTTCACCATCCCCGCTTCAGGGTTTGGAATGTAGTATAAGAGAAAACTGAAAGCCTCACTTTAGAAATTGAGAGAAGATTTGGGAGCTGAAATTTGTGATCTTATTTGCATTGAAATCTTTCTCCTTAACTTTATTATGCACGTAGGCTTCAAGTCAAATCACGTAAATTTTTGTGTGTTAAGGGCTGTTCACTAACGTTTTCACTTCCTTGTTTTCATGAATCATTATTATAATTTTAATTTTGTTTTTGTGGTCATCTTTCTCCCTCTAAAAAACGGTATCTGGGTTTGAGGATGGTGATTGCAGAGATAGACATGAGAGTGAGTGACAGGGTCCAGAAGTTGCAAGAATCCAAAAGTTGTTG
The DNA here is from genome assembly GCF_030987335.1 of Cornus florida. Lineage (NCBI taxonomy): Eukaryota > Viridiplantae > Streptophyta > Magnoliopsida > Cornales > Cornaceae > Cornus > Cornus florida. The sequence goes on along the minus strand of NW_026775577.1, from coordinate 6,785,040 downwards.
CCTCTCTTCTTCTCCAGCAACGACGGCGTCGGAATCGAGATGTAGTTGATGTGGTTGAAAAGAGAGACATGGATGAGTTTGATAGAGGAAATCGTCAGTCCAAATCCTACATCAGTCCAGCTATCCGATGAAATTGAGGCATAGTTGTCTGAAATTCAAAGAAATCGTCCCTCCAAATTTGACTTAAATCAGGCAGGCGAGAGCTTTTCTTCCATGGCGACTTACCTTCCAACCAAAGAAGATGTCGGCAGTGGCGATGCTGGTGGTGGTTGTCGACTAAAATGATGGTGGTGGCGGTTGTGCGACAGGGATGGTGGTGGCCGAACTTGCAGCGACGACAACGATGATTTATTCTCTTGCCTTTCAAATTAAAAGTTTCCTCGAGAATCTTCATCTCCTTCATGAGAACAGTTGCAGTACTAGTGTAACTTTTGAATCAACGGCGTCATAGTCAGTATTTCCCTTTCCCTACTCCACCTTTCTTTCTTTTGGTAAGTTCTCTTCCTTCTCCTTTTCTGCTTCTGTCACATTTTAAATTGATAGTAAGACCTTCATGACTTCCCATTCACTGATGTATCGTTTTCAGTCAAGCCCAAGAATGAAGAACAACAAAAGAAAAAAGAGTGGCTCATTGTTTTCAGTAGGTATTTTCAATGTATTTGTAATTCACGTAGACAAGTACTAGATATGACTATTGCATGTGTTTTAGATGTTTGGCCTGCTAAAACTACCTTATCTATAACTAGATTTCTTACGGGATTAAAATTTTCTGAAACACTCAGAATCAGATTAATCTACTAAACATATTTGAAGTTGTGAATTTGCATGGTTTGCCTTTGTGTTTCATAGAATAGGATGCTAAGTTTAAAATTACTAATGATCTGATGGTGACAAAAGGCTCTAATCACTAATTTTTGCTGGTGCATCCAGTGATAACAGTATTAAGTTTTCCGCGGGGGAATCATTCTGGTTGCTATGCCCCAATAACAAAACAAAGCATCAAGGTTCTTCAGTCATTTTCTGTTTTAAGTATTGACAAGAAGAGCTCGTAACTTACGCTTTAGTCATCGTTTTCAATCAAGACAAAAAAAATGAAGAAGAAGAAGAAAAGTAAAAAGAAAAGGTCATTGCCTTGCTAAAACTATCTTCTTACCTCTATCTAGATTTCTTATGTGATTAATTGATAACAAGTTTGTTTTTAGAAAGTTGGAGACATTCGAATCAGATTAATATACTTTTAAGATTTCGAATTTTGCATTGTTTGGCTTGGTTTGTGACCAGATGGTGCTAAAGGAATGGAGTGATTCTGGAGAAAATAATTCCTTATATATAATCACTTGACTTTACTAGTAGAGTAATAGGTTTAGGCACAAACCTTCAATTTCTAATCTCTCACTTTTCAAATTAATAAAACAGGTAATAGTGAAAACACTGCCATCATGGAATACACAAGCATTCACTACTTACAAACATTACAGTAGATTAAATAAGAGAATTTTCAACTAAACAAAAAGAAGTCTTAACACTTACTGGTTACAAATGTGCTATTATTTCTACCAAAGATGTGTAGGTACCGATCAATACAGTTGATATACCCATAAGCACAATGACAATTATGATCAGCAATTCAAATCCAAGCCTCTGATAAGCACCGGAAATTTTCAAGTAGCAGAAGCATGGCAGCAAAAATGAAGCGGTAACACTTAGAAAAGCTCCAACAAGTGACATGAGGTATCCGAAAAAAGGGACTGTCACGGCTACAACAATGGTGCTCATTACCAAGATGGTCCTGATCAGGATGAGGCTAAAGGGTCTCTTGTTGCAGTAACGATGAAGCCGGTTTTCAATAGCATGCACAATCGGTTTAACCATCAACGCATACTTGCATATGGGAGTTACCAAGGTTGTACATATTGCCACTCTTGAACTAACTTTTTCTGTTGGGAGATTCAATGTTATCTGTGATTGAAGGTCTGATCCGAACATTAAATACCCCAAAATCGCCATTGATGCATAACTGATGGTGCAAATGACAAAGCATATGAGCAAAACCTATAATGTGAAAAAAAGCAGAGTAAAAGTCAGTACCTTAATCAGTTAAAACCACCTTAGAGTGAATTCAAAATCCTTGCTTTACCTTTGAGAATTGATGCTTTTTCTTCATAGAAGTGTAAAGAGTAGGTAAAACTGGATGAGCACAATAACAAAAGGCGTATAAGCTGACAGCAATCGGAAGTCCATTCCAATTTAGAATCATTCCCTTTTGGTTAAATCCGACGCCATCAAATGCACCAACCCACAAAATCGAGCCAAGGATGACAAGGGAAGCTAGAACTCCAGTGGCAGAGACATAAGAAAGAATGCTCATGTTGTCTAACCAAACAGTAGGCATTGTGATAAGGCCAACAATCACCACGAAGCTTTGTTTTCCACTTATTTTTAGCCCACCAATTTCAATTCCCATATGGGGTAACAAATTATCTAAATTATCCCCTTCTAGAATCAAGAAACCTGTCGCGACTAAGTAGAGCTCCGTGTTCATAAAAATTGATACCAACAATCTGCCTTTGCTCCCAAATGCTCCGTCGCCAATGTCAGGATAGGTTCTGATATTTGGATCCATATCCATGCATCTTTTAATCAGTAAACCTGTGTAGAAGGCTGCAATGGCAATGACAAATAGAAGTATCAAGCTCAGCCACCCTCCTGATGCTAGCGCATATGGAACTGACAGTATTCCGAGTCCTGAGAAGCCAAAGGAGGTTGAATTTAGTTCTGTAATGATGGTAATGTTACCGATTTTTCCTATTTTCTGTTTTTGGGAATTTATTTGATTTTTCTGGATTATTTTAATTTTTACCTCGTTTTGCATGCCACGCGGGCCCCAAAGGGCATTTTGGTCATTCATCGAGCGCCGAGGGTATTGGAAATTTATTTTTAATCAAATTTAAGTCAATTAGAAGTAACGGTATCATTTTTAAAATTTTTGGAAAGTCCGACAATTTCCACACTCGGGAACTTCGCTTGTTGTCTCATTTTAAGTAAAGGGCATTGTAGTCATTTCACATGCATATATATATATATATATATATATGGGTAGCTATATGTTAGAAAGATATTTTATGGGATTTAAATGGAAGGAATTGTTGAAGTGAGGGACAAGATAGTAAAATGACCAAAAGTGATTCCACTCCAAGCTTGACAAATGGCACATTTAGAACCATGGAATAAATTACAAAAATAAATAAATAAATAAATTCAACCAATTCTTCTACCTCTTGCTGAAAATCCCCCCCCTCTCCCTCCCTCTCTCTTTAGTTTTCTTTCTCCTCTCTCTGTATATCTATACATCTATATATACATATGTCTTGCAAACCTTGATTTGAAAGAGTTATAGTAAGATTTTGGAGGTGACCAAAAAAGGGAATGTAATATTACCAATCATATATATATATATATATATATATATATATATATAGATATATGTTTATATTAAATGTAATAATTGTTGCCGTGAGCCCCACAGGGGCTTTAGTCATTATAATGACCAAGGGGTCATTACCATAACCAATTTTCTCTCTCTCTACGCGGCTGTCTTCTTTCCTCCTCTGCTTTTTATTTTTCTTTTTCATTTCACAATTTCAAGCTTCAATTACTCACTCATCTTTTGAAGATTTTTTATGCCGTTTGTGGCAAAACGAAGAACTTGTCGAGATCTACTCATGGGTGTAAGCAATTTATCATTTGGTGCACCCTAGGAAATTCGAAAATTAGGATTCAAATTGGAGATTTTCATCATTTTGAGGTAGAGGTCTCTAACACCCAATCTTCTTGTTCCTTTGTGAGTTTTTCTACTATAATTGTTGACAAGCATGATTAATTTGAATTATTTGTCGCTAAAAAATTTTAATTTTGTATATGAAGCATACAATTATGTGTAATTGTTGATTGCATGGAAAACATACTTAATTATTGATTTCTCTATGCTATTACGTTGACAAAATTGTTAGAAATAATATATGGAAGCTTATGAAAATTTTCTTAGAATTATTGTAAAGCTTGCTCATTTGTGGAGTATGAAATTTCTTATTTGCTCTTTAAATTGACTTGATTGTGTATATGAAGTACGTGAGCATGTGTATTTAATTGAATTGTATGTAAGAGCATGCTTTGTGTGCTGGATTGTGTTGATTTTGTTTTAAAATGGCTTAAATATGTATATGAAGTATGTAATTATGTGTATTACTTTATTTGGATGTAAAGCATGTTTAAGTACTAATTTTCTATGCTCATTTTATTGTTAATTTGTTAGAAATATTATGCGAGAGCATGTGAAATTTTCTTGTGTAGTTTAAGTTGAAGAATGATAAATACATATGTATGGCATAACATGTCCATGCATGAGCATTGGGAAAAAAATAAAAAATAAAAATGGGAATGGTTTGTTGGAAATGAAAAGGGGGAATTTTTAGGAAGAAGTTTTGATTAAAATCTTTTTTTATGAAAACCCGGTCGCCGCGGAGTCACCAAATGGCCGGTGTGTTAATATAGCCTAGAGGGAATTAGGGAGATCACCCTAACGTGGTTGAGCTAGCTGGGCCCAAAATGACGCCGCGGGGGTACCAAGGGTCAGAGACACTAGCCAATCATTTTCTCGTGTCACTGCGGGATCACCAAAGGACGGGTTATATTAACAGTTTGAAAAATTGATGGATTGGATTTTGAAAAGGGGGAGCGACATAGTATGACATGGCATTCCATAGCACCACATTGTTCATTTTGGATTTGAGGTTGTTGTATTTTCTCCTGGCATAGCATGATTTTGTTCCCCATTGTTCAATTCATTGTTTGGATTCACGAGGTCACAAGAGGTGTGTCTTAGGCACCACTTACTGAGCAATTTGTTCACCCCTTATATTTAATATTTTTTTTAAGACTCTGATCGCAAGTGGCAGACGACGCTCCTCCACAGGGTTCGATGGGTTAATAGATCATTTTAACATATTTTGTAGCTATAATCTCATTTTATTATTATTATTATTTATTTATTTATTATTACTTATTTTTTTATAAACCCGGAATGACACGTATAACATGTATTGACGTAGGAAAGAATAGTATTATCCTTAGTTGACCTTGGGTTCGGTTAAGGACCTAACTAATGGTTCGAACCTACGGGTTCGGGTTATTACAGGGAAAGTTGGAGAGCTTGGAGAAGTCTTCCATTTGGCACCCATATTGCTAGGGCTTGGAAGGTTTTTGAAATTTGGGGCTTGCAAAGGCCTTGTTTGGTTTACTATCTTGAGGAAGGGAAAGTTTAAATTATGAGTCATATGGTTTTAGTAAGCTTCTACGTATATTCTTACTTGAAATCTTGTTGTTGTGCAGCATGCTTAGTTTTGTAGAGACTTGGGTTGTGGTGTTCAAGCATGATATATGGTTGATTTATGTGGTTTGAAATATGGCTAATGCGTTTTTATACTAGTTGTGCATAACTTACTAATTTCTATGTTGAAATGCGGAAATATAATTTTTATGATTGTCTTATGTTTTGTATATCATGTATAATGATGTTGATTTAAATTCATGAATAGTATTTTGACAATTAATAGCATAAATTTCAAGTATTTTTCATGGGGAAATTGGGCTTACGAAATTGAAGTCGTGATGCGGGAATGAAGGATGAGAAGGGAATTGAGGTTGTGGTTTAAGTTGGGTTGAGAAGTAAGATGATGGTTGTGAAAGATTTGATGAGATTTAGGTTGGAAGGAAAGAGGAGGGCAATTGCATCTTATGTGTTGAAATGATTTATGAATTTAATGTTTGAAGTTATGGTTGACATTCCCATGACCCATTCTTCTTATTCTCCTCTTCTTTGGTTGTGGTTCACGGGATTATTAGGAATGTAATTTAAGCTTTTTCTATTGAGCTGTTGAGCTCACCCTATTCTTATTAACATTTTTCAAGAAATTTAGAGATAAACCGATGAATTATATGCATCTATGGATATTGATGTAATTAGGATTTCATTTTATTTATATTAAAGTTATGTAATTTTGGCCATGAAGGCCTCATTTTCTGTATGTAATTCTTTAGAAATTGTATAAAAATGGGATTTATATAATTCGATTTTTTTTAAAACGATGTATTGGATTTGTATTTAGTTTAATGCAAGGCACGGGAGTTTAATTATACTTTACACACTTTGAATGCATGAATTGGGATAGGTTTAGACTTTAAATAAAGTTATCAAGAGACCAAGGGAGTACCCATATACACAAATGCTTAGTTTTAGACTTTTCTGGGCTATTTTCAGGTTTTTGGACTTCGAGAACCGGTTCAGCCCTTGTAGAACCGGTTCAAGGGTGTTTTTGGTTCGCATTGTGGCATTCTGCCAGGTGGAACCTGTACCAAGATTGGAAACCGGTTCCAGCCCTCCAGTGTATATTTTTGCCTTAACAGTGTATTAGCTTTGACCGCCAGATTTTGTTTGGTCATAACTTCTTCGTTCCAAACCCAATTAGGGTCATTCTTGAGTCCATTTTCAAGGATTTTGAGTTAGCTTTCCAGTGAGACCAACCTCATCCTCAAATTCCATTCATGTTGAGAGTTATGACTATTTTAGTGAAACAGTGTCGGGATCTGCCTTGAACCGGTAAGGGCGTTTTTGAGAATTCATAACCGATGACCGTAGAACCTCACCGAGTATCATGGAATTGACTAGAATGATTGTTTTAAACCTCATTTTATTAGTCTAAGGATGGATTAACCTCTCATATTGTAAAATGGCCATTTTTCCCCTAGTGTGTCCTCGGGTTTGGTTAAAGACCCGGTTAGCGATTCGGACTCTCGGGTTCGGGTCGTTGCAATGATAAATTGAGTTTCTGAGCTCGGATTTTTATTCTTATTTGTTATTTTCTTTCTACTGAGAGTATACAAATCTAAAATTCCAATCTCAGCTTTTAAATCCTCAAGCCTATAAATCAACTTCCTTTAAGTCTTCTTCAAGGCAGAGGATAAAGTTACCTATAAGTTGCATGCATGTAGCATCCCAATTAAAGCTGAATGTAAAATAAGTTCACTATTTTATATATATCTGGTGTTTATTTATGTAAAAAAACCTTGATTTGAGATGAATACGACTGCCAGGGGAAAAAATTTGGAATGAAACACATTAATGCAATAACTTTTTTTTATTATTATTATTATGTCTTTCATATAATGAAAATTCTACTATTCAAAACCATAATTTCTTTTGGTAGAAACCATATTGAGCACTAGGGTTAATTTCTTCAGTCATCTTCACATTAATTAAGGGAATCCCTGTTCCACAGAAAACATACACCACACAAGATACAAATATTTATATTGTTCGAGGTGAATTTTCAGTGAAAAATTTCACTAGATATTATAAATTTTAATCCCCAACCGCCCTCTCTTTCTCACTCTCTAAACTGCAATTTTCAGTGTTCTCTCGTAACACATCACAAACCCTAAAAACACCATACTGGGCTAAAATAGAATCTACAACCTCAGTCCACAATCCGCAAGAGAAACATGTCAAAAAATACACAAACTCCATTTTTCGAGTCATTACGACCTGGGCTGAAACAAAGTTCTATCCACAACTTCAGCATCCCCGTTTCAAGGTTTGAAATGTAGTATAAGAGAAAACTGAAAGCCGCACTTTAGAAAGTGAGAGAATATTAGGCGACTGAAACTTGTAATCTTATTCATATATTGAAATCGTTCTCCATAACTTTATTATGTACGCTGATTTTACGTCAAACCACGTAAATCTTTGTGTGTTAAGTGTTTGTTTCTTGATTCGTGGCATTTGTCTCAACATGCTACAAATAAGTAGTACAATTATATGTAGAAATGGTCTTGTAAGGTAAAGCCTAGTGACTCGAGCTAATTTATATAAACATATATAGATACATTTTACTAAAGAAATGACATAAAAGAAGAAGAAGAACCTGACATAACATTGAGTCCATTGAAACAGGTCTTGGAAAAAGAGGTGGTGCCAGCACTTTGATGCTCACTAACTGACTCTCCTCTCTCAACCTCCTCCTCATTAAGCTGGTGTTGATTCCCACCATTGTCAAGTATGAATGGTACGGTTAGAGAGTGCTCATCATGTGGCTCATCCTCCATTATATATATATATATATATATATATATAGAGAGAGAGAGAGAGAGAGAGAGAGAGGGAGGGAGGGAGGGAGAGTGTGTGTGTGTGTGTTTTTGTGGAGACCTAAGAGAGATGCTGTGTTGCATGAAGAGTTCTAAGAGCAGTATGTGATCTTACCTCTAAATTCTAATATTTATGGGTTTCAACATTCTGCTGCTGGCACACTTGAATTTTGATCCCTGTTATCAATAAGGTCCCCACAAAGAGTGGTCCCACCAATCTTAGCGCTTGTGTCATGTTCTAATCAAATCATACTTTGAGGGATAAAAAAGGTCATTTTCAATTAACATTTACCACATATTAGGGGTTCAATACAAAGCCTAACACTTTAGAATCTGACTATTACATGCCCTGAATTGTGTGGTTGGCTTGCTTAAGGACTTATCTTAGTTTAATTTACTTGGTCAATTGGATAATAAATTTGCTTTTGAAAAATTTGGACACAGTCCATACAATTAAAACTACTTCAAGATATTTAATTTTTTTTAACTTTTATGTGACAAGAATATCTTATATTGGAATTAATGACTTGTTGACAACTAATTATTAGAGGACCTTTTGTTTGATATAATGAAAAAGAAAATGTCGATTTCACAACACGTTCCACATTAATCAAGGAGGAGAAGTTGTTGAGTTTTTTGATTCTTCATTTTTTTTCTAAATGTAAAGTCACGTGCTGATGTGGTTACATTTTATTTGAAAAGTCATGTCGTGTGTACACCTTTATTACATTTTATTATCTTTAATTTTATTATTACTTGACAGGACTCACGTTAAGTTATGCTAGAGTCACAATTGACAAGGATCACTTGTCCAAAAAAAATTTAAATACTCCAAGAATAGTAAAATACTTAATAGTTCTATTCTTATTTAATGATACTTAATAAGATGGAATGTTCGATATTCAAGAATGAATTTCTCCACTCATCAAGAAGAATTCAAGCTCTTGCTAATGCAAAATCGCCTAAAATTATATATATATATATATATATATATATATAAAGGTCAAAATAGGGGTGAGGGAAAAAAAAAATAGCTTTCTTTGAACTATCCCACGAAACATTCCTACTTGTTCTTTAGACATTTCCAAAAGCTCTCACTTTCATTGTCTAAATCCTACAGCATCTCCGCGTACCAAGTGAACCACTTTATCTTTTGCACTACACCAAAAGACAATAAATAACTAATAAAGATGCAATTGATCACTAAAAATGGAATGTGTAATAATATTCCAATGGGAAAATAATAAATTAAAAAATAAAATAAAAAATCACGTAATGGACTGAGTGCTTGCTATTCAATCTCAAAAGGTAGAATTTCCTGATAGAATTTGTAATGTGGGTCCAGCCTGATCTATTAAAAAATATAAATTTGGTTGTGTTGTGCACTTGAATTTACGAATCCAAAACTCATTTAATTTTTATCAAAGACAAGAGATACAGAGGACTATCATACTATGATGATGAAATTATTAAAAATTACATTATAAGATTAAATATATAACGTGAAATGACATATAATAATAATAATAAAATAAAATAAAAGGTTGAAGAGAGAATTCATCTGATCAACTTCATTTGTATATGTGATTAAAATAAGAATAATGATGAAATAAGTTGGATATAAGCTGATTTATTTTTATAAAATGTCGTCCAATTTTGACTATTTGCAATTAAACACCACCACCACCAGCCTAACAATGTCCAAAAGAGGTGCTTCAAAAGCTTGGGATTCTTAATTAGAACATGACCTTACAGTGTACCTGTCACATTCAATTGAGACACATAATTGACACCAATTGACAAAATACCAAAATTGTTAATGAGAAGTGGAGACCTCATCCCAAAAGTAGCAGATACTACTTGTGAATGAAATTGTCACGGATCATGTGAGTGTTACGCTTTCGATAAGAAAAAGACTATTAAAAGAGTAACACGACACAATATAATCCAAATAACTTGTAATAAAACTTGTTTAAAAATTTATTTATATTTTTTTATATAAAAAAGTAACACATCACAATCCAATTCAAATAACTTGTAATACAACATAACTTGTTTAAAAATTTATTTATATTTTTATATATAAAAATATTGTTATTATAGGCAAATTAAAAATATAAATATTGAATTAAAACCTATTATAAAAGTTAAAATAGGCCGTTGAAGTTGGCCTCTCTTTTATTAATTAGACAGATCAAGTTTGATTAAACAAATTGACCCAAAATTATGAATACAATACGATTAAATTGGTTAATTAGGTTGTCAGGAACGTGATTAAAACAACTCAAACTTTGCCAATTTTGTGTTAGGTTTGAGTCGTGACAACATATTGTGTCAACTTTTGCCAACCATGTGATCAAGTCTCCGATGGCTTCAATGATATAATTGATAAACCTCATTTCTAGTGCGATTCTACCTAACAAATATTAAAAACGATGAATAGAGAAAAGTGCTGTAAATCTAGGGTTGTATAATTTTAACATGCATTAGTTGTGAAAAGGATAAATAGTGATGCAGAGAGATATCTTTCAGAATGGAAAAGCCCATATTTATAATGTCTCCATCTCCATTTCCATATTTCCATTTCCTAAGCATTTTTCTCTATCAAGCAAAAACAATGAACATTTTAATAGATTAATAACTCCACTATGACACCACACAACGATCAACAAGAATTAAACTGAGCCCACATGTCTATAAATGAAAATGATATAATTGACCTTCATAGATATTCAATTACCAAAACTTACACATTTCACTTTTGGAAGGATAACTTTGTCATTTTATTAATTAAAAATTCAAGCACGTACAACGCCAGTACCATATCCCCAAAAGCAATGTTCGTTGGGTATTTCCCAGTGATTTAGTGTGTGGTATTATTATAAACAGAGCCCACATGTCTATAAATGAAAATGATATAATTGACCTTCATAAATATTCAATTACCAAAACTTACACATTTCACTTTTGGAGAGATAAATTTGTCATTTTATTAATTAAAAATTCAAGCACGTACAACGTCAATATCACCATATCCCCAATAGCAGTGTTCGTTAGGCATTACCCAGTGATTTAGTGTGTGGTATTATTATAAACAAGCTCTGGCTATGCCCATATTCGAATCCCCTCTCTCCCGAATTTGCCAAGCTTTGTAGCTAATTTTGGGCCTCTATAAGTTGCTTGAGAAAGGACCCAAAGAAAACGACCATTGGAGAATCCAGGATTAATAATTAAGATGTCGAATTAAGCTTAGGCCTGAGGTCCAACGAACAAGCCCAACTAGTATTGCAGGCCTTACAGTAGCCCGTACACAATTGAGGAATGGCCCAACAATCTAAATCCGAGCCACGTACAAACCAACCCTAAATCACAGTTTGGGGCAAGGAACCTTTGGAATGTCTCAATGCTGACCAGACCCCGTTTATAATACCACACTTTATATATATATATATATATTTATTTATTTATTTATTTATTTATTTATATGTAAATTCCTATTTAAAATTAAAAACTCGGAAAAATAAATGATATAAAAGAGGCCACCAATAGAATAAATCAACAAAATTATGAAAAGCCAACAAAAAAATTATATTATTTAAATTAATAGACAAGGCTAAGCTTAAATTAGAATGTATATTTAGAGGCAAAATAAATTGGGTCCATTGACTCTTCTCCGAGCATACCTTCTCACCACTTGATAAGTTTGCAAGGTTCTTCCAGCTCTCCTCACCTCCAAGTGTAATCATCTGTAGCAAGATTGAAACAAAGGATCAAGGGTTCTTCAGTCATTTTCTGTTTTAACTATTGACACGAAGAGCTCATAACTTACACTTAAGTCATCATTTTCAATCAAGACAAAAAAAATGAAGAAGAACAAAAGTAAAAAGATGTAACGACCCGAATCCGATAGTCCGAATCGCTAACCGGGTCCTTACCCGAACCTAAGGTTAACTAAAGACGTTACCATCCTTTCTTATTGCAATACATAATATACATGTCATTCTATGGTTTATAAATAATAATAATGATGATGATGATGATGATAAAATGAGATCATAGCTACAAAATAGGTCAAACAGTTCACTAATCCATCAAAATCTGTGGAGGAACGTCGTCCGCCACTTCCTTCCTGTGACCTAAAAAAAATGTTAAAATGATGGGGTGAGCATAAAGCTCAGTAGGAAGCGTCTAAGACACACCTCTTATGACCTCATGAATCCATACAATGAATAGGATACGAGATAACGGGATCATACTATGCTAGGAATATAAACCATAACCACAATATCTAATATAAACACAAATGTCATCCAAGTCACAAATACACCATGTATGCCAATAAAGTGCAATGTCATGCTCATGTCGCTCCCCATTTCTGAAATATTTCCATTTCAACTTCCAAACCATTGGTGTAATTCGACCCAAGGCACCTCCATGGCATCACGAAAAGAGGATTGACTAACTATCCACGACCACAAGACACCTCCAAGGCGTTGCATCCGGCCTACTTAGTTCAACTATACTCCCCTCTAAACTACACTAACACCACGGACCATTAAGCACCTTCTAGGCATTCGGTTTTCGCAAACACTTTTCAAAATATTTTTCCAAAATCATTTCATTTGCTTTCAAAACATTTTTTTCATTTTCCTTTCTCAATGGATGCATGAATGCTTCATGCTCCTAATCATAAATTCAATCATAGAATTTCACACATGCTTTGTAAATTAAATCTCTAAAATAGGTAATACATGTTTCCCTTCAACATTGTTTTAGCATAACAAGCATACAAAGTATAATTCATTTTACATAAGCATGCTATTACACAATTCTATACAATTCATCTATATATCATTCACATACTTTTGAGAAAATTAAATTAAGAAACTGTAACGACCCGAACCCGAGAGTCCGAATCGCTAACCGGGTCCTTACCCGAACCCGAGGTCAACTAAAAAAACGTTACCGTCCTTTCCTATATCAATACATAATATACGTGTCATGTCAGGGTTTATAAATATTAATAATAATAATAAAATGAGATCATAGCTACAAAGTATGTCAAACAGTCCACTAACCTATCAAAACCTGTGGAGGAACGTCATCCGCCACTTCCTTCCCGTGACCTGAAAAATGTTAAAATGATGGGGTGAGCTAAACGCTCAGTAGGAAGTGTCTAAGACACACCTCTTATGACCCCGTGAATCTACATAAAGAATAGAAAGCAAGAGAACGAGATCATATATCGGGAGTCAAGTAAAACCACTGTATCATCAACAAACATACATATCTCAACCAATTACCAAATGCACCACGTATGCCAATGATGTGCCGTGCCATGCCATGCAATGTCACTCCCTGTTTCCAAAACCATACTGTTTCAACTTCCAAACCGTTAGTGTAATTCGACCCAAGGCACCTCCAAGGCGTCACGAAAGGGGGATTGGCTAACCATCCACGACCACAAGGCACCTTCCAAGCGTCGCATCCAGTCTGGTTAGCTCAACCACACTAGGGTCTCTCCCTAGTCCCCTCTCTAGACCACACTAACACCACGGACCACTAGGCGCCTCCAAGGCGTCCGGGTTTTCACAAACACTTTTCAAAAACTTTTCCCCAAAACAGTTTCATTGGTTTAAAAAAAATATATACACTTTTCCCCTTTTTCTTTCCCAATGAGTGCATAAATGCTTCATGATTCCAAATACCAAATTCAACAACTATATTCCATACATTTTACCCATATCACAATCACAACTTGTGAAAGAATATTTTAAACATTTATTTCTACGATTATGACATCAAATTTCCATGGCAATTGAAATACATAAACTAAATAACTTGTCATTTCTAAGCATGCTTTTTCACTACAAGAATGTAACTAAATTTATAAACTCATTTATCACATAGCATACATCCACCACTTTACATATAATCAACTACAATCACATAGTCAAAATAATTGAAATTAAACATGCTTATAGTCAATTTAAGAAGGAAAATTCACATAAAACCTAAGAAATTGTGAATTAGAGCACCCCTATCTCAAAAGTAGCCAAAATACATCCCCAGCCGGGAAAGTCAACGCCGGTCAACAAGGTCAATGCTGGTCAACAAAAGTCAACGCCGGTCAACAGCTGTGGAACAGAAAACTGTTCAGTGGGAACGTAGCCGTCGATGAGGAGATTCTACTGTTCCAAAGGCTCAGCTTCGGAATCCGACTCTAAGTGGCCCAAAACCCCCTCCGAAGCCTTAGATCATAAAATTTAAAAAATTCGCAAAATAATCACCACCCCTCAAAAAATTAAATCATTTGACTATGTGATAGAGAACGATGAGAGGAACATTTTCAATCAAGGAACTAAGACCGGAAATCTGACCAATTGGCCGAAAGATGGAAGAGCAAAATTGAAGCTTAAAGAAAAAGAAAACAGATGGAGAGAGATACTGCGCGAGAGTGAGAGATAGCAGATGGTCTGACCATAAAAGGTCATTATAATGACTAAAGCCCCTATGGGGCCCACGGCAACAAATTTTACATTTAACATATATATATATATATGTATATATAATTGGTAAAATTACAATCTACCTTCCTTAAAGAGATTTCGTCCTCGAAATCTACCTTCCTTAAAGAAGGAGGCTCACAGTCGCACACCTTTCCAAAAAACCTCATAAAACCCCAAGACCTTTTATGGTCAGACCATCTGCTATCTCTCACTCACAAACATTATTGCCTTAGACACCAGACGTAACCAGGCAATTAGAAACCACTGCCACTGAAACCTAATACTCACCACCCTATGAGGATACTCATTTCTCACAACTTTGCAACACAAAACCAACTGATACACTCTACACTATACACGACTGAAAACGGACATCAGTCTACTCTACACAGTCACGAAATGCTCCAAAGCCCGAGAAAAAAACAGTCATCAGACCACCGAAAAAGACAACATCAAACCACACTCATCCTCCAAAGGACACGCAAAATCCCAGACAAGGAACCCTATTCATTACACAATCAAGCTCAAACTAAATCTACACATCTCTGTCAAACCAACACTCGTCATCTATCACACAGCTACACCATCACATACTAGTACAAGCAACCACCAACCGCACCATACGAAAATCATCATACTAAACAACTTCAAAAAGATAAAACAACAGATTTCCCAATGACTACATAATCATGAGTCACCAGAACAATAAAACGTATTATCCTGTATCCTGGACACAAATCCTCAAAACAAGATTCTCAATAATCGATGATTGTACCACAAACCCGTTATCAGACACTTAATCCTACCTAGCACACCTTGTCGCCCAAGACAAACCATCTGAATCCACCCTGTCACACCGACACATCGTGCAATACTGTACTCTCACTACTTCTGATTAATGGAACAATCAGTAACCTTTAACCCGACATCGTGCTAAAGAGGGACTGATTCAGGAGAAATGGTTGGCCAGGTCATTCTCATCATCGATCTGACCTCAACACAGACATCGTTCATGTTCTCAGGTCCAAACCTCAAACACAATCTCATACAGTCCACAAGACAACCATGAGATTCACTCGCTACCAATCCATCGTTCTACGTAACCATGACGGCTAAACATTCACATACTTACTCTAAAATCCCAATCATAGTTTAATCGTATAACCCTAACAAGCTAATAATAATACAATACCAAACGTCACAATCATCAATCAACGTAAAAACTCTCTAATGATCTCACAACACCCATACCAAGTAGACAACTCCATAACATCATTCGATTCAATTAGTACCTCGTCAAACACATAATATGACTATCGCATGCCTGAAATCTCAAAACCAAAATCAATCATTCCCATTATTCATTTACAGAATCCCACATTCACTTCTCTAGTTGCTTAGCACTCAAGCAACACCAATACTTGTCCTCAAGGCACTGCTCGAATCAAACGTCTATAAAAATACCTAAGTACAAGACTCACATTACGTCACATCACCTAATCATCCTCGAACGTACAATTCATGACACATCCCCTAGCCCTCACCGCTAGTACTAGACACTGGAAACACACAATCCTTATTCGGTAACTCATACCACACATTCTACTAGTCAAAACCACTCTCAAAACAAACACTACAAAAACCAAAGACTCCACTTCCCTCCATGGGAGTGAGTCGACCCCTTCAATCAAGACCTCAATCGATGAACTCTAATAGGGTAACAAACCACTCACAAATCCGTCCGCTCACGGACGCGCTCAACTCCTAAATGGAGAACAAGTCTCGCGACAAACGACATCCTTGCCAAGACTAGAACAAATGGAAAGGGTAATGAACCCCGGACTCACCAAAGACTGACGACCCGCATCTGAATGCACCCGACACCCTGTCACACGCTGCTCACCAATCATCCAACCGTGAACACCCAATCTCACATGGGAAGAACTGAACTCCATACACAAAACGAGAAGAACCAACTGAAAACACACACAGGACTACGACCTCGATTCCAGGCGACCTCGCCACCAACGAACCGTCACTCTCTATCAACACAGAAACCTCACATACGATACACCGCGATAACACTGCTAACCAAAACCAATCAGGTAAGAGCACCGACATTCACGGCACACCAACACTAGAAACAATCACAGCCCTTCGGACACCACGTCCCGTTATACCTAGAATCAGTCACTCCTAACCGATAACCTCTACGCCATAAAATAACATTTTACTATCCACTTCATCTCTACCTACTCAGGTGACACTATCTCGATCACCGTGCGCATAAGACCAGTGACCTCAGTCACAACAACCCACTGACTCTTCAAAAGAAAAAGATACCTATATGGCAACACCGCCCTCACTGGCTCTATAGACTAAACCGTCCATAATCGCCTCAACTAGCGCACAATCCCATCACCCACCTGACAACATACAACAAACAACTCATACTCCGTAATCCACCCTCTGATCATACCTTAAACCATTTTGTTCATCAGTGCCAAACATCCCGCCATAACGCCTCTACTACCATCATCCTCGAATGATAACTCGAACTCACGTCCCACCGACTCAACAGGCTACCGCCAAGCGATCTCCCCTCAAGCATCACTAGGATAACACCATCACAACAAAAGAGTATGCCTCACTTTCGATACTCCCCACAGTAACCACTACTTGCCACTAGAAAAGAATCTTTATACGGTAATACTATGCCGACAAATCAAAAAAGGAAAAATTAATACTAAAACCAAAATGCTCAACACCCAACCATCAACAACACAATCAGTCACTAACACTCAATCTGTTACTCTAACCACTCTTCCCAAAACAACCTACATACTCAGCCAAAGAAACCTTATGCCCTAACGTCAACACCATCGCCTTCTCTCTTCACCGTCCCTCAGAACACCCTTGGCCTCGACAAAATTCAAATGGGGCTACCTGCTATACCTACGAGATCACCCTCATCCCAAATCACTTCAAACAATAATCTATTCTTTTGGACTCTCAACAACAAGTACCACTTCCTGATGCTCTAAACACAACCGGAATACAACTCCAGTCCACGACTTTCAAATTTTATCACAATCCATTTGATCCACAGTACCTACCCTCTATCACTTCGTCCGCAAACGACCCAATACTCCAATGACCCCATACTACCTGCCTTATCGTGCAACCCTGCACTACACAGCTAAAATTGACCACTATACACCATTTCGAGACTCTTTTGACAACCGAGACAACCAATAACCCTACTCATCCATCGAGCCATGCATTCAACTCACCGAGAGTCAATTACCCGCAACACACTCATATAGCTCTCCGAAATGGGAATCACTCCTCAACAAACCAATTTCTAAAATAAACTTTTACAACCCACGAACTGAATCAAATCAAACGATCGATCACACAACACTGGCATGAATCCAGTTAATACCTACGTTACCCTAGACTTATAGAGTCTGTAACACCCCCACATTTTCCACGCATAAGTTGATCAGGCTTATACACGAAAAACGAGGGATATCAAAAACAATTGGCAATATACAAGCATGGAATACAAAATGATGGAAATAAAAGAATTTAGACAGGAAAGAAACATTAAATAATACAACATCCATCCATCCTTTATTTAATACAGTACTTCATTACAACTTGGAAATCCTACGTCAGGGATCCCTAAATATAACCCTGAGAGTTCAACGTCAAAAGTAAATAAAAACTGAAACTGAAGTATTACATAAAACTTCTACCCTGCACTGGATCGTAAGAGTAGATGAGTTCGGATGATGGTCCCACACTGCTAACCTCAGCCTTGAAACGGATACTGACCGTATCCTGAAATAACAACAATGGTGGGTCAACCCCACGAGCAAGTCCTCTCTACTATGACCCAAATCAGAGAATCAAATAAATTAATCATTATGAATCGGATGAGTACTATATCTGTATACATCCTACGGGAACTATCCGATGTATAACATGACCTCAACCAGAATAGACGGTGATCACTTAGACTCACACTAGGTGGTCAAGTGTCGCCTTTCCCTACCCGGGAAATCAGCTATTATACATGGTGCACGGTACTGACAACACAGACTATAACGAACTACACAGTGATAACACCTCGCAAAGTACTGATGAATATACTAAGCATATAATTTAGGCAACACATGCCAACAATATTAAGAAATATACCGAGAATGTCAATTAGGCAACACATGCCAATAATATTAATAAATATACCGAGTATGTCAGTTAGGCAACACATGCCAATAATATTAAACCACATACCCCGACAGCCACACATCTGTCTATCGCAACGAATGCATAAGGTATAAATGAGTCTAAACTTATTAGTCAACTCACATGGTTCTATATGGCAACACATCCATATGATATAAATGCGACATAATAAACAGTCCATTTATTCCCTGCAATGCACACAGCATAATAATCATGGTTTATATACGATTAACAGTATAAATATTCCATAATATATAATGGGTTATTTATATGAAGAAAACCAAGCACTAATTAATTTAACATTAATGGTTATTACAGTTTAATAAAATAATACCATTAATAGTCGTTAAATCAATTACATATGTTTACTAGCGATTCGCACTTTAACTGATACAATTAATATTTAGAAATATTAATCGGACAATTATAATAATTAACGAGAAATAAAATAATAATATAATGTCCCGTTAATTCCAAAAATGCCAACCCGAGGCCCCAAAATGTATAGTGAAGGTCCTGGTAATGACAAAACAGTCCCTAGGGGTATTCTGGACTTTTCCAGCAGCCGCAGAGGCCCTTCACGCGCCCCCACGCGCCTCCCAGAGCTCCCCACACGCGCCGCCAAGCTTTCCCACTCTCCCACGCGCCTCCACGCGCGTCTGGCGTCAGCCACGCGCGCACACGCGCTCCCACGCGCGTTTGGAGAGTCCCACGCGCGCGCACGCGCTGCCACGCGCGCGTTAATGGCTTCCTGCTGACGTGGCGTTCTCCGGTTGGTTGGCTGCATCATCTTTCCTACATGCGCGCCACACCGGATCATCTCACCCTATCTTCCCTCCATCCAACGCCCACAGATCCGGGTGTACCGCGGTATCATGGACCGCGATGCACCGGATCAATCAGACTCCACTAATGGCCAGGATGCGCGCGTACACCCTCCTATGGTGCGCCGCGTTGCACCGGATCACTCCGGTCGTCTCCCCCACTGCCGGCGACCGGAAAACTCGCCGGAAGGTCGCCGGAAATTGCAGAAAATGCCCGGAAAAATCTAGAAAATTCTAGAAAAATCCCTAAAGTCTTATTTAATTATTTTTAGCCGTTATTAATTTCATAGGACATTAAATAAATATATACCATCCTATATAATTAAAATTCCATTAATTTAATAAAATAAAATTAATAATTTATTAACCTCCAAACATTGGCTCTATGCATAAAAATAAGCTAAACAATTAATTTATTAATTCAAAGGGGAAAAGTAGATAATAACTTGCCTTTTTGGATTTAAAATAAATCTGCCGGTCTGCGCGTAGTCGGGTAAAATTGCCTACACCGGTCCAAGCTTCTTTCTCTTTCTCTTTTCCTTTCACTCTTATAAAATAGCTCTCTAGAATTTATACTTTGCTTCTAACTCCCTTTATTTTCTTCTAAGGCAAGCTAGTTAATTTATATACAAAATATATAATATAAATATTACAAATATCTTATTTATAATAACTTCTCACCCATTTCTCATACTCCTACCTATATGGCTTTAAGACAATGCTATCTTTAATCAAGATATTTGATCCACCATTCTACCATAGTAAATGAAATTCTATCCTAGTATTTAATTTTTCATCATTACCTTGATTTAATACTAATATTA
This sequence comes from Cornus florida, assembly GCF_030987335.1. Taxonomy (NCBI): domain Eukaryota; kingdom Viridiplantae; phylum Streptophyta; class Magnoliopsida; order Cornales; family Cornaceae; genus Cornus; species Cornus florida. The sequence continues at coordinate 6,764,430 of NW_026775577.1, read as the reverse complement.
TTATTACTAATATTATTATTAATAAAACTTTTATAATTATTATTATTATATTATTATTAATATTATTATTATTATTATTATTATTAAACTAATATAATTATTATTATTACAAAATAATACATTATATCATCATAATACTATATAACACAAATATAATACTTTACTTAACTAATAATGATTAATATAAGCATAACCAACAAATAAAATTATTAATAATAATACATGCATATTTATATGAACAAATTTACTATTTTAACATCCACAATTACTTTACATGCACAATTAAATGAACCTAATATAATAATGTAGTATGCACAAATAAATAAAATTAATTAATCCTAACACAAAATTAATTTAAATACATTCTTTAAAATTTCGAGGTATTACATTCTCCCCCCCTAATAAAGGAATTTCGTCCCCGAAATTCACTACATACCTGTATTAAAAAGTTCTGGATACTTGGCACGGATAATATCTTCCCGTTCCCAAGTAGACTCTGTAGCACTATGATGGCTCCACTGTACACGTACTAATGGAATAGTCTTCGTGCGCAGTATCTGATTCCTACGATCGAGAATACAGTAAGGTTGTTCCAAATAGGTTGCATCGGGTTGCAACTCAATCTCACCCACATCAATGTGTTGGTATCGATCTTCGTCCCGTAGAAATTTTCGCAGCATAGATACATGAAAAACATTATGTACCATATGAAGATTATCTGGTAGAGCCAGACGATAAGCTACTGCCCCAATCCGATCTGTAATCATAAAAGGACCCACAAAACGAGGCGATAACTTACCCTTTGACCCAAACCGCATTACTCCCTTCATAGGAGAAACCTTAAGCAAAACCTGTTCACCAACCTTAAACTCCAAAGCACGAGTTCGACGGTCAGCATAACTTTTCTGTCTGCTTTGAGCTGTACGCATCCGATCCCTAATGATAGCGATCTTTTCTGACGTGTCCTTAATAAATTCAGGACCCAAAAAGCTGTTCTCACCAACTCCAAGCCAACAGACAGGAGACCTACACGGTCTACCGTACAAAGCCTCAAATGGTGCCATACCAATAGTTTTCTGATAACTATTGTTATAAGCAAACTCTGAAAGCGGCAAATATTCCTCCCAATTGCCCTTAAAATCAAGAACACATGCCCGCAACATGTCTTCTAAAATCTGATTAACTCGCTCAGTCTGTCCATCTGTTTGAGGGTGATAAGCAGTACTAAGATATAGTTCTGTACCCAAAGCCTGCTGAAAGCTCCTCCAAAATCCTGATACAAACTTCGGATCTCTATCTGATACGATGGACAATGGTACACCATGAAGTTTCACCATTTCTGCAATATACAGCTTAGCATACTGTTCTGACGTAAAGTTTGAACGAACAGGCAGAAAGTGAGCGGACTTGGTCAATCTATCAACAATGACCCAAATAGAGTTGTGATTATGCTGTGAAGTAGGTAATCCCTCTATAAAGTCCATAGAAATACTTTCCCATTTCCACTCTGGTATGGGAAGTGGCTGTAACGATCCTGGCGGTCTCTGATGATCAATCTTAATCATCTGACAGGTGCTACATTTAGAGACAAAGATAGCTATATCTCTTTTCATGCCGGCCCACCAAAACTGGCGTTTCATGTCCTGATACATCTTGTCTCCCCCTGGATGTACAGAGAACTGAGAAGTGTGTGTCTCTCTCATCACAACATTTCTCAAATTATCAGCTGAAGGCACAATTAAACGTCCCTTGTACCTCAATCCTCCATCAGTCCCTATAGAATAAAAAGGAACATCTCCGGAGGCTAACTCCGAAACCCGGTCAATACACTGTTGATCTGAGAGTTGCGCTTGAATGACCTGATGAATGATAGAAGGAGTTACTACCACACATGCCATAAAAGCGTCTGCTAACTCATCAACCGTCTTCAAAGCATCCCACTCTGTTGTAAACAAAGCTGAAAGGCTGACATAGGGTCGGTGGCTGAGTGCGTCTGCTACAACATTCGCTTTCCCTGGATGATATTGAATAGAGAAGTGATAGTCTTTCACGAACTCCAACCATCTGCGCTGTCTCATATTCAGTTCCCTCTATGTGAACAAATACTGTAGACTTTTATGATCGCTAAACAATCGAAAAGTCTCCCCCAAAAGATAATGTCTCCAAATACGCAAGGCAAAAACCACTGCTGCGAGCTCTAAATCGTGAGTCGGGTAATTAAGCTCATGAGGCTTAAGCTTCCTAGACCCATAAGAAACTGGTCGCTCTTCTTGCATCAACACACAACCCAAACCCTTCAGAGAAGCGTCGGTAAATACTAAATACTCGATTCCACTCTGAGGTGTGGCTAAGACAGGTGCAGAAGTTAACTTACTCTTCAATTCAGCAAAAGCAGTCTGACAAGAATCATCCCATACAAATGGTACATTCTTCTTAGTTAGATGAGTAAGTGGACCCGCAATTTTGGAAAATCCCTGGATGAACCGGCGATAATACCCCGCCAATCCCAGAAAACTGCGAATCTCTGTCGGTGAGGTAGGCTGTCCCCACTCCATAACGGCCGCAACCTTGGCTGGATCTACTGCTAACCCTTCTTCTGACACTACATGACCTAGAAATTTGACCTCTTTCTGCCAAAATTCATATTTCTCAAACTTCGCAAACAACTGATGTTCTCGAAGTGTCTGCAATACTGTGCGTAAATGTCTGGCATGGTCCTTCTCCGACTTAGAGTAAACCAGAATATCATCAATGAAAACAATGACAAACTGATCTAAGTATTCTCTGAATACTCTATTCATCAAGTCCATAAAGACAGCTGGAGCGTTCGTTAAACCGAAAGGCATAACACGAAACTCATAAGATCCGTACCTCGTGAGAAATGCTGTCTTTGGAACATCTTGTTCTCTGACTCGTAGCTGATGATAACCAGACCTCAAATCGATCTTTGAGAAGTAAGTAGCTCCCTTCAACTGATCAAATAGGTCATCAATTCTGGGCAACGGGTACTTGTTGCGAATAGTGACCTTGTTCAGTTCTCTGTAATCAATACAAAGACAAAAAGATCCATCCTTCTTCTTGACAAACAATACTGGTGCTCCCCATGGTGAAGTACTCCTGCGAATAAATCCCTGGCTGAGCAACTGTTGAATTTGATCTTTCAACTCTCGCATCTCCACTGGTGCCATTCTGTACGGCACCTTAGCAATAGGCGTAGTGCCTGGAGCTAAATCAATAACGAAGTCTATCTCTCGACTCGGTGGCAAGCCTGGAATTTCCTGGAATACATCCTGGAATTCCTGTACTACCGGGATGCTGTCAAGAGATACCGCAGTCGCTTCCTGTGAGTCCTCCTCAAGAACGAATAAATAAGTGCTAGGCCCTCTATCAGGTTGTGGTACAACAAGAAGATACATCTCCTGTCCTGGTATGGAAAATACAATAGACTTTTCGTAACAGTTAACCTGAGCATGGTACTGAGATAACCAGTCCATCCCAAGTATAACATCATACGAATGCATATCTAATACTAACAAATTTGCAAGAAATCGAAGCCGGCCCATATCTATAAGGATATCACCGCTATACTCTCGTAAAATTGCGCCAACTCCCAATGGTGTATAAATATTAAGAGGTTGGTCACATAACTGAGTCGTCATACCAGATAAGATAACAAAAGATCTAGACACAAAAGAATGTGATGCACCAGTGTCGAACAGTATACGAGCAGTTCTACCATGTATAGAAAACATACCCTCAATAGCCTGAGGAGCCTGCGCATTATGTGGCATGAAGTTATAAACTCTGCCATGATGCAACTGCTGTGGAGGTTGTCCCGGAGGAAATGGTGGTGCTGGAAGTGCCGAAAAATTCTGAACTTGCCCACGTGGCATCGGTGGGGCCGGTAGAGGTAACGGCTGATTAGGTCTCGGCTGCCCATACTGTCCCTGTTTAGCTTTGGGACACATCTTGGCCGGATGCCCAATCTCTCTACAGTGATAACAACGTCCCGTAAAAGGACCTGCCTGCCTCCTCTGTTGACTTCCCGACCACTGTTCCTGTCCGGTCTGAGGTATCCCACCTTGTCTACCCTGATTAGGGACTCCATCCCTCTGCACATCTAGGTTTCCTTTGTTTTTCTTCCAAGGTGGATGTCCTTGAAATCTGCCCCGATCATTGGACTTGGCACCACTGCTGCTTCCTTTCTCCACTGTCTGGTAGTCTCGGTTAGTCCGCTTATCTCCCTTGGACTTCCGGTAATCACTCCTCATCTGGCAGTGCTGTAAGGCGGCATTAACCACCTGAATATAAGTAGTATATGCCGGACTACCTAAGATCACCACTTTAATCGGCCATATCAACCCCTTCACAAAGCGGTCTCTCTTCTTTTCTTCCGTATTGACCTCCTCTGGTGCAAATAATGACAAATTTATGAACTTCTATTCATACTCAGCCACAGTCATATCTTCCTGTTGCAGATCCAGAAATTCAGTCTTCAAGACTGATCTTACTGACATAGGAAAATACTTGTCGTCAAAGCGAGTCTGAAATTCAGCATACGTCAATCTGGTCCTCTCATCGACAGTAGTAATAGACTCCCACCACTGCAATGCATTGCCTATCAACATAAACGTAGCCAGCATCTGTTTCTGCACTTCGGTACAGATTACCATCCGAAGATGACGCTCGCTCTCCTGTTTCCACTGATATGCTAACAGGACATCTGTGGACCCTGCAAATGTCGGGGGATTTCCCCGGATGAACGAGTGACGAACTTTGTCCCATGACATTGGCTGTGCCACTGGTTCAGGAACAGGTACTATCGGAGGAGGTTGCTGGTTTCGTAGAGCAGATGCTACTCCTGCTGCCACAGCTCGTGCAATGATGTCAGCAACTTGAGGAGAAAATTCCCGATTCTCATTTTGAGTTGGGGAAATACTGCGATGACGGTTCGCATTCCTTGTCCCACGCCGAGACATCCTTCTTTTAAATTCAGAAAAAATCTAACGTCAGTACATTATAATGGACCGACTAAAAGAATACAAAGAACCCCAATACTTAGGCTCTAATTATCAGAATACACAACGCGGAAGTATAGTAATCACAGATCCCTAAGACACTCGAACCTGGAATGCTCTGATACCAACTGTAACACCCCCACATTTTCCACGCATAAGTTGATCAGGCTTATACACGAAAAACGAGGGATATCAAAAACAATTGGCAATATACAAGCATGGAATACAAAATGATGGAAATAAAAGAATTTAGACAGGAAAGAAACATTAAATAATACAACATCCATCCATCCTTTATTTAATACAGTACTTCATTACAACTTGGAAATCCTACGTCAGGGATCCCTAAATATAACCCTGAGAGTTCAACGTCAAAAGTAAATAAAAACTGAAACTGAAGTATTACATAAAACTTCTACCCTGCACTGGATCGTAAGAGTAGATGAGTTCGGATGATGGTCCCACACTGCTAACCTCAGCCTTGAAACGGATACTGACCGTATCCTGAAATAACAACAATGGTGGGTCAACCCCACGAGCAAGTCCTCTCTACTATGACCCAAATCAGAGAATCAAATAAATTAATCATTATGAATCGGATGAGTACTATATCTGTATACATCCTACGGGAACTATCCGATGTATAACATGACCTCAACCAGAATAGACGGTGATCACTTAGACTCACACTAGGTGGTCAAGTGTCGCCTTTCCCTACCCGGGAAATCAGCTATTATACATGGTGCACGGTACTGACAACACAGACTATAACGAACTACACAGTGATAACACCTCGCAAAGTACTGATGAATATACTGAGCATATAATTTAGGCAACACATGCCAACAATATTAAGAAATATACCGAGAATGTCAATTAGGCAACACATGCCAATAATATTAATAAATATACCGAGTATGTCAGTTAGGCAACACATGCCAATAATATTAAACCACATACCCCGACAGCCACACATCTGTCTATCGCAACGAATGCATAAGGTATAAATGAGTCTAAACTTATTAGTCAGCTCACATGGTTCTATATGGCAACACATCCATATGATATAAATGCGACATAATAAACAGTCCATTTATTCCCTGCAATGCACACAGCATAATAATCATGGTTTATATACGATTAACAGTATAAATATTCCATAATATATAATGGGTTATTTATATGAAGAAAACCAAGCACTAATTAATTTAACATTAATGGTTATTACAGTTTAATAAAATAATACCATCAATAGTCGTTAAATCAATTACATATGTTTACTAGCGATTCGCACTTTAACTGATACAATTAATATTTAGAAATATTAATCGGACAATTATAATAATTAACGAGAAATAAAATAATAATATAATGTCCCGTTAATTCCAAAAATGCCAACCCGAGGCCCCAAAATGTATAGTGAAGGTCCTGGTAATGACAAAACAGTCCCTAGGGGTATTCTGGACTTTTCCAGCAGCCGCAGAGGCTCTTCACGCGCCCCCACGCGCCTCCCAGAGCTCCCCACACGCGCCGCCAAGCTTTCCCACTCTCCCACGCGCCTCCACGCGCGTCTGGCGTCAGCCACGCGCGCACACGCGCTCCCACGCGCGTTTGGAGAGTCCCACGCGCGCGCACGCGCTGCCACGCGCGCGTTAATGGCTTCCTGCTGACGTGGCGTTCTCCGGTTGGTTGGCTGCATCATCTTTCCTACATGCGCGCCACACCGGATCATCTCACCCTATCTTCCCTCCATTCAACGCCCACAGATCCGGGTGTACCGCGGTATCATGGACCGCGATGCACCGGATCAATCAGACTCCACTAATGGCCAGGATGCGCGCGTACACCCTCCTATGGTGCGCCGCGTTGCACCGGATCACTCCGGTCGTCTCCCCCACTGCAGGCGACCGGAAAACTCGCCGGAAGGTCGCCGGAAATTGCAGAAAATGCCCGGAAAAATCTAGAAAATTCTAGAAAAATCCCTAAAGTCTTATTTAATTATTTTTAGCCGTTATTAATTTCATAGGACATTAAATAAATATATACCATCCTATATAATTAAAATTCCATTAATTTAATAAAATAAAATTAATAATTTATTAACCTCCAAACATTGGCTCTATGCATAAAAATAAGCTAAACAATTAATTTATTAATTCAAAGGGGAAAAGTAGATAATAACTTGCCTTTTTGGATTTAAAATAAATCCGCCGGTCTGCGCGTAGTCGGGTAAAATTGCCTACACCGGTCCAAGCTTCTTTCTCTTTCTCTTTTCCTTTCACTCTTATAAAATAGCTCTCTAGAATTTATACTTTGCTTCTAACTCCCTTTATTTTCTTCTAAGGCAAGCTAGTTAATTTATATACAAAATATATAATATAAATATTACAAATATCTTATTTATAATAACTTCTCACCCATTTCTCATACTCCTACCTATATGGCTTTAAGACAATGTTATCTTTAATCAAGATATTTGATCCACCATTCTACCATAGTAAATGAAATTCTATCCTAGTATTTAATTTTTCATCATTACCTTGATTTAATACTAATATTATTATTACTAATATTATTATTAATAAAACTTTTATAATTATTATTATTATATTATTATTAATATTATTATTATTATTATTATTATTAAACTAATATAATTATTATTATTACAAAATAATACATTATATCATCATAATACTATATAACACAAATATAATACTTTACTTAACTAATAATGATTAATATAAGCATAACCAACAAATAAAATTATTAATAATAATACATGCATATTTATATGAACAAATTTACTATTTTAACATCCACAATTACTTTACATGCACAATTAAATGAACCTAATATAATAATGTAGTATGCACAAATAAATAAAATTAATTAATCCTAACACAAAATTAATTTAAATACATTCTTTAAAATTTCGAGGTATTACAGAGTCCAACAAATCCCCACAACTACCAGAACTAACACGCTTCCTTAGACCGTACCAGAATACTCAAAATACACATCTACAACCCATAAACTACACCCGTGACTCAAGCAACCTCTGTCACACCCACCTCAAACTGGTTAAAAAAGAACCGCCGCACCACACCGTGACCCAAGTCACAAACCCTAACCCCCTAAGGTAACACCTTTCTCCCAATAAACCCTCACTCACTACACCTGACCTTTCCGGTCGCAAAACTCATGCACTAACACATGAAACCCACACGTCTCACCCTGGACATTGCATTACGCCATACGCAATCGTTCAAAAGTTGTGCCCCAAGCACTACGCCCTAAAAACAACGAGAAAACTAGAGCAACCATGCACTGAATAGCTCGATCCATGAGCTAAAGACCTACGCCATTCGTTCGATAAGAACCGGCACTCAAACAACCCTGGAGCAATCGAGCTCCTCTTCTACTCAGGTCAAAACCTACACGACCATTAATGCTACAACAAGTACTCTACCTTACTAGCAACCACCCCGTACCCAACTGTATATACACAAGTGCACACACATATATAATAACCGTACCCCATACCATGATACAATCATATCCCATCATAATTTTTTTTTTTTTTTTTTTAAACACCCCGTCTTACATTTTTTTTTTTTTTTTTTAAATTACTTACATAACCATGCCTAATAACCATCACAATACCATACGAGACATGCTTGCACCTACCATGCTCACTACTTGCCACATTATCATTTAAAATAAAATTACACACACACCGTACCTACCACTTGCCGTTACCACCTAAATCACACTTATCATCGTATCATAATTAATATGTTTTCAATTATTTATACATTTCATCGTCATGGCCATATAACACACATTTTAGCAATTAAACATTTAAGCATGTAAACACTTAGTAAATAAGCATGTCTTCTAAAACCGTAAACGCATAAGCAATTAAGCAAGTAAACATACTTCTCCGGTAACAAACACTTTAACACATAAGCACATAAGCAGTGCAATCCACCTTCCACACAACCCTAGGTAGGCCTCTACTCGTCGTCCTACTGGTTTTCGAACCATTGCTCTGATACCAAATTTGTAACGACCCGAACCCGAGGGTCCGAATCGCTAGCCGAGTCCTTACCTGAACCCAAGATCAACTAAAAAAACGTTACCGTCCTAGCCTATATCAATACATAATATACGTGTCGTGTCAGGGTTTATAAATATTAATAATAATAATAAAATGAAATCATAGCTACAAAATATATCAAATAGTCTACTAACCTATCAAAACCTGTGGAGGAACGTCATCCGCCACTTCCTTCCCGTGACCTGAAAAATGTTAAAATGATGGGGTGAGCTAAACGCTCAATAGGAAGTGTCTAAGACACACCTCTTATGACCCCGTGAATCCACATAGAGAATAGAAAGTAAGAGAACGGGATCATATCTCGGGAGTCAAGTATAACCACTGTATCATCAACAAACATACATATCTCAACCAATTACCAAATGCACCACGTATGCCAATGATGTGCCATGCCATGCAATGTCACTCCCCGTTTCTGAAACCATACCGTTTCAACTTCCAAACCATTAGTGTAATCCGACCCAAGGCACCTCCAAAGCGTCACGAAAGGGGGATTGGCTAACCATCCACGACCACAAGGCACCTCCAAGGCGTCGCATCCGGCCTGGTTAGCTAAACCACACTAGGGTCTCTCCCTAATCCCCTCTCTAGACCACACTAACACCACGAACCACTAGGCGCCTCCAAGGAGTCCGGGTTTTTACAAACACTTTTCAAAAACTTTTCCCCAAAACAGTTTCATTGGTTTAAAAAAAAATATACACTTTTCCCCTTTTTCTTTCCCAATGGATGCATAAATGCTTCATGATTCCAAATGCCAAATTCAACAACTATATTCCATACATTTTACCAATATCACAATCATAACTTGTAAAAGAATATTTTAAACATTTATTTCTATAATTATGACATCAAATTTCCATGGCAATTTAAATACATAAACTAAACAACTTGTCATTTCTAAGCATGCTTCTTCACTACAAGGATGTACCTAAATTTATAAACTCATTTATCACATAGCATACATCCACCACTTTACATATAATCAACCACAATCACATAGTCAAAATAATTGAAATTAAACATGCTTATAGTCAATTTAAGAAGGAAAATTCACATAGAACCTAAGAAATTGTGAATTAGAGCACCCCTACCTCAAAAGTAGCCAAAATACATCCCCGGCCGAGAAAGTCAACGCCGGTCAACGCGGTCAATGCCGGTCAACAAAAGTCAATGCCGGTCAACGGCTGCGGAACAGAAAACTGTTTGGTAGGAACATAGCCGTCGATGAGGAGATTTTACTGTTCCAAAGGCTCAGCTCCGGAATCCGACTCTAAGTGGCCCAAAACCCCCTCCAAAGCCTTAGCTCATAATATTTCAAAAATTCGCAAAATAATCACCACCCCTCAGAAAATTAAATCCTCTAACTATGTGAGAGAAAACGACGAAAGGAACATTTTCCGTCAAGGAACCAAGACCGGAAACCCGACCGATTAGCCAGAAAATGAAAGAGCAAAATTGAAGCTCAAAGAAAAAGAAAACAGAGGGAGAGAGATACTACGCGAGAGTGAGAGATAGTAGATGGTCTGACCATAAAAGGTCATTATAATGACTAAAGCCCTGTGGGGCCCACGGCAACAAATTTTACATTTAACATATATATATATATATATGCGTATATAGATATATAAATAGATATATATATATATATATATATATATATATATATATATATATAATTCGTAATATTACATAAACTCTCAATTAACAATTTTGACAACATAGTACTTGACTTTCAAGCATTCAAGTGCATATAATCAAAATCAATAACCAATACAAGTAATTTCTATCATTTTCAACATAATATACACCTTGTCATGTTCATAATACATAAAATGTCCATAACCACAAACAATACTCATAATTTAGTAAACAACTTTTATAAGAAAACTCACAAAAGTCAATGAAAATTGTGGATTAGAAACTCCTATCTCAAAATGAAACAAAAACCCCCAATTTGCCCAAATCCAAACCCTAATTTCGAAATTCCAAGGAGCACCAAAAGTGAAATTGCTCTAATCAATGCGAAGATCTCGACGAGCTCTCCATTTTGCTACAAATGGCACCCAAAAATATCAAATGTTGAAAGAAAGATCAAAGCTGAAAGCTTTGAAATGGAAAAGAAAAATAAAAACAGACGAGAGGTCTGCCGAGAGAATAAGGGAAGGGAGAGAAATTGATGGCCAACTAATGGCCATAAGACCATTTGTAACGAAAAAGGTGTTGGTGAGTCCCTCAGTAAAAATAATATTATTTTGTATAATTATATACAATTGTACATACACTAAGCCCACTACAATACATATACAAGCACATAATCACATAAAATACATCAAATAATAATGTGTTAAATGCAATGGACCCAAAAATAAAATTCTTGTACACAACAGTTCCGGTAGCGGGTCTCACTCGAGACCGTCCAGTCCGAAAAACTGAAAATGCCGAAATAGTAACCCTTACATTTTAAAGAGTCCTGAACTCAACGAAATACCTCAATCAACTCTCAGACACACCCGGCACACTCCACGATGTCCGACATGCAAAATGAGAAAATACGAAAATACCCTCGAAAAATAAAAAAAAAATTCTAGAAATTGGAAAATAGTAAAAATTTGGAAACATTACAAAAGAAAGGGTCATTGCCTTGCTAAAACTATCTTCTTACCTATATCTAGATTTCTTATGTGATTAATTGGATAACAAGTTTGTTTTTAGAAATTTGGAGACACTCGAATTAGATTAATATACTTTTAAGATTTCGAATTTTGCATGGTTTGGCTTGGTTTGTGACAGAGTATGATGCTAAGTTTCATATAGAATTACTAATGACCAGATGGTGCTAAAGGAATAGAGTGATTCTGGAGAAAAAAATTCCTTATATAATCACTGAACTTTACTAATAGAGTAATAGGTTTAGGCACAAACCTTCAATTTCTAATCTCTCACTTTTCAAATTAATTAAACAGGTAATAGTGAAAACACTGCCATCTTGGAATACACAAGCATTCACTACTTACAAACATTTCAGTAGATTAAATAAGAAAAACTCTCAACTAAACTAAAAGAAGTCTCAACACTTACTGGTTACAAATGTGATATTATTTCTACCAAAGATGTGTAGGTACCAATCAATACAGTTGATATACCCATAAGCACAATGACAATTATGATCAGCAATTCAAATCCAAGCCTCTGATAAGCACCGGAAATTTTCAAGTAGCAGAAGCATGGCAGCAAAAATGAAGCGGTAACACTTAGAAAAGCTCCAACAAGTGACATGAGGTATCCGAAAAAAGGGACAGTCACGGCTACAACAATGGTGCTCATTACCAAGATGGTCCTGATCAGGATGAGGCTAAAGGGTTTCTTGTTGCAGTAACGATGAAGCCGGTTTTCAATAGCATGCACAATCGGTTTAACCGTCAACGCATACTTGCATATGGGAGTTACCAAGGTTGTACATATTGCCACTCTTGAACTAACTTTGTCTGTTGGGAGATTCAATGTTATCTGTGATTGAAGGTCTGATCCGAACATTAAATACCCCAAAATCGCCATTGATGCATAACTGATGGTGCAAATGACAAAGCATATGAGCAAAACCTACAATGTGAAAAAGCAGAGTAAAATTCAGTAACTTAAATCAGTTAAAACCACCTTAGAGTGAATTCAAAGACCTTGCTTTACCTTTGAGAATTGATGCTTTTTCTTCATAGAAGTGTAAAGAGTAGGGAAAACTGGATGAGCACAATAACAAAAGGCATATAAGCTGACAGCAATCGGAAGTCCATTCCAATTTAGAATCATTCCCTTTTGGTCGAATCCAACGCCATCAAATGCACCAACCCACAAAATCGAGCCAAGGATGACAAGGGAAGCTAGAACTCCAGTGGCAGAGACATAAGAAAGAATGCTCATGTTGTCTAACCAAACAGTAGGCATTGTGATAAGGCCAACAATCACCATGAAGCTTTGTTTTCCACTTATTTTTAGCCCACCAATTTTAATTCCCACATGGGGTAACAAATTATCTAAATTATCCCCTTCTAGAATCAAGAAACCTGTCGCGACTAAGTAGAGCTCCGTGTTCATAAAAATTGATACCAACAATCTGCCTGTGCTCCCAAATGCTTGGTCGCCAATGTCAGGATAGGTTCTGATAGTTGGATCCATATCCATGCATCTTTTAATCAGTAAACCTGTGTAGAAGGCTGCAATGGCAACGACAAATAGAAGTATCAAGCTCAGCCACCCTCCTGATGATAGCGCATATGGAACTGACAGTATTCCAACTCCTGAGAAGCCAAAGGAGGTTGAAAAACATCAAATTCTATGGCAAGATAAAATGAGTTTCTCAGCTCGAATGTTTATTTTTTATGTTTCTTTCTACTGAGCGTATACAGATCTGAAATTCCAGTCTCAGCTTTTAAATCCTGAGAGAGTCAAGCCTAGAAATCAACTTCCTTTAGTCTTCAAGGCAGGGGATAAAGTTATTTATAAGCTGCATGCATGTAGCATCCGAATTAAATCTGAATGTAAAATAAGTTTACTATTTTGTATATATCTGTGTTTATTTATGTAAAAAAACCTTGATGTGAGATAAATAGGACTGTCAAGGGAACAATCTTGGAATGAAACACATTAATGCAATAACTTTTGTTTATTATGGCTGTCATATAATGAAAATTCCACCATTCAAAATCATAATTTCTTTTGGCAGAAACCATATTGAGCACTAAGGTTAATTTCTTCAGTCATCTTCACAGTAATTATGGCTGTCCCTGTTGGACAGAAAACATGCACCACACAAGATACAAATATTTATATTGTTCGGGGTGAATATTTGGCGAAAGATTTCACTATGTAAAAATCAAGAGATTACAAATTTCAATCCCCAACCGCCCTCTCTCTCACTCTCTAAATTGCAATTTTCAGTGTTCTCTCGTAACACACCACAAATCCTACACGATCTTATATGCTGGGCTACAACAGAATCTACTACCTTGGTCCACAATCCAAAAGAGAAACATGTAAAAAAATACACAAACTCCATTTTTTGAGTCATTGCGATCGGGCTGAAACAAAGTTCTGGCCACAACTTCACCATCCATGTTTCAGGGTTTGGAATGTGGTATAAGAGAAATCTGAAAGCCACACTTTAGAAAGTGAGAGAAGATTTGGGGGTTTAAACTTGTAATCTTATTTGCATATTGAAATCTCTCTCCATAACTTTATATTATGTACGTACGCTTTACGTCAAACCATGTAAATCTTTGTATGTTAAGCGTGGCATTTGTCACAACATGCTCCACATAAGTAGTACAATTATATGTAGAAATGGTCTTGTAAGATAAAGCCTAGTGACTCCAGCTAATTTATATAAACAATGAAGCAACCACATACCTTTTACTAAAGAAATGACATAAAAGAAGAAGAAGAACCTGACATAACATTGAGTCCATTGAAACAGGTCTTGGAAAAAGAGGTGGTGCCAGCACTTTGATGCTCACTAACTGACTCTCCTCTCTCAGCCTCCTCCTCATTAAGCTGGTGTTGATTCCCACCATTGGCAAGTACGAATGGTATGGTTAGAGAGTACTCATCATGTGGCTCATCCTCCATTTTATATAGAGAGAGTGTGTGTATGTGTGTGTGAGAGAAGACCTAAAAGAGAGATGCTGTGTTGGATGAAGATAAGAGCAGTATGTGATCTTATATATAAATTCTAAAATTTATGGTTGTTTCAACATTCTGCTGCGGCCACACGTGAATTTTGATCCCTATTATCAATAAGGTCCCGACAAAGAGTGGTCCCACCAATCTTAGCACCTGTGTCATGTTCTAATCAAATATTACTTTCAATACAAAGCCTAACACTTAAGGAGAGTTTTTGTCCATGAAACTATTACATGCCCTGAATTGGTTGGCTTGCTGAAGGACCTTAACTTAAGTATAATTTACTTCGTCAATTGGATAATAAATTTGCTTGTGGAAAATTTGGACACAGTCCATACAAATAAAATTACTTTTAAGGAACTTAAATTCTTTATCTTTTATGTGATGCCAATCTCTTATAGAACAATTAATGACTTGTTGACAATTAAATATTAGAGGACCTTTTGTTTGAAACAATAAAAAAGATGATGGCGGCTTCACGTCACGTTCCACATCAATCAAGGAAGAGAAGTTATAGGGTATTTTGGCTCTCCATTTCCAAAAGCCCAAATTTTTAAAAAAGGTCAAAGTACTACTCCCTCCGTCCCATAAAAAGTTTCATTTTTAGGGAATCATGACTCTCACAAATTGAACTGACACGATCCCCTAAACGGTTAAACATGACACTATTTTTGGGATGGAGATAGTACGAGAGTGAGGGCTTTTGAAAAATTTGGAGAGAGTCCGTGCAAATACTACGAAAGTGAGGGCTTTTGTATATTTTAGGGGATTATGCCCAAATTTTCATAAAAGGTCTAAAGAACAGGTTGGAATGTTTCATGGGATAGTTCAAAGAAAGCTCTCTTTTTTCCCTCGCCACTATTTTGACCTTTTATATATTTTAGGGGATTATGCATTAGTAAGAGCTTGAACTCTGAATCAAATCCATTCCGACTAAGTCGTGGACCTTAATTCTTGATGAATGGATAAATTCATTCTTGAATCTCGAACATTCCATCTTATTAAGTATCATTAAATAAGAATAGAAGTATTTCACTAAGTATTTTCACTGTCTATTGACAGTAGCCAGGAATTGGGCAATCTTTAATAACAATAATATATATATATATATAATTTGAATCAAAATGATATATGTAAAAATTAAAATATTGATTCATAATATTTTTATTAAGTACATTATTAAGTACATTCACAATTGCCCTCTACGATTTTTCATATTTCGAAAACGTTGAATAATAATATCATTGTCAATAATACTAAATATGTCTCTCCTAATATACACAACCATCATATCATTCATCCATTAGTCTTCCATTCAATTGCGCAGTCAAGTTTTCAAAATATTCATGACATAATAATCGTAAATTTAGATGATTAAAAAAAAAATAAAAATAAAAAAATCAGATTACCTGTATCCGCATTGCAATATTTGTTCGGATTTTGTGAATTTTTGAAATGTTGATGACTCGCCCAAAGAAAAATGTTGAAGACTGAAAATGTGATGAAAAAAATGCATTTGTTTGTGATAAAGTCAAAAGTGTGAAAGAATATCTTATATTTTTTAAAAAAGTCGGAATTGAGAAAGTGGAAAAAAAATATCATAATTTTTGAAAAGATTATATTGCTTATTTTATTTTATTTTTTTTGTAATACCGTCATTTGATTTTTTATATATATATATATATATATATATATATAGAGAGAGAGAGAGAGAGAGAGAGTATACATGGGACAATTATACAAATTTAAAAATATTTTCATATAAAATTAAAAGAAAAAAAACAAAGCTAGCTCAGTGGGGGCAGCTGCCCCACTTATCCTTTTGTAATATAATACTAAATCCGACAGCGTCTCCGTACCAAGTGAACCACTTTATCTTTTGCACTACGCCAAAAGACAATAAATACTCATTATCACTAAAAGTGGAATGTGTAATAATATTCTAATGGGAAAAGAATAAATTAAAAAAAAAAAATTCAAGTAATGTACTGAGTGCTTGCTAGTCACTCTCAAAAAATTGGAGAGAATTCATCTTACCACCTCATTAATATGTAATTAAAGTAAAAATAATGAAGATGTAAATTGGATATAAATCGATTTATTTTTATGAAGTGTCATCCAATTTTGACTATTTGCAGTTAAATACAATCAACCCACCATGTCCAAAAGAGGTGCTTCAAAAGCTTGGGATTCTTATAGTGCCGTCTAATTAGAACATGACCATAACACTGTACCTGTCACATTCATTTGAGACACATAATTGACAAAATGCCAAAATTGTTAATGACAAGTGGAAACCCCATCCCAAAAGTAACAAATACTACTTGTGAATCAAATTGTCATTTCTCTCCTTTCACCTTTATTAGTAGTACACATATCTTTTTTTATCCTCATAGAAGATACAGGCAGTGGATCACGAAATCTTGGTAATCTTATTACCAATGAAGTTCATTTTTTTAAAAATCATCACCCAATAAGGCGGGTGCATCGGATTCTGCTTGGAAGAAACGGAAGATTATTGCTTATGTAGCTTATCCCTTAGACCATGGTTTCGCGGGATTCAGCCAATTGTCTTGATTGTTGGGGAAAAGTTACGGAGCACGTAAAAAAAAAATTCACGACCAAGGAGTACTGAATTCTCTTTCGGACTTTTTCTTTATTTCAGTGAAGTAAAAAAGAGACTCTCTAAAAGACCCGATGTAAAAATAAACGGACCCATAGAGCCACATGTTGATGTGGTTTACATTTGATAAGAATGAGACAATTTATTAAAAACGTAACAAGACATAATCCAATCCAAATAACTTATATATAACATAACTTGTTTAAAATTTTATTTATATTTTTTATATAAAAAAATTGTTATTATAGGCAAATTAAATATATATATATATATATATATATGTTGAATTAAAACCTATTATAAAAGTTAAAATAGGCCGTTCAAGTTGGCCTCTCTTTTATTAATTACACAGATCAAATTTGATTAAACAAGTTGGTCCAAAATTTTGGAAAATATATGAGAGAGGACAATGTTAACAATTTTTGGAGGAAAAATAAAGATAATAATAAATTAATAATAGAAAGTCTTTGTCTTGTGAGTCTTGTTTAAAAAAAAAAAAAAAAACATTTGTTTCATTTAGTTTGTTGAGTGTTAATAATAATACGAAAATTCACTTGTTAGAAAAAATAAAGTGGATAATCACAAACTCTCTGTACGATTATATCACTCATTTTACTCTCACTTTTAAAAGGGGTAATGAATAAAACATGATTTATACAAATTATGTTCTTCTCCTCCATATTTTTAGAAGAAACATAAGGCTGGTTGGGGTGGGGTACAGGCACAGTCCTATCCACCCTCACTGATTTTTTTTATTTATAAATTTTATAAAAATCTTTAAAATGTTCTTATTTTTTTGTAAAATATTTAAAAATATCCCTACTTAATTTTTAATGATACTCCACTACATTAAATATATGTTTTTTTAGAGTTGTCTTCACTCATATAATTCTTTGTGTTCGTCTATTCTTTTCCTTTTCTTTTTATTTTTCCACACATCCAATATCCTGATAGCCTTTTTCTTTTTCTGTTTACCTTTAATAATTATTATAAAATAATATTTTCACCTAAGTCACGTAAAGCGGGAGTAAGAGCGAATTTGAGAATAGAAGCGTTAGAATGGCATAATTAAGTCATAAGTAGTAAGATTTTGAGCGAGAGCGTAAGAGCGACACCTGTGGGGGTGGGAGGCACAGTCCTATCCACCCCCACTAATTTTTTTTAATTATAAATTTTATAAAAATCTTTAAAATGTACTTTTTATTTTGTAAAAAATTTAAAAATATATTTGTATTGATACTCCACTACTTTAAATTTTTTTTTTTTTTTCGTTTGAGTCGTCTCCACTCATATAAATTATTTGAGTTCGTCTATATTTTTTCTTTCCCTTTATTTTTTCAAATATCCAATATTGGAGACGAACTCAAAAAATAAAGGGATCCAATCCATGGAGCCACGTACTGATGTGGTTTACATTTGATAAGAATGAGACGATTTATTAAAAACGTAACATAACACAATCCAAATAACTTATATACAACATAACTTGTTTAAATTTTATTTATATTTTTTATATAAAAAAATTGTTATTATAGGCAAATTATATATATATATATATATATATATATATATATTGAATTAAAACTTATTATAAAAGTTAAAATAGGCTGTTCAAGTTGGCCTATCTTTTATTAATTACACAGATCAAATTTGATTAAACAAGTTGATCCAAAATTATGAATACGATATGATTAAATGGATTTAATCAGGCTGCCACAAAACGCCAATAAAATCAACTCAAACTTTGCCAATTTTGTGTTAGGTTTGAGTTGGGCCAACATATTGTGTCAACATTTGCCAACCATATGATTAAGTCTCCGATGGCTTCAATGATATAATTGATAAACCTCATTTCTAGTGCGATTCTACCTAACCAATATTAAAAACGATGAATAGAGAAAAGTGATGCAAGTCTAGGGTTGTATAATTTTAACATGCATGAGTCGTGAAAAGGATAAATAGTGATGCAGACAGAAATCTTTCAGAATGGAAAAGCCCATATTTATAATGTCTCCATCTCCATTTCCATTTCCATTTCCTAAGCATTTATCTCTATCAAGCAAAAACATTGAACATTTTGTTAGATTAATAACTCAACTATAACACCACACAACGATCAACAAGAATTAAACTGAGCCCACATGTCTATAAATGAAAATGACATAATTGACCTTCATAGATACTCAACTTACACCTTTCACTTTAGAAGGGATAATTTTGTCATTTTATTAATTTAAAATTCAACGCCAATACTACCATATCCCCAATGGCAATGTTCGTTGAGCAGTTACCAGTGACCTAGTGTGATACTATTATAAATAGGCTCTGGGTGCGCCCATGTTCGAATCCCTCTCCCCTAATTTGCCAGGATTCATAGCTAATTTTGGGCCTCTACAAGTTGCTTGAGAAAAGGACCCAACATCCATTGGATAACCTAGGATTAATAATTAGGAGGTCGAATTAGGCTCAGGCCTGAGGTACAACGAACAAGCCCAACTAGTATTGCGGGCCTTACGGTAGCCCGTACAAACTTGAGGTATGGCCCAACAATCTAAATCCGAGCCACCGACAAACCAACCCTAAATCACAGTTTGGGGCCACATTTGGAATGTTCTCAATGCTAACCAGAGCCCGTTTATACTAATACCCAATACCACACTATATATATATATATATTATCTAATTCAAAGAGGTTCAAATTCCAATACTAGAATTCATCTATTAGCGCACAAAATATCGTAAAAAAAAACAAAACCAATCAAACGCAGCCATAGGAAATAGATATACGTGTATGTGTATATATATATTAAGGACAGTAAAAAGCAATCAACCATTTGATTTCATTTAGCAGTACTTTTAACAATAAAAAGAAAATTTACATACCTGAACCTGCAACAGATTGTTAGAAAGATCCATGAAATAGGACAAGTTTATGTACTCTAAAAGGGCAAGAAACTGCAAAGGCCATGTAACAAATAAACCTCTTACAATAATAATCTTAGCAACTGAACAATCAAAGTATGCAGTAATACTTGATCATAATCATGCTATAGACAACAATTATATTCATAACAGTATCAAAATAAATATACAATTGATATTCACAAGCTCCACGTATCTTTGGAATTCACAGACTACCAAAAAAGAAATAAAAATAATTGTTACATGACTGAACTTCAATCCACCTCTAAAGTTGCAGACTTCCTATGCAGCTTTTTCACAAACCACAAAACTTCCAGGGTTGATGGTAATGCTCTTAGTGCAATTATCAGTTTTGTAAATTCCGACAAGCCGATCTGCCAACTCGAACATGTTGTTTCTAAGGCTGCAGGTTTCATGTAAAAAACATAAAGAACAGCTTGAGTAAAAGAAAAATAAATTCAGTGATGATCCAGAGGATTGTAATATATGTATCCAATCTACCTTATGATTATAAACTGTGCATCCTTTGTACGGTCTTTCACATAATGTCCCACAATTGAAACATTCTTGAAATCTGCCACATGAGTTATACAAGTGAAGGGTGGCAAAAGAAGGAATCATAAATTTAAAGAATAAAATTCAACAAGGAAAACAAAAAAGAGAACAAAAAAAATCCTAGGACCTATATCCTTAGAACATACCCAAAGCAGCATCAATCTCATCCATTACATAGAGTGGGGTAGGTTTGTAGTGGTGAAGCGCAAAAACAAGAGCTAAAGAGCTGAGAGTCTGAACCAATAAATAAATCAGCAACATTATGAAAAGCCAACAAAAAATTATATTATTCAGATTAATAGACAATGCTAAGTTTGAATTATAATATATATTTAGAGGCAAAATAAATTGGGTTTATTGACTCTTCTCCAATCATACCTTTTCACCACCTGATAAGTTTGCAATGTTCTTCCAGCTCTTCTTAGGCGGTCTGACACTGAAAACAACACCTTCAGAAAAAGGATCCAGAGAATCTACTAGCTCAAGTTCTGCATCACCTCCAAGTGTGATCATCTGTAGCAAGATTGAAAATAACTATGATCAATGATTAAAAAAGTAAAAAATAAAGGAAAAGTAAACAATTGACACAAATAGAATCTATTATGAGAAAGGTCAACGACAACTAGCATCAATTGCGAATGAACGCACTGATACATGGCTTCCTTACAAATGGCAACATCACTGAGGGAGGGAGGAATTGAAACATAGGAATTAAAAGGCAATAGCACCAAAGTAGTAACAGAACATTACTACCACCGGCCAAAATCTCAGCAACCTTGTAAGTTTAGATGAACAAACAAGTCATGCATCCAGCATGTTGGGCACACAAAATACACACACGCACATACACACACACCGAATCACATATTCTCGAAACCAAGAGCTGAGAAAGGGGAATTTAAATAAAATCAATTCACAAACCTGATACATTTCCTTCAACTTCAACGATATTGTGTTGAATCCTGCCATAAACTCGTCTAACCTGAAAATTACAACCAATTTGGTGTATAAGTAATAACTGTTCATTTACGCGAGAGAGACATTGTATATAAGAAATGAAACTATAATTACAAACAACAAAGGATAGACTTGCCTTTTCTTTCTCCACTCATCGTATTGCTTCTTTATATCATCACGCTGTTGGGTTACTGAGTTAAGATCCTCCACTCGTTCATTGTACAAGGACACTTTCTTCTGGTATCTATTATAATGGATACACTTAGTACAGAAAAATTGCAAAATATATTGAGCTTTTCCTACATAAATAAGCAAAGAACTGCATACTCTGAGATTGAATCAAGGTTCGGATTCATCTCTTTCAGTTGTGCTTCCAGCAGTGCCACCATTTCAAGGGCCCTTTTTAGGTCGCAAGCCCCAGTAAGAGTTTCATCTGCCAATGTTGCTTGAAGCTTTTCAGGGTCCACTAAGTCTTTTCGAATTCTGCAAGCAACCATACAAAAGAAGGGGCAAAAAAAAAAAAAAAAGAATAAAATTAGACATGCTTCAATGTTACATTTTTCCCTGACAATAAAATATTATGAGCAATGCATACTGTTCCATATGCTTTGAAAGAGCAACATGCATATCATCAAGTCTTTTCTTGTATCCTTTTCCCTTCATTTCTAGCTCCTTGCAGACCTTTTTCAGATCTTGTAACTTGTAGTCGGCATCAACCTATACCATCCCCAATAAATCACTGATATGGTATTACAAAATAGATTGAACAGAACAGGTGCAAAACAGAAAATACTTATTGGTATACCTCAGATGCCCTTAATGCATCCACAGTTTTCTTCAGCTCTTCATAGTCATTTTTTGCTTTATCCAGCACATCCTTGTGTTGATCGATTAGCTAGAGAAGAAAAAGAAGATGATGATGATGAAGAGAGCATCCACCAATTAAAAATGCAACTCCATTGACAAAATTCACCATATTGAGTTCCACAAATTAAAACAACTAAATATAATACCTCCTGTGTTTTTTTATAATTCTCTTGAACCGTAAAAGCCTTCTGTTCTATCTCTTTGAAGGTGGAAAGTAGCTTCTCCTTCTCAGCAATAACTCGATCTTTCTCCTTCTTCGAATCCTCAATCCCCTTTGTTAATTTCTTTATCGTTTTCTGACCTGTTTCTATTTGAACTTTGTGGCGGTTGATCTCTGTACTGCTTTGATCAATATCCTGAAAAGTGGGTAATATGAATTTGGTGGAAATATTCATTTATAGGATCTGCCATATGCTAGTCAAGCAAATACTTACAGACTGAATCTTGTTAACTTTCGACTTCTGTTTTTTCAATTTTTCACCACCTGCATTCTCTATTTTGCTCTGTAGTTCCAAAGCCTAAATATAAAAACATGGACACTATAAGCAATTTCTATCACAAACCATAGGAATGTGGCATTCCTACTTCATTTTTAAACTCTTGCATTCCACTTAATTTTCTTTAAAAAAAATGTCACAGTTACCCCTCTAAGGAGGGAGTGTGTGAGTACTTCTGAGATAATTGTGAAGTATGGACTTGTTTTTTAAGGACAATTATGTCATTTTTTTTTTAAGAAAAGCAAGTAAAGTATTGAGTATAAAAGTGGAGTGCAGATATCGTTCTCCCAAACTAAAAGGCATACCATTTTGCATAGAATACATTTGTTTAGTATATAATAACGCTCAAAAGAGTAACCAGCAAAATATTTAACATTAAACTACATGTCGATTGGATTTTTATTTTTATTTTTATTTTTTTTAAAAAAAAAAAAAAGAAGTCAAAAGATATCCCCTTACACACCTTCTCCTTCAGCTCTTTTGACCCTTGTGCAAGCCTCTCTATCTCTTTTTCTTCTGCACAAATAGTTTTTCTGAGTTCCTCCAGCCTACTAAGCTCATCCTTCCCCGGTTCAGATGCAGCCTTCAGGGCATCAAGTTGTTTTCCAAGATAAACATATTGTGAATTCAAACTGTCAATCTGTTGAGATACAAAATTTTTGACCCATAAAAATCACAATAAATATTATCAAACCGAAAAGGATGGAGGAGTTGTACTAGACTATCTACCTCTTTCTGGCTTTTGGCTAATTCCATCTCCAAATTTGATACTAGTTTTTCTGAGGCATGGTAATGCCTCACTGCATCAGCAATTCTTTGACGTATGCTACCTAATTTATCAACCATTGCAGAAAGCTCTTTCTCAGCAGTTGCAACAGCTTCTGCAGAAACACTTGTCACTCGGATTGATGATCCCATCTTGCCACCTCGTGGCTTATTTCCTCCACCACTCATAGTACCAGATTTTTCAAAAAGAGCACCATCAAGTGTTACTACGCGCCGAAAATCTCTGCTTCCACCATATGCAATACGTGTAGCCTAAAAATTCAAAAGAAACCTGTTAATCAATATTTGCCTTAGCATTCTATTGCCAATGTTTACCAAACCAAATATGCCCCTAATTTTCATTTTCTTTTCTTTCTTTTTTTCCTTTTTGGCCATTTTTGCTTCATGAAAGAATAAATCACATGAAACATATATCTGTTGTAATGTGAGAGTATGCCCTCACTGATACACTCGTACTCTATTGTTTTATCTATTGATTTAATCTCCCCATTTGGGGGGGGGGGGGGGGGGGGGGGGGTTGGGTGGATGGGTTGGGAAATCTACCTGATCAATATTTTCCGCTACAACTGTATTCCCCATTGCTGCAAAGAAAGCAAGTTTCATTCTCTCATCTTGAACTTTAATCAAATCAAATAGGCGTGGAACTCCCTCGGGAGTGCTTACTCTCTCCTTCAATCTAGGTAAATGGTCAACTTGCTTCTCCTGCAAGAGCAATTAGCAAAAAAGAAGTCACATACATTTGGAGTTGACATACAATCAATGATTCTACATAGTAAACAATCAGAATCATCAAATGAGAGAACCTGCCTTCACAGAGGAATTCAACTCATAAAAGTGAAAGATTGAATTCTTCTTATAAAATTCATAAAATTTCAACTATACCTAAATTTTATGAACCAATATAGGAACACTAGTACGAATTTTATTTTGGTTAGGTTAAGTCATAGTTGTTAAAGGCTCAAGGCGCACTAACGCGCCAAAGGTCTTACGGAGCCTAAGCGCAAGTCGCAACATAAGGCCCAAGCCTGATCAAAGTAAGGTGCGTGTGGGATCTATATAAAGAAAAATTAAACTACATCAAAATAAGGAATAATCTCAACATATCAATTCATAATACATAAGCTAAATTAACATCCATATATCTTTTCTTTTTGCATATGAATTCAATAAAACAAATGTACAATAAGAACAATTCAAAATATGCGACACAAATAATAAAAAAAAAATTCTTAAAAGAATGGGAAATTTGATATATCAACTAAGAGGATCAGGTAAATTATTGCTTATAAATCATTTCAAATACATGCATTAACCAAATAAAAAGTGATTTTAAATCTGAAACAAATAAAAGTATAATTATGCAAAACGTTAAACCTATAGTATCAGAAATATCCCTAATCAAGCACTAAATGCCATTAATGTAAGTAGTGAATCATAAACTTATGGATTCTGTCAAATATTTCATAACATTGAAAAATATGATCATGATATGATATATAACATCCTCATTTAGAAGTCATTTGATACAAACTAAATGATATGAATAAATCATTGAAAAATAAAAAGGCGTGCTTTTTTAAGCCTGGAACCTACTAAAAAGCGCAAGCCTGACTGAGGAACCTGGCCTGTACAAGGTTGAGGCGCTTTAGCTGAGCAGCCTCGACAAGCCTGGGACTTTTTTGGAGCCTAGGCGCGCTTTAACAACCATGGGCTAACAAAAATGAATAACAAACATAATGAACTCCCGCCACTCAGAATCAACAAATAGAAGAGGCTCTTTGCTGTTATACAGTTTTGTTGGCAAGTGCTGACAAATTTCTGTTAAATTTACCATTTACCAATCAAGTCATCCAGCTCATTCAGAGCATGGCATCAACTTAATTACTAGCACAATAAATCAACACTGAATAAAGAATAACCATGGAAAACCACTAAATTGAATATAAGATTTCTACCAAAATCATAAACGTTGCAACACCAAGTTTTTTGTTACGAAGTAACTCCACACATGCTTGTGCTGCACCAGTTGTTTCCACCACAATATAATCAAGACCAGGACATGCTGTTGATATGGCAACGTCATATTTTGCTGCACAGAAAAATCCAGTCAAACCAAAAGGTAAAGATGAATGGTAAAGCTAAAAGAACTATTTATTGAAAAATAATTATCATGTGATCCAATGATTAAAAAAAATCAGAATATATTTAGCAAATGAATATACTTTGAGCAAAGATAGAGAATAACTAGCAGTCCAATAACAAATGCCAGAAACAGATAAATAGTTACAATGCTTTTGTTTCTAATTCAAATGCATTTGAGGGCCTAAATGAGTAAAAATTAAGAAGAAAAAATATTGAACAAACAGCACATATAAGTTATTTTCAATACTATAATCACATCAATCGTTTCCTTTGACAGATACGGACAACTAAAAGGGAGTACATTATAGTAACAGGAAAGACTAATGAACCATTTGGTTCCCAGAACAGGAAAAAGAAAATGAAGAAAATGGTATTAAAACTTCTTTCTCCTAGAGCAATTTACAAATTCACTTCTCTTCACTTAATTTCAGACTTTCATGATGTATACGGTCCAAAACATCAATAGCAGCTACAGTACAGAAAAGTCTCACCATCAATAGCACCCAGATCGCCCATTCGACCATAAATTCCCTGTATGTGGTTTGAGTCTTTAGCTTGTAATATCGCTTTCAAGACGGATCCCTGGCTCTTCTCAGAATCCATAACAGACAAAAGCTCTGTGACCTTTTGTCTTGCAGTTTGTTCAACAGGAATCAAAGCTTCTTGTTCTTTAAGGCATTCCTGCAAAGAATTCAAACAATCTCACCATATCAAAAAATGGAAACGAAAAAGGGACAAAGAGATTATTAATATCAAACAACATACTTGTTCAGTTCTACGAGCCTCCAATGCTTCACGCTTGTTTTTCTCTAGATTACTCTGAATATTTGTGATACCTGCAGTCTTTGTTTTAATCTTTTCTTGTATGTCATTCATCTGCTTTTGAGCATCCTCATAAGCAGCACACCCAGCTTCATGCTGCACAGCCAACATCAAATCAGACAACTTTTAAACATCCTTCTCTACCAAAATATCTGACAAAGAAGCAGTTCCCACCAAATTGAAAGACTAGACTCAAGGAACCTTGGGGTTGGTCGACTAGGAATAGTCCTAGAAAATCACATCAGTCAAGTAGAGCAATATTTTAGTGTGTTGATCAAGATTGACGAGCAATGAAGCTCAAGAGGTGTTAAACTAGTCAATATAGGTAAGAGTTGAACTTGAGAAATTGCTTATACAAACTTATTACAATCAAGTTCTGAAACTCATACAATAAGACATGCAGCTTCTGCAGAAGACCAGGATTAGCAAATACAGTGACGAACTTGGACAAAATTAAGGCACAAACCAGTAGTTCTTGTGAAATAGGCCAGTTTCTATTAAATTATAATAAAATTCATTGAACATTTCAATCCGAACATTCAATTTCTTAATTGGTAATGAAAGTAACATGAGATTATATACGTGGAGAAACACATATGCTAGTGGCGAAACCATTCTGGAGTCGGATTCCATGCAATAATATATATATATATTAAGGTCTGCTTCTTGCCATGGAAATTGTTTGAAGTCTGGAAAATTGCTTGATATACTTCCAACTTGAAAGTTGCTCCATATTAGCTATTTTGCTTTTGTGTTGTTCACAGTATTCCATCATTCAGTGGGAAATTTTCTCATTATATATTGGATAGAAGTTGTTTCCAACTACTTTATTTTGAAATCAAAAGAAGCATGTTGGTCGTGTTCACTAATCTTATTACTATCAGTCTATCATACAATACGGTGACATTTCATAGTATTATCCTGTGGGACAAATGAGGCCATGGTAAGGGGAGCAAACTCCAACATGTACAAGTGAAGATCAATTTTATGATTTACTACTAAAGTTTTAATTATAGACTTATAGTAGAGTTGAGCAGATTTTCCTTTTTCTAGGTACTACAGTAGAGCAAATTGAGTCCTTTGAAATGAACATAAAATGTGGCCCTAAAACTACATAATTTATTTGTTTTTCTTGCTATTGCGCAAAAATGTAATTACTTATAAGAAAGTGGGATCTCATCTCCTATTGTAAAATTTAATGACATGAATGAAAATCTTGAAGATCTGCATTTGGACAATAATTTTGAATTGCTTCCTCTAATCTGATCATGACCCTGAAGGAACCAATCACTTGTTGACTTTGTTAGGGACCAGATTATGGCCAAAGGTGGCAGATGAACCGTAGTCAATATGGGCTATTAACATCTAGCTGCTTAAGTCATTTGTGCCATTTTTATATCTCAAGAACTTTGCGGTTACAGAAATCCATCAAGACGTCAACTATAACTATTTTGATTTCTCTGAAAATGGGAAATCAGATACATATAAATGTCATCTACATGCATCTTATTTTGCTTAAATATCTTTTTTGTTGACGTCTTGATGGATTTCTGTAACCTCAAAGTTCTTGAGATATAAAAATGGCACAAATGACTTAAGCAGCTAGATGTTAATAGCCCATATTGACTACGGTTCATCTGCCACCTTTGGCCATAATCTGGTCCCTAACAATCCCTAACAAAGTCAACAAGTGATTGGTTCCTTCAGGGTCATGATCAGATTAGAGGAAGCAATTCAAAATTATTGTCCAAATGCAGATCTTCAAGATTTTCATTCATGTCATTAAATTTTACAATAGGAGATGAGATCCCACTTTCTTATAAGTAATTACATTTTTGCGCAATAGCAAGAAAAACAAATAAATTATGTAGTTTTAGGGCCACATTTTATGTTCATTTCAAAGGACTCAATTTGCTCTACTGTAGTACCTAGAAAAAGGAAAATCTGCTCAACTCTACTATAAGTCTATAATTAAAACTTTAGTAGTAAATCATAAAATTGATCTTCACTTGTACATGTTGGAGTTTGCTCCCCTTACCATGGCCTCATTTGTCCCACGGGATAATACTATGAAATGTCACCGTATTGTATGATAGACTGATAGTAATAAGATTAGTGAACACGACCAACATGCTTCTTTTCATTTCAAAATAAAGTAGTTGGAAACAACTTCTATCCAATATATAATGAGAAAAGTTCCCACTGAATGATGGAAAACTGTGAACAACACAAAAGCAAAATAGCTAATATGGAGCAACTTTCAAGTTAGAAATATATCAAGCAATTTTCCAGACTTCAAACAATTTCCATGGCAAGAAGCAGACCTTAATGCAATTGTTTCCATTCAGTAGGAAAAGATAGAAACATAGACCACCTAAATCTACAGGATCCTGAAAACAAAAGTTGTAGTAATAAACAATAACCAAAGAGCATGTTCCAATTGAAATGTCATCCTCACCTTCTCATTCAAAAGTTTGCTTTCAGTACAAGCAACTTCAAGTTTTCCCTTGTGCTCTATCAATTGCTTTTCCCAAGGTTCTAATTCAGTACGAACTTTTGTAAGCTTAGCCCGGAATGTCTCGGTTTCAACTGTTTGTCAACCAATTGGAAAGTGAGTAACACCAAAAAATTAAGTTGCCACGGCCAAGCTTAAAAAGGCATATTCATACAACTCAGAAGACATGATATCAAGGTGCAAAAGAAATAATAGTGGCTACCCTAATCCACCACCACGCTACAAGAGGCATAATGTTGAACTGTCAATTGCCAAAGCAAAGACACCTAATAAAAATTATGAAAAGTCTTAAAAAACCAAGTATTTACAAAATTACATGGAAGATATATAAACACTGGAACCCTTTCCCACTTCACTGCAGTTATAACAACAATATTTGTAGCCACTGGGAAACTTCTGTTTACCAATAGTCTCTCACATATACAATCGATTAAAAGGCATTAGGCATCTATGCTTCACAAAACTATAAATAATAAATGGAAGCAGCATATTTAACTGAGAGACTATGAGCATGGAAAGGCAGTACAATGTAGACAAATTATATGTTTACCATCTCTCCTCCACCTATCAAAGCTGCCCACAGCCCCTAAATTAATAAAACTCAACATGATCATAAATCTGTGTTAGTTCCACACTTCAACTAATCAGCATGTCTCCTAAACAGGTAAGTAGATCCCGTAGAGATTATATAGTCATGGCAAGCAAAATATTTGAACTGCCTGTATTTCGGTGTTCAATGAGAAAGTAATATAGAATGTAGACCCAAGCACAAGATCGACAATTGAGAACAATTAACCTAAGAGCCCTATAGCCTAGATAAAGTACATCACATATAAGCCCCTCCAATTTCTGGAAAGTTATATTATAAATTAGAAATATAATAAAATTAAACAAATAAAATAAAATAAAATAAAACCTAACCAGAAAAAAAGTATAAAACTAACAAGAAAACAAAACACAATAATCTTAATATTTGTGTATGTTTTCGTCAAAAGAGAAGAGCTCACCTTTAGAGTTCTCCTTAATTTCTTCCAAGACTTTCTCCTCATCTAACAAAAGTTTTTGCAATTTAGGAATCTTTTCCTCCAGCTGTGGAATCAAATTAGTTGACTTTTCACACTCTTTTGTGATATCATTTATCTTCGACGAATCCTAAAAAGAATCCAGATGTAAGACACGAACGCATGTATTGAATTCAGGTGAAGATCATCTGGACCCTGTACCTTTTCAAGTTTCTCCTCGAGTTTCTTAATCTTCTGTTTCATGTGCTTTGAATCTTCCCGGTGTTTAACATCCTGCCTTTCAAACTCTTTGAACTCATCCTTACAACGTCTGAGACCACTTTCGAGATCCTATATATTCCAAACAAAATATATGTCCACATCATCATTGAGCTAATTTCAAGGCAATAGCAATATCATATGTATGACAAGGATGTCAAGGAATTGGTATGGCATGCCAGTAGAGTTTTAACCAATAGAAACTTTCCCGACTAGATAATCCGACATTAGAAAGCATGAATCGCTACAAACACTTGAATGAAAAAACATTAGACAGATGTACACACACCTCTTGTTTCCTCATATACTTCATATGCAAAGCCTCAAGTTCCTTCAATGTTTTGTTATTTTCTCGAATCTTCTCCCTGACATGTTACGCCAAAATTTTCATTATAAAACTTCTACATACTTGTACAACCATTGTTGTGACTAAAACTACCTTTCACTTTTTAGATTTTCTTCCAAGCTGGACACATTTGCCTGTGTTTCCAACATTCGGGAACTAGTATCTTCAGAAGCCAGTTCTGTGGCTTTTTCTTGCCATTTCAGCAATGACAACTCCTTCAGCATGTAGGCTTCTGCTTCATTCTTCACACCCTGATAAAATGATATATATTGATTAATTGATTGAAGAAAAAGTTGAAGGAAAATTTACCACTGTTTAGCAAATTCAACTTGCCTCCAAGCTCTCTCTTTCTTTCTCTGCTAGCTTAACCATCTGCACCACCCCAGACCTTCTCTCATTAAGGGCTTCTAGCCTATTAGCAACAAAATTTAACATTTGTGAGTGTCAAAAGGATGGCATGCATCTTATTGGGTTAGAACTGTTAATATATATACACAAACTAGCAGCACATTGCTGCCACTAACCAGACTGCTGCCTGAGATTTTCCATATGCGCTACGCACTTGCATCCTAATCTGACATTTTCTTAACTAGACAACAAGAATTATGTTTGCACTGTGCATTCAACCAAAAGAATACAGGTGATGCGAGATTGGGCGGGAAATGTGCATCCACGAACACTCAAAAAATACAGGTAATGCATATTTGGACGGGAAATGCTAGTACAGAAACTAAGACATGCAACACTGAAAATGAGACATTAAACTCACTCTTTATGGGATTCGTCAATCTTTTCAACATATTTAATAGTTCCAATTATATCCTCAAGATATTCAAGGAAACCTTCATCGTGGGGTCCTTGAGCCTTTGGCTTCATCAGTGATATCTGCTCAACCTCACCCTGATAACAACAACCAACAAGTACATCTCAAAAGCATTAATGGCAGAATTTTTACACAATTAGTCAAGTTACAATCAATTAGCATAGAATGTAGAACCTGAAGAATCAAAAAACGGTTATTGTCCAAGTCCACTCCTTTTCCCTTCAATTTCTTGGTAACCTCAGTAAAATTACTCGCACGGTCGTTTATGTAGTACTTGGAGGAATTATCTCTAAATGCAACACGGGTTATAACAAAATCACTTCCCGGAACGGCTTCATACATCCCATCATCCTACAATGAATTGAAGAATTAACATCTAGAAATCCACAAAGATTAAAATTCTTAAATTCCAAACAAACACTAAAAAAGAGAAATTGTAACAATTACCGTATCAACTATCTCCTGAAAGTGAACAGAGACACCAGCAGTGTCCAGATTCTGGTGATTGGTGGAATTATGGATAAGCTCCGAAACTTTATTAAGACGCATCTGCACATAATATAAAATGTTGTTCCAACTTAGACTGTGGGTTAACCATATAGGAAAAATTGATCTCATCTTGTCCAATTTGTAAACAATAATTTTAGTCTTTGTGTTACTGAAAATTGAACAAGTAATTCAGCTAAGCCCTATGGTCACAGCTGCTTTTTTTTTTTTTTCTCACCCTTTTTTCTTGAGACGAAGTTTAATATAGAAAGGAGAAAAGAAAGAGAGAACTCAAAAAATTCTTCTTTTCATTCCAACCCTACATATTTTCCGAGTAACCAACCAATCAGTGTCATGAAAGATGATATTTTGGGGAAAATTAGTGAAGCGAAATACCTGTTTGGCTCTCTTTCCAAATACAAATAGCATAGCATCAATCACATTGCTCTTCCCACTTCCGTTGGGACCAACCACAGCCGAAAAGCTCTGTCACCAACATTATACCAAAACACCTAATTGAATTTTAAATTTTGAATATAGAACTGAATTTAAGTGTGTGTGTAGAGAGAGAGAAGGAGAGATGGTTGGAAAGAAGGCTAGGGTTTAATTTGAAGAGAAACCCTAACCTTGTGGAAAGGGCCAACGCGCTGTTCACCGGCGTATGATTTGAAGTTCCTCATGACCATTTCTTTGATGAATAACCTCGGAGTTGTGGATCTCGAGGGAGTTGACTCGGAATCGGTGGTCATGAACTCGTCAGTCGTCGATTCCATCTGAATCCCCATTTCTGGTTCAATACACAACTGATGAAACTCCTTTGAACTTGTTTGGAATTTACTTCTATAATGATTATATATATATAATGTGTGTGTTTGTGTGTGTGTATATATATATATGTAGAGAGAGAGAGAGAGAGAGAGAGAGAGAGAATAATTTGTGTGTGTTTTTTCAAGTAAAATCGATTGAAAAACAGGGAAAATAGTGGGCGGGAAACGAAAAAATGTGGCATGATGTTTTGAAACACATTGGATTAGAGATAAGGATTTTCTATAGGCCTAGTTTGAGACTATTAAATGGGCCAATGTGGCCCGGTAAAAGGCGCTATTAGGCCCATCTAAGTTAGGGTCGGGCGACGAATCTGCCCCAATCGGAATGCCTTCGGGCTCCTAAGAATAATATATAATGATATTTTCTGTTTTTGAGATTTAATAGATTTAAATTTTAAATTTGTCACTTGTAAAACTTAACAATACTTACTTAAAGCTTAATACAATATTTTTGTAGTTTAAAAGTGATTTATACTTATTTTGTAAGTTAAAATTATTACTTATAGAAGCAAACAAAGAAAAATACACATTGTATTGTATAATGTACACATGTTCACTAATGGGCTAATGGCCCAACATTACTGGACCCCTATTTTTAAAGAAAAGTTAGGAGTTCAAGCCTCAGTAAAAGTATGGGTTTATGAGTATATATAGCACGGATATGTATTTGTCAATGTTATTTATATGAAAAATGATTTAGCAATTCACTGCAAGTATTCGATGTAAGTATCAATACTCTATTTATATTACTTCTATATTATTCATCTCATAAACATTGCGTCAGTACATTATACATATATTTTGTTTAAATTACAATTTTTGTACTCAAACCATGTTTTATATTCAATAATATGAGGTATGTATTAAACAAATCACAGTTTATTCTATTTCAATCATTTTTTTTTTTTTCTTTTCTTATTCTTATTTAAGAACTTCTATGTATTATTTTGATGTTCATAATATTAAGTTTAAACTTCTAATTGAGAAGTTGAATCTTGTGTTTTATCCGCATAAAAGAAAAAGAATAATTATCATAGTTGAAAATTAATTTCATTATTTACTTTCGTTACATTTGTAATATAATTGCAAAAGTACTTTATAAAACCCATAATCGCCCCACCTCACCCCGCCCCATTTAATAAATGGTTTTGGGACGAGAATGGGGATAGTTATGCTAAATGGGAACGGAAATGGGGATGACATTCCATGCTTCAAACTATCCCACTGTCATCCTCAAGTAGAGGCTCTTCTCTCAATTCTCATAAACAAGTTATGGTGATTTAAAGCCGTTGTAAGGCCCCTAACCCACCATGACAATAAATACACACACACACACACATTATTTTGTCTTAAATTTCAGACATTTGTTGGGTGGATATCAACTCGTTACAAAATTTTGCAAATTGTTAATTTCTATTTTGTCGTCATTTTTGTCGGGATTGAAATAATATAAACAAAATTTGAGACAAATAAAAGAAAATATTAATGTAATTGTCAATCTATTTTTTTTTCGAAGTAGGTTGAGTTACTTTAGAGGAAATAACACGTTTAGGGTCAACAATTTGTCGCTTTCATATGACATATTATGATAACGGTTTTTAACGTACAAATTTGCCAAGCTGTTATTGTGTACGAACAACTTTGTCGGAATTAGATTGTTTAATTTATGATAAATCACATGTAAGACAAATAATAATAATAATGATAATAATAATAATAAATCACAGACAACGAGAAGTTATTACGTTAACCTTAAATTTTGAAGCCCAATTTATATAATTCATTTACTTCCATTTAAAGATAAAATTGGCGCAATAACATTCATAAATTCATCACCATCAGCCTTGCATTTATCCCGTATAAACGGGTGAGTCAAATGAAAAAAATTTCAACTCTTTTCTATCATAAGCTACATCTACAACTAAATTTAATTTTTTAAAATTACTTTTTATCACTTCATTCTATGTTATTTTAGGTTCTTTATCTTCACATGAGTGCAACTATACACAGGGGTTGCATATACCCATACACCTAAATCTATCATCTCTTATTTTCTCGTTAAGAGGCGTAGCACCTAATTTTTTCTTAATCCTTTAATTATTAATTTTATATTTCCAGATTATTTACAACTGCATCCTTTGTATTTATTTTTTAGCACTCAACATTCTTCTCCATAAATAATAAACCATCTAATCATTGTTCTATATATATATTCTCTTAACGTATGTGGTATTTATAACATTACTCATGTATTATTAATAATGTAACACTGCGATTATCCAATTCCCTTGGGTTTTCAGGTTACCAATTGGTGTATAAAATCACCAATTACTAAAATTGTAAAGCTATAAAAGCCATTACCTAAATGGTTAATGAAATTATCATTATTGGAATATTAAAATAATATCCTATCATGTGCATCCAATAAACCTCTTTGGTCTAATGATTCCAAAGATGAGAATGAGAAGAATCAAATGCTGTGCTATATCCGACTAAGATTTGAAAAGGTAAAACATAAAAAAAACTATAAATTACTATAATCTAAATTATTTTACTAACTTTTAAGAGTGACTTGGTAAATTTAAATAAAAAATCAATAGGAGGGCAATTTAGTAACTTCATGCAAGCTGGCACAAATCCCCATTTAGTACACATCTAAGTTGGTACGATAACCCCATCATATTACCATAACCTTCACATGCCAACAAAACATTCCATACATAATGCCAAATATGTAATTAAGTTGGCGAAATTGGCTTATTACGCGTCCAAAATGCCCGTTTCTTTTAACTGACGGTCGACAACTGTAACCTATAATCGTTGGACGGACGTTACCGAGCCTCGAATAGGCTCGGATATCCGAACCTAAGACAACCACCACCGAGCCTATATAAAAAAACCGTACTATTGCTAGACAGGCTACAGACTCTACACCTAGGAAGCTCAACTGAAGAAACATCACTTTTCAAGTACTTTCAATCTGTTCATTTGTTGTTGTTGTATCTAATGTCGTGTTTACTGTAAATTTGTATCATAAATGTTCTTCTTTTTGTTGAAATTTTCAAGGGTTCATGCCACTTTCTCGTTATAAAAAGGTTTGTTCTTTTCATGGTACTAGTTGTTTTTTTGGGTCATTGTACACTATTTTTATTGGGAAAATTGATTTGGGTTTGTTCTTTGCGAGCTCCTTGTTTTTTTGGGTCAGCGTACAAATATTTTCTCGGAAAATTTGATTTCTTTTTCCTTTTTCATTAACCTATCTGTTCGAGCAGAGGAAAATAAGGTAAAACAGATTCCGAGTTTATCGGTTTTTTGTTGCTTTCTTATAATGTTTTCTGTTGTTCACATGCCCATGATAAATGGTTTTTTTTTTTTTCACTACACTTGTTTGGTTGCTGAGAAAACCAAGGAAAATAAGAGAGGGCAATTTTTTGTGTGTTTATTTTCTCTGTTGTGTTTTTCTTTTTCGAAAGTATAAAAAACCAAACCAGTTCATGCACTCTGTTTGGTTGGTGAGAAAGAGGAGGAAATGAAGGGAGAGCAAATGTTTGAGTTCTGTGCTTTTTTGTTGTTTATGTTTCCAACAAAATGAAAAACCTCGACTCAACAAAACAAAAGTCGTTCCATAAAGGTCATTTTGCATGGGATTTGTCGTTTTCCTTTCGTAATATTAAGATTCCCAAAATTTTCTTTTCTTTTCTCACCATTTCTCAGTAGCCGAACAGAACTTGTATAATGTGTGTAGAGTTTGCTTGCATTCCGATTCAGAGAATTTAATTGTATTTTACATGTTGACATTATGATGCTCGTGTAAGGATGTTAGTACTTATCCCAATTATGTAGGTTATGTCACATTCAAATAATTCAGATTACAACAATATCTATATTTCAAATTTTAACTTAAATGTTCAAAAGCATTGATTTTTAGTAGCTAATGGTTATTTATTTTGAATCAGGAGTTTATGTATACTTGAACAATGAGTGATCACTTGGTGTTGTGTGCGGACCGGCTCATAACGTCGGCGACCTTAGAATCAATGCGAAGGGCCGAGTCTGATAAGTTTGCAGGGCCTTTTGAGGAAGGCACTTCAACTCAAATTGGGCTGCGGTCCAATGTGGACACTAATGAATGGGGTGTGGATGAGTTTTCGTTTTCGGACAAAGAAGAGGCAGGTGAAAGAACGGAATGCCGGATTTGCCAGGAGGAGGACCTTGTCCGGAAAATGGAGGCGCCGTGTGCTTGTAGTGGCAGCTTGAAGGTATACACACAAACACATTGTTCTGTATTTAATTGTAATCCTTATTCAAATTCAAAGATGAGTGTTGATATATCCGAATTGTTAATAGATCCACGGAAATGATGAATTGATATCAATGACTAGTTAAACAATTCCACATAAGAAGACTATGCATCGGTTAGGAAGAGTAACATGGTCCATGTCGAGGGTAATGTGAGGAATAGGGGAAGAACAAAATTGCATTGTTAAAGTTAGTAAGGAAATATGTGATAATGTGTGGTTTGATTGAGGCTATGGCCTTAGAAAGAACGGAATGTAAAATAAGGATTGATGTAGTAATCACAAGTAGTTGAAAAGCTTTGTTGAGTTAATTTGTATTTGCGGAATCACTAGATATATTTTGTGGAGAAAGTGAAAAGATTGAATGTTAATCTGGTTTATGTTGTTGTTCAAAGTCGTATAGCTAGATAGCTAATTTTTAATGGAACCCTCTTCAATATTTTCTATACCTGAACTTATGAACAAATTGGTCTGTTATGTGACGAGACTTTCCGGTGGTCACTGTTTAATTTTTTAAAAACTAAGCTCTTTCATCAAGTTTTTGTCCAGTTCTGAGAAATTGATAAAGCAATTTTTGTTTGTTAAAATGATTAATCATCTAGCTTGACGACAATGCAATGACTGCACAAATGCATTCTGGTTTTCTTCTTTCCTTATGAAGTTGTTTGTTTTATGAGAGAACGTTGTTTTCTTTTTCTTTTCTTTTTTTCCTGTTATTTGTTGGTATTTGTTGCCAAATCTGCCCTTGTATCAATTGATTCTTGATATGATTAGTCTGGTTTGTCTTTACTCTTTAAGCTGGAGATGGATTAATTCCATCAATTTGTTTGCTGTGACGATGAATGCATATTACATTCATTCTCCTACTTATACCGAGACATACCAGTGTAGTCACTAAAAGACATTTCATGATAGAAAGCTGCCCGGTTCTTTAAATTTATAATTGTTGATTCATGACAATCATGTATTATCCAGTTCACACACAGGAAATGTGTTCAGCAATGGTGCAACGAGAAAAAAAATACCACTTGCGAAATCTGCAATCAGGTACACAACTGCTTCTCAAATAACCAGAGTACCTTCTGAAAAGAGAAATGCCTGCATTACTTTTTAAATCCTGTTACTTCTGGAAGAATGCATATTCGGGGAATGGGCTTTAAATATTTGTTATCGTCCACCTGATTCTAATATTGGTTTCACACACACATGCGCACACACTTCTTATTGACATTTTCCGGATTGAGGTAAAAAGAAGAAGTCATATTTCTGCTGGAACTATTTATCAATTGGCGTCGCCCTAGAGCTTGTGCCAGATTGAGGCTTATATAGAGTCACATTTATTGATAAATTTGAATGACATCACTTATCTTTGTTAAGTTTCTGATAGTAAAATTTCTTGTATCCCTCCTCTCTCTCTGATTCAAGTATTAAATGCTAAAAAGACAGTCTATATGTTTTAGAAGCTATTTGTTTAATATGTCATTTGAATTGTGACTTTTACCATAGTTTTTCATGATTTTCGTGTTACCTCGTTCAAAATCATGCTAGGTTTACGAACATTACTCTTCAATGACTGTTTACGCAATAGCTAAAAGTGATGAGCTGTATCACTTATTAGCCACAGACGTTGCGATTGTAGATGAAATCCCATGAAAAGGGTTTTATTGAAATTTTATTCTCCCTTCCAGCAAACTGTAATTACTTCTCACTCATTTAGCCACAAACTTCACATCTATTCACTGTTCTGCTTCTTGCATGCTATAACTGCAATCCATGGAAACAAATTCAATATTCAGAAAGAGGAGGAAAGAAATAACTTTTTTGTCAGTTTCTATTTTTGCCCAAATTCCATATGTGGAACTTGATCTTCCCATTTTTTGCCGTCGATTCAAACCTATTTGTTTGTATGAATTTATTTCTGTAACTTGGAAATTTAATTCTGTTCTTTCATTTTATGTCTCGTTATGCTTCTATACAGCCTTACCAAGCTGGTTATACTGCCCCATCTCCACTTCATATTCCTAGATCTGAAGATACAACAGTTGATATCAGGTTACTCCCTCTACTTGCATTGCTATCCTTGATATTATGCTTTTAAGCAATTGTCTAGATTTCCTACAGAAATTTAAATCGCATTTGCTATTATTTAACTGACGAGAGAGAGAGGGTTAGCTTTTGAATGAACAATTGAAGACTTGTTTTTGGTTCTATTCGGTGTTTACTAAAATGCAGCTGTGGTAATTGAAATAGTCTTCTTCTTCTATCTTTCTTGGTGTGCATTAGAAATATGTTTAATTGATTTGGCAGAAGGAGATTTATCTGCCTTTACTTTATCTCGTGATTCTTAAGCATTTCGAATTGTCTTGCAGTGAAAGCCTGACTTATACAGGTACTACTGAGGATGTGCATTCCCCTACGCTTGCGGCAGCAGCAGCAGAACTCCTCCTGGACGGGGAGTATGGTGAGTGTACCACTGCAACTAGCATGAGAACTGCAATTGTCCGATCTACAGTTCTAATAGTAAGGCCTTATATCCAAAATTCAAGCTAGTAATAAATATATGAACTTACACTTTTAGCTATTTGCTGCTTGCTACTATGTCCTTCCAAGTTTGAATGGTTGGGTTACTGTAGTGCATATTTATCTTCTCTGCAGATGACTGAAGAAGCCTGCTTTTTATAAATTCAAAATCCTATTCTAGGCAATTTATTAATGATTTATATCGGAAGTGCATAGTCTAGTAAATCTTTATTCCTCTTAAATCTTCGTATGATCAATAAGTCAGCTGTCAGCCACTCGCCAACAGAAGTCCCATCTTTAATTCTTGCAGTTAATGGCTATTACGCTTATGAAACATGCATTGTCCATTGTGGACGAGGAGGACGCCGACATTTACAACCTGCTATCGGTAAGTGGGACTGCAATCCATTTTTCAACACACAAGTTTATTTTTTCTTTTACTTTGTTAGTCAACACACGAACCTAATACCTTCCCGATTCCACCCACCCTTTCTTATTAACCAACCCAAGCTTTTCGTTGTTTCATGATTCAAATTTATATTTTTGTTATAAATTAGTTGAGTAATAACTATGGCAGGTTTTCTTACTCCGCACCTTGGCTTTCCTTATGCCGGTCTATCTCATGACATGGGTTGCTACCCTCTTACTTCGCCGACATCAGGGACATGTTAGTGATTCGTTTTGCATGGTTAACTCTTTTATGGTACCATAACATAAATTTTTGCAGTGGGCTTTAATAGCTGTTCGTATGGTTTTCGAATCAGGAAGCAGGTGGATTAGCAACGACTAGTTTTACTTTCAGGGCAACAGTTGAAACGAGCATCAGAGTCTGAGAACCTCCTCATGAGTTGCAGGTGACAATCTCGAGCTAAAGAGGAAAATACATGCACAAATGCAAAAGAATATCCAAATTAATCACTCTAGTCAGTAATAGACTAGCAATGATAGAAAATTAATGGCCATTTATACACATGTATGTTGGCATGTTCTTCCATGTGTTGTAACTTGTAGGTCTTATTTTACTTTTCCAAATCGTTTGGTAGAAGTTCAAGAATGTTTAAGCTTCTTACAGATGCCAAGTAGCTTTCATGTTCTTTCCCTTTACCCCCGTCATGTAATATATGTAATTTATAGGAAGCGCGTTTCGTTGGCTTCAACTTGCCTCCGGAAACCTCTGTGTTGCATGGAGAAATTGTGGGCTTGCTTGATTTTGTAACTATGGAGAAACTGGTATTTCTTCTGTCTATGCACAAGCCTTCTGCCTTCCATGAATGAGTTGAGTTGGGCCTTTGCGAGCAACTTCTAACTCATTTTTCTTCAATTCCAAGTGCCTAGTCGTTTGCTCTCAAACAATATCATAGCGGTATGAGTCTGTACAAGAAACTACTGTGTTTGGTCCTCCTAGGACAAGTGTGTAGATGCTTTGGAATGTTGGGCTCTAATGGCCATTTTGAAATGATTATTGTGCCATCAATTCTGATATTTGTTGAGCAACAGAGCCCAAATTTTATGCTTAATCAGCGAGGATAGTTTATGGGCTCTGTTTTTTCGTTTCAACTTTACATGGGTTTGGCCTAATATTGTGCTAAAAAATGGGAGGGTTGATTTCTAATTACCATTAAGGCCCTTTGTGATTTATATCATAATTTCACTTGGATCCCATTTGGAAGCATGAAATGAACACCTTGGAATTAGAGTAGCAAAAAAATTAATTTAAAATTGGACAATGCTTGCATACTCGTTGATGTGCCATTATATCATTGTGGAGAACGAGAACGAGGTTCGAACTCATTGTGACTCGTATTGCTCTTTAAAATTTGAACCTATACTTTTGTAATTTCAATTTCAAAACAGTAATTTTATGCTCCCAAACGTAACTTTATGTAAATCTCATTAATTACCATAATTATAAATAAAATACCAAAAGTATAGCAGAGACTTGATGCATGTAAGACATAAGATCCATAATAATATGACCAATTGATATTATATTAGGTAAATAAGACATTTAAAATATAAGATCAAGTAAATAATATGACCACCCTCATCAGGTAAAATCCAGTGGGGTGAGTTAAGTGATACATACAACTTGAACCATTTCAAATGATCAGATGATTCAGATTGAACAAAACAAACCCCCCAACAAAGAGAAACCACAAAGACAAAATAGACACACACACATATATATATATATATATAGTTAGTACTTAGCAGTAGTAGCAATAGTAATATGATGCTATATATATATATATGGGACTATAATAGTAGTCTTAGTAGGGTCTTCTTAAGGGCACTTGGGACCTCCCTCCTTGGTCTTCCAGTTGTTATAGCAAGGGCACACTGCCTTGTTTCCATAAAAGCCAGGGGGCACACAAAGGCACTTGCTACAGCACTTCTGACAGAAGAACATGCATGGCTTGTGGTACTGTGTCTTGCTACACCTCCTTGTGCATTGTGATGGGCACTCTGGTCATTTCACACCCAAACAAAAAACAAACATCATCATCAATTACCTTTTGACACTTTTGACCATTTGTCAACATATGTGCAGAGAAGTGCTCTTTTTCAGTTACACTTTTGACTACAGTCCAAATCTCTTTGACTAGCTAAAGGTAGTAATAGTAATTAATTATCTTCACCAGGGTAAAAAGGGCATTAGAAAACCAGACCCGTATCCTGCGCACCAGGGCACATTCTATGATAGTAAACGTGGTATGCATACTAAAATAAGCAGTTAGTTGAGTATGGTACCAAAGTAAAAATAGTAGTAAAACCCAAGAAATGGAATTTTTTATCATTATATATATATTTTATATTTTATATAATATCAGTAATTTTGGGTAGAAAAATGTTAAATGGTAGTAAAAATTAAGCATATACTATTTATTAAAAAATGGGATGCAAAATGAAGGGAAAGAAAAAAAAATTAAAACCCAAGAAATGGAATTTTTTATTATTATATATATTTTATATAATATTAAATATCAGTAATTTTGGGCAGACAAATGTTAAATGGTAGTAAAAATTAAGCATACACTATTTATTAAAAATGGGATGCAAAATGAAGGGGAAGAAATAAAAATGAGAGTAGGATTTGAGTACTCACGGTAGCTCTTGAGACTTCCAGGACCATAACCTTTCTGTAATATTCATAACAACAAAAACAAAACGACACAAAAATGTAAGCATT
Organism: Cornus florida; assembly: GCF_030987335.1. NCBI lineage: Eukaryota > Viridiplantae > Streptophyta > Magnoliopsida > Cornales > Cornaceae > Cornus > Cornus florida. The sequence goes on along the minus strand of NW_026775577.1, from coordinate 6,721,157 downwards.
TTGTTCAAAAAATCAAATCCTACACATTAATTTCCATTTAAAAAAAGAAGGGGAAATGGAATAAAACATACATTGTTGTGATGCCCTGATGCCAAAACCTGCAAGACGAGATCAAGAAAATGTGTGTCATTACATGGTGGTACATCATATATGCATGTGTGTGTGTGTGTGTGTGTGTGTGTGTGTAAGTGTATGCATTTTCTTATATTTGATTGAGAGGTGTTACCATGGTTTGAAGCATGGAAATGGCAAGGAGTGCCAAGAGCATGAAAGCAGCAAACTTAGGCATGGCCATTGCTATGAGCAAACCCCCAAACCCCACAAAGAGATGAGGAAAGGCAGTGCACAAAAGATGGAGAGTTGAGAGGGGGGTTTGGTACAAAGTTTGCTGTGGTGGTGTGGGGCTATAAATAGACAGATCTCCCAATGTGAATGGGGTTGGGGGTATGAAGGGTGCTAATCTAATGTATAGTTATTGATGTAGACCCTATGGTCTTTAATTGACAAAGTTCTTCACAGGCAGGGGCATTTATGTCCTTCAACTAACTTCTGAGGTATATTAATTAGAGTGCATAGATATCCCAAGTCCGCATAAACCATAAAGAATGAAGTGTTCACAGATCTGGTTGATCCACATTCCCAGTTTCCCACATGGTCTGTCTTTTTTTAGAATTTCCTTTTCATAATTTGTTCAAACAATTGAAAACCTACCTATCTATGTTTGGTAATTAATCACTAATTGATTGTTCCTAATCATATTTTGGAGAAAAAATTTCTTGCCCATTAATACATATACGTCCGAACATGGATATTATACGGATGGTTCGGATGCGGCCGTTACACAATGCAACGGGTGTAAAAAAGTTTTTCTCTGAGTATTTTTTTTATTTTGCAAATTTATATATATTTTTTCCTTTTTATTTTTACGAAAAGAGCAAATATTCATTAATTTGAGCATGTGGCACAGTCATAATGAACCTCTACACTTATATTTGAGAGAAGAATAATCAAATTCTCGTTAGCAAGATTATGAGAGACAAGATATCTAGTTAACACATGACTAATATGGTATTGTTTAGTGGCATAATTGGTAGAACACCCAATTCCCGAATTCTTTAAAAAAAAAAGAGAGTAGCGAGAATGATAGTGAACTCAACCTATGTCATGCCTCGTCTCAACTTGTATAGATATTATTTTGTCTGCACTCTCTTTTCTCGATGGTCACTATTTGTTCAAAATGTGTTTATATGATTAAGGAGTGTTCACACGTATAAATGTCATGAATTTTTTCACCGGATAATGTGGAATGTCACAATCATCTCCTCCTGAGACTTAGCCTCCTTATTGGCAGACTTGCATTGCCTTAAGCACACCCCCCATTTTCAGCTAGGCTCTGATATTATTTATTGTGAACCCATCCTGACTCGTGTAGATAGTGTTCGTTTTGTACACTCTCCATACTCACGAATTTAAAACGCACATGGAGATAGAAGTTTCCGACAATTATATGCAGACACCTCTTTTGAACAAAATCGCAAGCAACTAGGGAAGAAAAAAAAAAAAAAAAAATAGCCTCCTTATTGGCGGACTTGCATTGCCTTAAGCACGCCCCCCATTTTCAATTAGGCTCTGATATCATTTATTGTGAACCCGTTCTGACCGTGTAAATAGTGTTTGTTTTGTACACTCCCCACACTCACGAATTTAAAACGCACATGGAGATAGAAGTTTCAGACAATTATATGCGGACAACTCTTTTGAACAAAATCGCAAGCAATTAGGAAAAAAAAAATACTAATAAATAAATGGCAAGTCATTTCATTAATGTTTATAGTGAACATAATGTGTGAAGTGAACACTATTTTTTAACGGGAATTAATGTCATTTCATTAATGTTTCCCTTCACAATTTGAACTTCTGTAGTATTTAATTGTATTTAACACATTAATAAGAAATCCAGAAGTAAATAACTTTGTAACGAGAGGCATTTAAAAGGGTTTTTTTTTTTTTTCCCTGACATTTAAAATGGTTGGTTAAGTAGATCGTACAGTGAGGGCCCATTTGAAGATAAAAAGTCAGGAAAAAAAGCAAGTGAGAATTATTCTAATATGGAAAAGAAAAATTAAATTAATCAAAAAAAGGAAAGCTTTGCCTTCAGAAAAGAAAGCAGTCGTAGCCAGATCTAATCAATGCCATGTGCTATGCCTTTCGCCTCTGAGCGAAATCACATGTCCCAAAAGTGCGCCCCTTTGACAAAAGTGCGCCCCGTGCGCTGTAGCCCATCCTCCTCTCTCTCTCTCACACACACACACACTCACTCGTGCTACCCCAACACTCCCTTGCCTCATTGTGAGTTCTACTTCCACCGACAGGTGTGGGAATGTTTAACTAGTCCGGATCCTCGGCCACAAATGTTGTAGTGAATCGAACGGTTCACGGACATCATCATCATCATCATATATATATATATTGCACCGGATACCAATTTTATATGATCTTTGTGTCACTTTGGTACCGTATATCACTCTAGGAGTCATAAGACTTTACACGAGAGTGAATTTTAGTCCTTGTAGGACTGTTCTCATCTCTCCCAATGCATTCGAACAATCCACACCATTGGAGATAATCGGAATTTATAAATTTACACACTAGTTTGTGGAAACTTAAACTCTCACTTTTTATTTTAAAAGACATGAGAAGTAACCATTATGTCACAAACCTTTGGTTAACTTCGTATGGTTTACAAATTATAAATATATATATATATATATACATATATATATATATATATTCATATGTACATGTTGTCTAGTATAGTTATAATTCAAACATTTCAAGGTACTAATGATGTTAATATGTATGAGGCAGTACAAAAAAGAATCATACTTCTTGTCATATTATAGTAAGGAATTTACATAATTGTGTTTGAACATGTCACATGTGCAAGGCCATTGACCACATTGCATGCAATATGCCAAAATCACTTATTGAGGTGGGTTATTTAATAAGATCGGTTGAGCCAACCAATTGCATTCTTTAAAAAGGCCATGTCTATATAGACCAATCCATATATAGTGATCAATTTCATATTTCAAGTGGTCACAGAACTATATGCATAGATGAAGAAGATCAATGTGCTTATACGAATATATAAAAAAGAGTTGATGATCATTATGTCATCCTCGCCCACAAATGTTGTTGTGCATTCAACGGTTCACGAACATCATTGTGTATGTATATATATAATTATGTATATGTGCGATGCGGTACAATACCTACATTGTCATGCACCGGATTCCACTTCTACATGTGAATTTGGTACCGTATATCACTCTAAAGAGTCGTAGACTTTACACATAGAGTGAATTTTAGTCCTAGTAGGATGATCCTCATCTCTCCCAATGCACTTGAACAATTTACAACATTAGAGATAAATCGAATTCATAAACTTACACACTAACTTGTGGAAACTTGAACTCTCACTTTTTATTTTAGGAGACATGAGAGATAACCATCATATCACAAACTTTTGGTTATCATAGTATTACAAATTATAAAAATTTATATATATATATATATATATATATGTACATGTTGTCTAGTATAGTTATAATTCAAACATTTCAAGGTACTATTGATGTTAATATGTATGAGGAAGTACAAAAAAGAATCATGTTTGTTGTCACATTATGGTAAGGAATTTACAGAATTGTGAGTGAACATGTCACATGTGCAAGGCCATTGACCCCAATTGCATTCTTCAAAAAGGCCATGTCCATATAGACCAATCCACACACACACACACACACACACACATATATAAAACTTATATGCATACATGAAGGAGATCAATGTGGTTATACAAATACATAAAAATGAGTTGATGATCATGTTCATGGGTGGTCCACATCCATGAAGGGTTCGTGCATTGCACGTATAATCACGGAAAAAAGGATGATTGGTATGTACTTCTTACTTGAATCATGTTCTGCATGTGGATATGTTTCAATCCTCACATGTCGCCATATTATTTTACCAACATATTTCATGTCTTCTTCATTGCATTATTTGCGCCCGCGCGCACACACATATATGTAGATTCATAATAACAATTTGTTTAAGTTTATAGTGGATTTTGGCTCAATAATAAGATTGCTTCATTGTGATTTAGATGTCATAATTTTTGTGTAAACAGAAATAAGGTATATCCACAATGGTAAGAGTATCGTGCACTATTCAAATGTATTTTAAAATTTTGTAGGGGCAAATTATATGGGTATATAAAATCTGATTAGGATTTAAGCACATGAGTCAATCCTGTTGAATTTAATAAAAATAATAGTTAAACAATTCATTGATAAATTCATTGATGTTGCAACTTTTATTCATTAAACAATGATCGCGTAAAATTTATCTTTGACCACTACTATTTTGTAATTGAAGATTATCTTAAATTATTACAGGGTTAGACTGTATTAGCTCTTAAGCAAGCGATCTAATCCTCAATTGTAACATTTCTTGTTTGTAATGGTACTGTAATTTGTCAACACGTTTAATTCTATTTTCAACACATTTACTTTTGCCTTTTAACACATGTACTTTGTTTTTCAACGCATTAAATTAAATGGATGAAATATGCTACACAAGATGCGGGCTCGGGCTCGGGCTCAGCCTCATTTGTGGTACTATATTTGTACGGGGCCAAGTTAGTTATTGGGCTCACGCTCTTCCTCACAGACCTCACCATACCCAAGATGAGTCTTTCTCTCTCAAAGAATATTTGATTTAGGAACTTAGACTCGTTTGTTTCGACGTAAAATATTATTTTTAAAAAATATTTTTCTTTTTCAGGTAAAATATATTTTTTATTTTTACTTTGTTGATATTTGGCAAATGTTTACGTCGAGGTTTAGGTCGAGTCCATCAGACGGGATATATAAAATAACTTGTCGAAAATTTATGGATAAATTATTTTTGTTAAATTTTAATATATTTTTTTTTCATAAATATTTTATGACAATCAAACACCAAAAAAAAAAAAAAATTTTTTTGAAAAATATTTTACGTTCAAACAAACAGAGCCTTAAGGAAGAAAATAGAGAACGGGTGAGGGCCTCTAAACTTGATGAGATACAGTAGTTTATTTAATAAGAAAAACAAAATAATTAAGGCGATCTAGGCCCTTGATGTAACAAGTCTAAAAACTACCCACATAAGTTGGTTTAATTTATAGAAATTTATGTACAAATGCAAAAATGACCATGACATTGATTTAACCATTCTATTTATTTTAAGCTACAATGTAAACTATCACGATATGATCCAAGAGAGACCCTTTCATGACCACCCAAGTTTGGCTTAATGGTATGTCATTTATCTCTTGAGAGTGGAGGTCAAGGGTTCAATCCCAGATTCTATGTAGTACAACAGCCAATGATGTTGTTATAACATTGGATTAGGGGTGGCAAATGGATGGGTTGAGCCGGGTTTGAGCTGGGTTGAAAATGGGTGGGTAAAATGTATAGGGCCAATCCGCTATGACCCGTGGGCCCATTAATTATTATTTATTTATTTATTATTTTTTTTTCGAAAAGTTTTAAAATTTTATTTAATAACAAATAAAAAAACACAATCTCAAACTCAGTAATATTTATCGACTCGTTTTAGAGGGAGAGAAGTGAAGGAAAGAGAAGAAATTTCTCGAGAGAGAAACTCAGAGAGAGGGAATTGATGAGAAATAAATTTAGAGAGAGGATAGTGAATGAGAGAATTTTAGAGAGAAAGAAATGAGTTGAGTGCAATATAGAATAGATGTGTGTTGTGTGCTTATTATGTGATGGGTTGAATATGTATTCAACCCATCTTGACCATCAAATTAAGTGATTAAAAATTACTCAATTCATTTTTGAGCCATTTTAAATATGGTTCACTCAATACTATTAAAAAGCGTGCAGATATAGAAGGATTGCTGTGTTGTGACTCATTTTACCACCCCTAGTCCGACTTCTTCAATTCCTACGAAGACACCAAAAAAAAAAAAAATTGGTTTTATCACCATGGGTCTTCTAAACTTTCTAAAAAAAAAGAAGTCCAATAGAAAATGCCATTTGATCTTTGGGCTTTTTAGTCAGACAAGTTGTTGTGTAGGACAAGTAAAAATTTAGGCTCAAGTAAATCTCCTCTAGACATATGTACCACCAGAATGTGGGCCAAATTTGCACTATGCGGATCGAGTCAACCCACCAGACTTTTGGGCCAAATTTGCTCTATGCGGACAGTAGAATTTGGAACGAGTCAAATCTCGCAATTGTTACTTGATTACCCGCAGCTGTTCTGTCACAAAATACTCACTATGGATGGTGCTCATGCAGAATTTTAACTAGGTTGAGTTGATTGTGTAGAATTGACAATGAATTGGAATTTCAGTTTTTGCTGTTTGCTTCAGATTTAGATTTTTTTTGAAATTTATTTAGAATTTTGTACCTGTTTATTATAAATTTTTTTTCTTCATACCATTAGGATAACAGAAACAAAAAAGATTAAAAAAAAAAAAAAAAAAAACCAAACCGATTCTGAAGCTAAAACAGATGACCATATTATAACATGTTTATTATAACATGAGGACAATTCAGATTTTCATGAGGACAATTTTTTATTTTATTTTATTATATTTTTTCAATTTTCCATTTTTCTGATTCCCTTTTTCCTTTCTAAAAGTGGGGATATCATGGGTTAATAGACCTCTTGTCCACTCCTTTATGTAGTCTTAATATGTAAAGATTTATTCTCCTGTCCACTCCTTAAGATGCACCGGTGAGAATAATAAGATTAGTTGACTAGAATGTAAGATACAAATAAATCAATCAAAATTAATATATAATAAAATAATAAAAAAATTAGGATAAATATATTCACGAGATTTGAACAAATTACAATTAGATTGTTTAAGAGATTTCACGTGTATGTTCAACATCTCTAATTTTTTTCTTTCCAGTAGATCTGTTTGACCAAATTTTATAAAATATCAAATTTATTGATTTTTTATACTCAAAATAACTTTTTAACCTTCATTAAACGAGTTTAGAATTTGTGTGTAATTTATCAAAATCTCATAAGAGTTAAAATGATTTACACAAAAAATTTTGAAAAATTGAAGAAAAATATGCTCTTCCATCTTATCAAATCTTATAGTTTTGAAGAAATGAATATAATTTTAAAATATTGAACAAAATTTATGTGGCTAAGTTTAGGATAAATGTTAAAATGATAAAATATTCTGTTAACCTTATCCTATTTTTATTGCCGAAAGACAAATTAAAAAAGATGAGGCCACAGTATGCTCTTCCCATTCGATCAAATCTTATTGAGAATTAAATTGGGTGCTTTATGAGCCCCTCATAAAATTGGGTGGGGGTCCATGGAATCTCTCTCTCTGATGTTGCAGAAGATTAAAGCACATCTCCCCCACTAATATGACCTTCATGACCCTGCGCTTTTCCTCCATATAGAATAAGAAAAATCCCAAATCAAGCCCTTACTTGTAATCTTGTGTTAATTATTTTAAAATATTGCTAAAAATTCACATTACATGTCTCTATTGTCAAAGCAAATGTGGTTCTTGTTAGAGTAATGCACAACTGCAAAACTGTTTAGTACAACTGTTCACAGCCAATACTTATCTTCACAACAATTATTGCACTTGGACATTAGCTAGCAACAGCTTTCCAACTTTGGCTCATTCCTTTTCCTTATACACCATACGCATATACATATACATATACTTATACATATACATATACTTATTTGTTGGGATTTTGTTTTGTTTATCATTTGACTAATAAGTGAGTGATGAATATCTGAACACACAAATAATTCGAATCTGTTTGTTTTATAATTATAAAAATATTTTTTTATTCTCAAACAGAAAATAAAAAATAGTACAAAAATCTCTGTTTGGTTCAGTTTTCAAAAAACTGTTTTATGAAAACACAGTTATAAAATTTTTTGTTTTTAAATAATTTTAAAAGATTGTTCGCTGAGAATAATTTTCTGTTATTTAAGTTCTTAAAAACTGTTTTTAGAGTTACAAACTAAGAAAGTCCTTCATTTTCGAAAATATTTAGTATGTATTCAATTCAGAACGAGTCTTTCTTATTAATACCGTTCAAATGGCCAAAAAGAAAGAGAGAGGAAAAGAAGAGAAGATGGAATCAAATGGACTCAACTAATTTGAACTTTGTCATTGTCATAACGTTTTTCCCCCAAGGGAAAACCCACAAAAAATTGAGGTCTCCATTACTAGTCAGAAGACATTTCACTTCAAAGGAAAAAAATGTAACTTTCATTTCACATCAATATGATAATCTCTTGCAATTTTAGAATTTCAATAAAGGTGTTAGGTGTATTTAATTGCTTATAACAAAAAACACCCCAAAACTGTGTGTGTGTGTGTGTGTGACATAGTCTTGTTATCTCTCTTTGAAGTCCCCTTTATATCTTTTCACTTAATTTAATTCTTCTTTGTTCTTAATGATAAGAGCCGTTAGTTCCCTTACTTAGATTGCATCACCTTGATCATTTCCTAATCTTACTACAATGTCCTCTATATATATATACATATTTATTTATTTATTATTATTTTTTTAAAGCTCTTGCACACTAGTTTCTCGATCAAAATTTCCTACTATCACATTTTTTCTTCTTTACTTTCATTCTATAGTTGAAATTCATGACTATTAATAATGAATTTTATTACCATAATGGTTTGAAATTCACTTGTAAGCAACTAGTAATGAAACTCACCATTGATAATGATGAGCTTCAAAATCCTCTACAATCACATTTTATTTTTATTGTTTCATTAAATTTATCACTATTAATGATGAATTTTATTACTATAATAGTATAAAATTCACCTGTAAGCAACTAGTAACGAAACTCACTATTGATAGTGCTGAACTTCAAAATCATTTACAGTCACATTTTTTCTTTTTTACTGCTTCATACGGTGGTTGAAATTGATTATTGTTAATGATGAATTTTATTATTATAATGGTGTAAAATTCACCTGTAAGTAACTAGTAACAAAATTCTCCACTGATAGTAATGAATTTCACCCACAAACCACGAAAAATTGTGACTGGATACCAGATTTTGATCCTTGCTCTCACTTCTATTCTAATATGTAAGACTTTGGGTTAAAAACTTTTAACTTGGGTAAAAATTTAATTGCTGTGTAAGCAATATATTATTTAATGGATCTATGTATGCTACATGTTAAATTCAATTATAAGTGGTTAGCAATTTGGTGAATTATTGGGCCAAGAATTTCTGGTTTTGAATGATTTGAGTTGGATGTGCTTTCAACATCCAAGCATTGATTTGTGAACTTGCATTATGAACTTGCCACCTTTGATAATAACTTCATATCATGTTATGTCAAACTTGTGTGTTACCATTACTTACCACCTTTGTTGATGTCTTCACGTGGTCTTTCCAATGTTATATATATATATATATATATATATATATCTTCATAATCAACATAATAATAGTAGATGTCCACTGCAGCTTTTTAGCAAAGTGTTGTCTACTCAAAGTACTAGACTCATATTGTTGTATAGAGTATCTTTTAGCTATTATCTTATGTAACTTGTTCATGTTTTGTTGTACTTTGTCAAAGATTGTGAATTGTACAAATATTTGAAAAGCAATCTATTATATGACACTATTATAAGAAGTTTATGTTGATTGGTTAAGAGGATATGTAGCCCTTGAAATTAAGAACATGTCAAAGGACTCATGTGGGACTATGTGTAACCTTATTTGGCCTACTCCACTTTTTTTTATATTTTTTTTTCTATTCCTGCCAAAGCCATAACTTTTTCACATGTTATAGTGTTCTTGAGAAGAAAAAAAATTTGTTTATTTTTATATCATTCCCTTCTATTATTTGGCAGATATCATTAACACAAACTACTATTTACTTTTGTTTACATGGACTTGGACACTTTTTATTCCCTTTTTCTTCCCAAAATTTAATTACAATGTGTGTGACATCTAATAATAATAAAAAAAGCATAGTGAAAGATCATTGTCTATGTTTATATTTTAAAATAAAATACTAAAATAATCTATTAAGTCCCTCGAATGAAGTCATGTACCCTTGGTACAAAATTATCGCAATCCTAAAGAAAATTTGAAGTAAAAGGTTCTTTAATAATAAAATAAGTTAAAATTTTCTTTTTTATCATAAAATGTATATTGCTTTTCTTTGAGTTATGTGTGTTTTTTCGGCATGAATATCAAACATGGTGCGATAGACAATATAAACTAATGCTATATTTGATGGCGCCGCATTGGTGCCTTAAATTTGAGATTTTAAAAAAATTAGTACAAAATTTGAATTAAATTTCTTGCAATCTTAAATTTAAAGTATCGATTCAAATCAAATCTAAATTAAGATTTGTATAGAACAAAATGGAAAATGTGGGAATCACTCTCACTAATTTTTATTGTACTGGAGAAGAAAAGGACAGAAAAGTAAGAGGCATTTGAGTGAGTTCTTAATACATCACAATTTTTATTTATATTCCTACATGATAGGAAAATAAGAGAAATTATAAATTGACACTTACATTTTCTGATAATACATTTTTGTATAAATTAATTTCTTATTTAATGCACTCACATAAAATCAATAGAAAATGGTTAATTTTTTTTTCCCTCTCTTTCTTTCTAATTATTGTAACACAACATTAATTTAGATCATGATATTTTTCATCACATTTTCTCTCCTCACGTAAAATATCGTTTAATGATTTAAAACTCTTATATATATATATATATATATTAGTTGGTATACACGTACCTCCACTAAGACTTAAACTTTTGACATTCTTTTGAGAAGTAGAGGCTTGGTACCACTGGACTACTAACCCGTCGGTAACTCTTTTACATCAACTACCAAATAGCTTCTAATTTTCCCATTCTTGAAAAGAGGGAGGGATTCAAGTTTCAATGTGAATAAAAATGCAGTGAAAACTAATCAGAGAAATATATATATATATATATAATTGACTTTTGAGTTGTATTTTGAATTTGTTTTTCTTAAAAAAATAAAGATGGTATTGTTAAAGATGAAATGATGTGAAGTAGTGAGAAATTATAGAATTGTACATAAATATTGAGTACAACATGAAAGAAGCCTAATTGATTAAATGCTTGATGATCATTTGTTGTCCCTCACCATCAACCTCAAACCTTCGATTAATCACTCTCACCATAACAACAGCTCTACAAGATTGGGAAACAGACACAAATTAGCAAATATTGACTTGTCATAACAATGTTTCTATGACTTTTTAGTTAAGGTACCACTTAATTGTAACTTACAAGAGACGTAGAAGAAGAAGAAGAAGAGGACAAATTCTATGATATATAGTCCATAGCAATCCCATTCAGTTACGGTATGACGAAAGTCCCACTTAATTAGAGTTATGATAAAGTCCAAAGTGTAACCATATTGACCCGACCACATAAATGTTTGTGTAATGGCCATACCATTCTAATACCACTTTTTCAAATATTTGACATCTAATGTGTGACACACGCGCGAAGAAATTAGGAGTCATTTTAATATTACGCTGCACAAGTATGTACCGTTAAATATTTATTATTTTTATTTTTTTTGAGATTTGGTGCATGTGTTTAAGGAATCCCTTATCGCTTTCTTTGTGATACATATGTCGATCAAATTTTATAAAATGAAATATAATATAAGAATAAATAATAATGATTTTTCACATTCAAAGTCACTTTTCAATTGTCCCAAACAAATTTAGAGATTTTAAAAGTAATAAATGTTGTATGATTTACTGTGTATAATTGCCTGAACCACGGAAAAAGTCAGTGTAATTCCTTCTTCTTTTTTTCACATCATTTTTTGTTCCTTTTTTGCCAATCTTCTCCTTTTCTCTTGAAAATCAAATCATTTTATGAGATTGAAATGAAATAAGTTTTGGAGGGTGGAGGAAACGATTATTTTAAGTAAGATATTTCTGCTCACGTACACAACTCATTACTCTTGGTTGTTTGAGATCGGTGACATGAATTTTGTTTCGATATTCTTATTTAAGAGCAAAATCTCAACTAGTCAATATTGTCATATGTAGGTAAAAAAAAATTGCTATATGATCATATGTTTATAAAAACAAATGGTTATTACCCCTATTTTAAAGATGAAAAAAAATACTTTTTAAGTTATTTGTCAAAAGAAACAAAAAAAAAAAAAAAAAAATCATAATATAATGTCTTTGTCTCGTAATATCATAAAAACCAATGGAATATGGTATATACCTTTTGATATCATAGTTTAAATATATTACACAATATGCACACTCCAGTATGTATAATTATTTTGGGGATGCAATGCAATAAATGAAAGTTGCATAATTTTAAAAGAATAACTCAATAGTACTCTTACCTTACCTCACATTTTTGGATGTTAAGAGAGTTCGAATTATTTGGGTGTCACTCAAATTTTGGGGATTGGGAATTTATAGTAACTCATTTCAAATAATTTTTTTAATAATTATTAAAGGTATGCGACAATCATATCTACAGTGATAAATTATGAAGTAATATGAAAAGTTCGATAACACCATTGTTATATATGTATATATATATAACAAAACGAAATTAAAATTGGCAGATTATTGTATCATTGAATGTGTTCTACCTAAAAATAATTGTGTTACAAGCTTTGAAAAATGTTGTTGCACAATGCCACAACATTGCATGTGGCACGCAAACATCGATGATTAAACCTTAGGAGCCCCATGATTGGACTTCTGGTGCAATCAAATCTCTGACGTACGATTCCCAATTCTTTAAATCAATATTTTTAATGAAAACAGAGAGAGAGGGTCATACAGTAATAAAATAATCAGCACCGTAGTCAGTGCACTGAACGGTTTCGGTTCAGGAAACAGTAACGCAATAGTGTAGGCCGCAAAGTAGCATATCCAAATTTCCACCCCGTGACCCCTAATTTGTTCTCTCCCCTCTCATGTTTTACCAAAAAAGAAACTTAAAGTACTAGTAATCAATTTTGACTTTAATAATATAAATTCTCAACCAGGTACGTGTGAAGGTGATACGTGTCAACCAAAGAAAGCAAAAGTACGTGCCACGTGTCACTAGTAGTGTACACGTGTCACCAGACCAACCATCGCGGTGAAGATTAAATTATGGTTATTAATGACTTAAGTACTCGTGATTCATGCACTAAACTCCAATTTGCCGATGTTTGTGGGGTGCATTCTATTTTGGGCCAACTGTTACGGCGTCGTATTGCATGTCTAAAAAGTAAAATCTGAATAGTGCACCGACTCCAAGGCAAAGATGCTTCCTTTCTCTTTAGAACCGTCAGATTCGAATAGTCACTAATTGAACGACTCAGAAGATTCTGTCCGAGTGGATGAAAAGAACACCCCTAAATTCTTTTTTTTTTTTTTTTTACTTTTTTTTCCCCAATCATTTTTGGATATAAACTCTTGAAATTTAGGGGATAAAAGAGCAAATCTACATTTTTAAGGCCTAAAATAACAGTAACATATATATATATATATAATTTCAATAAAATGTTAACAAATAACAAAAATATATATATTGTCTACCAATTTAAAATTAATTTTAATCTTATTAATATTCAGCTTGATATAGTATGATTTTTGAAAAATAAAGGAAATATAAGGTATTCGAGTTATGATATTATAAATTTGTGGGTGTCTTTTTGTTGGAATTTTTTTTTTTAAAAGAACCATAAATACAGTTTTGAGCTTTTTTATTAAAGTGCTAATAAATGTTTGAATGATTTGTTTTTTTTTTTTTTTAAACTAATGTTATATGCTTTCTCATATGTTACACCTCCAGGAAAAAAAATATTTTTTATACTAGTAATTAATTAATTGAATAATGAAATGCCTGGGTGGCATGTTATTCTGACAAACAATACACTTTCGTAAAAAGACAGTTTTACCATCAGTAAAGTTGTATTTTTACCCTATACATGCACCACATCGCATGCATGTATGGCATCTATGCATCGGACACTAAAACAAGGAAGGGTATGATTGTACTTTCTGAGCACCAAAAATTGAGAGGGGCAATGTAAACTTTTTTAAATCAAGTGGTACATGTATCAAAAGTAGAAATGAATTGGGGGGTGCCCAAATCAATAGTGAATGGGTTTAAAGCGTCCAGTCCCATTCTGGTAGCTTTCACAAATTAAGGTGGGCTACAGACTTGCAGTATACGTCTCAGTACTGCAGGTCCTGTTTTCGTAAAAATTCCAAACAAGTTAACTTCACTGATTCAAAATCAGAATTTTATCCCATTCAACTCAGTGCGGACCGAGTTCGAGAATTACCCCCACTTACCACATAATTTTACTAAGGTAATAATTGAGGACTTGTTTGGCATTGCCTTTTTTTTTTTTTTTTTAGTGATAGTATATATATATTTTTAATAAGGTAAGAAGGGTTAAAAGTTAGATTATTAGGTTAGAGTCAAAGTCTGGCACTACAAAATCTACCGAATTCACTATTAACTCACTGGACTATCGAGACATCTGCATTATTAAGTATACTATTACTATAGCAAAACAAAATATCAAAATACATTTAGTAAATTTTGTTGCAATTTGAATAGTAGTACGTTTGTTGTCAAAAACAAGCACAAATTACAAACACCAAATTAGTGTTTTTATAACATTTTCGCACTATAGCAAAATACCAAAAAAAAAAAAGAAAAAAAAGAAGACTCTAAATGACCTTTTTTAATTGGCCATTTTGTTTTTGAATCCGGCAATACTTTTTCTTTTTTCCAAACATGTTTTTTATATTTTTGTTTTCAAAAATTTTACAACAAAATTTTACATAACAAACATACTTCCAATCACTATTGAACACACCTCACAGATAAAATGTTACGTATTTCTTTTTTCTAATAAAAACAAAAACGTAAAATAAAAAACACTTGCAAACAAGCCCTAAGTGATGAGACACAACTGAATCATTAGCCTAACTATTATAACTTCTCTATTAAAGCAGAGGTGTGAGGGAATTAAGTCTTGCAGCAGATATTTGTGGATATGAGTGTAATTTTTTTTTTTTTCAAGAAATAAAAAATTAAAAAAAATAGGGGAAAACAATTTATTTTATTTTTTAGTTAAATAGATTGCGAATAAAAAGAATAAAATTGTACAAAAGAACAAAAGAAACTCACAAGGTCAAGGAACATACCCCTAGACTCGGCTTAAGTAGTCACTATAGTTGAAGTGTACTTTATATCTTGTTAAGTTGTGAGGTCATGAGTCATGACTGATTTAATGTTTAATTTAATATTTGTTGATTAAATAAAGGTGTTGAATGGGAATATCACCTATGAATTTGTCTATTTAGCAAATTGACCTTAAACCGCCCAAGACAGAATTTTTGACTCATAATAATTTAGTGAAGATGCACTTAATCCTTTTAAATAATAATTTTGAAACAGCGAAGTAACAAAATAAATTCATCTAAGATATATAATAAAATTTTCAGAAATAATATGTTTCATGAACTCAAAATTCAATCTGCATCAAATTGTGCAAATAATCCAAATTAAGTTCAAATTATTATATTTTGAAAGCACAGTTTTATTCCTGAATTTTATCTCTAAAATGCCTATCACTTTTCCTTTTCACACTAAGGTGGTGTGGGTTCACTAAACTTATTAGTGCACATGGACACATGTGAGTATTTGGTCATTCTTGGAAAAAAAAAAAATAGAAAATTGCTTGACATATGTAGGACTAAAGAGTTGTGGTAATGTTCCGTTGAGTGGAATTGGAGCCTTAGAATTAACATTGATGGAATTAGAGAAAATTTTATTCTCGTTTAGCATGCGCTTTGTTAGGCGTTTTGTTTTTGGTTAAAATAAAAATAGTGTAGGAGTGTTTTGAAAAAAAATTGAAAACACGTTTAGGAACGATATTTTGTTGTGGAAATGACGAAAACAAAAATATGAATAGTTATGATTTTGGGTTATGAACAATTATTAAAATAAAAAAAAATAATTTTTTGGTATTTTGATTTTGGATTACTTTTTCACGAAATATTTTAGCACGGTGTAAAATAAAATAAGAATTTACCAAATATGTTTTTGTTATCAAAATTAATACTGTAACAATTTAAAAATAACAAAAACAAAACAAATGCTAAACAGGTCTAATAGATTCAAAACTACTATTATTGAGATAAATATATATACATATATAAAGATAAAAAATACATTAAACTAGTGAGTCAAAACAATGGTGATACTACAGCAAATTCCTGACAAAAACAAGCAACACACGACACAACACAGTGATTCAGCCGAGTCAAACCATATGGATTAACAAAAAGACACAGACTTCAAATCTGCTGAGTCAAACCGTAGACTTACAAAAGGCAGTGTAAATAAGCTTATTTATTACACACAACATTTAAACCTCGAGTGGGGTCCAACAAGTTAACCAGAGATTAGAACCAGGGTTAAAAATGCAAGTGGTTAAGAAGGACAACCACAAAACCCAGATTTTTATCATCTTCAGTCATCACTTCTCATCATCATCATCACCACCAAAAAAAAAAAAAAAAAGAAAAAAAAACAACCATCTTCTCTCTATTCCAATCTCTCTCCTATCTCTTTCTCTCTCTAAAACTTCCTACCCATCTTTCATTTCTCTAATCCATGGATATAGATATCCTTGTTTTGCGCACAACCCTAACTCTAAATCTAATCAACTCTTAAAGACCGCTTCACTGTTTATGCTTCAACCATGGACATCATAACCCCCACCACCGTCCACACCGCCGCCTCCACTGGCCCAGTCACAACCGGCGGCGTCAAAACCCCAGAAGCTGAAACCGAGACACCCACACGGATCCAACCCATCAAGCCCTTATCGTTCACTAACGGCGTACTCAAGCGCCACCACCCCCTCCACCACCACCAGCTCAACTCTCCTCCGGTGGTTGTCACTTACAAAGAATGTCTGAAGAACCACGCGGCCAGCCTCGGTGGACACGCTCTCGACGGATGCGGCGAGTTCATGCCTTCCCCCACCGCCTCCCCCACCGACCCCACCTCACTAAAATGCGCCGCTTGCGGCTGCCACCGCAACTTTCACCGCCGTGAACCCGAAGACCCACTTCCCCATTCGGTGGCAACACCCCAGCATGTTATCGAGTACCAGTCGCATCACCGCCACCACCCACCACCGCCTCCGCCCCCACGCGGCGGAGGTGGCCACAGCAGCCCCGATTCCCCATCTCCACCTCCGATCTCCTCCTCGTACTACCCCTCCGCACCCCACATGCTCCTCGCCCTCTCAGCCGGCCTCTCCAGCCACCCGGCCGAAAACACCACCGCGGCGGCGACAACTCCCATTGCAGTCACACCCAACAGCCGGAAAAGGTTCCGGACAAAATTCACACAAGATCAGAAGGAGAAAATGCACCAATTCGCTGAGAAAGTCGGGTGGAAGATTCAGAAGAGGGACGAAGACTTGATCGCAGAGTTCTGCAGTGAAATCGGAGTTGACAGAAGCGTGTTGAAGGTTTGGATGCACAACAACAAGAACACTATCGGGAAAAGAGATGGGAGCAACAGCTTCAACGGTATTGCTAATATTACAAACGGTGCTGATCAGAATGAGAACACCACCACTCACTACCACACCAACCACCAAAACACTGACCACACCACCCCCACCATCACCACCGCCGCCACCACCACCAACAATGGGGAAAACTTAAGCCACCACCACCACCACAACAACAACAATGACAGTGTTGTTCTTCCTCCTAATGTTGTTGCCACTAATGGGTCATCTTCTTCTTCTTGATCTTTGATGATGAAAAATAAGTACTACTACTAGTAGATAGTGAGGGGAAAAAAGCTGGTACTATATATTAGTTAAATTTACCTATTTGTTAGTAGTTTTATTAATGGGTAGTTTTAATTTTCACTTTGTTGAGCATAACAGTGGAGAGAGATTGTTCAACATTTCTTGTTGTTTCAGTGCTTCAATTTACTAATCTTCTTGCTTCTTCTCTTACATTTTTTTTTATTGGGTTATTTTAATTTTTTAATTTTGATGGTATTGTTAATTAATTGATGATCATTTGGTATGATGCTTCACTTTTCATCAGTTTTGGGGATTAATGTTGATGGGTTAGTGGGGATCATGGATTGTTAATGCTATTTTATTCAGTTCTCTGCTTGCAATATGGTAAAGTAATCACTCTCTTTGCTTTTTCTAATTTCTCAATTTTGTTTCAGAGAGAGAATAATATTGTCTGAGATGAAGCAGCAAAAAGTGGTGTATAGTATGAGTGTGGGATGTTAGATATATACATATATTATTTTAATGCCATCTTTATTAGTTCTTTTTCCTGTAGGGAAGATACAGAAATTGATTAATGTTGCTATTATTTATATTCCTAATGTTTGATATTAATTTAGAAGTTAATGTAGGTATCATTTTTTTTTTTTTGGCCTTTTGTCACTTCAGTACTCTTTCACTTTATCTGATTTCTATTACAAATGGATAAGAACAATGTAGGTGGCTTTTTTTTTGTTACATAACTATAGTTTTAGAAATTCTTTGCTTTTTCAGTTGCCATTAATCTACATTAGGCACTCTTTTGAATGTTCTTCACTTTCTCCAAATTAGGTACTCATATATATATATATATGTATATATACAAGGAGTTTATTAATTGCTCAAAGACCACGAAATTCCGGTCATTACAGAATTTGAGTAGGATTAGATACACGTAGGGTTAGGGATGTGTTTTTAGGGTGTGTTATGTAGTTAATAGTAAGCATTATAATATAAATGTGTTGTGGATAACTTGTGAATGAGGTTCGGTGGTTGTGATTTGGAATAAACCATATCCATTAGTATAATTATATATATATAATATTGAATTGGTAAACTAATAGATAGTCTAACCTCTAGGGTTGGTCTTTTGCTAGTGTTGATGATTGATTACCTTATCCATTAGTCGAATGTTGTTTGTTATAATAGTATTTAATTGAACAGGTAAGTGGTACTAATAGATGGTGTAACCTCTTGGATTTGTGTTCCTAATTTCGATGATTTAACTTTCCTTAAAAGGGAAGGTGTGTTGATTATGATTGGACCATGACGAAAGGATTGGGTGTCTTGTCCGTCACACCACCTCTCTCTCCTGCGTGCTGTGTTCTGGTGTTTGGTGATTTGGTGAAGTCAGTGATCTTTGTTTTTGTTGCAGGGTTACATATATATATATATATATATATGTATATATACAAGTTGTGTTGTGTGTCTGATGAGCCTGTGGCCCAACTACCATATTAACCATGGAGTGTGGGTCGTCGGTCCTTTCATAAATTCAGACAGTGGGTAATTAGCTGGATATGTGGGGTTCGTACGATATGTTTGAACACCATGATTATTGTGATTCTATCATTGTTGTCTTAATACATTTACTCTTCCATTTAAATTATTGAGGATTGCTTTTGGTTGTCCAATATTATCCCTACAAAATAGACCGATCCGACCCGTTTAATTTTTAATTTTATTTTTTCAGAGGGTTCAACTTTTATGTAATAGATAAAATGGTGCTTATCTTTCGTGTTCATACTCTACACCATTTATTTTTGTAAGATTCAAGATTCGTTTGTACTTATAAATTTGGATTCAAATTATATCAGACTCGTTAAAATGTACTCTGAATTGATCAGATCCTGGATCAAACTCGCTATAAAACCCTAATTTCAAGTGTGCTTGTATAAATATGCTTTGGAAATTTTCGACCTCTTCGGGAATGGATCATTTTCGATACTTTGACATATAATAACGTGACACATTTTTGATCGTTGGATGAGGTCTTGGAAATATTTGGAGAGGATCTAAATTTCTCACCACTGCCTATTATCATTCGTTAAACTAGGTAAGGTTATATGTCATCTTGTGTAGGAATTCTTAAAAAATTCATGTCTGTATGATTATCCCAACTTATTATTTAAAAGAAATAAGTGTTTTACACGAGTTGGTATAAGTTTGTTTTAAACACTTGCATCCCAATTTCGTTCAAAATTAGGTAGTTTCCACCAAAATTTGTAGAAGGGTGAGATGTGGGTGAGTTTGAAACGAGGACCATAGTTAGATGAGATTACAAATGTGGAAGAGTAATGATTTCAGCATACAACATGACTTTTAATTATGGCCAGTGTTCGAAATTTATCAGCATTATTTTTCCTTCTTTTTTTTTTTTTTTAAAAAAATATATATATATAGATGATCGAATTTTGAAGTCTAACTGAGCATAAGTGTGTATGTAAGAGATAAGGCCGCCTCTACTTCTCCTCAGTTCTCTCTCTACCCTTTTTCTCTCTTTCTCAGCTGCTAGTTCCCATCCCGTTTTGTTCCCTGCTCCTTTCCATGGAGTTTTCACGTCGTTTTTTGTTTTTGTGTGACTAGATTTGATTTTGTTTGGTTTGTTTTCGGCTTGACATGGTGGATTTGTTGTTTTTCCTTTGACTAGATCTCTGATCTAGGTCGATTTTTGTTTTTCCCGACTTGATTTGATTTTGTGCAGAATTGGGTGTGTGGAGGCGTCTTGTGGATGCAGTTTTAGAACTGTTGCCCTGATGATGATCTGAATTTTGATCACTTCCGTTGTTTATCTTTTCTTTTGGTGTTTTCTGTTCTAGAGCGGTAGTTCTTTCTTAACAAATCTACAATCTTTTTTAATTTTTCTTGTTTTGCTTCATGATTTGTATGTTTGACTTGGCTTATGCTTTTGTATTGTCACTTTGACTTGATCTTTGTACCTTTCAAATGATTAAATAAAATAAAAATATATTTATTGTGAAGTTGAAAATTAATAAAAGAAAAGAAAGAAAGATAACAAAGGAGTAATTCTTTGATGGTCATGATTACAGCTGATGATAATAGTGAGACACCCATTTTACTAGTAGAATGCCATTGTTCCACACGGCAGGTTCAGTATTATCAGACATAGCATATGTTGGACATGTGGGTTGTGACGTAACCACAATATTATTGATGGACCACTATTTTTAATCAAAAGATCTAACCCTAAAGTCTTTGGTACCATATATTATTCGGATCCTCCCATGGACTCCTTCCATAAATTATGGTAAAATTTAGTGGGTCGTTGTAGTGATTTACTTGGTGTACCCTTTGTCCTAATTAAACACTCCATGCACTTGGATTGGTCTTTTATAGGAGTATAGGACGAAAATCGGTGGAAGCACATCATTGAGACTGTTAAGAGGTAGCTTATTCCTTCGTCTGATGTTACGTCCGGTACTTATTTAAAAATATGGTTTATGGTTACGGTATTGATTGCGGTACGAATGATTGTTGGTATAAATTGATCAACCCAAATAATTTATGGAGGTGTATAATTGAATCGAACCTTTGAAAAAAGATTACGAACGTGATATGGCGAACCATGCTTAAAATATATTTAAATCATGGTACGCAGTATTGATTGTGGTTGCAGTATAACAAATTCGAACAAAATCAGTGTTGACTGACCAAATCGACCAGTATGAGAGTCTTGAAAAATAATAACGTATCGACCGATATGACGAACCATGATCTAAATAAGTAAGATGATTCAACCGCAACGAGAGAATATGATGCTTTACACCTATTAAGTATTATTAGTAATTCTTTGGATTTGAGTTTCTTTCCAACTTCAACTGAGTGAAATAATTTTTTAAAAATACTTTTGGAGTTTGAATGGTTCGAAAAGTTTCCTTCAAAAATATACAGCAATATTTTACTTTTCATCCGCAAGTACGAATTTATAGCAATGCCTTTCAATTCTCGCAATTTTCATGCATTCCAAACCTTGGAAAAGTAATTTTTTATTACTCACTAGTCTAATCAAATGAATTTTAGATTAGTTTTATTTTTCTTTCTTTTCCTTGGCTTTCTTTTACTTTCATTTCGCATGTAACCAAAATATACCCTCACATTCTAATCGATAAGTGTAACATGGACTTGGGTGGTATCAAATAATACTATTATTATAAATTTTATTATTATTATTATTATTATTTATTTTGATAAGAAATACTCTTACACACTCACTTGTATATATGAGAACTTACACTCTCGACCATCTATTTTAAAAGACAATAAACTACATCTTTTGGTCTCTTAATATTAAAACAGGATAGTCAAAGATGCTATTGATAAAACATAATAGAAAAAACTGTAATTTTGATGTTAATGAAACTAAGAAAAGAAAATTCAAAAAAAAAAAAAAAAATCTATGAGAAAAGAAGGCTGTTTTTTATTTTTCTTTTTTTTAATTACAAATGCTGAAAATTAAATTCAACATTTAAATGTCCGACAACTATTTAGTTTCAATGCAATATGGGATAAAATTGTAGTAATGGCCAAAAGTAGGCTGTTTTTATTTATTTATTAATAAATGCTGAAAATCAAATTCAAATTTTAAATGTCTGACTACTATTAAGTTTCCATACAATATGTAATCAAATTATAATAATGACAAAAAGCTGAGGCAATGCTATATTTTTATTGCTGGGTGAAATCTTAAATATTGACCAACTAACCACTTATATCACCTCTATTTGATCTTTGGATTTGAGAAAAGTTGAGCGCTCGAATCGATCAAGAGATATGTCGTGAGTTTGGTATATTAGTTCGGTTGGTAGAGTCCCTCCACTTTATAGAAAATATTAAGTTTTTAAAACCGTTTAATAGACATGTTGTGATTTAGATACTTTAACCTTTCAATATATATATATATATATATAGCAAGTTAAAGGGAAAGCACAACACTCAGATCATATTCATTGAAGCCATAGATTCAAGGCATGTGATTGATAAAGGAGAAAGAAGTAATTTGTCGAACCAAAAATAGGATAAAGGATGGTTCATTTCACAATTATGCTATTTGGCGACTTTTTAGAGTCTATGTGATAAACAAAAGAGAAAGGACTAAGCAAGCCATGGATTCATCATTTGTCTAACCAAACTAGGATATTTGGAATTGGATGGTCTCTCTTTTACTTTCATGTAGTTTAATGTCTATTGAGATCGAGTCGTGTGATTATCTCTTGATGCCAAACAACGTCACACATATGGTTGAGGTTCAAGCTCTTAAACCCATCATATAGGAAAAGATATATATGTACTAAATTGATAGAAAGTTGGTCATGATGTGAGTAAAGGTGTGAGCCCTAATAATAACGCGATGACACTAATATTATGTTTGAAAGTATCGAATCAGTGGTTTAAATTTAAATTTAAAATAAATTTAGTTAAAATTTTTTTCAATCTCAAATTAAAAAAATTGATTTGATACTCTCAAACCCAACATAAATAATTTTGAATGGGACTTTGTATTGCATTTATCAATCCAAATGTCCAAATTGAGTGAATGTTGTTTCTATTTGGTGAATAAAAAAATATGTCTATGATTTTAATAAATAAAAAAAAACAAAAGCATACCCGTCTGCCGGAGTAGCTCAGTTGGCTAGAGCGTGTGGCTGTTAACCACAAGCTCGAAGGTTCAAGCCCTTCTTCTAGCGTTATTCTTGCCTTTTTTTTTTTTCCTCACCACATTTCAAATCAGATGTTCATGTTTTGGAAATGTATTAATTAGATCCCTTTTATACCATTTTCAATTCAGATATCATATTTTTACCTTCCTCATTACGAAAACATTACTATCACTATCACATTTACATCTTTTATCAGTCTTTATAATATAACTTCTATGGTTTTTACTGCATGGTTAACATGCAGAACAATCTAGTAGTAAAAATTGCTTAATAAAAAATAAAAAAAAGGCTGCAATTAATAGTTTTTTAATTTTTTTTAAATTTTTATCTTTGTAGTAATTAATGCTAATCACGTTGGATTGACATCATGACATGACCCTCAAAATAAAAGATAAACATGTTGGTTATTCTTTTTATTTATTTATTATTTTTTAAAATAATGTTTATAATGTTTGTGTAGCTTTATTCTTGAATTATCATACCACCTTTGTGTTTTGAGTTGTGACATTGTGTCTTTATTAGTGTTGTCAAACCAAGTAAAAAGGAAGTGGATGTGAACTAATCACTCACGTAAGTAGTAAGACTATCATACCGTGCTTCGCACAATAATTAAATAACACACTTTTCAAGAGTTGCTTTACTGATACGAAGTTGCAATTGATGGTTTTTATTAGTCGGTGTACTACATCAAATTGGATTTATGAAAAAAGAAGTACAATTGGTAAAATAAGTGTGCGTTTGAAAATCACATACTTTAAGATATTCGATTGACGTGACCTGAAAAATAAAAGATAAATACGATGGTCATTCTTATGTCTAAATCCAACTTATATCATTTGTGTAGACTTATTTTTGGAGTTGTGATATTGTACTCCAATTAGTGTTGTCAAACCAAGTATAAAGGAAGCGGAGATGAATTCCTAATCACTCGCATAAATAGTAAGGTTATCATACCATGCTTCACACAAAAATGAAATAACACACGTCCATGAGTTGCACCATGAATACATAGGTATAATTGACAATTTTTATTAGATTATATAATAAGTACTACTCAATTATTGAGTATTTTTTTAGTTTGGATTCATAGAAAAGGTGATACATAAAATAAGTACTTTAAAATTGTTGGACCGACGTGACCCGAAAAATAAAAGATAAATGTGATACTCTTTTTTTTTAAGTAAATAATGTTTATATTGTATGTGTAGCTTTATTGTTGAATTATTAGACCACAACACCAATAACACTATTGTCTAGTGTTGTCAAACCAAGTGAAAAGAGAGAGTAGGTAAATTTCAAATCACACACATAAGTAGTAAGGGCACAAAAATGAAACAACACAACTCCATGAGTTGCGCTATGGGATGAGGAAATTGCAATATAGTCTGTAAATGTATATTACATGCATATATATATATATATATATATATATATATATAGTTTACTTTAATGTGTATGGGTAGCATGTGTAAAGACTCAAAAAAAAACAAGAAAAGTGCAGAGTGGGGAGGACCATACTTTAGACACATGAGTTGTATGATATTTAATTTGGACACTGATGGGCAGTTACTGATCCAAACACATCATGGTTTGGAGGGTTATCTTCATTGGATTCTCAAATTGACCCTTTCATCAATGACTACTATCTTTTATAGGTCATTGTCATTTTTGAAACAGCCCTCCTTACCCTAATCACACTTGACACCCATGAATTTGATTTTTCCTAATTAGTTCTATAATTTTAAATAAGATTTATCCCTCACATTTTAAAGGGAATAAAAAGGATTGAGAATTTAAGAAAGGAGCACTAATTGCAAGGGCTTTTTAGGACCACAACACCACTTGAATTCAAGGGATTTTAATTTGTGGTCCAACTTTTCTCAGGTCATACACATTATATATTTATGTATACACACATTGTATTGTTGAATGCCATAAATTTCATAGTCCTAAACACATGGTGTCTACAAACATATTAATTTCGCTATTCAAAAATCTTA
This sequence comes from Cornus florida, assembly GCF_030987335.1. Classification (NCBI taxonomy): domain Eukaryota; kingdom Viridiplantae; phylum Streptophyta; class Magnoliopsida; order Cornales; family Cornaceae; genus Cornus; species Cornus florida. The sequence goes on along the minus strand of NW_026775577.1, from coordinate 6,695,505 downwards.
CCATTGGATAGCATACATTGATACATTAACAATTAATCTCTGTCCCATACCTCCAAAAAATAATAATAATAACCCGTGTCACTTTCTCGTAAAAGATTCCTACCACCTTCTTTTTATTTTTTTTACTCACACATATATACCTTTCCTAAGATTCAAATCCCTGATTTCCCTTTGAAAAGTAAGAGCCGAATACCTCCACCTGTTTGAGTAATGTCACTTTAAATTCGAATTGCACAATTTATTTTACACATTTGAAAAGAATCATATGCATCTAAAAGGTGATTTTTAAATCTATGAAATTTGCCACTTCAACATTTATATTAAAAATGAAAAAGAAAATTATTCCTAGTATTTTAATTTTCAAGTTTTAATTATTGAATAATCTAGATCAATAGTTTGAAGATCTATCCAAGCCCAAAAAGAATCAAGTTCAGACTAAGACCCATGTGAGAAGAAGTAGGGTGAGCCTATTTGCCTAACCCAACATGTGAAAGATTAGTTGTCACACAGTAGGGCATTTTTGGAATCAATAGAGACAGTGCTATCATGTTATAGACCTAAGGGGTACCATAACTAGTACGGCAAACAAATAATAGCTCAACTTGATCTTGCTTTTCATAGTCACATTTGCACATGTTGGGCCAACCTTTAATAGAGACTTAGACCCTAATGGTGATAGTTGACTGTACATTGCAATCGCGGCCACACAATTTAGTGTTTGAATTAGGATGGATGGGACGACACAGAGTTTATTCAAAAGTCGTTAGTGACTATAATTGAATGTTAGACTTAACATTATTTTATACAAAGTGATTGTTTTTATATTTAAATTTACAATTTGTTCTATTAGAGTCCTCACTTTCGTCTTGCTATATCTACAGTACCAAATTGATAATTTGAATTTAGACATGAAGAAGAATTAGTTCAAACGATGCTCCGACATTTAAGTATTTGTAATTTGATTTGGTATTCTGGGTGTTTTTAGGGCCAATTGGCTGGTAATATTGGTCAGTTCCTATTGTCTAATTAATAGTCTAATATGTCAATAAAGTTGGGCTGGTCCTGGTTCATCAATTACAGTCCGAGCTGTGGGCTTCATAGTCCATGAGCCACTGTTTGTTTCCCCTTTAAAGTTCATTTCAACCCAAGAATGAAGAAGCCCACTAGGGTCTTTGCAAACTTTATCTTGGGCCCTTTCAATTTTTTTTTTTTTTTTTTAATTTTTTATTGTTATTTTGGTTGAATGATCAAAATTCTATCAATTTAAAAAATCTTACTCGCACCATTTAGAAAATTGAAATAGATCCTCTACGGTGTGCTGTATCGATTCGTTTAATACGGTATGATATCTTGTGACCTGTCTAATGTAGTACAACACGTGTAGCATACTTCAGAGATGTCAACTATAAAAAAACATACAAGAATTTCATTTAGGTCTATGAAAACAACCAAATGTCACTTTTGCAATAGTAGCAACCATTGTATGGATCATGCAATTTTTGGAAAATATAGAGAACTTTGTTATCAAAGACTATTCATTTATCAACATAGAGAATTGGGCAAAGGTTGTTGAAGAGACATTAACAGCTCAGTGGTGCTATGTATGATAAGATCTAGAATAAATTGACAAGGGTGGTTCCAAGAATTGATTCGTTTTAATGTAGAGATCAAAAAAATTTGCAGGAAAATGATTCTCGAGAAAACTACATTAAAACAAGGGAAAGGTAAAATAAGCTAAAGAAACATTTTTTTATTTTTTTTTAAGAAAAAAAAATTCTAAATCAAATTGTACATTTTTGTAAGCCATGTTCACAGGACCTACAAAATGTACTACCTCATCTGCAATCATATGATCAGTTCCTTTACCAAAAAAAGAAAAAAAAATTCATCTGAATTCTTCATGACTTTAGATGGTGTAGCAAAGGATACAGTGATTGAATTGTTGAGAGGATATTCTCAATAATTCAAATCGAACTATGATCAAAAAGTAAAAAAAAAGAAAGTACCATAAAATATCAAGTTAGGTGTTAGCTAAAAATAAGTGAAGATACTCTGTTTCTAGATGAATTACATATTACCTAGTCGAAAGCATATATTCATAGTCCAAACATGCACTTTTGATATTACAGATTTGACTTCTACCCAATTCAAATGAACATATACCTAAGCTTAGTTACTTAAATACTACCTAACTTGATCTTTTCTGCTTTAACAGCTCACATGCAAACATATGCGCATTTGATCATGATGAATTTGAAAATATATATATATATATATATATATATATATATATATATATATATTCTATATGAAAATAAAATGAGAAATTTTGTAGTTCAGGAATTGCATTCTTCACATATCTTTATCACATGTTCTTAATGGCCCAAATTAAAATGATTGTTTCCACTTGTGTTGTACCTACTGAATGATAGATCCTAGGGTTTTATCTCTCTAATGTATCACGGGGTGCATAAAAAATACTGGAAGGTTTGGTTCGATTTTTTCAGGGTTTGATTCAATTACAGTTTTAAAAATATGAAATTGTTTATAAACGGTCTCACCCAAAGGAAAGAGGAAAGACTTCATTGCACTGGTGATACCGTGTCACTGGTATAATCAAACAACTATTAGGTTGATATGGTGAGCCGTTGATAGTACTTTTCCTTAAATTGTGGTCCTTAATTGGTGCCACTGATTTTCTTTAATTGGGAATTTTTTTTTTCAATTAGGCCAACATTGTATCTATTTATTGTGCTGCTGCCATCTCCTTGAGACATCAATATATGGTGACTCATTATTTTAATTAATCATTTCTTCAGACTCAACATATTACAGAGTAAGAAAAACTTCTCATCTCTTCTCTCGTAAACTATAGTGGCTGAACCACGTAATATATTCTTGTGTTGTTCCTTCTTTAATTCTCTCTTCATTCTTATATTATTCTACAAACTATATTGTTACATAAGCAAAAATACATTTTTCTTACTCTTATTTCCTTCTTTACTTCCCTCTTCAATCTTAGATTATTCTACATTATATACTGGTAAGTGAAAATGCATTCATTTTATTAGTGGATCTCATCGCTACAAATTAGTGTCAGCATTTAATCAATCTCTTATACTTTTTCATCGATAGTGTATCACTGTACCCAACGTAGGGAAAAGGGATATAACAGTGCTAACAGTTTACTACTTGATTAACCCTAATGTTCCTTTAGTCCTTTCCAACTAGATTCTTTATTAATTAATTCCCTTCAGAAACCAAACTCAAGACCTACTGCAAAGTGGGTTTCAGTTTAAGCTGTAATCACCTTTCAACTACATTATTAAAGAACAAGTCCAACGTAACAACCAACATGATTAGATATGTGGGCCCAATTAAACTTGATAAAAATACTCACTGATCTTTTAAGATGGATTAGAATCATTAGATTATTTCATTCAAGATAATTGGCCAAGAGTTTCACCCCAAAATTATAAATAAAAACAGGTTATATATAAGAAGGGTCAAATGAGTATTTGTAGCGTACCGTTATACCTCTAGCGCAGATGATATGATCTTTCCTCTTTAAAGGAGAAGTTGAGAGTTTGAATAACATTAGGGGCATGTTATAAATATGAGAGTGTGTGTTTGCTTTAACTTCCGAAAAAAATAAAATGTTATTAGTGTAATGGAGTATAATATACTAAATGGAATAAGTGAAATTATATTTGCATAATCAAACTTTGGGTTCCTTGATTAACACATGAACCAAAGATGTTTCTTACTTTACTTTTTCTATTTTTACTTTTTACCTTTTCTTTTAGTAAGTCATCTGCTCATATATACGATTGTTTTTAATTTTCAACCATTCTTTTGAAAAGTAAAGAAGATACCACTGAAAAAGCACTCGGCGGCCGTGCTTCCTCTTTAATTTCTTCTTGGAGTTGTTACAAATTTCCTTACTTGAACATAATTGATAGGCTAAGTTGATTAGGTATTCCTATATCATTCAACTTTAGCTGCACATGATGCACCGGATGAAGACATAAAGGAAAGATAAGAATGTTCTAGGAGCAAAACCCTACCCTTTCAAACGAATAATTAGGGAAAGAAGCACATGGTTCATCAAGGAAGACACATGAAAAATCAGCTGATCACATCAAACAACAACTTCAATACAGACACATCTAAGATCCATAACTTTTCCCATCTTTTAGTCCTCCTTTCCTCAAATAGATTTTTCTTTCCACATAATAAAAAAAATCATGAACCAGAGACATCATAGCATCTGAATTCTCTCTTTGTGCTTATTCCATTCGCTTAATGAAAAGAAAGATCGAGAATCACAACAACATCAACCAAATCTTTTTCTAATTACTTAGAGTCGGCTAATGAAAACAAAAAAATCGAATCATGATTTATAACACAAGATATTTCCCTTTCTTGCATGAGATATAATTATCATAGAGCAATTAAAGTAAGTCATGTTCATCAAGCTTGAAAAATATTACAGAAATCTCACAACACAGATATGGAAAGAAAAAAACACCAAAAACACAAGACACTCATATCATAGAAAGCAATGGGAAATGGAAAAGTACTACAAGTCCATTCATAATAAGAACCTCCTCACACACGTACACACAAACACATATACACACACGCAAATTCTTATTCCCATTCCAATATTTCCCATTTTAAGAATGCGAAGAATACTCGGACACTACCTCAGTTTCCACCTCCCTTCTGTGGAAGTTCCTGTGGCAGCTGCAGGCTGCACAAATGAGTGCACCGTCGGTCCCATCCTCCCCGCTGGCGATGAACTCCCTGCAGCCGTCAACAGCGTAGCCACCGGTGCTAGCGGCATGATTCTTCTGGCATTCTACATATCTCACACTCCTAATTGTCAAAGATGAAGCAGTGTTGCTTCTTGCAGCCTCATCTCTCTTCACAACCACCTTACACTTCTTCATTTCTTCACTTTCTTCCCCTCCAAACACTTTAGAGCTAAATTCACAATTCCCCAATTGGTTTTCTTGTCCAGAAGAAGGCATGAAGAGAGAGAGAGAGAGAGCAAAAGCTAGCTCATTTTTTGGTTGATAATCAAAACCCTAACCCTAGAAGGGATACTTATAGGCGGTAATTCTTTAATAGTGATTTCTTATCTTTTTTACATTAGTGACACGTCATCACTTTTCCAGCAATTAGTGTGTTTCTACTGTTCATTCATGATGATAATGTGGTCTTTACCAGTAAACCCATAGAAGGGTCGTTGTGAATTGATCATCCAACTGCTTGCTAACAACTAATTAGGATGGAACAAAAATAATTTTTGTCAAATATAATGCAAAACAGTAAAAAGATTAGAAAGGAATATATTAGGACCATATTTAGTGTTTGGTTTGTTATAGAAAACCAGCTAAGCTGGTTTCTGAAACTAATATTCTGTGGACCCTATACTGATACTGAAGGTGGGTACTATTATTTTCTAGACTGACCCATAATCAAGCTGTGCAAAATTGAAAAGTTATTAGATGGTCCGAATTGATGACGTAATCAAACATGTTAATTTTTTTTAATTTTTTGATTGCATGACTGTTTGTAATTGACCAAGATTATATGGTCACGAATCATTTAATAATTTCTCGTACAAAATCATTCCGTATATAATGATCATGTTTATGCTTATTTGCATTTTACAAATACAAACAAAACTAACTACCATTTCTAATAATGCAATACCATGCTTCCTCTATGTTGTGTGACATCATGTGTGCACAATTTCATACATATAATATCATACACATACTCAATAACAATTAATAAATTAGTAGATCTTTTGGTACTAGGAAAATGTTAATTAAATACTCCCATTGAGTAGCAAGTAGGAATGAAATTAGGGTTGCCATTATTTTAGTAATCAGAAACTTCCTTTTTCCTTTGTTTATTTGGTAGTCTGTGTCTTCACATTCTTGGAGGGAAATCAACAAATTGCATATCTACACCTGTATAAAAGTGATTGATAACTATAAATTGAAGTGTTTAATTTACAGACACTAATATAGTTACAAACTTAAAACTAACATACCATGGTAATTTACAGCTATTATTTGTATTTTTTTTATTTTTATTTTTCATTTTTGGGATTTTTCCAAATGCATCGATTGCAAATCATGTCTTTTCACGTTATCAAAAATATTGCCAACATTCTTCCATTATTATTGAAAATTTTGGGAGAAGAGTTTTGGTGAATAATATCTATTTTTTCCAATTTAGGCTGATCATAGTCAGTGAAATAGTGATTAAAAAGGTTTTGATTTCTGATGCTTCAATTGGACAATTTTGATTGTATTGTTTGGACATCAGTCATCATCCCTTCTCTAGTAGAGTGTATAGCCAAGCTAGTTTATGTTATTTTCATGAAATAACTGAATCTCACCAAAATTTTCATTTGAAGAGAGAGACTGAGTTAACCAGTGAATGATCTATCAATCATAGCACCTTATTTTAGTATGGCATTGTTTGAAGAGAGAGGAATGTGTATAAACTTGTGCACTTTTACAACAAAAGTACAGTCGTTTCAGCAAGGGAGTCTAAAAGTTGGGTAGAACAGAAATTAGCTGATCATGTGGTTTGGTGAGAGTTCTTTCATCTATATATAGAATGACAATGTTGAAAATTGGTAAGATTATAGGGAAAATAAAATTAAAGTTTGCTTGATTTAGTTCTCTAAAATCAGTTTTTCAAGAATGAATAATTTTTAGGGATAGTTTTGTATTTTTTTTTTGGGTGAGAAATAGCCATAAAAGGCTTTAGAGAAACTCTTCTACGCTTTTTTTCCCCCTTCCTGTGAAGCTGACCACCATTGATGAGACCAAACTCAAGACTTTCACCTTATATATAGTTCTTAATTAACATTACTACACTAAGATAACTAGCAAATTTCATACTAATTAATCCGAATCTGTTTAAACCTGCAACAAAATTCCGAAATATTCTGAAAATGTTATTTCGGAACCCTAAATAATGGATTTTGGCCAAAGACAACCTCAATCACAAGCTAGCTAGCAAAACATAACTAGTGAGTTTTAATCTCGATAGGTCATTTCTAATCGAATATGAGTCTATGAGTCTCATGGGTCAAAACAAGCTCACCGAATTCAACATGCCTGTTTGAAATTTGAACAACCCAACGGATCATATAAACTTCAGCAATAAGTTTTGTATGAACTAGTTGGTCCATAAATATTTGTTCAATACCTCACCAAATTTTAACAAAGCCTTAACCTTATCCATCTTGCCTCAATCCAAGCAAATTTAATAAAACAATTCTAGTTAATTAACATTAAAATCTGAGGGATTAACATGGGAAATTCATACCTAGCTAATAGGTAGTAGCTAGGCTAGTAGCATATATGTAAAGATTTTTCAAGATGCTTAGTCTATATGTTCTATTATTATATTCTGAGCCCTCTGACCTTCCTTTCACATCAACAAAAAAATCTCATCCTATGCCACAATGTAGCCTTTTGCAAGAATTTTAGATGGTTTTTCAGTGAAACTTATTGTGGTTTAACATTAGGTTTGGTAATGCAGTATGAGGCATTGATTGGTTAGACTTATATTAGAAATGTGTATCCAACTTTCTTTCTTTTTATTTTTGGTCACAATTGGATGGTTAATTAATTTTACATCAAAATAGACATACCATAATTTAGTGACAAAAACTGAACTGAGACCTGGATGCCCACCATTCAATCCTCGTTTCAACAATGAGATATAGATTCTATGTATTCAGATAAATAATTGTCCTTTTTATAACCCTTTACAGTTAGAAAGATAATTTCTACTTTTGGTAATATTAGGCATCCTTTTTGAATTATTTTGGTTTTGGTTTGCTAGCTTTTGGAATGAATAAGAAGAACAAAACAAAAACTTATTAATACATTTATATTATTGAGTTTAGCAAATGACAGCCTAGTTTGATCCCCCCTCTCCCCCCTATCCTCCTCTCTCACTCACACACACACAAACACAAACACACAATCAAATCTATCATGGGTGGAGGTTTGAACTTTTAAATTTGAATTCTAGGTCACCCACCTTATCTTTTTGGATGCATTCATGCTCACGTCCATCTAGAGTATACTCAGTTGTGTGTGTGTGTGTGTGAGTGTGTTTTAGGTTAAAAGAAGTAACAAAGATTCCATATGGATTAATGTAACACAAAGATAATTAGAAATATTGTGTGTTCCATCGTACTTGAAAGTGAAAAAGTATCATCATGATGTAGTTTTCTGTAGCACTTATTCAATTAAGTGCATGCGATAATGAAATAAGCTTGCAAAAAAAAGAAAAAAAGATAACGAAATAAGCTAAGAACACCAAAGTGATATTTCACTTATCAAAGAAAATTTAAAATTTTAAAAAATATTTAAAAAATCTAAATTAATAATGATCAATTAAAAAAATACAGCAGTTAAAATTAAGCTCTTAAAATTTTTAGTACTTAATTTTCAATTTTATCTAAAAAGGTATTAAGTAGTGGTTTGGAAACACCATGATTGATTTGCAAGTTGCAACTCTAGCAAAAAAAAAAAAAAAAAAATTTAAATAAGCAGCAAATTAAGTTAGAGGGAACTAATTATGTTAAGATAATGGTTTGGAATACGAAAGTCAGATAAATCGGACTGATTTATGTGAGTAAAGGTTAATATCATCATGATGTTATTAATATTCATGATGTCATGATGATATCAGCCTTTACTCACATAAAATTAATTGAATGTGTCCAATTGTCGGACTCCGCATCCTTATTCATTATGTTATTTATAATTAGCTTGTTAATTTAATTTCTCTTTTTGAGTCTCAAATCAATAACACCAGCAAATTAGGTTAGAGGGAACTAATTTCAATTGAAACTTATTATGAACCAAAACAAAGAAGAAAGGGGAAAAAGGGATTGGATTTGATAATGCAATTGAGGGTTGATGGGGACTTAAAGACAATTATATCATTGTGTTTTGTGAAGGGTAATGAAAGATGACGCAATTTGCTTCTCACCAACCCAACCCAACTTGTGGACTCCAAATAAAAAGAGTTTCTTGGTGGTCCTTGAATTAAAGCATCTTAGGCTTCTAAATCCACTTTTTCCATTGGATTAAAACTGACATAACAAATCACCAAAAAAGTCACTAATAAACATTAATTGCACTCACTTATAATGGTTTTAAATGGATGTGTTTACTTATATCAAGAAACTTAATTAATTAATTGGTGTTGATTGGTACTAGTGTACCTTTTTATAGGGGTCTAATAAATTACTTTTCATTTAATAATTTGGATTAAACTGACACAACAAATCACCAAAAATGTCCACTAATAAACAATATTAAGTACAGTCATATTCAAAGATTTAAATGGAAATGTTTACTTATATAAAGAAACTTGGTGGCCATTGATGATTGGTGCAATTCAAGACTCATATACTTGAAGTAGAAACCATATTTTGCATATTCACTGTTATGAATCAATCAAATAGTTCCTCCATATGCTTATCGATCATGGCTTGTTAGATTGGACCCCAGCTTATATAATTAGATCTTATTACACGAATTCACGTAAAATTATTTATTATAATCGTATCAGTGTAAACAGATGATTAAAAAGACTTTTATCAAAGTACATATAATATTAATTTTTGTTTTACAATTAAATACTTTATCATTACAACGGTTACAATAAATAATTTCTCATGTATGACATATCCATATTGTTTTCATAGGATTTATTTATGTATATAGTTTTGATCTGTAGAGCAATTTTTTTTTTAATTTAAGATATTATATTCTAATTTCTTATTTATATTGAATAGATTCACTTTTGAAATTTTTTTCTTTGATAAAAAATTTTCTAAGGATTGAAGAGATAATTAAGTTATTTTTATTTTACAAAGGCACAAATTAAATTCCATGTAACCAAGAAAAATTTATATTACTTAAGGTTTGGTAGGTCTGATGCCATTTTCACCTTCAGCTCAAGTCAAGACCCCATTTATGATCCCGTCTTTTCTCAAGATGTGAAAGTCATGGGACCACTGTTGTAGTAGGTCAGGAGCAATATATCTGATTGCACTCTTTTTTTTTTCTTCTTTTTTAATTTTTTAATTTTTTTAATTTTTGTTTTTGTTTTTATAAACAAAATAAAATTATTATTTATGTGATTCAATAAATAACGATCTCACTAATGTAATTGAAATTCTTTGCCGTGTGAAATGGTATGATCGTTTAATACAATAACACACAAAAAAAATTGTTTTTATAAACAAAATAAAATTATTATTTACGTGATTCAATAAATAATGAAGGACGATCTCACTAATGTAGTTGAAATTCTTTGCCGTGTGAAGTGGTATGATCATTTAATACAAACAAAATTGTGATATAATTGTTCAATACAGTACAACACGCAAGAAAAACTAACGTAAATGATAAGGGGCCCAACTATTTTTGTTTCACCTAGAGGATTTATGTGATTTCAACTTTCCTTTCCCACCTGAAAATGATTTAATTTCCTTTTCTTGGCATTAGTTATTTTCCAAAATCACTAATCACACTAATGTAGTTGAAATATGATCATTCAATGCAGTACAACACGCAAGAAAAATTGCAAAGAACGGAAATGATAAAGGGCCCAAATATACCAAGAGGATTTATGTGATTTCATCTTTTCTTTCCCATCTGAAATGATTTAATTTCTTTTTCTTTACATTAGTTATTTCAAGTTATTTTCCAAAATCTAACAGAAAATGGAAAGATATAACTTTGAGGGTATCTTTCTATTCTCTCATTCAAGTTTTTACTCAATGCACTGTGAAGATTGTAGGGACTAAATTTGGTCTCACCATGCAATTTGAAATGCTAAAAGCACTAGTCATTGATTAAATTTGATGCCATCAGTGTTCACCAACCCTTCATTCTGATTGATTTTTTTTTTGGTAATTTTAAGTGAGTATAACCAAACGATATTGTCTCTAACAATTATTTAAATTGTACTTGGCCTTTTCTAACAATTATTTAAATTGTACTTGGCCTTTTTTAAGTGGTTTCAATTCTTTATGGTCAAATTTTGAATGAAATGACAGGACAGCTGTAAACAATCGGTTAAAAAAAAAAATTTCAAGTTTCAAAATCTAAATAAGAACAAGCGAGAAGGGTTGTGAATTTCACTGCAGGGTCCACAACCTCACTCTGTACATATTCGAATCTTTTAATTGAATATCCTAAATTTTTTATTAAAATATTAAAAATATGGATGAAGGTTTCCTATATTTTTGCTTTATAATTTTGTTTGTTGTCATTTGATTTACAATTTCATATCCAAGTTAAATCAGATTATAATCATGTGTCGATTCTACGAATATCTATGTAATTAAGAGATAGTGTGTGTGTGAGATTTGCACTCGTGCACACCCATGTGACAGGAGCTGGTACCATCAAAAGGAAATCTATTCTTAGTTGTCCATTCTTGTTACTAGTGCAGATGGTCAGATTTTTGATTGATTTTGACATAGGGTCCCAAATGTAGCTCAAAGTCTGTAATAAGTACTGCTAAATTGTTAAAAATCAAATAAATATTTTATTAGAATTGATAAATAAGATTAGTTCGAAACATTGAATGGAACCGACACTTTGAAACTTTGAGTTTGAACCAATTTTTTTCTAATTTTAAATTGAAGACATTTATTAGTGTTTTAGGGCGGTTTGAGCTGTATTACGTATTTGATTTTGTATTTAATTAAGTTAAGTCTATCCCATTAGAAGAAATTAAATAAATAAATTAGTGAAAAGGTCATGGTACAGGTTGCTATGAAACACAAACTTATTTCACTGTTCTTTGGAATTTTGACTAATACCTCTTTGCTGGCATTCTATAAGTGAGGTCTTGCGCCTATTAAAATCAATGATATCCTAAACCACCACACTATCTTTTTGAATAAAATGTTCACATGAAAGATCTTCAAAAGAGGTAATTATTGAAAAATATGAATTAATCATTTTACTTTTTATTTAAAAAATTCATTTATCTATTTATTTTGACAGTTGTTTCAAAGATACATCATTATCTTGTTGAATTAACATTGTTTTGAACCAAAAGATAGGGGTAGTAATAAAAATAATTAAACACGTCTTTTTTTATTGTTAGGTGAAGGCTTGGAAATGCTTGTAAAAAAAAATCATTGAAGAAGACTTCAAATTTTTGTTGAATCACTATTTAATATTATTCTATATAACTAACCCCATTAACATGTGTGACTCACACATGAATTGTTCATACTCAAGAGGAGTCGAATCTTAGACCTAAAACTTTCTAAGGCGCTAGAGTAAAATGACTTACCCACTTGAGCCAACCTCTTGGGTTTAAAGAATAAAAATCCACTTCGTTGAATCACAACTTCATTGACTTAGGTGAAATAATCACTCAGTTCTTAGAGGTGAGATGAAAGTTTGATAAGCATAACGACCGTTAGGGCAAATTACAATGACTTCTTTTAAAGTTTGGACAAATTATATATGGATAAACCGTTCAACTTCTATTAGTTTGACCCCCTCTGAAATTTGAAGTGTGTGTTTAACGACACCCATAGAGTTTTATTTTTAGGTGGGCGTACACATGTTGAAGAAATTTTATTAAATGACTATTTTGCCCTTCTCTTATATGAAAAAATAAATAATAATCTTATTTATTGTAATATAAATATTATTATAATATAAGAGTATTACTGACTTTCGCACTCAAAGTCATTTTTTTTGCCTCGGACAAATAGATTTAGGGAATGTCAAAGTAATAAATTTTTAACGATTTGTTCAAGCTTTAGGGGAGATCAATATAATTTACCCATTATATTATTTACCTTAAAAAAAAAAGAAAAAATTTAAAAAGAAGAAGAAGAAGAATTTATTTATTTGGGTATATAACAACATTCACTCCACGCCTAACATAAATTAGAGCTAAACTTTTGCGGCATGATATAGAAATTCAGTTCATTGACAAGTAATTAATCATCCTAATGTCCTTGACTCTTTTTATAAACTTTAAATATGATGCTTTTAATGACCGAAAGTTTCTCACAATTCCAACGGGAAACTTGTCACATTTTATGTCAAATATTATAAATAAAAAAAGAAGAGTTTATTAAAGCAATTATTGGCATTTCAACGAATATAATTTCAACTAATACCCATCAAATCGCCAATAATATTTTGTCAATTTACGAAAACTCTCAACACATTGATTCCGGGTTCCCTCTGTTCATAATAATTGCACAACTTGTTGAATACAAGAAAAGTAGTCAAATATATACAAATCATCAAGCAAATACCAACAAGAAGAGTAGAGTGATGATTTAATAATTCATTTATCACAAATTCTTTAAAGCTACTCGATCCATATGCAGTTATGTATGCAATTAACAAATTTATGTAGTTCCGTTGTTGTGAGAAAAAACTTTATTACGAGATGAGCTCTGATGTAGTATAGAAAGGTTGTGGTACTCAAATGAAAGAATTCTCATTTTCTTCGATAATAAAAAAATATAATTTGTCATTGGCCGGGTACTATATGATCGGAACCCGAGATTACCCAATAACTGTTTGTGGTTTAGGGCTTTTGCATTTGGCAGTGCAACTAATAAGAATGTATATGCACCACAGGAGCATGCAATAAGAGGAGGTCCATCATTAACAGGAATAAAATGCAGCTATGTGCCTAAATTATAAGAAGATATATATATATATATATATATATATATATATATATATATATATTATTTTTCCATTTCTTATCACACAATGTGCCTCTGACATTGAATTGATATCACTAGTTGTTTGATTGCTTCCACGTGAACCCAATTAGTACCATATTGTGAGCTCTGATTTTTCATACTCTTTTACTTTGAATTAGTGGCCAATCTCAACTATATAATATACAGTTTTTTTTTTTTTTTTTGGGGGGGGGGGGGGGGGGGGGGGGGAGGGGTTAATAACTATTGAAAGAATTGAATTTTCTCGCGCGGGGGGGGGGGGGGGGGGAGGGGTTAATAACTATTGAAAGAATTGAATTTTCATATTATACTTCACTTAATCTCCCAACAATAAAACATTTTCTACATGAATCTTTAGTTGTATCCGCTATCGTGTTGAAGATATTGGACAATCCAGACATTTACATCCAATAAAAATGCAGCATATCATCTTATTGTCAGCATTTTTTATAAGTAAGCTATTTTATTAAGTGTTGTATTTTTATTCGGTGAGCATACTAATAGCGTGATATATCCGTCGCGCCCCATGGCATGCACTAGGGCTGTTTGTAAGATCAACCTTGGACATTGAAGTATGATATCAATTTATTGACCTAATTAATCATATGGCCCCAAATGTTGAAGTTTTATTTATTTATTTATTTTTTTTTAATCCTTGCAAACAACGCCAAACAAACAAAAACGAGCAGCACAATCTAAGATATACAATCCATAAAAGAAGAATATAATGAGGAATGAATTCAAGAGCAACATCCATATGCAAATGACTTTGGAAAAGCGCTGCAAGAGTATTGGCCTCCTCATTACCATGCATATATGGCTAAGGTGAGACGAGGTGAACCAATGAAGAGCCATTTGAATATCAAAGGAAATGACATGAATGTCCACATGCCCTGGATCAACAGCCGAAACAGCCTTAACCACAGCTAAGGAGTCTGTTTCAAACCAAACATAAGCAAAAGGGACATATAACGCCCACAAAACTACTTTATGAAGACAAAAAGCCTCAGATAAAGTCGTACTAGAGGCTGGGAACGGACAAAAAACCACAGCCTGCAAAATAGTACCAGAAGAATCTTGAAAAACAACTCCACCCCCTCCCACTTGGTGAGTATGAGAAAAAGACGCATCCACATTACACTTAACCAAACTTGGAGGAGGAGGCCGCCAGCGAGACAATGAAGAGGAAAAACACGGACGGGCATATCATTTTATTATCAGCATTTTTTTATAAGTAAGCTATTTTATTAAGTGTTGTATTTTTATTCGGTGAGCATACTAATAGCGTGATATATTCGTCGCGCCCCATGGCATGCACTAGGGCTGATTGTAAGATCAACCTTGGACATTGAAGTATGATATCAATTTATTGACCTAATTAATCATATGGCCCCAAATGTTGAAGTATGTTAATCCTTGCAAACAACGCCAAACAAACAAAAACGAGCAGCACAATCTAAGACATACAATCCATAAAAGAAGAATATAATGAGGAATGAATTCAAGAGCAACATCCATATGCAAATGACTTTGGAAAAGCGCTGCAAGAGCATTGGCCTCCTCATTAGCATGCCTATATATATGGCTAAGATGAGACGAGGTGAACCAATGAAGAGCCATTTGAATATCAAAGGAAATGACATGAATGTCCACATGCCCTGGATCAACAGCCGAAACAGCCTTAACCACAGCTAAGGAGTTTGTTTCAAACCAAACATAAGCAAAAGGGACAGATAACGCCCACAAAACTGCTTTATGAAGACAAAAAGCCTCAGATAAAGTCGCACTAGAGGCTAGGAACGGACAAAAAACCACAGCCTGCAAAATAGTACCAGAAGAATCTTGAAAAACAACTCCACCCCCTCCCACTTGGTGAGTATGAGAAAAAGACGCATCCACATTACACTTAACCAAACTTGGAGGAGGAGGCCGCCAGCGAGACAATGAAGAGGAAAAACACGGACGGGCACTAGAGACAAGCGGACCTCGTGACTAACGCAATGACACTAAAGCCAATCCCTCCTTGAACTCCCACAAAGAGGAACATGACAAAACAACAATCTTCTAAGCATCCTATAGCTCCCCATTAAAAAGAAATTTATTTCTAGCCTTCCAGAACTAACTTACTAGTTGCACACAAAATACTCCTATATGATTCTGAGCTTTCGGATTCTTACTCTTCCTATTATATACAAATCAAAAAAAAAAAAAAAAAAAGACCTATTAATTCTTCACTAATTGTGCAGCTTGATTCAATATGAAAAATGATGCAGTAAGGTGCTTAAAGGGGAAAAAATTTGGGCATTTTGTTTTATCTAGCACATGAAGAGATGTATTTCACTAAGTCGCATAAAGTGGGAAGAAAGAGCGAGAACGAATTTGAAAGTCGGAGCATGAAAACGACAAAATTTAAGTCACAAAAAGTGGAAATGAGAGCGAGAGCATGCACGAAACGTGAGAGCATGAGCAATTTCGAAGCGTGAGAGTGACCCAGAAAAATTATGTGACTTGGCGTATAGAATTGCTCACTCAATGTTGTATCTAATAACATAAACTGAACCTAGAAAGCATGTTTTTATGGTTGTACTTTTGCTAAGTAAACTACAAATTTCATACAGCAATAGTAAGGTCTGCACCTAATGTCTGATTAGAACAACTCAAGAATGCTGCATTAATCCCATAAAATAAATCCAGAATCAGGTTATAAATGCAATGGGTACATGCACTTAAAGCATTTGACAAGAGTCACTACCCTTCAATAAATGTAGCTGCAGATATATATGTTTGGTACCTAATGACTCAGAGAAATCGGATTTGTATCGTGTTTATTTCTTCGTCGCACATGTTCTTCTTCCTCAATACTGAATTCCACGTTTCAATTAAGTTATTGTGTGTAATGCACTAGCTGGAGGTTTACTCCATTGCAGTATATTCACATGCTTCACTTAAATACAACATGAGGTGTCTATTAATGGTCTCGTCCCAAGCCACATGAGCTTGTCTTCTGAAAATGGTTGGTGTTGAAATGATACAATCAAGAACCTGAACAATGGAATAGAAGATTCAGTACAATATAATAAAGAGTACATATATATGATCAGAAAATTTTTAAAATTTCCATCATAGTCATTGATGGCCTGACATTAATTTAACAGCTATCAGAGCCAGTGGTATTCAAGTCATTCTATAGACCTTCAAAGTACTTAATTTGATAAAGAGGTGATCATTTGGTAGATAGATTTTATGTAGAAACTGATCTAGTATATATTCACGCAGTTGGACAGCAGAGGCTTGTCTAAAGAATACGCGTTTTTTTGGCGATGAACAACTTGATTTTGTCATGGATTTTGCTAGAAATTTTGTAGGATTTGGATAATTGTTAGAAATTAATAAAATTTCTTGGATGAAAGAGAGTAGCAAATGTAACGACCCATTCCACCACATGGTATGATATTGTCCGCTTTGGTCCTGAACCCTCACGGTTTTGCTTTTGGGCTTCACCCCAAAAGACATCATACCAATTGGAGTAATAAAATTTCTTGATGAAAGAGAGTAGCAAATGTAACAACTCACTCCACCACATGATATGATATTGTCCGCTTTGGGCCTGAACCCGCACGGTTTTCCCCGTCGGCACACTTCCGGCCGGGTCAAGCTCTGATACCATTTGTAACGACCCACTCCACCACATGGTATGATATTATCCGCTTTGGGATTGAGTTCACACGGTTTTACTCATGGGCTTCACCCCAAAAAGCCTCATACCAATTGGAGATGACACACTTACATAAAAGCACTTCACCTTTCCTCTATCCAGGCGATGTGAGACTGTGTACCCATAACTCGCCAATGTAGTAGCTTGTCAGTGTCTCTCGCACCCGCCCACGGCACATCCGTCCACGAGGTCATCACAGCAAAAGTGCATGGACTGACCTTGGTTTTAAACATTGATTCAAATGGCTCAAGTTAAAGAAATAGTGTTTAATTAATTTAGATAGCCCATAGTTGAGATCACTTGCATCATTTCATAACATATATATGTTGATATAAACTCCAAGGAATTTGACAGAACTAATTAGCAAAGTAAGAAGATCAAGAAAGAAATTTATTTCCATTCAATGCATAGAGCTTAACAATGTCCAATTTATTGTTTAACACACCAATGAGTTTCAATTTCTACAAAGCAACAGAGTAATTTTTCATATCTAAGGCCTAGAACAAAAGGTAACAAAATATAAATTGGGCTACAAAGCCTTCAAAATATGAATCCTTCTAAAAAAAACCTGCATTTTCATCAAATGATAAGTTGTTTAAGACTTCTTTCCCATCCACAGTAACTTCATCAAGCAACCAATTCTCAAGCATTGACAATTGGACTTGGGCACCAATATCCGGTTTGCTTTCGCCTAGAAAAAGACCGGCCTCAGGGGACACAGACCTAGAAACATCAGAATTCGCTGAGCTCAACGACTCTAAGGCCTCGGATTTATCAATACCACTATTCTTTTTAGCATTTGGAGTGCCTTCACTAGAGGTAGAATCGATCATCGATTTGTTGAAGGAACATTGAGTACTTGAGGAGTCTGTTTGAGCACACTTTGGTGGATTTTTCATCCACCCTTTTAGTAATTTAGCTATATTCTCAGTGCTTGATGCATAGGTAGATGCTTGAGTTGGTCTAGTACTAGTAGTGAAAGTGTCATCATACTCATTAGAGAGCTTCAATTCAGGTACAAAGCTTGGTTTCTCCAAAGACAAGGCCTCATGTAGGGCTTGTTTGGCCATCTTGATATCAGTTTGTAGCCTTCTCTCCCACTGACCTCGAGAGATTGAGTGTGGAGATGAGTACCTATCTGTGGAGTACTGATCTTCATGCCCTGTTTGGACCTTCTTGAGCTTCTTCTTCAAATGGGTATTCCAGTAATTTTTAATGTCATTGTCAGTTCTCTCAGGAAGGTAAGAAGCTATTGCAGCCCATCTTCACAAAAACAATAGTCACATTATTAAATTCATTAGAAACAATATAGAACCTCCAAAGTCCGAATCATCAAGGATAATGATTCTCAAACCTAACAGTCTATTCGAGAATTCTATTAAATCTGTCCTGAGGGATAGATATGGTTGGATAGACTATTAGGTCTGAATAACACTATCCAACAATCAAAGTTACAACACTTATAATATTAAATCTAGAGAGAGAGAGAGAGAGAGTGGGATTAATTACTTGTTGCCTAGAAGAGCTTGAAGCTTGATTATCATCCTCTCTTCATGATCTGTAAAGTTACCCCTTTTAATCCCTGGCCTCAGATAATTAGTCCATCTAAGCCTGCAACTCTTACTACATCTATGCAATCCTGACAAATTAAACCAAGCATATAAACAAAGACAAATTTAGTGAATTTAAAAGATTCAGAAAATGAAATAAACTAACGTTGTGTTTAGGAGAACTGAATCGGTGCCTTTGATTTAGTTCAAACTTCGAACTAAATTTACTTTAATTCCAAATCTAGGCAGATGATTCAGTACTCCTAAACATAGCTCAATGATGCATTCATCAATGAATAAACAAATGAGAGCAATACAAACCCATCAAGCCACAAGATCAAACTCAAATGTTTTTTTAAAAAATTAAAAATAAAAAAGAAGAAAAAAAAGAATCACAAGCTAGAGAGAAATATAACCTGTATTTGTAGGAACAGCCCTCCAATTACCAGGACCATGTTGCTGAACATAAGACACTAACTTGATATCTTCTTCTGGAGTCCATGGTCCTCTCTTCACTCCAATTTTATCACAGCAAGGTGGTCTTCCCATATCAACTTATTTGGCTCTTTTTCAAGTCTCTCCTTTCTAATTAATCTTGCTCTTCTCTATAGCGTCTTTGTTTGCTTCTCTCTCTCTTCTTGGAAAACACTAAGCTGATCAGACAAGGGTCAAAAGGTTGTTGATCAACACATGTATAGGAAATGAGAACCCAATGTTATAGGACACTGACCTAAAAGAAGCAAATGGGTACCCGTAGTTTCAAAAGGGTTCAGTGAGGGCATTTACTCCATGGGCTAGCTAAGCTGTATAAGTCATATATATATAATTATATATGCATGTGTTTGCGTGTGTGTGTGTTTGCCTCTTCTGTCTCACCAAAACGCGTGGTATTCAATGTGGTTGCACTGCATATACCAACACATTAGTAAAGCTCATGCTGTAATTAGGGATGGCAAAGTTTGACCCGTCAACAAAACTCAAACACGTCACGAGTTAAACTGGTATGAATTGATCTTAAACGGGTTCAGGTTGTAAATGGGTTATACGATTAATCCGTTTAGTTCATCGTGTCGTGTTTTGGTTGAGGAGTTCAACCCGTATACTCGTTTATACCCGTTTAACTATGCGTATCATAAGCAAATTTTTATTTAAGTTCTAAAATAACTATCTAAACTTAGTATCTTATAATTTATACTTTTGTAGATTAGAGATTAATTAGTAATTTGGTTGGATTGAAACCTAAGTCATACAATTCTCTTTAACAAGTATCCCTCTTATGCTCCGAGCGTGCTCTCGTTCAAATTTTCACTACTTATGACTTAATTCTGTCGCTCTCACACTCCCGTTCTCGAATTCGCTTCCGCTCCTACTTACGTGACTTAGATTGAAACTTATATTTTTTTAATATTTAATATTTGATCGGGTATTATTAATAATTTAAATAATAAATATTTAATTTTATTAAACAGGTCATTAAACAGGTTATATGTGTTTAATAAACAGGTCGGATTAATATTAAGCTTTTCTGATACAGCTTTTTTGATACGATTATTAAACAGATCATTTTTGAGTTGAACTGTTTAATAAAATATTTTTAAATCAACATGGCACATCGACCCCGAACACGAATTGCCCACCCCTAACCATACCTCTAAGTCAGTAATAGCAACTTCAATTTTCTAGCATTCCAAAAAAAATCTTCAGTTTTCTAGCTAGTATCAACAATGAAGTTGTTTACAAGAAGAGCAATCTCATACGAGCTTACAAAATGAAAAGTACCCACTTTTCAAGCTAAATCAATCACACTGTTTGATACCTTACGGTTGAGTAGGTCTGACATGTCGGCCTTATTTTGTCATTTATCCATAATATCATGAACTCTGTATGATATGAGAGAGTATTGATATTTGGGGCAAAAAGTTGAGTGGAATAAATTTTATTGGTTATTAATGTTAGAGATAAAAATAAATAAATAAGGGTTCCAATTTTTTATATTCAGCCCTCATTAACTAATTTAAGCCTTTCGTTTTAACCGTAAGAAATTTTGCCTAATTCATCAACCTTAAAATCATTTTTTATGATATAAATATGATATGAATAGTGATAATTTTTTGACTGATGATAATTGATTGGTCATTAATACAAGAGATAAGAAAGTGAAGAGTAAAAAGTTTCACTTTCCTGTATATATATTTTTTTATAGATGATATATTTTCATACTTTATGAGTGAAACTAATCCATCTCTAAATACATACAATATCTCACAAGTCATGTGCACCGATGGGACAAATTCAGGACTCAATCTGATTACAACTTAATCCGTGTAAACATACGTCGACTAACGAAAAACATTCATTAACTTATCTCGTGAAGACACAAATTGACTAATTAAACATGCATGTGATAATGATGACAGTGATGCTGACTGCATTAATGTGGTTTATTAGACTTATCACAAATTTCTGACCACTTATGATATATACAATAATTGTTTTGGTTAGGTGGTAATAACCATCTAATGCATAGCCATTAAGAAGTTTTGATCCTTTGGAGAGGTTGATTCGAGCTCTGGTGGAGGGCCAAAATATATATTTGGTAGGGTTGTTGGCTTGAACTTCAAAAAAAAAAAAATTGTTCCAAGTTAAACATCTAGAATGTGAGCCACATGGATTTATTTAGTAGTAAGCATTAAAGTGCATTAGGAGATTTGGTAAACACACATTTTTAGTGTCCTAAACCAGGGGCATTATTGGAAAAATGATTGAGCCTACTTCATATTAAATTATTAATACATGCATAAACATGTTATACGTGTCAAAAGGAAGTCTTTTCATTTCCTTGAGTTAATTGTAGGTCTTTCATTAATTTCATATTTTCTTTCTCTAGATATACATACATTTGCGCAGACACACACACACACACACACACACAGAGGATGCCCGTTGCACTCTAACTATGCCTTGCTTTACTTGGAGCCCTGGACCCATCATTAATTGTCATTCTTGAGTAATGAAAATGAGACTAGAATTCAAAAGCTTGCTCTGTTTCTGCATTGGCAGCCAAAGGCGGATCAGAAATTGTAAATGGGGTGGGATAGTATTAAATATAAATTTAGTTAATTTCAATTTATTTGGGTGGGTTAATACTATATATATATATATTGGACTGGACTAAAATTGTCTATATTTTGGACTGGATTAAAATTGCCTATAGTCGCCTTTATTGGCAAATCAACAAGTGCACATGTCTTTGGTGGTGAAATTTAAATACAGGTGAACTTTTAAGTAAAATTATTTAGAAATTGTGTCAAATAAATTATTTTTTAAAAAAAGAAACCAAATATATTGTATTTATGTTAAAATTCAATGAGGAAAAAGAAACTTCCTGCTCCATTACAAATTGCTTACATTTTTATCACTTTTTTATTATGAAATTATTATTTGATCACCTTTAGAGCTAGTGATAATTCTTTGATTAAATAGGATTAATTGGTCATTAATGCAAGAGATAAGAAAGTGGAAAGTTATACTTTCTTATATATATTTTTTTTCATAATTGAGGTATTTCTGTACTTTACGGGTGAGACTAATCCGTCACTAAATATACACAATACCCAACAAGCCATGTGCATTGACAGGACAAGTTCAGAACTCAACCTGATTGTAACTTAACCCGTGTAAACATATATTGCCGAATTAAAAGCATTTAGTTAACTTAACTCGTGTAATCATACATTGACTAATTAAACAAACATATGATAATGATGATGCTGATGCTGATACTGACTACATTAATGTGGTTTATCAGACTTATCACAAATTTCTGACCACTTGGGATACATACAATAAATTTTTTGGTTAGGTGGTAATAACCATCTAATGCATAGCCATTTTAAATTTAAAGTTTTGATCCTTTGAAGAGTTCGAGCGTTCGAGCTCTTACAAATTGCTTACATTTTTATCACTTTTTCATTATGAAATTATTATTTGATCACGTTTAGAACTATATTGATGTATGTGTGTGTATATACCGTATACGATTGTTATATTGTTATGCAAGACTCATATGTATTCCACTCCCAAGAATAAGATTAGCTAAGAGTGTTCAACGACTAATAAATGTGTCAAATAATACTACAAAAATTATTTTATTTATTTATTTAGAGAACTTGACACTCTTATTTAAAAATAATCTACATTGAAAATCTCCAAACAAATTATTATAGAGACTCAATTTTTTATCTATTCACTTTAAAAGGTAAAGAATATACCACTGGACTAGAAGACTTTTAATTTTTACTGACCTAGTAAAAAATAAGAGTAGTGATAGAGCAACCGAATCTTATCTCCAAAATAGTCTTTTATTCTTTTATTTTTTTCTTCAGTTTACGCAAAAAAATTATAGAAGATGTTTATTCTCTGAATCTTACCTTTTAAAGAGTCTGACGTGGATAGAGAAAAGCAATAGGGTAAAGATATGGTGGTTAAATACACAAATCTGACATATATATATATATATATATATATATATATATATCTAAAAGTTCTCACAAATTTAAAAAGATAAATAACAGACACATTCTCACAACAACATCGATCCCAGATTCACGCTTTTGGCCTCTAGGCTTTGTAACGAATTTTCTTCTCCAATAGCTATTCAATCAGTACTCTCTTTCACAATTCACAATTTTTGAAAGCAAGAATTGGGGCAAAACATGAAACCGACATGATGATGGTAGAATCCAAAAAACTAGGGTTTTTTATTTTTATTTTATTATATAGTTTTGATAATGTTTTGTATAAATTTTTGTAACCTATCAAATGGAATAGCAAACCTACAAAGTTCACGGAAAGTGAAAGTGACAGACTTATAATATCTCCAAATTACTTACAAATTTTTCTGAAAAATGAAATCTTGATTTATATCTAAAAGAGGAGGAGTGTTTAGTAAAAAAAATTTCTTTTTCCGTGATTATTTCAAAGATATTTATCCAGTGTTCTGTCATTATTCAAAAAATAATCATATTTTTCTACTCTAAAGTCAAAGGCCCTGGTTTAAATATTTGGCGGCCCACCATGTGGACTAAGCTCTCATAGGTCCATTAAATGGCCCATGCAAAAACACACACACTCTCTCTCTCTCTCTCGCAAAAACACACACACACAGACTCTCTCTCTCTCTCTCTGCTGAATAAGTAGACTACTAATTTCACAGTCTGACAGATCAGAGAGCAACACAAATAAGAAATCGATTCGACAACTAACAAGATTTGTTTTGACTATTTTGCAATAAATTTACCTAGAAATTAATACTACTATTCTTCATTTATTGGATATCTATTTTCAATTCAATGGACCCTCTCTTTTATGTCATCAATCACCTCACCCCCACAGCTTCAATTTTCATATAGCTGTACGCACATGCTACCACAATAAATTGCTACCCTTTTTTTCTATGTACTAGTAAATAAAGTGTTATTTATTTATATAATAATAATAAAAAAGCATTACAGTAGTAATAAGGTTTGGGAATACAAATTCATTACTTGCTTTGAATTAAATTTAAAATACAAATTGGAATGAGTTGAAAATCTTGCAGCACAGGTGTTGAACTGTATTTGATAATTCTTGTTATATCGTATATGTAAGCGGTCACATATATAAGTGATGGTAGTATTTTAAAAAAAAACTAAATTCAAATATAAATTCAGATAAAATAAATCATAAGTGTTTAACTATATCGGATGACTCTCATCACTTGCACATTTAAACAATTATATGTGCAAGTGATGGATGCTGTTCGATATAGCATAACACGGGAGGATACGTGCTAGTTTGGATGAAGCCGGTGGACACCAATGAGGACCCGGTCCAATTTGACAAAAAGGTCATTTGGACTTTAATAGACAAGTTATTTCCTGCATTAATGCAAATGTCCCACAAGCACAAAATCGATTGTAACAGAGACGTCCTTCGAATGATGGGCCCAATAGGGCCGTTTATGTGATAAAAACTTGAATGCCACCTTATTAGTGTGGACTCTGGATTGAGAGGCCCACAGTGTCCTTCAAGAGTTTCATGTGTCAGTGCCATTCGAGAAGCCCATGTGGAGCCAGTAATTGCGGCTGCCAACCCTAAATTATTCAGATTTTTGCCACTAAATTAAAGAAGAAACTATTAATAATTTTAACTTTTTGGTATTAAATTTTTATATTTTAAAAAACAAAAGTTTAAGTAAGTAGTGTCCGTCTCAGCCAAAGATTGTAATTTAGTGATACTTTTTTTTTATATATATATTAAAGAAAAAAATTTGAGGTTACATCCTTGAGCATGCGAAGGTGTTTCTAACTAATGATATATATATATATATATATATATATATATATATATATATACATACGTATATATATAATTTCGTAATGATAAAATTACTCAAATAATTGATTGTTAATCTAATTTTTTAAATATTTCTTTAATTTTTAGTTAAATAATGAATATTACATTATGAATTTAAATAATAATTAATTTAATTAAAATTCAATTTTAATAATCTTTTTTAATAATCAAGGCAACTTTAATATTAAAAAAAATAATATCCTATGAAAAGAAAAAAAAAAAAAACCAGAGAATAAAATTTTTTTCTCTCTTTTTATTTAAATTTTACATCCAAGTCGGTAAGGGTTTGAATGAAAGTTTGATCTCAATTTTATATCTAATTTACCTATAGTATAAATAGAAGATTGAATTATTTAGTACTTTAAATGGAAAAAAAAAAATGCAATTTATTAGACCTACTATTGTGTTCAATATAATAGGAGGAAAAGAATAGAAATGGGAGGATAATTTTTTAAAATTGATGCCGCTCTCAACTCTGCGCTGCTCCCGCTCTTAGGTTTCGTGTATGCTCTTGCTCTGATTCTTATTCTGTATGATTTAAATTTTGTTGTTTTCACACTTCCGCTTCTGCTTTATGTGACTTAGTGTTAATTTGTTATTGTATTTGATTGTGATAAAGGAAAGAATAGTATCTAGGGGTAGGTAAATAATCTATGAATTCCCGAATCCGATTCGATCCTGTCCAATTCGTGCGGGTCGAGTTGGATTGCTACACTCACGGATCGATGGCAAATTAAAAAAAAATTGAATCCATAATTCACGGAACGAATCAAGAATTGGGCTGTTAAAAATCTGATCCGATCCATTAGTCTGATCCGTAAAACTTATATATATTTTTTCAAATAATATATTAGTTAATTATAATTTAATGGATTTCAATGATGTATTAGTTAATAATTATTTAAATATATGAATTAATATAAATAAATTAAAAATTTTATTTATTGGGCTATGGTTAAAAAACAAATAAATAATAATAATAATAATAATAATAAATAATGAATAATTTAGATAAAATTCTATTTGTGGATTCAATTCGATTCGTGAAATAACGAATTGATGGCGGATTAAGATTTGCCTAATTCGTTAGGAGCGGATCGAATTAGGATTGATGTCTAATCCGATCCGATCCAATTTAAAACCACCCCTAATAGCATCAACTGTTAAAAAAAAAATAGAAGAGAGAAAATAAATGAAAATTTGTATCATTTTCATTCATTTCGGTCTATAAGAAAAAATTTGTGCGACCATTGAGTGAGCTCCTTCTCACTCCAAATCCTTCCATTTCACTCCATTTTTGCATGTTTTTCCTACATTTCCTTTCTTCTTCTTTTTCTCCTCTCAATCTCTCTAACCAAACTTAACACACGCGCGTATATAGAACAACTATAACCTAAGTGTGAGTATTCTTAAGCTAGTTTATCGTTCTGTATTATATGATAAAATCATCTTATACTTTTGAAATATTATAATTTGTATTTAAGGCAGTTTAGTAAATGAAATGATAAAATCATCTTTACATTTTTTCCTTTCAAAAATCTCCCATTTCATTTTGAAAACACAAAAGACATATATGTCTTGAATCATAATTGTCTTTACATGCTATACCACAATGTGGTCCCTCACAGTGATAAAATAAAGGGCCATGAGGATCCATATTTAGTGCAGATAATTGAAGTGACTTTCATAAGATAGCCCCAATCTCATTTTTCAACCTATCAGATATCGCCAGCCCTATGAGTGTCCCATCCAAGCCTTTAAATTCAAACTTGCTTAAGCATGTGATAGTTGGGCCCATTAGTATTTTTGTCCCCAGAGAAATTAGGGCCCAGAGGTATTGACTTCAGTAGGGAAAGACCCCTAATTTCTTTAGAATTTTTTTGCTCTAAATATTAAGGGTTTTTTTTTTTTTTTTTTTTTTTTTTTTTTTGTGGTGTCAGACTTAGAGAATTTAATAATCAAACACGGAACATATATATATAGTACTCTTTCATTAAATGTGACGTGTGGCCGCATTAGCCCCCTCTCTCTAGAGGTATTTGTAACCATTACGACAACTGAGCTATTCGTTTAAAATATAAAAAACATATATATAGTCGGATGAAAATATTCTCTGAAAGTGGCATTAAGGGAATTTGAACTCTCGATCTCTAAGTCACGAGGTAAGTGTTTTTGCTATTACGCTATCCTTTTGAAGTTCTAAATGTCAAGTTCAATAACTCATAATATTATATATTCCGTACTAATACATGCCAAAATTCATTAGCCTACATATTTTAAAATACATGTATTCAAACTTTTAGTAACAAATGAGAAGAAGAAAAGGTGATGAAGAGAATTAAACAAAAAAAAAAAAAAAAACCTTTCATTAACAAATGGACTTAATTAATCGTATTTAATTATATCTAGATGGTGAAAAATTAAGCATCTGAATTTATTTTATGAATAGTGAAAAAAATGTTTTTTTGAAGTCAAGTTTGACTTTATTGATTCGGGTTGATCAGGGTTTAGAACTTTACAGTGAAAGTAGTAGTGTAGTTCAAAGCCCAACACAATTTTCTGGTTTAGGTCTGAAATATGAATTGGTTAATTGTTGTATCCTATATGCTCATGCATTTTCACAATTCACTAGAGTTAAAGGGGGCTCATAGATAGATATTGAAGACATGCCTAAAATTTTTGTGTTACAAATCTTTCATATATTTTCAAACAAATGAAGTGTCGTGGATAACGATGATAGTGTGAGGCTTTTTAGATTAATTCATAATTTATTATCAGACATATAAAATGCTCGGTTAACATATATATATATATACAATGTCAGTCCAGAAAGAAAAAGTACTAATACATATATATATACTACGTACTAATACATATATTCAAACTTTTAGTAACAAATGGACTTAATTAATCATATTTAATTATATCTAGATGGTGAAATTTTAAGCATCTGGAGCTATTTTATGAATAGTGAAAAAAAAAATGTTTTTGTTGGAAGTCAAGTTTGACTTTATTGATTTAGGTTGAGCAGGGTTTAGAACTTTACAGTGAATGTAGTAGTGTAGTTCAAAGCCCAACACAATTTTCTGGTTTGGGTCTGAAATTTGAATTGGTTAATTGTTGTACCCTATATGCTCATGCATTTTCATAAGTCACTCGAGTTAAAGGGAGCTTATAGATAAATATTGAAGACATGGCTAAAATTTTTGTGTTACAAATCTTTCACATATTTTCAAACAAATGAACTGTTGTACATAACGATGGCAGTGTGGGGCTTCTTAGATCAATTCATAATATACTATCAGACATATAAAATGCTCGGTTAACAAATATATATATATATATATATATATATATATATAATGTCAGTCCAGAGAGAAAAGTAGCAGCGGCACCTCAGTACGAGACCATATGGACCCGAACATTCCTAACTCAAGAATTGTGTGTAGCCATGGATTTGGAGAATATATTCGATATGTTCGGTGCACTGTGCACCGGGTCATTAGAGCCGTTTGTTCATGCGCGTGTTATGCACGAACTATTCTGATATGCCTGAAATAAGGTGCACCGAACACCTCGAATACCCACTCCTGACCGGACCTGACCTGAAAGGGAATGGGGCTGATGAATGAATAGGAAGGATGAATGAAAGTGGTTTTACAAACTTATTTTTGTGCAGACTCTTCTAATTCTATACAGGGGTGACCATAATTGGGCCCACAATGAAATCTATAAGAATAGAAGTACATTGGGCTAGAATTGGATTAGTCCGAATCACTGTTTCAGTATGAAACACGTATTATACAATGTGTTCACAAATACTCGAATTGTAAGAAATCATGGTGCTTATCACTTCAATGGAAATCTTTGCAATCTCTCAGCACATGTAAAACTAATACCCCCACTAAGTTTATGTGTTTTCAGTAGGTTTCAATTCGGGTGGGTTGGACGAGTTTGGAATATAACTTGAACTCAATCCATTATATGAAATGGTAAATTCAAATCTAACCCTAATCCTATCTTCAATCCTAACAACTCAACCCGAGTCCAACCCATCCTTTTACTTTTAAATTCAGACTTGCAATTCGGGTTTAGATTTCGTGTTAAAATTTCGGATTAATTCGGGTTACTCACATGACTAATCTTCACACCGAAAATTTAATATGATCTTGAATTAGTTTTAGATTAAATTACTCTTAAACAAAAAAAAAAAAAAAAAAAATTTAAATACTTTTTGTAGATTTTTAATAAATTATAAACTATAAATTAAGATTTAAAAAAGGAAGTTGAAAAGAAAAAAGGTAATTATAGTTTAAATAATATATAAGATGAATTTTAAAGTAAAAATATAAATGAAAATAATATTATAATTCGTATTCGGGTTGGCTCGGGTTGCTAACACTTCAACCCAAACCCAACTCTAATCAATTTGGGTTGAGATTTTTCAACCCAAACCCAATCCTAATTATAAAAATGATTACCTAAGCCCGTAAAAAATTGGACTGGGCTCGGGTTGGGTTTGGGATTCCCAACCCAAGTTGCACCCCTAGTTTTTAGGTTTTGTTTTATTTATGTTGGGTAAGATTTCAATTCAAAGTCATTTTTAATGTTGCATTTGGAGCACTGAATTGATATTTAAAAATTAAAATTAGAGGAAATGGTTCAAACTCATCTAAATTTTCGTGAATTTCATTTTTAAGTTGTCATGTTCTAAACATAACTCGAGTAAAAGTTCATATGAAAGATACATGAGAATTGCCTTATTTGATATCGATTCATCAATACGTTAGAATTTATATGGTATTTATGTTGGATTTAATCCATGCAAATATTTCATCAATTATCCTGATGAAATATCATACAAATATTAATTGATGAAATATTTGTTTTTGCTTTAATCCCATTCACAAATACTCAACTTCTAGCTGAAAAATGAAATATTTGAAAAGCACAGGAGGTTTTATACTACTTCCCATTAATTCTTCTTATATATACGACAAATTTGACGGCAAAAAAAACTCATACAAACAAACTTGTAATAATAATAATAAAAACTATATGCTCAAATTATTATGGTTGGTTAAATTAAGTTCTTTTATAATTTAAAGTTTAGGTTAGTATTGATAACAATTGAAAATTTTCGATCAATTCAAATTTAGCTCTAAAAGTGTTAGAAATTAAATTAGTAAATATAAATAGCCAAAACGTAGCACGCTTACTCACGGGCGGGCTACAGAAGCATTTGTCATTTTGAATAAATCAGACAGCTTATTTGTAAAATTAAGAAACTTTACCAGGCAAAGATAATAATAAATGTAAAATATTACCCTGAGAGATGATTAATCTTGTCCGTTAAGACGATGCGTTGCAGCCGTCAGATTTAGGGCTTTCTTTATCAGGACGCCGCTTTATATACATTCTCTCTCACACTTCGAAAACCCCTTTTGTCGCAGTCTTATCTTACACTCGGAGAGGGAGAGAGTGGCCAAGGACTCAAAGATGGTTCAGAGGCTCACATATCGCAAACGGCACAGCTATGCCACCAAATCCAACCAGCACAGGGTGGTCAAAACTCCTGGTAATCATTTACAACTCTCAAGTCCTTATGATGTATCATTTTCATAATCTGATCGATTGTTTGAAACCCTAGTTGTTCATTTCTGATATTTTCTTTGATTCACTGTTCTGATAAACCCTAGATGTTATGTAATCTTTATATTTCGTTGTTTTCAATTGAAAAAATTACTGATCTGGATAGTGTGTATAGTGTGGTTCGTGTTGATATGCTAACGATCATAGTATTGCTATTGTGATTACTTAAGTGTTAATTGATTACTCATTTGGGTTGAATTTATATGAATTAGGTGGGAGATTGGTGTATCAGACCACTAAGAAGAGAGCTAGCGGACCCAAATGCCCCGTTACTGGAAAGAGAATCCAAGGGGTATTTCTTCTGTTTCTTTCATGGTTATGTATGCCCATATTTATGATTGAGTGGTTGATTGCTATTAGTCTTGGAATTTTAGGTTTATGGCCCTACTGTATGAGATTTTTAGGTCATGTGGTTGTATCTATGCATACATTTAATTTTCTTAGTGTACCCATGGCTGTGTCTTGAGTATGGGCAGGTGATTAATGGCAAATTGACTTTTAGATTTTTTTTTTATGTTAATTTCCAATGGTGTGTCAATATAGGACCACTAGCTTGACTTCGTTAGCAAGAGCTATCGAATTGCGAATTAGGAATATGCCCTCCACTTATGATTTTCTGCTCCTGCTCTTGAGGCTCATATAATTGTTATGGCTTGTGGTCAAAGTACTATCGTCTTATATACGATAGAGTTCTGTATCGTGTGTACATGATGCAAAAAAATTGCTTTTTTGCTTCTTTGGATTGTACCTTTTCAAATGGAATTAACTTTTAGCATAAATAAAAGTATGAATTGTCTGAAGTGCTATTGTGACAAAAAAATAGGTATGCAGGAATATTGCATTGTGTTGGATGTGAACTTTATGTTGTCACTAGTAGGGAACATTTTAATAGGGTGCATATTTGGATGACATTTGTGTCTCATGGCTCTTCCCAATATTTTACATGGAAAAGCAGGTTGGCATAATGGGGTCCACGTTCATATTCCTTTGTATTGTTTTATTCTTAAACATACTAGTAGAACCATAGTCTACAGTATTGATATGATATAGAAGAGTATAATCACCCCGGAAACTGTTTCCTTGTATCTCTGGTTGATTTTTGGTGTTATGATGATCAAACAAAGACAGACTTGGTTCAAAATATGTGTTTGAATGATCATAGACAAGCATGGTGTGATATTGCTGTTGCTATATGTGTCCAATACTTTTGCTTTTGCTCTCTCTCCCTCTCTCTTTCTAAAATAAAAAATGTAGTATTTTATAAATTTATGTTATACAAAATTCCTTTTTTTTTTTTTTGTTTTGTTTTGGAGGGGGTAACAGTTATCAGGGCCCGAGTGCTAAGTGCCCTTAGGAATTGAACTTGAGCCAGATCCTTCATGCCAATAAATGGCATAGCTACACTAGTCTCTGGGGCAGTTTCTCCCACTCAAAATTATTTATTTATTTATTTATTTTCTTTATGTCGGTAGTTAGACGTAAGTTGGGACCATAACCGGTATGGAATCCACTCCCCTAGGAGGTCAAGGTGGGGAGAGCATGTGAAAAGCATCTAAACATTTAGTAGTTGAGAGAGTGGCTTCTTTACACTATTGAAACCTTTGGAGGAGTGCTATGTTATGTGTTAGGATGTCCTTCCTTCTTATTAGGATATACACAATTCTGATTATTTATGCATGCAGATACGGGTGTTACATGTTTGCATATGAGGTCAAGGACACGAAGGTTCTGCAGGACTAGGACCTGTTATGTGTGTGTGATATTATTGTTTGTGTTTGTGCTTCATGTGGATTGTCCAAAGGAGTGTTTATTGGACTCTCAATTTTATTATACTAGCTGTCCTATATGTTGAAGCAATGTATGGACATATTATTAGAACTTATATTGGAGCAGCATGGTTGATAAACATGGCATTGGTAATGGTTTTATTTCCTATCCATCTGCAGATTCCCCATTTGAGACCTGCTGAATACAAGAGGTCAAGATTGCCAAGGAACCGTAGGACTGTGAATCGTGCCTATGGTGGTGTGCTCTCTGGTGGTGCTGTGAGGGAGAGGTATGTCATTATGGTCACTAGTGATGGGATTCTCACTTTCAGTTCTTAATGTAAATATTGTCATAAGAAGTGATCACGATGCGCGCGTGTGATTTTTTTTGTTGTTGTGTAGGATAATCCGTGCCTTCTTGGTTGAAGAGCAAAAGATTGTCAAAAAGGTTTTGAAGATCCAGAAGGCCAAGGAAAAGCAAGTCTCAAAGAGCTGAAGTAACAAGTGCTAATGCAGAAGCCTTTTCAATTATAACATGCTTGTGAGAAATTTTGACTTCGATGATGATGAAGAAATGTAGAAAGACTATGTTCAGTTGCCTTCATATTTGAAACAATGTTCCAGTAAAGTTTGTTCTGAATTTTAGTATCGTTTTGTTCATCACTCTGTAGACAAGTTTATTTCTAGGGTCTCGTTATGGTATTCTTGTGCTTTGAACTTGTCGACCTATCATTTTTTTTATGAATGGAATGGATGTTTAGTTTCGTATAATAACATCTTGATGATGATTTGTGTGGCACTCTGTTATTGGGATTAAATGTATCTTTCAGCTGATTTACACATCAAATTCAATATTTAACCCGCAAATTCTTTCCTTATTCTGTGATAATTGTGATACCAATCTTGAGCCACATGAATTGATAGAACAAATGGTTTTGGTTTATGGAGTAGTGGTGTAAAAGGATGGGTAAGTTTGGTAATGAGGAAGTTTCGGGCTGTCTTGCTTGCACTAGCAACATGTGGATCATCTAGGGAAGAAGATGAAGTTAAATGATCCCTAAAATGAGGGAAGCTGTTAAACATCTATGAATGTTTCCTCGCTGAGATAAGACAGGCTTATATGTTGAAATTCTCCTGAAATTCAGAAAAATTAAATCTTTGCTCGTCCTTCAGATTTTATAAATTGTTGATTGGAAGAAACTTGAAATCAAGGTGGTGACCAAAAGCAGAATTCAGATCCTACAACATCTTTTATGTACGTGTAGGGTAATATCCTTGTGTTTTAGGGTCGGTTCAACTCTTTTGCAGGAAGAACTTGTCAGGTCCTGTATGACACATGTTTCTGTCTGCATGGCAGTTGGAGAGATAACTGACCAGATAGTATAGGTGTGACTAACAGTACTCATTGTCACGAAAGAATCACCGGAATAATCTATTGGATCAGCCCAGCTGTTGGGTTGCTCCCCGTTGTCCTTGAAGCCCGACTTCGGGCTTTGCACGCACATGCCTTCTGCTACTTTATTGTCAAAGAAAATCAAGTTTCACACTATTGCTTACAGATAAAGGTGATCTGAATCTATTGATCAATAATCCTCTTTATTGTCTGGAGAAGGAAAGGCTTTAGCTTTTCTCTATATGTGGATAGTGAATGTCCTTAATTATTTGTGAATTGAAGGAAAGGCTAAATAGCTCTTGTAAGGTATACCCTTATTTGTGAATTGAAGGAAAGGCAAACTAGCTGTTGTAAGGTATACTCTTATGTTTATTTTTGAGTACTTGTAAGGTATACCCTTATGTTTTAGGGCCGCTACCATGAGGCGAAAGCTGGTAGAGAGAGATGACCAGA
This sequence comes from Cornus florida, assembly GCF_030987335.1. Taxonomy (NCBI): domain Eukaryota; kingdom Viridiplantae; phylum Streptophyta; class Magnoliopsida; order Cornales; family Cornaceae; genus Cornus; species Cornus florida. Next base: position 6,660,776 of record NW_026775577.1, on the reverse strand, counting down.
TAGAGGAAATAATAGGGAAAAAAACAAAAAAAAAAATGTCAAGAATGGGATTTGAACCCATGCCCTTTCGGACCAGTACCTGAAACTGGCGCCTTAGACCAACTCGGCCATCTTGACTTCGTGAATAAGATTTAAATTTTAATATAAAAACAGTACGGAATTTGACAATTTGAGAAGATTGGTATCTGGTACCACAACATAACTTTCTGAGTTGTGTTTGTGTGTAAAAAGTAAAATTTATGGGAGTTCATTTAGAAAGGAAACTATTTAAGGAAAAAAAAAATTGATACTCTATCCCAAATTTAAGAAGATATTTCATATTTTAAGCATATGTGTTGGTGCTAGCTTCTTTGACAATTGTTGTGAAAAATAAAATAATAATAATTGGAAGTTATAGCAAATCTTAATTAAACACGTAGTTATTAGTTAGTGATTCCTATGAGAATATATGAGCACTAACTATTACTCCCTCCGTCCTATTTTTGTTGTCCACTTCGTAAACTGTGACTCACAATTTACGAAGTGGACAACAAAAATGGGACAGAGGTAATATATATATATATATATATATATATCCTAGTTGGTATATGAACACCAACTATCCAGTGAATGTATCTGACTTCAAGAGGAATGCTGCTCAGCTGCTTTGTTTATGAACACCAAGGTTTACAAACTTATTGAGAAGTGGTTGTGCCATTGTATCTATGTTATTAGTGGTAAAACTTTAGGTTTCATTGTTTTGCTGCCTCTTGCATTCTGTTTAGGCATGTATTAGTAACTATACATGTAGTTTTTAACCTTCACACATCAAATTTAAACTTCACTTAACAGGGTAAAATATCAAATTTCTTAGACCTCTGGTTAGTTATTTTCTGCACTGCCAATAAGAAGAAAGGAAAGGAAAGAAAACAAAAACTTCAGCCAAACATCATGTAATATAGGCAAACTGTACAGTAAAACTGTAAACAGAATATGTTTGTAAATTATAATACAAGCTTTAATTTGCTCCAGCCAAAGCTAGAAGTCTAAAGTATACAATTAATTATAACATTTGTTCGTAGAATAAGTAGTGGACATTTCACTAGCACAAGGAGGAGAATCCCATGCCAATGAATCAGTCTGAGTTGAAGGCAAACTGAAAGGAAATCCAATTGATCTGAAATTCCCCCACTGGCTATTATCATGGGTTGCACTTGAATTCTTCTTTAAGTCCATGTAATCCTCTCCTGTGCCTAAGCTTTCATGAACATCTCGCGGCGAAGTGATTGAAAAGCTGTTGAACTGCTGTTGTTGTCCTTCAAATTCAATGTTATTGGAGGCCTTGTTAAAATCCCCAATAAGGGAAGGGGACAGATTGAAAAGCATAGAATTAGAAACATCAACTGTACACTTTGTGGTGGATGTTGATATGTCAAGAGGTGAATACATAAAGCCATCAGAGATGAGGTCTCCATTTGGGATGGAAAATGGAGATTGTTTACAAAGTACTGTTGGATTGATGATGGGCTTGTATGAGGGGATGTCTAGGGCAGAAAAACTAGTTGATCCGGTTTCGGTTGTGCAAGGGATGTTCTCTGAACTGTACATATCAGGTGCTGCAATTGTTTGAGGTAATGGAGATCCCCAAGATTGAGAAAGTGCTCTCTGTGCCATGGAATTGGTTTTCTTGAATATTCTACAAATCGCCCATGAATCCTGCAGGTCCATGGAGGAAATAATAAGTTATAGCGAGATCGGAACTGGGTAATGTCCCTTTTAGTTATTTATAGATTGTAACGAGACCAGAACTAGGTAATGACTCTTTTAGTTATTTATAATCTATAGAGAAATAATAAGTTATATCGACACCAGAACTGGGTAATATCTTTTTTAGTAATTTATAATTTACGGAGAACTAATAAGTTATAGCTTGGATAATGTCTCTTTTAGTGAATTATAATCTATAGAGAACTTAGTAGACTTACATTTGGAGGAAGGCTTTTATCTAAGAGCTTCCTGGGAGGTCCTGAGTCTGGGATAGAAGGAAGTCGAAACTCATGCATCATCCAGTCAGTTTTGATCCCTCTGGCAGCTCTGCCCCTGTAGAACACTAGGGACTTCTTCAAACCAATGCACTTGGTGCCATCAGAGGAGTATATTGGCCGGTCGGTTCCTGTGGCCTTCCAGAATCCAGCTCCTGTGACACGGTTTGGCCGGGCACTGTTCCTGTATTTCCGGTCCCTTGGACAGTAGAAATACCACTCTTTCTCCCCAGAAGATGCCAGCTCTGGTGAAAAATCAAGAGGAAAAGAAAATAACTTGTTTTAGTAAGCAACTTGAAGCCTAGCACAATTCAACTCTTTACATGTAGTTGAATAAAAGGTCATAATGGTACTTATAAGTTACTTTAATCCATTGAAAAGTGATTGATTGCAAAGTGCATATATACTTATATTTTACTTCACTATATTAAAAATAATGATAGCATGGTTGTTTTGACCCTTCCACAACATGACAAGTGAATCCTCCAAATACAGGAATTTTAGCAAATTTAACACCTCCTCTGCACTATCCTATAAGGAGTTTGGTGGCAAGAAAATTTCTCATGTCTCTAGGTGGCTTTTAATAAAATGAAGAGAAGAAATTAATTTTACTTTATATGGTTGTCTATGGGGAAAAAAAAACATGAAAGTAAGATGTGTTTTTAATTACCATCTCAAGTTACTTCAAATATAATCATGTATGAGACAAGAATTTATCTTACTTGGAAGATCCCATGGATCATATTTGTAGATATCCACTTGCTTAATCAGCTCAATAGGAAGATGTTTCTGCTGAATCTTCTTCTTCAGGTAGAATCCAACAAGCTCTTCGTCTGTAGGATGAAATCGAAACCCCGGTAAAATCACATCATCAAGCTTCTCAGCGTCATTCTTTTCTTCCATTCTTTTTCACTTCTCCCTCTGAATATATACAGCTCAAATTCTTTGAACTGAACTCTAAGAGTATGTATTATCTACCGAAAATCTGTACCTTAAAGCTAGTTTTCCACTTCAACAAGATTGAAAACCAGCCTAGAAGTGAAAATTCTAAAGAACTAGGAAGATAAGTGGATGATAGTATTTTTCACTTGGTTCAAAACCACTATGTGCTTCCTGAGGAGGGGTTTGTCTCCGAGGCTTCGCCGCCTTTTGTGGGTGATTGTGAGAAGATGAAGCTAAGTCTCTTCTCTTAAGAACCACCACCAAGGAGTCCAAGTCAAGGCCATGGACTCCAAATCAAGCTCTCTTACCAAATTTGTGATCTAAAGAGACTACAAACTGAACTGTTTATGAGAACTACTTTCATACTTCTCATGCTCTCCTTCTCATGTATGCATCTCCTTATATTTTCTCCTAATCAATGGAAAATGACAAAATAATCTTCTGATCAAAATAATCTTTGTTTGAACCCTTTTTTAGTGACTATCATGCACAAAACAATTTTCTAATACAATTGCTCAAAATTTCTTTATATTCAATCAAGAGATTCTATGCAAATTCCTGTCATTGTGAGACCCTTTGGGATATGTATCATATATGTTGTCATTGGATTTGAAAATGTCACCTTCCATTCCATTTTTTTAGAGCTTCTATTCCCTCATTGTCCTTGCCAAATATATGAACACGTCACCTGTCACAGTGTGACAATATATGTGGATTTCAAAAGGGCCTACCAACCCTTTGAGATTATAGTAATTAATAACCATTTGATTTATGAGGGGACAACCAGAACCTCACTTTCAGTCTGCTAGAATAAGCTGAAAAAAAATTTCTAGGGTCTGCTGATTACTAGGAACTTAGGAAGTAATCTGCAATTCAGAGTTTCAAACACCATTTTTTTATTATTTTCTAGCAAATAACGCACACATTCACTTTATACTCATCCTGACTTGATGCTATTTGAAACCATGTTGTTTGGGGCTCGTGTTGAGCTCCATATTTGTGCACCAAAATGACGTCTGGTGCACAGGACTCCCCCAGGAGGGAATCCACTTCTGAGATATAGTGGACGTGCTTTGTGGTCACATCCAAAATATGAGAATTGTGATCATTGGTTATTTACATGCTTTGTAGACGTTTTATGCTTTGCAACATGATCATTTGTCCTCTAATATTAAAAAATAAATAAATAAATAAATAAATAAAACCCTTCATGTAGATGAAAGGGCCTATAATATGAAGGATTAGAGAAAGAGTTCATGTGGTCGGCCTCATTCATATGGAATTAAAGTAAGAATAATAATAATAATGACGATTTAATTGAAGTTTGTATATGATGTATTTTGCAAAACAGTCTTGCAATTTTAACTGTGTAGAGAAATGTGGAAATGACAGAAACAGAGTTAAATGAACGTATTTCTAAATCAGAATTTCGTATTCAGTTATCAAAGAGACAAACCAACTAGAAGATAAAGAACAACTACCAGTTGCAAAATAAATTAAACAAGGATGAACAAACAATATAAAAGACATCTCACAAAAGTTAGAAAGAGATTATTATAGTAGTGGTAGATATACATGCCACAAATTGATAAACACAAAATTTTCATCTACATAGCCTATCACCATTACTGAGAATTGAATCAAAGTAAATTTATATTGTCCAATTCTCAAAATTTTGAAGATAAATTCTGCAATGCAGCAGATTTTAACTCAAAAATTCATATTTGAGTCAAAAATTTCTGATAGTATCATCTTCATACCAATCCTTGTATCTAATTAAAAAACACAGACTAAACTAAACAAATATTGCAAAATTTACATTGATTGACTTCCGACTCTTTTGCACAATATAAATCTTTCGTCAGCTGATCCAATCTTATTGGTTAGTAAATTAGGTCAAATGAGTTTTGTAATTGCGGCATTGAAAATGTAATGTTAGGCAAACAGTTTTAAACGGGTGGTAAGTGTTTTGAGAAAACACTAGTAAAGGGTAATGTTGTGAAGTGCAGTTCACCAAATTGTAGGGAGGAGAGGTCCAACTACTTGCATTGACTGTTTGCCTAACAATGCAAAGTATGCAATGCTGACACTACAAATTTGAAGTAGAAAACAACTAGAAGGAAGGACGAGTTAGAAATTGAAAATTTTAGAGATATATTTATACAAATTATGCTGTAACAAAATTCGGGCTTAAATCCTACCTTCATCCAAGTTTGAGGTGTATGGGCACCTAAAATTCGTAAAATTTCTTCTGTAAAGGCCATATGTAACAATAGGTATTAGTACATATTGTATGATTTCTCATCTTTAAAGAGGAAGTTGAATGTTCGAGTCTTATTTAGGATAATATTGTGGGTGCCTTTAAAGAAAAATAAATTAAAAAATGCCAACACTATAAATAATACATGGAATCAAAGGGGTAACTTTGTCTTTTCACCACTATCTGTATATTTTTTAAAGGTAATTTTCACCACTAAGGTTACACTGGTGCTTCATTATATGATGAGGGGCGTCAAAATCACTGCGCTTGGTTGATGTATGACAATTACTTAAATTTGCTAACCATGTCTGGCAAATGCAGAACAAGGGATGAACCATAAAATAATTGAGAATATCTTTTTAGTCAAATCCCCAAATGTAGCCCTAGTTTGGAACCCTTGTTGTCCGCTCATGACCTAGGGTTTGCAACCCATGCGTGCAACCCTAGTTGAAAAATGGGTCAAAGTCTTCAAATCAGAGCTTCCCTACCTCTGTTTTTGTGCGATTAATTTCTTAAACATGGCTGTAAACCCATGTTCTAATTGTTGAGTAACACTATGCTTTTACTATAAATTAACCCAATACTTGGTGGTTCATAATTTCTACTGTATTTATTTTCTTAAACTGACCCCAATTTCATTCCATTATGTATTAATAGAGTCGATCAGTTCGTCTTTCATTCAAAGTTTAGACTTATCAAAATGATTGAATCTGATTCTGACATCTACCCTTATATGTCCAAAATCCTTTTCATTTGGACTCGACGTGAGACAAGAACCGATGACAGTGTCAACTTAAAGTGAGTAACGGATCTCCACTACTTCAGGCACTCCCACAAAATGGGTAGATAAAATAATAATAAAAATAAATAAATAAATAAATAAATAAAAACTCATTTATGAACATAAATGAGAGTACAAGTCTTCATGTTAGAAATCAGGATAAGTACAGTACAATGAAATAACCTGAAGTTCAAATTGTTATTGATTATTGAGTCTTACCTTGCACACATGTATCATGATTTGTGATTTTGTGGTGCATTTAGGAGCAAGCACAAACACACAAAAAAAAAATAATAATAATAAATAAATAATAATTTAAATAAAATAACATGTTTAACGGTATTTAATTTTTAGCACAAACAGGTTCCTATCGGTCTTAAATTTTTTATTACAACCACGCTTGACTTGATTCTAATAAGAAAATTTTAAAAATTAATGTTATTAAGATAAGAGACGGTTACTTTATCAAAAACAAAATAGGAGTCGGTTATTCAAGGTAATTAACAATTCTTAATATTTTATCATTGCAAAAGAAAAAATGTTACACTTTCTAAATTCGGAAGGTGCTGACGAAATATTAAGTTGAAAGATATCATGTGGCGAGACTTACACCCCCACTCACAAATTTTTAATTCAATATCTTCTAAATCGAGATGATATATCATCACTCTAACAACAATATGACAATATATATATATATATATATATATATTATAGGGTCTATTCAATTTCAAGGTAATCTCATTGAAAGCTGATTTAATTTATAAAATAGTGACATTCATAATCGTAATTCTAAATTTCTTGCTTACATGTTAAGATACTATTCAAACCTTATCTTTTAGTATGCCCCATGTAAGGCCACTAGAGATTTCCATGTACCATTCTTAAACAAATTATAATTTTAAATATCAATCAAAGTTGGCTTTATCTTGTGATATAGAAGTGTGGAAATCTAGGACACAAACATACATCGATGATGGAAATTGGAATTGAACTACGAGATTTTATATATATATATAGCAATGGGTAATTATCAAATTGATTGTGAAATGTGGAGTCTGAGATTCCTATAAAGTAATAGTGTTTAAGACTTGGAAGCAAAGAGTAAAAGACAAATCAGGAACAGGGTTGAGCTTGATGACTGGATGATGTTGGAGATAATATTATATTTATATAGTGTATAGTCACATTATATTTTTAAATAGTGAATTAATCTAACATATGTTGGTGGTTTGGTTTACTTGAGACCCTGTTTTGGAGATGGCACAGCAATTAAAATGGTCTACCTGGGTGAGTTGATTGGCTAATGGTAAGAAGTGACCATGAAAAACAAGTATAAAAATTTTAAAAATTATAAATCATGACCATGATTGATGGAATTTTGGAGGCAATATGATTTTATGGTCATCACACAAAAACAATAAATATGAAATATCGTTTTAATAAGTGAGTGATGTGACGCTTTGTACGTTGTTGAATTGATACGGAATATTAAGAATTAGTGACATTGAAACATTTTGTTTCTTTATCCTCCTGCGAGATGATTTCGACTTTCAAGATTTTTGTTTATTTACCAATAATGGTTTCAAAACTTTTTAAAAATTAAAGAGAAAAGAAAATAACACATTCCTTACCTAGACTTGGTGTGTTCTGATTATTTGATTATTAGATGTTAAAACAAAAATCAAGTCCACCCTAATATGAACGCATCAAATATGAAAAGAATTTGTTTGTAATTGCATATATCTATAATTTACCTTATATTCATAAATTTGATGATTAGAAGGTTCTAGGTCATTAAAAAAAAAAAAACTTATCTGTCCAGCTAAAATTTTTTGAAGTAGGAAATTGAAAATTTATAATTACGGCAATAGCCTAATATTCCAAGAAACATCATTTTCATCGGCTGATTGGTGATGGCTTAGCAATTCCAATAATTCTGAACTTTATTAATTTATAATAATAAGAATAATTTTTGTCCAGAAGAGGGGTGGATAAAAACCTAGGCAAACCTTCCACTGCCATTCCTTGGTAACATTAAAGTGGGAGCCACATGGAGCCCACTTCATTGCAAGAATTCGGCTAGTTTTGGTTGGTATATATATAATATATATATATTTATATATATCATCGCTCTGGTAATAAAACTAGGATGTGATCCAAGTTTAAAGAAGTCAAACCTTAGGCTCAAAGGGTCAAACCCCCAACGTCAATTTGTGGACCATGTAACCACACCACTTGGGCCTCAAAGACCGTGGCTTCAATCAGTTTTTGGGTCTCAGAAAGAATAACCATTGGGTCCAAGTTTGCATCAGCTAGAACCATTAGTATGTGAGCTGGGCTTGTGTTCCCACCATTTAGTACCAAATTCAAGCCTTAAAAGGGAGCCCGATTTTCCTTATTGATATCATTTACCAAAATGGTCTTACAGGGCTATCCATATTGAGAAGCCCAATTGGCTGGCCTATGTTAGCCTAGGAATTGATAGAGAGCCCAACAAAAGACCTTGGGTTTCAGAGACACATACATGATAGCCTAGGAATTGATAGAGAGCCCAACAAAAGACCTTGGGTTTCAGAGACACATACATGAAGGATCATTAGGCTTATATATATGAAGAATAATTATAAGCTTCCTTTCCCTAGTAAATGTTTTTTTTTTTTTTTTTTTTTCCTTTCTAAATCTTTTATATATTCTTTGACAAAGGGTAAGAATGAAATCCAAATCTAAGCACCATTATGAACTTTTGTAGCATCTAATATGATAGAGGAAGCAACCAACAGTTAGCTTGCTCTGTCGTGATCATTGAAGCCATGGATTTGAAACAATAAATAGTCTCTCTGCATGCAGAGAAAAGGCTGTGTATATATAATCCTTCGTATACTCCGCTGATGATCGTGTTCGATAAGCTTGATGAGACAGCCTAGCTAATCTATACTACAACATGAGATATAGAAATGCATGAAAATTTCAATACCTTCTTCCTCTTGTAGAAATGTATTCAAGAGAAACGCCATACTTTCTGAAGTAATCAACCCCGAGAGAAAATGGAAAACAAAATGGAAAGATATTAGTTATATATATATATCCAAGCATGCCCCTTAAAAACCAACTCAATCAGGTGATTATTGGTTCATCAGTATGAAAATGTTTCAGAAAGGTTAGCATATAAGAAATAGGTCTTGCTAGATGATTGAAAAGATTGAGCACATATAGAAATTAATTCTTGCTAAAAAAAAAAAAATCTAGAATCAAAGTTCAACAAACAATTGAGCATACAAGAGCTAACGTCCTACATCACCCCATTATACAACAATCAACATGGCAAAGAGCAACCTGCGGAAAAATGTACCAGGCGGCCGTATATCACGAATCTTTTTCCTCTAAAGCTATAGGCAGCTCCAAGTTCTCATTACCCCTCTGAATCTTAAAGAGGACTTTATCCCCTACACTGAATTCATCCAATGTATTGTATAACTCTGCTTTACTTCGAACCTGTTTAAAGCAAAGAATGCACGAGTAAATTATGCTGAAAATTATAAAGGTAAACTGCATAAGAACACAAAGAAGTAAGTTATACTCCATATTCAATCCAACAGAATGCTAAAATGTTTCGGTAAATCCTATTAGTAGGGTACTCTTTCAACAATTTTTTGCACAACTATATAGTGCCCGCTCTTGACTCCTAAGAAAGATGGTGGACCAGGACTTTAGCAACAATGCTCGCACAAATGAAATACACTATATCCAGATGCTTTGAAAACGAAAGGAAATTTAATTAGTTAAGTTAAACATATTGGTATGGCTTGACATCTATGTGCACCAATATATCTTAAGAAGAGAACATCTAAATTTACCAAAATTATATAAATTTTTTCAGCTTCATTCCATCAACATGCAAGCGCTTGATCTTGTGGCTTAATAATATGAGAACCATACACAAATATTAAAATGGCAGTTGGAAAAAGAGGCAGCTCACAGGTTTGTTGTTCACTGCTACAATAATATCCCCAAGTACAATATTTCCAGCAAAGCCCCTTGTAGTGGGAAGTAGCCCGGCCTTGGCTGCAAGACTATTCCTAGGAACCTACAGCACAATACCGTAAATTGGAGAAAATATAGGTGATCTGACAGCGATAAAAAGTGGTAAAAGTTATACAACACCAAATATGAAAAAAAATAAAATAAAATAAAATAAAATAAAATAAAATAAAATAAAATCCACGAATGGGTACAATGACAACTATGATCATGAAGGTGTACCTGCAAAACCAGAGCTCCATTTCGAACATTAAGTTGATTTGCAACCAGATCAGGAGCAATATCCACATTTAGAACAGCTCGAACAACCTAAGATGTATAAAACGTGATATAAATATCATAAATAAATAACATCTATCACAAAAAAAAAAAAAAAAAAAAGCAACAAAGAAATAACAAAAATTATAAAGAAACACTTTCCATTATTTTGAAATGGAAGTCAATATATTGACAGTGCTTCCAATAACCAGAATTCCGCAGAGAACCAAAGAATACTGGAAGATCAGATTAGTGGAGAGCTAATAAAAAAGACATGATAATACCAAAGAAGAAATAAAGGGTTCCTTGACTATAAGCTAACAAAATCCCAGCAGCACAGATGATTAGAAACAAAACATACTTTTCCAAATTGGATCAACTGAGGTGCTATCTTTAACACGGTTGAGGACGGTATGGCAAACCCTACACCAGCTGATGTCCCTGCCATGCGAAAATAAACAAACAACAACAACATCAATAATAACAACAACATCAATAATAATAATAATAAAAGGCATCTGAAGAGGTTTCATTTCCCAAGTATAAGGCATCAGCTAATGCTTTTCTGGTCTCATTATGAAACTTAAATTGTTCCTTTTTGGCTTTGAAACATAAATGACGCAAATAAGATAGAGATGGAAACTACCTGTCTGAGTAAAAATTGCTGTGTTAATCCCAATTAAATTTCCTTTTGAATCCAACAGAGGACCTCCACTGCCAGAATTAAAGGAAAACCACACAGTTGTGGTGCACAAGTTAAACTAGATTTCTTACTGAGAAATGAAAAGATTTACAGAAATAATAAACAGGTGGAGAAACTGGATCAGATATTTTTAGATGTTACAGGAAGAGTAAGATCTCTCAATTAAAGTGTTTTTTTCATCAGTGCGAAAAGTCCAACAAATGACCTGTTCCCAGGATTGATGGCTGCATCTGTCTGAATTCCCCCACCAATTGTGACTCCCGTTTGACTAAATATGTCTCTATCCAGTCCACTAATAACCCCAACAGTGAGGGTATGGTCAAAACCAAATGGATTTCCAATAGCTAAACACTGTTGGCCAACTCTTAAAGAAGATGACTGCCCCACATTAATAGGCCTCAAGAGTTCTTCAGAGGCTTCCACCTAGCACATTAAAGATGAAAAGTTGACGATCTCAATATTTATACACAACAGACAAACTGGTAGACTATAGAGTATCGCACAAAACAAACTCTACCATTTAAGAACCTTGAAACCACCTTGAGATATATATGTCATTGCCACAATAAATGTATTGATTATTTAAGCAAACTTATTGAACAACAGATGTGCAGAACTTTTGATATCAATTGATAGTTTCAATGACCATTGGGTGATGAATCATGACAGATAAAAGATGGAACTCAGATAGTGGAAATGATATTTGACACTCTTATAGCAATGATGTTGCCTTACACAAGTGAGAACAAGAAGGAAGAACGGTTCATGCCTGAAAAACATTTTATATCATTATAGGTTTGTGATCATTCCAACACTGGGAAAAAGATTACAGAGAGCAGGACAAAAAATGAATGGCTACTCAAGAAAACACCCAATTTCCACACACAGTGACACAAGCAAAAAAAAGATATACAAGAACTTCATCAAGTTAGCCAAAATATGTAAGAGTGAAGTAGTAAAACTAGTAACAAAAGTTGGTGAATAAAGTGTCATGCATTAAGAAAATAACACAAGATTGCAAAGAAAGCATACCTTCAAGACAGCAAGATCCTTAGCCCGGTCAGCACCAATCAACTTACCCTCAAAATTCTTTGGTACCCTTTAAGAAAACTAAACACAATAAGGAACTGGGAGGAACAATAAATTGTGTATCTCTACCAACTTAAGCAAAGATTGACTACCCAGTAATGCAAATTTATTGATCAATAATTGTGAAGGCTAAATCTTACCCGTCTGAAGCAAGAATATTTACTCTTGCAACAACTTGCCCACGGCTTGAATTTCTTGAAAGGGAATTACCAATTACTGGGCAATACAGAAATGAATAGTTAATTTAGAATATCATACCCATTATAGTAATCTGAAGTTGATTGACTAGCATTAAGGCTCCATTTGTTTGAATGTAAAATATTTTTCAGAAAATATTTTTTTATTTTCTGGTGTTTGTTTGTCGTAAAATATTTACGAAGAAAAAAATATTAAAATCTAACAAAAATAATTTATCTATCAATTTTTGGTAAGTTATTATACACATCCTACCCGAAGGACTCGACCTCAACCTCGACCTAAACCTTTGCCAAACACCGAAAAGTAAAAATAAAAAAATAAAAAATTTACCTAGAAAATGAAAACATTTTCTGAAAAAAATATTTTACATCGAAACAAACGGAGCCTAAATTACAATCATCCATTAACAGCTTAACATAACTTTTTTTAAGTAAGTGGTCAATGTAACATTTATACTACAGTTCATGATTGCATATTGCATTCAACAACCATCAAATATCGACTGAACTGTTAAAAAAAATAAGCAGATGAAAATGAAACCATACATAAGACTGTAAAGAACTCACCATGATGAAACAGCGCCAAAAAAAACACTATAACATATTCCACTAATCATTTTTTTTTGTAAGAAACAAGTTGACAACAAATCACAAACTAATCGTAAACAAAGTGAAATTTTTACTTAGCACAATTTGTGATCCCTCCAACATAATAGATAAGGTAACACTTAAGCAGCACGAAGTGAGTACTTTCTTTCAACAGAATATTTGGTTGTCAAATCAAATCCATTCCATCCATCAAACTGAAAACTAATTGATAAAAGCACTGCAAATCCATTACCAGTTCTTACCATGATAATTTGTTACAATGTGCCCTTGCTGATCCCAGACTACTCCAGAACCATTTCCTTCAGGGACCTGCATTATGTATATAAAGATATTTGTATTGCAACCATGTTATAGATGTAGAAATGTAGAAGCATGGAATTCAAGATATAACCAAGAACAATTCATGAACTTGTAAGCACTGTGGGTTCATTGTTTTGTTCTAAATACCAGAAAAGTACACAAAAACAAACCTTGCACTTAATGAACAACATTACCTCAACCACACCCGTAACATTAAGTTGGGGGCGCAATGTCACGTCAAAGATGTTGACAACAGAGTAAGTGTTCTTCTCAAAAAGTTGGACAATTCTTTCCTGCCAAGTAGACACATATCAATTGACCTGCCATAAACATCCAGTATACAGAAGTGTGAAATTTAAAACAAACCATTCAGATTTGAAAATATGAACAAATAGGATATAGTTGAAAATAAACCTCGGAAGGGAATAGCGTCCCAGAACGATAAACAGTGGGTGTTACTTCTTCAACAGTCACAGATGGATCCCCTAAAGCATGAGCTGCATATCTAAAATTTATCATGTGATCAGCAGCAAGCCTCATATTAATACACTGGTTCCAAAACATGAAGCTGGGTAATTTACAAGAGCAGATGAAAGGGTAATGAACTTTGATGAGCCTACGCCAAGCCTATGGATCTTTAGTTCACCATTTTACATATAATAAAAAATGAAATGTTGAATTACAAATTTATGAATTGCACAATGGCAATTGTTTGGTACAATGGTAAACGCTTGGCTTGCAAAGCTTAATAACATTATTCAAGTCTGACGGCAGCCATTTTGTACATAATGCAAAACGTTATATCAGTAACCAATCCACTCTTATCAACAGGCGGCAACACTAGATAACAGCCTTTTCAATTTACAATTTGCACCCATATTGATCAAGACTGGTAAAGGAACAAGTAAAAGCTATTGACATGAAATGCTTTTACATTGTAATAGGTTATAGGTTAATAAGATACATTAAACTGATAAATAAATAAAACTGTTTAAGGGGTATTCATCCTATCTCAGTTCGTAATGGGAGCCCTGTTTCAATGAAAATTTTAATTAGGGAAAAAAAATAGGATTACAAAATTTGAGCCACAATGAAGTAACTAAAGATTTCACAAGGTACTTGTGATCTAAAAATTAATCTGATCTATATTGTACCCTTCACTCAATTTGGTCAAAAATTTCAAAGGAAACAAAGATGAACTGTGCCAACCTGATAAGTACCTTGAAGGATGATAACAAGAATACATGAATACACTGGCAAACAACATCCGGCGTGTTGTGGAAGGAGAGTTTTTCTGAATCATTTCGTGCAAATCTTTGCTATAATCTCGATCAGCCCTATAAACATTAGAGAGATGAAGAAAAAAAAAAGTTTTAAATAAAATTAAATAAGCAAATAAGAATAATACAAAATTAGATTACAAAATCAGCAAAAATGGCAAAATGAAAGCCAAACTCCATGCATTTTTTGAACATGTTTCTAGTATTTAGAAGCCAAAAATTATACACATGAAAGTATGCATTTCGAGCGGCAAATGTACATTTTAAAATAAGTAAATAAATAAGAAAAAAAATTGCATCACAACTCATGGCCGTATATCATACAACCATATTCACCCACTAGGCACCAGCACTACCATGGCCAGCACTCTCACCACCAACATTAGCATCACTACCGACACACCAGCATCAGACCTCCACAGTGACCAAAGTCCAGTGTAATACCACATCCTTACTGTGACTACCACCATTAAGCCACTTTTATGCCACCACAACATTAATGCTACTGCAACTTCATACTCCAACAGTGCCGCGGCCGCCAACATCCTGTCCACAATCAAGGAGTTTTTGATACTCCTCTTTTTGGTATGCCTAATCCTAGTGAATTTTTGAAGTTAAAATCAGGACATGAGCCCGGTTAAAAACTCCATTCTAACCCAACCCAATTTGAATCTAATAGTAATTCACATGGATCCAAGAAAGGCCTGCTATATTTGTGCACAAGCTAAAGTTTGAAAAACGAATTTTTTTTGTAAGTTTCATTGTAAACAAAGTCAAAAAGTTCCATTGTAAACAAAGCCAAATCAGCTTTTTCTTCGTATACCTTACCTAGCAAAGCAGAAAACAAGTAGTCTTCTCTTTCTGTATTCAATCAATATAAACTCCTCCGCTTGGATTCTAATAAAAAAACTATATCAACACCAATATATTCTAAATCCTGAGATGGAAATTCCTAGACATTCTCCTACATCTGACTATTTGCTCTGTTCTAAATCACTAAGAAAAAGAGATAAAAAGACCTCTTGATTCTATCATCACCAAATAAACACCTCCAATCATAGAACCACCATTAAAACCTCTCCACTCTCACCACATCACCAGTTCACCACTAACTCAATTACTAATAGCCAGCACCAATGCAGCAATTGCCCATCTCAACTCTAACTGCCACCTTTAGAAAATTTGTCCTCAGACTATGCAACTCTAATTAACAACTTACCCTTTTCATAAATATAACAAACAGCTTGGTTTGTAAAAAGTCTTCACAACCAACAACCAGTGATAGAGAACAGTGGCAGCAGCCTTTTAAGGTATATAAAAGGCGTGGCAAGGAGGGTTCTAAGGCTCAAACCTTAATTTGGCACATGCTAGACGATGGGTCCACTTGGAGTCTTGCATAATTAGGGGGATTTGGTCAAATTGCATAATTATGGTAGCTTGCATCAATTTCGATCAAATTACATCCGTCCATAGTAATTACTTTTATTATGCTAGAGTCAAATATTGATTACCTCAATTACGGGGTGATTACTTTTATTATGCTATAGAGTCAACTTTTGATTACCTTAATCATGGGGTAATCTGAGGGTCATAAGTTGCTATAAGAAGGGTATGATGTAAACTTGCTGAGTCAGTCAAGGAATGAATAAAAATATCTTTGAGATTTCTTTGTGAGTGATTCACAATTTGTGAGGGCGTGAGGCCTTCTCTAGGTGTGATACCTGGACCTGTTGGTGTAATTTCAGTAGGTTTTTGTTGTTTTCAATCCTTTCTCTCTACTAATATTTTGAACTATAGCTCTGCTTTTTTTAATTAACAACCACTTCTCCTTTGGTTTTCTACATTTCTACTATCAAACCTCCAAATTTCTGCCCTAGTTCTTGAACTTTCAGACTCTGAATTCTTTGAGTTCTTAGCTATTTAAGGCTGCTCTCTTGTCCTACATCAGTTTTTGGTATCAGAGCTTGAGTTGACATCATGTCAACACAATCAGGAAATGAAAGATCGGGTATTAATCAGCAAGATGAGCTGATATCTAAGCTTATGGAGCAGCTCAATGGGTTGAATGTCCGATTCAATGAGTTAGAAGCTCGAATGTGTCAGCCTATTAACAATTTTGCTCCTGCTGCATCCAGTACAAATGATGGCAGTAGTCGAGAGCAACAACATCCTTTAAATATGCAGCAAAGGCAGAATGTGAGGGCTGATCCACCACCACACCAAATGTTCGAGTTTCCGAGAAATCTGCTGGGAATGAATTATCAGGTGCCACATGATAACGCTGGGGATATCACAAAGAAAATTAAAATGGAGGTGCCAGATTTTGAAGGTAAGGCTGATCCTACTATATTTTCGGATTGGCTTGCTTCGATTGAAGAATATTTTGATTGGTATGATATGAGTGATGATCGTAGAGTGAGATTTGCTAGAATGAAGCTTGTGGGCCTAGCAAAAATATGGTGGACTGGTGTTGAAGGGGATATTAGGAGGCTGGGACAACCACCAATCAGCACATGGCAAGAAATAAAGGCAAAGCTTCGAGAGAAATACATGCCAGCCAATTACCATGACAAACTGTGTGATCAACTTATCAATCTAAAGCAGGGCAGCCTGTCAGTCGCAGAATATATGCAAAGATTTGATGAGTTAAAGACTAGAAGTCAAGTTGTGGAAGACCCGCGGCAAACACTTGCAAGATTCAAGGCTGGTCTAAGGTCTGATATCAGAAGGGAATTGCTTCGCCAGTCATTATATGGTGTTGAACATGCTTTTCAGGTTGCATTGGACATGGAGGAATACTTGAGTTATCAAATGGCACGAAGATCTGGATATCAAACCTGGGATGCAGCACCCAAGAAGTCCAGTGATGGAAATCGCAGCACACAATCAGTAACAATGCAGCCGACTGGTGGAAATGCTGGATCAAAACTGCCCTTTTCTAACATGGCTGATCCTAAAGGGAAGAGTATTGTGGCCAACAAAGGTAGTGGAAGGAGTAACAAGTGCTTCAAATGTGGAGAAACAGGTCACATGGCATACCAATGTCCAAAGAAAAATTTACACATTGGGATAATGCCTGAAGAAGAGCCTGAAGAACATGGGGGAGAGGACAATGGGAACATGTTTGACTATGGGAACTACAACCCTGATGATCTAGAAGAGGATGAAGATGTTCCATCAATCTCCGTTGTGAGGCACATCCTTGCAGCCCCTGAAGTTGAAGATAAAGATTGGCAGCACACATCTATTTTTCAAATGCTAGTTCGTTGTGGAAATCAAGCTCGAAAGGTCATTATTGATGGCGGAAGTTGCATGAATGTTGTGTCTGCAGCCACGGTTGAGCGCCTCAAGCTTTCAGTCCAACCACATCCACAACCATTCAAAGGGGCGTGGATAGATAGTACTTCTATTCCAGTAACTCAACGTAGTCTCGTTTCTTTCTCTTGTGGAGCTTATAATGATTCTGTTTGGTGTGATGTAATTCCCATGAAAGTGACACATATTCTTCTTGGGCGGCCTTGGATTTATGATCGAGATGTGTATCATTATGGGAAGGAGAATACATACACTTTCTTGTTTAACAACAAGCAAATTATTTTGAAGCCTATGTCCTCAGCTGAAATGGAGAAATATAAAGGTGGACAGGCTGTAGATGATGCGAAAAACAAGAAAAAGCCCCTCAATCTCCTTTCCAAGAAGAGGTTTCAATTGGAAAGTAAAGAGATGGGTGTTGTATATGCTGTTGTAGCAAGGGAAATCAAAGAAACTGCTGCTGTTCATGATTCTTCAATGCCATCAGAGGTCGCCAATTTGCTGTCAGATTTCTCAGATTTATCTCCTGAAGATCTCCCTAATGAATTCCCTCCTCTACGTAATATCCAGCATGCGATCGACTTGGTACCGGGATCTCCATAGCCTAACCTTCCAGCTTATCGTTTGAATCCAAGCGAGCATGCCAAGCTTCTGAGGCAAGTTAATGAGCTGCTGTCCAAAGGATTTATCCAGGAAAGCTTAAGTCCTTGTGCTGTCCCAGCTTTGCTCACACCAAAGAAGGATGGTAGTTGGCGCATGTGTATTGACAGTCGCGCCATCAACAAGATTACAATCAAGTATCGGTTTCCTATTCCTCGAATCGATGATTTGCTAGACACGGTGGCTGGTTCTTGTATATTTTCAAAGATAGATCTGAAAAGTGGCTACCATCAAATTCGCATAAGGCCCGGGGATGAATGGAAGACAGCTTTCAAGACAAAAGATGGACTCTACGAGTGGCTTGTTATGCCATTTGGTCTTTCCAATGCCCCTAGTACATTCATGCGCTTCATGACTCAGGTATTGCGGCCCTTTATTGGTCGTTTTCTGGTTGTTTATTTAGATGATATTTTAATCTACAGCAAAACGAGGGAGGAACATATTTCCCACCCTCAACAAGTTATGAGAGTTCTCCGCCAAGAGAAGCTTTACATGAACTTGAAGAAGTGTTCCTTCATGTTGCCGAGTGTGGTGTTTTTGGGCTTTGTTGTTTCTTCCAAAGGGGTAGAAGCTGATCCTGATAAAGTGAAAGCAATTCTAGATTGGCCAATTCCCAGCACATTGCAGGAAGCACGGAGTTTTCATGGGCTAGCTTCATTCTATCGGCGATTTATTAGAAATTTCAGCACAATAATGGCCCCTATCACCAATTGTATGAAGAACAGCCAGTTTGTTTGGACAAAGGCAGCAGCAGAGGCTTTCGAAGAAGTGAAGAAAAGAATGACTGCAGCTCCTATTTTACGCCTTCCAGACTTGTCAAAAGTGTTTGAAGTTGCATGTGATGCTTCACAGGTCGGAATTGGAGGCGTACTCAGTCAAGAAGGACATCCGGTTGCATATTTTAGTGAGAAACTTAATGAAGCAAAGCAAAGGTATTCCACTTATGACAGAGAATTTTACGCTGTGATTCAAGCACTTCGCTACTGGCGTCATTACCTTCTTTTTAGGGAGTTCGTTTTGTATTCTGATCAGGAGGCCCTCAAATATATTAACTCCCAAAGGAAGTTAAGCCACCGACATGGGAAGTGGGTTTCATTCTTGCAAGAGTACTCATTTGTCATCAAACATAAAGCTGGTGTTGAGAACAAGGCAGCCGATGCACTTAGCCAAGTTGTTCATATTCTTGCCTCCATGGCTGTTCAAGTTCTTGGTTTCGATATGCTTAAACGAGATTACTTATCTTGCACGGACTTTAGCATCATACATGCTGATTTGATAGCTGGACAGCAGGGTACATATCCTGATTATTCGGTACATGATGGTTATCGCTTCAAAGGAACTCAACTTTGTTTGCCTAAGACGTCTCTTCGTGAACATGTGATATGGGAGTTGCATGCTGGTGGGGCAGCAGGTCATTTTGGAAGAGATAAGACCATTGCCATGGTGGAAGATCGTTTTTTTTGGCCAAGTTTGAAATGGGATGTGGCCAAAATTGTTTCTCATTGCAGAACTTGTCAAATATCCAAGGGAAGAAAGAAAAATACAGGTTTATATACGCCACTCCCAGTCCCTCATGAGCCGTGGCAAGATTTAAGCATGGACTTTGTTCTTGGGTTGCCTAAAACAAGTCGCAGTCATGATGCTATATTTGTTGTTGTGGATCGTTTTTCAAAAATGGCACACTTCATTCCTTATTCCAAGACATCTGATGCTGTCCACATTGCCAAGCTTTTCTTTCAAGAAGTTGTTCGGCTTCATGGATTGCCAAACACCATTGTTTCTGATCGAGATACAAAATTTATGAGTTATTTTTGGCGCACATTATGGAAGATGCTGAATACAAGGCTGAAGTTTTCCTCTTCTTTTCACCCCCAAACTGACGGCCAAACTGAGGTTATTAATCGCAGCTTGGGTGATTTGCTTCGCTGTCTTGTTGGTGACCATATTAGTAGCTGAGACCAGATTCTTCCTATGGCTGAATTTGCCTACAACAGTTCTGTAAACAGATCCACAGGGCGCAGCCCGTTTGAGATTGTGACAGGTTTATGTCCTCGGAAACCAATTGACTTAGTTCCTTTACCAATTGTGGCACGCCCTAGTGCTGAAGCTGATGCTTTTAGTAAGCATATCAGAGACATCCATGCGGAAGTTCGAAGGAAGATTGCAATGAGCAATGAGACTTACAAAACACAAGCTGATTTGCGGAGGAAGATTGCTGAATTTGAGGAAGGAGATATGGTTATGGTGCGAATAAGACCGGAACGATATCCTAAAGGTGCTTATAAGAAGCTTCACGCAAAGAGTGCTGGCCCATACAAAGTTCTCAAGAAAATTAGCTCCAATGCTTATGTTCTTGACCTACCAGAAGAGATGGGTATCAGTAAAGTCTTCAACAATGAAGATCTCACCTTGCATTCAGGCCATTTTGCTGATCCATTTCTTGTTGATCCTACCACTCGCCTTCCCCCAGCCCCACATGTAAAGGAGGAAATAGAAGATGTTGTTGATCATCAACTTGTTTCAACAAGGGCTGGCGGTTATCAAAAATTCCACGTTAAGTGGAAAGGACGGCCACTTTCTGATTGTACATGGATTAGCGACACCAGACCTCTATGAACAATTTTATGCATTTACCTCGCCGGGGTCAAGTTTTTCCAAGCCAGGGAGAATTGATAGAGAGCAGTGGCAGCAGCCTTTTAAGGTATATAAAAGGGTGGCAAGGAGGGATCTAAGGCTCAAACCTTAATTTGGCACATGCTAGACGATGGGTCCACTTGGAGTCTTGCATAATTAGGGGGATTTGGTCAAATTGCATAATTATGGTAGCTTACATCAATTTCGATCATATTACATCCGTCCATAGTAATTACTTTTATTATGCTAGAGTCAAATATTGATTACCTCAATTACGGGGTGATTACTTTTATTATGCTATAGAGTCAACTTTTGATTACCTTAATCATGGGGTAGTCTGAGGATCATAAGTTGCTATAAGAAGGGTATGATGTAAACTTGCTGAGTCAGTCAAGGAATGAATAAAAATATCTTTGAGATTTCTTTGTGAGTGATTCACAATTTGTGAGGGTGTGAGGCCTTCTCTAGGTGTGATACCTGGACCTGTTGGTGTGATTCCAGTAGGTTTTTGTTGTTTTCAATCATTTCTCTCTACTAATATTTTGAACTATAGCTCTGTTTATTTTAATTAACAACCACTTCTCCTTTGGTTTTCTACATTTCTACTATCAAACCTCCAAATTTCTGCCCTAGTTCTTGAACTTTCAGACTCTGAATTCTTTGAGTTCTTAGCTATTTAAGGCTGCTCTCTTGTCCTACATCAACAAGGAAAATATATATATATATATATATATATATATGGAATATTACCAAAAATCAATGCTTTGGTGAAATTTTACAAAAACCCAAAACCCAAGAACTACAACAACAACAACCAAGCCTTTTTCCCAAGTACTTGGGTTGGCTACATGAATCTTATAATTCCATTTTGCTCTATTTAAGGCCATAGCCTCCGTCAATCCACGTAATACCAACGTGAACTTTGGTCTTCCACTTCTCCTCTTATTACCCCAAAACTAAGAACTAGGAAACAAAATAAAAATAAGAGAAGAGCTTAAATGCCACTTTTCTTGCCCTCATTCCGAAAAAGGGAGGGGTGCTGGATATTAGGAATTTTCAGCCTATTAGTTTGGTTGGGTGCTTCTACAAATTGATTGCTAAAGTCTTGGCTTTTAGGTTGAGGAAAGTCTTGGATGGTGTCATTTCTGACTCTCAGAATGTCTCTGTGGGAGGTCGTCAGAGTTTAGACTCAGTTCTTATTGCCAGTGAGTGTGTGGATTCCAGATTGAGTAGTGGGGATCCGGGTGTTTTGTGTAAGTTGGACATTGAGAAGGCGTACGATCATGTGAGCTGGAATTTCCTCCTCTACTTGATGGAGAGGATGGGGTTTGGAGTGCATTGGAGGTCATGGATTCTTTTTGTATCTTGAGTGCCCGTTTCTCTGTCCTTATGAATGGAGCTCTGACGGGTTTTTTCTCTTCTTCGAGGGGATTGAGACAAGGGGATCCGCTCTCTCCTTTCTTGTTTCTTTTTGTGATAGAGGCCTTCAGTAGATTGATTAAGAGGGCGGTCGAGTTGGGTTTTTTGAGAGGTTTTCGAGTGGGTAGGGATGTTGCTAGTCAGTTGGAGATCTCCCACTTGATGTTTGCCGATGATACTTTAGTGCTTTGTGATGCTAATGCATCCTAGTTGAGATATCTAAGATGCGTTCTGGTTTGGTTCTATGTCGTCTCTAGATAGAAGGTGAATGTCGGTAAGAGCGTCTTGGTGCCGGTTGGGGAGGTCCCTGAGATTGAGACGTTTGCTTAGATTCTCGGATGTCGTACTGGCACTTTTCCCATTTCTTACCTTGGGCTACCTCTGGGAGCTCCTTCAAGGTGTGTGGGGAGTATCATCTGGTGCGCTGGGAGCAAATGTGTTACCCGATTTAGAATGGAGGCTTAGGGTGTGTTTGGATAAATAGGAGAGAAAAGAAAAAAAAATGATAGTATTAGTTATGAGAGAAAAGAAAAGAAAAGAAAGGATAGTAATAAATTCTATTCGTGTTTGGATGGATAAGGGAGAAAAGAAAAGAAAGGATAGTTATTCTTGTTTGGATAAGATAGAGGAGAGAAAGAAAAGAAAGGATAGTGACCAAATTACTGTCCTACCATTTCATAACCACTTCATATATTATCCATTTTCAAAATCTTGTTTCTTTTTTATAGTTCAATGCCATGGGTAAAAACAAAAGTAAAAAATAAAAAGAAAAAAAGAAAAAGTATCACAAGGCTAAAATGAACCATTCAACATGGTTGAAGCTAATAACAGTCTTTAACCTTTTTTATGAGCATGTGAAAATTTTATTTTTGTTGTATCTGTTATACCTATCTGACTCAATCCCTTCCCATCCTAAAATTTTTAATAACTTTAGCATTGTCATACATCCTTGCATTCCACTAAGCATATTGGGACATAAATAGAATTACTTTTCTATATGTTGATTTGTAGAGGGTATTTTTGGTATTAATAATTTATAACTTACTATCACTCCCTATCTTCTCAAATTAGGAAAGAAAGCATAAAAGGGATAGGGAGGGATAGCTATCCCTCCCTATCTCTCCCTATCCTCTCTTTTCTCTCCACTTAACCCACCCAAATACATTTTCACACTATCCTCTTTTCTTTTCTCTTCCTATCCCTCCAAATCAACCCTACCAAACACACCCTTAGGGATTAGGAGGTTGTTGCCTTTTAATAAGGCTCTCCTTGGGAAATGGCTTTGGAGGTTTGGGTGGAAAGGCGTTGGCTTTGGAGGAGGGTTATTGCGATCAAATTTGGGGAGAGTTGTGGAGGGTGGAGTTCTCTTGAGGTGCGTGGTCCTAGAGGGGTGGGGGTTTGGACTTTTATTCGGAAGGGGTGGAATGATTTCAGCAAGCATGTCCGTTTTTGGATCAGGAATGGCAGGAGAATCAGATTTTGGACTGCCCGTTGGTGTGGGGAGCTTCCTCTTGCTCTCGCTTTCCCAAGGCTTTACAGGATTGTTTCCCATAAGCAGGCCTTCATGGTTGACTGTTATCATCTTGATAACGGGAAGCTGTCTTGGGATGTTCAGTTTAGGAGACATTTTCAATATTGGGAGATTGAGGAGGTTACTCGCTTTTTGGAGTTATTGTATCGCCAGGTGATTACAGCTGGGGAGTCTGATTGTTGGCTCTGGGGTCCTAGCTCTCAGGGTCGCTTCGAGGTTCGGTCCTTTTTCAGGTGTCTTACGGTTGGTTCTAGTGGTCCTTTCCCTTGGAAGTCTATTTGGCGTTCTGAGGCTCCTCTCAAGGTGGCCTTCTTTGCTTGGACTTCTGTCTGGGGTAGGATTTTAACCCAGGATAATTTGCGGAGGAGGAATCAGGCGGTGGTTAATCGTTGCTATTTGTGTTTGCATGATGAGGAGACAGTCAATCACCTCCAGTTACATTGTAGCATGGCCAGGGACTGTTGGGATTTGATGTTTGGCTTGTTTAGGATCCCTTAGGTCATGCCGTGTTCCTCTAGAGGGCTGATTGAGGCTTGGAGAGGTTTTTTCAGTAGGGGCCCTCATTCAGGATGCTTGGAGGGCTACGCCTCTTTATATTTCGTGGAGCATTTGGCTCGAGCGAAATTGGAGATATTTCAATGGAAAGGAGAAGCCTATTTCTATGTCTAAGTTCTCTATTATTTTCACTCTTTTTTGTTGGGTTTATGGAAGAGACTATAAATCTATTGAGAAGATTGTTATTTTTTTGGCCTCTTTGGAGGCTTGAGGCGCTTTTTGGCCTCGTGTTTTCCTTTGGGTTCCGCTCCCCTTTTGAGCGTCTTTCAATAATTTTACTTATCCAAAAAAAAAAAAAAAAAGAGCCTATATAGCATGAAAAGCTGCCAAAGAGACCCTAAAGCATCAGCCTTGAACAATCCAAGAAGTAATAACCACAATACAAGCAAACATGTCGCTTCATACAAGTATCAGACCATCAAAATTCAAACACAAATTATCATCCATTTTACATGTGGGTAATGAGTGAAAAACCCAAATTAATAAACCCAAATGCATCGCTTAGAAAAAGGTTATACCTTTGAATGAGTGAGGAATGAGAAGAACCGGCGCTGGAGTCATCTGGGTGTGTTTCAGATTGAGAAGAACATACAGAGGAAACTCCATCGAAGCAGAGCTCGCGCCGACCCAAGTGTCTTGGAGTTGCAGAGACGCCGATTACTCGATGAGATTGCATAAAGGGCGAAGAAGAATTGCAAGATAATAGTAGTTGCATTGCTCCAAATTGAATGAAATGCAAAATATTGTCGAAAGAAACAAGTAGTGGACACTTGAACTCAATTAAGTAGATAATGAAAAACCCCAAAATAAAGAGTAGACCACTATTTTACCTTGCATACAGATTTTTTTTTTTTTTTCCTTCTTGTTTTTTGTTTTTCAACCATGTGAAATTGTGAATGTTCATTCGTGTTTTGACTGGGGGTGGGGAGGAGAGAGGGACACAATTTTTTTTATGGATAATGCAGTTAGAAAATAATATGTCTGAATTAAAAAACCTCAGCACATTAAAATCCTATTTATAAAACATTTGTTTTATATTTTCAACTGATGTTTTAAGGGTTGAAATTTTTAAAAAATAAAAAAGAAAAAGTATTAAAACAAAATTTAATGTGTTGAAATATTTTTTAATAAAAAATAAAAAGAAAAAGTGTTAAAACACAATTTAAGTGTGTTGAAATATCTTTTTAATGTTTTAACAAATTTATTCTATACTTTTGTGTTTTAAAATTGAGTTAAAATATAGAACAAATATGTTAAAACATAATTTTAATATTTTAAAAACATTATAACACACTGGGTCACTCTAGTAGATAATTCTGACTCAAAATTAATAAAATGGTCTCAAAGCCAACAATTTTCAAAAACATCATGTAAAAGTTGTCATTGACGTAACTTGGAGTATAATTGCAGTAAAATAATAAGTTACAATTGAAAAATAAACATGTGTTTGATTCAGTTTTTGAAAATTGATATAAAAAAATTGGTAAGAAAACAATTTTATATAATTATAAAAGAGTTGTCTTGTCCCTAAAACAGTTCTTTTCTAATGGAGTTAAAACATTTTCAACTATCAATCAACAAAGTTGTGAGCCAAAAATGTTTCAAGGAGGACACAACTCCTCAAATAACAATTTCTAATCCCATATATATATTAGAGAACAGGTTTGGCTCCCTATTGTAGATGTTTTTATATTGGATTCACATAATATCATTTTCTCAACACCCATTTATCTTTTATTAATGGATACAATTACACCTTAAAATTACATTTTCAGAAAATGAGGATGCAATTTATAAAAAAAAATAAAAATTTGTCGTTTTACTTTTAATAAGGATAAGAAAATAGAGAGAGAGAAAAAAATAGTTAGTTCTTTTTTATCACCTCTTGCGATCATCACAATGCATAAATATTTGCTTGTACCTTTTCTTGCATATAAATGAGCCAATATTTTACCAAATAATATTACTCTCTCTCGTGTTGTATGAACAAGTTATATATTAACATGATATAAAACTGAAGCCCAGTGCTGTGAATCATCTTTGCCTCTAAAACAGCAAAGAAATGTTATTCCTTTGATGTGCACAAACTAAACAAAATGGTCAATAGGCAAACTAGGCTTCATTTGATATTGCTTCTATGCACTTGAAAATTGACTGATAAAATGTGAAAAAAATTCAGCAGAAATCAGGCTGCCCAGTGGAGGTCAGGCATCGGTGCCACATTCGACTATTCGGGTCCACATATCTGGGAGAGGAAATCACTTCAGGAATTGGTAAGTAGACATAGTGAGTGTTGCATATTCCAACAGTAATGCCACTATATCCAGCAAAAGCACCATGGACCTGCAAAGATCATACGTGTAAATTATGATTGTCCCAAGAGCAAGGTTAAGATGACCAAGGAACAAGATTGATCTTTGATCTTACAGCATTCTGTCCAAGGACAGTGCAGAGTATAGCATCTGAGGCATTTGCACGGATTGCGCGAACCATGTAAGTGGGATCGATGTATTTAACATCAGCGTGAATACCTAACTCCTTAAAATGTTTTTTGATCTGATTGCAAAATTTGTAATTAATATCATCAGATTTGTGATTTTGATTTAACATGAAAAATAGTTGCATAATTTATATATGCAGCAGAAATGTTCAGTGTTAAGAGAACCTAACCTGCTGTTGGATATGGACACCAATATCTTTAAGCACTGCATTTCCAGATGCATTTGTTAAATTCGACTTTTCTAGCAAATCCTGGATTTCAGCAATGTCAAAAAAAGAGAATAAATATTGGGAGATGTTATGCGCCAGTATAATTTCAAAACTGAAACACAGCCTTTATTTTTCTGTTTTCCGGGTGGGTGTGGTGTGTAATTTAGTAGTTTTCTCCCAAAATCAACCATAGGTTGGGCTCCTGTTCCCACCAAACCCCAGGCTCCTAGCAAGGTTCGGACAGTATATACCATGTGATAACTAGTCCTTAAAAATGGATCCTAAAGAAGTTGCAGCAAATATCATATTTTCCACGACATTTCAATCAAATCTCAGAAAGAATATGAAGTTGCTCGAGTAGAACAGCATATAGCATGCACACACATCCCTGCAAACGGGATCACATATTCTTAAGTAGGTCATTTGTCATTGCGTTGCTTGAGCTGTTTTACAAGTTATCTAGATCGTAATGAACTCAACTCAACAAAGTATTTGTTTCCAACTATTTCGAGGTCATAAATAAATTTTATTTGCTACTTTCCACTCAAAAACCTGAACCCGATGGTGGAGCAGAAAGAAGAAATAATCAAGCATCTAATTAGACAAATGGCATGTCATGCATACTGCATCCATTATGCCGAAATAGTTTGACAAAGAACACTTGAAATGTTCTGTCTCTCTTAACATCACTTACTTTAGCAGGGTCCGGGAATGGGTTCGTGAAATCTTCTAGGAATTGTTACCATCTATTAAGAAAAACAAAAAATCCAGGCTTAGACTAACTCATGCCAAGCTTAGACTGTGAGATGAAAAAGGTAATAACCAAGGAAAGGGGAGGGGGGGTTGGGAAGTGGGGCGTTGAAGTATGGTAAACCAACTGCTAATGCGCAAAGCACAATCCAGTATGTCAAGATTTAAAAATCGATAAAGAAACAAATCCTGAATAAAGTTGAATATGCATAATGTAATAATAACTTACTTGACCAGCTCCTTCAGCCACACATATCACGGCTGATCCTTTGGTCTCTATGAGATACTTTAAATGCCTTAAGACACCATAAGGACCATCTAAGTTAAAGGGTACCTGAATCAAAATACTTTAGAAATTGTCTTGAATTACAGAAAATGACAAAATTTAGAGATCAGGAGAGCATCAGAAATGTTACAAACCTCAGGAATCAAACAAACATCAGTCTGACCACTAGCTAGTGAAGCATGCATCGCTATGAAACCGCTGCTTCTTCCCATCAATTTGACAATACCAATGCCATGATATGCACTGCGTGCCTGAATGCATCAAAATTCAACGACATTGCACCTCATCTCAAAGTGCTCAAATGGATAGTTTTAACCTTATCTCAAAGTGCTCAAATGGAAAGTTTTTACAGAAACTACCCAATTAGAGAACTAACTTTAGTATTTTTGTAATAATGTTAGAAATAGTGAACTCAAAGTCATCAACCCCAATCCTTTTATTACCTCAATATATGCAGAACTTATTGCCCGTTGAGCTTCTTCAACAGCAGTATCAAATCCAAAGGTTTTATCCATCAAAAGAATATCGTTGTCAATAGTTTTAGGGACACACACAACAGAAACTTTCATCTTCCTCCTGCGGCACTGCATGCAAGAAACTGTTTTATAAGCCAAAGAAACAATCATATAGGTAATTAGACTATTCCACAGCCACGGTCTACTTATTGCATACATATTTTTCACACTGTTAACATTACAATAATGGCATGCGAAAGAAATAATAACCATTCAAGGATGACAATTTTTTTAATTAGCAGCTGCAGCTAAACCTAGATTTCCAGTTCTAACTTCTAAGCATGGAGAAACAAGGGTTTTAATGGGAAAATGGCCAATGTAAAACCTATAGTCACATCTCCGGAACATGAATGTATATATTGCATGTGGATATAGACAGAGCTGAATAGGAAAGGAAAATTTTGAGGAAAGTAGGATTCTCGAAACTGACTATTTTCCCCCAAAACCTTTCCTGCACAAAACACACAAAAATAAAATTTTACCGTGAAAGGAGCGACTACTTTTCTAGGTTCCTATTTTACCCAACAACTTCATTCTCTTTTTATTGGTCTTGAAAGAACTGCACACCAACAAGGACTTTCTTTTCCTATGGATGATTGTTTTCCATTAGATATGGAAATCAAATAAATAGTAGTTTGTTGGGTCTGTATTAACTTAAAAAGTCCATCCTTTTTTATATGTATTATTATTAATTAATTTTTTTTTAGTTATTGATATCATTATACTCAAATTCATTCATTTACAAAATTATCGAAATATAAAATTTCTCAAACTTGTATACATTTTTATTCGTGGACCTTATTACAGGTCAATTAGATATTAAATATAAGCAATCAACAATTAGCTAAACAATGGGTATAGAAGGACCAATGAAACACAAATTTATTTTATTACTAGGCTATTTTATACAATAAGGGCAATTTAGGTAAGTACAAATATTTTCTACTAACTTTCTTTCTATCCAAACTATCAAAATGATATTTTTCTCCAACTTTCTTAGAAAAAATTTCTTGCTAACCAAATGCATGCTAGAAAATCACTTTTCTTTTCATTCACTTCACTGTTCTTTTCATTTTCCATTTCCTTTCTTTTTTGCTATTTCTATCTAACCAAACGGAGCCTAAGTACGTCAATGACAGAAAGTATTATGATTAAAATGATTTAGAACCATCTGACATAAGATTGCCTTTACCTCTCACTGTCTCAAAACTTCTAAAAACTAGATGGTCCAAACTCATTTTTCAATGACACAAAAACAATCCGATATGTTTGATCTGAATATCTGATTATAGGACATATCACCAATAAAAAATTAATAACATAAACAGAGATAGCAGTATTAACAAAGACTCCTCACACAGTTGCCTTCTAAGAATCCACAAAATAACACACATGACAAAATTTTAAGACATAAAAGTGTTCAAAATGAGCTCATGAAGAAAGAGAATTCCCAAGGCATTCAGATTTAAGCCAGATAAATACCCAGATAAGCTCATGTTGAAACAATATAAGTGGCATTTAGATCCCTTCCCCAAAAGAAAGAACTTGATAAGTGAAGACATTTTCCTAACACAGATACCACAAAGTATAGAGATATATGTCAAAGAACTGCATCTGACATGGACTTTTGAAATATAAATTAAAAAAAAGAGAGTTCTTAGTTAGGATTTGGCATAAAATATAAAGCAACAGATGGACCAAATAACACACTTTTAACTTAATACTGAAACCTTTAAACAATCAAAGTTTCCTTGAGCATCAATAAATTGATTTCAGTACCTCATTGTGTATCGCATATGCTCCAGCATGAGTGCCATCGCCACCAAGTACGAAAAGCATATCAATTCCCTTGGCCTACAGTACATAGTTACCATT
Organism: Cornus florida; assembly: GCF_030987335.1. Taxonomy (NCBI): domain Eukaryota; kingdom Viridiplantae; phylum Streptophyta; class Magnoliopsida; order Cornales; family Cornaceae; genus Cornus; species Cornus florida. The sequence goes on along the minus strand of NW_026775577.1, from coordinate 6,630,049 downwards.
CCTTATGAAAATATAAGAAAAGCTGATAATAGCTGCTTATTCCACAAAACCAACCCTACATAAAGTGACAAACAGCAAAGAGATTTACCTCTATGCTATCTACAATGTCACTGGTACTAGCACCTCCACGAGAAACTCCAAGAAAACTTCCACCAGCAAGATTAATGTTTTGAACCATTTGTCGTGAAAGCTGGAAAAGTCAAAACCATCAAATGACAACTCCAAGATTATGAATGAAAATAACAGTGCCAATAGTGTATGTCCTGTCAAGGACTCAAGAGGCGGATCTCACCTCAATCTCAGGTATTTCATCAAAAAATCCCCGGTAACCATACTGGATCCCAAGAATCTTCTTAACCCCATAGAGTTCAAGAGTGAAAACAATCTGCATAGGCATGAGATATGTTAGAAGTACTTTTCTAATGGTCTTCTGATAGTGTATCAGAATTCAAGGGAATAATAAGAAGTATTTAATGAAAATTCAGTTTAAAAAGAGGTGCATAGGTTTTGTATTTTGAAGGAAAGGATGTGTGAACTGGGATTGTTGCATGAACTTGCATCGTGGGATCACACAGATTTAATATCTTCACTGCCAAATCCAAATATGTCTAATATAACAATTAACAACATTGTATATTGTGTTTTCCCAAATATTAAAATTAGAATTTCAGTTTCTATTCTCCAATTTGACGATATAGAGTTCTAACTAGCATGTGGTAAAATTACATAAAGTAATTTTGTTTTTAACTTTTATCTATGAATGTAAGGGCTATGTTATATTAACTGTTATTAATGAGTGAAGTTCCCTGACACATGACTCTTAGTTACGTAAGCATCTATGAGCAATATCCAACAATTCAAATTTATTGTTTCATTGTAGAAAAATCTAATATTCAGGCTGCCCAAACCCAGTGCCCTTGGGTTTGGGGATTTGGTAAACTCCATACTTTAAACATAATCAGACCCACCACACATACAGAGACCATCTAAGATGGACATAGCATAGAGAAGCTACCAAGTGAACAATGAAACAAGCACTTTAGATTCAAAAAAAAAGAAAAAGATAAAGAAACGAAAGGTAACATAAATAGGTCAGAATCATTTGATATCTGCTCCTAATTAGTATAACCACAAAATGAATTGCACATCCACTATCCAGTTGTTATTTTCCAGATTTACACTGTTCAGAAAGGGATATGGTATCTCCAGAGTGAAGTCACTGGAGGTGGCAAGTTTCCAATGCAAAAGTTAAATTTAATGATCATAATGAGATGTCATTAGGGGACGCAGAGGTGCATCTAAATGGAATTTCAAACATTAGAAACAGCATGCATCATATGTGGCCTTTAAGAAACTATCCGACTCCTGGCAAGGGAAGAACAGACAATATATGTATTTCTCTCAGTTTATAGTAAAGCTTTAGTCCTAGGATGGTAAATTAAAATATATATATATATATATATAAAAGAAAAGAAAAAAAATAGAGAAGAAATAGAAACTGTCATACATTTATGTTTTTAATTTACACACACATTACTGTTGGTTGTCCTTGTTCTTTGTTTGTCTACAAGATTTAACGTTGCTCAAATTGAACTTAAATAAATTAAGGAAAAAAAAACACTGAAGACTTTAAAAAATGTTTCATGGTATGCATTGAAAGAATTTCTTAACGAAAAAGAGAAAAAAGTATATTCAACACAAGTATAGAGTGAAATCAAGATTTCATCAATAGTTAAGAGCTCAGCATTACCTGTCTAATGACATCATTAAGACCAGGACAGAGACCTCCACAAGTAATGATTCCAGCTTTTACTTCCCCAGGATCAAAGTATATTTGCTTACGTGGCCCAGCACGATGTACCCTAAGTGAATTGGGAATAATTAGTCCGTATAAAAGTTAAAAACAAACCTTATGGAGTATGAAATGATAAGCTGCATAATTGAATAAGAGTGTTCATGGATCAACTCAAATTAATGAAAATGCATTAAGCTGTACACCATGGTAATTGACCAGGAAAAAATCAAGTTAAAATAATATAAAAAAATAGAATTTCACGTGTTTTTATGGTCTTTTTACCACAGGAACGGGGGTTCTAAGTGCGAAAGCTACAGTACCTGGGACAGAAGGCAGAGATAGGAGTACAACAGTGTTTAGGATTCAGACAAATGGGTTATTTGCAAGCTAGCAAATCATAGAGCTAGAAAACATACATCCTCAAAAAGGTCAGCTAGTTCAGGGCATATTGCAGTCTACCAGATCTCCATGACATTGAAGTTTGTGGGTGTCTTTTTTGGTACGAGTGCTTCATTACCATCTATAGCCCTTCTAAATAGTGTTACTTTTGTCCAATGCATAATTGTTTCAATGACCTTTGTTGGAAATCTTATTTATAAGTTGACTCAACGATTATGGCAGATTTATTGGGTCTTCAATATAGGCTAATTTTTAGGGATTTTATTTTTATTCTGATTTGATTTTATTTGATTTTATTCTCTTTATTTTGATTTGATTTTATTCTCTTTTCCATATTTGTAATTTTCCGCTTGTATATAATGATAGTCAGGCTTTCAAATTGAGTACGCCAATTTTACCAAGTTACTTTTTGGTATCAGAGCCTCAAACCTACGCCTCCCCCATCTCTCTCTCGTCACCGCCTCTTTTAATATCTCTCTCTATCTCGTTACAGCCCCTTCCCTATTTTTTTTTCACAGACCTTCTTTCTTTTTCAGGTCGCTGTTGCGACAGTCCTAGGGTGAGTCAATCTCCTCTAGGTTCGACCCCTGTAGGGGTATTCCCTTAGTCTTTTTCATTCACTAAGGGTCAGAAGACGTGTTTGTAATTTTTTGGGCTACCGGGATATTCGGCAGCATTTTCGGATCAGACCGCCGTGTCTCCGGCTTCTTGGTTTGATCAAAATCAGGTTTATTCCTCCTTTATTTGAAATTATTGATAATCTGTTGAATTGATCTATTTAATATTATGGCTGAATTAAGTAATAATAAAGAAACTCTCTTTTCGGCGCAACACACACCGGCTCAACGAGTTACTAGTGTGCTGTTGAATGGCCGTAATTTTGCATCCTGGGCTCGTTCCCTCTGCCTCTATGTTGGTGGAAAAGGCAAATCAGGGTGGATTTTGGGTACTGAAAAGAGACCAGATATTAAAGATCCTAAATATGCTCAGTGGGATATGGACAATTGCGCCATTTTAGGATGGATGTTTAATTCTATGGAGGAACGCATTTATAATATATTCATGTTTTATGACTCTGTTAATGACTTGTGGACTGCTTTGAATCAAATGTATGCTCATTCTAGGAATGATGCTCGTATTTTTGAGTTATATCAAGATATTGCTAAGGCCTCGCAGGAAGGCCTGAATTTGTCTGTAACTGATTATTTTGGGTATTTGAGATCTTGTTGGGAGGAACTAGCTCAATATGAGCCTCTCAGTGAATTTCCTTCTGAGGCAGCCTCTCTTCTTGTCAGACGTCTTGATCGTCAGTATACCTATCAGTTTTTTATGGGATTATGCCCAGAATTTAAACCACTAAAGTCTCAGATCTTGAATGCATCACCAATGCCATCCCTGTTGGAAGCCTTTGCTACTGTTGATGGTGAAGCACGCAGGCACCGTTTAATTCAGCCCTTATTTGTTCCTGTACCAGTGTCTGAGCCTGCTGGGGATAGTATGGCTTTTGCAGCCAACTTTGGATCACGAGCTTCTGGAGGTCAGATTATTTGTCACCATTGTGGAGGGGTTGGACATGTTAAGGCTCGTTGCTTCAAACTTCATCCTGAACTGAAGCAAAAATTTTCTAGGAACCGTTTATCTGGAACTGGTTCTTCTCGTACTGCGGTTGTTGCAGAAACTCCTGTTACTACTGGTGGATCTACTGTATTTCCTGGACTGAGCCAGCTTCAGTCTCAGATTAGGCAGATCCAGGACCAGCTTGGCTCCCTTGCTTCTAGAGTTAGTGCTCCTTCAACTGCCCACTGCAACTATTGCTACAGGTACTTGTACTGCATTTCATGTTAAGGCCAAGTAGCCCACTTGGATTCTTGATTCTGGGGCCAATGATTACATGACTAGTGAGTTATCAGTCTTTTCTTCTAATGTCATACCTGTTACCCAATCTGTGTATCTTGCGGATGGCTCTACATCTTACATTCACAGTAAGGGTGATGTTTGTCTATCTCCTAATATTACTCTTTCATCTGTCCTTCATGTACCTAAATTTGCCTTTAACCTTTTATTTGTTAGCCGGCTTGCAAAAAACCTCTAATATGCAGTTATATTCTTACCGAATCACTGTTTGTTGCAGGACCTTTGTTCGAAGAGGATTTTTGGCAGGGGTTTTGAGCGTGATGGGCTTTACTACTTTGGGGAACCACCAGGAACGAGTCTTCAAGCTTCTGTCCTACCTACTTATAGTGTTTTTGATGTTTCTTTTCGCACTTTTAGTCTGTGGCATGCACGTTTGGGGCATATAAACTTTCAATATCTATGTCTATTGTTTCCTTCGTTAAATAAAGCATGTAAGGACCATAAGTTTCAATGTGAAGTTTGTGAGCTTTCTAACATACTAGAACTAGCTATATTTCTCATATGAGTCGTGCTCCTAGTATGTTTGATCTTATTCATTCTGATGTCTGGGGCCTTTCCCCAGTTACTGCTTTCTCTGGACATCGATATTATATGACATTTATTGATGATTATTCTCGTTGTACTTGGGTTTATTTATTGAAAAAGAAATCTGATGTGTTTCTTTTATTTACCCAGTTTCTTCAAATGATCAAAACCCAGTATAACACTGTTGTCCGTAATATTCGTTCTAATAATAGACGAGAATATGTTTCGAATGAGTTCCGATCTGAACTTAATAAAAAGGGGATTTTACATCAACTCACTTGCCCCTATACTCCTGAGCAAAATGGCGTGGCTGAACGCAAAAACCGTCATCTTATGTCTGTGGTCCGATGTCTTCTGAATGGTATGCATGTGCCTAAATTCTATTGGCACGTGACTGTTCTTACAGCTACTTTTCTGATTAATCGTACTCCCAGTCGAGTTTTGGGTGGTAAGGCAACACTTCAGATTCTCCAGCCTGATTATACATTATTTCACCTTCTGCCTCGTGTTTTTGGCTGTACTTGTTTTGTTCATAACCGTAGTCCTTCTCGTCATAAACTTGATGATAAATCTATTAGGTGTATTTTCTTGGGATATTCTGCTATGTCAAAGGGCTATCGTTGTTATGATCCTGTGACCAAACATATATATCATTCTCTTGATGTGACATTTCATGAAACTGTTCCTTTTTATAGTACTAATTCTGTGGTACAAGATTCTCTCTCTTGTGATCTGGAGAAGGAGATTTCTCTTATTGCCCATCCTGTTCCTCTCTTTGAAAATCACACTGTCCTGGAATCTCCTTCTCCATCCATGCCGGGTTCCCCTCCACCTTTGCAGGTCTACTCTCGTCGCCAACGCACGCAACCTCCCCTACCAGAATCATCTTCAGAACCAGGTCCAGGTAACTCTCCTTCTCCTATTGCTCCTACAATTCCTGAGCGTACCTCCCGTTATCCTACCCGTGATCGTCATCCTCCTAATTGGTATGGTTTTTCTAGTAGCACTAACCACCCTATTTCCCAGTATGTCTCCTATGATGGTCTTTCAGGTGCATATAAATCCTTCCTGGGCAAGATTGGGACTGTTTCTATTCCTCGATCTGTGTCAGAGGCCCTCCAGGATCCCAATTGGGTGTCTGCCATGACAACAGAAATGGATGCTTTACACCATAATAATACATGGGAACTTGTTGCTTTACCTTCTAGGGAGAAAACGGTTGGCTGCAAATGGGTTTTTAATGTGAAGTACTTAGCCGATGGTTTTATTGATCGGTATAAGGCTCGGTTGGTGGCAAAAGGCTTTACTCAGATTCCGGGCAAAGACTTTAGTGCTACCTTTGCTCCTGTGGCTAAGTTGACGTCTGTGCGACTGCTTGTCTCCTTGTCTGCTGCCCATTGTTGGCCTTTGCATCAGTTAGATGTTAAGAATGCATTTCTTAATGGAGACTTACTTGAGACTATATATATGGATCCACCCCCTGGATTTCGGGCTAAGGGGGAGTATGCTGGGAAAGTCTGTAGGCTACGGAAGTCTCTTTATGGTCTGAAGCAATCTCCTAGAGCTTGGTTTAGTCGTTTCAGCGATGTTGTTTTATCCATGGGCTTTGTGCGCTGCCACTCAGACCATACTTGTTTTATTCGATGTCGCTCTGATGGTCGTTGCATTATGTTATTGGTATATGTGGATGATATCATTATTATAGGTGATGATGCTTCAGGGATTGCTCAGGCGAAACTTCATCTTCAAAAGTCCTTTGATGTGAAGGACTTAGGTCCTCTTCAATATTTTCTTGGAATTGAGGTTGCTAGATCCCGTCGTGGAATTTCTTTATCTCAAAGGAAATATATTTTGGATCTTCTTCAAGATACTGGCATGCTTGGGTGTCGACCCGTTTCCACTCCTATGGACCCCAATCTCAAACTCTCTGTTGAGTCAGGGGAATTACTTCCAGATCCATCCGTGTATCAACGTTTAGTAGGTCGTCTTATCTACTTGACTAACACAAGGCCCGATTTGACGTTTGCTGTTAGTGTGATTAGTCAATTCATGCATGCCCCTCGCTCAGCTCATATGGATGCAGTCTACCATATTTTGAGGTACCTTAAGTCGTGCCCTGGTCTTGGTTTGTTCTATGCCTCAGGAAATCAGTCTGGACTCTCATGCTTTACTGATGCAGACTATGCTGAATGTAAGACAGATAGACGTTCTACCTCTGGCTTCTGTACTTTCTATGGTAATCATCTCATATCATGGAAGAGTAAGAAGCAGGCTGTTGTTTCTAGATCCTCTGCTGAAACTGAATACCGAGCTATGGCTCAAGGTACTTGTGAGCTCCTTTGGCTTCAATCAATTTTGGGAGAGTTGGGTCTTGTACAGAAAGGTTCTTCAAGGCTGTTTTGTGACAATAAATCAGCCATTATGCTTGCTTCTGATTCTGTTTTACATGAAAGGTCGAAACATATTGAGGTAGACATTCACTTTATTCGAGAGAAGGTTCGATCAAGTATCATTAATCCTATTTTTGTTCCTTCTTCAGAACAGACTGCAGATGTGTTCACAAAGTCTGTTGGGCCTTCTCTTCTCCAGTCTTCCATAGTCAAGCTGGCCTTAGTCAACATATTTGCTCCAGCTTGAGGGGGAGTGTTGGAAATCTTATCTATAAGTTGACTCAACGATTATGGCAGATTTATTAGGTCTTCAATATAGGCTAATTTTTAGGGATTTTATTTTTATTCTGATTTGATTTGATTTTATTTTATTCTCTTTATTTTGATTTGATTTTATTCTCTTTTCCATATTTGTAATTTTCCGCTTGTATATAATGATAGTCAGGCTTTCAAATTGAGTACGCCAATTTTACCAAGTTACTTTTACCTTCATACAGACTTCTTAATGATTCCACAGTCTTCCAGAATCCTAATGCTAGAACATAATTTGCTGAGATAACAACCCACGAACATCTTCGAAAAGTAAAGGATTCAGTTTTTGGCCTGAGTTTCCAAAACCAAATTGCAGTCCACCAAGATTTCCATGACATGGCATGAGTTCCTCTGCAATATGTATGTTTTCTTACCAATGGTCCGTTGCCATTTCTGGACCTTCTATCTGTCCAATGCATAATTGATCACAACAACCTATATGCAGAATTTTAAATTCCACAGTAGTCAAGTACAAGATTTTGACCCCATATTCACAAGCAACCATGACATGCTCCTCAGTCCCAGAACGTTGTTCTCAAATTAGTACCCCAACATAATGCTATATTGTGTCACCCCTAACTTAGCTGCTTGCCAAACTATGATTTTCTTTCCCAAACCCATCTGAATCAACCTTAAGCCAACCCCAGGAGGAAGGACCTCTCTTGACAAGTGACCTACTTCCACACTCTTGAGTGCTGCTGGAAACTTAACAAGGGCATCGCAGGCTGTAGTGGGAAATACTTGGAAAAAGCTTCATGACTTCAACTGTGAAAGGTAGTATTATTGATAATGATTCTGCTATTTTGGTTTTTTCTCAAGACTTAAATAGCAAACTCCAAATTACAAGATTGTATTTGATTGGAATGATCGGAATGCCTTCTGTATTTGAGACATAATGGTCTTTAGAAATTGTCATGCTTATTAGAGTTCACAAGTTGATCCTTAACATTCTTAATCTGGAAATTCTTACATGCAACACGTCAATACATCTTGATTTATTAGGGCATTACCAATGGTGTTCCGTCAAGGATGATGGGAAGGGAGAACCAGGAAAAGACCTAACCTCCAACTTTAGTTGCATGAAGTGACTGCCCTCAGATTTCGAATTGTATTCTTATCCTTGAGAGCTCAAGATTTTACCACTGCACCAAAATAATTTCTCACACTGAAATTGAAGAGACAGAGAGAGAGAGAGAGAGAGAGGCAACAACCAGTTAACACTATTATGTTAAGTGACTAGCACAGACCTCGTAGACTCATACAGGTTAGACACCGATTTTTTCATTCTTCCCAAAAACAGATAAATTCTGACGTCTACTTAGGGTGACTATTAATAAACCAGAAAATTGATCATACAACTTAATCTCACATTTTGGATTCAGATAGAAGGTTTGCAACTCCACCAAATTAGGCTTTGGAAAGCATTTTCACACATGTAGCATGGGCACTCCAATAGTAGGAGAAATAATTCAAACATGAGAAATTATATACACAAACCAATTATTTTAGAATAGCATGCCATTAAAAAGACGAAATCAATTAGAATATTTTCCAAACAAAGCCGATGAAAGGGAAAAAAGAAATAGTGAAACAAAAAACAGAAGAATGAATGGTACCACTGCTCCACCCAACTGCAATCGGGATCAATGCACTCGGCTCCAGCAGAAGTTGGTGACGAATATTTGATGACCTAACAGGAATGACAAAATGACTAAGTACCTATCACATCTTGTCTCAGATATTTGGGATAATCTGTCATGTTTTATTATGAACTGAAATGCATGCACATTGAAAACTAGTGTGGGCTCATCAAAAATTTATCAGCAATAATTAGAAACAGCAGAACACACCTTTAAAAGTGCTCTGTCATCCTCATTTACATAGCCATGCTTCCGATCCTCAAGGATATCAGTACCATCAACTACTTGTGAACCTCTATCACAACAAAGCGAAATAATCATCATCAGTAAATTGGCTTCATTTCGCAGCTAGCTATCCAAAAAGTGAAAACGAATTTTTAAAATTTCAACATGGCACAGGAGAACAAAGAGCAACAATGATGGACAAGACAAAATGAGGAACAGTCACCTGTATTTTAAAGAAAATGTTGTTGGCCGTGGCTCTATGTTGACTACATCCTTCAGATGAGGCAAATTAAACCTCGAGTCAAAATCCTCTTGAAATTTTTTTTTCCATCCTGGATCAGTGAAGTCAATATCTTGATTTGCATTGACAACTCTAACTAAAGTGTACCGTTTCTTTTTCACTTTCCTTTCCAACATTGTGAATCCCGGACGATCAAGAATTAATGGATAACAATCTCTCCTCAAACGTAAACTATGTTTTGTCGGACTGACAACATTACAGGCATTAATTGAAGAGAAGGTAGCCATTTCTCAAAAAGCTTGATAAGACTACGATAACAAAGCCTGCAGTAAAACAGAATGTGTCAACACTGATACATAATAGCAAGAAGCACCTAACTGCACAAGTTATACCTCTACAAACTACAAAAATGTATTTCCAAAAAGTTCACTTTTTATTTTTTATTTTTCATTTTTCATTTTTAGTAAGTAATACATAAGCACCTATATCATTGGACTCCCAACTGAAAGCAATCTTTGGGATAAACAGGAGTTGGGAACAATAAAAGGAAACTATATCTTTTCTAGTCTACTTGCTGTCTCATAATTTCAACATCCGCCATCGAACCTCTCTCTTCATATGGTCAAATAGTCAGCTAGGGAAAAAAAGATAAGGGAGGAAGGAAATGACAGTGCTAACTTTCCTTTTACTCAAATAACCAATGAAGGAAAAAAAAAGGAATAACACCTAATCCCTTCACTTTGTTTGGAAAAAGAAGTGGAGTGAAAGAAAGGCAATGAAACTATGTGATTCAAAAAGGAAAATAGGGATTCAAGTATCATAAAAATATGGAAAAGAGAGCAATCAACACCTCCTCTGTCCTTTCCCTCCATTTCCTCGCACTTACAGTAGGATAGAAAAAATTTGTTAAGCCCTATTCTCTACCTTTCTTTTTCTTTCCCTCCTTTTAACCAAACATGAGATAAATTTTCCTTGCTTTCCATTTCCTTTCAACCCTAAATCCAATAACTCTAGAGCTAAGAATGCATTTATGAACCTCCTGAAAAAAGGGTTTTGGTCTTCAGAGAGACCAAGTATATCTCACCATGATTTTGCACCCTCGACCATTAGATTGAGAACATGCCATGTCCAAGCGCTTGATCCAATAGTTGAGGGCGTGATCCCTCGTCATAGATATTCCTTGTAGACATATGCTTGGTGCATGTAAATTATAAAACCACAATGCTTAAGAAAATGGTCTTAAATAAAAATAAAGCAAAAAAATCTTTTATAAACAAGGAGATTAATCATGCGAAGCTTATTGCTACCGAAGGGGACACCCATTCCCAAGTGTCCTACCTCCACTCTAATTACACCCTAACAAATGTACGTTTGTTTATTTTGTGTTTTTCAAAATCAAATTTCTTCAGTTAATTATCAAGCCCACTGGTGTTTTCAATAATTTCATGAACAAGAATCACTTTTCAACAACTCCGGGGACAAAAACGATGAACAGAAACCATAAAACGCTTCCAAACATGCCTTTAGTGGTCCCAACTTTACAAATCAGATATGGTCTAGCTCAAAAAAACCTTTCTTTTTTTTTTTTTTTTTGGTAATCCAAGAAACCCACAATAAAAAATCAAAACAACAACATTCACATTCTGGGTTCAGATGGAAATCATGGAACTGATACATGTATATATAATTATGAATATTGTAATGCATATTTATACAAAGATTTTGAACAAAACTATTTAGTTTTGATTGATTTTCGAGAACATACCTCAAATAAACTCTACAGAGATGAAACGTCAAATTGCTCTGTTTGTTTCCGAGTTTTAATGAGTGAAATCGTATGCATTGTTGGAAGCAGAAGCAAAGTTGACAACTTCGACATACAACATGAAATGTATTAGGAGACTATTCTATGTACTACATTGAATGAGCTATCAATTTTTGTGATTTCGCATGTGAGCATTTCCTATTTGGCTTTGTTTTCTCCTGAACATGAGATTGTTTTTCCTTATCTTTTCTCAGGGGACTGCGGGCAAATGGGCCCATGGGTTTTCGCCATATCATCTTGGCCCATTCAAGATGCTTACATGACAAAAGTTTTTGGGCCCATCCAAAGTGTTTTATTACAAGTAAAAAGAAAAGCCCAATGTTTAGGCATAGGAAAGATGAGCCACAGACAGATAATAAGCCCATAGAGTTAGGTGTAGGCTTACCAACTTAACATGCCCAACATGATGAGACTGTTTTGTGTTTATGGACTTCAACTACTTGTTGCCATTCTTTGGCTCGGTGTTTTGTGCTCGTGTGGCCACTTTTTAGTTGGAAGGTCCACGGGGTTGAGAAATTATTACACAATTCCCGGGGTTATACATATAATTAAAAAATTTGAATAAAGTTGATACATTCGATACCATGTAGTCTCATATCATATAAAAAATCTCCATGGGCGTTTTGTTCTTTTATGCAATACTACTTTATTTACCCACCCAAAAAAGATTTAAAAAAAATTCACAATGGTTTGGCTGTTAAGGAGCAGCCATAAATATTTCACTTTCAGCTATTTGTAAAACAAATTAGATTTTTAAAGCTGTTGGTTTAACATCGAAAGCAATTTCTAACCTATTAACATATCAATGCTACATAATCTTATGTTCAGGAGTATCAAATCAGCGCATTAAATTTAGAATTGGAAAAAATTCAGTTTAAACTTTAAACTGATTTCCCTCCTATTTTAATTTCAAATCACCGATTTAGTGCTTCCAAACACATCATCCAAGTATTTGCTAACCACATTTAAAATGAAAATTTTAAATTTGTCATATTTATTAAGACTGTATTCAACCCTTTAGAATTGGGATAGAAGGAATTAGATAAAATTTTAATTCAATTTTTTAAATTACTTTTTTCAATTTCACCGATTCTAATTCGTAGACTCGTTTGATGTGAACTCTTATACTTTGTGCGATCATTATAAAGATGTGTTTTAGACAGGCAATGCCTCACTGTCCAACCTTATCAGTTGGTTTAGGTGAGCGTTACAAAACCTGCACCAAGAAGCACCTCTCATCAGTTCCAATGAAATTAGATAGATGATGTTCAAAGCATGACTCTGCCCTATATTTATGATTCTCTAGAAGAAGATAGAATCGGTTATGGTTTTTTGCCCTTAAAAGGTGCACAGATGATCCATACACTTTGTCTTTTACGCCTAATTTAGGTAACTAAATGACATTTAAAAGTAAATAAACACGCCAAAATACCACAACCACCTCTGATATCACACATTTTGTATACAATCACCATTACCAACTATAAATAGTACCCTCAATTCATCCAATTCTCATCCATCTCATACACACTCAAAACACAAGCATTACCAAGCCATTTCACAAGAAGCTAGCAAATATGAAGGGAGCGGCTATAACTCTGCTGGTGGTGCTAGCAATGGCTCAGTTCATGGCAAGCCCTGCGCGGGCGGCCATCAGCTGTGGCCAAGTGAGCGCGGCTCTAGCACCGTGCCTCACCTACCTCACCCAAGGCGGTACCCCATCCGGACAATGTTGTACCGGTGCCAAGAATCTGCAAGCCATGGCTCAGACCAAAGATGACAGACAGACAGCATGCAGGTGTGCCAAGGACGCGGCTACGCGCAACCAGAACATTAAGGATGATGCTGCAGCTCAGCTCCCTCAGAAATGTGGTGTCCAGACCACCATCCCTATCTCCCGTAACACTGACTGTACTGCGTAAGTCTTTCTACTCGTACAATTCATTTAAAAGCTTATAATAAGAGAAATGCTAAGTGCGGTCGTGGCTGCATAAAGCACAATCTTAAATATGTGGACTCTACTATTAGACTGTCGCGATTGTGCTTAGCACGACTTTTCATGTTTGTTGCAACTAATTTTTGTGTTTTATTTGTTGGTTTGCAGTGTCAACTAAGGAGGAGATGTCACAGAGTGAAACATATGGTGTGAGGGGATTTGGTTTTAGCCACCCCTTTAATAATATACTATGTAGTTAACACTGCTCTTCAGTTGAGGTTGTCCTGAAGGAGAAGCTATGTTGTATTGTTATATATACTATAGTTTGCTAAACTTGTGGTTGTATGGTTTGCTTAACATGCATGCATGCATGTTAAATAAAATTATATGGTTTGTCTCTCTCTGTGTCTCTCCTCTCTCATGCATCCAATCAACAAAATTTCCCCAAATTAATCATACTGATTATGTGTGAGTATATATGATTCTAATAAAAATATTCAATGGATTTTCACAGCTTTGGATCATTTCCAAGATAAAACACACTTTGCACATATATATATACAAGGGAAATGATTTTGAGGCGGAATTTTTGGCCTATTCATCAAACGGAAGCAGTTAAGGTCTTTGATCACCTAAAGTAGGACCTATATTTGGTCACATCTTGGGACTCTAAAGACCTTGATAACTTCAGCTTCATGAATAAATCAGAGTATTCGGTCAGAATAGTATGACTTTAAACAAAAATAATAATAATAATAATAATTTATTCGAGTGATTAGCTAAAAATTGACTTGTATATATATGTGGTTATTTAATCATGTATCATCTTTTAATCCAAAGGGATGAACTTTTGAATCATGGGTGACTAGTATTGCAGAACATGCTACTAAACAACTTAATTTTGAAGCAAAATGTTAAGGAAACAAGCTTTTATAACTATGAATCAATATCATAATAAGGAACAAAAAAATAAAAATGAAAATGGAACGAAATTCTAGTTAAGAACAGGCATTGAAATATTTGCAGTATTAGTTAATAAAGGGATTGGTAAAAATAATGTTTCAAAGTACTATGTGATGCTCTGTTGGTGTCGAAGAAAGTTTACCTCAAAAAATTCAGAGGTGGAAGAGCTTGTCGTTAATTAATGAAGCCACTGATACTATTAAGCATCAGACGAAGGTAGTAATTTAAACAGTCTAGCAAATATGAGGATATATATATATATATATATATATATATATATATCCTCATATTTGCTAGACTGTTTAAATTGTATATATATATATATATATATATATATGTATGTATGTATATATATATAATAGAAGGGAGTTGATGATGGGAAACTAATACATTTTATCAAAATCAGATTGTGATGGTAAAGTTACTAATATGTTGCAAATCATAGTTATGGAATTGGAAAGGTCAGTTAAATTAACAAAGGAAATTAAAATTACGATAACCATCACATCCAGTAAATGTGGATAAATATTGCAATGAGAAATTATATTTTAGACACAGTGAATGTAAAGAAAAACATACCAAAGAGATTATTATGGTTATTAGGAAAGTGATATGGACTTTGAATACCTCTGGTATTATTGGAGTTAGATGTATCTTGATGGGGGGTTTTATAGTGAAATATATTTAAAAGACGTTGTTACACACCCTACTTACGTGATTAAGAGTTAGATGTGTTTGCCTTTCTAATATTTTAATCAAGAACTATCTCCTCTAAAGAGTTATACTCAATGATATAGCTTCTGTTTTTAAAAAATGTTTCCTTTGGAACAAAATCCTAATTATGATTTGGATTTGAATAAAAAAATTGAAAGAAAGCCAAAACAAAAACGATTTCTATTTAAGTAATTCCAAATTCAATAAAATCCTTTTATATTATCATGTGATTTCAAAACGCTATATTTTGGAAATTGAAATTTCATCAAATTCAATTCTTTTCAATTTTATTAATTCCACAACAGGAATCTCATTTTAGAATTCAAATTCCGTCAAATCTGTGTTACAAACACAATAAATACAAGTCCATAAAGTGGGTGTGTATTTTATCTGAAAAATAACAAGTCTGAGTATAAATTTAGTAAATTAGTAATTGATAACAAAATTCGATTGAATAATAAATATCTCATTTACTCAAATCCGATCCACTGAACAAATAGTCAAATAAAAATGTGTAGGTAATTAATTCAATTATTATTACCTTAATCTCATACAGAAGAAAGATAGACTTGTGGATGATTTTTTGTGCCGTTAAAAAAAATAAAAAAATAAAAATAAAAATAAAAAAACCAACCTAACTTAATAAGTGAATACCGACTGATATGATAACAATCATTGACATAAAACATCTTGGAAAGAGTTGCACAAAATACCAATTTGTGTTTGTAACATTATTTATCGAGAAATGGAACCAAAAAAACATCTTGGAAAGAGTTGCACAAAATACCGATTTGTGTTTGTAACATTATTTATGAAGTCATTGTATTAGTAGTTAAATTGGTAATGTTACAAAAATAATAATAATTCTTTGACTTTCAAATGAAATATTTATTGTAGACAACAAAAAAATTAGAGTATGGCATTTATTTTGGAAAGGGAGCTCTTATTCGCACGAGGGAGACATTTTATGAAGGAAAACTTGGAGACTTTTTTTTTCATGAGAGAGACCTTTTAAGAAATAAGTCATATAAAGCAGGAGTAAGAGTGAATTCGAAAGTAGAAACTTAAGAACGATATAATTAAATTATAAATAGTAAAAATTTAAGTCAGAGTGTGCGAAGAACAAAAAAAAAATAGAAACGCACTCAAAACGTAAAAGCCTGGCTCATTAAAAAAATTTGTGTGACTTAGCTTAGAAATATTATCTCCAAACCTAATTACTATAAATTATTCATTACAACAAATGCCATGTATTTTGGTCCCACCCACAGACAAATAGTGTTAGAAACATAAAACATTCGATATCTTCCTTGTTATACAAAAAAGCTTTAGAATCATCACCACACCACATTAATCCTAGTCCTAACAAGTAAAAGTCCCCTTTGCCTGACACTTTCTTGTCCAGGGGCTCAAAATTCTCACTACCCTTTTGGCGTCACAGGTAGATCAGTCTCTACCACTACAAACACCAGTTTCATTTTCATTCCTCCGAGCCAAAACTAGGGTTTTAGCCACCAAAGCTAGGGTTTCAAAGATGGTCGCTGAACTTGGAAAGAAATCAAAGGTCGCCGAGAGACCTGAGGAGGACGATCCCGACCACATTGACGGTGAACTCGTCCTCTCCATTGAGAAATTGCAGGAGGTCCAAGACGAGCTCGAGAAGGTTCGCTTCTCACCATCTCTCTCTCTATATATATATGATTATATAAGCCCATATGTCAATTGTAGATTTTCAGAATAGTTATTTATTTATTTAAAATACATAATTCTTGTTGATGTTTGATATCAGTGGTTAGAGGGTCTTGTGTTTATGTGATGAATCATTGTATAAACATGAAAATGGTGACCTCGTTTGCTTAGATCGTGGTGTTAAATGCATTTTTTTATAGGCTTTTTTGTTGGATTTTGATCTTGAATGTTTTCTTATGTTTCGCATGCAATGTAGTTCTTGTTCGAAATTTGCTAAATTCGTGCATGAAAAATGAAGAATTTTCCATTTACCTTCTATCATTGTTTTCAGAGGTTCCTTTTTTGGTTTTCTTTATGAGAAATAAGGAGGGAAAGAAGAGGAAAATAGTTTGGAAGGCATTATTCATGCCCATTGTCTAGCATTTTGATTTCCTAACTTCCATTCATTTGGGGAACCATATAAAATTTTAATTCTTTTTGCATTTATAGATAAGCACAAGGGTAACGAATGGGTAACAAATGGTAGAGCGAAAAGTGTTCCTAAATTTTATGTTTAATGTATTTTTAGTTTTATTTATTGGCTAAAGTTTCATTTTTTCTGCATTATGCGTCATCTGTTTAATGATTCTTGACTTTCTTCTTCTTCTTCTTCTTCTTCTTCTTCTTCTTCTTCTGTTTATGTTTTTTCTTCACTATACTTTGTTTGTTTGTTCATGTAACGTGTAAAATCTATGTTACCAAATTCATCATATTAGCCCAAGCCCCTGTGTTGACATGAGATGAGTATGGGTGTGGGACACAGTTGCAAGTTGCAACATGGCTGTTATGCTCTTATGCCCAAATGATGGGAAAATGAAACTGAAAATTTCATGAGACCCTTGCTGCTGAAGGTAGAAAATCTTTCCGTAAGAGTTAGTGTCAAGCCCATCTATAAAACTTTTATTTGAGTTTGACTAAGTACAAAATTTTGTTTTGAACTCAATGGTCTACTATCATGCTAACTCACTTCAGTTGAGAGGATCATCTATGACAAACTAGAGTGCAACCATCAATGGCCCTTTCCATGCTGGAGGAAAATGTTTTAAACTCTAGATTTATGCCTATCCCTATATTTATATGTCAAGAATTAATAAGGAAGATGGGTAGTATTGTAGGTTAAGGGGATTACTTATATTGTCGAGATTGTTTGAAGGTATTTATGGGAAAACAAAATCCAAATTTCCCAATGCTTTAAGACTCTTTGTTATATGTGGAGGTGCTATATAAGTGACCAAAAAGTATTTAGAAGTTTGTGATATCTTTGCTGAATAAAAATATATATAAAAAACAATTTGCTACTTTAAATAAAGACTTTTGTCATAGATGATGCAATATGGGTACTTTAAATTGTGTGGAAAGGTACCCAACATGGGCTTGATTTGTTTCACAAAGTGAAGCCATTAATTTTTGTTAAATATGACCCCTTAAACAAATAAGAGAAAATGGATAGAGGGCTGATTGTGGTCCTTGTATTTTTTTATTTTTTTTGTTTCTTAATCTTATTCTAGATGGTAAATTCTAATCAAAATAAACAACTACTTAAACAAATTCTGCCATATGTGCAAAGTGTTAAAACAATTATCAACTTTCAATTTTTTTTTTTTAAATATATATTTCTATTGCTTCCTTTTGTTTGTTCATTTTATACTTAAAATCAGTATTACTTGGACTTGTCATACAAACCTAAACCACCAGGTGACCTTGTCAACATGGCATATGTGTGGCATGATACACCATTGCCACTCAATTTTGTGCTCTTTGTATCAATAAGAGATATATCATCGAAAGTAGAAATCTTGCAATTATGGTAATGTCAAGTTCTCTAAAATTGCCTACTTAAAAGAAAAGCAAAATGAAAAAATCGTGTCTAGATTTGGATTGAGTCCAATTAACTGAAAAACATTTTAGAACCAAATGAAAACTATTATTTTAAAGGTAAAAAAAGAGAGCCTAAACTATTGCAAATTTTTCACAAAACCCCTCGAACTAAAAAAAAAAAAACCTTGATCTATCCAACATTTACAAATAACACCAAGTCGTTAGTCAACCGTTAATGGCACAATAAAATTACCGATATGCCCTTATAAATGACTTCCCTCAACTATCACGATTTTGCCACCAAAAAAAAAAAAAAAAAAAAAAAAAAAACCTGAACTTTTAATTTGGTAAAAAAACCCTGAACTATCCAAAAGATTTTCAATAGACATACATATGCATGTGTGTGTGTGTGTGTGTGTATATATACATGTACGTGTACATATGAAAATATTACAAAGAAAACTACTTTCAGTATACATATAATATTTATATATACACACGCGCGTATGTGTACATATGAAAATATAACAAAGAAAACTACTTGCATATATGCAATTTACCCTACATATGCATATATATTAAATTAGTAGATAACTTAATTGCAAAGAAAACTAATCAAAACAATGCAATTTAATAAATGGACCGTCATCATCATCATCCTTGCCTTTATCTCATATGGATGGGGTCTACCCAATGAATTTTCTTTTTCCATTCTTTCCTGTTACACACCATGTCTTCTCTTAAATTTAAGTTTTTTAGTTCATTTTTAATTACTTCATCCGACGTAATGGGTAAATAAGTAATTTAACATTACAAGTTCCATGAATGAAATAACTTGCAAATTTTTTATAGTTTAGGATTTTTTTTGCAATATCAAGGTTATCTGCAAAAACCTATTAGACTATTAGTTCAGGGGTTCTTTTTGCATTTTCTCTTTATAATAATGGAGCATTATGATTACCAATGGGCCATTAGCCTAATGGTATAACCTCTCCTCCCTTAAAGAGGGGGTGAGGGTTCGAGCCACATAGTGGGCAATTTGTGAGAAATGTGAGTATGAGTGCTTACCTAACCAAAAAGAAAATAAATAAATAAATAATGGAGCATTGCAATTAGGTGAGGGGCATAATGGTCATTAAAGCCCAATATTTTTCATGTGCACAAACTTGCATTACAATTTGAACTGGATTATATGGTAGGGACTAGGGAGGACATTGTAAATCTTTTGGATAGTTCAAGGAGTTTTATACCAAAATAATAGTTCATGATTTTTTTATTTTTTATTTTTCAAAACCGCAATAGTTCAATTCATTTTTTTTTACCCGTAGCTAAATGAATTCAGTTCATTGAATTGTTTGTGATAAAAAAGAGTGAATGCTGGTTAAATGAACTATGTTTTGCATGACTTCCATTATAAATTTGACTTTATTGAATTTGTTAATGTCAAATTTGTAATGTAAGTCATGCAAAACATAGGGTTTTGTGCAGTTTATCCTGGGCCACATCCCCCTTTTGGGTGCTCTTTAATGAATTCTTATCAAAAAAGAAAAAAGAAAAATTGCTTTGTTAGAGGTATTAGAACTAGCAGTTATGGAGTGTTAAATATGCTTTTAAGAGCACCTCACCCGATAAGTTTGCACGGCTTAATTTAATGCTACAATGTGAGGGCAGTCATTTGGTAGCATTAAATTAAGCCATGCAAGCTCACCGACTAAAATTAATATATTTCGAATTTGGTTGGAAAAGAAAAATTATTATTTGAATTTGAGGTGAATTAATTTTTTAACCTTAAACATTAATTTACAATCGTTAAATGTCTTAATAATTTCCTTTTTTTTTTTATTCAGCTCTAGATTATTTCGGAAAACCTAAATGGTCACTTATAAGTTAAAAGAGTGGTCCCCACAAAGAATCTTGGGTTTTAGATTTCAAACTGACATTGAGCCTCTTGTATCCATCGATAAGTTGTTGGATCCAGCAACTTATCGATGGATACAAGAAGCTCATTTAATATCGGTGGATATTTACTTATATAAAAAAAAGTTGTTGGATATCCAAGATGAGATCAAGAAGGCTTGCCAATGTTGTGTACTTTAGCATATACATGTATAACTATAATATTAGGTTTCGAACCAATCTAATAGAAAATGAAGTATATAATTTGTCTTGTTAATGTTATTACTCTCACTGGTCAAAAGTTTTCTATTATATTGTTTTTTTTATAATTTATTTAAAATTTGCGATATGACTTTTAGATGGCGATGATTAAATGCATCTGGTGTTTTTACTTCTTTTCAGTCTTAAGATAATAAATTTAAGGTTGGCAAGAAATAAAAGTACCAGATGCATTCAATTGACTTTTCGGTGTAGCTTTTTTTGGGATACGATCCCCGTTTGAGCGCCTTTTATACAATCTTCAAAGCCTTATTTTAAGCATTTTTTCCTTTCATTAGTTCTTATCGAAAAGTCAAATTTGATTTTCCTCCGATAGTGATATGGAAGAAGATCGTCTGACTTTGAGTGAGCTTCATGTATCCATCGATAAGTTGTTGGATATCCAAGATGAGATCAAGAAGGTTTGCCACTGTTGTGTAATTTAGTATATACATGCGTATATAGACATGTATAACCATGACATTAGGTTTCAAACCGGTGTAATAGAAAATGAAGTATATAGGTTCTCCTGTTGATGTTATTTACGATATGGCTCTTTTAGATGGCGATGGTTAAATGAATCTAGTGCTTCTACTTCTTGCAGCCATAAATTTCTTATCTTCTTTTCCTTCAATTGAATTTTTGACAAGAACGAATGAAAGGAAAAATTGCTTAAAAGATTCCCAAGAAAGTAAGTGATTTCTAGAAAGTTTTCATTTCCATTGCATCAACATTTCCAAAGGCTTCATTTTTACTCTTCGTTGGAAGAAAGTCAAGGGAAAGGAAAAATAGAAAAGGGTTAGATGTGGCTTCCCTTTTTATTTTTTTCCTATTTGGTACTCACACACACGTCTCTACTGACACTTGAACCCCTGACCTCTCTTTGAGAAGTAGGAACTTGGTACCGTTAGGCCATTGGCCTGTTGGTGGCTTCCCTTTTTATTCATCTTTTGATATTTTGATTTTGGTTCTTAACTATCATTGATTTAGGCAAACATAGAAAACTAGAAGTACTTGCATTGCAGAAAAACACCTAGGTTTGAATTGAAAAGGAAACGAATAAGACAAGTGGAGACTTTGTGATTCAATAGTCTATATTATTTCCTTATTTTATGTTTCATAATTTTTTTTTGGTTTATCCATTACTTATTTTGAAATTTTCAATTCATTATTCATGAATTTGTTTAGTAAGTCTTAACTTTATCTTTTTCCCTGTATTTTTGCTTTTGCCATTGCTTCCTTTTGTTTGTTTATTTCTATTCCTTGGGCTATTATATCACATAGACTTGTTATATAGCCCCAACTCCCCAATGTGCATATTTGTGCTGCACTATACAGTTAAGTAAAGAGGAGATTTAACATAGCTTCATCCGTGTCCAAACAATGGGAGAAGGCCAACCTTTCAATGAGACTAACTAGGAAATAATTTCCATGTGACAACATTAATGTCAAAGATAAAGACTTATGGTTTTTACTCTCTTTTGTTTGGTTGGCTTTGAAATCAAATTTAACATGCTTTCATAAATTTTGCTTATAAAACCTTTGGTATCCCAAGTTTGCGAAAGCCCAAAATTATGCCCTAATTTTTTCAAGATTCTAAAGAGCATGGAAACTTCCCATATTCTTTTTGCACTTTCTCCCTTCCTTTTTGATTATATTTAAGACAAATAGCCACACTGTGAGGGTTTATTTCCTTCTTATAACTCATATTTTTTGCACGTTACTCTCCTCTTTGGTTTCTTTAGACGAGTAACCAAACCCTGTTTTTATATCATATCCTGTATATTAAGTACTAAGAATTACAAGAATTGACACCACATATACCTACTCGAGGTACAATCTCATGGTCATGTAACCTAGCATTAAGGTATGTAGATCTTTTGTTCTACCAGTTGGATTTTATTTCATAAATTAATTGCAATGAAATCTGAGGCAAGCTAGTAGTTGGTTGCGCTGTTATTAGATTTTAAGGAACATAAAGCAAGCTATTGAATTGTTCCTAACCAATGTAGTGATATGGATTATGTTCATCTTATAAAGATTTTCCTTTGCACTTCTAAATGAATGGTAAACTAAATAACAAATGACATAACTCCCGGTCAAGGTTCCTCTTTGATGTATTTACTTGGTGCTGTTATAGTCTTCGTCTTATTCTTCTTACAAAAGCCATCACCTCAAAAGGTGGGGTAACTCGGACTAGTGCTTCAGAGAGAAGTACAACTTCTGAGCATGGAATATAAGTAATAAAAGGTAGCATGTGTGAACCCTTTGATCTCTCTTCTCTTCCTCTTAAAGACTTAAACTGATGAAATTATTCTAAGCTCTTTTTAAGTTTCCTCTTCCCCTTCCTCTTGCGGCATCGAATATAATCTCTAGAAACCTGATTGTTTTCATTTACACCATACAGGTTAATGAAGAAGCCAGTGACAGAGTATTGGAAGTTGAACAGAAGTATAACGAGATACGAAGGCCTGTTTATATTAAACGGAATGAGATCATCAAATCTATTCCTGACTTTTGGTTGACTGCTGTAAGTGATTCAACTGCACTCTATTCATTTCGTTAAGGACCTTTAATAAAACAATGGTGTTTCTGGAATTTCACATTATAATCACTCTGTCCTTATTTCTATGTACAGTTCTTGAGTCATCCTGCACTAGGTGATCTATTAAGCGAGGAAGACCAAAAGGTTTGCATTTGATGTGAAAAATTATTATACGGAGTATTAAATTGGACAAAACTAATCATTTTCACATACAAACTTCTCCATATATCTTCTTTCTGATATTCAATTAATAGATTTTTTTTTTTTGGTTTAAATTTACTGGGTACTGATTTTAGACTGATGAAGTCCTTTATTCTTGGGCATTAATACCGAATTAGGATGGATATTTCTGTAATTTCACATTTTTCATTGACCCAGATTTTCAAGTATTTAAATTCTCTTGATGTGGAGGATTTTAAAGATGTGAAGTCAGGATACTCAATTTCATTTGTAAGTTTCTTTCCCTACAGTGTTTTTAGTCGTCCTTAGGCATACTTAAAAGAGTGTTTTGATTTCTATATATCTGTGGGTGCTAGTGTGCTTATTCGCTTCTAATAGTTCTCTACTTCTCTTGTTGAGGTGTTGCTAACATTTTGCAATTTACTACAAACTTTCAGAACTTCAAGCCAAACCCTTATTTTGAAGATGCAAAGCTGACCAAAACATTTACATTCTTTGACGAAGGAACGACTAAGATAACTGGTACAACCATCAAGTGGAAGGAAGGCATGGTAATGGCGCTTAAGCTTCTTCTATATCTGATTTCATTTATTTATCTTATAGAAGTTGAATTTTGACACGTTAAGGGCAATGCTAATGGAGTTAATCATGAGAAAAAAGGAAACAAACGGCCAGCTTCTGAAGAGAGGTGCATTTTCTCACTAATTTTATCTCTTTAGTAATGCTAAATTTGTATCAGTAGTTCAAAAATTTTGGTTGGTGTTAGGATATTGGGCAAGTGGGAAGGCCTGGTGGTCTGCCTTTAGTATTCTGCATGGTCAATATTAAACACTGAAATAACAAAAAAAAAAATTGTGACTATGATGCACACATGTCAATGTATAGTAGAAATTTAATTTTATGGAGGTTTTATGCATATCTGCAATTTACATCTTTCATCTATTTGGATGTATACAGAAAAGTTTGGCTGTTCAATTTAAAGTTAGAATCTGAAACAATTTTTTTTGAGTCTTATTATAAAAAAGCATTGATGAATGCCATCACCTTCAAATTAGGGGTGCAACAATTCCATACAAAAGATTTGGGTGCTCTTTGATATTTCCTTGTGATATGTTCATTGTCACATTAATATATTGTTGTAAAACCTAGACGAATGACAAGACTTGCTTATTGCGGCGACCGACCATGCCAAGCCTAACTAAGTTGAGTTTTGTCTTTTTCGAGCTCGGCTTGTTTCACAAGCTTGGACATTGGGCTTGAGCTTAACTTTGTGTTTTAACAGATTAACTTGAGTGCACCTTTAGTGAGGGGAGTGTTGTTCGTGAACAGATTGGTTCGTTTGCAGCAACTCATAAACCAATTTTATTTGTTTTGCTAATTGGGGCCAATATTTACTTTGTGGTCTGTGATGTATATCTATCACAGTGCCACAGTTATTAAGTGAGCATGCAGGTTTTTGGTTTCTTGCTGTATTGCATCTGCATAATATTTTTAATGTCATGCCACTGTTAGCTTTTTTAAAGAGTAATTATATTGTTACTTTTTTAGTGTTAATGAAAAAATATGGTTTTGTATTCCATCATGTTGTTCCGTTTTCCTCTCCTTGGCGTCATAGACATCCAAAATCTGTATTGATATGTTATATGCCACAGCTGCTAGCTTCTTGACTTTTTCTGTCATTATTTTCAAAGAGTCTCTGTTGAATTTTCTATTACACAATGCTTTCTCTATCACAAAAAATAAAAACAAAGTGCAACTGAAAAATCCAATTATGGATTTGTTTTTATTTTTTTGTTAAGTAATTAATTATGGATTTGTTTACTGTCCATAAGTCCGATATAATCTTTTTTGGCTGCATTTTGTGAGGGTCACATTCTGAAGTTAGATCTCACAGTTCTTGTTTCATTAACAAATAACAATTTTGAAGCTTGTTACATTTTTATCTATCCACGCCTGCACAAGTGCATGAGCTGCGAAATACTAAAGCAATGCTGGAAAGGTGTACATGTTCATGATTTATATGTATTAACTATCATTTACTCTAAAAGCTTTAGTTGGTAGGATCGTCTAACACTACCCCTCATGTGTGGTCTTCTTTGGTCCTACTCGTGTTTCATTTTAAATCATAGGGTGACTGATACCATGTTAACCACCATCTGCTCAAGCTTAAGTTGTTATTGAGGATGAAACTTTAGTATTTATATCCTCTAACAATATCCAAGAATTTAGATCTCTGACCTTTAGTTTTTTAATACTAGCCACATTTCTATCTGTGTTCCTTGAAAAAATTCTGCTTTCTTTTTAGTAAAATAAAATTTTAATGTAAAGAGTATGATCATGAGAAACTACAGCCCCCCCCCCCCCCCCCCAAAAAAAAAAAAAAAAAAAGGTGGTTCGGAAAGGAAATATGATTATTTTTTTTTATTTTCATACTGCTGTAATGGACATTTCACTGATTCATTTTGAAAACACACTGTGAATGCAGCTTCTTTACCTGGTTCGGCGAGACTCAACAGAAAGATATTGTGGAGGGGCTTCATGATGAGGTGAATATCTTTATTTTAAATGAATGTGTTACTATTGCATACTACACATTTGAAGCTACTGTTGATACTGTTGGATTTGGAAGTCAAGAGGAGGGAGAGTTCAAAACTTCGTTTATCCAGCTTCCACTTTTTCCTTGCCTAATTTCCACCTTGAAATTGCAGGTGGCAGAGATAATTAAAGAGGATTTGTGGCCTAATCCTCTCAAATATTTTAACAATGTAATTTTTTGTCGACACCTTTATCTTCTTGTTGAATTAAGGTATCCTTCCATTCTTCTTTGGTCTAAGAGGAGGAAATCTGCAATTTTGTTGGTGTAGGATGCTGATGAAGAAGACTCTGATGCAGATGAAGATGATGAAGTGGTAAATTAAGATGAAATTGTTTGACCAGTTACTGTATAATTGTTTGTATGCTTCTCCATTCTCCCGTCTCTCTCACACACACATACTTGCGCATTGAGGGTGGGACTTTTTTTTTTCCCCTCCCTTTGTTAGTTGGAGTTGATTGATTCTCACGCTTACACCTTGTCAATTTTGCTTTGTTGTCAGTGTATAATCATGTTGTCCTTGTCACATTTGCATATATTATACCAGCGTTAACCAGAAGTGTATTGGACTGACTTAAACTTATAAACTGGTGTACCAGCCAGTGGGTCAGTTTGGTTCTTCAAACGGATTGCTTCTGCTAAAGAATACTGAAGTAAATCAGTCTGAGTGAGTTTGGTTCTTTATGAGTCTTAAAGCTCCATACTTTAAGCCTTAGGGATCAAGGCGATGAAAGGTCCTAATTTGGGGCACATACTATATCTAAAACCTAATCTTTTTGTTAATACGCAAGAGAATATTACAGCTTATCTTTTTACGGACAAACATTAGCTTTCATGCATTAGTCATCTAAGTATTGATTTATTTATTTAAATTTACCGACTTTTTACTTTCATCACCAGTCCATTATGTGAATGCGGGAAAACATACTTGATATGTTGTTACTTGACGACTAAATTGAGACCACATTCCCATAGCCTACTATTTTATGCAACCACTGATTTTCTCAACTCTCTTCTGCTTCTGGGGATCAATTGCTGGAAATATTGTATTTAGGTTAGGGTGAGGCGTTATCCCCCATCGATACTCCATTGTCACCCTGTGAATGAACTCTTGTGTTCATTTCTGTTTTTCTTCATTTTCTCTTATAAATTTACATAATTTTGATATATACTGCATCTACGTTCTGTTTGCCACTTTCCTTTGACAATATGCAATATTATCATGCGACTTCAGTCTAAAAGTAATACTGTATATTTATTCTAATTCCGTTCCTATTTCATGACTTTTTAATGATGCCTGTTAATTAGGAAAGAGGTGATGATGACGAGGAAAATGATGATGGCGAAGATGGTAATGAGGAAGAAGACGACTGAACTGTCTGGATGCCTTTTGTTTTGCTCTATTTCATCGCTTTGCTCATGGCAGTGCCATGCATAATTTTCAGTTACTGCAAACCTTGCTGTTGACAAGGATTAAGAACCATATTTTGTCGACTGTGGTAGAATCTTTAGCTAAACAACTTGCTGCTGCTTCAGTTATATACAAATATAATGATATATATATATATATATATATATATCAGGTTTTATGTTATGAAAGACTTATTTTTGCTCTGCCATTGTACTGGTTCTTGCCTCCTTATGACAAATATTTTCTGCAAACATTTGAAACTTCCATGTTTCCATCAAAATGATTAAAATTGAAGTGTAAAGAAAATAAATTTCCATATCATGAGAAATATAAAATCTGATGTACTAATAACAGCAATTGAAATTCTTTTGAAAGAGATGCATTCTTGTATGTGGTGTTATTGTATTTATTCATGAAATAGTTTTTTAGCAACTAATTGTTAATCATTAAATTATTGTTAGAAGTGAGTCTAGAAAGTAGAAATGCATTGCCTAAGTTCAAGTTTAAAAGAAGATAAAATCCCTTATTATGAGAAACAAGAAAGTTTAATATATACTAACAATAGCAATTGAAATTGAATCTATGCAGAAAAGAAACTATTATTATGCATTTGTGTATGTAGTGTTCTTGATTATTATTCATTAAATAGTTATCAGCAACTAATTCTGAATCCTTAATTTACTAGTTTAAATGAGTCTGGAAAATGCACATCTAGGTCAAATGTGATTGGTTTCAAGGTTCCTCTACTATTTTTCATGATTTTCTTCTCTTTTGTATAGCTTTACGATAGTAAATTCCTAATGCCTCTATTTTAAAGCCAACATGAGTCCGTCCGAATCCTTTTGCTTAAATGGCCTGTGCTGGTCCCGCGCATTTATTCTATTTTTTTAACAAATGTGTTTTAGATTTCAACAAATTTGTTTTATGTATCAAATGCGTTGAAACACGATTTAGAAACAAAAAATAATAATGTTGAAAAGAGATTTCAATGCTCTCAAGTCCTATTTTAGCATATTAATTCTAGATTTTAAAACAAAGAACACATGTTGAAATATAGAAGAAATTTGTTAAAATTTAGAACAAATGTGTCGAAAATTTTTATAGCACCGAACATTACAGCAGAGAAATCCGGGCTGTAATAAGAAGCTGATAACATTTCCACTGTCCATCAGAAACTAAACTACTAAGATCTGAACTATAAGCACTTATAATGAGAACAAGAGGGTAAAGCATGACCAAAGACGAGTGAAATTGAGGGTTTCAGAAGCCAGATTTCAGTGTAGGCTAAAAATGTAGTACAGTACACCGTATACATATTTTGGGGAGAAAATTTGTGATTACTTTTCCCCAAGAATCTAAGTCCTATGAATCTCTACTACATGGATCAAGTAGATATAGTAATGTAGTATACAAATTGTGTCTCACCTAAGCAGAAAATAAGGATCAAAATCATCCCAGGTAGAGTCATCTCTAGAAATGTGGATCAAATGGGCAGCAGTAGCACCGGCCATCTTCTCATGTAACTTAATAACCAACGAATATAAGCTCGAAATCAGAGGGTTTCTAAGAAATGGACGGATAGTTTTCCCAAGTTCAACAGCATCACAATGCAGAGACTCACAATCCTCGGGTTCCCCACTAAAAATGCAGTTTGAAAGGGCGTAAAAGCCAAGCAAATTTGCATATAGGGGCAAAAACGCATCCTTATGGTTACCCATACCACCAATCCACTCAATCCCTCCCTGTTTACCAACATGGTCATTGGAGAATGATATCAACTGACGGAAAAATCTCGTTCGCCATTTTTTCAAGAAATTTCTAGCCCAAAGTTTGTCAGGGAAGTCAACTGCCCATGATCTTGAAATTTGAAGCTTCTCCAAGTGGGAACAACAGATCTGACATATCAACAACTTTTCTTCATGATGATTATCGATCTCCTTGTCAAAAACCCGTCTAACAAGATCTCCTCTGGATGTCACATAGTAAGCTGTGTTCAGAACCCATGAGGAAAGATAATTGAAGTACTCGAGCCAGTGACCAAAAATTGAAGATAGATGTTCAAAACTCAATTCAATCACTCTCTCCACTTGGGTTGGAACCACTCCAGTCTCACAGCTTTCTCGAGATTTTTGGGAAGTAAAGCACTTCTGGACATCCATAGCAAGCCTTCTTCTAAGCCCAACATCCTCGTCCTCTAGAAGCTTGATGCATGTGAACCATACATCCAGTATTTTATGTGCATAAATATTGACAGCTTCTTTTGGTTCAGAATAAGAACTTGGATCTTCTGTTTCAGAATAAGAACTTGGATCTTCTGACGGAATTTGGTTATTGAAGACAGAAGACCCGATAAGCTTGGCTTGTTCCAGTAAACCAGATGCAACAATCGACTCTACAGCTGCCTTCCGCATGTTTACAGGCTCTGATGAGGCACTATGTTGTTCAATCAGTTTGACATAATAAGTAATGTAATCGTACAATGCTGATCTCTCCCATTGATCAGGTTGACTAAATCCTTTGGCAATCCCCATCCCTCTGTAAGAAAGAACAGAGCTTGTAAAGTGATCTGCAAACCGCTTTACACATATTCCCATGCAACAGATGAGTGCTTCTCGAGTCTTTATGTGTATTGTGACCTTGTATAAAGAAACCAATTTATCCCAAAACTGGTACACTGAATTACTATCCATGCCACCTACATATGTTGTTTCCGCACATTGTTGTGTGCCCAGTTTCTGAAATTGAAGTAAGTTCCATGTAAAAAGAATTCTTAGAAGGTAATGTGTACATCTGTGGTTCTTCTCCACTGCTAAAAGCTTCATCAGTGTTGGCTGGAGGTTAGTCCTGAACCACCAAGTAATGCTAGTATCATTGATAGATTGATCACCGGTCTCTGTACCAGATGTGGTTGCTTTCACAAACAAAAGAAGCCACTTCAATGTTGCAATTCGAACTTCGTATGATGCATCTGATAAGGAGAATATCAACCTTTCCTGAAATTTAGAAATAGCATTCTCTATTTCAGGTAACACCAACAAAGAAGCAGGTGTAGAGCATTTATGTGGCATCAGGATATCTTCTTCAGCTACTTCTTTAGATGCTTGGAAAACACAATTGAAATAGGAAATTGCTGCTTGTTTGCGAAGTTCTGCTACAGTTGGATCATAATATGATGCCCCTTGAGAAGATTCTACATCTAAACATTCTGAAGATAACTCCCAAAGGAAGTTCCAAATGGCACTAATGCTTTTGCTTGTCTGGCACGTTCTAGCAATACTTAGCATTTTATCTAGCACATTTAAGAAACTGCCGTTGAGGATGGGGCAAGGGCACAATCTGGGACTTCCAATCCATGAACGCATCACAAGAACTGGGATTAAGTCTCCGAGAATCTGATCTTTCTTAGAGAAATCGACAAGGTTTCTACAATTATTATCCAGAAGAGAGCTTAACTGCAGTAGCATTCCATGAATTGAATTAAAAGACGCACAATGTGTTCCATTGGCTGTGCTGAATGCGTCTGATGAGTCTGAAGCTGATCTCATTTGATCCTCCGTACGAGGCAAATCAGAGGCAATATTGAGTAGGACAATTGGTAGTTTCTCATTAGAGACCAATCCAATTAGGGCTCTTGATGCAAGAACACGAACTCGAAGATTGCTTTGAATAGAGCATCTCCTTATAAATGGCATGAACAGGAAAGGGTCGAGGGCATCTCCAGTTTCACTTGTAATTGTAGAGGGCTTGAACCGTGATAAAATGATTAGCACAGGGCACAGGCTTGGGTGCACAACATTTGCAAAGTTGGATTCTGGATGTTCGGAGGACCAATCCTTAAGCAACTTAGTTGCAGCTTTCAGTTCATTGAATAAAAATGGATGCAATGAAGGATACCTTCAGACAAGAAAAATCCAATCAGTTGTAGGTCAAGGGAAACAAAAGATGTTATATTGCAATAAGATAAACAAGCATGCATGATATTAGGGCAAGTTATAAGAATGGAGCTTTACAAATGATGGCTTCTAATGACCCCTTATAAAGCAAACCTCAACTCCATGATTCCCAACAGTGCCAAGAGGTTTAAAACGTAGTATAATTATAGATATACAACCATCACTAACTCCTTGAATAATGGGGAGAGATATGTAGCAAGCAATGGAAATGTACAACAACCAAGACAAGGAGAAGTTTTTAAACCTTCCTCATTTTTTCTTGGTAAAATTAAGTATTCAAACGGCCCTAACTTCTATATCCCAGTATTGCCAAACACATGGGCAACACACATACCATTAAATTGCAATTACTAGACTTGGATCACAGACCAAACCACGAAAGGATTGTGGTGACAAACTTGTTTTACTTGCTAAAATCAGCTAATATTGTATAAATAAGATGAAAAACATATACCAATTACTATAAACTAATTAGGATATCACCTTTTACTGATAGAAGGAAACAAACAGTTTAATTGTGCATATTTCCTCCCAAACCTTATAATTTGTTCTACTTCTGCTTTAAACCACCAAAATTTCCATCACTTGTACGTTCACAACTCCCTGATATAATCTCCTACAACTCTCATTCACAATCAGTAATGCTTCAATGTGAAACAAAAATGCAAATAATACACTTAGAAATTTTTGACTAGATTGTCCTAAAGCAAAGTTGAAACTGTTGTTACGGTTAACTTTTTGGACAACTTTCTGAATAGTTCCCACATTAAACCAAAAGGGATCTAATAATACCATAAGGTAAAGGAGTAACAATGTAACTTTCTTTGTTTTTGAATATCAACTCAAGGCTTTAAGATTGTGGGAAAAGAAACACCCCAACACCCACACACAAATATATATACATAGACACGTGGCACCAAAGTCTCGCGCTATACCTCACCACGTGGGATTAAGGTGGCACTTACATGCAATTTTGATATTTTTCACTGCACAGCCATGTGTCATGCTTACAAACTGACAGATGGCAAAATATCTGGTCTCAACACGTGAATGAAATTCCAAGACCTCAAAACTAAAAGTCGAGACCTTGGTTCATTATAACATCTTTAGTCTACTTGTAGTATCTTTAATGCTTGATTACAGATTCATTAAATGATCACCTCAGCAAATCTCACCCTGAGTAGGCTTATGAATCATCATGAAGTCTGCTGTATCTTTTCAGTAGTGCATGTATCTTCTCAAGGCGAAGAGTTCAAATCCATCTATTTAATTACATTATACGTTTCAACTTATGAAAGTACTCTTTCTAAATACTTGACATTTCTACCAGGCCAAACATCTTCAATGAGGCACAATTGAAAACTTTTCATCCCCATGCAATTCGTCTCTCTATTAATGGTCCCAGATCTTCCTATTATATTTTCAAGTTTAGCTGCAGACAACCTCACCACTTTCTCTATAGGCACATTTCATCTTTTTTTCAAGACCCCAAACTTCTCTACAAGCACTAATATATTATTGCGAAAACCAATTCTACAAAGATATTCCTTGATGCCAAAATAAATATCACAAGGACCTCTTATCTTAAAATAATACTTGTGGCAAGACCTCTTATCCTCAGATAAGCCTTGGTGCCTTCTCCACAAGGATCTCTAAAGACTATGATGAGGATAACCCTTTGTATAAGTTTTGCCACAATAAACTATACTAAGATAAGCCTCATTGGAAGACCAAAGACAAGGTAATGCTTCTAGTGTGCTCCTGAGTTATAGGAGCAGGACTTCGGCTTTTTTAATTGAATATAAGGTTGTCGCCAATCGCCATGACCCAATTCAAGGTACGCTTATATGTCTAGCCCTTTCTGCAGTTATTAACATATAGGTCACCAGGTATGTGAAAATGTCATAGTCCCCTTGGTAAGTAGGAGTATTATGCTTAGCTGAAGTCCAAGGTTTTGCAAGTTGACCACCTCTTGGTCTGTGTGCCCCTGAGGTGATCACATCATAAGGTTTGCAAGCACTCGGCATAGCTCCAAAGAGATAAACATCACTTGGCGCCCGAAAATGACATACCCTCATCATGTGGCAACAATATAAAGGACCAACTCTACACCTCATGCAACTACCACCAGATGGCTGCCTATCACCACATGGAGACATCCTGTTGCACCGCAGTTAAGCTTATGAAGAAGACTGTCTGTCCACTTGAATGCCACCCTAGCTCTACATCAGCCCCTCTACAGCCAAAATATTACTACTGCAGCCCATTCAGACAGTCCCAGTGCATGTGAAGGCATCTCAGTGAGCCACAGTAGAAGCATGCATCATATCCATGTGAAACTATGATGTGGCATGAGCACCACATTGCTCCCATGAACTACAAACCCGTCTCTACGGCTCTACCCAACAGTTACAGGGCATGACCCTGAAAAATTAACTGAGACTCCAACATTCAACCTTAATATAAACTCAAGGCAGACCTGTCTCTAGACCTAGACTAACCAGTGGCAAGGCTCCTCCTGAGTTTTTGGTTACTTCTACCGCTACTCTCTCTTTTTGGTAATTCATCCTCGACTTTGACCTATCTCAGTCATTGAGATTCTTATCATTTTATCTGCTATTTCTCCATTTCAAATTCATCTACAAAAGCCCGCATAGAAAATCATTTGAGTTACTGCTGAAGTTCAATAAACCAACTGGTTCGAATCACACGAACCATTTTAAAAGCAATGGGAGTCTCAATGTGAAAGAGACAGGAAGTCCTAAAATAGATTAATACTACTAGAAATTTTATTTCTTTAACATTTGATATTTATATGCAGAAATTGATTTTGGTTTCTTTCCTTTTATCCTACCAATAAGCAATGTACATGACCCACAAAATTTACAGATTACGACAGACAAGAAGATTGTAATATACAATAATTCCAATTATGTAACAAAATATGAAGGTTTACAGACTAAAGATTATAAGTTTAACACCGTAAAGGAAAATATCAAACTGGAACTTTAGAGCCAAAAATTCCAGCACAAGAATGAGCACCTTGCTAAACTTCAGGAAAACTATTAGGGTGGTACAAGCTGGAAGTTCATGGACACATATAACCAAGCAAGAAATGCCCAAACAAGGGAGAAAAAAATGTTAGGCAAAGATGATTCTGAAAACTAACCTATGAAAAAATTCAAGCCCAGTTAATGCACGGCGTGCGGATTCTCGTTTCTGCACATTAAGGAATCCAATCATGCGACGAACCAAGGCAGTGTATGCAAGGCAGGCGCTGTTCCGGACCTCCCAATATGAAGATGAGAAAGAACGTATCGAGATAATCAGAGCCTCAGCAGAAAAACCTGATGTATCTGTTGCTAAATTGGTATCATTGAAAGCAGCTTTAAGTACATTGAATGAATGCACAGTGGGAACAACACCCTCATCTCGAAGCTTTGAGGCCTTTTCATTCACATCCATCTCGGGTGGCCATGCAGAAACAGTTGCTTGCTTCGACTTTGTTAATACATTATTACATGTGTCACCATTTGTGAAGTTCATTTCAGTTGGATCCAGCAAAGATCTGTTTGCTACATCTATTAGCCATCGTAGTGCCCTTGGGAGGAGCCTTTTCGGGGTACCTTCTGGTTCTGAGAGAAAAAGAGCTGTGAATGCCGCAGGAATACCAGCACTTCTCCTCAACAAGTCATCCACTGTTTGTCCCTTGGCCACAGTTCTTTCCATAAGTTGCTCCATCCAAGATTCCGTCAACTTACAAAGTCTAGGAGAAAGAGGAAGAAGACCTTAGAAAATAGATTTATCACGAGTGCATGTAATTAGACAAATTTAAGTTCCCATGATATAGTTAACCAAGACCCAGGTTAAGCAATTTAAAAATGATATGGACACAATTTAACTTTGAAGTGAAAGCAATTATTTATGTCCAGAAACCAACTAAAATCAGTTCTATCTGTGATTAGAAAGAAAGGGTACAAAAATAAATCCAGACAAGCAAAGAAAACAAAAATAGATTTGTGCATATATAGCATGCTATTGAATCCACATTCTCTCTGCAGAAACACCAAGTAATGCTTTCTATAATCCTATATGATGTAAATAAAAACATTAATACGAATAATAATTACATCAGTCAATAACAGACAATGCAACAGCTCAAAATGTTGGCAGCTGATATCATTCTATGTACAACAAAATGCTACTGCCGAAAATCCAATCTTAAACTGACAACTGACAAATACTAGATCTATTACGCTAGAAAGATTTTCAACCATTCAATAACTAAAAAATATAAAATAATAAAAATTTCAAGGGAAGGAAAGTAATGCCATTTAGGAAGGAAATTAGAAGAGTCAATAACTTAAAACTTCTCATTCAACCCATATAATAATGACGATGTGGTTTTGTTTACCATTCTTCTCTTTTTCCGTGATTCTAAACATCTTTTGAAGTTGACAATGAGAAAAATCCACGGCCAAGTCCTATGCTTTATATTATGATGTTTTCTATAAATTTTCCTACTTTAAGAACAGAATGACATGTAGGATCCAAAAGCACCACCAATGCACAAAGGAGTAAGCAGATAATACCTTGGATCATTTGAACAAAGTAAACGGTTGCAAAGAGCTGTAAATCCAGCCCTTGTCTTATCAATTGCACCATTATGCTTCATTTTTAGAAGGACTTCCAAGAAGTGGTTCCCAATTGTCTCAAGTTGCTTCAAATCAAGCATTACATCAGATGTGGTTGGGCCAACAGCATCACAAAATGAGTTTCCAAACTTTGATGATTCTGAAGTAGGCAAAGGAATTTTTCTTATGATGGTTCCCAGAAGAAGACTCACCTGAAAAAGTGGAACAAAAAAATTACATTGATAATTTTCTGTGTTTGAACTGAAATAATCTAAATAAGCTTGGGCATATTGAGATTAATGTTAGATTTTCCACAATTCGATAATTTTAATTATATAATTGAAGCTGCTATTTTCTGAGCAAGGGGGCATCATTTCTTCATTTTGCAGTTATAAGCAAAAGAAATTAACTACTGACAAAAAATATGCGGATGCCATTGTCATCATTAGCTGCAGTGCCATGAATAAAAACACATAACACATTAAATAGTGACGTACCTCTTTCATAGCGAGCCAGCAACCTACCATAACAATCTGTTCTGATGGTTGGACATCCTGCGCGAGTTTTGAGTTTTTAACGTCCTGTTCTGCTGCTGACATGGACACATCCATCTCGAGGTGAACCTCAGATAAAAAAACTTCATCATCATCCACCATATCATCCATGCCCCCAGGTAAATACCAAGCATCTGCAGAAACCACCCCAAGGGCCAAGGAAGTTATCCGCATGACCAACTCCAATAGCTTCTCTAATGCATGTCTCATTTCAGAACTACTAGATGAGACTGTATTGGAATTCCAATCCAATTCTTCAAAAGTATAACGAAGAGTAAGCAATACCCCATGAACAAAGCTGTTCTTGCATGCTTCAGAAAGATTCTTCTCTCCCTCCTCAACAGCAACATGCAACCAATCGATCAGTGATCTTAGATATTCTATTGTTGGAGAGTTAGATGTACAATTTTGAAAAACCCCTTTTGGCCTTTCACACCGTGAATGAGAAGAAACAACATTACATGAAGCTCTGACTATCCAACCAAGCTCCAATACATATTTCCTAAATATAAGCCGTAAAGTCAGAGCTCCAGCATCACTTTCTCTAACACGGGGACTGCAAACTAATTTTTGAGCCCATATAATTACCTCCCAAACCATGTCTTGATCTGAAATGCCAGGAAGCGGGGTAGGAAAATATAGCAGAATGCGGAAAGAACTCTCTCTCAGCCTGTCCCAACTATCAATAATTGATCCTACCAACAGCAAAGTTGAATCAGGCAAAGTAAACCCCCTATTATAAGGATAAATACTTTCAGAAGAAACAGAATCTAACTTTCCTTGCAAAGAAGGTGCAATGGACCAAACATTAAGCATCACCAATATGAGATCCATGGCCATTATTTTTCTCTCATACGGAGCAGAAGGATAACATGAGAAAAACAAAGAGGAACTCAACCACTTCATGAAAAGAAAGAGATTCTCCGCTCTGTTAACCACCATTTCCTCAGTTTTCTTATATAAATGGACTTTGTTATCATCAAAGGATAGAAGAGGTTGCCAGCTTCCCTGCTTCATTTGTCTCTCTAAGCCTATCCGAACCCGAGAAAAGAACTTTCTGAACAAGCTGGTCCACTTCATCTGAAAAGCTGTGGAGCAACACCTCATGTTTAATGGCACTGCTGCTTTCATCAGACTCAGTTCTAAAGGGGATGGCAGACTAGATGTCTTGGGGTTTAAGAACAGAGACTCTGCTGCATCTATACGAAGTGACTCATCAACATGAGTCAGTGCCAGTACTAGCCACTCAACTGGGACTCTAAGTTTTATTCCCTTTATGCAGAAATTAGCATAACGAAATGTATTTTTGTTTCTCAGCCCTCCCACTTCCTGTGATACTAAAGAATTCTCAAAACAATCAATGTCCCCTTCCATCAAAGCAAGCAAGCGAGACACTTTAAGTAATGATACTAAAACAGCCACTTGCTGTTCAACTCTCAGAACCATATCCGTACAACTGAGCTCCGGATAAACCAGTTCAGTGTCTTCTCCACCTTGCCCAACTGATACAAAAGCAAGCATGGGAAATATACTATCCACATCAAGTTCAAGTAACACTGGCAGAGCATAAGTGTTCAAATTTGAGCGGAGCTTTGAAACTCCAGAAGCAAGCCCAAACAAGAAGGGAGGCAAACAATTACTCCTGTATTTCACATAACCACTTTCAATACCATCACTACTCCAGCACTCATCACGCAAGCACTCAAGGAAACACTTCAAGAAAGTCGTGACAGCACAACAAACATCATCATCAATGTAAGCATGTACAGTTTCAAACAGTAAGTCAGGATTCATATCTAAAATAGTCTTCGCTCCCAATCTCCTCGTCAGAGAAGCTAAAGGAGCATATCTTCCCTTGCAACGTGGTCCCAGGCGGAGCAGATCCAATGCAATTTTACGTAAGCCCAACTTTATCTTCCCACTATCCTCTGCCCAATGAGGGGTAGACTGAATGTCTAAGAAGAGATCAAAAATAAGATGAACTTGTTTGACAGTTTGGCTAAGAGGATCTTCCAGGTTATTCCATATAATCCTCAATATTCGAGCCCCCATGTCCTCTGATAGTGGATCATAATCTTCTCTTGGATTACCAAGATTAGCTTGTATAGAGGTTTTTATCTGTTGAAAACAGATCTGCATTACAGTTAGCACATGAAAGTTAAAATGACTATCAACTGGGTTCTCACAATAGTTACACAGTTCAGGCAAAATCCCATCATAAAGAATTGTCTGAACTGTGTTAATACTATCTCCATGACCATGAAAACCCTTCAAATCATCCATTGACAAAATAAAATGGGAATTGAGTACTGTTCTTGAAATTGCTGTAAGAATCCCTCTAATCAAGCAGAGTCTACTCAATAGAGAAAAATTCCGGATTTCACAAAACAAATTTCCCTTGTATGGAACCTTCTTGATTGCATCCGTAAACAGATGCTTGGGACTATCAACTAAACTACAACCTCTTAGATTGAAAAAACCTTCCATGATAACCAAACCGAGCTCTTCAGGGTTGAGACACACTTGGAGAGCCGCACAAAAACTCACCCCAGCAGCAACAAAACAATCCCTTGAGAAGGCCAACGACTTCAAAATGCTTAAAATGGTAGTTAAAATTATCTCCAAAACATTGGAATCCACCAGAAACAAACCATTCTGACTACCATTTGATCCACTAAACTTCAAAGGAAAACGCTGAAGCAAGTAATACATACAAGACAAAGCCTCTTGGCATTGTTCCATAACAATTGGTGAAGGCTGAGACCACTCACAAGTCTCAGGAACCACAGAATTCAAACCAGCCACTATATCCAAAGCCACCAAAATAGCACATTCTTCAACAACTTCCACTAAATACCCTAACTTGGGCGAACTCATCATCGACAACGCCACACGCGACACGCAAAACCTCTTCCCTTTCCCATTCACACCACCATACTCGTCACAGAGCAATCGAAAACAATCACCAATCAGAGACTGAAAGTTCCGATTTTTAGCAAGAACAGAAACCAAAGTTTTATGCAATGGCAAAGAATTCTCAAGAAATAGAATTTCCAAGTAAAACCTAGCGGCCTCTGAAACAAAACCCTCCTCACCATTCACTAACAAGTCTGCAAAAGCCGAAGCGACTTTCTTTACATGATTGACTTGTGCATAGAATGAATTGAGAGATATGAGTTCTTTCAATTCAAGGTAGAATTTACAACAATTTGTATCTATAGTCAATGAATTCAAAGCTTCTATGAAAGACTGTGGGAAGATTACAGCGCTATAAGTGTAGCGATGACGATGTTGTAAGGCTCGCCATTTTGCAGACATGTTTGAAGATCGAAAGTGAAAGAGTTTGAGAATGAAAATGTCACCTGGTTGAAGATGATATTCGGAGAGCTTTGAGAAATGAATTTTGTGTCGTTTCCACTCCAAAAGCTCGATGACTCTCTCTCTCTCTCTCTCTCTCTCAAATCTCTGCTACTTTAGAGAGCGAAAGGTATAGAGAGTGAAACGGGAACAGAGGCGGCTTGTCTATGCAAGAGTGCAGGGTATGGAGTTTAGGGTAATAGTTCTAAACAAGTAATTTACTATCTGTAAACTGTTGACGCAAAATGACACAATTACCCTAATAAATAAATAAAACTTAATTTTAGTTAGGATAACAAAATGTACTTTAAAATTAGTGTAATACCTAGTTACTACGTGTTGAAAGCCAAATTTCAGACTTTTGGCCCTGCTTGGGATAACTGATTTGGCTTGGATAATGTATTTTGAAGAAAGCAATTTAAAACAAAAAAAAAAGTTAGTGGGTGAATTTTTTGAAGTTGTTTTAACTATTAACATTATTTAAGTTGACCATTATATCTTTAATAATTCATGAATAATAGTATAAAGTTGAATTGGGTTGTACAGAAGAAAAAAGAAAAAGAAGAAAAAAAAAAAAATTAAGTGATGAAGTGAAATCGTCGATGATGCAATAACGTGCATCATCAATTAATTTACATAAT
Organism: Cornus florida; assembly: GCF_030987335.1. Lineage (NCBI taxonomy): Eukaryota > Viridiplantae > Streptophyta > Magnoliopsida > Cornales > Cornaceae > Cornus > Cornus florida. The sequence goes on along the minus strand of NW_026775577.1, from coordinate 6,589,602 downwards.
GAAGATCAGGGTAATACAAATTTACCCAATCTACATTTTTTCTGTTTTTTTTCTTTGACTACATGATAGAAGTTGAGGGAAATGGAAAAAGAGAGTAAAAAAAAAATTAAAACGAAAGAGAGAGATGCCAGCAAAAATATTTCATTTTTATTCTTACTTATACTATAAATCACTTTAACAAATAACCTATACGGTTATACCTAAATGGAACAGGTAGCCTTCAAAAAAATTATTGTGTATATATATATATATATATATATATATATATATATTGAGAGAAAGAAAAGTTGTTTAGAATTTTACATAGGATTGAATTTTGAATGAGAGTTCATAAATCTTGTAACTCTTCTGCTCCTTAGTTTTTGAAGTCAAATGAGAGAATCGTAGTTTTTTTTGTATAACTCATCAATGTCTTTGTTCTTCCTTAGTTGAATCTTTTTTTAACAATATTTTTTTTCAGTAAAGATCTGTAAAATTTTGTTCAACATTTTCTTTTTCTATATATATATATATATATATTTAGAAAACGAACAAAGAAAATGATAGGTTAAATAATAGAATTCAGAAATAGAAAAGTTTGCAAATGAATTCAAAAATAGAAATAGTTTAAATAATTAACAATGTAAGATTTTTATATTTATTATTTTAAAAAGTGTGCAGTTTGGGAGAAGTCGATCAGGAAGCATGTTTTATTAACTTTGGTTAATCGGACTTCTAAACCACTTAGTCTTTTTTAAAGTCTATTTTCAAAAATTTCACTAAAAGCTCTTTATTACTGGCGAAGGACTTTCGGGCTTAGAAGCCTGTTTTGAGGCTACAAGAAGCCCAGCAAAACAGGCCATTAGTCTTCTCATTGTATTGTTAGACTTAAAAGTACTATTACGATCGTAGACACTTGACAAGTCGATGTCTCACATAGTTGTGGCTCCTCCCACAGCAATTGGGTGAGGGTCATAGGTGTGTGAGACACCCAACTATCGAGTGTCGACGATTTTGAAATTTTACTAAACTTAAATACAAACTAAGAGTTCTAATTTTATGTACAATAAAAATTAACATCCTCACCATTATTGGCCGAGAGTACAATTTAATTTATATTTAAAGAAGCCTGCTCTATATATACACATATATGTGTGTGTGTGTGTGTGTAAATAGAGAATAGTTTCAAATGGTACAATTGTAAAAGGTAAGATGTTAGCATTGCAGAAGTGAAAGGGTTATGAACAAAATTTGGTGGTTGGACATGGCCTTTGAGATAATGCAGTTTTTAGAATACCTCTTTGTTTGTGTGTGTGTGTGTGTGTGTGTGTGTGTGTGTGTGAGAGAGAGAGAGAGAGAGAGAGAGAGAGGACACAAATTTTGTGCTAGTGCTGTATTAACCGTTTGCTGGCATGTGCCATTCATGTCTCTAAGAGTGGAATGAGAGGAATGTGCTTTCTCATGAAGAATGTTTATAAATTCAAGTCTGCCTGCCTTCACTGACCTTGTAGCCAAAGAATGAGACTCTAAGGAGAGGCCTTAAGTGAGAGTTGGATGGAACTGAACCATGTGATGAGTTCTATCCCTTGGAAATTAATGGTTCAGTTTCCTCCAACATCTTACCTATCACCTGCTCTGAATTTAAAAAAAAAAGGTAGTTGCATTGTGTTCTAGTCGTAGGTGAGAATTGGAGGGAACTAAACAGATTGGCATTGCATACTGCAATATGTTTGGTTTCCTCCAATATCTCATCTCCAACTTCTGAACTATGATTGATTGGAGAGTCTAAAAAGTAGTTTGGAATGTGTTTCAGTTGTACATGAGAATTGGAGTGAACTAAACAAAGTGGCATTGCAAGCAACAATCTGTTTAGTTTCTTCCAATATCTCATCTCCCAGGGAACTAAACAGATTGGATTTGCATGCTGCAATCTGTTTAGTTTCCTCCAATATATCATCACCGACTTTTGAACTATGAATGGAGTTGGTTAATTCTCTGAAATCTGGTGAGGGGTCACTAGAGCCTGCTCTTGGTTTATGAATATAATATACACATATATAATGCAAAATAAATTGACTAAAACCTATGTTTTTAAACATCTTGTTTTTGCATCAATGTGCTTTGTTTTAACCATGAGGAATATTAAATTTTAAGACATCAGATAGGCATCATAGGCCCTAAAATAATTAAAATATGAATATAAAAAATGAACAAAGTAAAATTCTTAAGAGAAAATTAGTCACATGCAAATTTTTCATAGGGACTGGAGGCTTCAAAACTTGGCCAAAAATTGCTTCCTATTAAGCTTTATAGCCATCCTGTAGCAAGTCCCAGAGTTGTAGCATTCACAGTGATTGTTGTTGATAAACTCCAAAAGGTATCACATTCCATAGCAACAACCCTCTGTATAGGCTGTATTAAATGAAAATGAGGGCATCTGAAATAAGAAACTATGATGGTTGGGTGGGGATCCATTTAACAAGTAAAACTCACCTCAGTCTACATAGTTCAACAACATTCCTGACTTACAATTCAACCAGCCAAGGCCAGAAAAGACCGATAAAAGGAGACTCTGACAAAATATTCAAGCCAGATATCGATACAACTTCCTGTCCACTTTGTCCCTCTCTAAGAACTCCCGCTCAATTAGGGATTCGATTCGTTTCTTTATCACAACAGGATTTGGCAAGAACCGTGGTTGCAGCTGCTTTGTGACCTCGGCAACAACATTGTTGTGATCCAGCACTCGCCGCGACTTCATGATCCTCACAATTGCTGCCTCGACCTGGGGCTTCCTGTCTTCCTCCACTCTTTGACGGGTCTCTTGCTTTTCCGGTTCAGACTCCTTTTGTGCAACCACAGTACCTATCTTTACCCTGTAGAACTTGCTTGTGAACTTGTCGTTGAAGAAAAAGGCATCATCCTCAGCAATGTCCATGCTCATTGGGTCTTTCCTTAGCACATTCTTTCCCTTAACACATGCCAGAGACTGCAGACATCTCTTCAAGTCCGAGGCAGGTATCTCTGTTGCCTGCTCAATTTCTTTATAGCTCAGCCTGTCGGTACTATTGAACAGCATAAGGATACACATTTGGTATGTGGAAACATTCAGCTCATGCTTCTGGCCCTTCCCAAAGGTTGCTTTCAGATCAGCAGTGCCCATATTTGTCTGCCAGGTCAATCTCCGCCCGGTATGGGTTCCAAGATAATATTGCCGGAACTTGTCACACACCCCTAGGATTTCCAGCGGAAGGTTGCAAGTGGCAGTAGACTGAGTTGGCCAAGACCCTGTAGTGAGGACCTGGACAGCGAGAGTGGGGCTCTCTGATATCTCAGCACCCAAGCTTGCAGAGAATCCTTGCATCGTGTCTTCAGATGTCTTCATGTCAGTGAACATACCTTCCAACTTTGAGGTGAACTGATACCCACATTCTGTTTTGAGCTTAACTATCAAACTTCTCTCTGCATCGTCAGAGGCAGTTTTCCCTGATAGAAGCCTCTTTGCCAAATGTTGTTTGTAGTACTTTTCAAACACATCTTTCTCTTGGAGGTAACGGAAAAGCATCATCACCTTGTCGAGTACAACCTCAATCTCCTCCTCGCTAACCCCTTTCAGTCCTTTCCGAAGCTTATCATCCACAAACAAAGAAATAAACTCTGGCGACCGAGAATTCAAATTTATAAAATATTCAAATGAGGAATTCAAAGCATTCTGGAAAGCCTTGTCATTGTTAAATGCCAAGGTGATGATCTTGTCATGCTTATCCTTTTCATCCAAGAGCCGCTGCACGAAGTCTACAGGATCCTTTAACCTTTCTGGATCAGTAACTAACAGCTTACCTGTATCCCGAATGTGAGAAGTCATGACCTCTCTAATTATCGAGAGTCCATTGGGCACCCTGCGGAACAAACTGTACATCCTTCCTAAGTCCTCATATTTGTCATTAACAAGCATATTAACCAAGCCAGAATTATCCTTATGGACTAATCTATGCATATGATTCTCTATCATCTCCTTCTCCACAACATTAGTAATCTTGGCTTCACTTTTTGCATCTAAATAATGGGACACTCTCTCAATCTCTTCATTCAGACGTCTCTCAGCTTTCTTTAAATAATCCCCACAATCACAGCACTCAATGAACTGCTGGGACTCACCACAGTAGAAACCACCTGAGACTTCAATAAAAGGTTTCTCAAAGTCTTCTTGATAAACAGAACAACCTAAATCAATTAGCATATTTATAATATTCCTCATCAAACCCCTGTTTATAACTTCACCAGTCCTTTCTCTCTGTACAAGATCAAGAAGTGTATCCCGAAGCCTCATCTGGATTTTGCTAGTGTGGATAACATTGTCCCTCCACAGGTTCAACCCAAGCTCATGAACTGGGGTTTTGCGTGTACTCGGGATGAAAGTCCTGTCCATGTACATCAATATGTCTCTGACCATTTGCAATGCCTTGTTGTGGTCTGTCCATTTCCTGTTCAGTTCTTCCAGAAATAAACCTCCCTGAGCAGCTTCAATCGATTTTGCCATTTCTTTTATATGTGATGTCATAGTTGACACAAGCCCAGAGTAGAGTCTCTCTCCAAATTTGTGCAGAACCATATTGTAAGCATTTCTGAATAAATACCAGATACTTAAAACATCAAATGTGGAAATTCAGATGCAAAAGTGATGGCAATTAGCTAAAAGGCTATCAACAGGTCCTTGCCTAGGCAAGGCATCATATTAAAGTCTCATGATCGTATTAAAGTCTCATATTAGGCAGCAGACTGATTATAATGAAAGATGACAGATTAGAGGTTCCAAGTGGTCTACCAAAAGAAAAGGCATATAGGACAATCTTAGGACCCTATCTTTAGTATGAGTCACTCTAAGAACAAACACAGATTTCAAGGATTGCAATGAGTGGCACTTATTAACTGCATTCTATATAACGTGGACTTCCCATATCGGATAAAGGCAAGTGTGATGATGATGATATATAATACATGGACTTGTATACAGGCGTCGGATGCAGATGTGGGCATTTGTCTTGGAGTATGTGTTGTCATCATGATGTTCAAAATGCCACCATAATCACAGTTCTTGGCCACAGGCCACTGGAATTTAATTGTATCCAGAACTTTAGATAAAAAGAAATTCTTCCTCATCTATGCTATGTTTTTTGGTTGTCCAATACCACTCCACAAAGCCTGGCCAACATCATATAACACTCATGCACATCTTTACTTCAGCACCGAACCTAACTCTCTACGTAAAATCCACCTCAAGCTCTCTTTGATCAAAGAAATATTATCACAAAAGAAACATAATAATGACCCATCAAAATGCCTGGATTTAGAAAAGGTATATCTCATTTATTTTGCTTTTATTACTTTCATTATTTTTGGAAGGTTAAAATGGTTTATCCACTTAGTTTGAAACCTATAAATTCGAAGGCGTCTTTAGTTTGTACAATTTGAACCTATCATCAACCAGAACTTAAATTTACTTCACAAGGAAACTGGTTGATATGAGCTTCCCATTCATACTTTTGGGAAATAACAAAGAACTATCACCATAACGGATGGGTAACTGAAACATACCCTGCCCTGCCCTTGCTATCAAGAGCTGGTGGAACTAAGAAATTTAAAGGAAGCGCCATGATCAGACCAAACTAAATATAGGCCCTGTTTGGGGGAGCTTTCAGTTTCTAAAATTCCTTCAACTGAATCGGCTTTGGAGAATGCATTTTGACGAAAGGAATTTAAAACAAAAAAGTTGTTTGGTGGATGAATTTTTTGAAATTCTTTTAACTATGAACATAATTTAACTTGACAATAATATCCTTAATAATCCATGAATAATAGCATAGAGTTGAATTGGGATGTACAAAGATGGAAAGGAAAAAAAAAAAATTCATAATTAAAGTGATGGAGTGAAATTACATATGATGCAGCAACGATTAATTGACGTAGTGATGATCAAGGTATACAAATTTACCCAATTTACATGATAAAAGTTTTTTTTTTTTTCCTTAATAGAAGTTCAAAGAGATCATGGAAAAAGAAAAAGAAAGAAAAATAAAATGAAAGAGAGAGATGGCAACAAAAATATCCCATTTTTGTTCTCATTATAGCTATAAATTACTTTAACAGTGGAATGGTAGCCTTCAAAAAAAAATATTTTATATATACATATATATATTGTGTACGTGTGTATTATATATATATATTTTTTGATAAGTTACGTGTGTATTATATATATTGTAAGTATATATATATATATTGAGAGAAAGAAAAGTTACTTAGAATTCTACATAGGGTTGAATTTTGGATGAGAGTTCATAAATCTTGGAACTCTTCAGACTTTGAAGTCAAATGGGAGTCAATAGAAGTTTTTCCTGCAACTCCTCAATCTCTTTATCCTTTCTTTGTTGAATAGTTTTTTCAACAATATTTTTTTCAGTAAAGATCTGTGAAATTTTGGTCAACATTTTTTTTTTTTTTAGTAGAAAACGAATGAAGAAGATGATACAGAAAGAGAAAAGTTTATAATGGAATTTAGAAATAGAAATAGAAATAGAAATAGGTCAAATAATGAACAATATAGGAATTTTATATTTATTACTTAAAAAAAGTGAGTAGCTTGCGGGAAGTCGATCAAGAAGCATGTTTTATTGGCTTTGGTCAATCAGGCTTCTAAACCACTGAGACTTTTTAAAAGTCCGTTTTTAGAAATTTTACCAAACGCTCTTTATTATTGGCAAAGGATTTTCTGGGTTTAGAAGCCCGTTTTGAGACTACAAGAAGCCCAACCAAACAGGCCCATATATTATATATCGTTTACTTCCTTTTCAGGATTATGTGTCACAGATACTCCAGAAAAATTTTAAAACACCAATGGGTTATTTAGATTGGTTAAATATATTATTCCACTTTGGAACCTCTTAAATGTGAATTTCTTTATCGTCATCATTCAATAAAAATTAAAAAAATACTACCTCTGTCCCACAAAAAGTGTCCACCTTTCCATTTTTGGTTGTCCCAAAAAAAATGTCCCAATTCAAATTCCAATGTACAATTTTTTTAATATTCTCAATTTACCCTCCTTGCCTTAAAGTTTTAAAAGCAATCATAGTTTATGTGGACCCACCATAGAAGGGTATGTTTGGAAATTTGTTCCCTACCACTATAAGAAAAAATATATATTAAAAACTACCGTAAACTCTTAAAAAGTTAGGTTCCCAAAAAGGGACATTTTTTATGGGACGGAGGGAGTATTTAAAACGTGGATCATGAAGGCAAGAAAAAATTTCCTATGATTTAACAACGAATATATATATATATATATATTTTTGATAAATACGATTTAACAAAGAATATGACCCCTAGGATATTAATTTTGGTCCAGTACATGTATATACACAGAGTGTAGCTGAAATGAGAATGGTGAGATGGACATGCGCCAAGACAGGAAAGGATATGATTGGAAACGAACGAGATGGAGTACCACCAACTGGAGATAAAATGAGAGAAAATCAATAAAGATGATAACATGTGGTTTGACTCCAAGTACTTGGGGACAGGCTTTATTGAGTTGAGTTATCATGTATAGAAATAAAAGCAAAATGAATACTTACCCGTGTAATTCTTTAAACCTGCCAGATAGAATTTCTAAACCAATGTTTGAGGCACTTCATAAATTTTGACAGAATTGGTAACTTTCACTTCAACCAGTTTGTGAGATATGACACAACTAAGGAAGGAACACGATGACTCACACTCCGGACACACTCTAAACATCAACAGATCATTTTAATTAGTTGGGGCGTGGAAATCCATTCGGAAGGGGTGGGATGCCTTTTCCTCTCATATCAGATTCAAAGTTCGTGATGGTAGATGCATTCGTTTTTGGGAAGATCTATGGTGTGGTGATCAGCCATTATTTCGTACATTTCCCAGATTATACAGTATTGCAGTTGATAAACATGCCTACGTAGCTGACTGTTATCGGCTTGATGGTAGTGGGATTACGTGAGACATGCATTTTCAGCGTTCTTTTCAGGATTAGGAGTTGGACGAGGTAAGTGTTTTTCTGGATCAATTGTATCAACAGGAGGGAATTGGAAGGGGTTATGACAATTTGACATGGATTACATCTTCTCACGGTCGTTTTGAAGTAAGATCTTTATTCTTATGTCTGTCTAATTTTGACAGTCTTGACTTCCCATGGAAGACCATTTGGCGCTCTATGGCTCCAACTAGGGTGTCATTCTTTTTATGGACCGCTGCTTAGAGTAAGATACTAACAATTGATAATTTGAGGAAGAGGGGAAATTGTTTTGTTAATTGGTGTTGCCTATGCAAGCAAGATAGGGAGTCAGTTGATCATCTCCTAATGCATTGCCCCGTGGCGCACGACTGTTGGAATCTTATTCTTGGGTTGTTTAGCATGTGTTGGGTAATGCCCCGTTCTTCCAAAGAATTGATTCATGCTTGGAGAGGATGTCATGTGAGTAGGGGTGCTCGCGATTATTGGAGAACTGTCCCACATTGCGTCTGGTGGTGCATTTGGAAAGAGAGAAATAGTAGAATGTTCGAAGGGAAAGAGTCGTCTACGACGAGACTGAAACTTTTTATTATTCGTTCTCTCTTTAATTATGTGAAGAGGAGTTCTTGCTCCTGTTCTGATGATTTAATTAATTTTTTTGGATTCTTTGGGGCCTTAGCATCCGATTCCACTAATGTTTAAGGGACGCGTTCCCCTTTTAAACGTCTTTTTAATTCATTATTACTTGTCAAAAAAAAAATTAGTTGGTTATCGTATCCTCTAACGTTGGAATACTTTATATGTGAATTTATGTACTTCCATCTTTCATGCCAGTAAGGAAGTGGACGAAGGAGACTGATGAGTGGGAGGTAGAAAATATCTCATTTTTGGTTTCTATAGGAAGCGCTTCCGTAGGCTAGATAAGAAATAGGAGAAATTCACAAAATCGAATAGAGGGATGAGAGAGAAATAATTTTGGCGCAAAACAAAATATAAGAAAAAAGTTGCCTACTGTTGGAATTTGAGCAAATTCCTATTCTAATTATGTTTCTATTTTAGAGTTGTATTCTGTTTGGTAATTTCTTATTTGGTAAGTCTTGGCCTCTAAGAAAGTGTAATCTTTGTCCAACCAGGAATTGGGTTTGGAACTCTACAAATATATACATAGGCTTTGGGTTGAGATTTGTGAGATTGAGAGAGATATAGTCCCACGAGGGAGTTGATGGGTAGAGGTAGTATGCGGGTTGGTAGAGTAGGAAAAACACCGATGATGCTAGGACCAAGGAAATAGGCTCGTGGAGTGGTGGTGTTGTTACTCTATTGTTGTAATATCTTTACGAATCATAGTGAAATCTCTTCTCATCCATGGACATAGGCCGGTTTTGACTGAACCATGTATATCTTATGTTTGTGTGTGATTGCTTTGTTGGCTTTCATTGGATTTATGTATCCGTGCTTTTCCGCTGCCTAACAAATTGGTATCGGAGCCAAAGATAAAGGAGATCCAAAAAACACAAGAAGTCTCAACATGTGCTGCAACGAGCTTCGATAGTAGGTGGAGTCAATCGGTTTGGTTACATGGCATGGAGCTCGAATAGTCAAGGTGGAGCCTTGGAGGTTTGATTGATCGAGTAACGTATAATGTGGACAATCGGAAACTTACAGGAGTGTCGTCAAGATTGAAGCTGCAAAAGAATTGCCCTAATCAATGCCGTGGAAGCAATGATTGGTTGAATGGAATTTGAGCTAAGGTGGAGATTGTTACAAGTTCTTATTCTAATTATATTTCTATTTTAGAGTTGTATTTTGTTTGGTAATTTCTTGTTTGGCAACTCTTGGCCTCTAAGAAATTGCAATCCTTGTCCAACCAGGAATTGGGTTTGGAACTCTATAAATAGATACATAAGCTTTGGGTCGAGACTTATGAAATTGAGAGAGATGTAATCACACAAGGGAGTTAATTGGTAGAGGTATTATGCGGGTTGGTAGAGTAGGAAAAATACCGGTGACGCTGGTAGCGACGAAATAGGCTTGTGGAGTGGTGGTGTTGTTACTCTATTGTTGTAATATCTTTATGAATCATGGTGAAATCTCTTCTCATCCATGGACATAGGCCGGTTTTGGCTAAACCATGTATATCTTGTGTTTGTGTGTGATTGCTTTGTTGGCTTTCATTGGATTTATGTATCCGTGCTTTTCCGCTGCCACCTACCAATACATAATTCAGAAAAAATTTAAGAGATCTTTTTGACAAAAATTCCAATCAAAACAAGAGAAAAATGAGCCTATCTTGAAAGAATTCGCGAACATTCCTTAAAGTGGCATGAAATAAATGCACATTTGATACTGCAGTGGAATAGCTGTAGTTTTTTTTTTAAAGGGGGTGTGACATCCCATATCGCCTGGAGGAGAAAATTGTCGCCACTTATAAGAGGATGCAGCCTACCTTGTGTAGACTCATTTTGAAAACCGTAGCGCCAAGAGGGTACAAGCACCAGCCTGACCCTCATGGGTTTGTGCAAAGTGGAAGTGATATCAAGACGTCGTAAAAGGTGAAAGCATTACGGTGGTCTAAGGTGAAACCCAAGCAAAACGATGGTAGAGGAAGGTAACTGATATGAAAAAAATTGTTAAGATATGGCAGTTTTGGAGATATTGGCAATCGTATGGTCGAGACGGGTGTGACAAAACACATGGCAACAATGCAATGGTCACCACAGTTGTTTAAATGGTGGCGTTGGTGGCAATAATGATGGTATGGGTCAGTGGGAAATGGTTTCACAGTAATGAAGTGTATTCTCATATTTAAGCATGTGGATGGTCAACGTTGTTTCATGCTGATGGTGGCAGCAGTGGCAATAATGATAGTATGGGCCTGTGGAAAATGGTTTCACGGCAATGAAGTGTATTCTCGTATATACCCATCAACTAGATGGTCAAGAAGTGTGAATCCATAATAAACAGGAATTTAAAGTTTTAGGAACCATATATCAATAAATTTTGTTCAAAAGAACAAGGGACTTCGCTGAAGTTACAGGACTTAAAAATCCACCTTCCAATTATAGAGAAGAATAGGGCCAAATGACCATCCAAATCTCTAATGAGCATAGATAGAAAGTACGGATTTGAGGCGATGCACAAATGCAAAACATGTAAAACTATTAAAAGACCAGGCACACACATGCACGGTGAGGATACAACAATATATATCACATTATACATACGTTTAACATATATACGTGTAGACAGGAATACGTACTATATATATATATATATATATCACATAGCCTTCATGTCTTGACCTATCTGGTGACTAATATATCCTCCTCATGATGTCATTCTTCCACCTCCACAATTGATATATTTCATATTTGTCTTCTACTATTTTTTATTGAACAATTCATAGTGCACTAGTCCATCCACTACATGATGTCCTCTACAAAAGTGTCCCTTTGAAAAAACAGACTGTAGACAACGCCAAAAAATGTAAAAGAAAAAAATTAATATATTGGAAGCAAGAACTTATAAAATAAAATAAAATTTGTATTGGAAACAACAATAGAATGATCACCGTTTTCAATCTGGAAAATTATCTTTTGAATTTACTAGAGTTTGTTGAATCCATGATTCCATGGGGATGCATTTTTCTGATTTTAGTAATTTTTTAACTTCAATTAGTCAAATTTGAGTCCTACAAGCCTAGTAGGTTACTGTCTATGTTTGACAATATATATGGGTCAATTATATATATATATATGTATATGTTGTAATTTTCATTTTTCAACCACAATAATTTCTGCTTATCATACTCAGTAGCAGCAAGGTGCTAGAAGCATGCACCTAGCGACAACCATAGGAAGATACAAGGAATTCTAAGAACACGCTTCTGCAAATGAAGGAATCAACCTCTATAATACAAACTTTTGAAGGGCGTGTACCAAACTTCAACAAAACCATATAATGGGCCATTGTTATGTAGTTTATTCACAATTTGGAAAAATAATGGGCCATTGCCTTACCTCCGCACGGAGAGGCTGTTTCCGGTTTCGTGACATCCGGGTCATGATGGAGCACTGTTACTCCAAACCCAACCTCCATTTGTAAAAAGCAAAACAACAAAAATCTAAACTGTAAAGCAAAAAAATAAGCTACTTATTTGTTAGCACTTCCAAAACAGATTATTTGATTTTGAGAACAAAAGATAAAATCAATTTTGATTTCAAAAGAAGGAGATAATTCACAGCACAATTACAATCTCATGCAACCACATAATATGTAAAACAAAAAACCAAAAAACACATGGTACTATTTTTTCTGCTTTAATAAATTCGACAAAACAAAATTAGGCAACAAAAATGTAAATACGTAGTTAGTAAAAAATCAAACCTATAGAGCTCTTCGAAGCTAAGCCCACTTGCATTGTGGTTGTATATTTCGTGAATCGCGTGCTCCAAAACCTTCCAGGTCTTCTCTGCATACTTCGGATCCACCACGACCCGATGCTTAAACGCCTCAATCTGAAAGTTCCTCTTCTTCTGACTACTCATCCTCTCGAGTTCAAATTAGCAACCTACAAAACCAGTTTTCGACCGAAAATGAGCAACTGAACTCGATTATACTTCAGCAATCGAAAAACGGATCGTAACGCCCGTTCCGTGGATTAGGGTTTTGAAGATCAGAAATTTAGGGTTTTCAACAGAGAGAGCTGATGGAGGAAGACGAGAATTAGCTAAAATGTCAGATATCAGGAATCGAAACGAAGAAAGCCCTCGAAGTATTATTCAAAAATTTTCCTTTTTTTTTTTTTTTTTTTTCCTAGCAATTCTTTATCCACTCCACTACGTAAATGTGAAATTAAATGAAAACAGTGGACCGCGCATGCATCGCTCTCTATGTGGTGTAGTACATATACAGTTGTTCGGAGTGTGTGTTGTCGAATTTTGATGGATTGGGTTTTGTAGGTGGGTCCAACGACTATCGGTAGGATTTCTCTGATAGATCAACGGTCAGGATTACACATTAAGGGTTGATGAACAAAGAAAGGAATAATAACCTTAAATGGATAATTTTAATGATAAATTACACTGACCCCTTGAGGTTTAAGCAAATTATACATGATTGACCATTTAATATTGTTATGACATTAACCTCGCCTAGTATTTTTCTTTCCAACTCATCTTGATCAAATTTTATAAAATAACAATTTTATCATTATATTGTATAAAATATAATAGGATAATTATTATAGTATAAAGGCATTAATGACTTTTTATACTCAAAGTCATTTTTCGCCTATCAACAAACGAATTTTATGGGAGGTTAAAATAATAAACACCGAATAGTAATATAATTTATTCAAACTTATAAGAAATAAATATTAATTTATCATAATTTTAAGTAATATTTTATATAAATTTATGTCTAATGGGAAATTGGGAATAAATGAACTTTTAAGTAGTATAGGTTTCTTGGTGGCTCTACTTTCAGTTAGATTGCACCAATCACCATCTTATACATACTTCCTTTCTTGGTTTGGAATCAAAGTAGCATGTATTCTGCACTTTTCCTTCTAGACATTCCTTTACCCACTTGGAATTTTTCTTCCTACTAAATAGTACTATACTAAATATTAAGTTGTTATTTGAAAAAAATATTGTTATTAATGATTATGATTAAAGAAATTCTGCTTTAGTAGACAGTTGACTATTCATGAACCCAATTTATATGAGTAGTCAGCTGTCAATAAAGTGACAAAGTTTGATATAACTTGTCAATTCGAACACAACACGAGTTAAAACGGTTTGAATTGACCTTAAACGATTACGATTCGTTTAGTTAATTGTGTTGTGTTTTGGTTAAAGTGGTTCAACTCGTATAACTTGTTTATACTTATTTAAGTATATATGTTATAAACAAATTTATATTTAAGTTCCAAAATAACTAAATAAAATTGTATCTTATACTTTTTTATTTTGTAAACTATAAATTATATAGTAACGAGTCATTTCCAACAAGACATAATTAAATTTTGACACATTTAATTAGACGTGCCAATTACAAATAGACATGAATATAACACAAATAATATTACACCAAAATCAAATTACTTCCCAATTTTACTTGGAGCTTGAGTAAGCAAAAGTAACATATAACTTTATAATAGGCAAATAACCTCAGTCACACAATTTTTTTGAACGGGTATTGCTCTTACGTTCCGAACACGCTCTCGCTCTTATGTTCCGCGCGCGCTCTGATTCAAATTCTTATTATTTATGACTTAATTCTACCATTTCCGCTCTCGAATTCACTCTCACTCCCGCTCCCACTTTACGTGATATAGCTAATAACCTTTTTTTTTAAAAAAAAAAAAGGTGCCTCAATATGAACTAAATTACCAGACACCTTGCAAAACGCCTTACGCAGGTTGGGTAAAAGTTCATACGTTCATCAATAAGTATGAGTATGTTACCACAATAAATTATTTGCATTTCAAATGGTACAATATCGTTACACATTTCTATAAATTAAGGCTATATTTAGTGTGCAGGAATGGAATGGAACGCAACTTGGAATGGAATGAGAATGAGAATGGAATGAAATGAGTATTACCATTCTAATGTTTGGTGTGACACGGTGAATCGTTATGGAATGGAATAATTATTTTGACTATCATTAAATATGGAATGTAACGATTTTTCTCAAAAATACCCTTTTCATTCTTTTTTAATAAAATCAATCTAATTAATATTTTGTCAATACAATTTTATCAAAAAACGGGTTGAATACTTGACCTAAGGATCTGATTTAAAGGCTAATATATATATATATATATTATATATATATCTTGATTGATGGATCATTAAATATATATATAATGATACATCAATATATATAATGATACATCAATATATATATATATATATATAATATGGTTAAAGGTTATGTAATTTTTTATCAATGGCAGTTCTGGGTATATTCAGAAGAGAGGGAAGGTGAAAAACCTTTACCATGTGAAAAATGGAATGTGAAAGATTTTTGGTCTATACAAAATATTTTTGCCTTATTGAAACATGTTGAAGGGTTTATTGAAAATATTAAAAAAAATATTTAATTTTACTATGGAATGGGTGTAGTAAAGAAATGAATTTTCATTCCATTAGAATGGTCATTCTATGTCATTCCTGCACACCAAACAAACAAATGGTTGAAATGGATATTCCATTCCTGCACACTAAACATAACATTGATTTTATTAATTTATACAGATATTCGTTCGAATCTATTATACCGCGACTACAAATCATCACTGTAACTCGAGCGAACCCGAATTATAAATTGAATTTGCCAACTCTTCCATGCAAATATTTTATTTTTACATCCATTCTTATAATGTACTAACAAACATAATATTTTTTATTTTTTGTTCAATACAAACGTAAAAACAAAATTGATTGTGCCTGTCTCTTCCTTCTTAAAAACCGTAGGGGTTACACTGAAAAGTGTAACGTCAAAGACTAAAAAGGACAATCTGCTGAACGGAACAAGTGTTTCTCATACCTTTCGATAAAGAAAACAAGTTTTCTTCATCAGTGATCACCACCCAAGCTTTCCCCAAAAATATGCGTTACAAAGCTGTAACAAACAAACAAAACCCAACTCTTATCTTCAAAACTCTCTCTCTAAAAATTTCGTAACTTTATGAGTTTTGAAGTTTCAACACCAATGGCGTCTTTTGATTACTTGGAGAACATGTATGATGTGAAGCTCAGGCCTCGACTGCTCCGTTTGCTTACGGAAGAGTACCTCACAGTCACAGGCCAAAACGACGCCGTTCCTACCCCTCCGGTGTTCACATATGTGGTTAATGCCATCAAGAACTTCGCTCTTCTCTCTGAATCTTTCACTGAATTGACCGACTCAAAGCTCGTCCAAGATTGGAAGTCTTCAGTTGACGCCTGGGTTGATGGCTTGCTCTATCTCGTTTCTGGCGATTCGGTAAATTCACTAAATTTTAGATCATTCGTCATTCTGTACATTTTTGCATTCGTGTTTGGTTGCTGAGAAAACGGAGGGAAAGGAAAAGAAAAAAGGATATATATATTTTCTTAATTATTGGTCATGGAAAGTGGGTTGCAATTTATTTTCCCCATCTTCTACCTTTTTTTTCTCAAGAGTATCTTCTACATTCTCTCAGCAAACAAACAAAACATCAAATTATACGTTAGCTTTCTGGAGTTCCATAATGTAAAACATCTTTGGATTCTTTTTTCTACATTCCCTACATTTTCTCAGCATTCAAACAGAGCATAAAATTACATCACTTATTTCATTTCCTTCTCTTTCATAACTCGATTACCTTAGCTGCTGTGATACATATTATAAAGACACATACATATATGATATAGATTCGGATCGAACAAATCTAGTTTAAAACCCTACACAACAAGAGCTCTGCTCAAATGCTCTGCCATATTGGTATGAGAGTTAAATCAGTCAACACTTCCATGAGCATGACTATAAATCATTGGATTTCTTCATCCTGGTATATGCAACACAAGAGAAAGTGACAAAAGATATATATATATATATAGTTGATATACAATATTGTGCAAGTAATTAATTAAGTATGCACTCACTGGTGGAACTTTTTTGCTGCAGCTGGTTGACTGTTGGCTAGGAACCTCTTTGCTAGGAGTGACTTGTCTAGAATGCAGTTGTCATCGTTTCTTGGTGTCCTACTCCGGTTGGCTTGATAAGCTTCTGCAAAATATTAGGGTATGCAAACAGGCTTATACTTTACATCTTATTGTTATACATTTTTAATTCATTTTGGTGTGATATAAATGATAGTTAGATTTTTTTGCCAACGTTTTGGCGCACATGCACACACATATAACTACTTTTCAACGAAACCTCGTGTTGTCGTTTACTAGATTACCAGTTGTTCAAGTTAGATTAGAGGCAAATGCATATTTTGTTCATCGGTGGAAGTTAGAAATTTTTGCTCTTATAGAAATTGTAGAAGCTAAATTATAAATGAATAGATGAATAAAATGATTTGAGAATTTCAATATTAGCTTTATTTATATCCTCTATGATTAATTTTATAAGAACATGATGTATTTGTCCTAAATCATTCTATGGCGCCCTTTCCGACTTTTTTTTTATCTACACTTGCATTGGTTTGAATGAATTATGTAACTTCTGAGTTGGTAATCTTAAGCTATCATCCTTTATTTGGACATTTGACTGGCGAGAATAATATCTGATATCTATTTCTTTTGTAATAGGGTATATCTTTGGTACCATGGAATTAAGATACTAATTACTTATTTCTATTTATGGGTGTTATTTCTTTAGACAACTCTTTTTCTATATTGATCAAATTTTGTCCGACAAGTTTAATGTTTGAATCTTCTCATGTTTAAAGTTTCTACAGGTTGATAAAATAAATCTTATCTAATTCTGATGTCAGTTGTTATGGCATAGCTAATCTAAAATCTTTTTTTTTTTTTTTGATAAGTAATAATAAATTAAAAAAGGCGTTCAATAGGGGAACGCGTCCCATAAACATAAGAGATAGCTAATCTAAAATCTCGAGGAAAGAAAAGTTCACGAGGCTTTTATTCACAGTTTCCAACTCTTCTTTCAAAATAAATGAATTCATGTTTGAATATCTCTAACTTACCTACACTCTCTGGTCAAAACTTCTTCTTGAAAGCGGTCAAAATATATTTCCTAATAATGGTTTCTAAAGGTTTGAGAGTTGAGTTGGACTAAGTAAGGAGGTAAAACTTTTTACAGTTTATGCATGCATATTAAGTCTAACTAAATTTTAGACCAGTTGTCTTTCATATGGGTAATGGCTACTTTGTCCTTTAAAGCTGGATATAAAAAATGTACTTAGCTTAAACCACAACTTTATTAATATGATGCATTGTGGGGGCAATGACATGTTTTATATCTTATATAGCTTTATTAGAGGACATGGCTACCACAATTAAAGCTGAAGAATGTGAATCCATCTTCAGATATGTAAAATAAGCTCTCTTAGAAGTATCATGACCATGAGCTGCTTTGTTTCTACTTTCATTCCCTTAGATATTGTATAGAATATCTGTTAAATAATAAAAAGGGAGAGTAATTTGTTTGTTTGTATGTAAAGGTTATCTGATATTTTTTAAGTTATAAGAAATATTTTTACTACCACCACAAATAAATTGTAATGACATGCTTTGTCTGATGTGTGGTGGGTGTGGGTTTGTCTGTGCATGTGGTGTACATGTGCGTCTTCAACAGCCACCAAAAGCTTCCGAGTCTGTTAAAGCAGCTTCTTGTGCCTCCATATCATATTTATTTACAAGGTTGGTTTTTCTTTGTTCAACATACGGACATATATATGTAGCCGTTGTTGTGTTTATTGAATCTTTGCCTTGTTTCATGATGTTTATTTTGTATAAAAACAACATCATACCACATTTTTGTGTTGCAATATCTATAATGTAAAGCTTCTTGATTAATTAAATCATTCAATGTTGAACAACTAGGATTTTAATCTTTGTCGATCATCTTATTTCGTCCTTATAGATGAACAAAAATACTGAATTTGGTTGCATTGTTACATATTTAGTTTTGATCTTTTTTTGATAGTTTGTACGTGGGTTATTAGGACACATACAAATGATTTTTATATATTTTATTTGACTATGGTGATACACATGAAATATGGGGATTATAAGTTGACATCTGACTGAGGCAGGAAGTTGGTTAAGGGTCATCATCATTTCTGTTGAAGCACATTTTCAACTAAAAAATCCACAATCTTGATGGAATCAGGGCCAGGGTGGTCAGCAAATAGGGTAGATTCTTGAGATAGATAACAGTGACTAATAAATTACAAACAGCAAGAACACAATATTCCAACCCATTATAGACAGTAAAACAAATACAAGGAGCATAGATCTTGTATTCCTTAGATCTTAGGAAATGGCTGAATTTGATACTTTACAGATCTGGAAAGCAGGTAAAACAGCAACAGAGTGTCGTGTGAGTCTTGGGGTTCACTCAAACCCAAAGCTTCCACCGTTTGATGTTTTGGTTCTTGCTTGTCCTAGGATAGCTTTAAGTGAACTGGGGATTTCACTACTTGGATTATTATCTCATACCATCCCTAGAAGGGGAGGTGCAAGATCCAAGTCCTAGTTACCAGGCGGGTGTCTTACATGTGTGTGTGTGTGAGGGAGGGAGGGAGGTTTTCCTTGTATAGGGTGGATCCAGGTTTTGCTTTTTTCTTCCTTGGGGGAGGGAGGCCTCTAGTTGCTGCAGCAGCAATTCACCAAACAATTCAGCTTCTTTTTTTTTTTCTTTTAGGAAATAGGCAATAGTTGTAAAACTAATGTAGAAAGTGGAGTCAATTATTAAGAAAAACTAATCAAAGAAATGAAATTAAATAATTTCCTAATCTAACATATAACTTATGTGCTGTTAATTCTAAACAAATTCCTTATATCTACATGAGTAATGATGGGACAAAAAATATGTTATAGAATAATAGGAAGTCCCAATGATAAAAGGCACCTGAGCATGATCATTTGAAAAATAATAAAATTACCTTTCAAAAAATAAAATAAAATAAAATTAAAGAGGTTGGATCGGATACAGTTGTTACTGTTGTAATTAAATTGAGTAGTTTGGTGACTAAACCTTCTTGTTAACTGGGATATTTTGGAGAGACTGTCTATAAATGATACAAACTATGAGAGGACATTAAGTTAATCCATGGAGTGTGAACAATGCCAATGAATATCATTTTTGTCCTCTCTTTCATTGCCTATTACTTGCTTAAGTTTATAATTTTTTTAATTTTCCATTAGAACTTACTATAATTTCCTTTAGTTCCCAGGGATTGCTTCCATTGCTCATCAGGCATCTATAACTGTACATTAAACTTTAGGATTGCTCATTATCTTTTAAGATTTTCCATTTTATTCCTGATTACAACTCTAAATTTTTCATTCTCATGTGTTATTTACCAATATCATTGCAAAATCCACTAACTTTTTTCAGTGCAAATTTTTTTTCTTCCTTTGTTTTTCTATATTAGGTTGGGTGGATATCCAAATGTAAAGAGAGAAGGGATAGCCCATGCTGGGAAATTTATTCATCCAGTTTTAAATATATTAATTGAGGATGGCTCAGAGGCTTTAATGGTTAGTAGTTTATTTCATAAGAGGTTTTTTCTGTTCACCATCTAACAATTCATTTCTGGCGAAAGCTACCTTTTAGGTCATCTTGTGATGTATGTTTGTAACAGGTGATAGGCAAGTTCTATTCATGTACACAGAAAGTAGAGAGAGACTAATTTAATCAGGCAGCAATGAACTTATATCACCTTCAAATAGATTATTATTCGTTTGAAGGATAGTTTAATGCTAAGCAGTGTCCAAAAAATACCAAATAAATACATTATGTTCCCATATCATGTTTAAAAATCTAGTGTAATTTATCTAGAGGTCATCACAAGAAGAAGAACTCTCTCTCTCTCTCTCTCTCTCTCAACTATATAGCAGTTTAGTTATGTGACTTGCATCTGGATCTTTTTAGTGGCCTCTTCTGCCTTATCTCTAATTAGGTTGGATTTATTGATTTTTATAATTGAGCAAAAGCTTATATATTTATATATTTTCTGGTTTCTCCTTCATGTTTGATACCTGAATTCACTCGATTTACTTTCATTTGCTCAAGTTCATTTCAATCTTCATTACGGTGATTACTTGTGCAGGAAAGAGCAGTTGGTTTGTTATGCACCATTATAACTTTCTTTCCACTATCTATACATTCTGATTATGAAACTGTAAGTTTTAGTTATATTTCTCCTGTTAGATCGCAACTACATCGCTTTAATTCATTTTGACTACCAAACTGTGGTTGGCTCTAATTTTGATAATGCCTATCAATAATTTCTGAAAAATATACTTTCTACAGTTAAAAAAATATCCCTATAGAAAGTAAAAAATGTATTTGTTACCATTGTAATCGGTTGGTTAGCCATTAATGAATGTGTGCTAAGATGAGTCCGCAACACTGTTTGCAGGTAGAAGCTGCTATAGTTTCAAAAATTATTTCAGGGAGATATAGTGTTAATACATTGAAGGTGGGTGTACTATTTTTTTCTCTGGTAATGCACTCTCTGAAATAGGGACATGTGTTGGCTAATTCAGCATGACATGCACAGGATTTCATGTTTTTTGCTCATTCAAGGTTTGTTCTCTTCCCCCTTTGGTTCTTTGTTTAGAAATATGCTCATTGTTTAGCTTTACTTCCGAGATCAAGAGGAGATGAAGATAGCTGGTCCTTAATGATGCAAAAGTTATTAATATCAATAAATCTTGATCTCACTGCTGCATTCCGTGGTCTAAAAGAAGGTATCTGGTAATGCTATATTTGTTATGCGATTGACTTTTAAATGAGACTTTACATCTATTTTCCTGTCCTGGAGAAACTAAATGTAATACATTCTTGGTTCCTTCAGAAACAGACCCCTCAGCTGCCTTAGCTAGTCTTTCGGAAGCGTCTGGTCAGTCATTTAAGACACAAACTAGTCAGTTGCTTACCAACAGAGTCCCCACACTTATGCTTTGCTGCTGTACTATGCTTACAACTCCTTATCCTGCTCAGGTAGTCTATGATTCTTTTTTTTGGTAAGTCAGGTAGTCTATGATTCACAGAGGTAGTCTTTCTGAAATTCTTGGTGTTTTTATCTATACATAAATAGTAGTCGAATTATAGAAATTCAATTGAAGTACTTTTGAGAACATTTGGAGATATATCACTTTTTCCTTGGATTGCTGAGTGATTGAGGGTGACGGAATTTATTTTCTTCTGAAACATCACAAATTCTGAATGGCAGGTGACTGTTCCTGTTGGTCCTTTATTAGCAGTTGTTTGGAGGGTGCTGATGGTGGATGGATCTTTGTATCAACCATTATCTTCTTTTACAACTGTTATGAAACAAGAACTCACTTGCTGCGAGCTTCCGATTTTACACTTTTACAGTTTAGATCTCCTTGCTGCTGTTTTAAAAGGAGTAAGCAGGTGAACCATATTTTTCAATGGACGCACTTATAAAACTATCAATGGTAGGGTGGATAGTGGTGGTGGCAAGGAATCATATATTTACACAATACTATTTCAATAAGGAAATAATATTGCATTTTATCAAGCATTATAGGAATTATTGTGGAAGTAAGTGGAATGAGACATATTCAGATAATAATTTTGTGAAAGTTATGCTTGTGATTTGAACTGAAATGGTAAGGGGGTGAAGGAATGATAATACTGTGCTGGAGAGTTGGTGTTTGAATTATTCCAGATTACTTCAATGTTCAATTCATATTTTGAGGTTTCCTCGATGAGAAAGTAGTACTGCATAAATACTCGATAAGGTGCTGTTAACACTTGCTTGAATTGATATGCATAAACTATTGGATATTGCAGATTTCTGTACATGTACTCTTTAACACTCTGCATAACTGAATTTTTTTAAGTGATGTGAGGATTGTACAGATTGTTATTTTTTTTTCAGTGTTACAAGTACATCTCAACTTATAAGCAATACGGTTTCTTGTAGTGAACTTTGTGATAATAGCAAAGAACCAGTTAATTTATTTATTTATGTATTTTTTTTCCTCTTCCCTTCACGCCTGGGTGTAAAGGATACCCTTGGGTCTGACGTCCTGCACAATTCCTCCTCTTTCTTCCATATATTAAAACGAAAACAGTGGAGTTTATTTTCCCATCACACGCTGAAGAAATTGTTGCGAATGCCGGGTTAGTTTACCTTGCCTCCTTTGATGAGGCCAATAGTCCCGTCATTTGTGCTGCTTTTTTCTGCATTCTCTTCTGGTGGTTGCATATACAAAGAG
Source organism: Cornus florida (assembly GCF_030987335.1). Classification (NCBI taxonomy): domain Eukaryota; kingdom Viridiplantae; phylum Streptophyta; class Magnoliopsida; order Cornales; family Cornaceae; genus Cornus; species Cornus florida. Next base: position 6,566,658 of record NW_026775577.1, on the reverse strand, counting down.
AATTTATATCTTATATTTGGCTTACATATATATTTTTTTATTGACAGACAACTGTGGCCACATACTGCAGAAATTGTCAGAATCCTAACAGCTTATTTCAGGAGATGTGCATTGGCAGCACTAAGGATAAAGGTGTACTCGGTTATAAGGATTTTGCTGATGTCTATGGGTGTCGGTATGGAGCAATTTCTATACAATAATTTCGTGTCCTGTTTTCTTGTGCTACTACATGCCATCTAAGTGCTACTGTATAAATACAGAGCATCAAACGTTTTTGCTATGAAAATGCAATTGACATTCTTTTGCAGTACTATTCTGTTTTCTGACCATGTGCGGTGTGCATGTATGCATTCATGATTATGTAGACATATCAAAAATTAGTGATCCCCATTTCAAAGACCATGACTCCGTGCAAGACCAGTTGAGAAGGAACAGAAGGGTTTTTTTAGGAGGCCTGGATGCCTACTGAACATTCGAAAGGACACTGCTTCATATACCCGAAAAACATGTGTACTTGAGTATTTTGAGAATTTCAAAATTGAAATACCTTTTATGTCTGTTAATATGTCATTATGACCTGGAGCAGCTTATTCAGTTTTATTTTCATACTGATGTGTTATGGATTCATAGTATTCCAGCCCTCTGTCCTCCTCATTTTATGCTGATCTGATTGTGCATGTTCTGCTGAGCTCTTGACACTCCTATGTCACAACTTCCGTCCATCTGTTAATAGCTTCAGATAGGGAAAACCATACCTGCTTTGTCTGCAGGGAAAACCATATCAACTTTGATTTGAAAAATCAACTGAGCACATATGAACATTGCTGCTGCTAGAAGATCATGCTTAGTTGGGACTTCGCCATATTGACCTTCCCCCACATTTGCCCCATAAATAGGTGCAGCTTTAAATTATATTGCCTTGGAGATTTGCTTAACTGTTTCATACTCAGGTATCAGTGGCTTCACTACCAACTTGTATAGAAGTTTTCCTTTCACCTTCTTGTTGAGTAGTTGGAAGATTTTATGCTTGTGACATGCCAAAAGGCCCAAAACTGATGTTTATGAGTTCATCATGGGGTTAACATGATTGCCCACTTAACTTCTCAGATTTCTCATGTTATGCTTTCACATGTAACGCATTCCAGATATATTGCACACTGATCAGAAGGTTTTCATATTGGCCAGGTATAGCATTGTCCATTGACCAGGACATCATCAGCAATGCATTTGTGGATTTGGAATATGTTGAAAATGAAACAGGAAGAATATCTTCTAGTGCAGACTCAGAAACCAGTTCTAAAACCTTGCAGCAGCCAACCAGTCAAAAAAGGAAGCATGTAACTGTGAAGCTTGAGGATGAAGCAGGTTTGGAAGCGGAAGCTACCAAAAACATTTTGAATTCTCCTATTTCTTTGAAGATTGCTGCTCTACAGACATTAGAAGTTCTTCTCAATGTGGTACGTGCTTTAGTATCTTGTGTAGAATGTTATGTCAATATATACAAGTAATTACTGATAAAAGATTCAGTTATCTTATCCTTGGTTTTAATTAGTAAGGAGAAAAAAGAGGAAATAATCGAGTTATCCTCTCAGATATTGTTGTTGCATAAGGTCTTATACCTTTCACAATCTAATAGGTGCTTTTAGAATTTTTATTTCTTTATTTCATTGTATATGAGTTTATTAAGAGCATGTGTGGGTGATTAATGAAAAAGTACCCATCTCAGGGGACTTGTTCTGCATGGTTGATAAGTGCTTGATCTATCAGATTCTTATACCTGTCCAATAAAACAACCAAAGAACTGTTTGTGTCCTTATGATTGTATGGTGAAGTATTTTAGCATACCAGAGCCTAGGTAGGACCTTACTGAATAATGAGCGGCCAGCCTGAACATGCATCAAAGATGCAAGAATATAAACAAGCTGAGCTGATTTAATCTATTCTTAAACTTAACTTGTGCATGTTTTGTTGGGTCAAGCTAATCAAAAGTATTTTTTATTTATTTATTTATTTATTATTTTTTTTTGCCTTCCAAGTAAAAGTGAGCTTAAGTTGGGCTTGGTTTTTTGGAGTGTTAATGTGTTAGTGTTAGAGTTTGATGTACATTGTTAGGCCCATTTCTTGACAGCTAAATTTTTTGCAGGGTGGTGGTTTAAGTTCCGAGTATTGGCAATCAAGTGTTGATTTTCTTCTAGTAACTGTAGCAACAAATGTTTGTAATGGAGAACTTGTCAGTGAAAAAGTGAGTGATCTTGTGCCAGCCGATGAATGTAGTTCAACCTGGGCTGATTTCCAGCTTGCAGCGTTACGTGCACTTTTGGCGTCTCTTCTTTCCCGTACTCGTGTTCATCCCCCTTATCTACATCGTGGAATTGAACTTTTTTATAAAGGTAAGTTAAAGATCCATTCCTTATTTCATCTATGCTGTTTCACAACCCAGCCTAGTGAATTGCAATGGCTTAGAGGTAAGTTAGTATTAAGAGCAGTTATACAAAAAATATCTCTTTTGATCATCAAAGGAAGAAATCATACGACTTTGACAATTCCACAAAGATAGCTGCTTTCAGGACCCCCGAACCGACCTTCCCCTCTGAAGAAAAGAAAGAAAAAAAGGGCCCTAGATAAAGTCAAAATCTCAACTACCTGCATGCCCTTGTGTATCCCACTCTGTTTCAATCACCCCTGAGTAATGGCAAGAACTATATTCCAAAAATCCAATATTTAGAAGATGTATCTTGCTTCAGTTTTAATTGGAGGTTTGTAACCTTGAAATAGAAGTCCTTGTTACATGATTTACTAAGAAATTAGATACTGTGGATTTTTAGTGGCCCAAGGGTGAAACTATCTATCAAAAAATTGTCATTAGACTTTTCTCAAACAAGGTGAAACCAAGTTTTTATTATTAGTTTGTTTAAAGTAACCAAATTGTAGTCTACAGACATTTTGTCTAAAAGATGCAAATTTGGATGGAAGTTGATTACTTGTAAATTTAGGTATATTTAAGAATTAAGTACTTTCATTCTTCTTTTCTTTTTTCTTTATGGGTGGATTGAAAATTAAATCAGTCAAATAATGGTTTAGGTATATACCCTTTCAAGTGTTACTTTTGGTTATTTTCTCAATTTTAAATTTAATATTTGTTGTATTCACATAGTTAAAGTTACTCTTCTTTACCCTTCTTAAGTGCATGCAACACATGGATCCTCTCATTGGTTTTTTATTTTTCAACTTTTTTCTTGGGCTGTCGTAAATCAAGTTAGAGTGCCAAGGGTCTAATAGCTTTTTCATAAAGGAAATCTGTCGGTAACAAATTGAATAAATTTTTAAATTAGGTTTTTATTCAGCAAGAACATTGGCGATCAATGTATTTGTATGTGATGAATACAGTTTGAAGATAAATACATATATATTGTTTTTTAACAGCATCAGAAAAGAAGAAATTACCTATGACGCCATAATCCTTGGTTCCACCATCCATGAAAACTCCTTGTTTTTGGCTTCTGCAGGCAAACAAGGAGAGACAAAGATCGCCGAATTCTGTGCCCATGCTCTTTTAGCCTTGGAGGTGCTCATGCATCCTAGGCAGCTACCAACAGTAGAATTTCCCCCTACAAACGAATGGTTCAACCACAAAAATTCAGAAAATATATGCTTGGGCGACCAGAAAAATGATGCCCTATTGAGAACTCCTCTAGTAACGGATAATTCAGATGGAGACAGTGACCTGCATGAAACTTGGGTTTGTGATGGCAATGAAACCGAGGCTTCACCAAACATTTCTGATGACAACATCAAATCGGAAGAGCCTTCAGAACCAGATTTCCTGCAAGTGATTGAAGATTTTCAAGCAGAAAACATTCCATTAGATGGGTTGTCCAGTGCAATTGCTCCAGAAGAAGTCCAGCATGGACATGCACATCGTCAAACCAGAGCAATTTCGAATTCCCAATCAACTGAAGATATTAAGGTTTGTGCCGATAGTAGTGCAGGCTTTTAAGAAGCTTTTGATGGTGGTGCAAGTTGATCCTCCTAGCAACGAAATGGCACCGCGCGGAGGATGTTTTGTCAAGATGCTGAATATGACTGGAAAATAGGCAATGCCGTGGCCACTCCTATGGCAATACTGATTTCAGTGAGTTGAGTTAGGCATGTGTTGGAGAGAGAACCATAGATGGTTAGTAAGGCACTGTTATGGTTGAGTTTTGTTAATGTAGCTGAACATATATATGGCAAGAAATGGAGTGCTTGTGGAGTTTATTTATGAATCTCTCTCTCTCTCTCTCTCTCACACACACACACAAGTCAAGAACTTTTTTAGTAAAGTCAAGATTTTTTTTCATTTTCAAGTTACAAAATGTTTGTGATCTACATTTTAGGCAAGACGGCACACAGGGAATTTGTAAATTTTGAATCAAAATTTGTATTTATTTACCTTTTATTTATTTTTTCTTTCATTTTTGGCTTAATTTTAAAGGGGTTGAGAGGAGAGATATGAACACCAAATGGTTATTATAGTAGTGTTAGTTAAATTGTGCCAAAAAGAAAAGAAAAAAAAAAAGAAGAGAGTAATTTTTGTACGACTCCACAACTGTCTAAACTCACAGCAACGATGATCATAGTGATGAATAAAGATAAAAATAGAGTCTCTCTCTTTTCAAAGTGTTTAAATCAATTATAGTCAACTAATCTTTTATTTGTGTAAAAAAAAAAAAAAAAAAAACACAACGAATCTTTTATTTAAGTCTCTCCATTTAGATTATAGTAGCTTCTTCTTCTTCTTCTTCTTATTATTATTATTTTTCTTCTTGTTTTAAATACAAGTTTAGAATGCCCTCAAGTTCCAGCTGAACACAGCGAATGACTTATCACAAACCTAGAAGGGTTCAACAGGGCCCAAACCCAGAGACCACAAGCTCAAGCCCAATTCAATTATGCTTTCATATAAAGTCCAGCCCAATTCTAGCCCAGAATGAGAACTTCAGTAGCACTGAAGTTGATTAGGGTTTAGTGTATATACACCAAATAATTGCCTCACTTTCTACTTTCTCGTTCGTCTTCCTTCCTCAGATCCTGACGGCAACCCTACGCAGCTATGGTTCACGTCAATTTCTATCGCAACTGTAAGACCCCCTTTTCTCTCTCTATCTCTCTCTCTCTCTCTCTATATATATATATATATCTATATATGTAAGCAAGCGTGTATATACGCATGCCTTTCATACATGTGCGAATACATAGATCAATTTATTTTTATCGTCATTTCCGCTATCATATTTATATATGATTTGACCCCCGAAACGTAGTTCTTGTTTTTGTAATCGCTTTGATCATTCCTTTGTTTGATATGATCATGCTGTTAGTTTTGAAGTTTTCTTCTCAGCTATTCGCGATTTTCTGATTATCATATGTAGCATTTCAAAAATTGTGATGTATAGCTTGTACAGTTTAGATACTATCAGAAACTTTCCTGCCTTCCCGTTTGGTTGCTAAGAAATCTGAAAAAAATATTATTTTTCCCGGATAAAGTTTAAGAGATACCTCTACGAAGCCATATAATTGTATATGCACAGTTGAATGAAGGTTTCTGTTTTGTCAACTTAGACAGTTGGAAATTTAGGGCTTTGATTTTCTTCATTTTTTCAACAAGCAAAAGGAGCATTATTGTATCTGTTGCACTTGATGAATACTCAAGTAAGGCTTCTACATGAGCCAACTTATTATAGCTACTACTACTTTTTTCCACAAAGGGGCTTGGAATTATTGCTATTGGATTCTGTTGCATCTCAATTTTTAACTTTCAATTTAACTAAATTATATGGAAACTCGTGTGGTTTCACACTTTCAATTTTTACATTTTAAGTTAATTTATCCCAAACTTCCATGTCAATGCATATTTTGGGTGGTTATAGATGGGAAGACTTTTAAGAAGCCTCGTCGTCCCTATGAGAAGGAGCGTTTGGATGCTGAGCTGAAGCTTGTAGGAGAGTATGGGCTCCGATGTAAGAGGGAGCTGTGGAGGGTTCAGTATGCTCTGAGCCGCATCCGTAATAATGCAAGGATGCTTCTCACGCTTGATGAGAAAAATCCCCGCCGGATCTTTGAAGGTGATGCCCTTCTCCGCAGGATGAATCGCTACGGACTTTTGGATGAGAGCCAGAATAAGCTCGATTATGTCTTGGCTCTGACAGTAGAAAATTTCCTTGAACGCCGACTTCAAACACTTGTGTTCAAGACGGGTATGGCAAAGTCCATCCACCACGCTCGTGTGCTCATTAGACAGAGGCATATCAGGTATGTGTAGCGAGATTATTCCTTAGTTGAACTTGAAGCCAAGGTGTTACTTCTTTTATTGATTGTTGAATGAGTATCTGAATGATGTTCATAGAGTTTCTAGTTATTTCTGAAGTTTGAATTGCTGCTGTTTGTTTTCTGAAAGTCTATTGATGTTCATGTTTTATTATGTTAGTGACTTAGTTGGAACTTCCAAAATTTAATTCTTCTTTAGATGAATGGATAAAGAGGTGAAGTAGCCTGTTTTCCCTTTGAGGCATGTGAATCATGTCTATTGAATGTCTTCCCACTGAGGCATGTAAACAATGTCTATTAGTTGTCCAGTTCCCATAATTCAACTTTCGAGTTCTTCTGATTTGGATTGAGTACTGAAATTATTGGTCAAGAATGGATATTTCACTATGCTATATATTGTTGAAATTCTGAATTCCACTAGAAACTATATCTAGCATGATTTAACTGGGATTTTACAATTATGACAGTTAGAGACCTGCTTTCTATGTTAACCTGGTAGGGAATTATCTTGTGAGGCCTTTATTTGGTTTCAAGTGTTTCTTTCATCAAGACCAAGGCCTGAACAGATTTCTAAATTTAAGGGCAATTCTTTAGGTTAAATGGTTGAACTGTATAAATTCTATGAATCAGGAAATGAAACAAATTTGACTTATAAAAGAAGGCCACTCTACCGTGCAGTTGGTTTTATTTCCTAGTTTCGTCAGGTTTTCCAGATATTTTCTGCAACCGTGATTGGTCAGACTTTGATTAGTTGAGATGTCTCATTTTTAATAAGTATCTGTTCGGCCTTTTATTGGCCAAACAGTGTTTGACATGTTATGGCATCCTTTATCTCCAAGACTCAACTAGTAAATTTTAGGATAGGTAATTGGGAACTTTTTCGAAGCTTGTGAAATTGGTATAGTAACACTGTTGGTATCGAAAGGTCAAGATTATTGGTTTGGTATGATTTCTGATCTTGAGAAATTTTTGTGTTCGTATTTCATCTTCTTTTTGTGATTTATTGTTTTTAATATTATTTGTCATCTATTGGTATCTGTTCGGTCTTTTATTGGCCAAACAGTGTTTGACAAGTTATGGCATCCTCATGTCCAAGACTCAACTAGTAAATTCTAGGATAGAATTGGGAACTTTTTCAAAGCTTGTGAAATTGGTATAGGAACAATGTCGGTATCAAAGGTCAAGATTATTATTGGTTTGGTATGATTTCTGATCGTGAGAAATTTTTGTGTTCTATTTTCATGGTGTTTTTTTTTTTTTTTTGTAATCTATTGTTTTTAATATTATTTGTTAATTAAACCATGCTGCGATGTTTATTTATTAAAAAAAAAAGCCACGTATTTGATTAAACCAAGAGATGATATACTCAAGATGTCATGATATCTTTACTGCAATATGATCATTTGACTTAATACTGGGATATGTTAAACAAGGTCTGAAACATTTCTATCAATAACATTTCTATTTTGTTGTTTCATTTGTAATATGTCAGTTTGGACTGGTTTAGGCCCTTTGATGCCCTATCATTCCCAACCATTATATGACATGCTATATTTTATTAGGATTTTCTTTTCTACAATTTACAAGTATATGATTCAGTGTTGAGTTCTTTTCTGGATTATGATATTAATTTAATTTTCCATTAGGCAAGCCTTCATCTTGAATGACAGGTTTTTTTGCTGATTTAGAACCTGCCCTTCCTCCTCTGCTTGGTTCAAATTTTTTTTTTTTTTTTTTTATGATTGAAATTTTTTCCTTGTGATAATAAGACTGCTATGCACTAGCCCCATTAGCTTACTTCTGGGGAAACTTTACTATTCTGATATTGTTGATTTTCCAATAATTTATAATTTTTGAAGGAACTATCTTTGTTTCAATGGTGATAATTTATGATTCTATTACTTAATAATTAATAAGTTTTTGAATTTTTTTTTTGTATTATTACTTGATGATAATGCTAATGGAAATGCAAACTCTCACATAGAAGAAAATCTAGTACTATTATTACATTTGGTGCATGTTTTGGCCAATAAATTTCTCAACAAATCAAATTCAGAGGGTGATGTGCCAATCTCACGGTTACAATATTAATTATTAAGATTTTTCGCTTTGCTTTAAAGATCTTAGGCATACTTTTATATAATGTGAAATTTCAATATATTATTAAAAAGATATGCAATTGTTCTATTGTGTATGAATTTAGAACTTTTGGCTACTCATAGCTGAAGAAGTGTATTATATCTATTACTACTGAAAAGAATATAAGATATATTTAACTAATGAGTCCTTATTCCGATCATCATTAATTGTTCGAAAGTTGAACGTAACAGTACTAGACAGTTTTTCCAGTTCTATTTCAAAAATCTGCATTTCGGAACATCAAGCATCCATGTCTCTATTAAATGTACTGTCCCCTTTGGTACCTAGATTGCTAACACTTTCTTGTAAAGAGACGGTTAATACAGATACGGTGTGTGCTCGTTTGTTATAGGGACTTGGACGTTATCTTGTTCATATTTACGTTGTGCTCTTGTTTGTAATATCTGGAGATGCTGCTTTATGATGGGTTTGCCTTTTCTCTTGTCAGGGTTGGTAGGCAAGTGGTTAACGTGGCATCTTTCATGGTGAGGGTGGACTCACAGAAACACATAGATTTCTCACTTACAAGTCCGCTTGGAGGCGGACGCCCCGGAAGAGTGAAGCGAAGGAACCAAAAGGCGGCTGCCAAGAAGGCTTCTGGTGGAGGAGATGGAGATGAAGAGGATGAGGATTGAATACCATCAGCACTGGAATTTCTTATTTTGTGTTTGCATTCTCTCTTTCAGCCACTAGTTTTCTTATTTGACTGGCATTTTAAAATTTTCTCAGACAGATGTTAGTAATGGTATTCGGAGTTCAGTTCGCATGGATTTAGAATATGATTGTTATTTAAGATCAATTTGTCTTTCTACTTTTTGGTAATGAATTGAGTGGCAGCAAATAAACGGATTTTCTTATTTACTTTGCATTGAGGATCATTTGTGTCTTTAAATTTTTAATAATTTGTTGTTAGGCTTGAATGATAGGAGTGTGTTTGTGTAATCAACTGACAGATGAACACTTAGAGGGAAAAGAGTCTTATCCTCTGTTTGGTAGGAATTGTGAAGAAAATTGAATGGAAGAAAGAAAGGGTGAATTGTGAAGAAAATTGAATGGAAGAAAGAAAGGGTGGATGAGACATTTCTATGGAATGGTTAATGTCATTTCCTCTTTTTGTTTGGCTGGATAGAAAAAAAGAGGAACACCTTCCTTTGTTTGTTAGGGGGAAGGGAAGGAAAGAGAGAGATTGTTTATAATGAGTTTATCTAATAATTTCGATAGAAAATATTTTAATTTTCTATAATAGCTTCTTTTTCTTTCTTTCTTTATTTAAGAGATGAAAAATTGTGAATTGGGAAAGATTATCTCATTCATTATTTTTTCTCCTCTTTCATTTCTAGTAAGGAATCTTCCCATCACCCCCTCTTCCTTCCTTCTTATCAAATGAAACGTTAGATTCTTTATAGTTGTTTTATCTTTATTTTTATCCACTTTCATAGGTGGTTTAGAAGGACAAAGGGGTTATAGTTTAGAAAAATCTCCTTGACCTTGAGAGTTCTAGGACAAAAGGGTTATAGTTTAGAGAATTTTCCCGTTCATGGATTTTATCGGCAACTTGAAGAATTAATTTAAAGATATAAGGCTTTCCTATTAGAACAGGTTGTTCAAAAGGATCTCTTCCGTTCTTCCATCAAATATTCTGCATTTTCCTGGATACTTGGGTTTAAATACTTATGAATTTATAGTTTGCTTACTGACTTCATATAATTCAAAAAACACTAATTTTCTTGAAGTTTTTTGTTCATATCTCTCATCAAAAGGTACTATTCGATAATATTTGTCTAGCATGCCCCCGCGAGCCTCAAAGTGAAAGGCTAAATTCAAGTTAGGAATGGGGGTGTGAGATTTTTATTAAAGAAAATAAAAGTAGTTTATAAAGAATGTGAAAGGATGTATTCTAAATTAAAATAAAATTATTATAATTTGAATAATTTTTGGGAAAATTAAAATAAATATTAATCATAAAATAAATATTAATTATTTGAATGACATGACGATGATGAGACGACGTATTCTAAATTATTGGATCATGCATCACGCATAAAAAGCAATGGAAGCGTAGCATTGTAGCATTGTGAAGTGTGAACCCATTTATATTAGAAGTGTTTGGTCACCAGGTCTGATCTGTATACAATTCCCACCACGTATTTTATATGATGTTCATCATCTTTAACTTCCTCCCAAAACTAGGCTTTCTTTGCTCATCCATGAAAAAGAAAAAGCTGAATTTGACCAACTTTCAACATCATAATCAGACACCCAAATGTCCATATTCCCAAACAACACGCCACCTGTTCCCTAATCTCACACACTAATCTCACACACTGCCACTAATTCACCGCTTATATCGAACTCTCCCAACCACGTCACACGTGTACACCACAAAACCCCATTTTTGTTACAGGTGTACACCACTTGTACCATTATATATATATATTATTTGTTTATAGCCAGCTCAAAAACTAATCAGATTTGATGTAAACCACACAGCCAATCACCCAATTACACTTGCCAATTGGGATTCTCATGATTATAGCTTAATTAATCAAACAAATGATTATCACCTACTTATATGTTACAAGATTTAAAATGAAATCAACGTGTTTGAGTTTAAGGAATACAATTCAACATTATTCAAACTTAATTTATCTTATTTATTAATGAATAAAATTGAGTTAAAATTTTTAACGAAGGACCATCCAATAAACGATGAAATTCTAAAACCCTATTACTAATTCTTGAATGAATTGGGACTCTAACGATTATCGCTTAATTAATTAATTAATTAAACAAATGATTATCGGGAGGTGACTTGGAATCGGATCTGAGTGACGTGGCAAAGAAGGACAAAACCAACGATCCGAACTTTTCCCCATCAAAACGGCAGCGGTTTGGCCTGGTCTCCAAATCCAACCACCACATGTCATATATCGGTCAACAAGTGATAGCTATTTTAAACACGTGTCAAAATAGCCCAATTGTCTCATTCACTTGAAAAGGCGTGACTCAACAGAACTCCGCGTACCCAAACACACCGCTTCACTCTCCACCTTTATATATACACACAGATATATGTATATATAGATAGAGAGAGAGAGTGGAGTTAGAGAGAGATTGGATAATTGCTAAATTGCGCTTCTATCGTTGTTGTAGAAGATCATCTTGATCTTGTTCTTGAAGATCGTTTGATATTAATAGTTGACCATGACTGTGAAGCAATCGCGGGATCAGGAGAACGCCGGTTCGGATCTCCTCAAACCCAAGGAGTTCTCGCCGATTGAAGATTCAATGGAATCGGAGAAAGCTCTTGCGGCGAAGAAATTTTCCGACGATCGTTGTTTGAACGGGAAGTTGAAGGTGCGTGTGGAGCTGGAGACGGAATCGGAGAGTAATGGATCGTCGGAAGAGACCGAGTCTCCGAGATCGGTGACGAAGCTAGGGCAATGGAGGACGAAGAGGATTGCGTATGTGCACAATCAGATACTGAAGATCAGGGAAGAAGATTCACACATTGGTGAGGAAATCGGTGAGCTTTTGAGCGCCAAAGATAAACTCCCTGCTCATTCAGTGGCTTCCAGTTTGGATCTCATGCTCTTCTCCAGGCCTATGTTGCCTTCTTCGCCTCTCAGTGGCAAGACTACGCCCTTCAAGACTGTACACTGAAATCAATCAAGGTTCGACCTCTACCTTCTTTCGCTCGATCGCTGTGTGTATGTGTATACGTGTGTGTAATGATTGCTTAAATTCTGTTGTGTTCATCTCTAAATCTTGATTTCCTGTGATAATCTTGATTAATGACAGTTTATCCCGTGTAGTCCAATCTTGGATTCTTTCACTTTTGATTCTTACTGATCATTATTGAATTCTTAGTTGCAAAGTTTCTTTTTAATCTATATTTCTAGAAAGATTCAATGTTCGTTGATTTTCTAAATACGTATTAATTATACACACACACATGTATGTGTATATACACACACCAGAACAGTTTAATCACGAGAATCTCACGGCTAAAGTTTCATTCTTTGGTGCTTTTCCCGCGTGAATCCTGGAGCTCTTTTTAGTTTGAAACTTTCCACAAGTTCTACATTTTATTAATTTTTAAATAAATGATTTCTGGTCAATCAGTAAATAGGGGCTGGATATGGGTTCGGATCCGATTGTGACCCATTGATACCATGATATTATACTGTATTCGGGTTCGGGTCGAATTGAGACCCATTTATACCATGATAATGACTATATATACTACCAGTATAAATAAATTTCACTAATCTGTGTTTGGCTTCCTTTTTTTTTTTTTCTTTTTTTTTCTTGGGTTTAGGCATGAGTCATGAGGAATGCATGCATCAGATATTGGAGAGAAGGGTTAAATGCAGAACAGCAGCTGAAGATTTCATGGAGTTCTCTTGGTAGTAGCTTTTTTCAAATTTTTTTTTTTTTTTTTTTTCCAGTTTACTTTTTAGGAAGGAAGAGTAAAACTGTAGAAGTGATCATCATCATCATAACATGGAGAGAGAGAGAGAGAGAGAGAGAGAGAGGGCTTGTACAGTAAGGAAGAAGGAAATAGGAGGGAGGTGATGATGAAAAGACAAGAATGGACACGATGTGATGTGGTTGCAATGGTTTTCCTTTTAGAAAGTAAATCCAGATCTGATATGAAAAAGGTGCAAATTGGTTGATGATGCAGAGAAAGCTGAATTACTATGTTCCTCTCAATTATGGTGCCATTCTCATGCGTAACAAATCGGTGACTATTATTATGTTCAACCATTCATAGTGTCTTCTCATCATCATTAATTAATAGTAGTTGGACAATGATAATTGAAATAGGTCAACTTCAACTAAATAGGGTGAGCCTGCATACCACATTATTGGTATGTCCGGTCAATAAAAATCTACCAAGCAATTTTTTTACTAAATGGTAAGATCCATTTTATGGTAGAGGGTAGATATATAAGGTAAATTTTCATTGGATGGGCACACCAGCATGTGGCGCTCATTCATTCCAGGTAGATTAATGCGTAGACTTAATTTATGTTCGGTTATATGAAATTAGAGTTTTGGAATTAAAATTTTGAAATTAAAATTGGTGGAATTTGAAAAAAATAATTTAAAAAATTAAACTAAATTTTTTTCAATTCTACCTATTTTAATTGTTAGACTTTGGAGGTTGTAGACAAACTCATTGCATTTGGGTTGGGTTGGCTTGAGTAAATCTTGTGGTTCTATTTCAGACTTGTTATGAGTGGGCCTAGATTGGAGGTATTGCACTAGTTTCACATTAGGCTTAGGGCCGTGGAAGTTAGAAATTACGGTAGAGCAGAATAAGATGGCATTACCCATTAACGTATATGGTGACCCAAAAGTACCCAATCCTTGCGGCCCAAACCGGATGTACATGTTTAAAAACATTATCCTATGATTTGGGCCTGGCCTTAAATTGGAGCCCGCCCACCTCTCCAAGAAAATGCACCCCTTGGAACATGCCAGGGATTATAGTTAGAGGGAAGGGGAGGGGAGGGTGCAGGACATGGGGTGCAATCCAGCCACACGCAAGCATGGATGTACTGTGGGCTCAATGCGGGCATTTACTCTTACTGAAATTTTTTATTATTGTATTTTACACCTTTAAATTTGTATATTTTTGCATTCATACCTATCAAATTTTGAAATTGCCCCCACTGAAATTATGAAAAAATCCCCTCTATATAAATTTGTTCCCCCTCATATGAATTTCTAGATCCGTCCCTGACCACACAGGCAAAACAACACTTAGACATATGAATATGACTCGTTTATTAGGATTTGTTTGGATTTATAATACAACTACTTTTTTTTCTTTTTTTCTTTTTTTGAAAAGTTTCATCAACAACCTTGACATCAAACTTTGAGTTCCAACTCAAAATTGTTGACATCAAACTTTGAGTTTCAACTCGAATTTGGTGAAACGAGTCAAATAAACTGAGTATGACTTTGACAAGTATGTTGGAACCGAGTTTGGACACTCATATCTGGTTCAAAAATTGCAGTGCATTTGGACTTGAGAGATTATAATTACTTTTCAGGAGTGGGCTGTGTATTAAAAAAATAGGTAGACTTAAGTAGTTCAAAGCTCAAACAAGTCAAGAGCCCTGCCCCAAAGTTTAAGCCCATTGTTATATAAGATTGGAAATCTACTTATCCCCAAGGAAATTTTAATTTGCATTGTAGGAGTAGCAACTGTAGGATTCAATGTTAATATGCTGTATCTTTTTTCATTTCCCAGTTGAAAATGTAAAGGAGGATTTTCAACATATATATGTAAATATATTTAATAGATTGTCAACACACGACATAATGGGTTGAAAGATGAAATAATGTGTTGAAATACAAAATAATGGTGTTGAAAAGAGAGGTATTTCGTGTTTTAACACATTGTATTGTTGAAACATGATTTGAGAGCATATTCATACTCATATTCTCCATTATCCATCAAAACCCACTCCATCAAAGACCTGGGCTAGCAAAATCAATGGTTGAAAATGAAAGTTTATTTAGTAGACAAAGTGTTTTCTTCCCAAAACTCCAGAAAGTTTTAAGTTGAGTCACTTGTAAAGTTGATGGGCCATTCACTCATAAAAATTGAATAAATGTGTGCGCATGTAAAAAGTTGCATGGATTTGTAAATAGATAATAATTCGTAATCATGTTTTAAGAGTAATCATAAAAGAATATAAGGAGGTTCTTTAAAAGTCCAATTATTATTATAAGGTATATGAGCTGCAATTAGATTGTGACAGGTTAGAGGGCCCAAAACTTTCTTTTTTTCCGGATATTGAGGACCCAAAATTTCTATGGTTGAAGCTTCGTGTTTATTATTATTTTTGTTTCACGTTAGTAGTATATCTATATATATACATATACACACACACTAATCATTAGGCAATCTCAGTTTTTACTGCTGATTAATGTATGGTAAAGACAAGAGTAAAATTCTTCTATAGAGGTAATTAGACCGGTTATTCTATGAATAATCAGTTGTGTGTGTATGTATATATATATATATATATATATATAGAAATATTACAAAAAAAAAAAAAATCACAATAGAATTATTTAATTTCCTTGGAACATCATCGACCCTTGAGCTCCCTAAAACACATCTGGTAATCATTTCATGTTAACTGTTGAGATGCGGATGCCAAATCAAGTTTAAGGATCCTCATTTCAAAAGCTATATATATATACATACATATATATATATGAAGCACATGAATGATCATGGATTAGGTTGGAAAGCCCAACAGGATCAATATATATTTGTAGAGTCCAGGGTGTGGTCCATGGCTTGACTCAAAATTCGATGGTCCATGCTGGTCCAACTTAGTGGTCCATAACTCTCTTTCTGCTGCATTCGATCCTTTAGCATAACATCTTTTAATATGCTCCTTTTTACATTTTCATATTTTTTATTGCATGCCTAGTTGTTCGTAAAGCACACTAGTGTGATAATTAGCTACACAATTTTCTTCTAGTTTGAACTAATGAAACTCCATTTTATGAATATTTTAATTAATATCATTTACTTAATAACTTGGAATAAAATACTCAGACTAATTAAGTCCATGTGCAAAAACCATAGAGTGACGATTAATTTGGTCATGAAGACGGAACAATATTAAAGGCTTCGACTTTCCGTCTTTGACACTAACTGCGAGAGAGAAGTAGATGTTATGGGGCCCACACCCCGACACCAGCTTTTGATATTTTTTCCTTTTTTGAAATAAATAATAATCATCAACAACAATAAGCATAGGCGGGATTTGAATATTTGTTTCGATACCGGATCATTTGATGCTAGCTACTGTATTTCTTTTAGCAACAAGAGGGACTCTCAACCCTAATTTCTAAAAGCATAGCACATGTGTAAATAGTATGTATTGTTGTTTAAACTTAAACTAGGTTTAATTTAGTTCACGAAAATGGATCTAATGTTCCCAAAAGTGGCTACAACAAGACTGAAGCCACTTCATGTGTTGCATAAAACGTCTGGCTTGAAAACGATTTGATTTGTTTTTATTATATAATTGATTTAGAACATTTACCAAATTTTTTGCTTTTGAAACTCCAACTTTAGAGAGGCATTGGGGGCCAATTAACACATAAGTACAATTTAGTGTCAAACGTTTAGCCGACCATTTCACCATTTCACTGCACTTTGTGACCTTGATCTGACTTTAACACCAAATTAACATGTTCTTTAATCACTTCATTATTAGTTTAATAGCATAGATTAACAAGTCTAGAAAATCAAATGGTACAACATGTCGGGGTCCGAGAATTCTTTTGGTCTTCTCACATTGACAGAGAATTTTGTGAATGACAACTGTTTGCAAATGCAGAAAGTCTATATAAATACAACCTTCTCCAAAAACTCGCGATGGCCGAAAGCCTTATGCATTGAATTAACCCTTTACATGCTACAAATCTTTGCTTTCATGGATTAGTTAAAAGTAATTCGGTTAAACTAATGGTTTGGTAGTACAGTTCACAAAGGAATGCTGTGACAGGCTTGCTACAATGTTAAACACAATTTGGACCACACTATAAAGCACTGTCTACATTTGATACTAATCATGTGATCATAGTAATCAACATTATTCCTACCTCTGAGTTATGACAAGGGGTTGAAGACCAACCCTATAATTGAAAGCAATTAGAATCTAGGTTGCTAATTAGTCCACTTTTATATTGGATTATAAATTAAAACCTTGTCATAAGTATATTCCAGGTCAGGGCACAGAGAGGCATTGAATATTTAGTGATTGATGATAGCTTTGAGGAAATTTCAATTAGGTTAAAAGAAAAAGGTTCTCTTAGGATAATTATAGTTTTTGCAGACTAAAGGGTAGTGGCTAAAAGCAGCTGGCTTCCTAGCTATTGGTCTTGTTGATTTTTGT
This sequence comes from Cornus florida, assembly GCF_030987335.1. Lineage (NCBI taxonomy): Eukaryota > Viridiplantae > Streptophyta > Magnoliopsida > Cornales > Cornaceae > Cornus > Cornus florida. The sequence goes on along the minus strand of NW_026775577.1, from coordinate 6,549,274 downwards.
TCTTCAATGTTAGGTGGGAATGCATTTATATATGTAAGTTCTGGTTTGCTCAATTAAAAACATGGTTTTGAAGTTTTGATTTGGATATGAGTCTAACCAACTTGGGATTCACCAAGAGAGAAAGACAAATGGAGGGTTTCTATGACTGTGCATTGGACGGTTGTAGACGGGTAAATACCTCTGGATATTATATACTTTCTCTTCATTCAAGAAATTAAATCTCAATCCGGATCGAGAAATTATTAGATGGTCATGAACCATCAACACTTAATGGATTAATTCAATTCAGACTTTTGGATTAAGAAAATGACCCTCAAAGAGTGTATTATTATATTACAAAGAAATATTAATAACGGTTTGAATTGAATTGAATTAGTCCACCAAATGTCACATGATACAGAACCATTTAATAATTTCTCAATCTAGAGTTACTATTTTAAAGGACTCAATACCTTCATCTAGAAACAATCATGATTTGGACAAAATTACATAATTAAGGTACCCCTTACAGCCCCCGATGCACGGGGACCGGAAACGGCATGTGTTTGATTGTGAATTATGAAGTACTCTAAAGAGATTTGACACCACCATGTCTATCGAAATAAAAATAAAAAAGTTTGGGTATGCCACTCTCTTAGCTAGGTCCTAAATTTGGGTCAATCTGCAAATGTTTGAATTTTTTGGTTCCAAACTCAACCTCTTAGGATGGGTTTGAGCTTGAAGAAGGGCAAGTGAGCCTTTTGATAGCCCAGCCCAATGAGCCCAGTAATGGGGGTGGTTGGGTTGTTACTGTTGAAAGATTTGGATAGTTGCACACCAGAATGACAACAAGAGCACAATGACTAATTATATTTTGGAGATTCTTTTTACTTACTTACATGGTACTACATGTCAATGTGACAAGATGCAAATGGGGTGTTTGGGAGATAAAACGTTGGGTTGATTTTGCCATCTCAACAACTCCAAACTTGGCAATTTTGGAGGGACATATTTGAACTCACTGTTGAATTTCATGACTCATCATGTTTAGGGTATCAACTCAGATGGTGTGTCCCTGAAACGTGGTGGTGGCCTACCAAGGAAAAAAAAAAAAAGAAAAAAAAAAAAGGGGGTAGTTCAGTCATTCTCTTTTATTAGGAGATTGTGCTAAATCCAACCCTTGATGGAGAAAAATGCTATAGTTTTGCTACGAAAATGATTTCGGTTTCTCTAACCTATTTGTATAGCAAAAGAGTTGCTATAGTGGATATGACTATATTTAAGCTTAACTACTATATCAAATGGATAAAAATTTTAAATTCTTCAATCAGGCAAATAAGCCAACATATCATTACTTGTTTGCTATATTTAACCACAAATCTCATAATCGTTGATAGTTGAAGGTTCTCTTTCCAAAGTAAAAAATTGACAATTCAAGTTACTGTAAATGTCTTGTTATTTTTAGGAGGCTGAAGAAGACTTTAAAGCAATATAAATAAAATAATGTCTGATGCATTATTCTGATAAAAAGAATTAGTTCAGTGCACGAGACTCTTGTCGTTACGTAATTTGAAAACAGTTAGATGTACACAGCCTTGACCTTCTTATGGAGGGGCTGTTCTGTTCCTGTTAATGCAGCAATATGACCTAGTTATGAAATTTTTATGCAGTAAAATTTTTGAATTATTTGAATTTTTTTAATTTTGAGTTTGTTTTTCAATGAACATATGGGCCATTGTATAAATATCCTTAATAGTGATATGTTTAGCCTAGAAAATGACTTGATTGCAAATAAAGTAGATCATTTTAGCAGCAGAAGCTTTTATAGAATATGGGTTTGGAATATATATATATATACACACACACACACACACACACATAATTAAATATATACTACATAATAAGTCCAGGTTAAGTTTGTTGATAGAGATTGTTCATTCAATCCATTGGACGTTTGCGTTTTGATAATAGGTCCAATTCTATTTGGAGGGATGAGGATGAATCAGCACATGAAAACAGACAAATGGATTGAACTTTCTTTATCAAAACGTATGTATATTATTACTGCATTTCACATTACTTTTCAAAGTAATAAGGTGATCTTTTTTTTTTAAATCTATATCAAATTGGACTCTTGATTATAGAATTATACTATTTTTTTGAACTTATTTTTATCAATTTATTTCTTTACGGCATTTCAACAAAGTAGTAATTTTCTTATGCAATAATTATTTCTTCTTTCTTTGTTTTATTGTGTCTTCTTCTTCTTCTTCTTCTTTTTTTTTTTTTTTTGAGAAATAAAAGACAATCAGACCTTAAGTTACATAATCCTTTTTAACATGTGTCATTTTTACGCTTCGAGCGCACTCTCGTTCTCCACACTCTGTGCGTGCTCTTGTTCAAATTTTCATTACTTATGATTTAATTATGTGGCTCTCACGTTCCCGCTTTTGAATTTGCTCTCGTTCTCATTCCTGCTCCCGCTTTATGTGACTTATTAAGGCAATTAAGGCTGCTTAAGTTCCCAAAGGGGAGAGAGGAGGTCCTATAAAAATATTACTTGTATATATATTGATGTATTATTAATTATGCTTGGTTTAATGTATTAAATATCAAATAAATACAAGTGTTATTTTATTGATCTCATTATATTTACTTATATATAATTTTTAATGTATTAACTATGCTTTGTTTATTGTATTAATTATTAAATAAATACAATTGCACATGTTTTTTTTATTGAAAAGTTTTATTTTATCATAAACTTCATTTTTTCTCTCTCTCATAAATTTCACACCTTTTGACTTCTTGAAAATTCTAAATTCTCTTACATATAATACTTGTTTAATATGTATTATATTTCTTTTGCACTTTGTCATTTATTGATTCTCTTACATGCACAATTAAATCACTATCCCTCAAGCTAAAAAGGGTAAAAATTATATTTCTGAACTTTATTGCAAGTTAAGTGAAGTGAATACAATTTTAATAAAAAAAAATAGTAGTAGTACCTTAATATAGCTAAGGTGTGAAGACCTAATCGTCTCCAAATGTATCAATCAATCAAGTTGGTGTGGAGAATAATTCATTTCTCTATTTGTTTTTCCTCCTCTTAATTTTGCGGTTACAATCAAACAGTGTAATGATCTTGTTATTTTCTTTACGCCATTCTTTTCCATTTCTTTCTTTCCAACCAAACAAAACATAAGTGATATATAAGTGGGCTAGATTGGGATAGAATTTAAATAAAAGCTGGTTTGAAAATGGTTCCAATAAATGCCACCAAGTTGATAAAAATATGAACAATGATGGAGACGTTTCATATAGCCAAATGTTGCATGTAAGGATGGAGACGTTTCAAAAGGGTAATTACTCCAACAGGAAGTGGTATTTATATTTGCTGATTTTACTTTAATTTATTCCACTCAAATTGTTCTTCCGAATTTCGGACGTGTGTTGTTTGGGGCCTTTAACCGATGTTCTAAACTCACAAGTATTATTTTTCTTTCCTTTTTAATGTCTAACTTCCTAACTGCACTAACCAATTGCCAAGTAAAAAAAAAAAAAAAAAATTTGTTTGTTTCTATTTTCTATATTTTAGTTAATTATTTAAAAATGATATCAACAAAACTATTTTTTTTGGATAATTTTCAATTTTATGTTTTTCCGTTACACATATCTAACATTGTCTCAATTACATTATAATTTCTTAAACTCTAAAACAAGAGACACCATCAAGATAGTTTTATGAGTGGTAATTATGGTCTCTACTTGTCTTAGATTAGTATTCCCACTTTTTTATTTCTGATTGTCTCAAAATAAATGCCCTATTTAAAAAGTGAAAGCACTAATTTTTTTTTTTTTTTTTTTCTCTTAACGTTACCAATTTAACCTTTGAACTTATAAAAAGTACTCGTAAATCATCACATCATGTGGACTCACTGTAAACACATAAAAAGTAAATTATCACATCATATGAATCCACTGTGAACATATAGAGTAGTTAATAATTTAATTACTACTAATATAATAAAAAAATATTAAAACTCGTTCTTTAAAAAGTTAGATTCCCAAAAAAAAAAAAAAAATGCATTTAATTTGAGATATGAAGAGTAATTGTTTTCCCATCTTGTTGGGTTTTGATTGTAGGGTTGGGTTATAAATGGACAATGCCATCCTAATGAATAATCAAGTCTAATTGTCTAAGCGAATCATTTACCATCAATAAAGTAGATCAATAAAAATTGTTAAATTGTTCACTTTAAAACATTGAAGATTATAAATTGTTCACAATTAGACTTTAATATTCACTTTGATTATTAATTGATTGTAGCAATCTATGTCAAAGTTTATTATTTGTGTTTTATCCTTTTTGAGAGGTTTTTTTAGGCTTTATTTTTCTTTTTGGATGTTTCTAACCATATTTTCCAAAAAAGAAAAAAAAAAGGGACATTCATGCATATAACTATCTAACATTTTCAATACGTAATTGATTTAGAGAGAGAAAATAATACCAAACCTTCTCTTTTAACAAACAATTACTATTCTTTATTAGAAAAAAATAACTCTTCTTCAACTAGCTTTAAATACACAATAAATAATTTAAATGAATTTAAATATATATATAAGAACTAGTATTATTTTAAGTAGAATATTTAATTCATTTTTGATTCAAAAATGAAGAGAAAATTTCAAATCCAAGATTTTAGAGACGGTAATAAATGCAGAGTCATAGTCCTTTTCCTCTTCAAAATTTAAAATGGTGGAAATTCTATAAATTAATTTATAAAATTTCCTTTTTAAAAAATTGGATAAAATAGAATTTCTACAAGTTTTTGGCGGCACAGACGTCGATGGACTCTCCAGTTACTAAAAGGAAGATTCAATTTTAACCACCACCTCCTAAATCATGAAACTCTCTCTCTCTCTCTCTCTCTCTCACACACACACACACACACACACACAGACTCTCTCTCTCTCTCTCTCTCCTCACTCACACTATAAGTGAGCTCACCACGCCACACTTTCTCCTTCAACTCATTTTCTCACACCACACCTCCTTTGACTGTAGGTCGTTCTATTCACTTTCTCTCTCCTCTTTTTTGTTTTTTTTCTCTCTTTTCACGCATTCTCTCTTTCTTCTTCATGCTTTTCTCCCTCTCTTTTGCTGCAAACCAAACGAAGCTCTGAAACGATTCATTCACTCGTCTTGGACTAATAAAAATACACAACCGACTGTTTTCAGTTTTTCGAGACAGTAAAGAAAGAACAAGAAAATAAACTCTCTTTCTCTCTCTGCCCTCTCCAATGGCGTTATCTATTCGACCTCATAACTCTCTTTAATGGCGAAAATCAAATAACCGAAGATCGCCGAGTAAAACGCATATAACAGTTTTTTTTTTTTTTTTTTTTGGTTTTGTGCTATATCAGTCGGTTTCAATGGCGGAGACGACGGAGGCGAAAACAATGCCGGAGGCGGAGAAGAAGAAAGAGCAGAGTCTCCCTTTCTATCAGCTGTTCTCCTTCGCCGACAAGTACGATTTGCTTCTGATGGTCTCTGGAAGCCTAGGAGCCATAGTTCACGGCTCTTCCATGCCTGTTTTCTTCCTTCTCTTCGGCCAAATGGTGAACGGTTTCGGCCAAAATCAATTCGATTTGAAGAAAATGACGGATGAAGTCTCCAAGGTGTTCAAAATACATATACATCAAAATGCATATACATATATTATATAAAATTATATAGAAGGTTTTGTGTGCGTTTCAGTTTTCAGATCTGATTCATTTTGCCTTTTATTGATTGCAGTATGCTCTGTATTTCATCTATCTTGGATTGATTGTATGTATATCATCCTATGCAGGTTAGAGCTTCATCTTTATTTTTTATTTATTTATTTTTTATTTTTAATATTTGCTTTAAATGTTTATCTTTAATTGGGTTTAGCAACTTGCACGTGGTCCGTGGACCGACTCTCTGTCTTTTTCCACTTCACTCTGTCCATTTCTCAAGTGTTTGAATTTAATATTGATATATATTATTCGATTTCACAAATCTCTATCACTACTGTAGATGTATTGAATTCTAGGGGTGGTGGTTGTTTATTTTTTGGTAAAATTTTGTAAATATTATTTATGAGTAGGCTGATTAATATAGTTCTGCTGAAAACTTGTATGAAATGAACAGAGATTGCTTGTTGGATGTATAGTGGAGAAAGGCAAGTGAGTGCACTGAGGAAGAAGTATTTGGAGGCAGTGTTGAAACAGGACGTTGGGTTCTTTGATACAGATGCTAGAACAGGGGATATTGTTTTCAGTGTCTCAACGGACACTCTCCTTGTCCAAGATGCCATCAGTGAGAAGGTTCTCTCTCTCCTCCCTCCCTCTATATATATTGTATAGTTTGTATGTATATATGTACTTGTCTCTTTTATTTTCATTTACTTATTTCTGAACCGTAACGGATAGCATGAATCTAAAATAGAAAAATCCGCACCAAGGTTGTTGGCTTTCAATTAATGTGGCACCCAATTACATTAACAAGACAACATTAACAAAATCTGAGTTAATCCGTGCAATCCTCTGTGTTAAGTTTCTAATTAGCAAAAACACACATATTTATCGAAACACCCACGAACTTTATGTATAAATGTGAATCTTTTCAAGGAGGGTTTCATTTTTGCTACATTTCTAGCACTGCAACATGACAACTTCTATACTTCGATGGGGAATTTAGGTGGGGAACTTCATCCATTATCTCTCGACGTTTCTGGCCGGATTGGTGGTTGGTTTTGTGTCAGCATGGAGGCTAGCTCTACTCAGTGTGGCAGTAATTCCAGGAATTGCTTTTGCCGGTGGCTTGTATGCATATACTCTCACTGGTCTCACATCCAAGAGTCGTCAGTCCTATGCAAATGCTGGCGTAATTGCTGAGCAGGTAAGCTGTGAATTGGGTATTATTGATTATTTTGAAGAATTATGTTGCTTTCCTGAGTCTAGATTTTTCGTTCCTTTTCTTCATTTTGGTCCTAATGTTCTATTTCTTTTTATTGATGAATACACTGTGCCCCTCATTTTAGTTTGTCACCAAACAAACACACGTGAACTGCAAGCAGTTTTTATTATTTGATGCTTTCTGGATCAAATGATGTTCTCACTTGTGAGACAATCATAAAGGCCCTTTGCCTTTTGCTTTATTTACTTGTTTTATTTTTTAACGTATTCATTTTTAGCTTGGTACTTCCCCTTCAAATATTTTACAAGCTTACGCAACTTGATAGGCCACACCTTAGAATGACATTGGGAATCCATGAGCTTTGCAATTTTTGTAGCTTAGCTCTAGAGATTTTATTTGTTAATTAATGTGTTTTGTTCTTATTAGCATATTACTTTAAAGGTGTATGGGTTAAAGAGGTATGATTTTACTACTGGCTGGTATTCTAAAACTTCTATTGCATGCATAGGCCATTGCACAAGTTAGGACAGTTTACTCTTATGTTGGTGAAAGCAATGCCCTCAATGCCTATTCGGATGCAATCCAAAACACATTGAAGCTTGGGTATAAGGCTGGGATGGCGAAAGGCTTGGGACTGGGATGTACTTATGGTATAGCATGCATGTCATGGGCCCTTGTTTTCTGGTATGCTGGTGTATTTATCAGGAATGGACAGACGGATGGTGGGAAGGCATTCACAGCTATCTTCTCTGCCATTGTTGGGGGCATGTAAGATCTCAAGTGGAAATGTTTCCTCCAAAAATAGTTTTGAATAAGCTGTATTCTACCATATGTGATTATTAAAAAAAGACATTTTTAACAGGAGTTTGGGTCAATCATTTTCAAATCTTGGGGCATTTAGCAAAGGAAAATTAGCTGGATTCAAGTTGATGGAGATTATAAAGCAGAAGCCTACCATAACACAAGACCCCTTGGATGGGAAGTGCTTGTCTGAGGTTAACGGGAACATAGAATTCAAAGATGTAACTTTCAGCTATCCATCGCGGCCTGATGTTATTATTTTTAGGAATTTCTCAATTTTCTTCCCTGCTGGAAAGACGGTTGCTGTTGTTGGTGGTAGCGGGTCAGGGAAAAGCACTGTTGTCTCCCTGATAGAAAGGTTCTATGATCCTAATCAAGGTGATTATAAGACATATTAATAAACATCTGAGGATATGGATATTCTTATCAAAAAGAAATATTAATACTCATAAATTAAACATCTAAGGTTATGGATAAATAATTTTGCTGATATTTACTATTGGCTGAGCAGGGCAAATCTTGATTGACAATGTGGATATAAGGACGATACAACTAAAATGGTTACGTGATCAGATTGGTCTTGTGAACCAAGAGCCTGCTCTCTTTGCGACCACCATACTTGAGAACATACTATATGGAAAACCTGAAGCTTCAATGGCTGAAGTTGAAGCTGCTGCTTCTGCTGCTAATGCTCATAGTTTCATTACCTTGCTTCCTAATGGGTATAACACACAGGTTGGTATCAGGCAATTCTTTTTATGGTAGAGTGTGAAGCTGCATGTTCTCTAGTAGTTTTCTTCTTTTTACTATTGTTCTATGTCAATATATAAATAAAAAAATTCTCTTTGATCACAAACTGATTTTCCTTGCATATTTGGCGCATTTCTCTTTCATCTGTTGGGGGTTACATTGAAATTTGATTAATTATATATTTCAACCAAAACCAGGTGGGAGAGCGAGGAGTCCAACTATCTGGTGGTCAGAAACAGAGAATTGCAATTGCAAGAGCTATGTTGAAAAACCCAAAAATTCTCCTCCTTGATGAAGCAACTAGTGCCCTTGATGCAGGTTCTGAGAGCATTGTTCAGGAAGCCCTGGACCGACTCATGGTTGGAAGGACAACTGTAGTTGTTGCTCATCGCCTCTCCACCATTAAAAATGTTGATACAATTGCCGTCATACAGCAAGGGCAAGTTGTTGAGACTGGAACCCATGAAGAACTAATTGCCAAAGCTGGAGCCTTTGCTTCATTGATTCGATTTCAGGAAATGGTGAGAAACAGAGACTTCTCGAATCCTTCAACCTGCCGCTCACGCTCATCACGATTAAGTCATTCATTGTCAACAAAATCTCTAAGCCTTCGCTCTGGCAGCTTAAGGAATTTGAGCTATCAGTACAGCACTGGTGCAGATGGTCGGATTGAGATGATCTCTAATGCTGAAACCGATAGAAAGAATCGAGCACCAGATGGGTATTTCTTCCGGCTTCTCAAGCTAAATGCTCCGGAATGGCCTTACTCAATAATGGGTGCTGTAGGATCTGTTCTTTCTGGTTTTATTGGTCCAATTTTTGCAATTGTGATGGGAAATATGATTGATGTGTTCTACTACCAAAATCCTGTAAGCATGGAGAGGAAGACAAAGGAATATGTTTTCATTTACATTGGAGTAGGTCTTTACGCAGTCGTTGCATATTTGATACAGCATTACTTCTTCAGTATTATGGGAGAGAACCTCACCACAAGAGTTAGGAGGATGATGCTTTCAGGTAAAAGTCGTGTAGTTCTTTCCCTTGAATTTCTAGGATTACATCACATACTGTATGTATTGTCATTGATTATGTTAGAGTGATTTGTTATGACTAAAAGTGGCTCCTATATACAATGTATACAGTTGAAATTTTGTTTCAACCACAATTTAACCATCAATCCAAAAAAAATTAGCCATTGAAATTTGTTTATTGTGTATTTCTTTTTTCAGCAATTCTAAGGAATGAAGTTGGATGGTTTGACGAGGAGGAGCACAACTCTAGCCTTGTTGCAGCTCGCCTAGCCACAGATGCTGCCGATGTAAAATCTGCCATTGCTGAGAGGATCTCTGTTATACTGCAGAACATGACATCACTACTCACTTCATTCATAGTTGCTTTCATAGTGGAATGGAGGGTCTCTCTTCTCATCCTAGCCACCTTCCCTCTTATTGTCCTTGCCAATTTTGCTCAGGTAAGCACAATGTACACCCATTTATTTACACACTTCATCATAAAACCGTATTATTTAACAAAGAGTGATTATATAAATGATGAGAAGAGATGATATAAATTACGACAAGATTCTAACAGATAAGATATCATGACTTATTCAGAGTTTTTGGATGTATCTTTTGGAACGTATGTGTCTTAAGGCTCTCAATCATCGTGGTATTATGTTGTCAAAAATATAACTTCCTTTAATGAAATGCTCTTGTTAGGTATAAACAATGAGGTCATTTTGGGTAAATCAAAATCTTTTATATACCTTAATGCCTGTGTCAGATTTTCTCAATATTGTTTGGATCTTCGGAACCTTACTTCACTTTCTTAGTATTAAATGACTATAAAGGTAATTACAACATGATGAAATACTGGTGCACTGCACATGCTTACTCCACGTGCACCACTCTTCCACACTCTAATATGACCCAAATATATAATGTATGAAGAAACGAAAACAGATTTTATCACCATCCATTAACTTGTATGCTTTTGAGGAGTGTTCCTGTTTTTTACTCTGCTATGGACACTTTCTTTGTTATTTACCAACCCAGTCAAATCTTAGGTTGTCTGGTGCCTTTCACCGTTCATTTCATATTTAGCATGTCATCTTGTACCGACACTGCAACATACAGTGTATATCAGTTCTTGTCATGCAGTGAGAGACTGTGTGTGTGTGTGTGTGTGTGTGTGAGTTGGATATAGAAGTACATAGGCTTTGATTGCTGTATTTACTTTCTCAACTAAGGAAGATGCCCATGCCAGAGATTCCAGAGAGACTGCCCGTGATCATAATAAATATATATGAATATAGGTATATATATTTACATGCAGTTGGCGCGCAGACATATTATCTTCTTCTATGGTCAGTTGTATCATATTTGATGGGGTGTCGGTAATTTGCTAGGCATGGTGCATGGCAGAGCTGAGAGATTCTTTTATAAAGTTGTCTACCATTGGCAGGTCGCGGGAAAATACGCACCCCTTTTTGTTTGGGTCCTTTTAAGCCCAATCAACTTTAGGGCCTCTCACATTCTGGAGTGTGTTGGATAATGTAGCTCTGACACTGTCCTTGTGTATTCAGCAGTGTTCGGATTCCGGCGCATGCTAAATACACAGTTAGATAGATTGTTTGCTTAAATACGTTCATGCATAAATATCATGGTCAGATTCCACGCATGCTAAATACACAGTTAGATAGATTGCTTTTTTAAATACGTTCATGCATAAATATCATGGTCAGATTCCACGCATGCTAAATACACAGTTAGATAGATTGCTTTCTTAGATACGTTCATGCAATGCATAAATACCATGGTCATCTACATGTCCAAAACTGGAAACTCAGCATTGTCCCATCAAGTTGACTTTTGCGATTTGGCACTTGCATTCAACGCCTAGTTAATGCGGTTAACTGATTTTTCCTTGTCAATACACAAAGAACCACTGTGTTGCAGGTCGAAATCTTTATTGCAGTAAAATAGTACTTCATAAAAATGATCGTGTAGCAAGGCCCATAAAGCTGAAGAGTACTAATTTTACATATGTAGTATCATTTTCTAGGTTAAATTAAATATTAATATTTAATCAATTTAATATATGTGGAAGTGATGCCTTTGAATTAAAATGAGAGGAAAATAAATTTATTTTTTAAATAAATTTTCTACAAATTGTAATTCTAAGACAGATTTCATACTATAAGTTTACACTCAAGAAATAACCATATCTAATTAATCTTCTTATCCGAATGAAATAAAACTGGTTTCCAGTATCACAAGGCTCCTTGTTTGAGACCCTAATATCAACTATGAATTGAGGTTTCTAATTTAATAAAACTGGTTACCAGTATCACAAGGCTCCTTGTTTGAGACCCTAATATCAACTATGAATTGAGGTTTCTAATTTAATACTTGCTCAATCAATATAATTTAAAACATACATAGATTAAAAAGGACATTACAGACTTTACAGTTGGAAAACGTACATAATTCGTGGTTTTATATGGTTGTATTATATGTTCCTTGTCTGTAATTTAAACAGTTCGTGATAGTTAATTCCCTTAATTTTCTGTATTGAACAGCAACTTTCTCTTAAAGGCTTTGCCGGAGATACAGCCAAGGCTCATGCAAAGACTAGCATGATTGCAGGGGAGGGAGTGAGCAACATTCGAACTGTTGCAGCCTTCAATGCTCAAGAGAAGACCCTCTCTCTATTCTGCCACGAGCTCCGTGTGCCACAGCTCCAAAGCCTTCGTCGCAGTCAGTCTTCTGGCCTCCTCTTTGGCCTTTCTCAGCTCGCCCTATATGCCTCCGAAGCACTCATCCTCTGGTATGGTGCACACCTTGTTCGCAAAGGCGTATCGACTTTCTCAAAGGTTATTAAAGTATTTGTGGTCTTAGTCATTACAGCCAATTCGGTTGCAGAAACTGTTAGCCTTGCCCCTGAGATAATTAGGGGTGGTGAATCTGTCGGTTCGATATTTTCAGTTCTTGATCGGTCTACGAGGATAGACTCCGATGACCCAGAGGCTGAGCCAGTTGAATCAATTCGTGGCGAAATTGAACTTTCTCACATTGATTTTGCGTACCCATCACGTCCTGATGTCAATGTGTTTAAGGACCTCAACCTTAGAATACGTGCCGGCCGAAGCCAAGCGCTTGTTGGAGCCAGCGGTTCTGGGAAGAGTTCTGTAATTGCATTGATCCAACGATTCTATGACCCTACAGCTGGTAAAGTCATGATTGATGGGAAAGACATTAGGCGTTTAAACTTGAAGTCGCTTAGGCTAAAAATTGGGTTGGTGCAACAAGAGCCAGCTCTTTTCGCGACGAGCATTTTTGATAACATTGCCTATGGAAAAGACGGAGCAACAGAAGCAGAAGTCATCGAAGCAGCTCGAGCAGCAAATGTGCACACCTTCATCAGTGGGTTGCCTGATGGGTACAAAACCCCGGTTGGCGAGAGAGGGCTTCAGATGTCCGGGGGACAGAAACAAAGGATTGCAATTGCACGAGCTGTTCTCAAGGACCCATCAATACTACTGCTGGATGAGGCAACAAGTGCACTCGACGCAGAGTCCGAGTGTGTGCTACAAGAAGCACTCGAGAGGCTAATGAGGGGCCGGACCACCGTGGTCGTGGCCCACCGGTTGTCAACAATCCGGGGGGTTGACAGCATAGGAGTGGTACAAGATGGACGGATAGTAGAGCAGGGCAGCCACTCCGACCTACTCAGCCGGCCTGATGGGGCTTACTCTAGACTCTTGCAGTTACAACAGCATCACATATGAGTTTTTTTGTTTTAGTTTATGTAACATGACATCTGTTGTGGTTTTATGTATGTGTTCATTAACCTTTGCTTTAGGGTTTCCTTTTTGAATGAAGATAGTTGTAGATATAGGGATGTGAAGACTATGTCTAAGAACTAGTGATCCATTCCCAATGGAGATGCATATTTTATATTCTCAATGTGTGTGGTGCTGTAAATTTCTATAGTACTTCAAAAGCAAGCCCTTAAAGAACTGTCTTTCCAGCTCTTAAGGGGACTCTTTATTTATTTATTTATTATTTATTTATTTATTATTATTATATTTTTAAAAGAAATCTAGTACTTTTTACTATTTTGTGCATTGTACTCTTCTGTGTAACAAAGCCCTTAGAGAACTTCCTTTCCAGCTCTCAAGGGACCTTTTTTATTTTTATTTTTTTGCATGTGTTTGTTAAGAACTCTAAGTACTTTTTGATTCTTTTTACTATTTTGTGCATTGTACTCTACTGTGTAACAAAATTATTGAGTATCCAAGGCCACACCACACCAATAAATTGATGATGTAACACAATTAAATCAACAGTAAAATGTTTTGTATTTTTGATATAATAGAGTTGCAGTGTTTTGAAGTGAGGACAGTTTTGTATCTATGTATATGCATGTAAAAAAGAGTTCAAAATATTTCCCACAACTGTATCACCACCACCACATGCAATAGTGAAAAATGTTGTTTGTGTGTCTGCACTCTGCATATATACAGCAATTATTATTATTATTATTTTTTTCCGTAAAGGTATATACTTGTATTTTGCAAGGTTACTTCACTTTGACTTGATTGTCATGCGGATTCAAAACAGAAAACAATCTCCTTATATACAAATGTAGCATAATGTATTTCTGGCTATCTTGAGATTACCTTACTCAAATTTACTCCAATATGACTCGAAGGTCATTACAGATTCAAAACAGAAAACAAAATAGTATTGTCTCGACATGAACCGAACTACTAAAAAGTTAATTATTACCTTGACTAAAAAGAAAGCAATTATGTGACATTGAGCTGTCAAAAAGGGGCAAAGTTGGGCTTGACCTCTTTTGCAATTCATTGATGTGTTTGTCAGTGAGATATTTAAAAAAAAAAAAAAAAAATGGCAATAGAAAAATGAAAAAGGAGGAGTGGGATGGAAATTGGATTCCTGAGAGAAAGGCATGGAGAAGGTGAAATGAGGAGGACATGGAGTTGGGAAATGGCAGAGAGTATCAAATCAGTGCTGCATTATATATATATATATATATATGCACTGGCACTGCCACTGCACTGCAAAATTGTGACACAGGTAGTAGTGCCATGTTAAATATCTAGTGTTATGCCAGAAAAATGTTAAATATCTAGTGTATTGGCATCAGAAAGGAGTCCAATCAAAGTTCCATAATTCATTGCAACTCTCAGATCATGTCTGTGCATAGATTTGAATCTCTGTCACCTTGATATTTGTTGGTAATTTGGTATACTATTTTTTATTTATTTATTATTATTATTGTAACTTTGTAAGCATCATATTCTAAATTAATTTTCAATCATTTCATAATAATTTTGGTTGACATTTTTTTAGGCATTTTATAACTGATTTTACCTTATACCCCACGCTTATTGTGCTCCAGCATTCGCGTTTATGAGGAGAGGTATCTTCCCAGGAACCCAATCATGACAGTATCTTGCCTGAAATTCAGAAATAATAATCATAATAATAATTTCATTGTAATGTTACAAACAAGGGTCGCGTTCCTGTACATTTTGAAAAATTCAAAACATTCAATTTTTGAGCAAATAATGACCTGAATACTGAAAAAATTAAAATGTCCCTCTATAATAATTAAATATGAAATGACTAGAGCGTCTCTCTCTTTTATTTTATTTTTCTTCTTCTTATTCATAAGGGTATTATTGGAAGATAAAAGGGTATTTTTGAAATTTTATATTTTGAAAATGTCATGTGAAATGGACATGACCCAATTTGTAACCAAACAGTGACCTCAAACCATTCTTTGATAATTTTTTCAAACTTAAGACACTTATATACCAAAAAAAAATCTTAGAGAGTGATATTTTCCAAAAATTTAAATATTATTCTCACTTTGCCATACAAAAAAATAAAAAAGGGAAAAAGGGGGGTGAATTTTACAAAACCTAACAGCACTAGACCAAATATTTTTTCTAAGCTAATCTATGCTTGACGTTAAGTATGCTACAATTTTTTTTTAGTAAATGTATTTTATAAAAGAGGAAAAAGAAAAAAGGGATGTATTTTACAAAACCTAAAACTGACATGTTTTTCTCCAAAGCTATATATATGTATTTATAATGTATAAAATGTGTGTATACATAAATTTAGATTCATGCATTTAAAAAAAAAAAACGAAGAAGAAGAAGAAATATGAGTCATAATGCAAATTAAAGATAGCAATTGATGTTTCAACAGGAGATTTGTTGAATTGACTTACAAAATGAGGTCCATATAATCATATAACTAATTGATCCAAATAGATTTGATTTAATCAATTTCATGATTTTAACATGGACACCAATCCTTTTCACTCTTCTCTAACATTCAATGCAACTGATGAGAAGCTTTGAAGCCACTCAAATCTGTTTTATACATGTTTTCAAAGGCAGCTCACTGCAATTAATTTTATTTTTAGCATGAATAATGTTCACCTAAAATACTACAGATTTTGATGGGATTTTATTTTGAAACGACCAAAAATTAATTTACCATTTTCTCTAGCTATATGAATATGTATTGTGAGATTTCCGTAGTTTTGTATATCAACTTTCAAACTCGAACCACTCCTCTCCTCTTTAAGGATGAAAAAATGATAACTTTGAACTACGTGCCTTTTGATTCTTCATATAAAAATAAGGTTTTGTACATCTGATTATTTCCGAATCCTGCAATAACATTGTGCACGAACATGTGAGCCTTAACATGTTCTTTTACATAAAATGTAAGGGTACACATGGTTCGTTGTATTGTATCGGTTGGTTTGTAATCTTTTTTCAAGGGTTCGACATCGTTACATAACTCTATGAATAAATCGGTTCGATTGATTTATACCGATATTTATCCGAATTCGTTACAATACAATAGTGAACGGTACCGCCACTGTAAACCAAAGAGGCTTACCATGTTCACATTAGAGGTAGATGGATGACAGTTGACAGATGGGGACAATAGGCTTAACAAGTCACATGGTTAAAAACCAAAAAAAAATGGCTGGCAGTACCAAACGATGTGGCTAATTGGCCTTTAGTGCTGTTCAAAGACAGTGAGCCTCTAATCTCTACATCTTCTGTTAGATTCTGGGAGAGGATGTTGTCCTCTCTTCTACCAGTCTCACTCGCCTGTTAATTTCTGCCAATCTGGTGTGTCATGATTGTATATATCTATATCTATATCTATATCTATATCTATATTTATTAAAATTGTGATAGTGATGAGTCTTCATTTAATTAGTGATTGTACTGTTGGTGATGATGAGTGAATAGGAGAGAAGGACTGAACCTCTCCTGCTAGCTGAAACTGAAAGCTCCAGCCCACCATTCATTCGGGCCTCTACTACTCTTTCATAAATCTTCTGTTTCAATTCCAAGGCAGTAATTCCACCATTTTAATCCCTTTTTCTTCAATTTTTTTAGACATATAAGTACCATTACTTTTTCAAATATCAAATACATATGTGACATCCTACATCGCGTGTGGGAAAAAGTTCTTTGATATTTATATTTGTGGACACTGTTGTAGACATATTTTTTAGAAAGAGCCGTGTCTGTATCAAACACATATGTGACATCCCACGTCACATATGTGTTTGAAGAAAGTGTCACAGCGTGTGAGGGAGAAGTTTTTTATATTTATATTTGTGGACACTCCTTAATCCAGTAGGCATTATTTTGAGAAAGTGCCGTGTCTGTATCAAACACATATGTGACATCCCACGTCGTGGGTCAGAGAGAAGTTGTTGATATTTATATTTCTGGCCACTCCTTAACCCGCAGACACGTTTTTGAGAAAATTCAAGAACATCCCTATAATCCTTGATAAAAACATAACAAAAAAGAATGGATCAAATTTAATATACCCCTAGGTAAAAAAAAAAAAAAAATAAGATTTAAGAAAAAATAAAAGAAAAACCAAAGAAACAAAGTGGAGAAAAAGGAATAAATGGAAGGCAATAGCAATGACATTGACTTTAGTTTCCATCCTATTTTCTTTCATTTTCTGTTTGGTAAAAATTTCCATCTTCATTTCACTTCACAATTTTAACTAATACTACAAGAATGGGATAAGAGTAGAAAAATTAAGATCATGCTCAAAAAAACAGAATTGAATAAAAAATAGCACAATAAGCCAAAAAAACATTCAATTCATTGCATTATTAGTACTACCTTACTGAGCTGTAAGGCCAATCCTTCTGCTGAGTAGAAAAATTGTGCACTTTCTGATTGTAACATCTCTGTCACACACAATATCACATGTAAAATCATTTTCAATGTCTTTTTTTTGAGGAAGAGAATTTCGATATTTAAAACTCGAACATGAATTTCAGTTCAATGCATCAAGTAGACGATATAATCACGACTCTCCCATTTTGGCAAATCCTCACTTAAAGTATCATTCTTCTATAATCTATAAACTATATTAGTACTTTTGTAGCATAAAATTAATGTCTTGAAATTGAAATAAAAAAAAAAAACTAATTCAAAACCGAAACATGATCTAATATATATATATATAATAATTAAATCATTGCCAACTTGGGTAGAATCAACTTTATGAACAAGCCCTAGCTGTCTAATAATATTGTAGTGATAAAGCTGTGTCCAATTGTCCACATTAATGTAAGGTCGTGTTTGTTGTTGGGAAATTTAATTTTCTTACATCTACCAATTTGATTTCTGATGAGGAGGCCCACCAAGGATTCAAAGCTGGAAGCTCAGTTTGGTGTTAATTTAAGAAGATTTAAGGCAAAGGTACTGCTGGAGCTGGATCATAATGACTGGGAAGTCATTTTTTCAATTGTTTGATTCCAAACAGGACTTAACCCTCTCAGATCCACGAAAAGCAGAGTTCCAGACATTTAGATCCAATGGGCCATGGCAGGCCCAATAGGGGGTTAGGTTTTGATTGGAAGTTGTGCAGTTCAGATCTATTCCTTTTAACAGGCGGGCCCTTAATGTGTGAGATGGGCCATGGGCTTTTAATGGCAGACATTTTGTAGGCCCTCTGAATATTATTTGTTGCAAAGATACCATATCCATGTTCGTGCTTATATTTTGTGGGCCAAAAACTATTAATGATATGGTCCCGTGGATCCTTGTTGATAATTTTTTTTTTTTTTTTTTTTTTTCAGAAATAAACTTTTAGGTTGATGGTTGATAAAAATTAGCAATTTTTTAAAGAAACCTACTGAAAATTTCTTCATATATTATTAATAGTTCTGTATATTTTGTTCTTACTAATTAGATCAATATTCTTTATTTGGAATGGTAATTAATAGTATTTTGGCATCTCAAAGTGAAATAATAATATATATCATTGAGAAGTTTTAAATTAATGTTTCAAAATTGTATAAGTGTTATGTTTGGAATCACCTCACCAAATCGGTGCTTTCGGTCACTAATGAAATTGTGGAGAAAATTTAGGTGTATCACCCATTAATGAGAAAATTCAAAATTCAAGACGAATACATCGAATAGAGCCAAACGCATAAACAATCGGATACATCCCTACTCATATGAAACAGTCGGATACATCAACAAACTTAGAAAGTGTGCAGAAATGAAAATACATCTTCTCCACTCATGTAAAACAGTCGAACCGACTTTTGAGAATTTATGTGGCCGACTCGATCCGAAATTAAAGCAAGATGATGATGACTGTACATAAAATTTGAGGCTCTCTTGGGCTCTTGGTAAGCAGTTGAGGCAAAGGTTGTAAATAGTTAAATTGTCCATTTCCTTGTAAATTAACTTTATCCAAGGGCTAAACCAGATTGGTAGAGGGCCCATTAAAATTTATTGGGCTAGCATGCCCAAAAGTAATTATTGGGCCTAAGGGATGTCATTTTCTAGCTTAACGTGTCTTGCACATGTTTCTTGGCCTAAAAGGTCGACATCTCATTTTCTCTCAATTTGTTTTTGACTTTTTGAGAGACTTATAACAATTCTGACAGCAACAAAAACGAAAATAGTTTTATTGCTTTAATTTTCGAAAAAAAAAAAACGAAAATAGTTTTGAAATTTCTTTTCCGAATTTTTTTCCCTCAATATTATCCTCTTATAAAATCGAGTTAAAAAGACATAATTTAAATTATTATTTTTAAAATAAAAAAGCTTTTTGGATCTAGTTCTGTCAAAATTATTCGAATTTCTATGGAACATAACCAAGCACTTAAGCCCTATTTGTCGAGTTTTGTTTATAAAATCGACAACATTAGCATAATTTAATATTAATATATGTCATGATTTTCCAACGTACGTAGGCCAACCTCAACTTTTCCATGCTAATTCCATGAACACAAAGAAAAAACATTAAACATAAATCAGGTTTGGAGTTTTCCATTAGAGACTTCTAGACCTATCCCAATATTTATTGACAAGGTTTATTTACTCACTCTTGTAGATCTACACCAACATGTAAATTACATTGTAATCCTTTACCATGTTGTTTATATGGTGGGAGCTCTAAAGTCTTATTCCCTTAAATCGAATCTGGAATTCATATGGTGGGAGTTCTAAAAACCTGATCCTTTATCACTCGAATAATATCACCACACTTTTATTGCTCCTTTAATGATATTTAGTTAGTTTTCATAATGTAGTTTGCAATATGAAGCTCGTGTGCATGACTTTTATCCATTTTCATAAAAAGAGGAATGCGTTTTGAAATTTCACTCATTCACCCTCAAATTACTATCTAACGAGTTCTCATTTTCACTCTATGATTAACTCAAGAAATTATTTAGTACTATGAGATATTGATAATGTATTATTCGGTTAATAAACAATAATTATTTCCTATCATCAAGAAAAATAACCGAGCTTTTATTGATTGGTGGTGTTATATAATCTAAATACTCTCCAAGTACCCCTAATAATTTTTCACTATATATAGAAATTGAAAAATCATTAGAAGATGTATATAATTCATTAAACAATAATGATAAGTAGTTCAGAAGTCAGATTCATTGAACTGTTTTATATAAGTAAGAAATGATGTTATTGAATATGATGATATCATCGTAAAGTTATTTCTTGTTAATATAAATTTAATGAGATAAGTTGAACTCTCAAACTCTATATCATTATAATTATTCACTACAAAAAATTATGGTAATTTTCTTAATTCAGAGTAGTAAGAAAAATAAATAAATAAAAGACTGGTTTAAATAATGAATGAAGCATGTTCGTTGTTTGAAAAAAGTAACTTGTTATCAGGTGGGTATTTGTGTCTTGAGCACATGTCAATGGGTCATTGGTATTATATGTATATATATATGTGTGTGTGTGTGTGTGAGTGTGTGTGATGACACATGACACATGACACTCGACAAAAGCATGGAAATTTTAATTTCTTTGCCGGATAACAAATCTCTTGCCTATAATAATATATGTACTATACTTTAAACATGCCACGTGTCGTGTCTTGGGTAGAGACGAAAAGGCATGTGGACTTCACCATTCACAGTCACGTTTCTAACTCGTGATTATGTCCCTAACAAGGAGGAATTACAATTATTGGTTATACCACTTTACTGTCTTTTGTACTAGTATGTAATAGATTTTTTTTTTTTTTTTTTTTTTTTTGTTAAACTTAATCAACATTCACAGTAACATGTCATAATCTATATTAAACATAATTAAAACTAAATAAAGTTATGTCGGCAAATCATTTTTTATTAATACAATAATAAATATTAGTACAGTATAACTTCTAAATCGAGTGTTTTGTTTTTATTTGAATTTTTGAAAAAAAAAATTACTTGTTCTACCATCATCACCATGTACCATTTTAATTAATTTGTTGGATATCTTAAATGTATAAAGAGAAGTTATTAAACATTAGTACAGTATAAATGCATAATTTACTTAAGTAAATTCATTTTACCAAGAAATTTGTAGTCTAATGATATTTCATCTATTTTTCAAAGTGGATGATGAAAGTTTATGTCGGTTTTGATTATTCCCGACTTGATCTGATTTTTCTCCTTCATTTGATTTTGTGCCGGTTTTGGATGGTTTTTTCCCTTGTCGGAACGCCTTGTGGATGTACATTTGGAACTGTTACTTTGATAATGGGTAGGTCTTTGGGTCACTCCTGTTGTTACATTTCTCCCTTAGTGGTTTATGTTGCAGAGTTTTGGCTCTTATTCTCAACAAATCTGGAGTCTGTTCTTCATTTTTTTTTTTTCTTATTTTGCTTCATGATTTGTATGCATTTTTTTGACTTGGCTCTTGCCTCTGTACCGGCATTGATGGCTTGGCCTTTGAACCTTAATTTGCAATTATAAAAAATAAAAAAAAAGATTTCCAAATAGCCAAAGAAGTGTGTCTGTGTGAGTTTCTTGAAAATAAAAAAAAGTGAATTCATTTATACTCATATAACGTTGTATATAAGTGGTTTATGATCGACATGGTATCACTGAAACGCTAGTCTTTCTATCTCCTCCTACAAGAATAACTTGGTAAAACTAGATTCCACTATTTTGTTATTGTCACTTCTTATTCCTAATACAATAATTTTACATCTTGAATGCAACAACTACGTTAACATATTAAGAATTTTGAATTTAATGATACTATAGCCAAGCTACAATGGTAGAATACAATATAATATATCACATAAGTGTTATATCATCAATATAAATGTGTTTCGTAAATATAATTGTTTAAAAGCTGTTATATGAATGTTGTATTTTATGACGCAATTTATATGGCTGATTTATTTTTTTATTTTATTTTTTTCAGTGCTGTAACATCAGTGAATTCCCTGAAAAAGAGGGAATCATATTTATAACATGGTAAACAATTTGTCACTTTCCATCACTTTTCACCATAAAATATATAACTAGTTTATATAGATGATCTTATTTAATTGGGTAATTGTATGTCAGGGTGACGAAACCCATAGCAAAGCAACCAATATAGAATTTCTCAAGTACAAGTTTTATTTATTTATTTTTAACAACTAGCTGGTAGAACATAATCTGGAAACATTAATTTATTGGATCTGTTTTACGACACACTATTATTCTACTACTAATTTTGTTTGCAAGGTACTTTATACACTATTATGTAAGATGTTAGCTGCGGTATATATGAAACTCAAGTGTCTATCCTATATATATATATATATATATATATAACTCATAAGTCTCTCATTCATCAATGTCGGCATGCCATTTCATCACTAATGACTCTTATATTATAGAATAATAATTGTTAGATCTAATTGTCTAAATCAGGAAAAACTAGTCAAGGAATGAAAAACCCGACAAGTCTTTTTAGGTTAAACTATTAGGTCAGAATAGCATTCTCCGACATAATGTATACAAAGTAATTTGATTGATCATATGGTTTAACACTTCAAACTACAGTTGTGTGGCATGTTGTTACTTGTTGCTGTAAATTATATTCCGTCTCTAACTAAATCCGAATCTTCTGCTGTAAAATTTGATGTTATCATGTTTTTAACACCTTACATCTATTTTTACTTTTTTTACACGGAATGTAACATTTTGAACTGATCGATGTAACATGTTAAAAATAATTATATTGAAAAACAAAGGTAACGTGTTAAAAGTGTATAACACAATACGGTGGAGGTGAGGCTCCTATGTATATATCACATGGTGTTGCATATTGAGACGTACACACGAAGGCCCACTTTGTCACAACAAAAACAAACACATTTCTTTAAAGCCCACTTGGGATCAAACCCCAAGTTGGGAACACAAAGAAAAACACATACAACTATGTGCTTTCTCTCTCCTATGTTCTCTCTCTCTCACAGAAACAAAAACAAAAACAGCAAGCCCAGTCCACTGCTTTCTCCAATGCACTTGTCTTCTTCATATCCAACATCACTGTCTATGTTATTGTACGCTCTCTTTCTCGTCCTCAGTTTGTTGTGGTCCTAACCTCTTCCTCTTTAAATCTCTCATTTCACTTTCTTCACAGTCTATATCGAACACAACTAGCATTTCTCTCTTCTTCTTCATTTGCCTATTTTTGGTTTCCATAAAGCTTGCTTTTCACTTGTGTCTTTTCAAGTTTCTCTCTTCCTTTTCATAGTACTAATATCGTTCAACCATTTACAAAGTACCAGCTCGATCAAAGCCTAAATTATTACTTAGTTTCACTGTGTGTGTATGTGTGAGAGAGAAAGAGAGAGAGAGATCATCATAAGTGTGTGTAGCAGCTATATACAAAATGTCTAGCAGAAGGTCGAGGCAGCCTGGAAGTTCAGCTTCAAGGATCACTGATGATCAGATCAATGATCTCGTGTCCAAGTTACAGCAACTCCTTCCTGAGCTTCGCAATAGGCGCCCAAACAAGGTATAATATATATATATATATATATATATATATACAAACTTCATATGTTTGTTTGTGTGTGTGTTTATAATATATATATATATGTCTGTGTAGTTTACATTTATATATACATATATATAATATATATACACATGCGGGTATATAAGAGTTGAGATTCATTCCTGTACAAGTATTGTACAGTATTCAAGGGCTGTGATTGAAACACCCACAAACACACACTAGTATGTATTTCAATCACAACTCTTGATTGTTGGTGGGTCTGGTCCTGGTCCGTGTGTACGTATATATAATTTTTTGTTGTTATTTAAGTTTGTATGTGATATATGTACCATATTGTAGCATTGTACTTGTACCACTTGTCAAGGTTTAATTATTACGTATAAACAGTACCCTATGAATTTTTTGTAGTCTGACCTGAACAAGTAGTAACATATAATAATACTCAAGCTGAAAAAAAAACATATAATATTCAAGAGGTACTCATATATATATATATATATATTGTATATAAACTCCTCTAGCTAACTGGCTATTATCTTCTAAAACAAATACATGTCATTATAGAAGTGTAACATTTATTTAAATTCTCTAACAATTATTGAGTTATCCTATATATTTACTTTGACCAAATGTAGTAGTTCAACATATGTTGAGAAAAGCTGGTCCACAAGTTCTGTCCAATCCTTCCTTTGATTCATCCATGCCGTGTTACTCTCTCTCACACTCACACTCACACACACACACACACACACACACATACATAGTTGGTCTCTTTAAGCACGTAATAATCGTAATTTTTTAAAGCAAGTTATTATTATTATTATTATTTTGAAAAAAAAATAATGGGTTGCGAATACATTATGTACACATCTTTTATAACTTAGATTTAGAGTTTTCAATACTGTAATTGGAGGTGAATGGTACTTCAAGTTCATTTGCATAGTGGGTTGCTAATATAATATGTGATTATATTAGTTGGTCTCCAAACTAAGTACGTAATTATCCTAAGTATTTTATTATTATTATTAGAATAGTGGGTTGCTAATATAATATGTTCACATGTCGTTTTTATAACTTAGTTTTAGTGTTTTCAATACTGTAATTGGACCGTTTGTGATTGGTTCAAGTTTATTTGCATGACGAGGACAAGATTAAACACACGCACGTACACACACAAGTGTTTAATCTTGTGCTCCTAATTGAGTTAATTAATGATGTTTATATATATATATATATAATTATATGTGTGTGTATGTGTAGGTATCAGCTTCTAAGGTTCTGCAGGAGACCTGCAACTACATTAGGGGCTTGCACAAGGAGGTGGACGACCTAAGCGACCGACTGTCCCAGCTATTGTCTTCCATAGATGCTGAAAGTCCAGAGGCTGCCATTATTAGGAGTTTGATCATGTAATCGTAGAAGACTATTAGTGTGCTCTACTAGTTCCTGTTTAATTTTGATTCTAGGGTTTGGTTTATTAGGCCAACCAAGTGATAGAACTTATATATATCTATATCTATATATCTAAGATGTCCCATGATGATGCATGGTGTAATTAAGTTGTATAATAAAAGGGCTTTTGTACTTGCAAAGCCTTCTCTATTAATGAAAGTTATTTTTCTTTGTTTTCACATTAATTAATACTGATTTATTAATTGAATAATATAAGACTTATATTTTCATGGAGTGCAATTAAATTGGTGTTTAGTTCAATGGATACAGATAAAAACAATATATATATATATATATATATATATATATAATAAAAATAAATAAATAAATAAACAACAACAACTGTTTACAGATTTGTCACTATAAAAGCCCTAAATCTTCCTTGCTGCAGACTGCTTCATCATGCTTATAACCAAAGTTTTGGATTGAATTGTATATGCTTCACATTTTCAGAAGAGTTACGAGAAAACATACAATACTTGGGAAATTTATTGTTTGGTATTTTCAACCAATACACATTCACTTTTTTTTTTTTCTTCTGAAAACGTATATCAAGGCAAATTTAGAGCTTTCATTACTTTGATTTTTTTGTCTTCTCAATTGCAGGTCAGAAAATATATGAATTTAACGGTCAGGATGTGACTACTTAGTTTTGAATAGTTGTTAGTTACACAATAAATGTATTACGCGTGTTACCTTCAAAATATGAAAAGACGTTTAAATAAGTAAGAGGTGAGTGATATGACGCATTTTGTGCCCCTGAAATAGTGTACTAGAGAAGATTTTATTCATACTTATTACAGAAATAGGGAATAATATATATTTAAGAAAACAATAGACATTTCAAACATTTTCTAAATTTTTTTTTATGGAACTCCAATATCATCTCTTGAAAATTTATGTGTACATGATTACATCTGTCATATATTCAATGGATGTATTGTTTGCTATATCAAGCACCATACACCAAACAAAATGGGGTCCGAAATTGACTTGATGTAGAATAATAAATTCGAAATGTTATTTCATATGTCAAACCAAATAAGGTTTGTAATTGAGAGTACAAGTTAAAAAAAAAAAAAAAAAAGAAAAAGAAAAAACTGAATGTTATGGACTGAGGTGTAATAAAGTGTGTACAATTACCAGATTTTGGCAATCATTATAATTATTATTAAATTTATTGAGGAGGATGAAGAATGTACGGAGGAAGGCCCAAGGCCTCAAGGTCCACACGAGCGGCAACAACCACAAACACAAAAGCAGCGAAGAAGAACATAGAATGAGTCAGATTGCTCTGAATTTAAAACTGAACTTTTAAGCTAATTTTTTTTTAATTTCAAATTCAAACTAATTCATTACTTTCAAACATAACATAAGGCAGAAAACACGTCCTATTATTATTATTATTATTATTATTTTAATGGAATTCCAATATCATCTCTTGAAAACTTGTAACTGTACATCTGTCACATATCCAATGCGTGTATTCTTTGCTAAATCAAGCACTGTACACCAAACAAAATGGGGTCAGAAATTGACTTGATGTAGAATAATGCATACGAAATGTTATTTCATATGTCAAACCAAATGACGTTTGTAACAGAGAGTATAAGTTAAAAAAAAGGAAAAAAAAAAACTGAATGTTATGGACTGAGGTGTAATTAAGTGTGTACAATTACCAGATTTTGGCAATCATTATAATTATTATTAAATTTATTAAGGAGGATGAAGAATGCACAGAAGACGCCTCAAGGTTCACACGAGCGGCAACAACCACATACACAAAAACGCTGAAGAAGAACATAGAGCGAGTCCATTGCTTTGAATTCAAAATTGGACTTTTAAGTTGAGTTTTCTCTAATTTCAAATAAAAATTGCTTTGTTACTCCCAAACATAACATAAGATTGCAAAATAACACAAAAATGGGTTACATTTCATTTTTATTTAATTATTTATTTTGCATGGATACTTTTCTAATGCAAATATTGGATACTACTATAAATTTGTAGGTAGAATGAAGATTTTAGTCAACAGACCTAAAACCTATCACCTATGTGATTCAAATGACAAGAAGATTAATAAGTTTTTAAAGATAAAGTATCAATCTTATTAGATCTAATAATAATTGTTGGATAAGTTAATAAGTATCAATTTCAAAGTTGATTGCACTATCCTCTCTCTTTCTCTAGTACTTCACTCCAACCGAAAAATAGAGAAAATGACAAGGGCTTTATCAGAAAATCCAGTGGTCTTATTCAAATACAACACCTAGATATTAGGGTTGAGGTGATTTGTAGATGAAGACATAAATTCATGGTTCAGCAGAATCTTTATCTAAAATCCTGTGGTTACCTGAAAAGGAGACCACAACCACAATCGGAATATTATAATATAGTCCTTGAACCATTCAAAACAATTTTAATATCATATTTGCCCTAGTGACTAGGATTCTTTTCATTTGTTTACCAACAACACAAAATTCCTGCAATGCATTTAAACTCATCAGAGAAATGATATTTTTGACGATTTTATTATTCTGACTTAAAATAAATTTAGGTAAAAATATAATATGTTATTATAAAATTTTAATTTAAATATGCATTATTAATTTTGTTTGTTTTCATAAAATAGGTTAATTTTTCTTTCTTTATTTATTTAGTTTTTCATGTGAAAAACGTATTATCTTCCTTTTCATTTTCACATTTTCTTTCGTGTACTCAAGTAGAAGAATTTGATTAGTATAAAATCTAGAAAAAAATTCCAATATTTTTCAATGTTTTGCAATTTTTCTTTAAATTCGTCTATTTATTTTTGTTTCTGGAGTCATATTAGTTTTGATCATTATATCAATAAACAAATGCCCATCTAATTATATATATGAGATGCAATCTTAAGTATTTATGCATTAGAGATCGAGATGCAATGCGATATATATATATATATATATATATATATATATATATATATATATATATATACAATTTGATATATATGGTGATTGAAACTTTAATAGCCAACAAAGATACCATATTAAGATGAAATCTAAAAAATAAACTGTAATTTTTTAAATAGTTAATTACCTTATATTTTAAAATGGGTCCATTATATTGACACATAAATAGCCATATAGACTCGGTGAAATAGTCTGTTTTTATTTATCGGGCTAAATAGCAGTACTCTTTATTTATGGGTCCGTTATTAATTTTTAAATTTTTTTTTAAAGGGTTTGGATCAGTTGGCTCTCCTAGCCGATGAATTTGGAAGATCCCAAATGGATCTATATTTCGGATCTATATTCCTTCCGTGTCACAAAATTTTGGTAATAGTTCTTAACACATATATTTGTTACCTAATTTCATTTCTTTTTCTACAAGAGACCAATAGACAATAGGTATTCACCTATTTCTCAAAAGGAGAGAAGGAAGGTAATAAGGAGAGTTGAAAGGAAAAAAGGGAAGTTGAACAAATGTAATTTTACTTGCTTGAGAATTCTCGGGGAAAAGCTTAACTGTATGTATGTTTATTATGCATTTATTGAATATAATCTTGGATGTTGGACCTTCAAATTTTTTTGAAGATGGAATTTGGGGTTTTCATTTACACAAGCACAAATGGTTTGATAGCAATCCGAGTTGTGAGTATTGCTCGACAGGACTTAATCTCTCATAGCATACTCTATATAACATACTTTCTCTGTAAATTTTCTTTATAGGGTTTCTTTCTCCGTGTTTCTATCTTCTATATCTATTTAGACTTTCTCCATAAGTTGTAGAAGGTGAGAAGTTGACAGAGATTATGTATATATCAAAAGGACATTTATGAGAATGAAAATTGTAGAAACAAAAAATTATGTAGTTTATGGTTATTTTTGTAATTTCATTTTAAGAGAGAACGAGAGTGGAGTGCCTACGAATATTGGTGGAGTGCTAATATCAACTTCTTCCTCATTTTTTTTTTTTTTCTCTGCTATACTTTCTTTCTTTTTTTCTCTCTCAAAAAAAACAATTTATTTCATACTTATAATTTTATCTATGGTAATCAAAAAAGATAATTTATTGACTTTTTTTATTTTTTATTTTTATACAATCAAAATAGATAATTTATTCAACAAAGTTAACTTTTTTTTTTTAGATAATATTTTATGGTTCCTGACTAACTTCCTGTCAAAAGAAATAATTAATTCAATAGAAATAACTTTTTTTATAATCCACTATTTTTCATTTTTTTTTTTTTTTTGGTTCTTGACAAAAGAAATAAATTTTTTAATGGTAGCTTTTTTCTTTTGGTCCGGTCAAAAGAAGCAATTTATTCAACATAATTTTTTTTGTCGTGTCAAAAGAGACTTAAAATATTAAACATTAGAGATAAAGAGACAAAATCTGAAATGACAATTGTGTCATTTAAAATGAAATAATTATTTAGGGTTAGAATTAATATTTCATTTAAAATTGTAGTGCAAACGTTAAAAATTGGAGTATTAAGAAAAATAAGATTAGTAATAAACATGTGAGGAGAACACTAAATATCTCATTTATGAATGATAAAATTAGAGAAAGTAGGCTTAGGTGGTATGGTCATATTCATCGTACATCTAATGATATATAGTACTATATGATGCAATTATTTACCTAAAAGGTAAGTAACAAAGGGCCGACCGAAAACCCTACATAATTTCAGCCGGGCCATAAAGCATTTGGTTGGAATGGATTAAATTTTATTTAATTTAGAAAAAAATTGAAGCTTGTGAAAAATAAATATGTCTTGCAGATGTCTCGATAGTCGAGTTTTTAGTGTCTTCAGTAAATTTTGGAGTGTAAGGCTTCAACTCTCGCACCTACTAATCTAATTTCTAACTTTTTTTGTTTTGTAAAAAAAAAAAAATATAATAAAAAATATAAATATGACTCAGATGGAGTTGGAGAAATTTTTTTTTTGGTTAAAAAGTTGGAGAAATTTTTGCAGTAAAGGGCAGCAAACATTGGTACGGTGTTGGGGTCATGTTGTGATTGAGTAACTAGCTGCCAACTTCTCCTCTCCCATCATACTTACAACCCCTCTATTATCATATCCTCCTCAATTGACACCTATTGCACTGTAACTTCTTTCTTTTCTATAAATGTTGTACAATTCTAGTAAAATTGGTGCATAATCGAAGCACAAGTGATTGATATGTGTACTAAAAGTGACACACACACGTGTGTGTGTGTGTATATACATAACAAATTATGAAAGTGTGGGGAAGCTGAATATTCTATCAAATTATTAACTATGATGGAATTGAAAGTTGTGTATAAAATAATAAAATAAAAATAACAGTGAGGTCAAAATTGGTGTATATACAAAAATCATCCTAAATAAATTGAAGCCAAATTTTAGTTCCACTTGATTATCGTCCTGAATAATAGGTTATAGCACAAATTATGAAAACCGTTTGACAAGAAAATTATTATATGAATAATTCCAAACATAGCTTTAAAGTGAAATACATGTATTAATATAAAAATAGAACTAGTATATTGTTATCCAATTTGAAATCTTTATTCAAAATTTCAATATTGTGAGTGGAATATTGAAATTTAAAATAAGTAAAACTCTTTGATGTTTAATTCATTAAGACACTTGCGCCATTCAATCACATCAGTTGCCATTTTTTCTACTCCTATATGAAAGAAATTAAAAACTTAAAAGAGATCATAATTTATTAGACTATAGGGACAACCACAGAATTCCATGTCGGCTATTGTTGCCTCATTAAACAATGTCAGTACCACCCAGCACCAATGATATGCTGGGTGGGAAAGAAAAAAAAGTAAATGGCTCTTGCACCGCCAAGAGAAAAGTTGAATGAATGAAAAAGGTCAAAAAGAAAGAATGGATTTGACATTTCAGAGAAGAGATTATCATATATATATATATATATTCCCTCTGTTTTATATTAATTGTTCAATCCAAAAATTTTAATTCACTATTAATTATTGTTAAATTTTAATTCACTATTAACTTTTATTTTTTATTTTTTGGGATTATTTTTAGTTATATTCTTTTTATATATTTATATGTTATCTATATCCCATATTATATGTCTATTTTAATAATTTTGACTTACAAAAATTGTGAATCAAAATTTTTCAAAAAGAACAACTAATATGGGACAGAAGTAGTATTTTATTCGGTTGAATAGAAGAAAAGGGAATAAATTTATAATTTTTTATGTTCGTTAAAAGAAAAATGAAGAATTTTTTTTAATTATTTTTATCATTATATTCAATAATATTTGGATAATATTTGCCTACTTACGAGGAGAATAAATATATAATTTTTTATGTTCGTTAAAAGAAAAACAAAGAAATTTTTTTAATTGTTTTTATCATTATATTCAATAATATTTAGATAATATTTGCCTATACTTTGTTTTATCTTTTTGTTCAGGGAGTGAATGAGAAGGGGGATCCAGTCGAAAAAAAAAAAAAAAAAAAAAAAAAAAAAAACAAGAGTAAAAATTTTAAAATAAAATAATATTATAAGATACAAACAAAGTTTTGGATGATAAATAGAAAGGAGAACTATAAATGTAATAATAAGAAATAAAAAAATAACAATTTATCCTACAATTAAGAAATCATTTATCAAACCATGTGAATCAGATTTTATATAATTAGATGTACTTTAAATAAAAATAATTGATAAGTATACATAAGAATTACACATTAAACCATGAAAGATAAATTAAAGTCAAAACTTTCGGTATTTGCAGATTCGGGTTTTAGCAGAGTAGTTTGAGAGAGGGAAATAGATGGAGAGAGTTAAATTATGATTTGATTTTCATCCTTTCGGTTGACCAGGCAAGCATTCAATTTTTTTAATTTTCTATTTAGGGACACTTGTCATATTGCTTTTGCGCCACATTAGGGGTAAGCATGAACTTCCTACTCACTGGTGAGTAGGCAAGTATTGTCTATAATATTTATAATATTGTAATTTAATTTATAGAGGATAGTACTGTAATTTAAAACTTGTATAATTTAGGATAATATTTAATTTAAAACTTTTATAATAGTTTATTTGTCTTCCTTCTCTTCTTTTGTTCATTTTTTGGCGTGTCCTGCTATTTAGCCCGACAAATAAAAACCTATTATTTCACCGAGTCTATGGCTATTTATGTGTCAAATATAATGGGAGCCATATTAAAATATAAGGTAATTAATTATTTAGAAAGTTACAATTATTTTTTTAGATTTTATCTTAATCTAGTATGTTTGTTAGGCGATTAAAATGTCAATCACCATATATATCAAATTGTGTATTTATTATGCACATCGCATTGCATCCATATAAGAACTTTCGTGATACTTTAGATATCTCCTATATATAATTAGATCGTGTATCTTGGTTATATATAAAACATTGTGTTTTTTTTTATCATTAATGTACATCAATTACTTTGATAAACATTTATTAATGGTTATAATGATAAAAACTAATGATATATCTTATCCCCAAAACAAAAAAATAAGAAGAAGAATTTTTTTTTTTAATTGTAAAGTATTGAAAAATTGTAAAACATTATAATTTTTGTTGTAAATTTTGTACAAATCAAATTCTTATTTTTGAGTATCTTGAAACTTGTTGTGAAAACGACAAAAAAAGAGAAGAAGATGATACAACCATAAATGGAAAATTAAAAAATAAGGAGAGGGGCTATGAAAAATTGAAAAATCAGGAAGGAAAAAGAGACGTATTTTATAGAAATAAATAAGAGTACTAATGATGCCTATTTAAGTTAAAATTTTAGAATAACCACGCCATATTTTATCTTCTTCGATTTTAAGTCGGGTATTAAAGTCGTCAATAATATCATTTTCCTTCTTATTTTTTCTCCACACCTCTTCCTTGTTTTCTACTAAACACATCACAAAGACATCATTCTGAGTGATGAAAAAAATTTGAGTCATCGTAATTCTCATGTTTGGTGTGTAATTACGATGTCTCGATAAGCTAGTGAATTCGTGTTTCTTGTGAATTTTGGAGTGTTAGGCTTAAACTCTCTGTATTTATATACTAATCTAACTTCTAACACTTCTTGCCTTTAAAAAAAAAAAAAAAAAAATTTGAGGACAAAATATTAATAAGTGAAATATTCATTGTATTGAAAATAACTTTAATAAATTAAAGAAGTAAATTTAAAATATATTTGAATAAATTGGTTAAAATAGTTTTTTTTTTTTTTAATCCTTTCTTTTTCCTTGGTAAATTTATTTAACCTATTTACTTACTACATGAACAGCCGTGTTACGATGCCACGGAGCCCAATGGACTAACTTTACCTTCTAAAAATAGAAGATATCTTTGTGAAAATAAATATACCTTAGACATAATGCTAATGGATTGAGTTGGATCAATATTTTTTTATAGAATAGTTGATTTAGGAATTATCAATGAGCGGACTAATATTTTTTTGGATGGACTAATATTAGTAATAATGATAGTGATAATAATAATAATAATAATTTTTTTTTTTTTTTTTTTTTTTTTTTAAGACTGTGCTAAAATTAGGTATAGTCGGACCGGGTGAACTTGAGCACACCCAAGCTCTCCCATGAATCCGCAATGTATCAAGCACAACAATGGTGACGGGTGTAGGGCACACCATGTTGTGATTCCAGTAACTAACTACCAACTTGTCCTCTCCATCACAGTTCAACCCCTCCATTATCAAAACGTATTCACTTGACATGTTTTGCACTGTAACTTCTTTCTTTTCTAAAAACGACATACGACTCAAGTAATTTATTTTGCACCATCATAGTAAATTCGGTGTATAGTCCAAGTAGAAGTGGTCGTAAGCAAAGTAAAACTGGACCATAAACAAATCATTATTACGTTACATCTCGGAATATCATACATTGGACAGAGTTTTTTCCGATTTTAATTTTATGAAGTGGATTTGCAACTTTACCAAAACACACTTTTTTAATTAAATTTCTACTTCTAAAAGTGTATTTTTTATTTATCAAATATTTTCAAATTCAACACGATTTTACAAGGTACAAACGCAATTCAAATAGATTCTTAATGTTCTAAATTATTATTTTAATTATTAATCAAACTTAGAGAATTGACTTGAAGAAAGACTTGGAATTAGATAAGAATACATTTTTATATTGATATTGATATTTAATTCATTAATACACTTAGGCCACGCTCAAATCACATCAATTGTCAATTTATTTATTTATTTATTTTTGTGAAAGAAATAAAAAACATAAAGAGGTAGCACAATATGTCTAATAGGGACAACCGTTGGATGAGGTGACCGCACTTCTCAATCACACACAATTCCATGTCGGCTACAGCTGCGTCATTAAAACTATGGTAATACTGCTAAATTATTAACTCATTTGGTATTATATTTATGTCTATTTGTGTGATGGAATTGTCTGACCTAATTACTAGTGTATAAGACGATTTAAATCGATTCTATTACAAACTTATTTTAATGTATTCAATAGTTAAAAGCAATTTTGAAAATCATTTTCTCATTTGTAATGTTCACAATATAATTTAAAATAAATAAAATGACAAGTAGTTGGAGGGTTAGGTCTCACTTTCAGATCCTGTATCACAGCTCAAAAATAAAATAAAAATGATACTAATTTTTATCCCTTTTTGGGTTGCGGGTTGATATGCCGATCATTGAGATAAATAATTTAAAAAGGATGAACTATTCTTATTTATTATTGCCTAGAGTCTTTACTAAACACCATTTATTGAAAGAAATTGCACAAAACACCAATTATTGTTTGTGTATAAAGAAATAATAAAAAATTCCTGACTGTTAGTTTTTTTTTTCTTTTTTTATTTATGAAAATGCAATATATATAAACTAGAACAGCAGATGATTGACATCATCTGTTATATGTATAGTAACAAGCCAAGAAGCCCAAGTTTCCCATTGTATGTTAACGGCTTTTTGATCAGGAGCCCATTTACTCACAACATTAGCAGCCCTACGAAAAATAGAACAATAAAATCTGGGTCATACCTGAATTGCACCACGAGTCAAAAGGGACTAAGTCCTAATATAGCCAGCCCAAATTTGTTCTATAATGGACTGAAAATTGAAGCCCAGCCCATTCAGCGTAGGTTTGTCTGTTGGACCTTCAGTACACGTGTCACTCTCACACACGTCTATGTCATGGTCTTAACTAATAAGGGTCCCACAGATTATGACTCCCCACCAAGAGGTTAATTAAAAAAAGGTAATTATTCTTAATCAGAAAGGAAAGAGTGATCTACACATTGGACGATTCACAAGCGCCACACGTGTTTCCAGATTTTAATGACATCCATCATCCGAGAATATATGGGTGGGTGACAGTGATTGGTTCTCTTTCTCTTCTCTCTCTCTCTCTGTGGGCTTCGTGGACTCCCAGAGTTTCAACCTCTGATCGGAAACAGGTAAGCATAGTAGTATTATTGATCTATCATTAGATTTGTTTTTTCATTTCATAAAGTTTATGACTTTTATCTTATTTGTATTTTAATTTTCTTGGGTAAAATATAGAGTGATTGAAGTTTTTTGGATTAATAAATTGCAATTGCACTGTAAATTTAGGAACCCATTGCGAACAACTGTTTCTAATCTCTCTCTCTCTCTTTTTTTTCTTTTTTTCTTTTTTTTTATAAATAATTTGCAGATTTCTATATTAAGTAGATAAAATCTGTGTCATTTCACATTCACTGTTTCATCTGTAAGTGGAATTGTTGTTTTAGGGAATATCTTTCCTGCAAAAATGGTTTTGAGGGGTTTATTGGTATTTAATTGTACAACTTTGGAAAATAATAGTCATGTTTAATCACTTAGTATAAAATCTATGTCATTTCACATTCACTATTTCATCCTGTAAGTGGATTAAATCTCTCATGCAAATATTTCGTTTCTAGGGTTTTATTGATCTTAATTGATATTCAATTGTAAAACTTTGGAAAAGAATAGTCGTGTTTAATCCTATAGCTTTGGAAAACATATTAAGATTGATAGGGAAGAGCTCAAAAAGGCTCTATTTTTGTCTTTGGGATAAAATAGTCATTTTAGAGAAGATGAATTTTGTGGTACTTCAACCGGGTGCATTTGGGCAAAAGTTGCCATGAGAATGTATTGTTTGACTTTCATATATCACTTGCTCTAGAAGTTATGCTTTTGCTTAAAGAAGCTTTTATTAGGCAGCCCTTTTTGATTGTTCTAAGGCCTTTCCTTTATTTTTACTTTTTACTTTTCATTTTTATTTTATTCTTCCTGGAAGAAAATGTTGTGTCATGAATATTAGAAAATTCTAGTGTTATGTTCTTCGACAAGTTTAGTTGACAGTTTCTGAAAACTGTTATGTGAAAACTCAGTTAAATAAGGGATGTTTTCACAGAACTGGTCTTTGTAGTTCTCTGAAAACAGTTTTATGTTTTCCGAGTTCTTGAGAACTGTTTCTAAAAAAAACTTAACCAAACAGACCCTTACTGTCTTAGTTTAGAACTGTCCAATCTTTGCATCATTGCACGGATATTAATACCTTCATTTTACTTTACATGTTTTTAAATTATGAATTTTAAAATCTCAAGCTAATATGGAAAGATCATTTTGTTTTCAGTGGAAGGCATATGATAGATTTCAATGGACATTAGTGTCAATTTGTTATGATTGTTGCAGTATGCCCATGTATGGATAATGTGAGGCAGTGCCCACTTGGAGAGATGGACCTTAGGATCCTCACCCATGTCAGGCTTTGCAAGAAGAGGATAATACTTGTTATCTCTTTCTGGCATATCTGTTATCTTTCCTATTCCTCTAGTGTGGCCTTTTACAAGCAAGAAATTAAACTTTGTCTGAAGAAGTGCTGATATTGATAAAATTGTTTTTGAATTGATTAAACTCATCTTTATTATGTTAGTTGTTGACCATTTTTGCTTCAACAGGTTCACTAAATAAGGCAACCTTTTGTTGGTTAGACTTGGAACAATGTACCCGGGTGGTTATACTGCAGAAGTAACAACCCTGTCACCTAGAGCAACAGAGAAGGATGTTTATGATTTTTTTGCTTACTGTGGTGCAATCGATCACGTGGAAATCATCAGGTAGTTTTCAAAATCTCTCAGTTTCTGGTTACTGAATTTTGGTTTACTGTTCAGGTTAATCTCGATAACAACATAGTTCTGATCATAATTTGATATAAAACACAATGTGGAGTCCGGAATCATTGCATTATATGCTTTTGGCTGTCTGGCTTTACCGATGGTTATCCGTATTTTTTCAATTTCTCAATTTGGGAAGATTGACATGTCTGTTCAGAGTCTGGTGCCTCTTCAAATCACATATTTTTTTTTCATCTAGGGTATGAGGCTACTAAAGCAATGTGACCATTACACAACTTATGATTTCAAATCTAAGTTAAAATTTCATGAAAGGATACGATGTTATTGGTGTGCTTTCATTTGTGAATTGTGATTACCTATGCAATTTGATTTAGCGGACACATTAAATATATTGTATTTAAGCACAAAATAAAATATAGAATGGAGGTAAATTGAATTGGCACGTGACAACTAGATGCCCTCTTAATAGAAAAAGTTTATCTGAAACATCCAATTTTAGTCAACTACATAAGAAATAGGAAATGATGGATCACTAAAGATGTATGGAGTTTCATTGGTTGCTCAAATCGGCCTTGCTTTGTCACCTTAACCAATTCTTGAACATTAGTACTTAAAACCAAGATAAAAAGGATCAACACACCGATTGCAGTTATAGTGCTTGAGATGCATTTCATTTTATGTCGTCTAGTGGCTGTTATTAGTAGTAGAGGTTCCATGATATGGGGCACAGGTGACTTCCTGGTTTCTGTTGGTAAACTATGTTCTAAACAATTCGGATACATCACATTTCTGATTGAGAGTTCCTTTTGTCAAAAACAGATCTGGACAATATGCTTGTACTGCCTATGTGACATTTAAAGATGCTTATGCTCTGGAAACAGCTGTCTTGCTCAGTGTAAGTTTTCATTTACATCTATGGTAAGAAAATGTAAGCGTACTTGTAATGTTCGTGAAGGAAACAGTTCTCAAGATGCTTTCTTTAGCTAACTCAATAAGTTAAATAACTCACTTGACCTATAAAAAGTAGCATTTATAATGCTGCGGCTATAATTAAAAAAATTATTTGATCTTGTCTGCATTTTGATTTGATTCTGACTATTGCTCCAATATTAGTATGTCCTGTGCTCTTTTTGGAAATAATTTAGGCTGTGTTTCAAACAACTTTTAAGGGCTTCTTGATTGCCACCAAAATAGTATAATTAATCGTTATTAATGACATTTTAAGAAAGAGAAAATGCTAAAATTGTGTGTACGCTAGTGAAGAGTCAACTGAATACTTCTCTTTGAACCTACAAGATTGGCCCCTTCTTGACTTTTCATAAATCGGTTCAAAAAATATTTTCTTCCAACTACCATGTAGCCTTTTTTCTAAATAGTTCAGCTCTCAACGAGACATCGTCAAGAAACTTATACATAGACTGATAGAGGTCACTTTGATTTCATTATTTCAACAATTTTATTTTATTTTATTTTTATTTTTTTCTAATAAAAGGAATAAATATGTTTCTTTCACTCATTATCATAAAGTAAAGTGTAATACCTACATGTTCTGCCTACATGGGATATTGGGAGAGAAAACACTGTAAACAAACACAACATTTGGTAATATTTTGTGTTTACATTGAATTTCCATGTATGGAAAAAGTTTGGGTTTGGATCAAATCAGTTGGTTGCCCTCAATTAAGCTTCTCAGAACCTTTTAGCATGACTTTGGTTTTTATGTTCTCATTAACTGTTCTATGTAAACTATGAACACTACATAAATATAAAAATATTTCATTTTATTTTCCATAATACTTGAAGTCAGCATTGTTTCTTTAGCATTTAAGGTGAGTTTTGCTTATTTAAGATCATCATCAGGATTAATACACATTGCAATGATCTTACTGAAGTTTGGAGTTTAGTAATTAAAACAACAGATATTATTCATTTTTGCGTTTTGTTAAGATGTTCCAGTTGCTATGATGGAATACTCCAACTTTGTATCCCATAGCTCTCTCTCTCTGTAAGGTAGGTAACTTTTTTTTTTTTTTTGATTAGTCTCTCTAAGGTAAGTACTGGAGTCCAGTTAATGAAAATATTAGATCTAGTATTTGATTTGCTTAACTTTCCTACCGTTATTACAGGGAGCTACTATTGTAGATCAACGTGTATGCATATCACGCTGGGGGACATGCATTGATGAATCAGACCTTTGGAACAACCCTTCATGGAAGCCACAAGATGAAACTAGCTCAACGGTATTCAATTCTGTTTCCACTATTTGTAGGTGTTTGTTTCATATTCTGTAGTGTAAAATTTTATTTAATACAAAAGATGTCAACTAGCCTGTTGGTAAAGTTTTCTGGTTGTCATACTTCATATCTGATTCAAGGTTTCCTAAAAGTTTGAACTTCGTTGCTGACAGCTAATTATTTGGAGCCATATTTGTCTGGGGCAGTGATTATAGGAAGACTTGTGTAACTTTTGCATCTTGTCAACCTGGATTGCTAGCATACAGACTCTGTATTGGAAAAAAAAATAATTATTGCTTCACAGAATTCCATAGGAGTCGGAAAAGAAGTATCTTCTTATATACTACCTAAGAGAGATTCAGGATTTTAGAATCATTTCATGTCGTAATAATTCAAAGTTTAGGAGTAATTATGTGGAGTACTCAGAAAAATAAGACCACTATTTGATGTTTTTTTCTGAAGTTCAAGCAAACCCGCACACACCCACTATATTTTGCCCCTACAGGGGCTCGAACATGCAACGTCCCCTTTGGGGAGCAGAGCTTATACCATCCAGGCTAATGCCAATTGGTACCACTATTTGAGGTTGGTCCAACTATTATTTTATTTTTATATTTTCCTTTTTTATGTTTGGCCCACTATTGCCTTATGGGTATAGACCTCAATTTGACCATATTTGTAGACAGTGATTATTTTCAGTATTGAACGTGTGCTCTCACACTACATTTGCATCCGTAATTGCGAAATTTAAATTGGATACATATGTAGCATGAATTTGATACAAAAAACATGTCATTTTAAATTCTAGGTGAAGGGAAATTCCTTTCATTCTAAAGTTGTTTATTGTCTTATTAAATCAACCAATTTATCCCATCTACTTATTGGTATACTACATTTTCTATTACCTTCTTTTGGGTACTTGACATGCCTTAAACTTTTCTGTTCTCAATATTAGCAGGCGATTCAAGCAAGGCAGTTTGTTTCTACTCCTGGGGAAGCTGTAACTGTGGTCAAAACCATGGTAGCAAAGGGATATGTATTGGGTAAAGATGCATTAACCAAAGCCAAAGCCTTCGACGAGTCTTATCAAGTCTCAACTACTGCAGCAGCCAAGGTTGCAGAGCTTAGCAATAGAATCGGGCTCACTGACAAAATTTATGCGGGCATGGAGGCTGCTAAATCTGTGGATGAGAAGTACCATGTTTCAGATGTCACTAAGACAGCTGCATCGTATACATGTACGGCTGCATTATATACAGGTAGAACAGCTGTAACAGCTGCGACTGCTTTTGTTAACAGCAGTTACTTCGCCAAGGGAGCTCTTTTGGTCTCAGACGCCCTCAACCATGCAGCCAAGGTTGCAGCTGATTTGGGTACCCGTGGTGTTCAAAAATGAAACTTTTCTGTCAAAAAGTGGTTTTATTTTGTAGTGTTTCTCAACTTCTAGATTGTTTACGTCTTTTTCTTACGTATAAATAGACTTCTGTTGTCTTGCCGTTTAGTATCTTATTTGGTAATTAGCAACTTGATGCCTAGTGCTTAGAATGACTTCGAATGGTGCAGATGGCTGTTAAATCTTGAATTACATTTTGGGGTTCATTTTAGCATTGGGCAGCTGGAGGCCTTTCATTGCATAACTTGGAGATATAGGGGTTAACATCGTTCAGTTGGTGATGCAATGGATGATTACGATCTAAGATGAGGCTTTCTTCTACTCTTAGGCACACTGTTATTTGTATTAAAACGTTTAAAACAAACCCTGAATCTCTTGACCCATATACATGCACCCATCTCTATTTTCTCCTGGGGAAATCTTTTGTATTACCACTGCTTAGCTTTCCATTCGCCCCTGACCGTCATTCGCCCCTGACCGTCAAATGAAATGTGAATCACCCGTCCTCCTCTCTTTGAAACAAGGGACACATCGAACATAAAATCTTTTCTTTTCATTTGTTCTTTTGATTTCATAGTACTTTTTGCCACACTAATTACTCATTCTAAAAGCTAGGTTAAGTTTTGACACTCTTCAGTGTGTTAGTGAATCCTGAATGAACTGCAAAACAGAGGACTGGTCGTTTTTCGTTTTTTCTAGTACATGTGATGTGTATTTTCCAACAGAAACTGTTTTATTATGCCCATTTATATCTTATTTTTAAAATTTCTTACTTTTCAATATGTTCATTCCAGACGAAGTAGTTAATTTCATATTAAAGAGGTAGGAGCAGCTTCTTAATGCTTACTGTTTTCTGTCACCTGACTCACATATGTAATCATCAAACTTTTAAATGCTATTTATAGGTATATGTTCTGGTTCTACAAAGTTCGACATCAATCTCTGTTTCATGCTAATGTTCTGGCACCACAAGTTACATTTTCTCGGACTTCTTACAAATATATATACCTTCTCTATAGCAGATTGATATAAACCCTTAATGGGAACAGATACAAACACATTAATGTATTGTTGAGCTTTAATGGGGCCTTAAACCCAAAGTTAGCACAAGCCATGAATTGCATTGTACTACTACCACGAAGATGAATGAATCTGTACATTGAAGCAGTCACATGTATTTCATAGGAAACGGTTTTTCGTTGCTCGTGTATTTTTTGGCTCCATTATTGCTTCCATTTGTGACCAGACCCTACTAAATATGATTGATTTCATTGACATTGTCATGTAGCATGTTGTGTTTTTCTGGTTCAAGCCCCAAATGGATATGGGTAGGGGATGAGCAGGTAAAAACTGAGGTGACTGCATAGTTGGCACAAATTGCTTGTATTATACTTCTTGTACTTTAGTGGCAACACCTTCTTGTTAATGGCACCATATGAATTATGAACCAGTGGTGATCTTTCTAAATACATATTTGGTTTTGTACCATGGACTTTTATATCTCCCAGATCATTGTGTGTCCCATCAGTCAATTCATGTAACAACCAGGTCAACAAGTGTATCTTATGTGATATTACATTTGAAGGATCCTAATTCGTGTGATTCATTCATACATGTATGAGTTGAGATTCGTCAGATGCAATATAATAAGGTATTACATTTGATAGATTTCAACGCGTGAATACGCACACCACGTGTGAAAAGTTGGGATCTGTCGAGTGCAGTACAACACGTACTGCTCTCCTATCTTGAATAACAGCTTTAAAAGATTTTGTTCATCACATGTTTAACAATTGAATACAAATGTGAATATTCACACGTGCATGAGATAGAATTCATCAGATGTAATATAATACGATACTACATTTGATAGATATCAGTCATTACACATACTTCGAATGCATCACATACGGTTATCTTATCTTACACAACAATTTTAAAATTTTTTGTATACCATACTGTTATCCTATCTTAACAGCCTTCAAAGATTTTGTTCTTTCACACGCTTAACAATTGAATGCTCTTTTCTAACTAGAGAGGTTGCACTAAGATAATGGCTTCAGACAAGTCCTTAATTTGGACAGATATTTCATCAATCAAATGAATGTTAATAATATTTTGGTATTTAAATAAGAGGTTGAGAATATTTAATTGTTTTGTTGTTGCATTGTAGTTATCAAATGGAATGGTATGCTTGGTTGATTTTGATAGCATTGAGGACAACCACACCTTTGCCACATAGTTAAACAATTGGCACCGACTGCGTCAAACATAACTTGCCTTGAATGGGATTTACCTAATTTGTTGAAAATCTACTTAGTCGTATCTCTTTCCATTTTGTTAAGATGTACTATTATAAATATAAATAATATGAGCAAGTGGTTAATTGAATTGGCATGTCACCGGTATAATTGAGTTTAAAATAAAGAAGTGAAGATTTTCTTGTCAACCAACTAGACATTCCTGTGCCATTTTGTTTCTCTTCTTTTGTTAGGAAGGCCTATGCTAAATTTAATACATTAAATTACGAAGTTTAGTGTAGGCTAGGAAGGCTTATGGGAATGCTTGGTTGGTTTTCTTAATCTATGAGTCCGAATACAAGTGATGGTTTACAGCGTATACAAGTGTCTGATGTAGTACAACACTCGTGTTATACTGTATTAGACATCGAACAATACTCGTGCTATACTGTACCTTTGAGTCATGACT
Organism: Cornus florida; assembly: GCF_030987335.1. Taxonomy (NCBI): domain Eukaryota; kingdom Viridiplantae; phylum Streptophyta; class Magnoliopsida; order Cornales; family Cornaceae; genus Cornus; species Cornus florida. The sequence continues at coordinate 6,505,477 of NW_026775577.1, read as the reverse complement.
ATGTTAAAAAAAATTGCGACTAAGCAAAGAAAATAACATTTTTTCTAATATACTAAATACATTAGGTCTGAATTCGGAGTTAAAAACCAAATAATTTATTTATTTATTTATTTATTTCCAAGTCGAGCAATAATATTTCATTGATAAACTAGGTCACATATTATATTCACTTGAAAGTGAATCAATCAACAACTAAACTAAACTAGGAATGAAGTCATAATTCATTACCGCATTTGCCTTCGCATAGCTCTAAATGACAACAATAAGAGCTCCAAAAGTTGCATAGGGAAATACTTCTTATTATAATTTGGTTAATATAAGGGAATAAATACCACTGATTTAAAGAACCCTTGATGAGTCTAGGACCTCTATTTGGTCCAACCTAAGGAACATTTGCTTGTGCTATGATCCATGAACAACAAATACCATGAACACCCTGTTGGCAGTCATGTCTGAACTCTCACTATACAGTAGAGAACTAGCACAAAAGAAAAACAATAAGAAAATGAAGAAAATGAGGAATATTTTTTTTTTCTTTCTCAAATTAATCACAACAAATTGGACAACGTATGATCCCATTCTCATTGCAATCAGGACATCTTTGAAACCCACACTCACTTTCATCAAATTCTTCATCAAAATCACCTTCATGGTACACCTTACAACTCCCACAACAAGTCTCACAAGGCACAAACCTTATATCCCCACACACCTTACAAACTCCACCACCACCACCACCACCACCACCACCGCCGCCATTGTCCACCATTTCACAACCTTCTAACACCTTCTCGAGCTCCCCCTCCTCGTTCATCCGCCGGACCTCCTCCGCCCCACCAACGTACTCCTCGCCGACGAACAGCCTCGGCAAGCCGCTGTGATTAAACCCTTTTCCCAATAGCCCTTTTAACTCCTCCTTGAATCCAGAATGCATCGACACATCTCTCTCATCAACTCTGACACCCAACCCCTTTAAAATCACTCTAACATGACAACAATCCTCGTAAGTCCTCCTCACTCCTCTTAGGCTTGTGAAGTACAACACAACCTTCTTCTTATTCTTCCCACGTGTCGGACATTTATTGGCTCTGACATTCTTCCCATCCAACTCCAAACCACACAATGACTCATCTTTGCCGACCAAAGCCTGCTTAACCGGACTCGCCGGCCGGAACTCATCGAATGCTTTTCTGAATGTGGAAATGACATCTGGATCAAACTCACAGATTATAGATGACGCTTTCGAACTTGGGTTCGTGATTGAATCGTAATTGGATGTATCGATATCACCATTTTCGTGCAGCAAACGAAAAGAGCTAGTGTCTTCGAGTCCTTCCATCAATTCCCAAGTGTTGATTGTCTCCGGCTCACTCGGAGGTGTTCTGATTTCCGGAACAATCTTGGCTTTGTTGATGGAATCAATTGAAAACTCATTACATTTCTTGTTGTTGTTGCATTGATCATCGCTATCATCGTGATTCTGAATTAGCGGTTCAAATTCGTTGAAATGACGAGTTGGGTTCACTGAATCAAGCTCTAGAGAACCCAATGTGGTGGAGGTTAGTGCCACAACATGGTAGCTGTCCCCTTCTCTCACCGGCGGGTGGTGGACGTTCATCGAGTAGCATCGTGGCACCGGAGACTTCCAATTCCGGCATAGATGTTGCTTCGAAGCTACACAACCCATTATGAATCCAACAAAAGAAAACTACTGTTTATGTAAAGAAGAAAAGGTTGTGAAATCAAACATATATGACATAAAAAAAATTGAGGAAGATTAAAAGCACATTCCTAATTGTATGAGCTGGATGGCTAAGAAGTTGGGTAGAGATTCCAATATTAAATAAAGAGTATTAGTTGAATTGTGTCTGTAAAACAAAGAACATACACATTCATGAAAAACCCAAAAAAAGATTCATTTTTTTTTTTCTTTGAGAGAAAACTCATATACAGAGAACATACACATTCATGAAAAACAGAGAGACACATTCCTGAAAAACCCACATAAAAGATTCAATTTTTTTTTTTTTACAAATTCCTCAAAAACCCATATACAGATTCATTTTTTTTCCTTTGATAGAGAACTCAGAAATGTTGATACAAGTGAATTCAATACAAATTCCTCAAAAACCCATATAAAGATTCAATTTTTTTCTTTGATAGAGAACTCAGAACTGTTGATGCAAGTGAATTAAATGGATTCAAAAGCTCTATTGCAACAACAAGGTCTTAATGATGCCTTTAAAAGGAGACTAGATTGATGGAAAAATCAGAACTTTCCTAAAGAAGAGGTGTGAAATGATTAGTAGAAGACAAGGAAGAAAAACACTGACTGAGGATCAAACAACCCTCCACATGTGGTGAATAACAATCGAATTACCTACTTTAAGAAGTGGGTATATTGTATATGATCACTAAATGTGTATATATATATATATACACATATATAATTGTGTGTGTGTGTGTGAAAAATTGGATAATGGGTAAGGGGATCGGAGAAAACGGGAATTATTGGTAAGATGAGTCCAGCAGTGGCCAAGATCGAACAAGAACAAATAGAAGGGTATGAAGGATTAATATTGGTAGCCCCACTCGCATGTTCTGTGTATAGCCGTGGGCCCTATTGGTGATCTAATTTGATTGGATCGTGTATTACAGGGAGAGTGGAATTAGCTTATGCATATATGTTTTTAAGAGAGAAAGGTGTGTGTGTGTGTGTGTGTGTGTGTGTGTGTGAGACTTTTATAATACCCAACGTTTGATAAAGCTTAAGCATCCATATTTGAAATGTGGTTGGGTAGGTTTGGGACTTCTTATAAATGTTGTGTCTATCATTTTTCATTATTATCTAGAAGTTATTTTGTTACTAATGATTAGAATAAATCATTAACTGAAAAATTTAGAAGATAACCTTAATTCTAAGAATAATGCTATATGATAGGAATAGATATTGGATGCATATTAAGCATCGTCTATCGGTGAATATGCATATGTCAGTTATATATATATGGTTCAGATGAACCTAGTGCACAGTGTGCCAGACATACTCAATACTTTCTCATGCTATAGAGTTAGAAAACTTACAAAAAGACTTTAACCGTCATTTCTATCCATTCGATACATTCACGTGGGACTTATATTTGTGATCATATGATGCATTTTTGAGACTTGTAAAAATGGCTCAGTTGAGTCTCACTAGTTCATTTTTCAAATTCTAATATCAAAATAGTGTAAATGATTTAGGAATCGAAAGAATCATTCTGACTTCACTTATTAACAATAATGATTTTCAATTTATTAAACTATCGGATTGTTTGCCTCTAGGGGCATAGCAGCGTTGACAGAAATTTTGAACCGCACTCTTCATGTGTTATGGGCCGATACACGTTCTCTAAAAAAAAACTATCTTGTGAGCACTCTAAATTTTAATAATCAACAGCATTACATAACCCAAAAGATCCGATCCCCATTTCGATTGTTTTTTTTTATTATTTTATTTTATTTTATTTTTTCTCTAATAATTTAATTGATCATAATTGCTCAACACTTTAAACATGCATGAATGGTATGAGATGAGAGTTTTATGGACACTTGAAAGAATTTTATTACGAAAGTTTGCCAATTTTGACTTTAGAGAGGGCACATTTTGCTGCTACTAAAGTTTTGTATGATTTATGGACCACCTATTATATTCCTGTCATTTAGGAACTTATAGAAGTAAGTTGGTGTTTCAATATTTCATATTTAATAAATTTTCTTTTCTGTCAGGCTTTCTCTGTCGACTCTCATTGCTTGCTCAAATATTTGTTAAAAATAGGGCCCTCTTGAAGAAAATATTCAATATTCAATGCAATGAAGATATCATGTCATTTCATTGATATGGCTCTTACAAGTAGATCATCATTTCATTGATGTGCTGCTCCAAATTCATCAATTCTCTAATTAATATCTAATATTACAATTTCTTAAAAAAATTATGGGTTAGTCCTACTTTTAAAATTCATTTTTATTTTAGTTGTAAACCACTCAAGTTTTCATTTACAAGCTTATTAATTGATTATTTAAACGTGTCTAAAATTTTTGTATTAGAAATTTGGTATTTTTTATAATATAATCTAACAGGATTGTTCATTCGAGGCTGGCATTGTCTCTTGACCAGCAGGCCAGGTTACTCAATTTGCAGTCTAAGTACGACCTACTACCTTTTTTCTTTTTCTTTTTCTTTTTCTTTTTTATTTTTTTATTTTCGGCCGGAAAACACGTGCATCAGTGCATGGGTATGATGCCACGTGGAATCTTATTTACAGCTTCCTCCACTTTTAGTGATAGATTGTACCCCCCCCCCCCCCCCACCCACACACACACACACACACACACACACACACAAGGTATTTGTATAAAATTCCACCTAAATTCACATTAGTTTATTTTTTTCAATTATTTGGAGTGAGTTATATGAATTTTATATTCCCATATTAGTCATCACAAAATTTTAAGTCTACAAATCTAACTCGAGTGGTTGAGTTACTTTTCGAACTCGTATTGGAACTTTGCAGTCTCTCCCTCTATTCTAACAACTTATATGTATATATATATATATATATATATATAGTTAATTGAGATACCTTTAATTGTTAGTAATCCACCGTTAGTATATAGCAGTAATGAAAAGTTACAAAATAGATTTTGTACGAGTCTAAAAAGTAATATTGTAAAAACAATAAAAAAGGGTATATGTTTGGATAAGAAAAAAAAGAATGGAAGAAAAAGCAAAACGGATGAGAGGTACATTGTAGTAATTGAAGATGAATCAAAACAATGAAAAAGACCAAAGAAACAGCTGTAACGTCTTTTACTTCTTCTGTTTTTATTTTTGTCTCTCTCTCTCTCTCTCGGAAAATGACAGAAGCTGTAGACGAAGCCTACACCCAACCCACTCAATCATTTCAATAAAATATCTCCATATCTACCAATGTGAGCATCCATTCCATTACTCCATCTTTGTTTATATATTTATTTATACAAAAATACTCTTGTCACTTTATCTTTCAATATAACGGATCTCATTCGATTAGTCAGGTATGAATTAAATAAAAAATTCGATAACTCGATTACGATTCGAATCTAATAATTCGTTAGCATAACAAATCGCATATGAATTATGCTGATCCGATCTAATTTGAATAAAATTATATATAATTATTTATTAATATTCCTATCAGATTTGTATTAGGAGTAACCCCAAAAATAAAATAAAATCATGTATATGTATAATAGTGTGGTGTTCTTATTCATGTACTAATAAATCATTATACTGTATATTCATTAACAAAGAGTAAATAATTTTTTTTATTCGGTTTTTTTTTTTTAATTCTCTTTTGGCATTAATTTATATATATATATATTTTCAAAAAAAAATTATATTTTTATTAAATCGGATCGGATTATTGGATCGAATGTCTGTTTATTAACAAATCGGAATTGGATTGAGTTGCAAAATATCCGTCGGATTATCGAATCAAATCGGATCGAATAAAATGCTTATCGGATTTGGATTAGATCAGACTTGATCCGGTTCAAATCCGATCTTTTTACAGGGCTACTTGTCACATTACCTCATAAGGTTTTCAGTTGAATTTGTTCTTAAGGTTTGTAATTAATTAAAACATTTTTTGTGGTCAAATTAAACTAGTTTTATATACAATTGTTTCAACTGAGAATTTTCATTAACTGTGATTAGAAATGACTAATATTCACATGAAGTCTCAATGCATGGATGTCAATTGTTTTTTGAAAGATCTTTTCATTAGATGACTCTTTACTTGTACCAATTTTATGACAGATGAAATTTAAGTCACCGACTATGTCAATTTCCATTACCTGAATAGGAGAAAATGATGTGTGGTTAAATTTTAAACCTTTCAGAGTAAGAGGTAGGAGAGATATTTAGATGCAACCAATCTACAAGTATTGGTGGTGTATATATAATGTATATAACTAGTTTAGAATTATATAAATATGAAATGATAATGAAAACATTTACCTAATAATAAGAATAAATTAATGTGTTTAGCAACAATTTTGTGATAAGATGTTTTACCAAAAAACCAAAAAATCCAGGGATAAGATGGAATTGAAACGGGTGTCGCATATGCAGTTGGTAGTTTCTTGGTCAAATGTATACACGTTCGTAGTTACAAACTCTCATTGTCCTTAGACTCCGAACCACTTTTACTTTGAAATTTTTTGGTACTTAAATTAAATGCATTTGTTAATACTTAAATACAAAATTAGTCATCACCTAGAATTTATATTACTTGAAAAGAGACGGAATTTTTAAGTGAGAAATATCTTTTTGTTGAATGCTGGATATGGATTTTAAAAATTAATAGGTATAAATTTGTAAGTTTATTTTTAATTTATTTACCCCAAAAAAAATTATTTATTTTTTTCCTAACAAAGAATTCTCAAAATTCTCTTATAGGGACTTGAACTTTTTACCTTTCGTTTTGAAATGGGATAGTCAAGATATATTATTTTTTAACCAGAGTATCCAGAATTTTGCCCCGACTAATTCATGAGACTCGTGCAAGGCGACCCCATACAAATTGGGAAAAACTTAGACTATATTCGCGAGCGTAAAGAATTGTTTGTACATATGAGAAAGTAAGGCACCAATACCAGTCTTTTTTTTTTTTTTAACTAGGCCAAGCCCCCTTGAGGTTTATCGCAATCGCATCCTATGGTCTTCCCTTGTCCGGGGAATATTCGAGTCCAGCCCACTTGAAGGTATTTATCAGGCTGAGTTATTTGTAGAGTACCCTCAAATTATTGGACACACCACCAGCCCAAAGGAAGAGCTCAAGACACGAAAGTCTCAAAGATATCAGATATGACAAAATCATTATAAACAAGCCCAAACATCCACATCTAGTCCACATTTAGAAGATTTTTGGGCTTAGGAAAGTTATTTAAGCCAGCATCGATTTTTAAAAGATAAGGTTTATGAAAAATGCCTGAGGGCTTACTTAGATTGAAAAAGCCCAACCTCTGTTTTCTCCTCGAGGACACTTTTGGCCCAAAGAAGGCCTTCACCCAAGAGGCATTCTTTGAGCCCTCCTAGGCTACTTCACCTTCTTTAATTCTTCATCCAATTCAAAGCAATGGTGCATTACCGCATTTAAAAGGATATTGATATTTTTAATTTTTTTATTTTATTTTATTTATTTATTTATTTATTTTCAGACAAACTAGGGAAAGGAAGAATTACCTTGTGGCCTAGTTAGTACTATGCCCAACTTCCCGAACTAGTGTTCCACACTGTCAAGGTTTATAGGGTGCAACTAAATTCCGGTTTTGAAGGTAAGTCTGATTGGAGCAGTCCTCACTTTTCTTCTTCATTGGTTTGATTTCTTAACCTTTAGCTTGACAGTTAACAATTCACTCATTTTTATCTGTTGGAGACGCACACACACACATATATATTAGGCAAGAAACTCACACATTCATTTGTCCCTTTGCGGGATGTGAACCATCCAGTTTTAGAGGTATCAGAGATACGACTAGGCTACAAGACACTTAATTATTTGTTGAAGACTTAACCCTAACCCTTCACTTTACCACATAACAGAGATTTACTGCATGTCATTTTTTTTTTCCTTGAATAATGATTCTTTTATTAGTTGAATTATGTTAATATGGATTGTATATAACATTATTATCTTTTTCCTTTCTCTTTAATCTCAACACAATAAAAAGAATTAGCAATATTTAGACATGTCAAAATTATGGAAAAGTGGAACTAAAAACAAAAGTTGTCATTCTAATTAATCTACCGGTATGAATAACTTCTAGATTTTCTTATCAACTAGTAATATTTCTTATATAAACCCCAATAATATATATATATATATATATATATATTTTGGGGTGGGAGTTGTCAATCCCTCTTCACTGTGTGTTGTGTGTGTGTGTGAGAGAGAGAGAGAAGGGCACATGGGGGAACAAGAGGGCATGTGGTGGAGACACAGAGCAATGGCTTAATTTAAAAATTTTGAAATGAACAACGAGAAATTATAAGGATACAGCGATTCAACCAACACACAAATCCAAATCCATGTGAGGAGCTCCATTTCAGGGCAGACTAAAGGCGCATATAATAAGACCCACACCTTACAACACCCAACGCTCTAATTATCAGGTCACACTCATGCATGCCTCTTTCAATTCCCTTTTATACACCAAGCACTTCAATTTCTGAAAGCGATAATCACGAAATGAAAATTATATGTATATGTATCTCAGTCAAAACATTTATGTGTGACATGTTCCAATTCCATTGAAAATTTTTCTCTAGCTAGTTAGGTCCATCTATCACTCCATGTGAAAGGGAAGGAAAATCAAACTAGCCAATCCATGATATTGTGTATGTATTTGACTATTAGCACACCTAATTAATTTATAGCCTTCCGTTGTTGCCAAGGACTATAGTTTAACGGTACTTCCTCACTTTCAAAAATAGAAATGTAATGTTGTGGTTCAAATTTTGTTTTCACTGATAAATTTTTTTGTCCATAACCTCGGTTTGAGAACTATCTTGTAATCCGATATAGAAAAGCTAGCGTGTAGGATTTGGAATGTGTCATGAGAGAACACTGATAGCTACAAGAAGAGTGTTTGAGAGCGAGGGTTTAGGGCTAAAATTTGTAGACTATTGTAGTTAAATCTTTTACCTGATCTTTATCGTGTAGATTTTATTTCAAATCACATAAATCTTTGTGTTCTTTAAGTGATGCGTGTTTACTTTTTCTATCGATTACTTGATTGAATTCTTAGTTTGTGACATTTGTTGTAACAAAAAGGTGTTCAAGTCTATAAGGCTGTGGATTGAGGGACATAAATTGAGAAATCCAGCTCGATAGTGTTACAACTTTCAATGTAGGTGTTAAAGTTGGCACCCATTTGCTTAAAATTGAGAGGGAAGTGGAGGGAATAGAGGGGAGCCTGCTGTCTAGGTGGGTTAAGTTGCAGTCCCTGCACTGAGTCAGTCTGCACCTCCCATTTCGTTCCATCCCATCTCTCTCTCTCTCTCTCTCTCACACACACACACACACACTTTATTCTCATACCAGCTCATTTCTTCTTCACTCTTTTTATCTAGAATAGATAAAATGACTAAAACAAGTTAAGAGTTTGAAACCTGATTTTTTTAGAGCTCGGTCAAGTCAGAGCAGCTCAAATATTGATTTCTTGACTCGATTTGAACTCCAATTTTGTATGCCCAAATAACTACCCCCTAATTAATCCTTGATTTGACTTGGTTGATAGTCATGTTTCACTAATTAATACTCCGGTTAACCCATGTTGACATTTCCAGAAATTTTGAAGAAAAATATTAACAACGACTGTGATTGATTGAAGTCACGGTGAATTTTGAGTCAACAGATCACGTGAATATCAGGCTCACCTAATACGATAATTAAGATACTATTACAAATGCATCAATTGCGACCTTAATTAGTACAATTAAAATTTAAATTAAACTACCAAGCACAACTCGGATAACATGTCCTGTGACCTCTTATTTTTGTTTAATTTTGTTAAATTTTCATTGATATGAACAAATGTATACAAATGATGAACATTAAGAAAGCACTAGCAAAACGGTTAAAAAATAAAATAAAATAAAAATAAAAGGGCAATGCCATCTTTTCATTTCATTTAGAACTTAATTGATAATGAGGTTGTCTTTAGGTGTGGTGATCTGACATGTGGGATCTAGTGATGCCAAGTGATACCTTGGTCCTCTTTTCACTTTCACTTTCTAATTTGCATGTCAATTTTCTTTCGGCCGTCACTTATATATAGTGTCCATCATAATGGAATCTACTACTTTTCAGTCGCATAAAACTAAGAATTGTCTAATCCATGCCTCAGCTTATGTGTGCCTCTTCTTTCAAATGCGGGTTGTGACGGTGGTGGTGGTAGTGGTAACCCTAGGTTTTATTTTAGATCCATATGTCTTCATTTATTAGGTGTTGATCTTCTTAATTAATGGAGTTTAGGGTCATTATTTATATAATCCAAAGGTGTTGAATGGGGTAGGATAGACAAAATGTGCTAATCTTTTTTTAGTATTATTAATTGTACAAAGTGATTTTCTTTAAACTTGCGTTTTTTAGAGTTTGAGAGTTTGATTTTCATTCATTAACACCATGACATTCTGAAAACAAAAAGGGTGAAAAATTGTTAGACTAGTTCAGTTTATCAGCATAGCTTATTAACAAAAATATTCATGTTACATTTGAGAGAATCAAATCGAATCGATTTTAAAATTAATTTTTTTTTTTTAAAAAAAAGAAATTATTAAAAAAAAGGACAAAGTACACATTGAGGTTTGTCATAAGACTAGATATATACAAGTTGATTATTTTTCGGATAATGACACTGCCGTCAGAATTATCTCCAAATAAGGCTTTAAATGATTCAAAAAGACAAAATTGCCCCTTAATAATAAAATCAGTTTTATTCTAAATTATTAGACATGTTAAAATGTCAAAATTGCCCTTGAGTAAATATGAGTCACAAAATGGTGCCGATTTATTATGCTAAAATTCATTATTTTCTCACGGTATTGTAATATTCCGATTGATATGAAATTTTTATTAAAGGTTCATCTGCATGTCTAGTTTCTCTCTAAAAAATTTCACAATTTTTGGCCAAACAGATATTTTTATAAAAATTCGACAACAGCTGCTATATGGAATTTTCAACTGTTTGAAATCAGGTTTTTAATTTATTTATTTGACAACCTTCTGGACATCGGATCATCACCAAAATATTCAGTTTTATACTTCCATGAGTCTATTTTCTAAAACATTTTCATTTGCTCCGTTTCGATTTCAAATGAATTTTCTATAATTATCTTCCACTTTTTTTGCATCAAATGTTAATGATGGGTACATTGGTCTAATTTATCAAATTGTGAAATTAAAAAGGTCCATTAAATGGTCAAAGGCAAGTTGGTCAATTTTGCATGTGTCATATATGGCCGCAGGTGGCTACAGGGGTGTCTTTGTTAATTTTTTCAAACTTCAAGGGATGTCATTATCCAAAAAATAACCAACTTGTATATGTTTGTTTTTATGGCAAATCTCAAGGGGTGTCATTATATTTTACCAAAAAAAAAAAAAAAAATTGAAACTTTGAATTAGTTTTTTTAAAAATTATTTTTAATTCCAAAATGCCAATTCGATGTTGTCAAACATAACAACAATTTAATCAAATGAGATTTTAAGTGTTCTTATGGCAAATCTCAAGGGATGTCATTGTACTTTAACCAAAAAAAAAAAAATTGAAACTTTGAATTAATTTTTTTTATATTATTTTTAATTCCAAGATACCAATTCGATGTTGTCAAAGATTACAACAATTTAATCAAATGATATTTAAGTGCCAATTTAAAGTGTTTTTCTTTCTAAAATCACATAATAATATGAAAAATGAGATTCCTATTCTCTCTTTTCAGGGACGGAGCCAATGAAGGTCTAGCGGGGCCGTGCCTCCTGGCCTGCCCTCTACAATATATGTGGTATTTTTTAATTATATATATATATATATATATATATATATAATTTTATATTATGCCCCCCTAATTTTTTTTGTTTCTAATATCTCTTAATTTTTTCTTTAATTTATCTTTTATTCTTCAAAATCCTTTAATTTTCCATTCTCAATCAAACAACTTTTTTTCTTTCGGAGTTCTCTCATTTTTCTTTTTCTACTTCTTTAAATTTTCTTTTTAATATACATATTTGAATAATTTTCTTCATTCTTCTTCTTTTATATTTTATATTTATCATATTATATACATATACATACATACATGTATATATATATATTAAATACTGAGTCCGTCCTTTTGCTGTAAATTTCTTGTACATACACATTAAGCTGTAAATTTCTTTTACATACACATTCACTCACAGACACACACACTGACACACACATAATCTGAGACATAAATTTATGCTTTTTTTTTTTCATTCTTTTCTTTGTATCTTTTCAAAAAAGAAAGTTATCTATTTTTTTTTTCTTTCATTTATTTATTTATTTATTGAAACTAGGGTATTAATAGTCTTGGCCCAATGATTTAAAGCAAGAAAAAACAAGAAATGCAAGAAACATCATATTGCAGGTGATTAGAGTCCCCTTGAGTTATAAATCACACCCCACGTTCACTCTCAACCTATTACTACTGTTGCCTTCCAGTCTTGCCCCTTTGCATATGATCATTTGCAACAGTAGTATGACCTTTGTCCCAACTGACTTCATGTTTCAAATCCATGAAGACAACCACCCTCCTTCCACTTCTCCCCATGTCCTCCCCTCCTATCCATCTCAAGAATTCCAAGGTACTCATCTTTCTCTCTATCTATATACATATATGTATATATATGTGTGTGTGTGCTTTATAAGTATGATTTAGAGATTAATGGTTGTCGTTGCAGGTGTTTCACCACCCCTAATGAGGAGATCCATATCGTTTTCGGGTGTTGAAAGGTGTGAGCAAGGAGTGCATGGAGAAGATGAGATGTCTGATGATGGATCACAATTGCTTGGGGAGAAGAAGAAGAGGCTAGACACTGAACAAGTGAAGGCACTTGAGAAGAGCTTCGAGTTGGGCAACAAACTTGAGCCTGAGAGAAAAATTCAGTTGGCAAGGTCTCTTGGTCTGAAACCAAGACAAGTGGCTATATGGTTCCAAAACAGGAGGGCTAGGTGGAAGACCAAGCAATTGGAGAAAGACTATGACTTCTTGAAGAAACAGTTTGAGGCTCTCAAGGCTGACAATGATGTCCTTCATGTTCACAACCAACAACTTCATGCACAGGTTACTCTTCATTTCCATTCTTCTATATATTTGATATAGTGTGTGTGTGTGTGTGTATTCAAATTGTATAAGGAAAATTTAATTAGTTATGCAATTTGGGTATTTGTATAATTGGCTTTTGAAAATAATTTTGGGACTTTTCCTCCATTGATGGTCTTTTGGCCTATGAATTAAAACCATTTTCACTTTTGGGATCAATTTTGCTTCTATTTTTTTATTAATATCTATAATTTGAGAATTTTTCAGAAGTCAAACTGTGTATCCTAATTTTCAATAATTGAATATTTTGTCATTCTGGAATTTTTTTTGCATGTTTATATTTTGATAAAACTTGAGGATTTTTGATAAATAATACATGTGTGTCAAAAGGAGCTGAGACATATTCTTGAACGCAAAATCCGATTTGGGAATCAAATTGAGTACTGATTTCTTTTCAAAATGACTTTATGAAGTCATTTTAATTTTTCTGAATTGCTTTTGCTTTGGTTGATAATAAGTTATAAGGGTAAGGGAAGCTTCAAGTGTAAACAGAACAACCCCACCCCTTCCTTTTTCTATTGCCATAGCCCTTAGATGGGACTAGTAGCCTTTATTTTAAGTTTTGATTCAAATTTGTCCATATACATCTTTCACACACACACACACACACACACACAATATGTATAAATTTATCCATTGAAAGAATCAGTTCATGTTTCATGTTAACTGATTGATTCTAATGCTGCAGCTATTGGCTCTTAAAAATAAAGAAACAACAGGAAGTGGAGCTATTAATCTCAATAAAGAAACAAAGGGTGGTTCTTGGAGCAATGGAAGTGAGAACACTTGTGATGTCAACTTTAGTACCACTACAACACCACCACCAGCAACAGACAGCCCACCATATTCTCATCCAACCAATACACACATCTTCCCTTCCCCAAATGAGCCTGCAACTACTTCTTCCCAACTCCTCCCAAGCTCATCAAGATCATCAGACCACCTCCAATTCCACAAAATCGATCAGATGGTTCCGGATGAGAATCTCTGCAACATGTTTAGTGGCATCGACGATCAACCGAGCTTGTGGGTGTGGCCAGAACAACAACATTTTCAATGAGTCCAACCAAAATTTTCTCCAACAGTGTGTTATTCAGGCATGATAGTTTAACCGAAAAATCTAGCGGAAAGTTTCTTATATAATAAATTAACTTACACCTTGAAATGCAGCTGTTTTGGTCTGTTGTTTTGGTGTATGGTATTGGACATCTGGACTTGAGTTCAAAATTGGCAATGGGACATACCATAGTGCTTTGAAATATGCATTAATTGTTGTCAATCCCATATTTTGCAAGGTTGGAACATTGGAGGAGAGAGAAAGAAAAAAAATGTTATAATAAACAGTAATAATAGAAGATTCATGTTGCATGGTGCATTACATCTGCCAATGAATGGATCAAAGTCTCCTCCTTTATCAGGAGCCATGAAATTAAAAAACAGGAAAAAAAGATTCTCCTTGCATTTTCTTCTATCTTTTTTTTATTTCCTCGTTGGTGTCATGACTCATTTAATAAAATATGTGTATCAAAATTTACGCTTAAATTATGGAAGTGCTCTATGGAAGGTTCTTGTGATGTGGAGAAAGGTTGGCAGATTTTTTGTTGGAGCAATGCTATAATGAGGTTGTTTTCACAGTGAACTCGCGCTTTCATTTTACCAGTTGAATTGAATATTTTGACACTCGATTTAGTGGATAAAGATGTGAATTCACGTGAGAGCACCTTCATCATATCATATTTTTCGCGATAAAAAGTGGCGAGAGATGAAAAGTGGTGAGAGATGAAGGACTATTGTGAGCAAAGAATCAAATCCTCTTCTATATGTTGGACGGTCCAATGCACTGGAAGGGTCTACTGAAGAGGTCCCTCAAGGATAATAAGAAATTAATGTCGTTTGTGAGCAAGTAATACTTTTTATCCTATTCAGTAAAAGATTAATGCCGTTTGTGAGCAAGTAACACTTTTTATCCTATTCAGTACTCGAGAGGGTAAAAATCACCCAACACAAGGTGGGGTCCAACTTTGCTATAGAATCCACACCTCCCATAATGCAATATTCACCTTTCTTCTTTGCACGAATGGGAGGGAAATAAAATAGCTGTGAAGAAAATCTAGTTGGATTGAGGTTGGTAAATTTGAAAGTGTGAAGAGGAGAGAAAAGGGAAAGGAAGAATCGAAGCGCGAATTCCGAGAGGGAATAGGACAAGGGGATCGGAAAGGGGAAGGGAACAAGAGGATGTTGATCACATTGGAAATGGGTCAATTTTTTTTTTAGTATTTTTGAAGGAGATGTTTGTCATTCTTTCTCCATCGAGAATGGAAAATGTCAGACTGTGTGTGTCCATGTGATCACCAACTGCCACCCCTCTTCATCATATCTTTCAAAAGTTTAGTGACGCAGAAACAGGTGGATACAAGTGTGTTGGAACTTGGATCTTAAAAAACCTAGTTGATATTTTGTGGATTTTGACAATTTTTAAATATTTTCAACCTTTCTTTACTAATTGATTATTTAAGGTCAACTTAATCTTGTTTACTGCATTGAGGTAGAAAACATATTTTTCCAAGGTCTCTTTTCAATGATTAAAGGGTCAATGTAAAACAATAAATTTTCAAATTCTCTAATATTACGGTTAAAAATATCGAATTGATATTTTTAATTTGGGATTAGCGAAAGTTTAGAGTATTAAAATTTTTTTAATTTTAAATTCGAAGTGCTAATTCGGTGCAGGCAAACATAACATAATAATTTTATACTCCGATATTAGTGGTGACAGAATGATAGAGGATGACACTTTGATAATTTCACTTTAAAGTTAAAAGGGCAAGATAAAATTTGTGAATAATCTTTTTTTCACATCATTCTAATATTTAGAATGAAAAAAAAAAAAAAAAAAGCACCTTTTGATTTTCTTTGGTTAGCTTTCCCAAAAAATTATGCACGAAGGAGTGATTGTGAATGATCCTATTAATAAAATTTTAGGTATGGGTTTTGCCTTAAATCTAATAAAGCAAAAGGTTGCAAAACAAAAGTTTGACGTACTATAGGAATGATGTTAGAAAGAAAGAAAATTTATTCAAATCAATGCTTTTTTCTTTTCTTTATATGACACTCTATGTGTATGTGTGTGTGTGTGTGTTTGTGTGTGTGTTTGTTTGTATTCATTCTGATGCAGTTCTCAAAATGATCACTGAAAACGATGACAACAAATGTAGAATATGAAGAAAATAAACGTGCATTGGCACCAATCTTGTTCCCTAGAACAAGAATGAGTAGTAATTTTGATTAAGCAATCATTAGAATAATCAATAATACCATACACAAAATTTAGAAACATGGCAATAGCTTCTAATTCAGTTTTTTATGTTTTTGCCTTATAGCGAATCAAAAGTACGAAGTATGTTTTGATAACATTTTTTACGATTTGAATAGTATCAAAACGCTTCTGAAAATGAGGCCAAAACTGGAAGCAAAAAAAAAAAATGATATTTCTGATTGCTTACGCACTATAACAAAACCAATGTTCAAAAAAAAAAAAAAAAATATTTTTAACTAACCATTTCATTTTTCAAATTTACAACAATTTTTTACTAAATATGTTTTCATATTTTTACTTCCAAAAGTCTTGCAATAAATATGTGGTATTAAACATATTTTTAAATATTATTCAACACACTATAAAGCAAAAATACTATTTTTTCTTCGAATCAAAATAAAAATACAAAACAATTGTGCATGCCATAAGGTCCTAACAAATACTTTAGCTTTTAGTGGGTAAAACTTAAAGCACAAGTCTATTCCATCTAAGAAACTTCAAAACAAATGAATTTTTATTTCCAAAATTTGAAATTTGCCTTTGGCATGCTTGATGCATTGCTTCACTTAAATGTCTTTACTTTCTCTTGAAAAGCCAAAAGAGGAGAGATATTTACGTGTGGACAACACTTTGTATAATTTTTCCATGGACCATATCAAAAATCAAATCAAATCACAAATCATTTTCAAGCCCTAATCGTACCTAAGTAAAAATCTAATCACAACTTTATGTGGCAGTGAGAATTGTGCAAATAAATCACCCATCAATTTCTTTAATCACTTTAGTCTTCTTTTACTTTCACTGCGAGCTTAACAACTAAGAGATTAATTATTCGCTTAGTCGGAAAGATACAATTTATTTGAACAGTTTAGAATCTAAATGTCAAGATTTATATCCAAAAATAATTAAGCAAGTAGGTAGGTTGTTTATTTCTAGGATTTGTTAGGCCTCGGCAACAAGGACCATTGGACCACAAGTTGTGAAATGCTTTTTCCATAAAGTAATGAACTTGTGATAACCAGAGTGGTAAAGATATGACATGCTTTTAGGGTTCATGAACTTTGGCACAAGTAAGTATCAAAAATGGTTTAGCATGGACATAGTTGGGTAATCACATTAAATATAGGTTAATGCATTTAATGAATGAAACACATTAAGTATAAGTTGATTTTTTTTTAGCGGAATTATCTTTGGCGCAAGTTCATTGAGGTAGACTAGTAATGAACTCTGGGTTCAAGCGGGTGGTGATGATATCCCACATTTGAGAGTGGGTTATTGGTACTTACATGTATGAACACGTTCGACTGCGAAAACGCGTTTTAAAAGTAGTAAGTATAGAGAGTATATAAAACAAATAATATTTAAATGGCTGGACAGTTGTGATAAATGGCATTAGAGCCAATCCTCAACACAAAATGGGAGGATGCACAATTTTGTCAAGTTTTGAAGAGAGTAGTAAAGAAATTATATGGTATTACCCAGTGACTTATTTGGTAGAGTCCTCAACTCTTTGAACGTATATGTTTGTATTCGAGTCTCTCCGTTCTTAATTTTCAAAGAAAAAAAAAACAAAGAAATGACATGCTTTTGGGGGTGAACAAACTTTGGCACAAGTATCAAGAATAGTTTAGCATGTACATAGTTTGGTAATCCCATTTAATATAGGTTAATGAATTTAGTGGAATCAACTGTGGCACAAATTCATGAGTTCAGACTAGCAAGGACAAAGCCGTGAGTTTTTAGAGGAGGTAATAGTAATGTACCACATCTTTTGGGAAGGGTTATTGATATTTATGTGTGTGAAAACTTTATAATTTTGTAAATGAGTTTTAAAAATTGTAAAAATAAAATGTGTAAAATAAACAATATCTATATGATAAGGTGAATGGTAACAAATGATATCGGAACCAAATTCAATCAAGAATAAAAGGACCGGCGGCAAAATTGTCAAGAGCATTTGTCATTATTTGTGGTTAATAAACTTTGGCATGAGAAAGTATCAAAAATGATTTTTATTTTTTAATTTTTAATTTTTGACAGGTATAGAAAATAGTTTAGCACGGAGGTAATCACATTAAATATAGCTTAATATATTTAGTGGAATCAATTTAGATGATAGTGGAGATACGGATAGAAGATTTAATTTCGTGGTATGTTTGTGATTATGGCAGCAATCGTATCAAGGGAAAGTATTGTGGGGTATCATAAATACAATTAATGGTTTACAATTAATTGATGCACACATCATTAAGAGCAGAGCACGTGATTATTAAAAGATAAGTCAACTTGTTGGATATTAAGAATGGGGTTACCAATCAAAAGATATTATAGAAATATAGAAATAAATATAGGTACTTCTTTTCTTTTTTCTTACCTTCATTTTTTATTTTATTTTATTTTTTATCATTGACAAGAAATTTACACACGACACACACACACACACTCATTTTGTTACTTTGAAGACTCGAACCCTCTCACCATTCACTTTGAAAGGTAGAAGAGATATCACTAGGTCATAACACACTTGATTCTTACTCCCTTTGTCCCATATTAGTAGTCAATTTTTTGTCCCAAATTAAATATCCATTTTGAAAAGTCAAACAAAATAAATGTCATCTTTTCATAATTACCATTCTAACTTTTCAAAAATCTTACAACTTGGTGTTATATATATTTATTATTTAATGTTTGAAGAACAATTTAGTAATTTGAAAAGGGGACAATGCATTAATTGCATGTTCCCTTAAAAAGTTATAAAATCAAAATATAATAAAGTCATCATAAAAATAATTTTTAAAACTATGAAAAGAAAAAAATAAATAAATAAGCACATATTTCTATAAAGGAAGAGGTTCTTAGTTCAACTCTTCTAGTGTGATTAGTAAAAAATACTCCTACTTCGAATATTGAAATACGCATTAGCGTATATAATATGATCTCTCATTTCTAAAAGAAGTTAATTGTTTGAACCCTGTGGGACAATATATTGTATGCGTAAGTGTATTTGCTTGAACTTTAGAAAAAAAAATTCTTATTCAAGAAAATTTTTAAAAATAATAAAAGAAGGAGAAGAAGAAGAAGAATAAGGGGAAAAGAAAAAAAGAAAAGAGAGAAATGAATATAGGATTCAATAATTGGAGTGAAAATAAAAAAATTGGATACCTAAGAAAGATAATGGATTGGGCTTTTGCTCTACTCTTGTGTGATCCCCTACTATGGGCTAGGGCCGACGTACAATATATCAGGGGCTTGCAAATCTTGATCTGTGTAGTTTCAAGTTTCTACACTAATTTGGGCTTAGCCCATCTTCTTCTGGACCAACTCTTCCAGCAGTTCAGGCCTCAAACAAACCATCTTCCTTTTGGGGATTCGGTTTCTTGGATTGGACTAGTTGAAGCCCAAATCAATCCATGACTCAAATATGGTCTAAATGGACTCGGGACAATCACTGATTGACACGTAATTAAATACGTCAATTTTGTATCAATTTTTTATTTATTTTTTACTTGTCAATTAGTGATTGATTTATTTGAACCATTAGTTCCGGACAATGTAATAATTTTTTTGTCTAAATAGCTAGGAAGTATATCTTAGCATGTGTGTTTGGGCATATTTCACATGTTGTAGGATTGGATGCTTGAGGGCCTCATATAGTCATATATTAAGGGCTTAAAATATCTAAGACTTTAGTCTGTTAGCCTGGTTAATTAGATTTTAGCATACACCAACAATGTAAAACAAATTATTATTATTTTTTTCTTTTTGGAGTTTCTTTGTGTTCTTATCATTAGGTTACATAAAGTTTTAGTAATAATAAAATGTTACTTGAGGAATTTAAGCTTGATTTGATGTCACTTTGGGACTAATAGTTTTAACATCTTGTCACACTTGCAATAAACATATGGTCACAGTTCAGTGAAATCTTCCAACATCAAGGAAATATGCTTTTTATATTTTGATTTTGATGGTATACCAATAATACCATATAATTAACCTTTTTAGTCATTTGGTATCTGAACTGGTCATTTAGTTATTTATGGGAATTGGCTTAGTTCAGTGATAGTCTCATTAATTCACCATCAATAAATCATGCAAAATATATATATATATATATATATATATATATAAACTAAATCACCCAAAGAAAAAATAATTGAAAAATGGAAAAATACCCTTGCTAGTAGCTACTCTTCAATTCCCTTATTGGATGAGAAAAATGAAACAATCAATCTATTCAACTAATATTTCTGACAGCCTAAATCGTTTTTATTATGATTATTCTCTCAAAATTCACCAGAGATACTAACCACTGGAATATCGAGACATCTGCAACTTTTAATATGACCATTTCTTACATTTTGCTGCATTTGGGGGTTTCATATATATATATATATATACATGTTTGAAAAACTGTTTTTTATTTTTATTTTTTAATAGTGAAAGAACCATAAGTTTTTGCTGTTTCAAACCAACCAACCAACCAACCCAGTTGATATATTCCTATTTTTGAATAATATTTTTTTCTATCAAATGTTAAATTTAATAATTTTTGAGTTCATCTGCACGTAGAGATTATATAAAAATTAAATTATGTAAATAGTATACATAAAGAAAGAGTCCATTCATAAAATGTGCTCCCACAATGCATTTCTAAATACCATTTAGATTTCATAGACAAAAACATCATTTTAACAAATTTAGAAAGAATTATTCTTTCGTAATCTGAGCAACCCACACACATACAATAAATAATCCATTCAACTCGATAAAATCTTTTTTCTCTTAAAATGATCTAAATGGAAAGTAAAGCATGTGACCTGGGGGGATGTTTTCATATTTATTGTAGAATCTCTTTTGTCACGTGTTTTCATGGTTTCATTTCGTGATAAAGTTTATCAATATGTATAAGAAAAATGATAGATATTATCAAATATTTTTTATGATTTTATCAGAGATGTAGCATAATTAATTTCTTTTTTAAGAATTGGAGAGAGAAACTCTCACGCAAATTTTCTTGGGAATGAATTTCCTTTTCTTGGATGGTTCTTATATTTCCTTTTGGAAGTTGCCATCGAACCATAGCAACTTAGTTCTAGATTTTGTGTATATATATATATTGAAGCTATATATAATTAATCATGGAGATATTGAACCTATGTATAATTAACTATGGAGATCATCAAAGAATATGTAAATAATTTTTAGTTATGCGTTAGTCAGAAACTATAACTTCAAAATTTAGGATTATATTTGTATCTTTTTTACATAGTTAGAGTTTAGGATTATGAATTACTCAAAAAAAATGAAGGCACCTATAAACGAAATTAGCCATGGACAATTGTCTGATGCATTGTAGAGGATGATAACTTTACTATTTTGATGGACTTCAATTTTGACATGTGTGATTAATATTATGGTAGAGGAAGGTGTGATGAATATTATGGTATAGAAAGCCTATGCATCTTTATACTTTTAGAATGATAATGTTAAGAGGGGAAACTAGCATAAGAAGGAGGAGGGAGTGACGTGGGTGGAGAAAATTTGTCATACAATCTTAAATTTTTTTCGTGCATTCTAGAATTTTAATTCTAGATTTTATCTTGAATCTCGATAATTAAAAAGACATGAGTATTCTCTATTTTAATATATATTATACTTTATTCTTTTTATACTTTATGTTTCCTATTTCAACAAACTAAACTAATTAACTATTGTAGAAAAAGATAAGAACGAATAATTACTCTACTTATAATTTCTTTTTCTCTATCCATCTTTTTCATTATATATATATATATATTCTTTTCTTCACTCTCTCAACTTAAAGCATCTTCAACCGTTGTATATATATATATATATATATATTTTGTAAATCGAATGTGTCATAATAAATTTACACAAAAAATTTAGATTATTTATTTTTAGCTGCAATTGTTGTTTTATAACTTTTGTGTAAAAATATATTACCCAATAACAATTCACTAGTGTCATGCTTGGACTCAACATAATTTTTACAAGCCTACTTAATCCATCCGTGTCATGCGTGGACCGTACATAATTTTTATAAATCTACTCAATAAATGGTTAATTTGTTAATAGAATGAGAAAGAGGGAGGATAAATGAAATATGCTAACGTGGTTGTGTAAAAAGATGTATATTTTAAACAAGATAATATTTTAACAGACTGCTGGATATGCTTTTATATCTTTATTGATATTTCTTTAAAATTTGTCCTACTCAGAAAATACCAAATCAAAATATAATTATAAAAAAGTTTTAAGTGAATTATGTAAATTTAGGTTTTTATTTACGAGAAAGAGATCACTCATTCATATAAATTATTTAATTATATTAGGTTTTGAATTCTATAATGATAAATTTTGCTATTTTTTCCTGTTACCTATATTAAGATATTTTCTATATTAAAAAATTTACTTTTAAAAATACATAAAGTAACCAAATAAGATAAATAAATAGCCATATAATTCAATATAGAATCACAAAACTAAATTCATTAAATATAGCATTTTCCATAATGAAATGGTGTGAAATTTGGTATTAATGAACTTCACCAAATAAAGTATTAGAAAAAATGTGACGAAGAGAAGGGGGTTTTAATTTAAATTATTAACCAAATATATTTAAAAAATAAAATATATAGTAATTTTTTTTAACCAAATAGGATCCAGACCCACTTGAACCCGTTTATAATGGATACAAGTCATAGGAGACAATGAAGTTACTGGATCACATAACGGACCGGTTCTGTTTTGTACAGTGATTGTGAAAAAAAGTGAAAGGGCATATTAAGAACACAAAAGATGCCTCTCCACTCGTCACTATATCTTAGCTCACAATCCAATAAATATTCGTCAAAGATCCAAACGACGTCACATCAATCACTTTAATCAATATGCCAAAAACAAAAGAACAACCAAAGTAACCAATAAGACATCACGGTCAAATATCTTGTTTCACCGCTCGGTGGTTCTAATTTTACCCCTCTTCCCCCAATACCTTTCAATGCTTTCATCCTCTCCTCTCACGCCTTTTCACGCAACTGACGGTCTCTCTCTCTCTCTCCTCTCTCCTCTCTCTCTCTCTCCCACACTCACACACACTGTCTCTATGCTCGTTTTACTTGTGGCCTTGAAAGCTACTTTTGTCTGTCGTTTCTTTCTTTGAAAACCCCCCTTCTTTAGGATCATATTCGAACTCGATAGGTTTGTACAATGTGTCTGTTTTTGGTGAGCAATACTGATAATTCGGAGACTACATTCTAGACTCTAAAGTCTGAGCCTTTCAGTTTCAGCTTCTTTGATTCGATTTTTAGGGTTTTTTTTTTCAATGCTCTGAAGAATTTCTACATTCATGCTAATATGCTAGCCATAGAATTCCCTGGGGTTGTGGGTCACGGTTGATTGAGGATTCTAAGCCCTTTTGACCCCATTCTCTCTCATCTGGTTTGAGTGGCTGCTTTGTGGGTTTCGTATAGTCTTGTCAGTTCTCAAAAGGGTATCTTTCTTTGGGTTTCCCAGAATTTAAATTGTTTTTTTTACTATATATTTTAAAAATTTATTATAAAATGTTCCTATGGTGTTTTTTGATTCATCTTTTCAGTGGGTTTTGATGTTTGGAGTGTTTGAGTTGGGGCAGTTTGATTACAGGGGAGGCATTTGATGTATTGATTTTTATTTTAATATATATGGGGATTTAATTCTAGGGTTAGGAGAAAATGGGGTTAGCTCCTGATGCTGTAAAGGTGGGGACTTGGGGTGTGGGCAAATCAAAGGATAGGAAAAAGAAAGATGAAGATGATGAAGATACAGGGTGTTGGATTAAGTTTAGGTTCTTGGGGAGCTGTATGTCTTCAAGGTCCAATGTTGATAGCTCTATGAGTGGCACTAGCACACCATATGGTATTCTTTTCATCTCAAACCTTCTTATTTTTTTATTTAATTTAATTTTTTTTTTTTTTTTTTTTTTTTTATGATTTTAAATAAAATCATTGCCTCATTTTTGTATGCTGTTATGTTTGTTTTGGTAAATTTGGTGGTCTTTATTTGTTGGAAAGCTGTTGCATTTTCTGATGTCTATCCATTGGTTTATATGAATATTCAATATATTCCATTTCTGTATTTTCAAGTGTATATTAGATTAAATTTAATTATTGATCTTAAGAGCTTGTAGTGGTGTCGTAATCTTTTCTAGTATTTGTTGATAAAGGTTGGTCTCCATAGGAATTGTAGTGACGTTTTTGGTATTCAAGATTATCTTATTCTAATCTTTTGCCCTTTGTACATGTCCATTGAATTCTTATTGTTTTCCGTCGTCACATGTACTTGGTAGTAATGAATTTGTTGATTTGGAAAATATATAGTTGCTCATCATTATAGCCCATTATGGGCATAGTTTTCTTGTTATTATCAGGTTTTCCTGTGAAAAAACTGGAAACTGGTGTCTCCGTGCCGGGACTTTTGTTTCCAAAAGAGCTCTTCGTGTAAATATCACTAACATGTCTGATAACATTAAGTGCATTTCTTATTGTTTTTCTGTCATTACATGTACTTGGTAGTAATGAGATAGTTGATTATTCCTCGATTCATAAATACAATCATCATGAGCTTACAGAGATTAGACAAAGTTGTCCCTTTTTATTCCTTACTTCTTGGTTTTAGGGACAGATTTGAAAATATATAGTGGCTCTCCGTTATTGCCCGTTATGGACATAATTTTCTTGTAAATATCTCTAATATTTCTGACATTATTAAGTGCACATCTTATTGTCTTTCGTCGTCACATGTACTTGGTATTAATGAGTTTGTTGATTATACCTCGATTCATAAGATATAATCAACTTGAGCTTATAGAGATCGGATAAAGTTGTCTCTTTTTATTCTTTACTTCTTGGCCACCTATTATGAAAGGGGACAGAATTGGAAAATATATAGTAGCTCATCATTATAGCCCGTTATGGACATAGTTTTCTTGTAAATATTGCTAAGATTTCTGATAACAAAGGGAAAACTTACAATGTATTTATACTTTGTACCACCATGAGGGAAGTTCTCTGAAAACCCCAAACTTGTGTAAGGGTACACATGTTTCACCAGAATCACCACAGGTTCATACTACAATTTGTGTATCCTAGGTTTGTGCACTAACCATAGCAAGGAGAGGTGTTTACATATCATAGGTTTTCAACATACACTATACTTATAAAAAGAAAAGGTTTTCTAAAGACATTTTGAAACACATGAAGTTATTGGGGATGTTTACTTCACTTCTCTTTTTGTTGCTTGCTTATTTGATTTTCTTGGATTAGTCTTGTTAAGTGAAATGAATCTTGTTATTTATTTACTTGTTTTTTTGGGAGGAGTTGTTGTTACAACAACCCCCCTGCTCAACCCAAAAATAAAAACTCATTACTTCTCGTGGGAAAATGATCCCACAAAATAAAAAAAATAAGCAGGCAGCTCAGACCACATTTATATATTACAATGGCAAAAAATACAATTTTGACAATTTTTGTATGATAATTGCATCTCTAGGTATAATAGTTTCAACAAAAAATGATATACAAGGATGAGATTAATATAATGCTCAAGTTAGCAGGGTCTTGACCTATTATTTGGGACTTGGTGTATACTTTGCGTTATTCTAGAAAAAAGAGAAATATTCTCTTGGTTTTGATCCTTCAATTTGATGCACTAAAGTCCTTATTATAGGTTGTAGGCTTGTGATTTAGCTTTAACAAAGAGTCTCTAAAATTTTCATTTTTCATACCATTGGTTGTGCTTTAGAGCTTCTTATAGATTTACATTTTTTTTATAATAAAGACCGTGTTGGTAATCAATCAATCAGTATGGGATTTCTACAAGTATGAACTTCTAATTGTTGCATTTGCACTGAGCATGTAGCCAATGGTATGCATTATATGGGGGCATCTTTGAGAATATTTTCTGGTGTTTTCGTGTGTAAAACAGAGGAAAGTAAATCTACAAATGATACAAGCAGAGACCAACCAGTTGCTCCAATTGTATCATCTTCAACCACTAGCAATACGGAAAGTACTCCATCGACTCCCAACATTGGCGACGAGCTGAAAATTGCTTCTCAGCTTCGAAAGTTCACTTTTAATGAGCTTAAGTCAGCAACGAGAAATTTTCGACCTGAGAGTCTCCTTGGTCAGGGTGGCTTTGGATGTGTTTTCAAAGGTTGGATCAACGAGAATGGAACCACACCAGTGAAAGCTGGAACAGGGCTTACTGTTGCAGTAAAAACCCTCAATCACGATGGACTTCAGGGTCACAAGGAGTGGCTTGTATGAAATCTCCACATATGTTTTTATTTTTTATTTTTATTTGGAAGACTTGGTACATGTCACTTTTGTTGTACTTAATCAGCTATAATTGATTATTTTTTTTTCCTTCCTATTTGTTGGTTTTCCCTTTCTTGCAGGCTGAAGTAAATTTTCTTGGTGACCTCCTTCATCCTAATTTGGTTAAGTTAATTGGATATTGTATCGAGGATGATCAAAGGCTGCTTGTCTATGAGTTTATGCCCCGAGGAAGCTTGGAGAATCATCTTTTCAGAAGTATGTGACTGAAATTTATTATTTAATATTTTGTACATATGTCTTGCACCCCAATTATTTAACCTTATAGTGTCGGATAAAAATGTCATGTTGCATTTGTAACCCTGAATGAATGGTTTATTAAATTATTTTGTGAGGAGACAGTTGAAAGTTTACCGCAAGAATCTGGCTTATGTTGTGCATATATGCAGTACATTCAGAATACCTTCTGTTAACAATCATCTACTCCAAAAGTTTAAGCTATTAGAGAGGGTGTAACTTAAATATATAAATATTCAACACCTTCCATTCTTATTATTATGTTCTGTGTGAGGGTAGTATGTTTTTCTTTGCTTAGAAAAGGAAATAACTGTGCTCACTTTCAATTTTCATACTTATGACATGAAGTATCATAATCTGTTATGACAATTTCAATTATCTTGATATAAAGCTTGTATTATATATATGTTACTCCCATATTTGATGTTTACTAGTTGTAGAATGGCCCTGAAGTTCTGGGGATGCTTTCTTGATTTATTCTTCACATGAGTTATCTATCCTTAGTTTGACTTTGGTTGCTTCCATTATGGTTAGAGGAAAAAGCAGAAACAGAACTGCATTAAAAAAACTCTGGAGTTCATAACAATTTTATTGGAAATGAATGTTATACTCCAAGCAATTAATTGTATTCCACAAGACATGGAAATTAAACCCTTGGTGACCTTTTACTTACAGAATTATTGGATTCAGACTGTATTTGGGTTTTCAGATCAGAACTTTGTACCAGATATATGGTTAACTGATAGAATCCCAATGAAATTTCAATCCATTAACAGGTCTAATCGTAAAAACGCCAAATTGCCAAAATCTAACATTCCCCCCCTTCTCCCTTTCTCCTTTTGCAGGATCATACGGTAGGAACATTTTAATGATTACTTTATGATTATTATCAATGTTTTTATATCCAGTTTCCAATTTTAGTGTTGCTGGATAACAGTTATGTTCTGCATGCAGGATCGTTGCCTCTTCCTTGGTCTACCAGAATGAAAATTGCGCTTGGTGCTGCAAATGGTCTTGCCTTTCTTCATGAGGAAGCTGAAAGACCAGTTATTTATCGAGATTTTAAAACCTCTAACATCCTTTTAGATGCAGTATGTGGCTCAAACTCTTGAACCATACTATATTTTTATTACATGGACTCGGGTACGTGTGTTGGGTCCAGTTATATAGCTAATCATTAGATTTATCAAATCCCAAAATGCAATGACAACTGAGAATTACACGGCTGAATATTCAGATTATAAAGTTTTCTTCTTTTTCTAAAGCAAAATAATATTTTTATATAACATAGTGTTCAACATACTTCATTTCTTTTGAAGCAATAATGTAAGAAAACAATATAATAAGAGGCTTTTTATGTACAATTCTTTAAAAAACTGGATTTTATTAGATACGGCTATTAGGCACATGTCCAAGGCCAACATGACATGTCAGTTGGAGTAGTATTTCCAGCATGCACATATTTCTTAAACTTGTGTTCGTATCATCCACATGTTTTGATAAGTAATGCACATATTTTTTATATGTTCATATCACATGGTATTTGTCCATTGTCTTATTATGCTTCTTAAACTTGTTTCTCCAGGACTACAATGCTAAGCTTTCTGATTTTGGACTTGCCAAAGACGGCCCGGAGGGAGACAAGACACATGTATCTACCCGGGTAATGGGAACATATGGCTATGCTGCCCCGGAGTATGTGATGACAGGTGATGTGAATAGACTTTATCTCTATTCTTTTCTTTATGTAATAATAACTATTTTTTTCATGTGGCTGACATTTTGCATGTGTGCCCTTTTGATTAATATTATTATTCTTGTGATGCATTACCTTCGTCGTTCATTGGATCCTGAATCACATTATAATCTCTCTCCCTCATGTACCCTTTTTATCTACCCAGTTTCATGGCATTAATACGTGAGGCTAATGGCAGCCAAGAATTTTTCTTCTGTGCATGCCACTCCATGACATCTCTTCTGATGGATTGCTGTTTCCTTTATAGGAAAACTTCAATTGAATGTATCATAATTCCTGATGACCCTTCTACAGTGTCTTTCTCTTGGTGCCGTTAACTTGTTCTCAACATAGTTATAGAATCGTGAATTTCATATAATTAATATATAACTCATTTCCTGAGGCAAATTATATTACTTATGAATCATAAGGTACATTGACAATTTATGCCCATGCTGTTGCAGCATGGTGATCGTGGCTTCTGTTGGGTGGCCTAGGGTTTCTGGTTCAACTCTTTGCATTGATAAAATAAATGGCGACAATTTCAAGATAAATAGAATTAGTTTGTATTCATGTAGGATAAAATATATGAAGTGAGGACATTTAGGTCAATTTAGATGCATCGCCACTTGCAAGAGCAGGAATGATGATGCAAAGCTTCTTTCTGTAACTATCTTTATCTGTAACTATCTTTATCTAATGCTATCCATTTTGTTCCAGGACATTTAACATCAAAGAGTGATGTCTACAGCTTTGGGGTGGTTTTACTTGAAATGTTGACGGGCCGAAGATCCATGGACAAAAGCCGACCAAATGGGGAGCATAACCTAGTAGAATGGGCGCGACCGTATCTTGGAGAGAGGCGAAGGTTCTACCGGCTAATAGATCCCCGCCTTGAAGGTCGCTTCTCAATCAAAGGTGCACAGAAAGCAGCTCAGCTGGCTGCCCATTGCCTTAGCCGTGACCCAAAAGCCAGACCTCTGATGAGTGAAGTTGTTGAATCCCTGAAGCTTCTGCCCAATCTCAAGGACATGGCCTGTTCCTCATCCTACTTCCAGGCCATGCAGGTTGAGCGTGCGGGGATGAATAAAAATGCTAGACATGGCAGTAGACTACTTCAGGCAGGATTGGTATCAAAGAATGGGCAGCCAACGAGGAGCTTCTCCATTCCAAATGGTCCACATGCCTCTCCATTTCACCATAACCATCCTCTCCGGTCGCCAAAGCCCAACGGCAGACAAACACAACCTTAAGTTCATTTCTATTTTTCTCACTTCCATTTCTTTTCCCTTTCGCATGTGTTCTATGTCAAGGAGATGGAATCATTTTGAAAAGCCAAAAAAGGCCAAGGTGGGGTCTTCGAAGATAATGCCTGTTCTTCTGTTTTTGAGAAATGGAATGGTTCAGAGGACTTTTTACTAGTATGGAGGTGAATTGATGCAGAGAAAGCCGTAAAGAGAATCTTGAAGCGCCATTTATCGCATATGGTTTGCTTTGTACATCAAAACTTGGCTGCTCATGTATTCTGGCCTAGCCATTCACTAGGATGGCAAAGGTGATTTGGAATATGATCCAATCACTTTCTTAAATGATTTGAACAATTTGTCTTTGCAAAGTTGCTGACAAGATCATCTAATTGGACTCTAGTTACATCCTAAATAGTGTAATCTCTCCTTGATCTTCACAGGCCAATATCTATAATACCACTAGAAAGAAGAACTTCTGCAATTTTCTAAATGATTCCAAATAATAGTTTGGAGCCTCTACAGCATCACAGTGGATGATGATGCTGGAGTTTGTGATAGTGTTAGAATTTTGAAGTGTTATAGGATTTCGTTTCATCAGGGCATTGCATGATTGGGATTTGCAGGAGATAGCTATATTGTGATCTAGAGGTGGGGAAGGAGGGTCTTATTGGTGGGAAATTTGAGGTTCAATTTCCATCTTCCTTTCTTCTGTTGAGTCATTTTTAGTTTCTGTTGGGAATAATACTGTCCAAAAGTTGCATGTTGCATACGCCATTTTGAATGGAGTTGGGTGCTTGGAAAGATGCCAAACATGGACAATGGAGAGATAGTGAGTGACTAATGTATGGTTGCTCTTCCTTTTAATTAAAGGCGATGGAGAGAGAATCAGTTACTAATGTATGGTTCTGTTGTCAAAAAATTATGACCCATTTTCTTTCATTTCGGTGTGGGTGATGCTTATTGTATCGATTGAGCTTTGGTGGAGAGGGTTATGGAGAATTAGGGGTTTGATATATTTGGGAGTTTTAAGAGTTGATTTTAATTTAGTAATTGTAAATTGAGATAATTTTTAATTTATTGTTATTTTACAATAAAGTGATAATTATTAAACAACACTTTAATGTGAATTTTAGGGAAAATAAAAAAATCACTTATTAAATTATTTCATTATATTTGGAATGCTTAGTTATTAATTTTGTAACTAGTTATCGAAAATAGTGAACAACTTTCTATTTAAAGAATGAATTTTAGGGGATTGATAGAGGTTAACACTACCTTTCTTATTTCAGGAATTCATACTCAAATCAATGAAAAATCATTTGAAGATCATGTATAACCTTAACTTAAGGTAAGCGAGTGATCCAGATAAATAGTTTCTTACTCTCTCTAAGAATATTCCAAGCACTCATTTTCTTGCGTGTCATATCCGCAAGTTGTCGATTAGTCTCGGGAAGAAAAAATTGTCACACTCCCTCACTTGTCCATTCGTGCCACTACCTACCCAAATCAAGCTGCCTTAATAAGAGGTGGGACCTGTGGGGCCCACAACCGTCACTTGTTCAGCATGTCACATATCAACTACAGTAATGTTTACATTTTTTTTTTTTTTTTTTTTAAGATAATGATATTTTGGCCCAACATTTGAAGCTAATTACACGATTGAAGTAACTTTGATCGGTTGGGAGATAGAATAGATGTGAGTCCCTCTCACCATCAAATGTGTCGAGCATATTAAGTTACTGATATAATTTACAATTACTTATTTTTAAAATTTATTCACAATTAATTGTTATGATAATTTTTATTGATTCGAATGTACTAATTACTTGGTGCCACCATGTGTATTTAATATTTACTTTCACTACTAATTTGCGTCAAGCTCAACAATAAAATGTTGGGCCTGAATAGCTGAGGCATATAAAATTTATTTCTTACTTTTATCAACTCCTTAAGGCCGAAATAGGTTACCCAACTTATGCTTTAAGGTCAACTCGGGCTAGGTTTAGGCTATTTTTTTTTTTAAAATAATAATAATAATAATAATAATAATAAAAACTAATTCTATTAATTATGCATAGAATTCAATTTTTTCTCTCTATATATATTGGAAAATGCCAAAGTCTACTTCAATCTCAACAAGAGGAGTACAGGACTTCCACCTCCATGGCACCAGCCCAAGCCAATAAGAGTATTATTTCTATCCAATTTCTATGCATCTTTTGCCTACTTATCATCAGTCCTAGCTCTGCTACACATGTAAGACCCTCTCTCTCAATTACACGCACACAAACACAAACATATATATATATATATATATATATATATATATATGTATGTATGTATATAACCTAATAACTGGTGTTGTGGTTGGTTCAAGTGGCATGAAAAAAGACATTCAGCTGCAGGAGACTGGATAAACCACGGTGGTGATATATACAACCGTAGATACGCCTATGGAGAAACCAAGATCAGCCCTTCAACTGTCTCGAAGCTACGTCTCAAGTGGACATTCTACGCAGGCAAAGACATCACTGCAACTCCTGCAATTTTCAATGGCATCCTTTATTTCCCAAGCTGGAATGGTTATCTCTATGCCGTCAAAGCTGTCGACGGCTCGCTTGTTTGGAAACAAAACCTGCAAAACCTAACTGGTTTTAGTGCACCAACTTTCATTGCTAATGTTACTACAACCGTGTCCAGATCAACTCCGACGGTAGCCGGCGATCTGCTAATCATCGGAATCTATGGACCTGCTGCTGTTATTGCTGTTAAACGAGAAACCGGAGAGCTGGTCTGGTCCACCAGGCTTGATAGCCATCCCGTTGGTACTATCACCATGTCCGGGACATTTCATAAAGGGTCAGTCATGCATAAATTTTTTTACCATTATTTTTGTTATATGTTATAATGACTGTTATTCATTAAATTAATATATATATATTTTTTGGTTCTAAGTTTCTTGTTTTGGATACGTGAAAAGTTTGTATTACTCACAATATAAATTTAGATTAGGAATAATAATTTGCAGTTTGACAATTCTAACTGATTTATATATCACTAATTTCTATTCATAAAAAATTAATTAAATTTATCCAATTATTAATCCCTATTATTATTCTTCTATTAATGCTTATGTCAATGGTGTGCTACTTTGGAACAAGATAAACCCGTACTTTACAAAATTTGACTAATAGACATCTTAACAAGCTATCTGATACATGCATGGTTGAAAATTCAACACTTCACGGGCTAGCTAATGTATTGTTAATTTGTATCTAATCCCTGAAATAAGCTGTTTTAAACTAAATTAAAGAGATTAATTGTTTACGTAATATGACTTTTCAAACATATAGAAAAAGAAGAAATCAAAATTACTAGGTGGCATACAAATATTAATTTAATGTAATCATCAATAGCCTAGAGTTGACCACCAACATCTTGTCTTATCTCAAAAGTCAAATGGACTAGAGAGCGTGCCCTAATTTGAGTTAATTAGCGTTTCTATTTTTTTGTGTATAATTTTGTTTTTTCAATGAAAAATAATTGAGTGTCGACTGATTTTTATAAGTAGGATCAACATTATGAAGTTGTTTGACTGTCGAACTCTATCATTATGTTTTTTAATTTGTGCACAAAATATAACTTGAACCAAATTATGGTCTGACCAAAATTCTTTTTCCTTCCAAACCAAATAATCAATTATTAATTATATGATTAAAAAAACTGTTTCTTGTTGCATTTGCACAAAATCAGATCAGAGATAGTGAATAATCTATAACTTGACTGGGCTTTGGCTTGTGATACAGATATAATAAACTAGCGATGATCGATAATTTATTTAATTAATTACTTAACTTGTTACAGAGGTTTCTATGTTGGAACATCTTCATTGGAAGAAGATGTCACCAGCGTTGAGCAATGCTGCACCTTCCGTGGCAGCCTTGCCAAACTAGACGTCCGAACAGGCGCCATCCTGTGGCAGATCTTCACGGTGCCTGATAACCACGGCGTGACCGGAGAGTACGCCGGAGCTGCCATATGGGGAAGCAGCCCTTCCATAGATATTGAAAGAAACCTTGTCTACATTGCCACAGGGAACCTATACTCAGCTCCTCTACGTATACGACAATGTCAAGAAAGAGAGAACAATCAGACCGTGCCTACTCAACCAGACGAGTGTGTCGAGCCCGAAAATCATTCTGATTCAATAATGGCGTTTGATTTGGACACTGGAATGATCAAGTGGTATAGGCAGCTGGGAGGTTATGATGTGTGGTTCTTTATATGCAATAACCTCTCGGCGTTCCCAAATTGCCCTCCTGGTCCTAACCCGGACGCAGATTTTGGGGAGGCACCAATGATGCTAAGCATACATGTTAATGGAAGCAAACAAGATGTTGTTGTGGCTGTCCAGAAAAGTGGATTTGCATGGGCTTTGGATCGCGATGATGGCGCCATTATCTGGTCTACTGTAAGATGCCTAGCTTAATTCATATAGTTCTTCACACACACACACACACACATATATATATATATATACTTTTTGATCAAAATTGGATATTATATGATATGTGACAACTCAAATCTTACAATACTTGAAGTAGATATATATGTAGTGCAGTTCATACAAACTTTTATTTATACACATTTTCTGTCTGTATATAAATGAAAACTATAGAACATTGATTATATATAATAAGAATTGTTGTGTGGAAGATAAAGCATCAAATATTTCTGAAGATTATTATTTTGATACAACATATGCTACTACTTGCTTAATATATTGTTAACCTTTTATTATATCGTTGTCCTATGTTAAAAAATGTCCTTTCGTGTTTGAATTATGATACCATTTGCGTACAAAATGTCAAAATTTTTATTTAAAATTAAAGAGAAGGCTGGGAAACATTAAATTGTAGGATTTAACTTCTTTTAAGCTAAATGCGTTTGTAATACTTATGTTGACAATGATTAGGAATTTAAGATTAATATACATATATGTGTGTGGTCTTCAAAATGTTAAATTTATTTTTTTAATAAATATATTCATAAGGTACCACACTCATGTCAAACGGTAATTGCTTAATGTTAATGTTCATTAATTCCACGGAATTGAGAACATGGGTACGGTCGGAGAACCTCATCTCATGTGGAGTGATCTTCACTCTTTCTTATGCTGCAATGGATTGAATAGTATGAGAATCCGAGTTCACATCTATGGATTGTTTACAAATGGTTGATGATGCAGGAGAGTGGACCTGGTGGGATTGCTGGAGGAGGTACATGGGGAGCCGCCACAGACAAAAAGAGGGTCTACACCAACATTGCCAACGATGAAGGCAAGAACTTCACTCTCAAACCCACCAACAAAACCACAACTGCAGGCGGATGGGTGGCAATGGATGCTCACACCGGCAAAATCCTATGGTCCACTGCTAATCCTAGCAATGCCACTTCCAATGGTCCGGTCACTGTCGCTAATGGTGTCCTATTTGCTGGCTCCACATATCCAACTGGACCGGTATACGCCATGAATGCTAAGACCGGAAAGATTCTGTGGTCACACGACACTGGAGCCACCGTGTATGGCGGCGTTTCAGTGAGCCAGGGATGCATATTTGTGGGGAGTGGTTATAAAGTTAACCTTGGAAGCATTGCATTCACCACCTTTACCGGAGGTACTTCACTCTTCGCCTTCTGTATCCTCCATTGAATGGTGAAGCTACCTACTCACACTCCTATTTAGTACCATCCATCTCAGTAACAGAAAAAAATAATCAGGCATTCTTAATTCAGATGTGAAGAATGCGTGCAATATATTGTTATCAATGTTTTATAGTATACATGTTTGTATTTATTTTAAGTGTTCAATTATTGAAGTTTAGTGTTGTTTTAAATTAATATGAAGGGGTGTGATGTTAGCTTCTGTTTGGTTGTGGTAAGCTAATTATTGCAAGTTAGCTTCTGTTTGTTTTAAACTAATTCCCAAACGGATGAAGCTGAACCCGTTATGGTGAGCCCAATCCATTGGCTAGGGATTAGCCGTTAAAACTGTCAACGGTTGAATCTCATCTATCCCCTGTTAAAATTCAAAGAAGGGCATCCGATGATGTAATAACTTTAAATTTATAATATAATTATTATATAAAGGTGTTGAATTTTTTATTTAACGGTATTATATGTTGCAACACAACGTAGTATGTTGCAGGATGTTGCATTTCGATCCCCGGAAGGCCAAAGCAAATTTGTACATATGTGTTGAAATGTACAAAGCCCATAACACATGTGTGAGCAGGACCATTGGCCCGAAAGTAGAAACACTGGGACAACTACTCCACTATTACAAAAATAAGTCCAAAAGAGTTGAACAAGCCCAATCCAACGTGTGGCAGACCTTCATGGTGCCTGACAATCACGGCATCACCGGAGAGTGCGCCGGAGCAACTATATGGGGAAGCAGCCCTTCCATTGATACTCACAGAAACCTTGTCTACATTGCCACCGGAAACCTATATATACTCAGCTCCTCTACGGTGAGTATATATAGGAAAATTTTATAGAACAATCATTAGGCCGTTAAATGGAGGTGGAGTATTGAGGTTTAAAAAAGAAACAAGAACAACGCCTTCATGTGTGATACAATACATTCGTTCATACATGTGTTGGCGCTTCTTGAAAATATATGTTCAGTACACACACACACACACATATAAAATGGTGAATGTACTGATGATGGTGGGGGTTTATGGAGGAGGTACATGGGGAGCAGCCACAGATAAGCAGAGGGTTTACACCAACATTGCCAACAGCGACCGTAAAAACTTCACTCTCAAACCATCCAACAAAACTACAACTGCAGGCGGATGGGTGGCACTGGACGCTCGTGCTGGCAGAATCCTGTGGTCTGCTGCTAACCCTAGCAATGCCACTTCCAATGGTCCGGTGACGGTGGCTAACGGCGTCCTGTTTGCTGGCTGCTCATATAAAACGTACAGGATCGATCTACGCCATGAATGCTAATTAAGACCGGAAAAATTCTATGGTCACATGACACCGGAGCCACCGTTTATGGTGGCATATCAGTGAGCCAGGGTGCATTTATGTAGGGAATGGTTATAGAGTGAGCATTGGAGTGGTATTCCAAACCTTTACTGGAGGTACTTCACTCTTCGCCTTTTGTGTCCTCCAGTGAACCTACCTATCCACACTCTTATGTACCTTATCAATATATGATATGAAAAAATAATCAGGCATTCTTAATTAAGGTGTGAAGAATGACTCGTTATCAACTTATCAATGTTTTATCCAATATATATATATAAATTTTTAAGTGTTAAAAGTTTCGATATTTAGTGTTGCTTTAATTAATTAATTAATTCGCATGAAGTGTGCTATGATGTTAGCTTCTCCTTTGATTGTCCTTGGCTTCGTTTCTGGCAAAAATTAAATAGGAAGTAGCTAGATTTATCAACATTGACCAGCAGAGCAATCCCAATATTAATCTGATTTATTATTCCTTTTTAAATGGAATATATTGAACAAATTTAATTATTTGGTGAACATTAATTTGATGTGAAAAATGACTTGTCAATGGAGTTTAAAGAGAATCAAATGCACATAAAGTTATCTTCGAGACGATTTCGTTTCCAATAGTTTCATATCACAGTACTGGAGCACATGTGGTGACACCTTTAGAGGAAAAAAGAAGAATAAGAGTGAGACATGAAAAAAATAACACGATTAACAGTATAGTACAAATCTTCCTTGAAGATGTTACAAATATATATATATATATATATATATATATATATATATATATATATTATTTTACTTTCTAGCTAGCTAGGGTTTCATAATTTTTTTTTTTTTTTTTTGGGTAAGTAGTTTCATAATCTTCCCACTCATATATAGATCCAAACCTTCTCAACAGTGAGGATACTTACCACAGTCCATGACCACAACAGGCTTCTCCATCTTCCCCGATGGCGACCCCAAATTCTCGATGGCCTCCACCACCTCCATGCCTTGAATCACCTTACCGAACACCACATGTTTGCCGTCCAGCTCCTCCGCCTTCCTAAAACAGATCAAGAACTGCGAATTATTTGTGTCCGGTCCGTTGTTCGCCATTGAAAGCATTCCCCTCTCCGTGTGCTTTCTGGTGAAGTTCTCGTCCTCGAACTTCTCTCCGTATATGGACTCCCCACCGGTGCCGTCTCTGGTGGTGATGTCGCCGGCCCGACAGTAGAATCCGGGGATGACACTGTGGAATTTGGCGCCTTTGTAGTGTAAAGGGCGGTCCGCGAGGCCGTAGCCCTTCTCGCCGGTGCAGAGGCAGCGGAAGTTCTCGGCCGTGCGCGGGTTGGTGTCGTTGTAGAGCTCGAAGAGAATTTGGCCTTCGTAGTGACCACCGATCTTGATGTTGAAGTACACCATGGGGTAGGTTGTTTCGTCTGTCATTGTAAATGATTACTCTATGTCTGTGTGTATGTGTGTGAAAACGCACGCAGAGTGTGTGAAGTTCTTGGAGGATTGAGTCGGTCAAATGTAGATGCGTAGGCATCAACGTTTTGGTGTTTCAAGCTTTCTATATGTAGGCATCGAAAATGGTTGGTGTTTGAAGCTTTCTGGAATTGACGGTTGATCTGTATCTTTCTATTTTTGGAATGTTTTGCTTTCGGTTTGGACGCGTGTCATATTGGTGCGAGTCATACTCTCTCTCATGAAGATGAAGAAGAAATGATAACGGTAAACTTGTGAAACTCGTGACGTTGATTTATAACACTCCGTCCTGTTAGTTGACTGTTTGATCAGTTTAATAATTTAAAATAAAATATTAATATATGAAATGAGAAATTTAATTTTACTCGCAAAATGAAATAATCATTTAAGTATTTTTATTTGGACACAAATACGTTATCATTTTAACTTAGGAAGTTCAAATACTGACATGAGATATGAGTAGGACATGATATGAAAATTATGGTAAATTTAAAATAAAAAAAAATAAGACATGAATATAACAGAAAAATTATGGATACGTCAAAAAAATAAAATATAATATATTATTATATATATAAATATTATTAATTTTTTTTTACAATTTTATTTTTGTAATCATAAATAAAATCACTAATTTGAAATTTAAGGTTATATATGTTTGTCATTTTTTATTTTCTTAAATATTTATATATTTTTTAAAATTAATCCATAATATATTTTAAATTGTATTGAATTCCATTTTTGTTTAAAAATAATTACAAATCATCCCGCATATCAGTTTTCAAAACATATCCTTGTCGTGTTCCAGCAATATCGAAATAGTAGATAAAATATTCAATTTTAAGGATAATTCTAGTCATATTCGACACGTGTTCGAGCCGTATTCGCATATCCTATAAGTGTCTGAGCGTTCGATACCGCCACAACACCATACGAAAAGTCTAGTACTTCCTATATTTTAACACACAAATCATGAAATTTACAAATAATATATATTAGGCCCGGGACACACGTGCCACCCTGGCCCAAGCTGGCCCATTGAATTTTGTTTACATATAGGTATATAATTTATAAAATACTATTTTGTGTCCTCTTGAAATTTATTTTTCTTTCTAAAACACCCATGGGCTTGATTTTTTTTTTATACATATAACTATATAATTTGTAAAGTATTACTTTGTGCCACACCTAAAATTAAATCTTGGCTCCGTCCCTACTCTTTTGTAATATTGCATTCTTGAGAGTTTCTCAAAATCTAATAATGCCTTTACTAATCTTTAATATTTTCCATTTCTAAAATCTATTTCACTTTTTACTATTCTGCTTCATATGAAATCAAAAATGCAAAATATAACTTTTTGTCAAAAGGACCCACAATATCCGTATTTTATGTTTCATGTTATTTATTTATTTATTTAACAATTGTTTTTGTAATTATTAGATACCATATGAATTTTGATTTCAGTCTATTGTCTTGTTGCACCGTTAGGGCAAGGAAAACAACATTTTATCCTATTCAACATGGTGCCCCTATAAATAAATTTCTGGCTCCATTCCTGATTGAAACATAAAACATAACACAATGTGTTAACAATAGTTCAACACAGTTAGGTCATGTTTTCGTGCAACAACACATTTTTTGTGTGTGTTGAAAATGTGATACTGTTTATAGAAATAAAGTAAATTAATATATTGCTTTTATATTATAAAAACTGCATCATCTCTGATGATGATAACCACAAAACACTACCTGAGAAAAGGATAATTTAGGAAAAGGTGAAAACAACAATTTGCAGCTTCTAATGTTATACTGTTTATCAACCATGTTCAAGCTTTCACACATCTTACAATGCTCTCTACAGACAAACAGAACAATAAAGAATAAGCCACATGAATGATGTTAACTAGAACCAACACACACTGCAGGTGATGAACATACTGTAAAAAAGTGTAAAAACATGAGAAAGACAGTGGGTACATTAAAACAACTATTATTTTTGGAGTTCCATTCCATATTTTAGAACAGAATTAATTTGCGGAATGAGAACTGACGAAGAGCTGCTGCCAAGAAGTCATCTTTCACCTTCTCCACCCCGGCTGGAGCACCTTCTCTGTTACAAAAAAGTACCACGTGCAAAATCATTTAGAAAAACACAGAAAATTCAGAGATATCGAAACCAGGAAGCTATTGACATTGCAAATAAACAGGAATTCTGATGTCGAAAAATGTCATGCATTTGCATTTCAAGACAATATGCAATCATATTTACAACTTGTGAACATATTATGCTATTCAGATTCAACAAAACTTCTGCCACTACTAAGTTAGGAAAGGTAGTAGTTGGAGAACTGAAACAGGAAAGCTTCTAGCAATTAGAACAAGGAAAAACATAGCTAAAGCTTCCCACCTCAAATTATCCCCGTAAACATTTTTATTCGGGATTTAATTCAATTTTGACTATGAGATCCATTTACGTCTTTTATAATAAAACTTCACAAAACTTGACTATTAATATGAGACATGACTCATCATCATCATCGTCATCATCATCCCCATATGAATGGAGTCAGACAAAATTCTGTGTCTCCATTCCTTCCTAAGTTTCTATTACCCGTCATCCTACCTAATATGTTTTAGTTTCTAAAGTCATTCCTAGTAACTTCATCCCACGTTAATTTTGGTAGTCCATGAAAAAGAGTATCAATAAATAGCATGACAAAAGTAGTGAAAAATAAATTGCAAGAGCTCCCATGAATCCTACCTTTACCATCTCTAGAAGACGACAGTGATTTGTCCATTCTATTTCCCCCTCTGCCAATTTCTTTTACCACCCTCTGCACTCGAGGAGACAGCATGCCCGATTTGCCATTAGTGGAGGATGGCGCAGAATGACGCCTTGCATAAACATTTTCTGCCCCATCCTGATCAAACCCTGGAGATCCTTGTGTTCTAAGTTTTGCCTTTGCCGATTTCGTTGCTGCCATGTAGCTTGGCACGGCTGGAGTGTTCTGTGAGACATTCTCCGAATATTCCTGTTTTGCAGGGAAAGATCTCCTCCTGGTTCTCTGATTCTCCTTGCTGGCTTGATCTTCCTTGGAGCTTAATTCCTCAGTAACCGCGGGATTTTTCTCAACATGCCCTCCATTTTCTAAATGATGCATATCAACGGCAGGATGATAGTCATACAGCATGTCAGTTCCTTCATCCACTGCCAGTGCCTTTGGAGATGTTTCTATGACAGGCAGTTCGGACAGTGTGACAGCTAAATCAATCATTTTCTTGGAAGAATCATCCGCCCTCTGCTCGGAAACATCTGGAGCAGGAGAGCTTGACACTTTTTTTGGACTCTTTTTCTCAGAAGAATCATCCATCCTCTGCTCCAAAACATTTGCAGCGGGAGAGCTTGACAATTTACTTGGACTGCGACGTGGCTTCTCTTTTATAACTTCAGATTTTTCAAAAGCCTCTTTGGTGGTTGCTGAAATTTTTCTTAAATTGCGCTTTACCCTTTCAAGTTCATTTTGAGGATTCTCTTGCACTGGTTCTGCTTGATGGTTCAGAGTTTTCCGCAGGTTACGTCTTGGTTTTTCATGTTCAGTGAAGGAGTGCAATGAACCATTGTCACCGTTTAGTCTAGAAAACTTCCCAACACCTTTTTTTGGCCTTCCTTTTTCTGATTCTAGTGTTTTGATATCAGCCTGATTTCTTTGCGAGTTATTTGGTTGTGCAAGTGGTTCCCAAAAGCGGGATGATGACCAACGTTCTAGCCAGCTCCAAACTGAATTTGGTTCAACCGGATCATACTGGAGGCTCAGGGGCATCGTAGTGTACGATGAAGCAAGAAGCTAAAATAATCAATGTGTGATGCCATCAATTCCAAATTCATATGGTATGCTATATAATTACGAGAAAGATTTAAATTTCTGCATTTATCATTACTTCATTGATTTGATTCTGATGTATATAT
The DNA here is from genome assembly GCF_030987335.1 of Cornus florida. Taxonomy (NCBI): domain Eukaryota; kingdom Viridiplantae; phylum Streptophyta; class Magnoliopsida; order Cornales; family Cornaceae; genus Cornus; species Cornus florida. The sequence goes on along the minus strand of NW_026775577.1, from coordinate 6,463,144 downwards.
TTAGTACAATATTCTAATTAAAATATTTAAAAGTATTTCTAGAATCTTTTGATTATCAAAAGTTAAAGAAATATAGTTTCCTAGCTATATGGTGCATTATTGTATATGCATATCCTTGCTGTAAATAGGCAGGCTGCAGAGGAAAAGAAGCCCGAAGAAATTCTATAATAATAATAATAATAACAAAACATAGTAGTGAACATATTGTACTCCTTAAGTGGTTTATTCTAAAGGTAAGACGAATTAAGTTCCCAAGTATCTAAAAAAGAAAAGTTGAATATACCTTGGTCACAAATGCATTTGTAGATAACTTCTCTGGCCTCAGAAATGTAGTTACTCCAAATAATTCCAACCGCTTAGCATCCTGATGAAGGAATATAGATAAATAAATGGAATTATTAGCACAAAGAAACCGCCAAATTCAAAAGTCCATTCAGCATACACTGAAGTTGAGAAAAACAAACAATGAAAATGTAAGGCAACATTTAGGATGTCACATTCTTAAAACTAGAACTTCGGGGTTTCAAACAAGAAGCAAACAAGGTGTCCACAAACTGCACATAGCTATGCTGAGATGAATTACGGGAATAACATGGATAGGGCCTAAGACCAAGCCAAGTGAGAGCAAGAAGAGAAGTCAGAGATGATATCTCAAGAAGAGAATTTTTCAGCGTGGGGTGATTTGGCTCAAGTTGAAGAAAATAAATGATGGATATTGTTAAGAACAAGTAAGAAGATTGAGCCGACCATCGATAATAAGACCGTTGTGACAATAGAAAGTATGGCTCTGTATAAAACAGACGAAAAAATGGGGATTCTCCAACCAATCCTAAATAATTGAGACAAGGATTGTTTAACTGTAAAATTCCAACGAAATACACTAAAATAGGCCATTAACCAGAATGGTCCACATTAATCAACTGCCCTGGGAGGGACAAACTGGTAAAGACCAGATATTTTCCTTTAATTACACAAAGTGCTATTTCATTTATTGTCACATAAAAATCAGGCATGGAAAAGCATCAGGAATAATATGGAAAATTATACACACACACACAAAAAAAAAAAAAAAAAATGTAAAAATATTTTCTCTATTATAAAAGAATTGAAAGGCATGTTACAGATGCAAATAATGTGGGATATCCTTCAAGAAGTTACCAGAAATTCTCTCAGATTGCGATTTTTAAGCACTTCACGCCCAGCATCAGAAAACCGTACCCTTTGACCACGAACCAGAGCCTGAAAGTGAATAATTGCTTTCATGCAATGCAAAGTTGCAACAGCTTGTCTCCTAACCAAGTGCCCACGAACAAGTGCTTGCAGCCTTATGATGCCCTTGAGGGCCCGAAATGCACGCCGAGCCTGAGTAGATATTTATGTGTACATTAGAACAGATATTACATAACTGAATAAGAGAACCAAGCTCATTATTTCCTGCACAGCTGTTCACGGCACTTGCAATGTACTTATGCTAAAAAATATTACCAAGTAACCCCTAAAAGCAGCCTGTGCCTTTGTTGCAGCTTTCTCTTGCCTCGCCGTCTCAGCATTGTTTTCTGAATTCAACCCCATGGTAGTTGTACCATTATCGAACTGTGTGTTTTCTCCACCTCTATCAGTGGTCTGAGGTGGCAGATCCGAGATCACAGGAGGATCGGCAGACAAATATTCTGATGGTGCCTTAGCAAATACAGATACCTTTTTCTCAATTGTAGCATCCTTCACATGAGATGATAATTGCAATTTAGAATTTTAGGTTTTACTTGTAATATTGCTAAGAGTATATTAATACCATAAAAGAAGTACCAGCCTTGTCCCCCCAAAACCCCCAAAACACACACACACACGCGCGCGCGCGCGCAGACTCCAAACTTTCAAATTCATCAAGAAGAAGTGTAAAGCCTGTGAAAATTCGATGTAACACAATATTTTGAGCAGGAAATGGAATAGACAGATGACCGGTTGTTAGCTAATTTTTGAATCCATCTATCAACAATAAACATAAGACCTCCAAACCGTAATTGTCTGAATTGGGGTTTCAGAGCTGTGCTTATTCAGCATAAATATAATACCATGCCATAATTAATTCAACCCAAACCGAAGTTCATGAAAAGTTAAAAACAACACATAGAACTACAATGCCATTCCAGAAAAACAAACATACATGATCTTCTGTACCATACACAGATTGTGTTTAAATGACAGCAGTGTGTATAAATTATGAACAGCTTTCTAAAACCTTACTTTCGAAAAACTAGTTTTCGATGATTTCTTCTTCCTGAAAAGAACAGTCTTCATCCATTTCCCAGGAGATTTCCCCATTGCTGAAAGGTTGCCTTTCAGAGACAGTGGAACCTGAATTACATAGCTACAAGGTGAGCAATTACAAGAAACAAGTTTTATTTATCTGCAAACATTATTATAAACAGCAAAATGAAACAAAAAGGTTTAATCATAAGCCGAGCTCCATTCGAAACTGTTTTAGTATATCAAACAACATGACCTTAGATGTGTACCCATAAAACTGATAACGGCACAATAACTGGTTCAAATAATTTTTCAAAGGCAACAGTTTCACATTAATAATAATAATAATAATAAAAACAAAATAACATCTGCAAAATCAGAACTTATTGAATCATTTTGTCTACCAAATCATCTGCTATGCAATCATCAAGTAAAAAGAGCTAAAATATAAGCACTTATTCTTGTTGCATTCATTAATTCTAAAATTCATACTTAGTAAAGTGTAATTCACCAAAATTTACTCAAACAAGAAAAATAAAAAATTTGAAGAATAATACAAAATCAAACATCAAACTAAACAAATAACAACAGTTGCCAAAAACAAGTAGTGGACAGAGAAGGTCCTAATTTGAGTAGGTTTGACAGAAATGTACCTCAGATCTGCTACATAACAGAGCAATAAACAGTGTTGAGACTCCAGAATTACTATTTCTGGTGGCAAAATTGACAAACAAACACACACATCTTCGAGTGAGAGAGCAAATGGAACAGATTGAAAAAAAAAATGTTACAAAAGAAGAGGGAAAAAAAAAATGGGAACAAAATTGTTGGAGTGAAAGATTGATTGAAATGGAAGTAAATTTAAAAGCGATGGTGAACCTGAAATTAGAAGTTATGATGCAGTGATGGAGATGGACCCATCATCCATGGTTAGATTCTCTCTCTATAAGTATGTATATACACTATATATATATATATATATTTATGTATGTATATTAGTGTATGTATATGTATATAGCTACGCATTTATTCTGTCACTGGGCTTTTAATAGTAGTAAAGTGGAGAGTTGTTGGGACAACTCAAAAACTCAAATTTGAAACACTCGTCAGACTGTATGTTACAACGAGACACCTAACTATATTAACTTACTAGATAACATACGATGTCGTTTGCTTGACTGTCACTTAGTTCTTGGTTTGTTGCTCTATTCCACTGTACTTGACCTGACAATTGAAATAATTCCATAATCATACAACGAAATGTCAAAAAATTTAAGATACAAAAATACAATTAAAAGTGTTACCGTCTATGAAGTCAAGTAATTTAGAATTATCTTGTCAAATACTGGCATTTTAAAGTCCATCGAAGGTATCAAGTAATTTAGAATTATCTTGTCAAATACTGGCATTTTAAAGTCCATCGAAGGTATTAATGTATTGGACTATCGAGATATCTGCAATTATCTCATTAGATGGATCAAATTATTTAATATTTAAAAAAATATATATATTTATATATATTGATTGAGTTATTAAGATTCAACCGGGCATTTGTTGTTGAAAAATCATTCAATCCAAGTATTGTTGGTGAAAGTATTTGCAGGGGCCCCAAGAAAATCCAAAAATATATAGTATAATTTTTTATGAGTTAGGACTTTATAAAAGATTGAAAAATTAATATTATGAATAAAACTATACAAAACATGTTATGTTGACATAACCGACATAAGAAACGTGTGTGAAGAAGACAAAATAAATAAAGTATTAAATAAACATTTGTAAATACATGGTTAAATTTTAAGGAGATAAAAGAATAAGACACTTTCATGTTGTGCACGAAGAATCAAATCACAACTGCTAAATTTTTTGAGCATAAACAAACTTCCTGTCAACCATAAGATGTAATTGAAGCTTGAACAACCTAAATTAATTACATTATTTCAACACACAATTGGAGTATAGAGCACTTTATATATGTATAAATAGTGCAAACATGAATAATTTACATAAGAATAATCTATCTTATTAACAGGAAAGTATTTTAACTTTTAGTCTCCGAGTGTTCTTGGACATCATCAAGCCAAGTATATAGATATATGTGTGTGTGTGTGTATTTTATAGATTGCTGGACCACAGGCATCGATTTGGTTGGTGTCCTGCAATTCAAATTAGTTGCACCAAACAAGTATGACGGACCTTCATGACATACAAACATGGGACCATAGCATGTGAGCCAGTATTTAAACTTTGGTTTACTTGCCAACTGATCTTAGGACAATACTAGTTAGAAAAACATTTTCCTTTGTTAATGTTGATCTTGACAACTTGGGTTTTTTTTTTTTTTAAAAAAAAAAAATGAACATCGACCAAATTGACATTTGAAATATTTTACACCAGTTGACCATGTGCAAATTTATGTTTCATTAATTATAGTAAATACTTTAAATCTTGTCCACTTGGTTGTTCAAGTTTGGACTTGATCGTGAATTCGTCATTGTCTTAATCTAATGTGAACGAAATCAACCACATGAATATATATATATATATATATATATATATATATATTTACACAATATCTTACTTTGACATTATATTGATTGTCATCTGTGTCTTTACATTTTGTGAGAACTTTCAATTCCATATAAAGTTTCTTCAAATTGGAAGGTGGGAAGTAAATGCATGGTTAAATTTTCATTACAATCAGTAATACAACTGGTGATGAAAACCAACAGATGACAACTTGAACAGCCATGGATGCTTTCCTAGGTGACCCTACAGCGTTTGCTTACAAGTTAATGGATCCACCGACAACTAAAGCTACACTAACCCTAGATCCAGACTCTAACCATATACTGCTAAGCTTGAACTTCTTTCTTGTTCTTCAACTAGTGTCTTCTACGGCAACATCAAACAAGAGATCCCAGATCCTCTGCTGTAAATTTTGACGCCATTAACAGATGTAACGTATTAAAAAACAGATGTAATGTATTGAAAAGTGCTCGACACCATTACCTACTGGACGGGGGAAACAAACAAAACAAATTAACTAAAAGTACATTAACCAAGAGTATTTTCAATCATATGTAATAGTCTAATGATAAGCATTAGATAAGATAATCATTATATGTTGGATTAAGAGATAAAGACAAGAGTCAGTATTCAGTAAACATCAACCGACTCTTTACCCACCACAGAATTGAGAGAATGTTGTTATTGCTCACCAGCTAAAAAGAAAAAAGAAAAAGAAGGGCATGTTGCAACTGGCTTATTGCCAATGGCTCCTTTCCAGCCCTAATCAAGAGATTCCAAGTCCATTCCAACATGCTTTTGTCCAGGACTATTCATTCTTTTCTTCTTTTGTTTCACTTTTGGAGATGAATCCAAGAAAATGTTTTGAAGATGTGATCAAACAATAAATCACACATCACAAAGATTAAAATGTGGTTTTATAAACTTGATTTTTAAGCTGTCACTCCAAATTTATGCACAAAGCCTCTTTGTGAAGCTGTCTGAAATCAGCATTAATGAACAATAAAGTTAGACAAGTAGTATCCTATTGGGATTAAAGCGCAAACCCTAATGGAAAATTTTCCAACTTATGAGCACTTGTTCTCCACCATCAATCAGGCATAAAGCGCTGTATTCTGTGTCGAAAAAGAATAAATTCATGTCAGTAGTCACTTTATGAACTTTGAATTCACAAGCAAATCAACCGAAAACCTGAATTCTTCTTCCTTGTAAAGGACTTACAACAAGCATTATCAAAAGATAAATTTCATATAGATTCAAGCCGATTCAATACAAGAAATCATTATATACATGAACTCCAAATTGCAAGCAGCACAACATATGATAAGAAGATAGAGAAGCTTGAAGCTCCTACAAGTAAATCATACAACATGATCGTTAGGTAACAAATTTTCCATTACAATTGTTATTAATGTAGCAATCATACCGAGAAAGCTATTGAAATTTAGACCACCCTATGAGGAGAAAAACTTGATGCCACGGTTCATTTCAGCTTAAGAACCCATTAGAGCACCAAACCAAGAGAGATTTAGTCGGCTGTCCAGCTCTGCTCAACAATCTCACGCACTCTCCTATTGTATTCCCGCTTGTTCTCACTAAACAATCTTGCAGCTTCTGAATTTGCTGGTGAGTTTGGGTTCGGATCACAGAGCAATGACTGCAATCAGAAAATTAAAGCATCAAACATCAGATCAGGATTAGTCACTATTAATCCAGTACAACTGAGTTGTATGACTCATTGACGAGTGTATAAGTGTAACCTGGATAATCTATTTACTTGATTATTTATTAGTCAAACATTTGCACTATTAACTTATTTGATAATGAATCAAACGTGAATTTTCTAAATTTGTTGTAGATCCCCCATTTTGCCTCGAATCCAAAAGAGGTTAAAAAAAAAAAAATCTAAATCACATAACAAGACACCACCACCCACATCAAGATGGAAAAAAAATTGAAGGACACAAAAATAAAAAATCAAACATTTAGGGCCTATTTGGTTCAATTCTTAGAAAGCAATTTTCAAAAATTCTGAAAACAAAAGGCAATTATCTGAGAGCCACAAAAGACAGTTTTATAAAATAAAACCTTTTCTTTAACTCAACTTTCAGAAAAAGAAAAAGAAAAAAAAAAACTTGTCAACCAAATGAATTTTCAAACTGATTCTCTAATTTCTAGTTCTTTGAGAGCATAAAACCATTATCAAGAAACAGAACCAAGCAGACTTTGACAAAACAATTGATACGTTAGCTCAAATTTTATCATAACCTTTCCTTCATCCACAAAGGAGCAAAGAAAAGTCAAATTCGAAACCAAAGCTAGGCCTCAATAAAACAGTGTATAAGTCAATTCGGACTCACCTATTGTTGAGGTCAAAGGAAAAAAAATGGTCGCAGCAGAAGTTACATTTAGGTGAACATGTAAATGTGTTCAAATTCATAACTCCAATACAAGGCAAGCTGCCACATGTCTTACATTATTTCGTAATTCTCAAGAAGAAAATAAATCATTGGACTCAACTAGAATTGCATTCAAGACATTATTCTTGCCCACAAGAATAATTGTATCTAGTACAAGTTAACCTTGGGTGCAACTGTATTTGCATCAATTCAAACCAGACTCTACTGAATTACTGATCCCTTTCGCAGTTTTGCACGCTACTCTAGGAAGCACAGATACTTCTAGGAGAGCGACGTACCTGTATCGGATACGTGTCGGATACCAATACTCGCAGATATGTGTTCGATACTTTTTAAACGTATCCAAAAGTTTAACATATATTTTTTAATTTCTAACACATCTGATACTTTTCAGATACTTCGTAGGTATTTCGACTGCGTATCCGACACTTCTTAGACACTTCATAACACATTTTTAACAAGTTTGAACATTGACTTCACTTTTAGATTCCCAAAAAAAAAAAAATTGAAATGCAACTTTTCTAACAATAATAACGTAGTATAATTGTTAAGAAAAGTTAAAAGTTTATTAAATGATTTAGGAAAAGAAAGTTTATTAAATGATGACTAGGGATGCTTGTTTTATGTGTTGTGAAACAAACTTCTATATCATATTAATGATTGCTTTTAGATTCATAATATATTTTTTAAAATGACCAAAAAATAATTTTTTTTATTGCCATATCCTGCTCTACCCATATCCTGTTTTTTTAGATTAGCCGTATCATGTTGTATCCGTATATGTGCTTCCTAGACGCTACTTTGTGCCTTGAACCAACCTAAATTAAACACCAAGTGCCTTGCTTTTCTCAAAATGTAAATACTGCCAACAGTTATGGAGAAAGAGGTTATCTGCACATAACCTAGCTTTTTTCACAAGATAAATGCCGTGTGAAAAATCATATATCAAATATCATCCAATGAGGATACTTTTTATCTTTTCGCGGGATAAAGCATCGTTCAAACTACCAAGCACACAGAAGGACATTGCTGAAAACACACTTGACTCAAAAGGAGCAGAAATTCATTTATCTAGTTACCGTAGTCTAGCTTCTACAAGTTCTTTCCTACATAACCTCTCAAATAAAGGGCTCTACCCCACTCTGAAGTTCTACCAACATGCCTGTATTTTTTTTTATCATAATCTCAAGTCCCCTCCCTCGCAGTGTAGATGAGGAAATATAGGAAAAAACACGCTAAATCATTTCTTCACACCACAAACTGTCCTAATTGGTGACTCTATCCGTTCGCCATTAAACCAACCCCTGCCTTGAAAAAACTGGAATTGAGATTCAGAATCTCTCTCCATAAACATTTAATAATAATAAATAAAAAAAGACAGTTGAAAGGAATCACTACCTTAGTATCGACCGTACTAAAACAAGGAAGGCCGCAGTTTATATTAGCGACATTGTCAGGAGATAAGGAAGAGATGAGAGAGTGAGTTTAAACATATTCAGTCTAATTCAGGTCAAGCTCCCAACAGTTAACTGCCTTGGCATTTTAATGAACTTGAGCTTAGCTAAGCATTGCTCAGTTAATAAGCAGTCACAAGTCACAACTGTGCATTCATCTGCTCAAGGTACCACATATTGAAAAGGAAGGGGGAGCGCAGGAAAGAACTCCCTTTTCCCTTTCCATTGTTGGAAAAGCACAAGGGTTATCAATAACATGAATAAGAACATGTCCCTCACATATTGAAAAGATCTTCAGAGAAGAAATTGGAGACTAAGATCTAAAGCAGTACATAAATACTTGTTGCCACAAGCATGTATTAAATTTGTATTGCACTCATGTTGTGGAATATGCAACTATACTCATATCTAAGGATCTCATGCTTGCAAATGTAAAATACACACCTTGGGTGCTCATTAGTACTTGCAATCAAGCGACAGGTTAATGATAGGAAAATTTTAATAACTCCAGAAAGTTCTGATTATACTCCATTTTCAGCACAAACCAGGTAGAAGTAGAACAACTTCTGTTTTACCTTTTTCTAAATGATTTGATGTATTTTTAAAATAAAATCTATGAAGTGATACTTTACATATACAAGAAATAATACACACATGCAATACCTATCAAACATATAATTAAATGATCATACAAACTCAACCCCACTATACCTGAATAGATGTAAGTATAGCAGCTACATCATAGATTGGACTCCACTGATTTTGCAGAATATCCAAACAAATACTTCCATCTGCATAAACTGGTCAAATACAATACAAGAGTAAGAAAGAACCAGCTTACAAGAAACCTCACCATACTATTTCTATTATAATTATTATTGGTGAGGCAACTGTATCTCATATTTCACCAAATACGACAAAAAACTAAGAATTAGGGAGCAATGCAGAGGATGCAGGATAAAAAGAGGCTGCAGTGCATGCTCTGGTGTCCCTGGCCAGAAAATATACGAATGCAAACAAGCATGCATGTGAGATTGTGTATTGATGAATGCAATAGAAGCATGCAAATTAACAACCCAAAAATTTCAGGGAAACCAATCATATTTCAGAGAAGAATGCTGAGAAGAAAGATGAGCATTGAAAGAGTATTATAAAAACAATCCAAAGCATTTCAGATTATAACTACAAATAGTTTCTGTGCTGTTAAGGAATTGATTCGTGAACTAATGCAAACAATTCTGACCTGAATCAATTTCAAGTAAACTTGAACACTCAACAAGTTGTTATATAAAATGTTTGAACTTCAAAATGCTACAAAAAATAAACAAAATAAAGATTACAATGGCAGATTGATTTATGAGGAAATGGATGCAGCAAAATAAGTCAACAAAAGGCTAACCTAAAAAGAACTAGATATTGGGTGCGCCGGGCACACCAGGTCATTGGTATGCCCGACAATGAAAATCAATATTCAAAATTAGGTGGGACAAATTTCATAGAATGATGTATTTCTATTGGCTAGGCATACCAATGACGCGGCATGCCAGGCGCACTGAATATCTTCTCCCTAAAAAGATAATTTCACGAAAGATGTTTGATTAGGTCAATAAAGTGTAATATTAAGAAGTTTCTCATGGAACAACCTCAACATCAAGGCATACAACTGGATGGATGGTTATATATAATTTAGAGTTTGCTGCGACATTTTATACAGCAAGGGAACTGTGTTGTTTCCACCATTACTAAATAAGTAGATAAAAGATGCAGGGCCAGAATCCCTAAATGCATTCAAACAGAAAAACTATAAAAACCTTAGAAATGGGAGTTCACAACGCAAAAGGCAATTGGCTGAACAACGGCACCTCTGAACTTTTGCATGACATACTAGATTAGAGAATGATCAATACTTTTCTTCATACATGTTTTGTGCAACAACAATACACACACGTGACACACACACACACACACCCCAACACCAAAAAAAAACTCTTCCAGCCTACAGCATTTTCACCTCTTTGAACAAGGACAAATGACACTTCATATAATTTCCTGGTACGTAAGTCCAAAAATCCAGACAAACAAAGGATGGTCTTAAATGTGAAGAAATAAGGCAAGTCATTATGGTCTCCACTCTCCAAAAACATGAATGAGGGAACAACCATCACATCTAAAGAGGGATTTTTTACTATGAGTGTGCCTGTCTCAACATAGAAGGAGGCTCAATGCATGACCTTCAAACTCCAACACCACATACTTGAAGGTTGAATCTCGAGGCTTTTTCCTTGAGCCATGTTCCAACAGAAACCCTCAAGACATATGCCTTAAATGCATTAAAAAACAGAATTCTAATAAGAAGAGGCCAAATCTTGGCTGTTGATCCTAAAAAGAATGAGATAATTATGAAATCAATCAAACAAAGTGACTTATTCTATTTCAAACTTACTGTTTGGATGGAACATTCGGGAAACAAACCGCACATTTGGTGGCTTATTTGGATAATCCTCTGTAAACTGAAGTGTCAGCTTAAACGTACCTGAGAGCTCAAAACAACGTATATTAAGGTAAGAGGAGCTATTTTATATTGAAAATTATAAAGAACATTATACATCCAGTAATGGGTGGGAGGGGGGATAACACCCTAAAAACTCAACTAAAAAAAATTGAAAGCTATGTTACATGGACTCTTCCAAAGTAAGTGAAGTACCCGTGTCCAACACATATCATTTGGACACGGGTACTTGGATATGTTTCTGACACTTTTGATTGGACAAACACCTAAAACATATATCCAATAATTTCATTTTCTTATATTATTACTTCAAATGAGTGAAATTTCTATTCTAATCACTGTATTACATAAAAACATTACTTTACTCTAAAGAATAAATAAAAAATATTAAACAATGAATATTTAGTAGTGTCCATCTATCCTTTTGTTTGGAATTTGACACGTCCGACGCATGGATACATACCCATACCTAACACAAGTACCCGAGTCCAAGCTACATATATTGAAAGATATATAAAAAAAATAAAAAATGAAAATCTTGATAGTAATAACTACATGCTATTGCAATAAGCTTCTCTATCGGAAGCCTTAACTGAAGATCAATAACTTGACAAAGTAAAACTTACATGTTAGTATTGAGATTTAGTGCCATGTGTATGCTAGCAGTTCCACAAAAATATTCCACGAGGACAGTGCTATCAAAGGCCTAAGGTGCACTAAGGCACTAGTGGTCCTTTGGAGCCTGGGCACAAGGCGAGGCACGCACCCAAGTGAAGTGAGCAGCACAATTGAAAAATTAAATTACTATTAAAGCATATTCATATTCCATATTAAAGACGCAAATGATGTCAAAGGCACACCTGGGCACACAACAGGCACAAGTGTTGCGCCTTAATGAGCCTGGAGCCTAGGCGCATGCCTAGGCATGCCTTCGACAACACTGCACGAGGAAACATTGGATCTAGAGAAAGCACAAGTTAGCCGCGCGACGACATAACATAAATGTTGATTGCAGCCGGTGTCACTGAGACAAATCAAAAAACTAGGAAAGACTTTGCATCTAAAGAAATCAAAAGGCGCCCCAGGTGTTGTAGTGCAGGTTCAAACCAGTGGATGTCCTTTTATGAGACTAACAGCAACACAATAAGAACTTATCATAAAACCTTTTTCTATTTTCCACTGTGTCTAGATCAATTGAAATTCCTCAAATCAACAGGAATGTATATATGATACGGTATTACAGTCGTATCCAAGCAAAATATGTTTAAAAGTAGGAAGTTCATTAACAGACAGAACCAAGCAATTTATGTCCCTGAACATGTATGGACTAAATTAACCCAACTCACTGCATGACTAAGTATCATTTCTAAATAAAATTTTCAATGTTAAATCCGCTCACCTCCGTCCCAAGGAGTGTCATCAGGACTGCAATTGAAGACAACAAAGGAATCAGTACAACTTAAAGAACAAATAAATTAAAATAAATAAATAAATAAATAAATATATATATATATATATATATATATATATATATATATCAAGAGTTGTATTTAGTTCATGAATTTACCCAAAAATAACAGCATTCCAAAGCATGATATTGTTGTCATATGGGGCACCACTAACACCAGCAGGAGGGTCCTGCTGCACCCTCTTGAAATCCCTCATCAATCGTTTCCTCGCCGGAGTCGACATCCTCACCGCCTAATACCCAATCAAACAAATCAAAATTCAGCAGTTCTTCTTGTCCCCAAATACCTTCAACCAAAATATCTCAAATCAGAAATGAATTAGCTTTTCATAAGTGCTATACTAGTTAAACAAGACAGAGTACTTGAATGTAAGAAGCAATTGTGTCCAAATATACCCCACAAAAGACCTAGACCCAAAAATCTGGATAGATCCCCAAATTTTTCATGAAAAACCATAACTTTATATACTGTTTGTACATATCATCATCCATGAACTAGGGTTCTACAACATACATTTAACCACATAAACATACATACAAAAACACAGAGTGAAAGACACAGAATACCCAATAAGCAGAGGCGGCAAGAATCTCTATCCGTGGTGTCGCCTAATAGAAAGTGGGAGTTTTTGAGGCAAACTTCTTCTGACCTTAGGCTTGGCTTACAGTGCGTGCGTGGGTGTGTGTGTGTGTGTGTGTGTGTGTGTGGATTTAGGACTCGGATTCTATATGCTTTTGTACGTATTCACCTAAAGTTGTGCCTGTGGACACCATGGAGGCAGAATACAATATCATTTGGTTTGAGAGTTTTCTTCTACTACAATTTTTAATATCATTTGGTTTGAGCAGAAAACTCTACTGTATAAAAACGATCTTGTTTGACAATTTTTTGACAACTATTTTTTAAACTCTACTGTATAAAAACGATCTTGTTTGACAATTTTTTGACAACTATTTTTTAAACTCTACTGTATAAAAACGATCTTGTTTGACAATTTTTTGACAACTATTTTTTAAACTCTACTGTATAAAAACGATCTTGTTTGACAATTTTTTTACAACTATTTTTTAAAAATATTATGCTAAAAAGAGATATATTTTTAGAGAAATGCATAGCTGTTTAAAAAATAAAAGTAGTTTTATTTTTTTGGAATAATAAATCAAACAAGATCTAAGTTTTTTCTATAAGTAGTTTTGGTCGGATTTGGCTACAAAAATTTTAAGTTTCTATCATACTCTTAAAGACTATAACTTAGTCAAATAACTTATTATTATATTATATTTTTCTTTTACCAACTCTGCCTACATTAAAGTTGGTTTTTCTATTTTTAATAATACTTTTGGTGTGAATTATGTCCATCTTTTTAACAACACATTTAAATGTTCATTTTATAAATGTTCAAACTAATTCTCTCTCATTTTATCTCATCTTCTTCGGAATTGGGGTACTCAATTTTATACGGTGTTTTTTTTTTTTTTTTTGGGCTATCCAAGTTTATGTGTCATAAATTATGACCGGTCTATATGATGTACTATGTAACAGCTGCATTTTCAAAATAAACACCTTGGATGGAGGGTTACATCTTTAATATGTTATTACATTACGTATGCATTTGAAAATACAATACCCAGGCAGAATTTTAATTTATCAATTTTTAACCCGTATATCAACACTACTTGGACTAATAGGCCCCATTCCAATTTTTTTGAGAGGTATTTTGGTAATTTCTGCATTTGTTATATTATCCTAGTTAGGGTTTTATTCAATCTCAACTCTCTCCTCTTATTTTTTATCTGTCATAGTGGAAATTCTAACAACCCTTAAACGTAGCCCTACATTTTAGGTGAATCAAGTAAAATTTATTATTATTATTGTGTGTGTTTAATCTATTTCTTATATTTTCGATTTAATTTCGCAACACGGACTTACATTTATTGAACCTCTCTCGATTGATAAGAAAAAATGTGAAAGTATATTCATTTCATTTACCCCTAAATTTTTTCATATTCATGATGATTTTAAAGATCAAAGTGAAGATGGAGGAATCTTTGTACATCATGTTATACTTGGTAATAAGCAGTAATAAACATGCCATTTCCTTCGCAATATCACATCTGAAATTTTATTGAATGGAAAGAGCTTTTGTTCAAAATTAAATAGGGTCCCATCTTTTACCATGGAACAGAATGTCATTCATTCCTACAATATTTCACAAGATACAACCTAAAGACAGAACTAAAATAACACATGAGCATAAAATAAAATAAAAATAGTAATAAAAAAAAAACATATAAAAAAAAAAATCTTAATGTTGGGATTGTGAATACCTCAGTACTTTGAATTTAAAATTAAAGAAAATTTAGTTTTAAAGTTTCAAATTCCTCCACATAAACTGTTCGATAATTGCAAAAAGACTTTCTTGCAGCTGAAAATTTCCTCTAAAGCTATAAATAAAAGATTTGTGCTTTTTGAGTATTTCAGCTATGTTGATGCATATAGCACTGTTCCAAGAGAAAATTCACACTGTCAATTTACATTCCTGTCGCACAAATATTGTGCTTCCAAAGATGAGAAAGCATAGCATCAGATAGTGTGTGTGTATATATATATATATCTGACAAAATATGAGTTACACCATGCTTTCATAGCTTTGTGAGCCCATCCATTTATGTATAGACATTAAAATAAGGAAAAAAGAAAAATTTTACACTTCCCATCTCCATGATCAAAAACCATAATGGCCAAAGCAAAAACCATCAACCGAGCTGATCCCTAGTATCAGCAGTGGAATTATTAGCAGCAGTACTCTTCGAGATCGAAAATGACAGTGGAGGTTGTTGTTTAAGCATCATCAAGCTTCCTGTCTGAGAATTTGAGGATGAAGTACGAGTCAAGTAGCTCGTCGCGCAACCTTTCCCATTTGGAGTAACTGGAGTGGAAGATATGGCCTGCATTGGCTCACCACCCCACTTCGAGTTTTGGCTTAAACTCTCCACTGCAGCTTGGTTTTCTTGCGTCGCCGCGCCACCACTGCCCACCATTGATGAAATTGCAGCAGCTATCACTGACTGGAAACTAGGGTTGGACGTGATTGCCTTGGTTAAGGTATCTGTCAAAGCCTGTTGAGTAGAAGCTTGGTTGTTCTTTTCCATGTAATGCTGGTAAAAATGTTCTTGGGATGGTAGCCTTCCAAGATTTATGGGACCAGTTTGGGGCTGCTTGTAGAGTGGGGTGCCATAATTAGGGTACCCATTGCCCCAAACAGTTGGTAAGATGTTGGATTCGGACGAAGAGAAGTTAAGGCTTGTTGAAGGAAATCTAGGGTTTGCTGAGAAACTTGAAGAGAACATGTTGAATTGAGTGGAGGAAGTGGATGGTGCGCTTGTGGTGAGGTCTAATGTGATGGTTGGGAATCCGGGAACGGAAGAGTTTGGTAAGTAGAAGGGTTTTGTTCTTGAACTATCAGAGACGTTGAAGTTCAGTCCATAAAGGGTAGTGGTTGGAATGGTGGTAGCTGTTGATCCGAGACCGGATTGAGAGGTTGAGGAGCCGGAGAGTAGCATCGAAGCAGCTGCAGAGGTGGTGGAAGCCATGGCTGTAGCTGAAACTGGAAGTGGGTGATTGTGTGCTCCCTCGTAGGTTGTGATCAATATCGACATGTCCTCAGCACATCGTTGCACCTGAAATAGGAAAAATACTTTAATACTCGCATAGTGTTACAGACTTTAAAATAGGAAAAATACTTTAATACTCGCATAGTGTTACAGACTATAAAATACTGATATATAGTGATATGACTTAATCAAGTTAGTGCATGTTTACTTATATCAATCACAAGATGAACTGAAGACTGAAAACTAAGCAGTTTTTATTTTTTATTTTTTATTATTTTTTTAATACTATGTACTAATTATAAGATGATATATACCTGTTTTCTTACTGGGCATGCTGGTGCAACTGTGCAACGATAATATGCTCTTGGGCATGGATTTCCTTTTGCAATTTTCTGTCCATATTTCCTCCATTGGCATCCATCATTCATCTGCAGGAAAACAATCGGTCATCGGTAAATATTATTATTATTATTATTTTTGGTAAAATTTTATTGAAAGAAGAGGAACATTTCTTGAATTTTTTATTTTTATTTTTTTTTCCCCAAACAATAATTCATGAACTGTGCATGTTAAATATCTAATGAAAAGTAAGTTTGATATATAGTTGATGCATGAAAATTTTGAACTTACAGTGGGGGTATCACATCTAGCTCTCACAGAGACCCTAGCTCGTTTCACACCGGTTTGTTGCGAAAGTTCATCCTCTCCACTTCTCATTGTCTTCAAAGCTTTGCTTGGTGGCCATGTTTCTCCTGCTTCATCTTCCTTCCTCTCTTCTAAGCTAATCTCGGGGCTTGGATCCGACACTAGCTCCACAGGATCCGATTTAGACCCTTCAAAGTTATTATAGTCTAGTCCAAGTTTAAGACCTCCCTTTAGCTGCTCATCTTCTGATCTGGCCTTGCTTGAGCTGCTATTGTTGTCATGATCTCTTTTAGTCTCACTTGGAGGACTACTTCTTCCAAGGCGAAGGGAAACGAGTTCGGGTTCTTCAATGTCTTCATGATCAGTGATACATGGACTGCTATTATTCTTCTTGGATTCTTGCTGAAGGGAGTAGACAAATTGCATCTGAAGTGATTGATAATCCTTCTTAATTTTCTCTAACATCATCTTTAGTCTAGCATTTTCTTCCTTCACTTCACTCATTTCAGCTTTTGCTGATTCAAGTTCATCCTCCTGTATGAATAACAAATTGATGAGCATAAGGATTAAATGTAGAAAAAGTCATCTTTTATTTTATTTTATTTTGTTTTGTTTTGTTTTTCTATTTGAACAATTCAAGAAGATCAAGATAAGTTTCTTATGACAAGCACATAAATCTAGAAAAAGTCAAAACAGCATAAGGATTAAATTTATGTAATGTATCCTTAAAACTCATTATCAATAACGCATTTATCATAAATTTTTAGCTATTTTTTAAATATATATATATATATATATATATATATATATATATATATTGTATTTTAAAAACGCGTCTACACAATTTAAGAGATGCTGTGTTGACACCTTCAAATTGTGTAGACGCGTTTTTAAAATGCAATATCTACACAGTATGTGTAGGTGGGTCTCACATCTTCCTTATGTGTATGGCCAGAAGTAAAATTTGAAACCCTCTTGATTGTATCTTTTAGGTCAAGATGAACTAGTCCAGCTTGAGCTTGACATTCGAGAATGCAATATTAATTACTCAGTCGACATAGACTTGTTAAATGCTTAAAGATCTACAGACAACAGGTCCTGACTCATGAACATTCAAATCCATCCCTACATATAATTAATGCAATTAATAAAGTCAAATATTGTTGGTCAGAAAAAGCATGTAAATTTCAGAATTCAACATATGATACTAGAAAGAATGCCCATTAATTAGATCAAGACCTTTGATCAGTCAGCACCATTTCAATTCTCAGCTACCTTAAAAACGAAAACTCATATGGTTTAATGTAAAGTTAATTACTTCATAACAATGGCTATATCCGAAACCAAATTAATTGAACATATATGTTGAGAGTTGTTTTCGGGAAAAAATTATTGTTTGAATTCATATGTAGGAATTTGTTAAGTTGAGTAGTTACTTAATTAACACTTGTGTTCTTGTAAATGCAAATTGTTAGATTATTTACCTTTTTGTGAAGGCCTGAATTCTTTAGGTTAGGAGAAGAAGATGGATTTGAAACATTGTCTTCATGGACTTGTCTTCTGCTCCCACCCTAAAACACAATAAGATATATAACATGAACATATGAACATATAAACATCAATATATAAATTTATATATACAACTTAATTGGCTAAGTATATGTACAATATTCTTCCATGAAACTACTAGGTTTCTGCTAAATTTTCGATAATTCGAATAATATATGATGAGTTTAGCAATGATTCAATATAAAAAAGTAACAAAAAATTGATGAAAGAAGAGATATGTGTGTGTATGTGTGTGTATATATATACCTTTGGAGCCTCTTGACTGCAATCTTGTTCATGGCAATTGGATTCATGATCAGTTTTTGTTGCAGAACAGAAGCTAGATACATTCAACCTAGCCTCCATTGGGTAGATGATGATGATCTCTAGCTTTAGTTTGCTCACTCAAGCCTCTCCTTTGTTTGTCTTCTTATAAAAGAACCACCTATGATCAGATTCTAACTTATAAATTTAAACAAAATTCAAATCTAAAACCTCATCTGTCGCCTATTACGCTCTCATACTTAAAAATGTCAACTGTCCAACTACACTCCTCTATAAGTTTTCCTATAAAATATATATACATATTAGTTTAAACACAAAGTCACAACACACATACATAGCTAGCTCAATAAAGTAGAAAACTAAGAAAAGAATTCAACTTCAACGTTTATGACAATTTGAGCTAGCTTTGGACTTTAGAGAGAGAGCCGCATTACTCGGCAGCTAACATTTACATACATATATATATATGTATATGTATGTAAGCATGCGAGTGGATGATCTATGTTGTATTTGTGTTTTAATTTGTCGAACATATCAATTCTGTTTTTTAATATATTTACTTTTTTTTTTTTTTATCACATTCATTCTATTTTTTAACATAATAATTTTTCAACACATTAATTTTAACTAAAATATTAAATTCAATATATCCTAAACAAATTTAACTGTGTTAAAAAAAATCCTAAAATGTTATACACTACCGGCTCATATATCTCTACATATATAGTAGTATTATCCATATATATATAATTATAATATATGTAGTACTATCTTTGAAGCTTCGTACATAGAAAATGTCACATGGCGACCGGTCAAAGTCTTGGTGAGTGACATTTTGGCCCCGGTAGGCGGTGGCTTTTGTGGGTCAGAAGAAGGGTGGGGCCAAGTTTTGTGTTGTCAGATTCCGGTCAAAACACGCAGGGGACACTGCTGTCCATGCCATTGACCTCCTCTATCCTTAACAGCCATGTCCGACTCTCCATTATCATATGTGTATACAGTTGTTGTAGTTTAGTTCTCATTGGACACCATGTTTTTCTTTAATAAAGCTTAATATCAAATATATATATTACTATTGTACATGCTAAATTCTAATTATGACTCAATTAAAATAATTGATTTGTCTGTCAAATATTTGTGAATTATTCTCAACTTTTGTCGTGAATTGTTGACAATTTCTTGTAGTTGTTGACTTCACTCTCTACATCAAATAAATTTTAGAATTAAAAATAGAACCAAATTGATTTCCCTTTTTTTTTTTTTTTTTTTTTTTTTTTTTTTTTTTTTGACAAACAAACCAATTCATTCATCATAATTCAGAAGTAATGAGCTCTCCAGCATAACACGAGACCGATTTCAATGTTTCTCATTTACAATAGAATTATTATCCAAATTTGTTAATATATTTATATGCCATGTGGTTAATTTCATCATATACTAATATTCAAATATTCTCTATATAAAATTGGTCTGTATTCAAAATTACCGGGAAAAAAAAATTGGTCTGTACTCTAGTTTTAAATTAAGCTAATCGATTATCTAGGGATTGGAGTTCCATGATTTCTCATTTGGTTTTTATTTGGTCGGCCAATCACATCCAGTTGAAAATTTAGCAAATTTAATAAGAAAATATTTAAATAACTATTTGATTATTGAATTAGACAAGGTGGTAAGATGACTTTGATTATTATAATGTACCTCACAAATCGTAATTATTTTAATACAATAACGACATCAAGTGTTCATATTTTATTAAAAACAAATCTCACTTACGCAATAGCTTTTTACCCATCAAGATATATTATAAGATATTAGGTTATAGTTGACTCAATCCTTTAATTTGACTGCTCTAGCTCTTCCTGATTTTATAGTACCAGTAGTGTTAGGTATAATGATATTTTTCATTATTTATTAATTACAAGTCCATTTAACCTTTATCCTGTGTGTGTGTGTGTTCTCTAGTCTTCTTTGGTTAACACCATCGGTTATATGTTATGGTGCTTTGACCCTTGTAAATCTTTTTTCTCTTTCTTTTACAAAATAAATAAATAAAAAATAAAAAGGAACTCCTACTCTCATTTGTCTACTTGAACCTCTCATTTCATTTCGGAAGTAAATTAATTGGGGTGCGGTGTGTGTGTGTGTATATATATACACATATACATATGTTTATATATATCTTATTTTTTCTTTTGAACTGAAAATAGACCTAGTGAATTAAAATTTTATCAAGTTTCATTTTAAGTATCATCAATTTTATCAAGTTTTATTTTAAGTATCATCATTCTTACAGTTATCTTATATATATGAATATTGTAGTATGTTATATGTGATATCAATTCTTACACCTTATGTTAATGTAAATAAATCTTCTTACTCTTTGCCCTTGTGTAGTGTAGTAGTGTATCCCATCATATGATGTCGCTATACGTCATGCAATGGGCCTTATCACCTCTCGAATTTCGGTCTCTAAATACTTTATTTGTAATATTATTCAATTTGAATAATATTACCCAATAAATAAAAAATTCTTTTTAATTTTATTTTCTTACAAAGCATAAAGAAATCCCCGAACAAGACCACGACATGAATTAATTTAATTAAGGAAGGTCAATGGATGATAAAATAGAGTAGCAGCCCTCACCAAATAACCAATCACACCTTTTTTAATAAGATCTGAGTTTTAGACTTTAAACATTGTGCTTAGGCAAGACATAATTTTTTTATATTTTTTTTATGGTTAGTTGTATGGTTAAGTCATTCAAATGAAAGTTATACATTTTATAAAACACAGACAAAATAGTGAAAAATGGAACGGGATTGAGAGTCTGGTGTCCACATGCATTAGGTTATGAAGACAGTTTAAGCTTTTGTTATTGCTATCTGAAGACTTTGAGGCCAAGTTGTGATTATTATACTGAACTAGGTCAAATATGGTTTAGATTGCCATTGAATTCATCAATTTAAAATGAGGTCTGGGTTGTGATTGCTGATCAAGCACAATCTAAAACTGTTGGCAGTAAATAAATTTGGGAAATCAAAAACAAATGAGACTGGTGAAGAGTTGATGATTGACCTAACCATGTTAGTTTATGCTCATCTAATTTGTAGAATGGGAGTTTCTTTTTAACATGTAATATAAGAGCAGATGATTATATATAAGTTAATTGCAACTATCACTAGTAAGCAACCATGATGGAGACATGAACTATATATAAGCTGATTATTCCTTCTTTTATTTATTTATTTATTTATTTTTTTTTTTTTTGTGTGTAGACAAAATTTAGAAACAAACCCCAAGTGGTATCTAAGACAGGTACCACCTAATAAGTAATAACAAGACCTTGAACATGATTTTTGACATGTAATAAATAAAAGAAATGTGAGATATATATTTTGTAATGGTTAATTTTGGTGTGAAATAAGTCTGATCGAGTTATATTTTCAAATTTAAAATTTAAGATCGAGATCGGTTACGAAATTGAAGAGTTGTTCATATTTAATAGCTTGAATTCTACGAAAATGTATGAACAATACTTTAGGAAGTTGAATTAGAAGGTTAGGATACTTGCATACATTGTATGTTTTTCAAATTGCATATTTCCAAAAAATTTCTAAGTGTTAATCCTTCAAGTTCAAGTTTGACCAACTTGAACCGGTTCAAGATATATGCTTCGAATTTTTTATTCACTAGCCAACTTGAACCGGTTTAAGGACTCTAAACTAGTTCAAGGTCTTCAGAAATATTTGGTAACTTTGTTTCCTGATTTGTTTAAACTTCCTATTTAATATAAATTTCTTTCTAAAAGACCTATGCACGAATTTAACTTTTTTTTCTAAGCATATCTAGGTTTTTGAAAGTCTATATAAACATGTTTTCATATCTAGGTTTGTGTGACTTTTTGTGTTAAACTTCTGATTTCTTTAAAAGCCTTTTTTAGAGATTTTTATTCAGAAAATCAATTTGATTTTTTCTGATTTTATTTTTGAGAGCATATATAAACACAAGAGTGATTTTAGGGTGTTGTTCAAATCTTGATCGTGTTCAAGTCTATTGAATATTGCATCTACAACGATCCGAGAAAGCAGATCTATTTCTTCTACATCAAATTCAGATCTTGAAGAAAATGGTGAACGATCACACTTTGAAGAGGTTAAAGTATTCGTGGAGTGTTGTTTGATCTACCAGCAAGAATAAGCCTGGGGTCAAGAGCTGTTGGACGGGAAGTCCCAAAGTCAAGGATTGTCAGCAATTTTTTTTTGGTAGTTCGAATGATAGGGTGTAAATCTGAGTAGTTCATTATAATTTGTTTTAATTATAGTGGATCGATTTGCTCTGGACTGCACAGTCCACGAGGTTTTTCCCACAAGGATTGGTCTCTTCTGCCAATCGGGATTTTCTCGCTAAAAATTCTAGTGTCATCTCTAAATTTTACTTTGCTTTTATTTTGCATGTGATTGTTTAATTATTCAGATAATTTTAATAGAATTAATTGAAAAGTGAAGCACGAAAGATAAAAACTTAAACTTTTCACAAATTTTTCCACTACACAACTTACAAGAAATAAAATATTGTGGAGAAAAAGGAGAAATAAAATTGGTAGAATATTCGGTTGAGACAGAGCGTAGATAGATATCACAAATCATGAAAGTGACGAAAACAGTCTGTAAATTAAGAGCATGGATTCTCTGTGATACAACATTGGATGTATGGAATCGAATGAGATAAACTGTTGATAAATATACGGAATCAAATAAGACAGAGTGCAGATAGATATCACAAAATCGTTAGAATGGTGGTGGAATCCATTTAAAAATTAAGAGCACGGATTCTCTGTGATACAATATTATATCTGATATAATCGGATAAGACAGGGTGCCGATAGAATCACAAAATATTATTGAACAATTTTGATGGTCTATATTTTTATAATACTTGAGAAAATTTTAATTTTCTATTTGTTTAACTTGAGAGAAAAAGAAAAAAAAAAAAAAGGAAAATGACTTTTATTTTTTTTTCCTTTTTTGCCCGCAAATATATTGAAAGTTGTCCCGTTAGAAAATAGAGCCAGTGAAAGAAAGACTTGAGACAAACCTAACATTTGTTATTTCAAGAAGTGACTGCTCTCCAATTCGCGATAAACACGCCAAGCATTACCATCACTTAATGAAATAAAAGTCAGCATGAAATTATCAGAAAACATTAAAGGCTAGTTGTTAAAAACAAATATAACATTAACCAAAAATTAAAAACACACATAAATAGCAAATTCAAATTGCATAGTGAGGTAGATGAAGCAGCTAGAGTATGAATCAGTGTTTAGGCCTAGGAAGAGGGGTTCCATTGAGAAATGATGTGAACAATGTGAGAGCCTGAGAGGGAGATGTGAATGGGACCTCATGGGCTGCACCCCTAACCGTTGCGAATGTCAAATATGTTACATTCTTCCCTTCTTTTAGTCCACCAAATGACTGAGACCATCCTCCTACCTGCATACATCGTTTTCCTTCCAATTAATACATGTTTCTTATAAAAATCCAAAAATGTTCCTCTAAATTCCATCTTCTCAGTGTGTGTATATACATATATAGGGTTGCGAGGAAAAATATTCCTATAATATGCATATAGAGTGTATAACCCCCTCCTAATACGTTCTAAAAAGTCCATAACATTCAATTTTGGAACAAACAATGACCTGAATGCTGAAAAAACCTAAGTGTTCATCTATAATTGAATTAAAAAAAAAAAAAGTGTATAACAACCCCCCCACCCCCGCCGCGGCGGGATACATTCTAAAAAGTCAACATTCAATTTTGGAACAAACAATGATCTGAATGCTGAAAAAACTAAAGTGTCCATCTATAACTGAATAAAAGAATAAATAAAAAAATTAATTAAATGTGAAATAACAAAAATGTCCCTCTTATATATATATATATAATATAGGATTGCGGGCGAAAACCAGTCTCAGAGTATATAACCCCTATACGTTCTAAAACCTCCTTAACATTCAATTTTGGTATAAATAAGGATCTGAATGCTAAAAAAATTGAAATATCCCTCTATAACTGAAAAAAAAAAAAAAAAAACTAATTAAATGTGACAAGTGTATATATAAAGGCACTATCGTACTAGACAATGATATTTTTGAAATTTTATATCTTAAAAATGTCATGTGCATTTTTTAACGAAAAAATGACCTCAAGCCCTTCTTGGCCACATTTTTTCAAACTTAATAAACTTATATATTAAAAATAAAGGATAGGGGTACTATTTGTCCAAAATGTAAACATTAGGAGTGTTTTTCTCACTTTGCCCTTATAAGGGCATTATCGGAAGAGATGAGAGTGTTTTCAGAATTTTATATCTTAATAATGACTTTAAGTCCTTTTTTGCTCATTTTTCGAACTTGACGGTATACACGACAAAAGCCCTTCGATCATTTTTTCAAACTTAAAGGGGTTATATACCCAAAATAAACAATAGGGGTGTTATTTACCCAAAATTAAAACATCAAGGGTCGTTTTCTCACTTTGTCATATATATATATATATATATATATATATATGTGTTTGTTTTTAGATATGTGTGCATCCATTGCTAACAGTATCACTGACTAATTAAATACACTTTCGATCCATATCACACAGAAAAACACCGGATGCATCCAATTTCTGATGCTTATGTGATTTTTTGGTCGAATGATCAATGTTGAAATTAATAGTATGCTATCTAGCTACTATAATTTGGTCAAGGATAGATATTTGCATACCTGCTTTTTGTCATACCAAGGGCCATACTCTGTGAAGGTGACCAACTTGAGATCTTTGGCAATATTATTTGCAATTATCCTTGTTTGAGTGAGTGGGATTTTTGAATCTTGGTCTCCACTATACAAATATAAAACCAATTTAAATTTTCATTAAATGTCAAACATACCAAATTTATTTAACTATACAAAACAATATGAAGCATTAGAAATAAGGGTAGAGACTTATAAAGTAGGATGGGAATGCCCTCTTTGAGAAGATCTGAGATGAGGGGTATGAGGTTCATGTCCAAGTTGTCTTCTTGATATACAAGAGGCCTGCAACATTCATGTAAATATTATATCAACTAATCATCCATATATATATACACAACATATATATATATATATATATAGAGAGAGAGAGAGAGAGAGATACCCTAAACAGAAGTCCCAATGAAAAGGGAGATGAGTAGTGTTGGCATGAAGTGATTTCTGAACCATTGGTTTGTTTAGATAGGTGAATATCCTGGACTGCAGGCATGGATCTCCTACTATTCCCCTCCTAGTCCTAGCATTCTATTCAATGTCACATAAAATTTTCAAATTAGAAATTATTTGACACAGCCACATATAAATTACTCCGTATACAATCACCAATATGAATGAAAAAATTAAACAAAAAGAAATTAAACTCCAATTGGTACCATTGCATTCATCTTCCCATGCAACCCTCTAGGTTTAAATTGTTGAGCAGAGCTGGACGATAAGCAATTTGGTAGGAGTAGGTCATCAGTGGGAACATCACCAAATTCTGCCTGGACCCTATTGAAAACATCGTTGCATCCTTGAGACCATTGATCATGGACGTACTCTCTCAAGTATTTCGATTCATTGCAGACCGTCCTCTCTAACCTCAATGTCTCATCTGATATTACACCATGTGCCCACAAGAAATCGCCCGCGAGTACACTAATATCTAGGTCTAAAAGTGGATTTCCAAGCTACAATTAGAACAGAAAAATTTTGCATTTAATTATTCATGCTATAAGGGAAATAAAGAAAATTAAACAAACACTAATTCAAGTATGCAAAGATGGATAATTACAGCTAATGCTTTGAGCTTGATGGGCTTAACGTTTGGCTTCTTGTTGTAATCGAGCAACAAGGCTGCAAGCTGTGGTATGTAGTGCCCTGCAACCAAATCAAATAATTAATCTAAGCCGTGGCCACATTGAGACCAATATGTATATACATATATATATATACTAAATTAATTCATTTTATTAATTACCTGCATAGCTTTCACCGGTTATAAAGAAGTCTGAGTCTTTATATTTTGGAAATTCCTCCAACCAATTAATGAGAAAAACCAGATTATCCTCAGCTGAAATTAGCCAAACATAATTAACAAGTCAAAATTTGATAAAAACACTAAAGAAACAAAACAAACACAAGCATATAGATTCATAGATAGATGATGAATTAAAGAAATATATACCAGTCCTAGTATCATTCCATTCGATGTAGTCTTCGCTTGTGTTTGAGTATGAAAATCCAACTCCAATAGGTGACTCAACATATAACATGTTCGATTCTGTCCAAAAACAAAATACTCATTGTCCAAATTTATGCTTGGATTCGGAGAAAATTTAAAATAACATAATTAAAAAATAATAATTCACCTAAATTCCAAGAGTAATCATTTTTAACTAGCAGTCCATTCTCTCCCACTTGAAAAGGTCCATTTTCCATGAATGCACCAAAGCCAAGTGAAGAACAACCCGGACCTGAATTTTAAATTGTTAGAAAAAATATCAAAAAGAGAAATGATATTGAAAAATCATAATGATATGATTAAATTATGTAGTAATGATACGATTCTGGAGTCGAACGTCCCACAGAGTTGTGGAGCCCACATCTGTGAGACACCTGACTAGTTGGATGTCTGCAAGTATTGAATTTTCCTAAATTATAAAATCAATTAATGTCAAACATAAATCATTTGATTGATTTAGACCTCCATTGAGCCACAAGGTTAATGGACGTGAAAGAGGATCAGATGATTGGGCTTCAACAAAGTAATAGAACAGAGCTCGGCCATGTTTGGCATCTGTCACTATATATCCTGAGTGCTGCTCAAACGAAACATTGGCTGGTTGGCCTGGAAGTGCTGGTACAAGTTCACCACAACACCTTGAAATGTAAAATAAGAATAAAGTGGCCACTTCTAAGAGCACCAAGAAAGCCATTAGGAGGGAGAAACAAAGAAAGAGAGAGAGTGAGTTAGTATGGTCTGTGTGGTTATACATATATATATACATATATGGTTATGATAAGAATGTGGCATTGATGCTAACGAATGATATATGCATTGTATTTTATTTTTGTCTTTTTGGTTCAACCAAGGTGTCATGGCGTATAGTTTGTGTGTGTGTGTGTGTGTGTGTGTGTGAAATTTAGATACCATTTGATGCCGCCAATGTGTTCCGTGTGTATGTAAAGGCCAACAAGATATAAAACTCAAATGCATATGAAATTGGAGAACATGGGTTTAAAATGCGTTTATTTGTCTTCATGGAAAATCAATCCCATTGAATTTTGTTTTGGACTTAATGGCAGAATTTGCAAAAACCCCATTTTATATTTCAAAGATTGGAAATTTTGGATTGGAGACAATCTCAAGAGTTTGTTTGGTCTTCTACTGCGCAGACTTAATTGGTAACATAACAACTATTGTAGAATTTGCTTTCACTATACTTTATTTGGGTAGGTTGGAAAAAATAAATAAATAAATAAAATAAAAATAGAAGGAAAAAGCTTAATAGTTTAAGAAGGAAAATCTCATGTCATTTCGAGTATTGATACTTGGACTTGATTTGTTTGTTCTAAAGAGTTTTTATTTATTGGATGTAATGAATAAATTTCTTGTTATTTCGAGTAATGATATTTAGGTCTATTTCTCAACCGATTTGTTTATTCTAGACAGTTTTTATCCATTGGATGTAATGTAATGGATAAATTCAAGTATGGATCTCATCTATTAACATCAAAGCACAAAAATTCATGAGCCAAACAAATCGCCCTAAAACAAGTAAGCCCAGGGAATCATTTTTCGTTTCTATATATTGATGACACAACTATCTCTTCACTCAAGACGGTTTAAATGAAGTAACATGGTATATTAATAAAAATATCCTTGGTCTAAGAAGTTTTTTTATTATTTTTCTTCCTTATAATTTTAAGGATATTATTGGTATTTAAAATTGTTATTCTTTTTTCTTTTTCTTTTTTTTTGAAAATACCAGCAATTATATTAATAAATATAGAGAACTGTACAAAGTTCAAAAGGAAGGGAGCAAGCCCAGTAAAAAAAGGCAAGACCCAGATACAATAAGAGGCCAACCTTGGTTGAGCCCAAACACATAGGCCCAAATTATGATCTCTCTCTCTCTCTCTCTCTCAAACGAAGCCTTCACAAGTATGCTTTTGGTGGGTCAGAAAATTACAGGCAAACTATGGTATTGTGTCCAAATACCCAATCCTTATATTTTTATATTTTTAATCACAGTAACTCCTATCAAACCTTGGAGATGGTAAAAGTGATAATATGCATGGAAGAGGCAAAGAAGAAGCGAACGTTTAAGCGTGACATAAAATTAATTTAAGGTCAGCCTTTGATTAAATATTTAACCTCTTCATAATTGATCGAACAAAAATCTTCAAGGTTGTCTCTTAAAACACCATTAAGAACAACAACATTCATCAATTTTCATGAACTGACCAAAGCTTATACAAATCATAACATGATCTCCATACTTATTTCAGAGGTCCATTTCATCTTTTTCAGAAGATTTAAGGTATCAGTCGTGGAAAGAAATCCTTCCACTTTTGAGAGAATAGTGAAAGTTGTATTAGAGAGGTGAAGAAATACTCCTCATCCTTTCTTTTATCTTATGGGGCCTAGGAAGAGGGGATCCCTTCAGAAATGATTTGAACAATGTGAGAGCTTGAGAAGGGGATGTGAAGGGAACCTCATGAGCAGCACCTCTAACCGTCGCAAATGTCAAATATGTTACATTCTTCCCATCTCTTAGCCCGCCGAATGACTCATACCATCCTCCTACCTGCATACATAATTTTCCTTCCAATTAAAATATGTATATTCAAAACGGCCATTTAAATTCCATCTTCTCTGTGTATATATGTTTGTTTGTGTGTGTGTGCGTGTTTTGGTCCCATGTGGGATGTCAATTGGTGCACTCTGAAAATCAAATCAAACCATTGGATGCATCCATTATAACAAGAGCAACATTACAACAATTTGAAAATTTCTGATGCTTATGTGATTTTTTGGTCGAACTAATGATCAATGCTTAAATTTGTATGGTAGTAGACTAACAAACAATAAATATATTTATCCAGCTACTATAATTTGGTGATGGAGAGATATTTGCATACCTGTTTTTTGTCATACCAAGGGCCATACTTTGTTAAGGTGACCAACTTCAAATCTTTGGCAATATTATTTGCAATTGTCCTTGTTTGAGTGAGAGGGATTCTTGAATCTTGGTCTCCACTATACAATATAAAAACCAATTTAAATTTTCAATAAAGATGTCAATATTATGTAATCATTATTAAAAACAATGTCAAGCATTAGATGCAAGTGTAGAGACCTAAAAAGTAGGATGGGAATGCCCTCCTTGAGAAGGTCTGTGATGAGGGGTGTGAGGTTCCTGTCCAAGTTGTCTTTTTGATATACAAGAGGCCTGCAACATTCATGTTATATTATATCAATTGATCATCCATGTGTGTGTGTGTGTGTGTGTGTGTGTGTGTGTGTTTGTGTGTGTGTGTGTGAGAGAGAGAGAGAGAGACCCTAAACAAAATCCCCATTGAGAAGGAAGATGAGTTGTGTTGGCATGAAGTGATTTCTGAACTATTGGTGTATTTAGATAGGTGAGTATCCTGTCCGGAAGGCATGGATCTCCTGCCATTCCCCTCCTAGCAATCTATTCCAATGTCACGCAAAGTTTTAAAATTATAATAATTTGACACAACCACATATAATCATCAATATGAATGAAAAAAAAATAGAAAGAAATTAAGCTCCAATACATACCATTGCATGAATGTTTCCATGCAACCCCTTAGGTTGAAATTGTTGGGCGGAGCTCGACGATAAGCAATTCGGTGAGAGTAGGTCATAAAATGAAACATCACCAATTTCATCCTCGACCCTATTGAAGACATTTTTGCATCCTGGAGACAATTGACCATCACGGTAGTACTCTCTGAAGTGCCTCGAGTCATTACAGACTGTCTTCTCTAACCTCAATGTCTCGTCCGATATTGCACCATGTGACCACAAGTAATCCCCGGCCTGTATACTAATATCTAGGTCTAAAAGTGGATTTCCAAGCTACAATTAAAACAAAACAACTAGCATTTAATCATTTATTGTTATAAGGGAAGTAAAGAGAATCAAACACTCATTCAAAAATGAAAAGATGGGTGATTACAGCTAATGCTTTGAGCTTGATGGGCTTGACGTTTGGTTTCTTGTTGTAATCAAGCAACAAGGCTGCAAGCTGTGGTATGTAGTGGCCTGCAACCAAATCAATAATCAATCTAAGCCATGGACAAATCAAGACCAAATATGTATATATATATATATATATATATAATACAAAATTAATCCATTTTTTTAATTACCTGCATAGCTTTCACCGGTTATAAAGAAGTCTGAGTCTTTGAATTTTGGAAATTCCTCCAACCAATTAATCATAAACACCAAATTATCCTCAGCTGAACTTAGCCAAACATAATTAGCTAGTCAAAATTTAAAAAGCACACTAATGGGATGAAACAAACACACAAATATAGATTAATAGATGATCAATAAAATAAATGCATACCAGTCCTAGTATCATTCCAGTTGATGTAGTCTTCACTTGTATTAGAGTATGAAAATCCAACTCCAATAGGTGACTCAACATATAACATGTTTGATTCTGTCCAAAAAATAAACTCAATGTCCAAATTTATATTTCAATGTGCAGGAAATTTAAACTAACATTATTAAATATATATATATATATATATATATATATATACCTAAATTCCAAGAATGTTCATTTTTTACTAGCAGTCCATTCTCTCCCACTTGAAAAGGGCCATTTTCCATGAATGCACCGAAGCCAAGTGAAGAACAACCGGGACCTAAAAATTAAATTTGTTCAAAAAAATTCAAGAAATAAAATTATATGGTTAGTTAATATGTGAAAGCATAGATGATTTGATTGATTTAAACCTCCATTGAGCCACAATGTTAAAGGACGTGAAAGATGGTCAGCTGATTGTGCTTCAACAAAGTAATAGAACAGAGCTCGGCCATGTTTGGCATCTGTCACTATATATCCTGAGTACTGTTTAAATGAAACATTGGCTGGTTGCCCTGGAAGTGCTGCTACAAGTTCACCACAACCCCTTGAAATGTAAAATAAGAATAAAGCGGCCACTGCCAAGAGCATCCAGAAAGCCATTAGGAGAGAGAAACTGAGAAAGACAGAGATTTAGTTAGTATGTTCTGTGTGAATATATATATATATATATAGAGAGAGAGAGAGAGAGAGAGAGAGAGTTACATATATAATTATGATTGGAAGGTGGCATTGATGCTAATGATTGATGAATTGTCTTTTAATGTCGTTTTTAGTTCATGTCATGGAGTCCAAATTTACATAGTTTTGTGTGTGTGTGTGAAATTTAGATGCCCTTTGCTGCCGCCCTTGTGCATTAAGTATATGAAAAGGCCAACAAGGCATACTCAAATGCACATGAAAATGGAGAACATGGTTCTTAAATGCATTTTCCTGTCTTCACTGAAGCCCAATCCTATTGAATTTTCTCTTGGATTTAATGGGCTAATTTGAGAAACTGAAATTTTATATTTCTACTATTCAATAATGATTGGTGAGAGGTAGAATGCTAACTGAGAGTTGGTTTGGTCTTCTACATGCACATTACATTCGTGATTGGCAATCATTCATTCTTGGACCTGAATAGTGTTTCGAAGACCAATATTACCATAGAAGCAGGGCATCTATGGGCAGTGATCTCCAACAGCTAAAAGAGCATATAGTGCAGTTGGGTGAGAGGAGAGCATACCTGATCAAGAATACAAGTAGCTAAATGCATTCCTCAAGATTGTGCATGGTCTTGGAGGAAATTGTTGCAATTGAGGCCTGTTGCAAGGACATTTATCAAACATCAGATAGGCAATGTAACAGTGAGTAGATTCCTAAAGTCCTTTCAACCAACCTTTGGTCAAATGAACCGAGCTGAGTTGAGCTTTAAGTTACTTGGGCTCCGCTCGCCTAAGTGAGCGGAGTGCTCGGGCTCGGCTTGGTACCTTTTGGATAAGCTTGGGCTCCGGCTCCGTTCGGCTCGGCTCCGCTCGGTTCTGTTTGTATATATACAATCAATCACGTCGATCTAACTGTTTGCCGTTTGTAGATACAAATTTGCACCATTTTCTTCCAATGTTGGCTTCGGCGCTTACGTTAATATCCCATCTTCATGATCTCTTTTGCTTGCTTTGGATTTCAACCATGACCATGGATCTAATCAGCAATATTATAATAGTAGAGAGAGAGAGAGAGAGAGAGAGAGAGAGAGAGAGAGAGAGAGAGAACTAACCTTGTTGTTCAGAGACAGAGTTCAGCGATTTCCTAGGAAACGAGTTCCATGGTTGCCGATTTCTATGGTTGACAACTGAAGTGATTAGAGTGTGTAGTAGGGGAATCTTTTATGTTGATAAAAGAAGCTAACGAGTGTCAGAGATTAAGTGTTGATTTGGGCTAATGAGTTAGTAGGATGGGCCTCTAAAAATTAAAATATGAATTGGGCCAAAGAAATATATGCGAAATGGGCTAACTTACATTCATGGGCTAAGCCTTCTAAATATAGCAATGTAAATGTAATAGACGAGCTTGTTCACGAGCTTTACTAGTCAAGCATAGCATTGCTCGAACTCGGCTCGTTTAGTAAACGAGCTCAGAAATTGAGTTCGGGTTCAACTTGTTTGTTTAACGAACGAGCCCGAGTCGAGTCCGAGTTGTTTATGAACAGCTCTCGTTCTTACTTTTGTCCACCATTCATGAGGTTTCAACTCCATTTTTATAGCCAGGCAGACAACACAAATTCAGCTTGACACCTTCACCCTCCTGCAAATATTCCATGGAAACATACAATATACAATCGAAGCACTTTCCTCTAAATTCACCACTTGGATTGCATTACAAATCAAATTACTTTTAAAAAGTTTTTTTGGAGTACATTTGTAACAGATAACATGTAGACAGCATAAATAGCAAATTGAATAGTGTGGTCGGAGTTATGAATCACTTTTTGGGCCTAGGAAGAGGGGATCCTTTCAGAAATGATTTAAACAATGTGAGAGCTTGAGAAGGGGATGTGAAGGGGACCTCATGAGCAGCACCTCTAACAGTCGCAAATGTCAAATAGGTTACATTCTTCCCATCTCTTAGCCCGCCAAATGACTCATACCATCCTCCTACCTGCGTACATAATTTTCCTTCCAATTAAAATATGTTTCTTCAATCTCCATGTATGTATATATGTTTGTTTTCGTGTGTGTGTGTGTGTGTGTTTTGGTTGAACTAATGATTAATGCTTAAATTTATCCAGCTACTATAATTTGGTGATGGAGAGATATTTG
Source organism: Cornus florida (assembly GCF_030987335.1). Classification (NCBI taxonomy): domain Eukaryota; kingdom Viridiplantae; phylum Streptophyta; class Magnoliopsida; order Cornales; family Cornaceae; genus Cornus; species Cornus florida. Next base: position 6,428,929 of record NW_026775577.1, on the reverse strand, counting down.
CATACCTGTTTTTTGTCATACCAAGGGCCATACTTTGTGAAGGTGACCAGCTTCAAATCTATGGCAATATTATTTGCAATTAGCCTTGTTTGAGTGAGAGGGATTCTTGAATCTTGGTCTCCGCTATACAATATAAAAACCAATTTAAATTTTCAATAAAGATGTCAATTATTATTAAAAACAATGTCAAGCATTAGATGTAAGTGTAGAGACCTAAAAAGTAGGATGGGAATGCCCTCCTTGAGAAGGTCTGTGATGAGGGGTATGAGGTTCATGTCCAAGTTGTCTTTTTGATATACAAGAGGCCTGCAACATTCATGTTATATTATATCAATTGAGCATTCATGTGTGTGAGTGTGTGTGCGCTTGTGTGTGTGTGTGTGTGTGTGTGTGTGAGAGAGAGAGAGAGAGAGAGAGAGAGAGACCCAAAACAAAATCCCCATTGAGAAGGAAGATGAGTTGTGTTGGCATGAAGTGATTTCTGAACTATTGGTGTGTTTAGATAGGTGAGTATCCTGTCCGGAAGGCATGGATCTCCTACCATTCCCCTACTAGCAATCTATTCCAATGTCACATAAAGTTTTCAAATTAGAATTTATTTGAAACAACCACATATAATCACCAATATGAATGAAAAAATAAAGCAAAAAATTAAGCTCCAATACGTACCATTGCATGTATCTTCCCATGCAACCCCTTAGGTTGAAATTGTTGGGCGGAGCTCGACGATAAGCAATTCAGTGAGAGTAGGTCATGCAATGAAACATCACCAATTTCTTCCTCGACCCTATTGAAAACATTTTTGCATCCCGGAGACAATTGACCATCATGGCAGTACTCTCTTAACTGCCTCGAGTCATTACACACTGTCTTCTCTAACCTCAATGTCTCATCCGATATTGCACCATGTGACCACAAGTAATCCCCGGCCAGTACGCTGATATCTAGGTCTAAAAGTGGATTTCCAAGCTACATTAATTAAAACAGAACAACTATCATTTAATCATTTATGTTATAAGGGAAGTAAAGAGAAACAAACACTCATTCAAATATGAAAAGATGGATGATTACAGCTAATGCTTTGAGCTTGATGGGCTTCACGTTTGGCTTCTTGTTGTAATCAAGCAACAAGGCTGCAAGCTGTGGTATGTAATGCCCTACAACCAAATCAATAATCAATCTAAGCCATGGACAAATATATATATATATATATATATATATATATATATATATATATATATAATACAAAATTAATCCATTTTGTTAATTACCTGCATAGCTTTCACCGGTTATAAAGAAGTCTGAGTCTTTGAATTTTGGAAATTCCTCCAACCAATTAATGATAAATACCAAATTATCCTCAGCTGAACTTAGCCAACCATAATTAGCTAGTCAAAATTTAAAAAGCACACTAATGGGATGAAACAAACACACAAATATAGATTAATAGATGATCAATAAAAGAAATGCATACCAGTCCTAGTATCATTCCAGTTGATGTAGTTTTCACTTGTATTAGAGTATGAAAATCCAACTCCAATAGGTGACTCAACATATAACATGTTCGATTCTGTCCAAAACATAAACTCAATGTCCAAATTTATATTTCAATGTGCAGGAAATTTAAACTAACATTATTAATATATATATATATATATATATATATATATATATATATATACCTAAATTCCAAGAATGTTCATTTTTTACTAGCAGTCCATTCTCTCCCACTTGAAAAGGGCCATTTTCCATGAATGCACCGAAGCCAAGTGAAGAACAACCAGGACCTAAAATTTAAATTTGTTAAAAAAAATTCAAGAAATAAAATTATATGGTTAGTTAATATGTGAAAGCATAGATGATTTGATTGATTTAAACCTCCATTGAGCCACAATGTTAAAGGACGTGAAAGATGGTCAGCTGATTGGGCTTCAACAAAGTAATAGAACAGAGCTCGGCCATGTTTGGCATCTGTCACTATATATCCTGAGTACTGCTTAAATGAAACATTGGCTGGTTGCCCTGGAAGTGCTGCTACAAGTTCACCACAACACCTTGAAATGTAAAATAAGAATAAAGTGACCACTGCCAAGAGCATCCAGAAAGCCATTAGGAGAGAGAAACTGAGAAAGACAGAGATTTAGTTAGTATGTTCTATGTGAATATATGTATATATATACATATATATATATATAGAGAGAGAGAGAGAGAGAGAAAGTTACATATATGGTTATGCTTCTGCGCTTGCGTTAATATCCCATCTTCATGATCTCTTTTGCTTGCTTTGGATTTCAACCATGACCATGGATCTAATCAGCAATATTATAATAGTAGAGAGAGAGAGAGTAGAGAGAACTAACCTTGTTGTTCGGAGACAGAGTTCAGCAATTTCCTAGGAAACGAGTTCCATGGTTGACAACAGAAGTGATTAGAGTGTGTGGTAGGGGAATCTTTTATGTTGATAACAGAAACTAACGAGTGTCAGAGATTTAAGTGTTGATTTGGGCTACTGAGTTAGTAGGATGGTCCTCTAAAAATTAAAATATGAATTGGGCCGAAGAAATATATGCGAAATGGGCTAACTTACATTCATGGACTAAGCCTTTTAAATATAGCAATGTAAATGTAATAGACGAGCTTGTTCATGAGCTTCACGAGCCGAGCTTAGCATTGTTCGGGCTCGGCTCGTTTAGTAAACGAGCTCAGAAATTGAGCTCAGGCACAACTTATTTGCTTAACAAACGAGCCCGAACCAAGCCCGAGTTGTTTATGAACAACTCTCATTCATTTGCAGTCCTACTTTTGTCCACCATTCCTGAGGTTTCAACTCCTCCATTTTTTAAGCCAGACAACACAAATTCAGCTTGACACCTTCACCCTCTGGCCAATATTCCATGGAAACATACAATATACAATCGAAGCACTTTCCTCTACTCATATTCCCAAACCATGGTATCACATTGCTTGGAACCAAATTTCTATTCTCAAACACCAAATTCACCACTTGGGTTGCATTACAAATCAAATTACTTTTAAAAAGTTTTTTGGAGTACATTTGTAACAGATAACATGTAGACAGCATAAATAGCAAATTGAATAGTGTGCCGAAGCAGGTCGGAGTTATGAATCAATTTTTGGGCCTAGGAAGAGGGGATCCTTTCAGAAATGATATGAACAATGTGAGAGCTTGAGAAGGGGATGTGAAGGGGACCTCATGAGCAGCACCTCTAACCGTCGCAAATGTCAAATATGTTACATTCTTCCCATCTCTTAGCCCACCAAATGACTCATACCATCCTCCTACCTGCGTACATAATTTTCCTTCCAATTAAAATATGTTTCTTCTCCATGTATGTATATATATGTGTGTGTGTTTTGGTCCCATGTAGGATGTCAATTGGTGCACTCTGAAAATCAGAAATCAAACCATTGGATGCATCCATTATAACAAGAGCAACATTACAACGATTCGAGAATATCTGATGCTTATGTGATTTTTTGGTCGAACTAATGATCAATGCTTAAATTTTTCCAGCTACAATAATTTGGTGATGGAGAGATATTTGCATACCTGTTTTTTGTCATACCAAGGGCCATACTTTGTGAAGGTGACCAACTTCAAATCTTTGGCAATATTATTTGCAATTATCCTTGTTTGAGTGAGAGGGATTCTTGAATCTTGGTCTCCACTATACAATATAAAAACCAATTTAAATTTTCAATAAAGATGTCAATTATTATGTAATTATTATTAAAAACAATGTCAAGCATTAGAAGCAAGTGTAGAGACTTATAAAATAGGATGGGAATGCCCTCCTTGAGAAGGTCTGTGATGAGGGGTATGAGGTTCATGTCCAAGTTGTCTTTTTGATATACAAGAGGCCTGCAACATTATTCATGTTATATTATATCAATTCATCATCCATGTGTGTGTGTGTGTGTGTGAGAGAGAGAGAGAGAGAGAGAGTGACCCTAAACAAAACCCCCATTGAGAAGGAAGATGAGTTGTGTTGGCATGAAGTGATTTCTGAACTATTGGCGTGTTTAGATAGGTGAGTATCCTGTACGGAAGGCATGGATCTCCTACCAGTCCCCTCCTAGCAATCTATTCCAATGTCACGTAAAGTTTTCAAATTAGAATTTATTTGACACAGCCACATATAATCACCAATATGAATGAAAAAATAAAGAGAAGAAAGTAAGCTCCAATACGTACCATATCATGCATCTTCCCATGCAACCCCTTAGGTTGAAATTGTTGGGTGGAGCTCGACGATAAGCAGTTAGTTGAGAGTTGGTCATAATATGAAACATCACCAATTTCTTCGTCGACCCTATTGAAAACATTTTTGCATCCCGAAGACAATTGACCATCACGGTAGTACTCTCTGAAGTGCCTCGAGTCATTACAGACTGTCTTCTCTAACCTCAATGTCTCGTCCGATATTGCACCATGTGACCACAAGTAATCCCCGGCCTGTACGCTAATATCTAGGTCTAAAAGTGGATTTCCAAGCTACAATTAAAACAGAACAACTAGCATTTAATCATTTATGTTATAAGGGAAGTAAAGAGAAACAAACACTCATTCAAATATGAAAAGATGGATGATTACAGCTAATGCTTTGAGCTTGATGGGCTTCACGTTTGGCTTCTTGTTGTAATCAAGCAACAAGGCTGCAAGCTGTGGTATGTAGTGGCCTGCAACCAAATCAATAATCAATCTAAGCCATGGACAAATTGAGACCAAATATATATATATACATATATAAAATACAAAATTAATCAATTTTTTTTAATTACCTGCATAGCTTTCACCGGTTATAAAGAAGTCTGAGTCTTTGAATTTTGGAAATTCCTCCAACCAATTAATGATAAACACCAAATTATCCTCAGCTGAACTTAGCCAAACATAATTTAGCTAGTCAGAATTTAAAAAACACACTAATGGGATGAAACAAACACAAATATAGATGAATAAAAGAAATGCATACCTGTCCGAGTATCATTCCAGTTGATGTAGTTTTCACTTGTATTAGAGTATGAAAATCCAACTCCAATAGGTGACTCAACATATAACATGTTCGATTCTGTCCAAAACACAAACTCAATGTCCAAATTTATATTTCAATGTGCAGGAAATTTAAACTAACATTATTTAAAAAAAAAATTACCTAAATTCCAAGAATATTCATTTTTTACTAGCAGTCCATTCTCTCCCACTTGAAAAGGGCCATTTTCCTTGAATGCACCGAAGCCAAGTGAAGAACAACCCGGACCTAAATTTTAAATTTGTTCAAAAAAAATTCAAGAAATAAAATTATATGATTAGTTTATATGTGAAAGTATAGGTCATTTGATTGATTTAGACCTCCATTGAGCCACAAGGTTAAGGGACGTGAAAAAGGATCAGATGATTGGGCTTCAACAAAGTAATAGAACAGAGCTCGGCCATGGCTAGCATCTGTCACGATATATCCTGAGTACTGCTTAAATGAAACATTGGCTGGTTGCCCAGGAAGTGCTGCTACAAGTTCACCACAACACCTTGAAATGTAAAATAAGAATAAAGTGGCCAGTGCCAAGAGCATCCACAAAGCCATTAGGAGAGAGAAAGACTGAGATTTAGTTAGTATGTTCTATGAGAATATATATATACAGAGAGAGAGAGAGAGAGAGAGATACATATATGGTTATGATTGGAAGGTGGCATTGACGCTAATAATTGATGAATTGTCTTTTATTGTTGTTTTTAGTTCATGTCATGGAGTAAATTTACATAGTTTTATGTTTGTGTGTGTGTGAAATTTAGATGCCCTTTGCTGCCGCCCTTGTGCACTAAGTATTTATGAAAAGGACAACAACGCATACTCAAATGTACATGAAAATGGAGAACGTGGTTCTGAAATGCATCTTCCTGTCTTCACAGAAGCTCAATCCCATTGAATTTTGTTTTCGATTTAAGAAATTGAAATTTTATATTTCTACTATTCGATATTGCTAACTGGTTTGGTCTTCTACATTCACATTCGTGATTGGCAATCATTCTTGGACCTGAGTAGTGTATCGAAGACCAATATTACCATTGAAGATTTTGCTTTCACTATCCTTCGTTTAGATAAGTCCGATGGAAAAGAAAAGAAAGAAAATATCTTATTAAATATGTCTTCATACCTTTTTGCATTTAGATAATAAAATAGAACACTGATACACTAAAAATACCTTCAAAAGCAATAGCAAAAAATATCGAAATTGCATGGAAGCACAGTTTGTAAGCCTAAAACAGAAGGTGGATTGTAATCAGGTATTCAGTCCTAAGGCATCTATGGGGCCAGTGAACTCCAACAACTCAAGGAGCATATAGTGCAGTTGGGGGAGAGCATACCTGATCAAGAATAGAAGTAGCTAAATACATTCCTCAAGATTGTGCATGGTTTTGTAGGAAATTGTTGCAATTGAGGACCGTTGTGAGGACATTCATCGAACATCAGATAGGCAATGCAAGAGTGAGTAGATTCATAAATGGAACCTCATGGTCCTTTCAACCAACCTTTCGTCCACCATTCCTGAGCTTTCAACTCCTCCATTTTTTGAGCCAGGCAGACAACACAAATTCAGCTTGACACCCTCACCCTCTGGCCAATATTCCATGGAAACATACAATATACAATTGAAGCACTTTCCTCTACTCCTATTCACAAACCATGGTATCACCATTGTTTGGAACCAAATTTCTATTCCCAAACATCAAATTCACCTCTTGGGTTGCATTACAAATCAAATTACACACCCAACACATGAATTCCCCATATTTTCCCTCTTTGCCTATTATCAATTGAATCACACAATTTACCCAAAAAAAAAAATTTTGAATCACACAACCATCTGGCCCTTCTCCTGTGAATTTTCAAAACCCTGATGGGTAGTGTGGAGCATGATAAACGCCACCCCGAAGTATATGGTGCCCTAATCATTATACGTGAGTGAATTATGTAAAAATCTGTGTTTTTTTCTTATGTGTATCTGGTCTGTTTTTCTGTGTCTTCTGTTTAATTTAACAACAAAACTACATTGGTCCAATGAATGATTTCAAAAGGTTAAATATAGTAGGTGGATTGGCACTTAATAGAAAAGCTTGGAGAGAGATTTCATGATGCTTTCCCATTCATGTGAGATTAAGGCAAGAATGATGATGATGGTGATATGCCTCTGCAGAAAATGGAGTGCTCAACAACATCAGATACTCCATCAGAGGAAAGCTTCTCTCTTGAAGTTCAAATTCAGCTACCAGAAGCTCGACGAGCTCTGATTCGGTGGGAGGTTCCTCTTGATTGCCTCCGTCCACAACCGCCTGATTGGTCTTGTAAGTATTTCATTCTTGTTTCTTGGGCTTAAACGGCCCTTTTGTTGTAACAGCAATACCCAGTTATGCCCTATATAATGGGCTAAAACTTACACTTACATTATCGGATTCTCTCAAAATTGGTTTCAGCCAATCACGATAACCATAGGCAAAAAACACAGGAATTTTCATCATTTGTAGATCACTTTTATAAACGCATAAATTCATAAAAAGGGGCATCTATAGTTGATTAATACGCAATCTGTAATTTACAGATAAATTCCTATTATGATAACAGTAAATCTACTAGGGTTTGTCAATCCAAAAAGAACTTATGTGGACGCAAAGTGTGAGCTGGAGAGGAATTTTTACCATTCCAAATAGTTGCAGGTATTTGACATAAAGATGGGTTGTGATGTGAGCGCTAGTTTGTCCATTTCTCAAAGTGCTCATAACTTCACAATGTGGATTGTGGATTAGTCAAATGACTCAAATCCATAGAACGAAAATAGCTATAGTCATTCAAGAATAATAAAGAAAAATGTAAGATAACAAGTACAGGTAAAAAGGCTCACTTCCTTATATTAGACAATAACTTTTTGAAACTACTACTTTCTTGGACACTTCATTCGCTCTTCTTTTTTCTTTTTCTGTTCTATTTCGAGTATTTACATAGAACTGTTTTTAGAAAAAGGGAGAGAATTCCCCAAACACAATGAAAGAAAAAAAAAACAAACTAACAAGAGAGACTCTACTGCACAATGCAGCAACCATTCACAACATAGGCGGGAAACTTTCGAGTATATCTGGTCCACATCAGTTCTCCACGATCCTTGGGCCACTGTAAACTTTCCCGACCATCCGAAAGTCCTCCGGATAATCCCTCTCTTGAAGCCATGCATGGCCTTCCGTCTCCTCTTCCGGTACTGTTACCCCATCAACTGAAACTCAACACAAGGAACAAATCGGTAAAACATGTAAAGTTCAGTTTGAGTAACAGACATGCCTCTACTTGAATGCAAGTATTTGTAAATCCTGTTTCAACACACACAACCAATCAGTAAAACATGTAAAGTCCGGTTTGAGCAACAGACATGCCCCTCTACTTGAATGCAAGTTTTCGTAAATCCTGTTTGGACATTGAATATAATCATGCAGGTGACTAACAATCAAATTTGGAAACAAAACACAAAGTCCAGTGGCAACAAACACTTGTGCATGTCCAGAATTGCTCCCTATCAACCCTTCACATTAGAATTCTTTGTGAGGTTTCAAATGTTCTTCATACATCAAAATTCATGACAAAAAATGGTATATATATATATATATATATAATAAAAAGTAATAAAAATAAATTAGTCCAAAATTTGATGCAAAGCAGACATTGTACCTGCATGACTGGAAAATGGGAAGTCAAGATAGTATGTACAGTGCCGGCCATTGGGATCAGAGTATGGAGGCCCAAGCACATCTAGCACAGCGCATGCTGTCACTGCTGTAAAGCAGTGCATGTTGCCCCCATCAGCTGGATACAGGATCGATGTGTTGCAAGGAGCAGTGAACTCGGAGTTGACCTTAACCTTTGCCAACTGTAATTTAGGATGCTTAACTGCATTGGTGAACAAAACATTATCAGAACTTGAAATTGTTCTCCAAGAATGAGATCTCTACAGAAAATGAAAATATTTGATGGAATCATTACATTTAAAGCAAACTTGAAATTATTCTTCAAGAACGAACCACTTATGAAAATAGAAATACCTGACCCAACCATTATATTTGAAGCAGTTTTGATAAAGTCATCAAACTTATCATATCCGTTGTAGTCATTTTGAAGCTACTTTAAACATATTAACTGACGACCAAGGGCCAGTGATATCTCTTCTACCTCCCAAAGTGGATGGTGAGGGTTCGAGTCTCCAAAGAAGTAAAGTGGATGGTGAGGGTTCGAGTCTCCAAAAGAGTAAAGTGGATGGATGTGTTAACAGTGGTGTGTAAGAGTTTCTAGCCAATGATAATATATATATATACACACACACACACACACAAACTGACGCATTCTCAACATACAACAAGTAAGGGTGTAAAATTGCCACTAAGGTTTACTATAGCCCTACTATCTTGGACTAAACTGGAAGTAACTTCTAGGCTTGATAAATTATCAACACCAAGCAGAAACACCAGATTCAAATTTGAAACTCTTATCCGTCTGCAGGCTTGTAAAGACAGTTTTTTTTTTTTTTTTTTTCTTTTGTTTTTTCTTTCATATACACAGAAAGGGACTGTCTCCCTCGGAATTAGGTGTCTTCCCAAATGATTATTCCTTAAAGTTCGTAACTGATTATTCCTTTTTTTTTAGTCATGATTCATGTTATCTGAGACCAAAAAACAAAAAAACATAAACATGTTTAAACAATAAATGGGAGATAGTGCAGGTTCAACAAAAACTTACTGTCCAAATGGTTGGAATCCGCAATTGTATTGCCGGGGACATCATCTTTTACCCAATCATATGACTTGACATGCACTGTTCCAAAAAGAAGCTTGCTGAACACGGTCATTCCAGGATGGTTATGAAGTGGAATGGCACCTGATGGTGGCAAGCAGAAGATCCCAATCTGCAAGAAGCAATCGTCAAGATACTAACAACCAAAATTGAGTTAAACCTGACAAACCAAAGTCAACTGATATCTCATAAAACCATGACAGCACGTAAGGTTTACCCACCGAGAATTTGTCACATTCGTGAACCTGCAGGTATGTTATGTTATTAACTGGATCATCAGTTTTCTTCCTGAAATAAGGCATATTTGGCCTCAGGCCAACATCCTTCTCTGTCATGGTATCTACACATAAGAAGCCAGCCTCTTGAGCACACATCACAATACAAAGCAAAAGAATTACAATGCAGCAGTGTGAGATAGGGTGAGCATGCAAACACATGCTCGCATACATGTTGCTTTCTTCATTAGGTCACATAATATATTAACAATAAGAAAATGAACTCCATACAACTCTTCCAAAAAAAAAAGGGCAGGATGATACTTCACATGCAGTAAAATAACCTAACTTCAAATGTGCCAAAGAAACAAAATTAATCTAAAAAACGACATATAAACCAAATGGAATTATTTCCATGCAAGATATTATCTTAAAACTTAGAAGCTCGAAGCAAGCATTCACAAAGATGAGTTTTATATGTAAACCTCGCTAAAATTAGGAACATGAACATGCACTTCTCATAATTACATTGAAACATCTTAATTTATCATTTAATTAAAAGTCCTGTAAAAAAGTTCCAATTTTTTCCACTATATTATAAATACACAAACACGTGAATTGCATGCCTCTCTTCAGCATATATATATATATATGGAACATACTGCAATAACAAGAAACGTTTTATCCAATTCTATCCATTAGGCGGCCACGGAGCAGGAGCTTAAGCATTAAAGCATGTAAGGATACATCTACATAAAGGTTGAGTGATTGACCTAATAGGGTAGTACATATACATATAAATCTGTGTGCGCGCGCAATTCAATAGCTTTAAATGAAAATGCTTGTCCCCGATATCTAACAAACAAATACACCACATAATCAAAGTGTGCCCATGCCTCTCCAGAAGCAAGTTGGCCCAGCCCAAAATAGTTTATTCCTAAGGAAGGTACAACCTACGGTTCTAATGGCATGATAAAGAAAAGACATTGTCATTTGCACTAGGTCTACTGCATCTTCCCTTATAGGACATAAACCCCAACACATTATGGCTTCCCTTTTGAAGTACTTTATAAGCCATCCCCTTGCCTATCCACATTTTATGACCAGTTTGTGAGAGAATAGGCAATACGAACGCTTTTGATTAAAATTATCCTGCATTGTTCGTATATATTCATCACATAAGATTTTAGAGTGCGATGACAGTTAGAAATAAAACAAATAGTACTCAAACCTCTTCTACTATCTTGATTTCAAAATCATTGGACACAGCAAATCACAAGTTCAGACCAGTATATCAAATGGAAGCCAAGTGAACCAGAACCAAAATCCAAATTAGTCAAAACCGACAAAAAACAAATTCTAACAAAACTCAATGAACAAACTATGAGTTTGTCTTTCAAATCATAGCTGTCATCATTGCAAAATCATGCAATTTAAATCAACATTAATCAAAAACCTGCAAATCCAGATCCAATCACATTAAGCAATCCAATCATCAAATAGGAAAAAAAAAAAAAAATCACTGATAGCCATTTCAATCGAGCATCAACTTTTGAATCCAAAATTATAAATCAGTAACAAATGTAGAACTAAAACATACCCAAAATTGACTTTAGCCGTTCGATATCACTTTCAGGCGGAACAACCCCAGTCCCTCCAGAGGCAAACACTTCCTTGCAGGTTTCATACAGCTTCTGCACCGCAGACATTTTCTTCTGCCGTCGCCGGCTCCGCTTTGACCTGCTATTCGTCTCCTTCTGCAATTCGCAATACTCCTTAAGCTTTTCATCAGCAACTATCTTCTCAATCCCCATTCAATCTCAATTATACAATAAAATCACTATCAATAACCCAAAAAAATCAAAACTTGCAATCTGGGTATCCAACAAAAGCACTGCCAAAACATGCCCATTTAAGATCAAAACACTTTGTAATACAGAAACTGAAAAAAAAAAAAAATGCGACTTGGGTAATTCAAGAAATGCAAAATAACAATCTAGGCATCGAACAAAACAATTGCTTAGCAAGACATCATCAAAACACTTTCAAATTTCAGAAATTGAAGAAACTACGAAGTGGGTAATTGAAGAAATGCAAAATTACGATTTGGGTATCGAAATTGAGCATGAAAGAGCTGAGAAATTACCATAAAAGTATGAGCAAGCACAAGGTGAAGAACAGAGGACACAGGTACTTGGGGAAGAGAGTGTGCGTGGGGGTAGGTATTTATAGGCGACTGTATTACGCTAATCCATGAGGGAACCCGTAATTGAGGGGTAAAAGTAAGACGGGTGCTAAATAATTTGCACCTCTGTTGATGAAGGTGATTGGGGGTTTAGAAATGGTGGTGAGATGATGTTCTGGGGGTTTAAAAGGGAGACAAGAGCTAGGGTTAGCTGAGAGAGAGAAACAGTTGTTTTCTAGAGAGAGAAAACGAAAACCATGGGCCATGCTTGGTTTTTCTATGGGCTGTTCAAACAGCAGATTTCTATCTATACAGACCACTTTTAAGATTTGGCTTTCTAATTGGCTGCCCCTCATTTTCTATGTATTCACAGTCCCGTCCACTCTCATGCATTTTTTTATTTTTTACTTTTTTTTGTTAAACCTGGATCCCTCGTATGTAAATAATTGATTCTGAGTTGCATCATGTCTCTATCAATCATATTTTTAAATATTTGTTGCAGGACTGTAGTGTATTACACTGACAATCTACATGCATAAACATAATCGATAACATAAAAAATTCAAATTCATTTTTTATAAGGTAAATTATGTTCATTTTTCCTCTACTTAATTAAAAATTATTACACTTTTTAGAATTTATTAAAGGTCAAAGATTGTCAATGTTATGTACAAAAGGGCAATTATACTCCCAATTCACAACATTTCCCTCAATTTAATTTTAGTTTGGTAGGCTTATAATTGAATGAGAGTGGAGTGGACTATGAAAACTGAGAAAATGAGGGGCAAACAATTAGATTATATAGAATTTTATATAATTACTCCTTGTTCGACAGTGATGAATATATTTATATATCCAAAAGTTAAAAAAACTATAACTAGTATCGAATTTTAAAGAAGTAAATACTAAATAGATCTCCACCATCCATTCTTATACAATTACGCGTCACTTATATTTAAGCTATTTTTGAAAGTACCGGATCACCATATACATATACTGTTATACATATATATATATAGAGAGAGAGAGAGAGAGTAAATTAGTAATTGCACTTTGACCGTATAATTACACTTCAGTTTTGCATACAAAGTTATTAATAATATACCTTGTTTATATTATGTTTCAAGTGCAAAAAAAATAAACTTAAAATATGTTTATAATGTATATCACACTCTTTACATACAAAAAAATAATCCCTAAAATTTTAATTTGGTGCAAATAAATACATCTTGACAAATTTAAATCATAAGTTAACTAAATTATCCTTACTAAACTATTTTATAAAAAATATAAAAATAAATAATTTTGTAAAATAACCAAAAAGAATACTATTGGAGAACGACCCCTTACATGATTACACTTCTAAAATTTCAATTTAGTGCAAATAGGTCCCTTTGACAAATTTAAACCATAAGTTGACTAAATTACTCTTACTGAACCATTTTATAAAATATATAAAAATAAATAATTTTGAAAAATAATCAAAAAGAACACTATTGGAGTACACCAGCAATGAAAAAGTAAAGATAAAAATAAAAAACAAAAATAAAAGTATAAAAGAAAAGTAAAGTAAAGATAAAAATAAAAAATAAATAAATAAATAAAGTACAAACTAAAGAAAACAAATCTGCTCCAAACTCCGAAAATAAGTGCATAGTTATATTGGGATTTTTTTTCTTTTTTTAACAATGTTGGTATGAAATAAAATAAAATAAAGAAAAAAAATAGAAAATAGTATCAAATCCTTATTTTACAAATTTTCAAAAAAAAAAGTTTAAAGATATATATAGAGAAATTTTAAAAAAAAAAAAAAAAAAAAAAAGTAATATACACATAACATTCCTATATTATGAGATTAGTATTATATATACCCTTTTAGATATTTTCAAAGGAGTAAAAGAGTATTATAACACTAATTTATGTCATATTTTTTATTAATAGATATTTTTGCACAATTACACTTAATAAAAGAGTTATTATCTATTACAGTAAAATTAGAGTTGAAATGGGTTAAATCTCAATGCAGGCAAGAAATTTTGTAACAAGAAATACATGTACCATCTACGGTGAGGATGGAGTAAAAACTGGTGTCACCTATTGATGTGACATGGATGGAAATGTGCGCAGATTTAGTAATGTTATGCTGTGCCTAAATATGGAAATAAATTTGAAAGTTGATGTTACTAGACAATAGACTAAAGACCACGATTGGATGAATGGAGCATTCGTACTAGAAAATTCTGCTTCAGATTTTAATATTTTGATTTGACTAGATTTCTCACCTTTTAACTCGCAGTCAATCTAAGCAATTGACTTTTTAATCATCTCTTGCTCCCGTTGGGCAACAACTTTATTCAGGCCAAACATGATAATTGTTTAATATAATTCATTTTTAAAATAAGTAATTATTAAAAAAATACTATAACAATTATAATTAACAATCATCATGTCCAACGTACATAAAGTTCATACTCATTAATGAATTAGAGATCATTATTGAGTAAATACATATTATTACAAAAAATTATATTATTTACAAAAATAACTGACACTCACATAGCGCATCATGGATGAGCTCCATAAGAAATTATTAAGTGTTGCAGTAATAGGTTGTCACAATATGTATTATTGCTTTATTATGAATAATGTTATTAAGAAAGTTCGCTTATTCAAGAGTCATAAACTCTTAACATTAAATCATTGAATTGAGATAATATTTTTATAATTTATAAAAAGACAATAAAATCATTTAATAAATCTTTCAATTCATTGGTTGAATATGAAAAAATTTATGACTCTTATCACAAGCTCTCTTAGTAACATTATTATTTATTATTTATTATTGTTGTTGTTGTTGTTGTGTAACATTACTTCTTGTAAATTTTATTCATTGTTTCTCCTTTGATAATTAATCAAGTATTCTCTTTAGGTATGTAATTATCTAGAACTTTTAATAAACAATATAATTATCAAAATTTGATAATATTAATAACATAATTTGTCCAATTATGGATATATCTTGAATTTAAAAAATGAGTCTTGCATATTCATTTTATATATATATTTCTTTTTAGCCATTAGGAAGGATTTAAGGAAAAGTGACACACCTACATATATAACACTCTCTCTTTTCACACACATGTAGGATTGTGCAACTATAACTCACCCAATGTGATAGTCTATCGGTGCCTCTTGCACCTGTCTACGACAAACTCGCCCACAATGTCACTATAATCATTCCCTTGGGATCTAATATCCCCGTTGGCCACACTTCCTGATAGATCAGGCTAACTATGATACCATTTGTAACGACTCACTCCACCACATGGCATTATATTGTCTGTTTTTTACCTGAGCATCCACAGTTTTGCTTTTGGGATTATGCACATGTAGCTCGCCCAATGTGATAGTCTATCAGTGCCTCAAGCTGCAGGTCCACAATCCCACAACGCTTGGATGTGGAAAGAAAAAGTGCTATATATGTAGGATTTGTACATTTCAATTGGTAAGAAGCATTTTGGTGTAAAACTCGATCAAGAGCAAAACCGTACAGACTTGAGTCCATAGTGGATAATATCATACCGTGTGATGTAGTTGGTTATATATTACAAAAATAGTAATACTTAAAAATGTTCCAAGCTTGATTATCAACACCAAATTATATTACAAGTTGTAGATTCAAAATCAGTCAACTTAACATTTATGTTGTGTTTGAGAGCATCGAACCGGCATTTTGAATTTGAAAGTAGAGAAATTTAGTTCAAAATTTGATTTAAATTTTATCTAATTCCAATTTCAAGACACCGATTCGGTACTCCCAAACATAACATCACATTAATTCATGAAATTGAGCTCTTAACTAATTAGAAATATAACAAATCCATTTCTATCATAATAAAAAAAATAAAATAAAAACTTACCAAAAGGAAGTATATGTAGTTGAATTCACACTTACTTGTGGAAAGATGTGTACATTTTGATATGCAAATGCAAGCAATTAACACCAAATTAGATTGCAAGTTGTAGATTTAGAGTCATTCAATTTAACATTTTTGATGCATGTGGAGCACCGAATTTGCATTTTAGAGTTAGAATTAGAGAAATTTAGTTCAAATTTTAAATTAAATTTCATCCAATTTCAATATTAAAGCACTGATTCAGTGCTCAAAGCATATCATTACATTAATTAATGAAATGGAGATCTTAATTAACTAGAAATACAACAAATCCACTTCTACCATAACCAAAAAATAATAATAATAAATAAATGCAGTTTAATTCGCGCACACGTACCTATGGAAAGATGTATGCATTTTGATCTGCAAAATGCGAGCGATAGATATGGATTAGCGGGATCTGCTCTGCATGTCTCTCTAACAACCCCCCTTCCCCCCTGACGGGCGGGGCAAATTGCATGAGCATAAGCGTTTGCCTTGATTTCGCTTTGCTTTTGGAAGTTTGGCATGGCCAAATTGACGATCCCCAAAAATTCTCCTGAAATGGCAACCTTTTCATTTTCTAGAGCAAGGCAAAGAAGACGATAAACTCCAATATATAGCCCATTTATAAAATGCAAATGACCAACGACAAAGTAACGGAAGGTACACGAATTAACTGTTGGGATTATATGTCCTTCAAGCCAATGTTTTGACTGTATTTGACATTATTTTTTAATGAATTCTGTATTATTTATATATTTTACATACATATGGTAAATGTCTGCGCATTGGTTAATTCATGGCATGTATTAAGTTATCCATTGATTATGTAATATGATTTATGTGCATGGAAGAGTTTTCTACATAAGTGATATAAATAATGGAAATTACATTATCATAAATTAGAACGTATTCAGTGATGGAAATTGGACACTATCTGAAAAATGTAACATGTTTTTATATGGGATAAGATGACTTATCTCAGTCGTTTGAGTGGAAAACTCAAAATATGCATGTGATGTGCTGGACACATGCATTAAAGTGGAAAGAAGATAAAGTGAACAAATTATGATACCTGTTATAGTAATTTTTACTTATTAGTGTTATATTGAGTAATTCTTAAACCTAAGAGAGTAATGGACTCTTGATTTGATTAGTGGTTGATTTGATTTAATTATGTGGCCCTTGGTCTAGGATCCCAGTATTTTAAATTATCATGATTATTGGTATTGAAACATCTATTCTCAAGATTATATCTGTGTTATAATATTTATTTTGACTTGATTAGTTTGATCATAGAAATTTAAAATCCATCGATTTTGATAAAATTACATTATTTATATTTATTTATTAAATATATATTATATTTTCAATGTAAATTTTTATGTGATCAAATAGAATTAATCATGAAGTCAAAATAAGGGTAAATTGGTAAATAAATTAATGACATTATTTTATCCCGTCACTAATTATAGATAGAAGGGTTACCTTGTAATTAATTTAACATGGTGCAACTATAGTTTATTTAGGCATTGTTTGGCAACCGTTTTGTTTCGTGCTTTTTGCTTTGGATAGTGTACTATAATGAAGCAAAACATGAAAGTGTGTTTAGTAACATTTACTGTAATTTGAATAGTATCGAGATGTTTTCAAAAAAGAGGCCAAAACTGAAAGCACCAAATTAGTGTTTCGGTTTCCATTCGCTTCTGCACTATAATGATGAACCGTACCAAAAATAAAAAATAAAAAACACTCTTAAATTACCTTTTTAACCAGCCATTTAATATTTCTAACTTGCAAATTTTTTTTACGAAACATATTTTCATGTTTTTGCGCTTTAAAAAATATCGTAACAATTATAATGTTACTAAATATCCTTTCGAATAGTATTGGACATACTCCAAACCAGAAATGTTGCTTCCAGTTTAGGACAAAACAAAAGTACAAAGTAAAAGCAGTCTAACAAGCCCTTAATGAAATTAAAAATAGTTTACGAGCTAATTATTTTTGTCCAAGAGTTAACAAGTCATTTAAGAGGAGCCAAGTGTTGAATAGGTCTAATTATGCCCACTCTTCTTAATGAGAAGTGTGATTTGAGTAATCAACTTTTATATATTCACTTAGTTATCTTGTTTTATAATGGTAAGAATTTACCTTCAATCACATTTCTTCCTCTTAAATTAGTGAATAAGAAAAGATTTCTTACCAAATATATATCTGTTGGATAAATCTTTTTTGTAAATATCATATAAAATACTATTAAATAGAGTGTTTGTAACAACCCAAAGAAGTATGATATTTTCTCGTTCCCACATCATCACTTTACTTTTATTTTATTGTTGTCCAACCTGTAGCTCGTCTCGTGTTTCACACTGGTCTACGTCGCATTCGCCACATAGGTTGTCATCTTTTGCTCACCGGTGTGCAATTTATCCACATGACCAACCATAATGACCATTGGATATGATTCAAATCTAAAATCGTAGTATAAAAAATAAAAAAAAATTAAAAAAAGTAATCGCATTCAATAGTCAGAATCATGTTTAGTATGGGTAAATTTTATGCTTACTAGTAACTCAGTGAACTATCATTATCGATTAAATAGATATCATTAGAATACATAAAAATAAAATAAAATAAAAGATTATCCAACAACTAAGGGCATTGGAAACAAAGGGATTAATATATGGACATTAGCTGTATTAGAATTTATCTTTCTGTGAAGTTATTCTTTTAACATGAAATTTGAAACAGGGTATCACCACAATATAATTTACAACTTAGTGGGTTACTATTGAAATATGTAACAAATGAAGGACCAATCAAAATCTCCCTAATTATTCACCAAATATTCATTTAACCCGGTCAAAGAAATATTTAAGTTGAAGATCATGTATTAATTAAATGGGAAAATCAAATGTAATCACTGCCAACCGATGACTAGAGAGTAATGACATTTATCATCCATGGCAGGTGTTTTCATTAATCCATGCAAAAGCAAACAAAGACTATTATGTCCATATGTGTGTGTAATATATATATTTATGTGTTTGTATAGCAACTTTTATTTTTTCTGTGCCATGCAAAAAGAGGAATGGACACCTTATCATTCATAGTTATCTCACCAAGTTGTAACGGAAACTTTTACGAAAAAGGTTAGTCTAAGTTGTTGTTATCCTAAAAGAAACTCTGCAACAAATTATCTTTTGTTTTTATTAATTTCGGAAGTTTCTCAACAAAATGTCAAAACTTATTTTGTTTTGCTTTTCATGCACTGCACCTTCTCAGAAATAAAAATACCACCTACCACTCCCACTATCTTCTGCTGGTAATAATGGTAGCCTCGAGTCCAATACTAACAAAAGTCGCGAGAAAGAGTTAATTCTTATCTTTTATTGATGATAGAGAGTTCATATTGGACTCTTTAAGGCGGCTTCATACTTAGACGACTTAGGAACTCTTTAAGGCGGCTTCATACTTAGACGACTTAGGCGGTCAATAGAAAAGTTCCTAAAAGTATTATTTCCTTATTGTATTAAACTTCTTAAATTTTTTATTTCTTTTATTAGTTAGGTCTTAAAATTATTATTTCAACTTCTAAACATTTTTATTTCCTTACATTATTAGATAGTCGAGCCAATAAAAAGACGCCTAAAATTATTATTTTCTTGCTTTATTAGACTTTTTAAAAATTTTATTTTCTTATATTATTAAGCCCCTAAAATTATTATTTTATCTTTCTAAGTTTCTAACATTTTTCTTTCCTTATATTATTAATTCCAAGTAATTATAACTATTTCCATACTATAAGGCCCTAAAATTATTACTTCCTTACAATATATTATTATTGTTATTATTATTTACAATATATATATACGGGTTAGCTAAAGAATTTGATTAATTTTAAAATTTTCATTTCACTTTCTATCAAAATTCACAATTCTATCCTAATCTAATTTTTTTCCTCCTCCCCCTTCTTCCACGTTTCTATTGAATATATATTTAACTAATAGTTAAGCTAAAATAATTAACTAATAATTGTGAAAATTAATTTTTAAATAATTTAAATATAATACAATAGTGAAATTTTTTTTTATTAGATTTGTGTTGTCCTACTCTCAAATATTTTTATTTAAATAATATTATTAACATATTAAAAGATCACTTTTATAATTTTTGCTTACTCAAATATTTATGAGTTTATCCATACTGTTATCTTTTACCCACAAAAGAGTTCTTGTTGAAGTTGTTCGACTCCTATGATCTATTTTTGTATCATTACACTTACTATATATACCATCCTTTCCCGTGTAAAACTATTCAAGATCTGATTAATTAAGATTTGTTTATTTATTTAAATATTATCTATAGTTATTTTTTTTAAAAAAATTCTTCAACTTATTGCAAGTTAAACAAACAGAATAATTTTAAAATAAAAATGATTAATATTATATTAATATAATTAATTTAAAAAGACCTAATTTAACTCTTTTCAGTTAAGCCTCCAACTACTTCAATGAGTCGAGGATTATGATTTTTCCCATTATCGTTTCTCTAATGTCAAAATTTTGTCTTAATTTTTTCAAAATAAAATGATGTTATTCGATGATATATATATATATATATATTAGGAGTATTTATTTATGGAGTAATTGCTATAGATGGGCGGTAAAAGTCGGAAGTTTCTGGTGTGAATCTGGAAGTAGAAGGCGTGTTTGGTAGGTCTAAGTATGGAAAACGAGTTCCTTGAAAGATGTGATGTGTGATGTGGCAGGTACTAAGCAATACCTCATTTTCCGCTTCAAAAGCGTGATGTGGCAGTTCTGTATATTACGATGATGTCTCTGTAATCTGTATCCGTAACGGTTCATCTCCTCTGGTCGTCATTCCAACTGTAACCGTTGCCACGTGGATCCATATATCGGACATCACGTGCGGTCTGTGTTAATGATCTGTACACTTTTATCAACAACACTTGTGATGTGTGCATGTTGGTTTTCTTAATTTGTAAGTATAAAATTTCATGTATTACATACACGTTTTTTTTTAAAAATAAAATTTATGTAAATAATATGTATCCACAAAATATTTCTCATAATATCCAAAAAAAACGTTGTACTGTACCACTCCAACCTATAAATTCAACTATATAATATGATAATATTTTTACAAACATATGAATACACAAACATTCATGTAGGGATTTGAAATACTGTTTTTATTAAAGAAAAAAAATCTTAAATTGATAAAATCTCAAAGGACACAGATTATTCAACAAAAAAATTGTTAGATTTTTTGCAATAATATAATAGATGAAACGCAGGGGACACTTATTTTGGTTTCAATTTTCAAAGGCACATCCAAACGTATGAGGTCACTTGTGTTACATTAAAAAAAGAAAAAGGATAAAAGATTCCCACGTGATTTGTGATCTACCTCATGTGATCCATTAGTTTTCAAGTTTGTATCTATCCCTCTTTTCAAAATGTTTGGTGACATCAAAAAAATAAAAATAAAAATAAAAATAAAAATAAAGAAGAAAAGAAAATGTTTGACAAGCTGGGTGTTCTACAAGTGGCAGAGGTTCATTGACACTGGACCTGTATGGTTAGAGTCAAAAGATTGCTGGGCTTATGAACCACAGGCCCTAGAATTGGCCTGGTTCAAACCAAACTTCTGTGATTTTGTCCAGGCCCAAGAGAAATTAAAAGATTTAGTTCAAGCCCAAACAATGAATTGTCTGATGCGTTGTTTACAACAATCTGGGCTTATGGTCTCGCACTGGCAAAGATTTAGTTCAGGCCCCAAGGTGCATTTTCTTTTTTAAAATTACATTAATTAAAGTAATGACAAAGATAAAATAGGAAGTTAATAGTTTAAAATAGGGACACTAATATGACATTGTATTTGTATGCGTGGGACGAAATTGAAAATCTCAACAAAAAGGAAAAAAAGAAAAAAAAGTTGAAATCAATATTATAAATATTTACATACATACAAATTTAAAACAATAATTGTTTGTAATGTTATATATATTGTTATTAATACTTTTTTATATAATAAAAAAACAATGGCAAACAAATTGAGAGTTGAAGAAATAGTAGTTCAACATTGAACATTCGGTAAACATATGTCTGGGAAATATTTGAGAAGTATGGAATAAGTTATCAAAATATATGAGATGTTTGTATAATAAATCGCTAGAAATAAAATAAAAAATATATATTTCAAATTATAAATACATTAAAAAAATTACGAGTATACACGACACTTCTTAAAAAAAATAATAATAATAATTTTACAAAATCATTTTAATCACTTTAATACCTTTCATCAATCTACGAATCATGTGAGTTGTGAGATGACATAAACAAAATTACAAGCAGGTGATCGGAATTCCTCTTTTCCTCTGCTCGTAAGCTCCCCTTCGTCATTTCCTCTAACCTTGCAATTCCCTACTCCTTTTCTGCATCGTTAGGGTTTTCGCGAAGGGGATTCTTCTCTCTCTCTCTAGATCTCCAAATTCCTCTCAGATCGGATTCTGTGCATCTGAGAAACATGTATGGATTCGAAGCTCTTACCTTCAACATTCATGGCGGTTATCTTGAAGCGATCGTCAGGGGCCACCGGTCCGGGCTGCTCACCGCCGCCGATTACAACAATCTGTGCCAGTGCGAGACCCTGGACGACATCAAGATGCACCTCTCGGCCACCGAGTACGGCCCTTATCTCCAAAACGGTCAGTTCACATCGCTCTTCAAAATTAATCAATTCAATTGCGTTCTTCTATTCCAATTGTTATCTATTTGTTACCATTTAAATTGAAGTTTTGGAGACTCGTGTGCATAATTCAGATGCCTAATTGGACTTAAATTGAAGTTTTGGAGACTCGTCTGCATAATTTAGATGTCTAATTGGATTTTTTTTTTTTAATTAAATGGAAAATTTGGTGTGATCTGGTAGCATATGGGTTTGTCTGAGGCTTGGATGAACGGCAAGTTATTGACTCGAAATCATACTTCTTAATCCAGTTTGAGTTGGTTCTTTGTTTAGCTGATGCTTAGTGCATTATTAACTATGCTGTATTTAGTGGAGACTGTTCATGGCAGATTGCATCTTAACTATGCAAGTACTCACTCGATGCTCTTTGAAAAATTGCTGTTACAGTTAACATGAAAATGATTTATTATGAAAAAATTATGTTTTCAAGTCCTTTTAATTACATAAATATGTTGTCTAAATAAGTGAGCTTGTATGCTAGAATATATATATATATATATATATATATATATATATATATATTATATCTAAGATACTCTATAGATTTGGATAACCTTTTGTTATACTAATTAATGGGCAGATTGAATTGCATAATTTTAGCTCATATTCTAATTATAGTTATCTTTTGTTTGCAGAACCTTCCCCATTACATACAACTACTATCGTGGAGAAATGCACACTTAAACTCGTTGATGAGTATAAGAACATGTTATGCCAAGCCACTGAGCCTTTGTCAACCTTCTTAGAGTATATCACGTAAGTGGATCTTTGTCTCCTTGAATTTTGTTTTTTTTCTATATATGTATATGTATAAGTATATATATATATATATTGGCAATTTAATCACTCCAGGATCTTAAGTATATGTTTGGATTGCTATTCTTTTGACCATTTTAAACATTTATTCTGCATTTGGTTGGATGGTATGAAATAAATGGATTCGAGGTTCAAATTGTGAATTTAGTTTGAATTTACACATTAAAAAACTATATCTACATCTCCTAAAAAAATAATTTTGTTCTTAATTCCATACTTTGTTTTCAATCCCTAACTCAAGTTATTTAATTTCTTTTTTTATAAGACCAATTTTTTTGAACATTGTTTTTGGGTGACATTTGGGGGTTAAGGGCATGACAATGGTCACCCAAAGTGATGCAGTGTGCAAAATCTGAGATATTGTTGGGCCGTGTAAGTGGAATCATTTTGGTTCCAAGCTTTGGATTTTTTATTTATTTTTTATTATTATTATTTTTTAATAATTAGTTTCATGGCATCACATGAAACTAACTAGTAGTCTGTGTGTGCATGGAGGAGGTGAACTTACCGTAGGACTTTGTTAGAAAAAACAGGAACACTGAGAAAAAATAAAATGGCTGGAAAAACTTAAGGATAAATTATCTATTTTGACAATTTTGAGAAGGGAGAGCGGGACATATTTATAATTAAAACTTGAGTTGGGGCTGCTGCCCTCACTGAGCTTTATCTATTTGGCTTTGCTAGTGGGCGGCATGGGTATTATATTTTTCCAGCTTATGAGCTACCACTTTTTCTGGAAGGATGGGGATGAATTTTTGCTTTTCAATCAGTTTGGACTAATGCTTAGCTAGGAAAAGAAATCATCCTAGAAATTAGTGGAAAACTAATATTTCTGCATATTGTTCAGATATGGTCACATGATTGACAATGTTGTCCTGATCGTTACTGGAACCTTGCATGAGAGAGATGTTCAGGAACTGTTAGAGAAATGCCACCCTTTGGGCATGTTTGACAGGTAATGTTTTTCAATGCATGTTTCTGATTTTGTTCTTATTGCTATTAAGGCGATGCTTATTGCAATTTGTTTCCTCAGTATTGCTACTCTGGCAGTTGCTCAGAATATGAGGGAGCTTTATAGACTGGTGCTTGTTGACACGCCATTGGCTCCGTACTTTTCGGAGTGTATCACATCCGAGGTGCAAACTGCTATCCTTGTTTTTTTTTGTTTTTTTTATTTTTATAAAGAACATCAGAAATGCTTTAACGACACCACAACAAATTTATCTGCAATTTTTCTTATACTTGAACCCAATATTTCTTCTATTCGAACAGTTTTTTTATTTTTTTATGATTTTGTGGGTTTCGATGAAGTATATAAATAAATGGGTTCACAAACCTAATTTTTTTTCCTTAATTGGTACTCACACACACATGCCTTCATGGAGGCTCGAACCCTGACCTTCCTTTGGGAAGTAGGAGCCTGGTACCGCTAGGCTACTGGCGTGTTGGTTCACAAACCTGAATTAAACACACCGAAAAATACTCTTACCATTTACATTGCTAAGAATGGCAGTAACAATTACTGTTAGTGATATTAGTATTACATGAATAGATTCTCTTTTATACATTATTTAAATAGATACTGGAGAATAGAAATATTTCACTTACTGGGAAAAGAATAAGCATGGAAAAATTCTTTTCTTTTATTATAATGTTATTTAATGTATTTTCCTGTCAGTAACGTTTGACTACTTTTCACTACATTTATTTTAGAGATCAATGATTTATATTACTGTTTTACTCTTTTATATCTTTCGTCATCTGCAGGATTTGGATGACATGAACATTGAAATTATGAGGAATACCCTTTACAAGGCTTACCTTGAAGATTTCTATAGGTTTTGTCAAGTGAGTGTTGATTCCAATTTGCTAATTTTTCTTTCTTTATATACTTACGGATATGTGCCATTTCCTTTTTCTCTAGTCAAGTCTAATGTGAATATTTTGGATAGAAACTTGGTGGTGCCACTGCAGAGATCATGTCCGACCTTCTTGCCTTTGAGGCTGACAGAAGAGCTGTTAATATCACCATAAACAGGTGGTGTTATTGTTTAGAATTTTGCTGTTAGAGATGGTGGTCTTTTTGTGAAATCTTATTGCATCTACTTCTTTTTTCTTTATTCTTTGTGTATTATGTGCAGCATTGGCACGGAGCTTACTCGAGATGATCGTAGAAAGCTGTACTCTAGTTTTGGTTTACTGTAAGCTTTTGCTCAAAGCTTTTTTTTTTTTTTTTGAATATTTAACCTTTGATGTTAATATTTTTTTGGAGATTCCTTATCTCATGTTGGTGTTTCTATCTGAAACAGTTACCCTTATGGTCATGAGGAACTTGCTGTCTGTGAGGATATAGATCAGGTATGTTCGGAATCTGTTATTCCTGTTGTTTCCTAATTCCTAATAAGAGGTGTGACACACATGAAAGACATGTTTGTAATGCGATCTTCTTTTTCTTTGTCTGAATGAAACGCCTTTTCTTTGATTTCTTCCACCTTTGTGACCAAAAACTGAAAAATATGGAAGATCCCTTCCCCCTTGAGTTATCATGGCTGCACTGTTACCTTTTCATTAGTCTTTTCTTAGATGATACCTTGATGAAATTCTTTGACATTTTCTTTTATGTCATTTCCACATTGTTGGTAATCTATAAAAATGAAAGAACCAAAAGTTCACAATGACGGTAATAATAATAATAATAATTATTATTATTAGTAGTAGTAGTAGTAGTTGTAAAAGTTCACTATGATTTTATTCTTTCTAAACAGTGAAAAAATTCATACGTACATTCATATTTTTTCATCATGGTCCATGGATGATCAAGGATGGCCGAACCTGACCCTAGTTTCAGTCATTTAGTGGGGAATACGGGGGTTTTACCCCTGTTTTCTTTGACCGTGGTTGGTGGGGGATTTGACCAGGGATTTTAACAGGAAAAGGTTTCAAAATACTCAGGTTTAGTATCCTATATGTGGGTAAAAGAGAGGGATTTTCAAGTCCTTGTGAGGATTTCAAAGCGGTGTTATTTCATTTCCTTTAAATAAAGAAGTTTGAGAGCTTTGGACTCATGAACTAAAGAATGAAAAAAAAGAGAGAAAAATAACATTATTAAGTGAATGTGCCGCCTTATCAAACTCTGCTTACCGTTTTAGGTTCGTGCTGTCATGGAAAAATACCCTCCTTATCAGCCCATATTTGCAAAGTTATCCTATGGAGAGAGCCAGATGCTTGACAAGGCTTTCTACGAGGAAGAGGTGAAAAGGCTTTGCTTGTCATTTGAACAACAGGTTTGTATTCCCGAGAACGAGCTGTTTAGTTCATTTTTTATTCTGTTAGAAGTGTTCATGCATGAAAATTTTGCAAAGGAGCATATGTTTGATTGCATCTAGCAAAGTTACTGGTTTTTATTTTGTTCAATTCCTTATACGCACTTTATTAGTATGAAACATATGTTTTCCTTTCTGAAATGCAGTTCCACTATGCTGTGTTCTTTGCATACATGAGGTTGAGGGAGCAGGAGATCAGGAACCTGATGTGGATATCCGAATGCGTAGCTCAGAACCAGAAGTCCAGAGTGCACGACAGCGTTGTTTTCATATTTTAGTTGATTTCCAACTACTTTGAATATAACAAATGGTATTCTGCATATTCTTTTGTAGATTTTGCTCCCATCCGAATCCCTTGATTATTACGAGTCCCAAAGATTGGATGTGGTGGCAATGTATGCAAATTTTACAAATAAGTTTGTGTATGTTTAATTTCTTATTTGGGAGGCTATTTTTGTTCTTGGATTCATCAGTATATCTAGAATGTGAGCTTGGATTTAATTTTTATCAACGGTGGACTACAAAAAATGTGTTGCTCATTCCTACTTAAATCCTAGATGGGTAGAAATAAATTGATTTTCCGGTGATGGGATGGAAATGTTGTTCCATCCACGTTTTGGACTAGAGTTTTACAGGTTATATAACAGCGAATGTGAGTCTCTTTCGGCAACACTTTTCAATTTTTATAAATTTGTTAGATAATGTTGCTTTGAATCAACATTTATTGAGAAGCAGAAAAACAGAATTAGGGTCGACGTAATTATTATTTCCTTATTATTATGTGGAGCGTTTATTGAACAAAGAAAGACGATAATCGGGCTTAAATCAATGAAACTAAAAAAAACAGAAAAAAGAAAAAAGATGCTTAGATTAGTGAAAAATATGCTTGATTTGTAACTTGAAAACAGTTCTTAAAAATTTTTTAGAAAATTGTTCAGTTTTCTATTTCTAGTTTGATTTTTCAGTTTTACGAGGACAAAAAACTGTTTTTAAAATTATAAACTAAGCAAGGTAGTGTTAAACATTTAACAAAGTTTGTGAGTGTCCATGATACGGTGAATTCTTTTTAAAAAGTAGAAAAAAAGTTAAAAATAATAATATAAATAGATTATTATATATAAAAAATAAATGTTTTCTCATTTTATTTATGTTATTTTCAATGAATTTATTAATTTAGAGTTTAAAAATAGATGTGTTTGTGAAAAAAAATGCTTTATGTCTTGCACTTTTAATATACCAAACGACGACGTATGTGAGCAAATTTTTCCGAACAAACCGCATGAAATAGCATGCGATTGTGCTCACCGACCGTACCGTCACGCCAAATTTCAATTTGGTGGCGACACTCTCCACCGTTTAAGCGAAGAGGACAATTCGATGCCATAGACGGTTGATTTCTTAGTCTCTACTCCATCTCCATCTCCTTTCTAGGGTTTGATCCAATCATCAGAAATGAATATGGTGGATCCTTGTTCCTGTTCACCATCAACATCAACAAACAAGAGCTCACCATCAATCACAACCACAACCATAACGGATTTGGATGCAGACTCGCTGTTTCACTGTGCGAGCTTCCTCAGCCTCCATGACATCTCCAATCTCTCTCTCACCTGCAAATACCTCAACCGTGTCTCTTATTCCGATTCCATCTGGTTTTCCCTCTTCAGGTTACTCACTCTCTCTCTCTACTCCTCTGTTTTCTGCTAATTTATTTTTTATTTTAGATTTTCCCAATTCGAATCATCTTCTCATGGAATAAAACCATATAGAGTTCGAATCAATATATATAGTTTTCCTTCGTTAATATTCGTCGAAATTTGATGAAATAGTTTGCAGTTTTAATTGATTTCTTTTCTTCTTAAAAAAAATTGATTATTTGGAATAAGTGTGCATTTTGGCAGGTGTTATTATTCATCATAGGTAATAAGATATAACTTCTGTATCAAAAACGGACTTCATCAGGGCCTTGTGTGTTTTTGCTAGGTTACAAACTCTCTAGACTTCATAAACTGTAAGAGTTGGCTTCTGCAAGAATCTAATTTTTCTGCTGGGATGAAATTTGGAAAGCTTTAATGCTTGCATGGAATTGGTGTCTTGGAATTGGAATTGGTGAAAAATAAGTTTAAAGTTTGAACTAATTTTTCTCTAATTCCAAAGCATTAATTCCATGCAACGGAACATAACATAATGTACTTTGTTCTAGCCTGCTTTGATTTTGTGTTATCTGATCTTTTCCTTTGCGGTGATGATAAGTGATAAAAAAATAAAAAAAATAAAACAAAAAAATTCGTTTTTGACATTTTTCCATTCTTCATGGACTTATCATCAGTTTTTACTATATCTTTTTATTTAATTTTATTTCCGAGGCTCAATTATGTTGAAATAATATCCCCTTCTATTTTTTTAGCTTTTGTTTAGGGCAAATAGAGAATACTCTTGCTCTTTGGACAGTCAACTTATTAGTGGGAAATGGTCTTATTATAAATCATGTTATAGGCATGAGTCATCATGTCTGCATAACCCAATTGAACTCTAGAGAAGCACACTCTCTTTCTTTCTTTCTTATTCAATTTTTTTCTTTACTTTCTTTAAAGAACGGGGTCAAGTTTTCATTGTTGTTTTGGGGCAATCCAGCTTTGTCTCTTTGACACTTGCTTGCCTGGGGTAGAAGATTTTAATTGGCATTTGGCGGAAGATGTGTATCTACTTCTGTAAGATTTCAAGAACTTACTCGTATATTGCATATTGAAACCTGCAGAGAGCGTTGGCCGCAACAGCTGCCTTCTTGCTTTTCACAAACATCAAGTGTCAGGGAAGCTTATTTGGCCAGGCATACTGCTTTGCAACAATTTAAGTTTGTTGATCCCCTAGTTGCTGACTTCTATACAAATGCAAACCCTAATAACCTCGTCGGTTTTAACAACAATGATATCATTGTTTCACAGGTATTAAATTCATTTTCCTTTTAGCATTTATTTTCATGTCGTATAAAAGCGACATAGTTCTAAGAAACCAGTAGGAGTGTAGCATTTTTTTTAGGTACTATTTTTGAATTTTGTTTCATTCTTGGAATTGGGTGGATTGGGGAATCGAAGGAAAATCAGGTGTTATAGTTTTGTAATATCTCTTGCATAATCATTGAACGATTTAATTTATTCAACGGAAAAAAAAAAAAAAAAAAAAATTTTCCCTGATTGATAAAAACATGTTACAGTAAATGGTGTTTTGATTTGTATAGTGCATTTGAATTCTGGTGTTAATTCTATACTGGAATGATGATTGGAAGTGTAGAAATCATGTGCAGTCTGCTTTTTTTACCAAAGTTTGAACTACTTTTTTTTTTTTTTTTTTTTTTTTTTTTTTTTTTTTTTTTCTTCTTCTTACTTGGTAATCACACACACATGCCTTCACCGAGGCTTGAACCCCTGACCTCCCTTTGGGAAGTAGGGACCTAGTACCACTAGGCCACTGGCATGTTGGTAAGTCTGAGCAGCCTCTATCTTTTGCAACTGAGAGGCATTTATTTAAACATTCTTTGCCACAGTACGATTGCCATTAGAATTGAGGAACTTCTTCTAGGGGTATGATTAAGTCACTTATTTGAGCTGATGCATGTCTCTTTCTCACTCATTTATCTTATTATCAACCTTTCATTGGACTCATCTTGTAGTTATGTTGCTTATGATAGTTCTAATCCATAAGTAATTGCTGGTAATATAACTGTTATGGCTTTCTGTTTCTATATTGCTCTGATATAAGAACGATTCCACCACAACTTTTACTAATTATGAATGCATAAGGTGGTATTGGGATGGATATGATATAGCTAAAGTTGGTCTAATTTTTACAAAATAACTATGTATATATTTCATTCTTATATGGAGGAAAAGAAAATCTCGCTATATGTTCAAACTCTCCATCGAATGAGATTTTCCACTTCATCAAGTTTTCTAAAAATTATCTGAAAAATCTTGATTTGCGAAGGATGTTGTACTGATTGGGTACTGTGCAGTTATAAAAAATTACATGAAAAAATCGTAATTAATGAAATATGATGTACTGATGAGTACTGTCCAGTTATTCTAAGCTGGAATATCTTTGATTCAATTGGAAGATAATGTTCAGGGGTGAAAACTACCCTCGCCAAGTTTAGTCCAAGCTTGTCAAGCGCCATTGGATGTTGTTAATTCACAAGTTACAACCTTTACTTGAGCTTGGACAGGATTACAGATTAAAATGAAGCTCTCAGGAGGAGGACCTATCTACTTGAGCTGGCTCGGCTCATAGCAGTTCTGTGCTTACCTAGTGGTGGCTTCTAGAGTTTCGTAGAATTTAGGGTTCTCCAAACATAGTGGTATTTTTTGCTTATTGTAATATCATGATTGTTTACTAACGGGCTAGTGCCCTAGCGGTATCAGCCTCTTACTTCCCAAAGGGAGGTCAGGGTTCAAGTCTCAGAAGAGACAAGTCTGTGTGAGTACCAACTAGGAAAAAAAAAAATCATGATTGTTTAATAGTTTAGTTTCTCAGATTTGACTGTTGTAAGTTTTAAGTACGATAAAAAAGAAATGGAAAATGATCTGAAAATTACATCTTTTAAGGCGGCAGTCCACATGTTGGCCAAATTGACTCGTCTTTTTTTGACTTAAAAAGTTATAAGAGAAAACAATGGCTTGTATTAGTTAACATATGGGTTTTACTGAGCAAACTGGAGTTGAGTTTGAGTAGCTTGGTCCACATTACAGCCTTGATAATGTTGGCTTTATGTCTATGGGTGCTTCAGTTGTGCATTATTGCTTGTGGAAAATACTTTCTGACAGTGTAATTGCATATTCCATCTCTTGCCTCTCATCTTGGGATGAAATTCTCATTTAAGTTTCTTCTTGTTAATGGGATGATCCCCCCAAAGATAAAATAAAATAATGATGATGCATTGTTGCTTTTATTTTATGGCATCAACATTTGGTCCTCGTAAAAGCTGAGAAAATGATTCATTGAATATTTCTACCATCATTTACATCTATTAACTTTATTTTTGTTGGATATTACTGAGCAGGGTGCACTAATAAACGTCATGAAGATTGATGGTGTTTTAAATTTAAGAGAATCCCTTGTCCACTTAAACGGCCACAATGCAAAAATTACTTGTATGAGGTGAGAATGTCCCATTCATTTGCTTCTTTCCAGGATGGATCCTGTATGCTTTGAAAAATCTACGACACTTTTTATTACATTTCTTTTTATGTTATTTTGGAGGTGACTATGAAGTATGAACAATGACCTCTAGAATTTCTTCTTATCTTTATATTCTCGTCAAAGCATTGAATTTTAAACCACCAAGTTATTGTTATGCACATTTGTTTAATTCTAAAACCATGAGAAAAAAGTTTATCCTGCACACTTCATATTAATTTTTTAGTATTTATAACAGTCAGAAGCAGCAGTTATATTGCCAGAAAGACGGTCAGTCATATGTCTTGAAGGATCGAAACGGTGAAGCTTTCATTTCCACCTGATATTAGTCATTATGCTTGTACCGTATGTAAATCAACCATATTATATATATCAAAGATGCAGCATATGCATATCATATATATCAAAGATGCAATATAGTATTTTTATTTGTTTATTTATTTAAACATAACAATCTATTTTGATTATTTTTTTGCCATGGATTATTAGTAATTATGTTAAATCTTCATATGAATAATGATGGTTTATCTGATGTTTTTATTCTACTTTTATTTTGGTTTCTTAGTGAATGGAATTGAGTATCTAATGGGAATAAGTAGAGTGCTAATCTCATAAACTATATGCAAGTATATTGTATGTGTTTGTGTGTGAACTTTAGTGTGCTAATCTCATAAACTATGTTCAAGTATATTGTATGTGTTTGTGTGTGAACTTATGTGAACTTTCTCTCATAAACTTTGGAGTTGGCTACATGAATGCATTCTCCATTCAACTCTATATCAGCCACATCAATTATAAATCATAAGCCATAAAGTCATTTATTACTCTTTGAACCAAGCTCTTATCAAGTTCCTTTTCTTGGTATGTTTTCGGTCATTTTTGACAGAAAGGATTGAAAATAATGTCACTATGGAAATGGTGAAGTATAATCTTCCATAGGGTAAAAGCGCTCATAAGTCATAAATGATATGTGGGGCTCATACATTATGCCTTTTGGTCATTAATGGTTTTGGCATACGTTCTACCAGTTTCGGACCTTGGCCTTGTGATTTAGGGTTCAAGCCATAAGCCAAAGGCCACAAGGTGAACTGGTGGTGTTAATGGTTTTTCGTTGTGAACTTTGATCCCTTTGGCATTCTTAGTTTTGTTTATCAAGAAAAGGGGTTTTTCGTTACTTTTAGAATCACGGGATTGTCTTTTTAGCCTTATGTTATACTTTTTAAAGTCTTATTCCTTTTCTTGATATAGTGCAATATCGAGAAATGTAAATTTTTATCTAAGAAAGATGAGAAATGAATTAGTTAGTTGTAACGCTTATAGCATGCATTCACGTGCATGGGATCTTCAATTTGCACCTGATATGCTTATTTTTTGTGACATTGGAAGCCTGAACTATGATTTAACACATGGGCATATATGTATGTTCAACTTTTACTAGTAAAGTGGATAATAAATTACGTACAAAAGAACAGAAAAGTGAACATCAGAATCAAGATTGTAAAAGGCGACTTTCATTGGCCCTAACGTTTAGTATTGATTGTTACCCGTTTAATGCATTATTTTTGTGGCAGTTTGGTGTCTTCTAAGATGCTATGCCTATCTTCTGCAGGTTGTTCCCCCTAAATGAAACGTCTTTATTTCGAAGTGAGACACAAGGAAATGAAAATGTTTTGGTAACCTCAAGTTGTGATCATTCCATTCGTCTATGGTGGAAGGTATTGTAAAAATTTACGTTGTTCTTGGCCTTTCTGCTTGATTGATATGACACATGCTTTTAATCAGTTGGGGGATTTGACAAATACTCCCTCCGTCCCAAAATAGATGATTGTGAGTCACAGTTCCCGAAGTGCCCATCCATTTTGGGACGGAGGAAGTATCTGAAGTAGTATAGTACCATATGATTAATTATTTATGTAGTTATTAGAGTTCAACATGTTGCAGGAATAGAATAAATCAGTATTTTTTAGTTATAACTCTGTGCATTTAGTTGTTCCCTAAAATTCGTCAGCGCCACCCTTTGATTGTAGGGATCTTGCCAACGATGTTTCAGAGGTCATAATGGCCCGGTTTCCACCCTTTCAGACAAACTGTTGGGTGACAGTATTGGAAAAGTTTTTGCTAGTGGAGGGGTAGATAGTACTGTTCGCCTTTGGTCCCTCAACTCAAGTGGAAAGCGTGGCGAACATGCTCTAAGGGCTACACTTTATGGGCATGAGAAACCTGTAGTACATATGTCAGTTGCCGGGTACAAACCTGTTTCTAGACTTTATCTACTGAAGTTCTTCTTGCAGATCTTTTCTTTTGCCCCTTGCTTTTCATGTTCTAATTTTTATTGCTGAAGAAGTGGTGAAATAGTTGTTGTAGAATTGGTAACTTTCTTTTGGTAGTTTGCTCCTGTGCTTGTTTTTGAATTGTAGCCTATTGCTTAAGTTTGAAAAACCAACATTTCTGGAGAGCAATACTTATAAAAAGAATGCCCAGAGCACTATAGGAAATTAGTTCTTTGTTTTTGCCATGTATGCTACTGCAGTGTGTTAACATTTAGAGTGAACTAGAATTGGGGAATTGGGTACACTTCCATTTAAATAATGGACATCTTATAGGAGTGCAAGATCTTCCCCTTCTCTTTTCACGTTACTCTCTTTCCACCACCTTTCTCCTCAGCTGAATGGATTTTGGGATTCCAACACATTATATATATTTTTATGTTTGTATATATGTAGCATGAAGCGTGGTTGGTTGCAAAATAATGTTTGGCAGCAAGAGAGGGGAAGAGTTCACTCGAAAATGGTTTTCCATACCTTTTTTTTTTTTTTTTTTTTTTTCTTGGTTGGTACTTACACACACTTGTCTCTTCTGAGACTTGAACCCCCAACCTCCCTTTGGGAAGTAAGAGGCTGATACCGCTAGGCCACTGGCCCGTTGGTTTCTTTTCCTGCTTAATTCCCATAAGTAGATTGCCTTTTAATGGACCTGTAACAGAAATTTCTGATAAAGATTAGTTGTTGAACTTTTTATGAAGAATAATCTGGTTATACCCCCCCCCTTCCTCCTCCTCCTCCCCCCTCCCCTTTCTTCTTTTGGGTTCTAGAACTTTACACTTAAATTCCTTTTCTTCTCATGTAGTTCAAACTGTTTTATACGAAATATTATGAAACCCTTGATTACCAAACTTGCTTCAATTAGTGGTTCCAAAACGTAGGAATCACAGTTCCATCGCAAGATAAGAACCATGTTATTGTGGTTCCTGTGTGAACCTTTATTTTACAGGCGATATTTCCTGCAACTAGACACTTCATCTACTATGATAATGATGTTTGCTTTCTTTCTTTAATCTTCTAGGCACAAAACTTCTCTTTTGGTGAGCATGTCAAGAGATTCCAAGGTACTGTCATCCTCCTAAAACAGCTTTTACTTTTTTTTTTTTTTTTCAGTAATTTGCTATAAATAATTATTAAGCAATTATAGGTGTGTCCAATCAACTGTTTTGTTCCAAACATAGAAGGAACTGCATGACGGTTCCCCATGTCTGAACTTCCCATACATTAACATGTCATACTTGTTGCTCGTTGATACTAGTTTCAGACAGCTATATAGGTATTGCCCTTTATCCTTATTTTCTATTTTACATCTGAAATGGGCAAATATGTAGTTATCATGCAGTTGTATTATGGGACCTGCTATTAGTTTATTTCGTTGACTATCCCTGAAAAATTTTTAGATTTTCTTATTATAATTATAGGATTAGTTTTGCTGTTTGATCTTTGTCTTACCTCTTGCATATATTTATCATTGGAGGGAACAGTCAGATAATATATTCCACCCTGTAGAATTAATTGAACAGTGCTTCTATGTGCACTAACTTCCCAGACATGTTACATTTAATCCTTCCAAACATAGCAGGCGGAATTGTTGATCAAGTGATGGCCGTCAGCAATTAAAGCAGGTTTTGGTGATGTTGGCTTTTTTGTTGTTTTGAGATGAAAGGTGGTAATTTGGCTTTGTTCACTTGGTCATGTTGGCATGAATGGGAAAGTTAAGTGATGGTGGAAGGAACATGATAAGTCAAAAGGAAAGGTTATATTTGCCCAAGTGTTATCTGAGAAGTGTGTCCTAGACGTTACAGTTGTTTAAGATCTCTGTATAGCAGCTAATAATAATAATAATAATAATAATAATAATAATAATAATAATAATAATAATAACTAATCGTATAAGCAAGCATTAGCATATGGTTGTTGCATGACGCGATTAAATTTTATTATACTCGGTTTAAAGCTAGTTAACTGATGGGGTTGCCATGATTAAACAGACTTAATGGGAGGTCAAGGTCAGTTTGACTTTTGAATCATGAAAGGAGACATCTACAATTGTTAATTGTTAGGAACCTCCCAAGTGTATTAACCCTTACTCTATAACCAAGAAAAGTATTAAGAACTAAGGGCCTGATCACGAAGTGATTGTTAAATCCATAATCAGATTATTAAGTGATTTGTTACTATAAATTATTATCATTGGCTCTTATCTAAAAATTTTAGAGTCTCATTCAGGTAAGGGTTTGGGATACCAATGTGTCTTCTTCTGCTGTTCGTTCTTCTTGCTGTGTGGGAATGACTTCAGTGCCTGGCGCACCTGTGGGCATGAAATGCCATGAATCCCTGCTCTATGTTGCTGCTGGTTCCTCTGTTGTCGCAATTGATTTGAGAACAATGCAAAAAGCTTTCGATGCACCAATGAATCAACCAAAACTACACTCACTTGAGATTATGCCTTCAAAGTCCTTGATCTGCATGGGTGGAATTGGCAGGTAACTCGATATGGAAATTATATATTTTTTGAAATTAAGAGTTATGTGGTTGGATTATTCTATTATATCTGGTCTTTGGCTGCTTTTGTTTGTTGGAACATATTCTTGATATTTTACTTGACCTATTTTTAATATGAGGAACCTGCACTATTACAAGTCTTCTTGATTAAATGCTAGAATGAGGGTCTATGTTCGATTAGTTCCGCTGTTCCTTTCTACATTTAGCCCTCATATGAATCTTCCACTTTATATTCAGTCTCTATTGCCGTTTAAGGTCCATTAAGTCCCATTCATTGCATTATGAAATTTCCAAAATTTTAAACATGAAATGAGTATTTTTCTGAGTCTACATTAGGTTTTGCAAGGTGTTTGAGATGATCCTAGTGTTCCAAAGGTTTTTAGTTCAATTTATTTATTTTTCTCAAGATTCATTTGTCAGCACATCTTTTTGTTCCATCGGGTGACCTCAGATGCCTTGTAGACCAAGAATTGATACATGTTGATGCATGGGACATTCAAAACACTCTCTGGTCATTCTTCTCTATGTGCTGCAACATTGGAATTAGTTTGTTTACATAAGAGGTCACTGCTTGGTAATTGGTACAGTGGTAAACATTCGACTTACTAGCCTGAGAACATGAGTTCAAATTTTGAGTGCATCCACTTTGTGCAACTAATGCTAAAGATTGGGCTTGGATCGAGCCTACCCCACCTCGCACCAACACTGGGCAATTGACCTTTTAGTTTGTTTAAACAAACACCAGTAACATTATATTTTCTTGATGGATTGATTTTGACAAGTTTCAGTAAGCCTTAAGAGCTTAAAATATTTCAATTGGTTGTGGCTTTATATCACATCTCTTTAGATGAGTTATTAAACATATAATATTATGCAGCTTTCCTTTTTTTCTTCGCAGTTGCTTTTAATTGTGTCATGTGGCTCTTTGTGACCAGAGTCTGAAAAACAGAAACTGACATGACCCAAAAGTTGTGCTGTGAATTCCTATTCAAGGAAAAGAAAATTAGCAATATAGAATCACCGTATTATATTCACATCCTTTGTCTAGGGACATTCCCCGAGTTGTCTAGTTTTGGTTTTAGTCTTCTTGCTGAGCTCCCGGTACTGCAGTGGACCAGTGGTTTAGCTTACAATTTGCTGATTTAAGTATATTTTATAGACAATAACTAAGAAATCGAACATTAAAATTTGTCATACAGGGCAATGCTATGGGACATCAGGAAGAGCTGCGACACACAAAAAGCAGAACCAATAACTGAGTTGGATGGTCATATAGGTGCTGTAACATTCTTGCACATGGATCCGTACAAAGTAGTTACTGGAGGCCCCGAGGACCCTTACATCAATGTTTGGGAGGTTGACACTGGAACTCAAACAAATTCCCTTAGTTGCTGTCCTCCAAATGGTTCAAGTTCTCGCCGTGGGTGTTCAGCAATGGCTGTAAAAGGGTGTCGAATGGTTACAGCTAGCTGCGGTGTAAGCCATGGTCTTTTGCGCTTCAGGGACTTCACCAATGCTACTTGTCAAGTTTCGTCGAATGAGAGCGAATTTGCTTCGAAGTTTTGGGGTCCACAATCTTGCAGCGACAGTGAAGAGTCTGATTAGTGATTACATGAAATTTTCACAATCAACCCACATCATAATTAACTGTGACATTTCCCGTTTGTCACAAGTTTTTTTAAGTCGAATTATAGAACTTTTCTGATGTCAGGAAAAAATGGTGTTCCGGAGGGTGAAGAATTAAGATTTTGGGCTCATTCTGTAAGATATTTATTAGGGTACAGTAGAACTTTAAAATTGTTCTAAAATTGGTGTCAATATGGTTTTTCATTTTATTTTATTTTGATTGTGCTTCTATTTTCATCTCAATTTATTTCTGGTCGTCGTACGGTCTTTTCCTTCCCTGGTCGAATGGTGTTTTGACGAGTCTTGAATGCAGCAAGATGCCCTTAATGGCACCTTACTACACTATTATAAACTCTTTCTTTTATCGGCTCCACCTCCAACCCTAATTAATTAAGATTATTTATGTTACATGCGACTCAACTACGATGTCAAATCTGTCTTATATCACTACATGAATTAGGTCTATATCACTACATGAATTAGGGTACACTAAATTAAAACTGAAAGGATTCTAATAATCTTCAGACTAAATCAAAACCGATAGGATTCTAATGATTTTCGGACCATAAAACTGAATCAAATTGTAAAATAACAATTTAGTGTTTGATTTTGAGCCCGAAGTTCAAGAACCTCTGCCTCCCAAACTCATACAAATAAAATCTAAAACCACACAATGTTCTTATTTAAACAACCCCCCCTGAAAAAAAAAAAAAAACTACAACCACAAATTGAAATAGTAGGATTAAGAAAGAAAATTAAATGGTGCTTACCAAGACTTGCATACACTTTTAATAAGTTAATCCTACCTATATGATATAAAAAAAATTATATATATATATATATATATATATATATATATATATATATATATATATATATTTCAGTTCGGTCCAAATGAACTCTAAATTATAAACTCATAATATTTTATTTTTAAAAACGGAATCGGGACATTCTAATATTTTTTTGTAGAAATAATACAAAAAAAATTGAATAATTGAATACTACATATATTGTTTAGTAGCATTTCCAAGTTCCAACAAAAAAAATTGTACTACTATATAATTTACGTGAGCAATTAACATCTATCAAATGGAGAAATTATTAGTTACAATATACTCCGTATGTACTTTTTCTTCCATGACAAATTGTTGGCGTGAGACTAGAGTCCAAAATTATGGATTGATTAAACAGATTAGTGCGTTTAGGGTTTTGAATTCAATTTTCCGTAAACTTTGGAAATGCATGTGTGGATTCTATCTAACAATTGCAATCTTGTCAGTGTTTCGTGTGTTCAATTGCTTGATTTGATCACTTTTGAAAACTTGAAAAATTAGTTGATCACTTTTGAAAACTTGAAATCTAATTTTATTTCTTTTTAGTAGTTTATAAAAAAAAAATGAAAGCAACTGTAAAAGTAGAAGAATCTAGGAAATTTGTAGGTGGATCTTAATATGAATGAACATAAACCAAAAATCTGATGATGAAAAAATTGAGAAGCATTTATTGGGGCCAAGGAGGAACTTTTGATTATGCATTGAGATGAAATTTTTTATACAAAAAAATGATATACGTACTGATTCAATATACAAGCCAAGAAGGACCCAACAAGTGGTGGTTCCACCAATTCAGATTATGTACAAGACGAATTTGCTTGTATGGTATTGCCCCTTTTTTTTTTTTTTTTTTTTTTTCAGTTCAAAATTGAAAAATGAAATAAAATTGAAGGGACTTGAAATCTGAAGATATTCTTTTCATGAATTTAAAAAATTTATTGTTGAGACTATGGACTTTGGATAGAACAGAATTAAAACATAGGATTGATGTAGCCGATCCCAAATAGTTGAGAAAAAACCTTTTATCGTCGTCCTTCTATTAATGAATTTCATTGGTAATCTATAGAATAAAAATCAATATTGCAATCAATTTATAATAAAACTCTCTCTCTCTCTCTCTCTCTCTATATATATATATATATATGTTTGTGTCTGATTTCAGGCTTTTCACTTTTCTCTTTGGTCCATCCATATTAATTTCATTAAATAATTAGCACACTCTTTGCCTTTAATTTGTTCATCAAATCATATGGTCAACTACCAGGCGCAACACAAACTAAATAATTAATTTATTAAACTATTCAATGAACCAAATATATAAAAATTAATTCTCATTCATATAAATTAATCTGTCTTCTCTTTTAACCTCTCTTCATCAATATTACATAATTGCTTCTTCCTTTGCCCCTCACTTCATCGACATTTTGTAACAATAAAAGTCTAGACTGCATGCATGAGCTCATCTCATGTACAAACGTCGTTTCTTAACAGGGCTGATTCTTCTTGCAACTCCGAGCACCTGCAAACTCCGTGAGCGCAGTAACCATTGATCCATCCTGTGGCTGTACATGGTCATCGTTATCATGCAACAACTTCAGAGCCTGAGTCGGGTCTCCGGATTCAATAAATTTTGCTCCATGTAGAAAAACATCTCCCTGAGATCTCCATACCCAATTCTTCCATTCTGCTTCTGAGGCATAGTCCCTGTGTGTTACCTGCACACATATATATATAGGAAAACATATATATCAATAGCCGGTCGATGATACGTACACATCTTAGTCAACTCAACAATAACTAAATAGTCTAATGCAAAATTTTACGTACCAGGTACGGGTTCTCGTTGACCTTAAAATTAGGATTGGCGATGTATCGGTTACCCTGGCTTATGATGATAGGATTGCTGCTACCACCCAAGGCATAACTTTCCCAGTGAGTGTAGTCATTGTTCACAATGTGAACAAACCCGTATCGAACTCTAGGCATTCTCTGTTTCAGTCTCTTTCCGAAGTGGTTGAATGCGAGTGTGATTTGCATAAACTTATCCTCTGTGAATCCATCTTTTCCACCGAACAGCATCACCTACACCATACATAATTGAATTAATAAGAGGTAATTTTGTTAATTCATTTGATTAATTTCTTACTTCATTATGATCAGTGAAGTGGCAATTCGAAATGGTAATGGCGGTGGATTTCTGAATGGCATCAATGAGACCGTCGGCGCATTTTCTCATGGACACATGATCAATCCAAATATTAGAAGATCCATAAATACTAATGCCATCTCCATCACTCATAGTCCTAAGGCCCAAATGATCTTCAGAGTCCCTAACCATGCCACCCTTAGTCGACAAAGTGTCTCGAATTCGAATGTTGTGAATGATGATATTGTGGACGAACTGGAGCATAAAGCCAGCACCATTAGCTATCTCTATGGTGGACCCTCGCCCATCGATGGTCTTGTCGTTCGCAAATATCAGCTCCTGTTTTAATGCAATTTGCATACTCCTCTCGAATATGATCCACAAGGGCCTCTTCCGAGTGACAGCATATCTGAGTGTTCCTGCCTTTGGGTTCTCGACATTGTCATCTGAAGGATCGGTCACCACGTAGAACTCACCGTCCTTGCCGCCGGTGGCACTTCCGCCGAAGCCAAGGGCACAGTCTGCCAGCCTCTTCCTGTCCAAATTCCAATCAGGTCTGCATCTGAAGCACTTGTCGATCGGGTTAACGGCTTTGCATGGCCCTGTATACTTCACTGTTTTTGTCGAATAGCTTGACGGCGACTTCACTATTTTTGTAGAATAGCTTGTAGGCGATTTCACTGTTAGGAGCTTCCTAGTGTTGTTGCCTTCCTCGTTTAGAGCACTGCATGCATA
The DNA here is from genome assembly GCF_030987335.1 of Cornus florida. Classification (NCBI taxonomy): domain Eukaryota; kingdom Viridiplantae; phylum Streptophyta; class Magnoliopsida; order Cornales; family Cornaceae; genus Cornus; species Cornus florida. Next base: position 6,386,465 of record NW_026775577.1, on the reverse strand, counting down.
CACCAAACACAAATATTGTAATTGGATTTCTGTCACAAACAATTAATTAAGAAATATATATATAAATATATATATTTAATGGTAGGATCCGGTCCACGCTACGTGGATATTTAAGGACGGGTACGTGCCCTCCCTGAATTTTCTTCCTCTCTTATATTTTATAATAATATATATGCCCACTTTCTCATTCTTTATAGAATTCTATATATGTTTTTTATTTTTTTTTCTCTTAAATTGTTTCCTTAATCCTTATATTTTATATCTGTAAATTAATTTCATCCTAAAAATATCACTATCACTTTCTATATATATAAAAATAAACATTGACTTATATGATATACATTATAGGTAAATATATGTTATGGTATAGGATACTTATAATGTGGCCACTCTGAAAATTTTTTCTGCCTCCGTCACTTAATAGAGTAGTGAGATGAAAAAAACCTACGTGAGAACACGCTTGTTTACTTCATTGGCAACAGCTGCGGGGTTAGGGTGGTAGTAAAACTCTGCCCTCTTCCCCGCTTCCTCGGCTCTTCTCCTCCACACTTCATCGAAGTCGGCAATGTTGGCCATCAAGGTTGGCGCCATTGCAGCAATGGCAAAAGAGACCATGAAAAACCAACTAAGCCGGACAGGCTCCATTTTGTATGTATGTATGTACCCTTTTTTGTTGGTGACTAAACCCTAGGGATCGATATATATTAGACCTTTACAGATCAAAATTCTTAAGCAGGCGACATGGTTCTGTGTCGCCTGAAATATCAAATGAAGTGAAAAGAAGAAGCTTGATTTTTTTTGGGCATGGAAATGTGTTTAAATAATTCTTGAAGAAGTCTAAAACAAGGTGTTTTGCGCGGGGAATATGGTGAGCCACTTGTTTTATGGGTTACAAACAAACACTATTTGTTAGGGTAACAAAGTCTATGATCTACAATTATTTCTAATAAAAAGCAAAACAATGTTAAATATAGTAAGGAAGGGTAACAAAGTGCTAAACATGAAGTCCTTCTATAGTAATGCCACAAATTTCAATTACTACCTATCCTGTTTTTATGGTGACCTTATCTCAAAATGAAATAAACAAAGTAGTATTAACCACACCCATCATTGCTTTATGGAAAAATTAGTCAAAAAAAATAAAAAAATACTAATGACAAGTCAATGGTCTCACAAGAGTGGTGGGATCCATCACACTTGTGAGACAATCGACTTTCAATTATTATCAAAAGTTGAATTTTTTTTTTTTAACGTGTTCAAACCTATGTATTTAATTTCTTGATCTGAACCTGTTTTCAAGTCTACTCGTACATAAATACACACGCATTTATCTTCACCATGTAAGTAGCATCCCTAATGGAACTGAAAATTTGCATTGCCGAGAGGAAGCTCATAAGCAACCCTAATATTCATATAAATATGCTGACTCATTTGGGCAGGCATGGGCTTTAGATAAGCTAGCAGGAATTCCAGAGAGCCAAAAGTTCTTAAATTTAAACAATGGAATTTCACTTATTGTGAAGTTCTTGATAAATTTCTTTACCACTGGCTGATTTGATTGGGAGTGAAATGCCACAAATATATAGCTGAAATGAAGTTTGTATCTGGACCAATGTTTACCATAACAACAATTTTGCAGATGCAGAGTATCAATCACACCGAGACCATCATATTGTGCTAAAAATTGAAAAAAGTATAATAACTCCATTTTTATTTTTTATTTTTTAAATTTGGTGGAGTCAATACAACTACTCGAATAAGTTTAATTCAAAACTTTCTTTTTCTTTCAAAGATTTAATCTTTATACATTAAAAAGTTCGAGTGACATAATAGGTATCTTGATTGAGGACACTTGAATCTCACTTCTATGCTTCCATTATGAAATTTCAACTTTGTTTAAGCCTTTTTTATGTCATTTATGGTTTGCTTAGACCATTGCCACATCCCTTTTAACAAAGATGGAGAGTAACCTGATTCACTACTTTTATTCCAATATCTGAAAAGTTTGTGATTCAGATACTTTGAAGTTTCTTTCTGTAGCAAGGACATAGTACATGACTTACCTAAAAAGTAATTATAGATAGGTTATATTGATTCATATTATCAGCAAGGCACAATTATGTACCTACCTATTTATAACTCTTAAATTCTTAATACCATTAATTATAAATTTTGGTGATAAAGTTAGCCAACCATTAAAAATATGTCACCCACTTAGTGTGTACTTTCAAAAAAAAAAAAAAAAAAAAAAAAACAAAGAAAAAAAGAAAAAAATCTCTCCCATCTTAACACAAAATAAAAATTAATTAGATAATTCTTAACAAAATACTTGATTGTGGAGACCAACTCAAACACTTAAAGTAAAAGTCACAAAAATGTAATAATATATCATAAATAAATTGAAACATCAGTTTTAATTGAACTATAAGGCCACGTAATAATGGTCTTAACTATCTAATTAGTTTATGCCACTTGTGACTCTATTGAAATAATAATTAAATCCTTCCGACCCAGTTTGAATTAACCACAGCCAATGCTCGCTATCCCAAAAAGGGCGAAAAAAAAAAAGAAAAGAGGAAAAAAATAGAAAAAAGAAAGAATAAATTACACTTAATCTCATATGAGTGGGGCGTTTGAGGTTTATTACTCTGACCTCCCTTTAGACTTAAAAAAAATCAATTATACCCTTATATATAATATATTTTTATAATGCAAAATATTATAAAATCTAAAAAAATTAATTATTCTATCTCATATCTCTTATTTCTTTCTCCCTCCTCTCCGCCATGTTACCTTCTCATTAAAAAAATCATGTAAATTAACAAAAAATGAGTGTAAGGGTATTTTGGTTATTTTATAATTTTTTTTACAAGTTTTCATAGAAAGGGGGTTGTTGAGGATACACTTAAATCTCAAGAGAGGTGAAAATAATAAATCTTAAATGCTTTACTTAAGTGAGGTTTGTCTAAATTTTAAGGGAGATCAGTGTAATTTATTCAAAAAGAAAAACTAAAAATAGGAAAAAAAAAGTTTTCTTGAGCAGAAATAAATCCCCATTTCTTTTCGGAAAAGAAATAAAAGTTCAATCTTGTTTAACAACCGTAAGATTTCTGTCATATTCCCCAAAACACCCCTCAAATCAGACAATATTACGTACCTCCCTGTCATGATCGACGGCCCAAACAGCACAAAAGCCCACTCGAACCCGATCGAACGGTCTAGATTCTCCCACCAGAACACTGTTCGAGACGTGTCGAACAATTAGGGGCTTTTGCCTATATATTAAACCCTCAAGCGGTCACAATCTCTGCTCAAAGCAAACAGAGGTTTCTCTCTTCTTCTCTTTCTTCAATTCTTGTTTTCTGATCTTCGTCTTCGCACAACACAATGGGCAAAGGTCCTGGTCTTTACACTGATATCGGCAAAAAAACCCGAGGTCCTCTATCTCTAACTTTCTCTCTCTCTATATATGCATGTGTATATATAGAACCATATACTTGTATACACGCACAAAATGTGCGCATATGTGTGTGTTTTCTGCTATTCAATCTGCGAAGTACTGATTTATATTTATATTGCGTGTTTCAATTGTGTAAAACTATGTTTCGTCTCTTCCATTTGTCTTAGTTGATTGGAATATTTTCGATGAATTGTTTGTTTGTTCCTTGTCGCAGATCTTCTCTACAAGGACTACCAGAGCGACCAGAAGTTCAGTGTCACTACTTACTCTTCTACTGGTGTTGTAAGTGTTTTCTATTTTTTCTATTTATTTATTTTTCGTTGCTTCGTAGATCTGTATATTTGCTTTTTTGCTTGGTGAGGGTAGAGTTCTCTCTCTATTTATTGTTATGTGTGTATGGTGTTATTTGTAGAGCATTTTTATGTCTGACTCAATGTGTTTTGTTCAAAAAGTAAAAGAAACCAGTTCAATAGATTTGATACATATGTTTTTTATGGCCTTATATATGTGTGTGTGTGTTTGTATTATAATATTGTTTCTGATCATTGTTCCACTTTCAATTCTGGTCTATCTTGTAATGCATAAGATGATAATTATAACCCTTATATATATATATATATATATATATATGCCTGTGAATATTTTTATTATCATATTGTTATGCCCTCTCTGATCTTTGTTCCACTTACAACTTTGGTAGGCCATAAGATGATTATTATGGCCTTGTACATATGTGTGTGTGGGCATTTGTATTATCATATTGTATACCCTCTCTGATCTTTGTTCCACTTTCTAACTTTTGGTCTATGTGGTTAATGCATTATGGACTTAAAACATGTGTTTGGTATTTGTTGTGGTTTTACTTTTTTTGAACTTTTCTAGCACATCTTTGTTTATCCATTTTAAAAATTGGCTGCTGGTATGCTTTCTAGTTTGCTGGCATTCTAGGATGTATGACTATGGGCTTTTTGGGCAATTTAAGTAATAATGCTTTTATTTCCCCTCATATATTATTTTGGCTGCTGTTAGGGTTCTATTTGTTGATTGTTAAATTGCATAGTGTATAACCAAGCATGCAAAGGAAGCCTCTATTCTACAGGAAATAGTGATTGGGTAGCAGGGCTCATGTTAAATGTGCCAAACAGTGTGACAGTTAGATATTGGATTTCCTTATCCAGCAATTTGGACCTAGAAGAAGAAAATAGAAATTGGAGATCTTCTATATTGAGTTGGGTTTCTTCATCCAGGTTGTAGTTCATGGATACTGCACTGAAAGGCTTTCTGGTGTTTCGATTACATTTTTGTGGGATTGATTTTGGCATATATAAGTTAAAATTTCACAGAATAGTTGATACTGTTTCTCACTTAGGTGATCTGCAGGTTCAGTGCTTTCTGGTGTTTCGATTACATTTTTGTGGGATTGATTTTGGCTTATATAAGTTATAATTTCACACAATAGTTGATAATGTTTCTCACTTAGGTGATCTGCAGTATGTTTCATCCATATTGTTTTAGCAGTGTACGCCATAGGTGACAATATTTTAATGGTGTTGATTTTTCCCTCTTCATTTTAGGCTATCACTTCGTCAGGGACAAAGAAAGGCGAGGGGTTTGTTGCTGAGGTTAATACTCAGTTGAAGAAGAACAATATCACAACTGATGTCAAAGTGGACACAAACTCCAATGTAAGCTCCATCACCATATTCCTCTTCAGTAATAATTTTTCAATCAAAATTTTTTACGTTTTTATTCTCACATTTTTGTCATTCGTTCCTTACACAACATATTAACAGGACATTTTTGATTTGTGAAACCAAATTTATTTGTATATCTCCAAATTTAGCTCACATATGGAGGGGATTCGAATTTGGGTATGTTGTCTATGAATTTTAAGGTGTATCTTGTTATATTTTTGGAACCTTGGGACTCTTCAGCTGTCTATTTATATTGCCATTGCAAAGTTGTACTATGTTTCATGAAATTTGACACAGACCCTGAATGACTGTCTAGACAGTCTCCATCATCTGAGTAAGTGAATTGGAACATAATTACCACATCTTGGTCGCTTAGGTGGTAAGTGAACACCTGTAGTCAGGTTTGTTGTGGACTTTATAAATGTGTTTCATATGTGATTGCTGTAGCCTAAATGGCATCAATAATTTTCAGTTTTATGTTGTGATGACATGAAATCTGTTGATAATCTTATTGTTTGTTCGAGACATATATAGTAATAATTGAATGAATTGTTAACCATGTGAATTTTCTTTCTGGAAATGAAGCAGCAAGTAAACATTATTTTACCTAATACCCTTTTGACCTTTTCTTTTACTGTTCTCACTGTGGATAACATGCTCATGACTGCTCGTCTTGTTGGATGAGAGATTGATTAGGATTCTCACTTGACTGTTTTTCATTTCATGCGTTAGGTAGTTTTTCCGCAACCAAATTGAATTGTTAGTTTGCTTTTATCATCTAACTGAAATTCTGCATATATACCAGCTTTTTACAACTATTACGGTTGATGAACCTGCACCTGGAGTGAAGACGATCTTCAGCTTCAAAGCTCCTGATCAAAGATCTGGCAAGGTAATAAATCCATTATTTGTTTTCTTTGTCATGAATTCTTACATTCTTGTTTCTTGAGTTGGTTTTCTCATTTTATTTTGTGGAATGAGTTGGAGCGTGTGGCAATTTGGTTACACTAGTGGTGTCTGCCAGTTGCTTTGCACCAGCAAATTTAATATCACACAGAAGTTATGTTTGCACAATGACTTCTGATCACGATAGTGCTTGTGTTGTGACAGGCAGAACTTCAGTATCTGCATGACTATGCTGGGATAAGCACAAGCATTGGGTTGACAGCGAACCCCATTGTCAACTTCTCAGGTGTGCTGGGGACTAATGTTGTCTCACTTGGTACTGATGTCTCCTTCGACACCAAAACAGGGAATTTCACTAAATGCAATGCAGGATTAAGCTTCTCCAAGGCCGACCTTATTGCTTCAATGACCTTGTGAGTATTTTCTTTTGCTAGCAGTATTTGGTAAATTTGTGGTGAGATCTAGTATCTTATTCTCATTTCAGTATATAAATGTTAGTTTTTTTAGCTCTATTTCTTGGTTGTAGATGGCCCGTTTAGTTCTTGCATGGGCCAAATACATTTCCTTTTGGTGCATAATGTGACGAACATCTGTTTGTCATTCAGGAACAACAAGGGTGAAACTCTAAATGCGTCTTACTACCATACGTTGAGCCCTTTGACCAACTCAGCTGTCGGTGCAGAATTGAGTCACAGGTTCTCAACCAATGAGAACACCATCACTCTTGGTGCCCAGCATTCATTGGATGCATTGACCACGGTGAAAGCACGCGCCAACGACATTGGCAAGGTGAATGCCCTCATCCAGCACGAGTGGCGCCCAAAGTCACTTATCACAGTTTCTGGGGAATTTGACACCAAGGCTTTGGAGAAGAGTGCCAAGTTTGGGCTGGCATTGGCTCTCAAGCCATAAGTGGGCTATTCAGCTCACTGGGTGGCGGGGAGCAATAATTTTTGGACAAGTGTGAATTCAAGTAGCTTGTTTAAGACTTTCTTCCATTCTTATAGCGTCGGTTTCTTCTTTTCGGTGGTTTTTTTGAAATTTGAAAATAATTCTAGATGGTGCTCTTTTGACTCTTTTATGAACTGAGTGTTAATATTTGGTTCTTACATTTTCCATTAATCCCTTGTTGAACTGAGGATTAATACCTGATATTTGAATAGATATATTTTGACATAGAAATTTTGTCCCCGTGTGATCTTCATTCAGCAATTTATTTATTTGGGAAATATTTCCTTGGGAAATGGTATATTCAGCAGGTATTTCGGTTTGAAGTTCTGCTAGTTTTGTTTTTGTTTTTATGTTGTTCAGCCATGGAAATTTGTCAATTGGATTACTAATGGTCACTATTACTGTTACTTGTTCTTTTATTAGTTGTATATTCATAATTTAAGTTTACCTTTCTAATTATATATTTGGCGGAGGAGGATTTATTCCTTGTACTTTTCAAGGGCTCCAACTATTGTGTCTAAGTCCTCTCAGTTTGGTTATGGTGGCAGTTAAGAATCTATAACCTATTATTTCTTTTTATTAGTTTTGTACTTTTTTAGTTACACCAATTTATATGGTGCATTTGTTAATGGGATCACAATATATTATGCTGCGGGATCTCAAATTATATATGGGATTTAAATTATGAGTTTTGCAGGGGAGAGGAGCATATGTTACATTCGTCTATACTATTTATGTCTATACTATTGATGTATATATGACTTTACTATACTACCATATATATATATATATATATATATTAATTATAAATGTTTGAAAATATATTATTAAAAAAACTTTCCAATGAGAGAATATTACAAATAAAATATAACCTCATATGGATATGTCATAACCTCATATAAATATATTTGCCTAAGGATTTAAATAAATAAAAATATATATGTCATGACCTCATATAATTTTATTTAAATCTAATATACATGCGCTCCTGTTCTAAAAAATTTTAGAGCTCTCGCTCCTTCCCGCTCTCTCTGTATATTTAGTAAAATAACAACGAAAGTACAAACACAAGGTTTTTTTGATAGATACTGTACACCTGTTTTTTATCATTATAGTGAAAATACAACTCTGTTTTTTATCATTATAGTGAAAATACAACTCTACCAAATAATTCTAAACTCTCTGTATCTGCAGCTGTTTTCTTGGACGTAGCCTTGATTTTGTGTGAATCAAGTAAAATCTGTGCATTCTTGTGTGTGTGTGTTTTTTTTTAATTTTTTTAATTGGTACTCACACATACTTGTCTCTTCTGAAATTTGAACCCCTAATACCATTAGACTACTAATTCGTTTGTTTCTCTCTTGTGTTTTCTGATTAATTTAAACAGGTGGAAGAGGTTAATGGTAAACATGTGGCGTTTGGTTGGTGGTGGATGGAATGGATGGTCCCGGCTCTAATGGGCCAATCACTGGTCTATATACACAAATAAATGTATCAGTTTTCTTCTTGGGTGCAATAATTTCTCCTTTCTCCCCTCTTGTGCTATATGAGTATGAGTTGAGTAGATTTTTATTTAGGGTTAATTTCATTGACACTAATTTGTACAAATTTTACATTAAAATACTTTTTTAAAAGTTACTATCACATTTAAAAATGTACAAAATGACAATTTTATTCCTATTTTTAAAATCCATTTAATTCAAAATATCAACAAACTTAAAGGATAAATTTGCCCTTATCAAGTACACACACATATACTTGTTTATTAGCATGTTTAGTATAAAGTTTCTTAACATATATATTTAAATAAAAATTTATATATAATATATTTAATATAAATAAATAAATTTTGACATTAAATTTATAATTAAATTTAAAAACATGAGATTGAATAATATAAATATAAAGTTTCTTAACTTATATATTTAAATACAAATTTATCTATAATGTATTTAGTTTTGAAATTTGAATATATTTAATATTCAATTGAAAATTTATTTTATCTTAACATTATTATTTATGTAAATAAATAATTTTAGGCTTAAATTTGTAGCATTTCTAAATAAGATATATATATATATATATATATATATAGTGAGAGAAGAAAGAGAGAGGGGGTAGAAATATCATTTTATATATAAAAGAAACCCTTTAGTAAGTTATCACAAAGTTAAAAAAAGTAATAATGTCATTTTACATACAAAAGTGTTCTAACATAAATGAAAAGTGACGTTTGGGGTGCGAGTAAAAAATGGCCCAAACTTTGTAATGTACTATAAATGATAATAATTTTCGAAAAGTGTCTTCACGTGAGATTTATTCAAACTTTAGGGATGCCAATGAAATTAAACAAAAGCGAATGGATTGAGAAAATGAACCTGCAAGAGTATATTAATAAATTACAAAGTTTTATAATCGGATGGTTTTTATTGAATTAGTCCACCAAATATCAAATGGATCAGCATCATTTAATAATTTCTTAAAACTCACACGATTTGACCATTCCACTTTTTATATTGAAAGGTGTGGAAGTATTGCTAGACTATAACTCTTATTAATAGAAAGAAAACTTGTTGAATTCTATTTATTAAAGTAGTTTAAAAAAACGATCATTCTATATCATTACTCTATTCAAATCTAATATTTAATATTGTTTGAAATATTATTTTCCGTCTCAAATCTTATGCGAGTGACAACAATTAATGGTCAAAAGTTAATTGTTGATCCAAGTAACCGTCCGAAAAAAGACTGGATAAAGGATGAGTAGGACATACCATGTCTTTGGTATGCCCCACCAAATTAAGACCTTGATGTAGAACCTACCTCTCACTAATAAGATCCTAAAGGACCTCTAACAATAAAAAATGATATTCAGCCTCTCATAGCCCGAGACTATAGGATTTCACTTACACAAACAAAAAGAGGGCTGAAATTAAAAATGGCACAAACTATAAAGCTGTAATTATAAATTTAGTAAACAATTTAAGACATAAATATGCCATTGAAATCAAAGGAACCTAATTAAACGAAAAGTAAAACTCACATATCCTCAAGCGATGGTAAATCAACGAACTAAAATAGAATTTAGCAGAATGATAAAATTTGATACAAAGAAAAAGGATGGATTTAGTACCATCCATCAGTTTGTATTTTACCTTTTACTTCTTTTCTTTACTAATCATTGTTGGGAGTATGAAACATAGGACAAAATACAGGAACACTAAAACACCTTTTACTAACAGTCACTTCCTCCTCTTTTTATTTTTTAGCTTAGGGTATTGGGAAAGGCACAAATCTGAGGGCCTCTCAACAATTCGAGTAATTCCCAAGGACCTGAAAGGGCTCCTCTCCACTCGGACTGGATAAGTCCCTGCAGGAGCATTGGAGGCTAGTATCAAAGAATATACAGCAGGGATTCGAAACCCGAACCTTAGACTTGCAAAGCATCAAAGTTCAGCAAGCCAAGCCAACCAATGGGCCATATCCGAAGTGGATAACAGTTACTTCCTCCTTTCTGCTATCTAACTACTTCAAAAATAGTATCAATAGTATAAACCATCCGGGACAAAATCTTGAATTCTTGCCCTATTGAACATATTTTTCCCTTCCTGACATTCGTTTTTGCTCTTCACTGAAACTAAACTCTCCTTGTATATAAAGGTCCAAATACTAGTAAGAAGAGTATCCTTATTTCCATGAATTTGAAAAGCCTTCATTTCTTGTGTATTACAATTGTATAAAACCAACTCCGAGGTGTCACTTTTTTTAGGAAAACCTCACCATTCTTCCAAAAACCAAGGGGGCTACGAATACCTTGAAGAGGTCCAGTAGTTAATTCTTTGGTCCAAAACCCCTCCTCTTTCATCACCCAAATGTCAAAGCATTTCTCAACGTCTTGAAGATCCCAATGTAGCAAAGCGATAGAATTATTGTGCAAGACTATATCCCCACCTTAATTATATTTGGGAAGTGGAGGTCCTGGTATATGTCCCAAAATCTCTTTATCCATGTCGAAGGCAAGGATCAATATGTCATGGTAATAGGTCATCGAATAATAAAATCCATTCATATATGTGTTAGACAAAGAATCATGCACTTCATTAATAGGGGGCAGATTAACTTCGAAAAGTCTCCAAGAATCAGCATATAGGTTGTATACTGCAGCAACCCTATCAAACTCCACGCCATCGTTTTGCTCCCCGTATTCCCAAATTCGTACAACCTTGTTGTTGTTGGTTTTGGGATCCAATCCAAATCCTGAAAAATGTGAGAAGATGTAAGAAAAATCTGGAACTTCAGGTTCTGGTATACGGAGGACCTTAAATTCTCTAATAGCAGGGTTCCACGAAGCTATGCGATTCCTATCATAAAGACTGATTATGCCATGGAATGTTCCAAGAATACCTGGTTGAGTGGGCATTTGAAAATCACCAAGATTGTGATATTCAACCGAGGAGTTAGTAACCGTTTCATTTCGGAACAAGGCAAAATTATATTTTTCGGTGCTATAATCATAATGTTGAACACCGAGATGACCAATGTTGCTATGGTGGTGGAAGTGCTTGGAAATGAAACTAGAGTTTCTAATCAGAGTGGACCAATATTTGCAAACACACTTCAATCCGACAAGTGATTTCACCGGCAGCCTCAACAAAATATCAGTTATCACATCGTTTAACATATAATCATCGTTATTTTTACTCACCATTGCTTTAAAAACCTTTTCCTCCCTTACAAAATGGAGTGTTATGTAAAGAAAATCACCTGTTTTAGTCCAATTGAGAATATTTTTCCCCTACAATGAAACCAAATCATGAAAACTTTAGCTGATTGTTTTGCTCTTCATTCTGACAAAATCTCTCAACTGATGAAAGACGAGATAGAAAGGATTACGGTACGATCTGGAATGTATAGATAACACATGCCTAAGAACAACATCCATCAAATTAAAGAGGAAAGTAAAAACGATGAATCAAGAATTGCAGGGCGTTACTTAGACCTAAAAAAAAAAAAGAATTGTCCACGTATTCGCTTTGAAGGAAACGTGGGGGATTTATGATATAGATAAACCAGGGGTTTGTAGCTTCGTTCAGAATTATGTGCGTCTGATTTTAAAAGCAAATGATATTTTTAGCCAAAAGAATGAAAAATTTTCGACTATGTTTAGAATTTGTGATCAGTGCTACACATATGGTTGAGCAAGTCCACGCAGGGCTTTATAGCTCATGCATTCATGTGGGATCCAAATGCATTTTGAGACAAATGCCATATTCACGAATCTATATTTGTGATTTTAACAAGAGTGGCGGGCTGACATGGCAGCCCATGTGATGGACAAAATTGACTTTTTTTTTTCAGGTTAGGGTTATTATCTCTTCTCTTGACGTTTCTCACAATAGATATATATCTCTACTTCTTCACTAACCTCCAAAGCAATTTCTGTGAATAATAGCTATTGAAGGAAGGATGCAATGTCGTAAATATTTTGATGTCTAGTAGTGGTTTCCATTTGCTATGTTTTTGGAAATAAGATAAAAAGAGAGTTCTCGATTAATTCACTCCAAACAAAGTGGGATGAGTAACAACACTATGAACATTAATATCATTCCAGTGATGGGTTGGATTTGCCTACCATAAACAAATTTTTTCCATGACAATCTAAAACGTCGAGTAGCAAATGATGTAGTAAATAAATATCTCTAACCGATTTACCTCGACTTTATTGTGTTCCAAGTTCGAAAGCCAAAAAAGAACTTGGTTAATATTTTTGTTCAGTCACGTTACAATTATAGTATAAGTATACATTCTTCTTTCTTGGACGATCAACTTGTTCCCGAGAGACCTGCTAAGACTAGAATTACAAGTTATTTTCGGCCCATCAGATTTTCTTATTTGCATTTCTCTCCCTATTTGCGACCCATCTGTGTCTAGTTTTGTCATTGTCTGACTTTATTCCAAACCCTTCATTGTTTCTCTCTCTAAAATTTATCCAATCTCTTTTCAAAATTCTCTCCGTCTTCTCCATCTTCCATGGCCTCCGCCATCTCAATTCATAAATTAACATTATACCTCAAAACCTTTCAATTACTTACTTTTTTCTATTATCTTTTTTTCTTCTTATTAAGTTAATAAGTCACCAATCACCAGACATTGAGTAATTGATAGACCCACTAATAATTTTGGAGATTAGGGTTTATGTGCAAGCGATACCACAGATTGCCCTGGTAAAAGTAATGGAGATGGACAAATTTGAACATTTTTTGAGGGAGAGATATGAGATGGGAAACAAAGGAATAGTGGTGGTAGTGGGGAGAACAAAAAGATTGGAAAGAGACGGAAATTCAGACTCAAATCTTGAAGAGAGAAACATAATAGAATTTCAGAGGGGTAAATCTTCAAAGACAAAAAGAGTTGAGAAAATTTCAGATCTAAATCTTATAGAGAGAAAAGCATTTGGGAGATATATGAATAAATTTTGAGAGAGTATATTTGTCTTTATATTTATTTTTTTTCCTAGTTGGTTCCTCACACGCACTTATTTCTATTGAGACTTGAACCTTGACCTCTGTTTTTATATTTATTAAACAATTATTTTCTTGGAAGGTGCTAGCATAAATGACATGGTGAATATATGTCACTTTTCGGTGCTCATTCTGGGACTATTATTCGGTTTCTATCATTCTCTTAAATCAAATAATGAGAAGTACGTTAGTGTGATGTCTTCCTCTTATGCATAATAAAAGTGCATGAGGATAAAAATATAGGTCACTTTTCGATGCTCATTCCGGGACTATTATTCGGTTTCTATCATTCTCTTAAATAAAATAATGAGAAGTACATTAATGTGATGTCTTCCTCTTATGCATAATAAAAGTGCATTAGGATTAAAAAAAAATACCAGAAAAGAGATTGACAATGAGGCTATTAATGACATTTTTTTTTCATTAAAATCGGTTGCATTTCCTAAAACATGATTCTCTCTTATTATAATTATTATTATTTACATTGACAAAAAATTCAGGGCTTGAATTCTCTACTTTTTATTATGGAGTCTGAGAAAGTCATACCGTTAGGCTACAACAGCCGACCTCCCCTTTGAGAAGGAAAGCTTGTACCAGTTGGATTATTACCCATTTGGTCTAGACTACAAGTCTAATACCAAAAAAAATCCTTGTTGAATTCTATATAATTGGAGTCGTTCAAAACATTGATCGATATTATATCATTACTCTATTAAAAACTTAATATTTAATATTATTTAAAACACCACTTGTAAAAGTTTACAATATCTTGTTGGTACCGTACTCCCAGAGGTTCCAACTTTTAAATGTGGTGGTGGCCCTGATATATGATCCAACGACTAAGAAGCCCCAAGGGTATGATACCAGGGATATTGTAGATGTGCTCGTGTTTCTCAAAATAATAATTAATACTTAAGAATTTATTGTTGAACCACTTTTTCGTCCAAAAAAGAGATGCATAAGATGTGCCGGACAAAACAGCCTTTCATTTGCCCACCAAATAAGAACCTTGACATACCTCTCAACAAGAAGATCTTAAACTACCTCTTATAACCCAAAAATGGTATTCAGCCTCTCAAAGCCCGAGAGAATAGACATTCATCTCTCACACAATAAGTGTGATGAGAAAAAAGAAAAAAAAGCATAAACTATAAACAGGTGTAATTATAATTTTAATCAACAATTCAAGACATAAAAAAAAACAATTCAAGACATAAATATACCATTGAAATCAAAGGAACCTAACATTAAACGAAAAGGAAAACTCACATATTTGGAAGAGATGGTAAATCCATGTGCATAATACAGAATGATAAAATCTGATAAAAAGAAAAAGAATGGATTCAATACACATTTAACACATTAGTACAAAGAAGCTGGGACAAAATCTTGAATTCGTGCCATATTGAACACATTGTTCCCTTCCTGACATTCGTTTTCGCTCTGAACTGAAACTAAGCTCTCCTGTAGATAAAAGTCCAAATACTATTCTGAAAAGCATCCTTGTTTCCATGAATTTGAAAATCCTTCATTTCATGGGTATTACAATTGTATAAAACCAACTCTGAGTTGTCAGTTTCAAGGAATACCTCACCATTCTTCCAAAAACCAAGCGGGGTACGAATACCTAGAAGAGGTCCAATGGTTAATTCTTTGGTCCAAAATCTCTCCTCTTCCATCACCCATATGTCAAAGAATTTCTCATCATCTTCACGATCCCAATGTAACAAAGCAATAGAATTATTGTGCAAGACTATTTCCCCATAATTATAATTGGGAAGTGGAGGCCCTGGTATATGTCCCATAATCTCTTTATCCATGTCAAAAGCAAGGATTAATATGTCATCGTAACTGGTCATCCAATAATAAAATCCATTCATATATGTGTTAGATAAAGATTGATGCACTCGATTTAGCGGACCCAAATCAACTTCAAAAAGTCTCCAAGAATCAGCATATAGGTTATATACGGCAGCAATCCTAACAAACTCTAGTTCTTCACTATGCTCCCCATATTCCCAAATTCGTACAACCTTGTAGTTGTTGGTGATGGGATCCAATCCAAATCCTGAAAAATGATGAAAGATGTAAGAATATTCTGGAACGTCAGGTTCTGGTACATGGAGGACCTTAAATTCTTTAATAGCAGGGTTCCACAGAGCTATGCGATTCGTATCGTGAAGACCGATTATGCCATGGAAGATACCAAGAATACCTGGTTGAGTGGGCATTTGAAAATCACCAAGATTGTGATATTCAACCGATGAGTTAGTAACCGTTTCATTTGGGAACAAGGCAAAAGTATATTTTTCGGTGCTATAATCGTAATGTTGAACACAAAGATGAGCAATGTTGCTATGGTGGTGGAAGTGCCTGGAAATGAAACTAGAGTTTCTAATCAGAGTGGACCAATATTTGCAAACACACTTCAATCGCATAAGTGATTTCACCGGCAGCCTCGACAAAATCTCAATTATCACATCTTCTGATCTATTATCATCGTTGTTTTTACTCACCATTTCTTAAAAATTGTTTTTCTCCCTTATAAAATGGATTGATATGTAAAGAACACAGAATCACGTGTTTTAGTCCAATTTAGAATATTTTTCTTCTATAATGAAACCGAATCATGAAATATTAGCGGATTATTTTGCTCTTCATTTTGAGAAGGTATCTCAACTGATGAAAGACGAGATAGAATGGTTACCATAGGATCTGGAATGTATAGAAAAACATGCATCAAATGAAAGAGAAAAGTAAAAAAGATGAATCAAGAATTGTAGGGCGTTACTCATACCTTAAAAAAAGGAATTGACCTCGTATTCGTTTTAAAGGCAACGCGAGGGATTTATGGTACAGATAAACAAGTGGTTTGTAGCTTCGTTTGGAATTATATGCATGTGACTTTAAGCAAACCATAGTTTTAGCTTGAAAAAAAAAAAGAATAAAAAAAATTAATGGACTATGTTTAGAATTTGTAACCATATTTCTTTGAACAGTGCTACACACACAATGTGTGACCCAAATGCATTTTTGATGAAATTAAATTGTTAAGCTATGTTGTATGTCATTTATATATAAATCAATTTTTGTGATTATAAGTAGGGGTGCACACGGTCCAGTTTGGTCCGGTTTTAAGGATTTTTGGAACTTAATCGCTCCCTACGGTTCCAAAAAATCTGAAACCGAACCAGACCATTTGAGCCATGAAACCAAATTAGCCCAAACCGTGAAAAAAAGTTCGGTTCGGTTTCACGATTCTAGTTGAATTTTATTTCTCTTGAATTGTACTTACTATAAAAATAACAATAAAAACATTCATATTCCCGAATCTAAGACTAAAATAGCAAGAGAAAAAGAAAGGAGAAAGTTGGTGAAATAGATCCAAAAGTTAAACCCTAGAAATTAAAATGAGGTTGAATCTTGTTATAACTGAAAAGGATGACAAATCCGTGGTTGAAAACTAAAAAACTTGATTCGTTGTCGTTGTTGGTTTTGCTTGAGGCGCAAACACGTCGTGAGACTCAGATATCTGCGAACTGAAAGTGAGAGAGAAGGGGAGAGAGTGTGAGAAAGGATGTCACCGACGGCAGCGATAAAAGATCGACGGCGATGACCGAACTTCGAAGGTTACGTGAGAGAGATTGATCAATAATTGGATCCCGTGACGATGAAAATTCAGAAGTGAATGAGGTGACGTGAGTAAAGAAAAAAAATGAGATAGATACAGGAGGAATGTTGGCACGCACTGAAAAATTAAAACATTGGGAGAAGCAAAAACAAATAAGAAAATATCAGATAGTGATGAAAGTTGGCTCACGTTTGATCGTTGTGCCGAAATTCCTTGCAAAGTTAATAGTAATATATAGGCATAACTATATATACACACACACACACACACACACACACACATTATAACGGTTCGGTCTGGGCCGGTCTGGTCCCGTAGGATCCTAATCTGGGATTGAACCAAAAATTCACGGTTTCATTATTTTAAAATCGTAATCGGACCGAACCACTATGGAACCAACCCAGACCGCTTGATTTGGTCCGGTTCGGTTTGATTTTTCAGGTTGACGATTCTTTTTGCACACCCCTAATTATAAGGTGCATTTTGTGGGTTTTGATTTGGACTTGATGTCATATTCAGAACCATGACTTATAGTAAGAATGAAATAGGCATTTTCAATTGAATTTTGGTGGACATAATTTTACTTCAATTACATAAAACTTAGAATCATGAAAACCAATATTTAAATGTAGAGTAATGATAGGGAGTTCGATACCAAGAGCTTTGTGGCCCAGTGGTATCTCTACTACCTCCCAAAGTAGATGATGAAGGTTCGAATCTCTAAAGAAAAAAAAAATTATAGGGAGTCTGATATTCGACATATACAACTAAGTCATAATGATATCATCAACATCAGTGTGAATTGTGTGTGTGTATGTATATATATATATATATCTATTAAAAAAGGAAATCCTATGTTTTTAATATTCCATAAAATTAGGAGACTTATCATCAATGTCTTTAATATTAGGCCTAATTGCACTAAAACCCATCTTTAGTTTAAAAAAGTTGCACAATAGCCCTTCTATTTTTTTGGATTAATAAACACCTTCAATTTATTAATTGTTGCAAATTACCCCCTAATTATAACTTCGGCCTGCATGCTATTAAATATAATGTGAAAAATAGAAAAAAAATTACAATAATTTTAATACCAAAACTACCCCATCATTTCTAGTTATAAGGTTCAAAATAGGGCTTCAATCACTATGCAGCGAGAGGAAGCGACCAGAGGGAGACAGGGATGACAAATGGGGCCATAGGAGTGAGAGAGAGTAGAAGAATGGCAAGCACTGTGAGAACTAATTCAGACTATGGATGTGCTACATAGATGACCAGAGAGGATTGGAATGGCATGAATGAGAGAGGTAAAATGAAAATAAAAGCTTGGTTCTTTTTTTTTTGGGCAAGCTGCTTAAAATTGAAATTAATTTTGGGAGTTGAAACTATATTAGGAATAAGAACCCCATTATTAATGAGAAGCCGAAAGCGTGGCGGGGGACTAATGCTCCTTGTAAAAATTAATATTTATGGGGTTTGGGGAGAAACCCTGTAAGAGCTCGTTGTTAAAAACAATATTAATGAGACACCCAAAAAGAACCTTTTAAAATACGCTATTCATGAGGCGATAAATTGGAACCCTGTAAGTAAAGCATTGTAAAAGGTTTTTGTTGCAATTGGTAAAAAAAAATATAAAAACTCTATTTCCATTCCTCCAACCAAATAAAATAAGAAAAAAAAGAAAAAAGTATCACTCCATCCATTCTTTCTACAATTCATTCCATCTAACCAAATAAAAAGTGAATGAGACACCTTCTCTTCCCTAGGGATGCCTCATCCATTCCTTCTCCTCCTCCCTCCGTCCATTTTTCTATCCTTCCAACCAAATGGAGTGTTAATGATTCTGATTTTTTTTTTTTTTTTTTCCCAAACAAGGGCCATGCTCTATTATACAATAGTGTGGTCTACATATAACACTATACTCATATCCGATTTATTAGGTTAACGAATTATCAGATTCGGATCATAATCAGGTTATCAAATTTTTTGTTTAATTCATATCCGACTAATCGAATCGGATTCAGATCAGGATCCGCTCCATTGACAAGTCTACCTTGATCCAGAAGGCTAGAACCTAACCTCTCACCAACATGATCCTAAGTGACCTCTTATAACCCAAAACAATATTCAGCCTCTCGTAGCCCCAAGAGAATAGGACATCTCACACTTGCGCCCCCACACAAAAAGGGGCTAAAAAAAAAAGGCATATAAAGTAATTATAATTTTAGTAAACAATTCAATACATAATATATCATTGAAATCAAATGAACCTAACATTAAACGAGAAAAAAATACTCACATGACCTCAAGAGATAGTAAATCGATGTGCACAAATTTAATTTACCAGAATGATAAAATTTGATTAAAAAAAAAACAGAAAAAGGTTGGATTCAGTACTATCAGTACTATCCATCAGATTGCATTTACATTTTACTTCTTTTGTTTACTACTTAATGTTGGGATTATGAAATATGAGGATAAAATAGTGATAGAAACAAGGAACCCTAATTTCTCAAAAAAAAAAAAAAAAAAAAAAGGAAAAAAATTAAGGGTACCTTTTCTAACATTCACTTCCTCCTTTAAAGAAGAATCACCAGTGCATGTTATTCGGGACAAAATCTTGAATTTGAGCCATATTGTTCCGTTCCTGACGTTCGTTCTCACTCTTAACTGAGACTAATGTCACGAGCCTAGAGATTTGGCGCAGTGGCATACCTCGTGCGGCACCATGACATTGCTTTAGCTCGTGCAAGCGCTTTGGTTAGCCACCACGACCTGCCCTCCCAAGGATACATTCTGACTGGTTTTGGCCTCGTCAGGGGAATGACTCCAGCTCCAGACCAGTTTGTGTAGGGATGGCCAACTCTTTTCTTCATAGTCAAGTCCATAACCAGCGACAAACACCTTGAACTGAACCGAGTTGACATGCCTGAACTTTGAAGAGGTACCATTCTGTTTTAGTCCTGCACGCCCCTTCCCTGAAACCATTCCCAGTCAAACTCTGCTCTTTGCCAACCAGCATGCGTGTCTTCTATACTCCAAGCATTTTAGGGATCACTTCATGACACTCTCCCACCCGAATACTGCGACGCCCTCGTCGCAGTACAACTCTGACTCCACTGCATTCAACATTCCAAAGTCTCTCTCTTCCAAGTGGTATGCTCGCCTGCCCACCATCGCTTCCTTGTATAACCCCTGGCTGCACTTGCCTAATAATAGGGTTTCAGGCTAAAGGGACGCCCACTTCTTCGGGACGCAACTCCACATTATGCCGCCTCCGTGACACCCCAAGCAAACAAGGGCCCTCCGGATGACTTGATACCCGCCTTTTACAACGGTTTACATCCCTCTTGAACTTGCAAGAACTTTGGTACACGCGGCCCTCCGGTCATCCGATGCGCACGGCTCTCCGGCTTTCAAAGGACGCATCCTCTTGGGGAGATGGAGGCTCTCCTCCAATAGCATTGATTGCCCACTTTAGTGCACCAACTTCATTCTCAAGACCCCTGATCGACAATGGGGGCACACTTCTGTGCTTTTCCCCAAGTCCTGCTCTGATACCATTTGTTATGGGCCTAAAGATTTGGCGCAGTGGTATGGCTCATGCGGCACTAAGGCGTTGCTTTAGCTCGCGCAAGTGCCTTGGTCAGCCACCATAACCTACCCTCCCAAGGATACATGCTGACTGGTTTCGGCCTGCCATGGCCTCGTCAGGGGAACAGCTCCAGCTCCAACTCCCGACCAGTTTGTGCAGGGATGGCCAACTCTCTTCTTCATAGTCAAGTCCACAACTAGCGACAAGCACCTCGAACTGAACCGAGTTGACCTGCCTGAACTCTGAAGAGGTACCATCCTGTAGTTCTGCATGCCCCTTCCCTGGAACCATTCCTAATCAAACTCTACTCTTTGCCAACCAGCATACATGTCTTCCATACTCTAAGTGTCTTAGAAATCACTTCGTGACACTAAGCTTTCCTTGTAGATAGAAGTCATAATACTAGTAAGAATAGTATCCTTATTTCCATGAATTTGAAAAGCTTTTATTTCTTGGGTATTACAATTGTATAAAACCAACTCTGAATTGTCAGTTTCTAGGAAGACCTCACCATTTTTCCAAAAACTAAGGGGGTTACGAATACCTAGAAGAGGTCCAATAGTTAATTCTTTGGTCCAAAATCCCTCCTCTTTCATCACCCATATGTCTAAGCATCTCTTATCATCTTCAAGATACCATTCATATAGAAAAGTGAGAAAATTATTGTGCAACACTAAATTCCCACCATAATTATATTTCGGAATTGGAGGCCCTGGTATATGTCCCACAATCTCTTTATTCATGTTAAAGGCAAGGATGAATATGTCATTGTAATAGGTCATCCAATAATAAAATCCATTCATATATGTATTAGATAAAGAATCATGCACTCCATTAAGAGGGGGCAAAACAAGTTCAAAAAGTCTCCAAGAATCAGTATATAGATTATATACTACAACAACCCTATTATACTCCGGTTCACAGGCATGCTCCCCATATTGCCAAATCTATATAACCTTGTAGTTGTTAGTGATGGGATCCAATCCAAAACCTGAAAAATGTAAAAAGATGTAAGAAAAATCTGGAACGTCAGGTTCTGGTATTTGGAGGACCTTAAATTCTCTAATAGCAGGGTTCCACAAAGCTATGCGATTCCTATCGTAAAGTCTGATTATGCCATGTAAGATACCAAGAATAGATGGTTGTGTGGGCATTTGAACATCACCAAGATTGTGATATTCAACCGATGAGTTACTAACCGTTTCATTTAGGAACAAGGCAAAATATTTTTCGTTGCTATAATCTAATGTTGAACAAAGAGATGATCAATGTTGCTACGGTGGTGGAAGTGCTTGGAAATGAAACTTGAGTTTTTAATCAGTGTGGACCAATATTTGCAAACACACCTCAATCGCATAAGTGATTTCACCGGCAGCCTCAACAAAATCTCAATTATCGCATCTTTTAACTTATAATCATCGTTATTTTTACTGGCCATTGCTTAAAAATTCTTTTTCTCCCTTATAAAATGGAGTGATAGGTAAAGAACCCTTAATAACGTGTTTTTGTCCAGTTGAGAATTTTTTTTTCCTATAATAAAAACCAAATCATCATGTAGAATTACTAGATTATTTTGCTCTTCATTTTGACAAAATATCTCAATTGATGAACCCGAAAGGTATAAAAGAAAGATGAAGAATTGTAGGGCTTTACTTAGACATGTCCTCGTATTCATTTTGAAGGCAACGTGAGAGATTTATGGTTCCTATAAACAAATGGCTTGTAGTTTCGTTCAGAATTATGTGTATATGACTTTAAGCAAACAATATTTTTAGCCAAAAAAGAAAAGAAAAGAAAAGAAATTATTTGACTATGTTTTAGAATTTGTGACCATATTTGTTTGAACAGTGCTACAAACTGAAACTTATGGTTCGACTGTTGGAAGTTAATTAAAATTTAGCTTTCAGTGTTATAGAACAGTTGAAATTAAAATAAAATAGTTGATAAGATTAAGGTTGTTAGCTAGGGTTATGAATTATTATTTGTTATACTCAGATTACAACCACAGTGCTTGAGAAACAACCACCACCTTTGGAGGATGACTGCACAAGTTTATCAGAAAATGAATCAACCAACAGCATGCCTGCAACTTTGGGTAAAGGCAAAGCCAAGGAGGAGAGCTCCAACAAGAGGAAGCAATCGAGGAAAATCATTCACCTTAGGGGGAATTTATTCCCAAAAGTGAAACCTTCTAAGACAGTCAAATGGTTGTAATTGCAATATGGAATATCAGGGGCTTGAACAGCTCCCTGAAGCAAGATCAAGTTAAGCTTCTATTAACTGAGAATAGAGCAGATATTGCTGTAATTGTTGAGACAAAAGTCCAACACTATAATTCAAATAGAATTCACAATAATAATTGTAAGAAACTGGAGGCTTGCACACAATTATAGCCACTTACCACTGGGAAGGATATGGATCCTATGGAATCCTAGTGCAGTTGATCTGCAAATTTTACAATGCTCAAGACAAGCTATCCATTGCCATGCCACTATCCTAAGCTGCAGATCCACCTTTTACATCACATTTGTATATGCTGCTAATGAAGCCACAGAGAGGGAACTGTTATGGAATGACATTATTTAGCAAGCTTTGGCCATCTCCTCAGCCCCTTGGATCCTTGGGGGGGATTTCAATATTATTAAGTCTCCAATGGAAGATCATGGTGGCAAAGGTAAGCTCTCCAAACCCATGATGGACTTCAGGAAGTGCTTTCACACTGCAAATCTTAAGGATCTCAACTTCTCAGGGGTGCTTCATTCTTGGTCAAATAGAAGCCCTGGGATCATAAACATTGCAAGGAAACTAGACAGAGTTCTTATTAATGATTCTTGGAACCACATTTTCCCCTTATCTCACTGTAGCTTCCTTACCCCAGGTATCTCGGATCATAGCCCAATGATCATTAACCTTGGTAACCCAAAACCATAGAGAAGAGTCCCATTCAGATACTTCAATAGTTGGAGTGCTCATGATGATTTCTTATCCCTGGTGCAATCCCATTGGAATACTCACATTGCAGGCCATATTATGTTTCAAGTGGTTTCCAAACTGAAGAACCTCAAGTAGCCTATGAAATCCAAATATGGGAAGCCTCTAAGTACCCTTCAGGATGAAATTCAGAGTGTTAAAGCTTCTCTCTCTTCATATCAATTGGCTCTTGACTCAGCACCTGATAACCTGGCATTGAGGACACAAGAAAAACATCTCCTCCACTCTCTCGCATCACTTATGCTCAATGAAGAGAAGAACTACAGGCAAAAATCAAGAATTCAATGGCTCAAATGTGGTGACTCAAACACTTCTTACTTCTACAAATCTATTGCATCCAGAAGCAATAGAAACAAAATTGCATCAATCACTTCCTCAGATGGTATTCTACTTGACACAAAAACAGCCATTAAGAATGAAATTGTCTCATTCTTTCATCAATGCCTTGGGATGAACCCCCATCCCCCCTAGAAATGGAGCAGCTGCAGACCTTTATCTAGCCTGTTGTACCTGATTCCTTCACAGAATCATTGTGTTCAATCCCTACAGACACTGAAATTAAGCTATGCCTTTTCTCCCTCAACAGTGACAAGGCTCCAGGACCTGATGGTTATAATGCACATTTCTTCAAAAAAGCTTGGTCAGTTTTTGGTCAGGATGTTACAGGGGCAGTTAGAGATTTCTTCACAACTAGGAAGCTACTTAGAGAGGTCAACTCCACCTATATCTCCCTTGTCCCAAAAGTGCCAAACCCTTCCACTATCAGTGAGTTTAGACCAATTTCATGCTGCTCTACTATTTACAAATGCATTTCAAAGCTACTTGCTAATAAGCTTAAACCAACCCTACCCTCAACCATAAACCAAGCACAATCAGCCTTTATTCAGGGTAGGCAAATTGATGATAATATCCTGCTTGCTTAGGAGCTCCTTAATGGATACCACAGGCACAACAACTCTCCTAGATGCTCACTGAAGATTGACCTTAAGAAGGCATTGACTCAGTGTCATGGGATTTCCTTCTCAAATCCATGAAATTGATGGGTTATCCAAATATTTTTGTCAATTGGATCCAAACCTGTGTCACCACTCCATCATTCACTATTTCCATTAATGGTGAATTTAATGGATTTTTTAACAGTGTTGAGGGGTTGAGACAAGGAGACCCCTTGTCACTTTTTTGTTTGTTCTTGTGATGCAGGTTTTCTCACTGATTTTGAACAAGCTCACAGATGAAATGCCGTATAAATTCCATTAGAGATGTAAAAAGCTGAAGCTCACTCACCTGATATTTGCGGATGACCTTATACTTTTCTATCATGCTAGCATCCCATCCATTCAAACCCTCAAGCATGCTCTGGATACATTCACAGCTCTCTCTGGGCTCCACATCAGCCTCTCTAAGAGTCAATGCTTCTTCACTGGAATTAATGATCAGCTAGAGGCCAACATACTGTCTCTCCTTGGGTTTGAGAAAGGGTTGCTTCTTGTGAAATACCTTAGTGTTCCTTTGATTACAACTATGTTGAGAGCAAGTGACTGTAGAGCCCTTATTGACAAAATCAATCTCAGGATTACTCATTGGTCTAGCAAAGACCTCTCCTTTGCTGGAAGATTGCAGCTCATCAAAGCAGTCTTGTTCTTAACTCAAGTTTATTGGTGCTCCAAATTCATCCTTCCAATGGCTGTAATTCATGAAATGGATAGCTTGTTTCGATCATTCCTTTGGTCTGGACCCTCCCTCAAGAAATCAGGCTACAAAGTTGCTTGGGAGCATTGTTGTCTTCCTAAGAAGGCTGGAGGGCTTGGCATCCCTAATCTTGCAATATGGAATGAGGTTGCAGTTATGAAGCATTTCTGGCACATTATTAGCTCCAAGCAAATGTTATGGGTCAAATAGATTGATCTCTACTTGCTCAAAGGGAGGAGTATTTGGGAAATCAGCACTACTGGACAATGCTCTTGGAGTTGGAGAAGACTTCTTGGCCTAAGGTCATCTATCAAGCCTCTTGTCAAGGTTAAAATTGGTAATGGAACCTCTACCAATTTTTGGTTTGAGAATTGGTGCAGCCTAGGTCCACTCCACCTTTTCCTCACTCCACAGCAATTAATTGACACTGGCCTTGACACCAAAACCAAACTGAGCTCATTCATTATCAACTCCACATGGATGTTCCCACCTGCCATCACAAACTTATTTCCAAATCTGTTACAGGCTAACAATACCCCCTTGCCATGTCCAGAGAACTGTGACAAAGTTAAATGGATTCCATCATCAAATGGAAAGTTCTCAATTGGACATACACTCAACCATTTCAACAAACACTTACCAAGCATCCCATGGACTCACTTAGTCTAGTCTAACAATTCCATCCCGAAGCTTTCTTTTACACTATGGGTTGTTGTTCAAATGAGACTGCCTACACTGAATAAAAGGTGCACATCACACATCAATGCTACTACTTGTACCTAATGTAACTCATCCGAGTTAGAAACCCATGACCACTTATTCTTCAAGTGTGATTTCACAAGACCACTGTGGTTATTCATTCAAGCAAAATGTGGTTTCTATATCAACCCATCATCTTGGCAGAATCTTATTCTCTGGGCATCTCATCACTAGAAATCCAACTTTGGTGTCCATTGCAGCTCAATTGCAAAACTTGCATTGGCGTCTCTTGTGTATAACATTTGGATGGAGCGCAATCGAAGGATATTCAAGAAGTGATCCTTGTCCCAAAATGCCCTGCTCCAGCAAGTCATTGATTTGATCAGGTTGAAGCTCATGTCCTCAAAATTTGCAGACTCTCCAGCCTCTAGGCGTATTACTGAAGAATGGGAACTCTCTGCTTCTATTATTTGACCATCGGCAAAGCCTCCAGACAATCGCTAACCATAGAGGAGTGAATCCTCTCTTTGCCACTGCTTAGTGTTGCATCGTGATTCGAATAACTGGCATTCTGTTGCTCCATAGGGGCTTGGGCAACATTTTGGCTATTTGTTATATGTTTAGGTTGCTTGGGACTATCAATATTTGGGCCTGGCATCTGGACTTTGTTTGTTTGGTTAGCCTGGGCTAACTATGTATTGCTCTTTGGTTTTATCAATATAATCTTACTTACCTTTCAAATATATATATATATATATATATATATATATATATATATATATATATATATATATATTCTTGAAGTTGATTGTAATCAGAATAAGGATTCCCAAATTAATATAATTGCCTTGTTTTTCCTTTTACGTATAGCCAAAATGGCTAACAAAGTAGTATCAAATAAGTCAACGATCAACCAGGACTGAAGTTAGAAAAGTGTAAAATAAGCTCGGTTCAGGTAATCTGTTTATTTCTCTTGATTTGTGAGAACTAGTTTAGAATGGCTATGCAAAAAATAATAATCAGGAAAAGAGAATTACGGTTGTACAAAGAATAACTTTGAAAGAAAACAAGAAGAAAGATGTCAGGCTTTGTCCTATATTCGACACTATTTTCCCTCGAATAATGGGAGCCTAAACTTCCAAAGAAGTATGAAAGTTGCTTGAGAATAAGTACAAATGATCGAGTCAGGTAATTACTTTAAGGTTACAAACTCTCCATTGGGAATTTAAAACCCTGATGATTAAAAATTATGATTCAATTCATGCTTACCTTATTAGACTTACTTTTATTATCAATCAAGCAAAGTCTATAGGTGAAAACCTAAATGATCAAAAAATTATTGGAAAAGTTTTGAGAAACCTAATTTTGAATACAATAGCGGCATAGCTGCAATTGAGCAGTCAAAAGATTTATCTAGATGGTCTTTTACTACATTAAATGTAATGGTCAAATTCTAATTTGTTATTATTGTGGAAAGAAGGGTCATATAGAACATTATTGTTGGTACAAGAATAAGGATCCGAATATTCCTCAATGCTGCATTTATGAAAAATATGGACATAAAGAAAAAGAGTGTTGGTACAATCCTAAAATCAAGCCAACTTTAATTGGTAAAAAATCATTGATAAGGTTTTATATGTCCCAGGTTTGGCTCAAAATTTGACCAACATGGGAACAACTAATTAAGAAAGGCTATTAAGTCGTTTTTTAAGAATACAGATGCACACTGTACAACAAAAAAAGAAAAAGAAATTAATATTATATTAAAAACTATCTAAAAATAAAATTTATCCTTGTGATTTTTCTAAGCTTAGAAAAGATGAAAAGAAAGAAGAAGCGGTTGCCACTACAAAAACAGCTCCAGAAAAAGTACAGAGAATTCAAAAGACAAAAAATTAAGAAACATGTGGAAGAAAACAAAATTTCAAATAGAACAAAGCGAAGGAAGAGCTGAAGAAACAACAATACAGCCAGAAAATTCAAAGAGAAAGGTAGTTAAGATCTAGAAAGAAATTTGAAGACCCTAAAATCTGTAAATTTGAATTAAGGGGGTGTTGGAAGTTAATTCAAATTTAACTATTAGTATTATCTTGTCGGTTAGAATTTGAAATTAAAATAAAATAATTGATAGAATTAAGGCTGTTTGAGTTTTAAATTATTGTTTGTTATCATTCACTGTCTATTTAAAGAAGTTAATTATAATGAGAATAAGAATTTCTTAATTAATATAATTGCCTTGTTTTTCCTTTCAAGTATCTTTCTCATTCTTTAATGTTATTTCAAGATAATAGCCAAAAGCCTAACATGAACAAGCCCATGTAG
The DNA here is from genome assembly GCF_030987335.1 of Cornus florida. Classification (NCBI taxonomy): domain Eukaryota; kingdom Viridiplantae; phylum Streptophyta; class Magnoliopsida; order Cornales; family Cornaceae; genus Cornus; species Cornus florida. Next base: position 6,358,006 of record NW_026775577.1, on the reverse strand, counting down.
GGCTTTATAACCCCGCATTCATGATGAAATGGAAGCTAAATTAAATTGCACAGAAAAATGGAATAGGATTGATGATGTACAATTTTTACAATTTATCTATTTATACTAGTAATGGATTATTATTTTTCCTTATACACCCACTTCTGCTCGTACGAGAATTTTGCCCTCTACCTTTTAGTTTAATAGGCCAGGAAATAGCCTCTACCTTTTAGTTTAATAGGCCAGGAAATAGCAACCATTAGGATACAACTTAGTCTAATAATGAAATCTTAAAGAGGTCCAATTTGACATTATATCTAAATACCATGAAAAATATAATAAAATAAAAAAAAAGAACCTACTAACTAAATAAAATAACTGTAAAAATTAAAATATCTAAGCCCACTGATAAAAATCTTGAAAATTTGATAGTCTTTCTGATACAGCAATTAAAAAAAAAAAAAATAAAATAAAAAAAGGGACATGGCATTGAACTCATTGTACATGAAAAGATCAACCATGTGGGGATGTTTATTTATCTCTTGAAAATGAGAAATTATTGCATGGTCCTAGTCTACGTACCTTGTCATTGAGTTTATTTGGTGAACTACTTAATTAATTCAGGACACAATGTTTCAACGGGCCAATAGCTCAGCGATATCAAGTCTCTATTTTTCAAAAGGAGGTGGTTCAAGCTTTAGTGGAGACATAAGTGTGTAAGTACTAACTAAAAAAAAAAAAAAAAAAATTTCTTTTGCTATAATGAAACCAAATTTAGAATTACCATATTATTTTGCTCTTTCATTTTGACAAAATGAAAGATGATATAAAGAGGCTTACCATACTATCTGGAATGTATAGACACACACATCCCTAAGAACAACATGCATCAAATCAAAGACAAAAGTTAAAATTTTAATTATTGTAGGACATATTCGTTTTAAGGCAACGTGAGAGATTTATGGTGTTGACTGTTGATAAACCAGTGCTTTTATGGTTGGATCAGGATTACGTGCATGACTTTTACAAGCAAATGATATTTTTAGCCAAAAAAATGAGAAATTATTAGACTATGTTTAGAATTTGTGACCTAATTTCTTTGAACAATGCTATACACCAAAAGATATGGTTTAACAAGCCCATCCAGGGCTATTTAGCTCATGCATTCGTGTGGGATCCAATTGCATTTGATGAAATGGAAGTTAAATTGAGAACTCTATTATTGTAATCGGAAATTTCGAATTACTGAGAAAAATGAAATAGGATTGATTATGTACAATACGTTACAAATTACCTATTTATATTAGTAACGTAATTATCACCGTATCTGATCTTATGTGTCAGTTCTCAAAGACCTCGAATTTGATTTGATCTGACTTGAAGATACATAAGACTCATCATTTAAAGGTTTTATTTCAAAATCTGAAATAATTTTTCAAAGATAAGATTGCGTACTTTTTAGCCTCTTCAAAACTCTGCAATGTCAACTTTTTTATTTTTTTATATATATGCAAGACTACTTTACAATCAAATAAGTAATTTTTTATAATGCGTTTGGATTTTTTTTTTATTATTTTAATTTCTTAACTATTTTTTCTACAATTTCAATTTCAAACCTTTAATTTAGTACACCCAAATATATCACAAGTGCATCTTATAGTGCTGTTTAAATACAATTTAAAAATATAAGATTCACTAGAAATTTTGAGAGAATTTATTTCTTTTATATCCACACTACCCACTTTAGTCCCTAGTCGGACCTTTGACTTGTTGGTGTTGTATCTCAAATTCTCTTTGCAGATACAGTTACGTAGAGGTCCGACTAATCGCACTTGAGTCCCCACCGATCCAATTTTAGATTAGGACTAAGGGTGGCAAATTAGGACACGGTCCGCTAACACGATTCGAACACGACATGAGATAAGCGAATTTGAGTTGACCTTAAACGGGTTCGGGTCATAAACGAGTTGACACGATTAACCCGTTTACTTATTAGGATTGAGGGAGTTTAACACGTGTAACCTGATTAACTTAACATGTCATAATCATGAATATAACATATGTAATATGTTACCTATTTTAATCCAATTATTATGGACAGTTAAGTTATTTTAACATAAATCTTGATTACGCCTTATGATTTTTCTTTTTATATTGAATATTTGGGTTAATTGTGACAATTTTTTTTTAGTATTTATTATTTGATTGAATATTAAATTTCTTATTTTGATAAACAGATCGATAAACGAGTTAACATATTAATCTGTTTAATAAACAGGTCGGATTAGCGTTGAGGGTTCTCGACACGATTATTAAATGGGTTAGGTTTGAGTTTACCTATTTAGTAAAATATACTTAGACAAGACACGATTATGACCACGAACACGAATAACCACCCTTATCTAGGACCCAAATTCAAATCCATTAAACTCGACTCAAGAAATTAGGAGACTACAAAATGTAGAGAGAAGAAATCAAAAATCAGATTTTGAAGTATGGTTTTTGCTAAAGAAACCTAAGGGTATATATATAGGCAAATGGTGTTTGATCGGGTCTACCTGAACTGTCCCCAGACGCAACCCTTCATCTGAATAATTTGTGAACATTCAGCCCAATAAACATTGGGCAATGGGCACAATGGTTCCACCCTAACGGTAAACAGGTGTTTATATTATTCACCAACAGTGAAAATGGACTTCTGCTTAAAGGTAGCAAACCAAGTCCTCGAGGAAATTTCTTGGCTTATTTTGGATCAGGAAGCGTGGAAGATCTCAACTCCAAGACTCGGACGTTAATGAGCTTCGCTGAACCTACTGTAGATAACTTTACAAGGCTCAACCCAAACCTGCTGATTTTGAACTCAAAGTTTGTCCCCTCTCTCACCCTTCATAAATATACTAAGATTTGCAGTTGCAGTATCGATTATTTGGAAAAAGTATAATAGAAAAGAACCGTATTTTCTATATACTTTTTCCAGTTCCGTTGCTATTATGGGTTTTACGCAATTAATCGGATTATATAGATATCCCTTCAACACAACATAGGACATCAAAAGGATCTCGGAGACCCAACAAAGCACGAAAGCCAGGATCTTTCAGAAAATGAATTCCTATACAAAGAGTAATAAGTAATATCGATTCATACAGAAGAAAATGTTCTCTATTGATTCAAACACTGTATCTATGAGATAAACTAATCTTATCAGCAATCATAAATTCGGAGTTACACTATCAATTATTTGTGGTGTAATGGAATCGAACTTGTATCGACATTACGGAATCTTATATCCATCATGAACTATTTTTGATCTTGTACATAAGGTCCAAAATGCACCGATTCTCTTCTTTTTACAACATAATTCAAAAAAAATAAATTTTTATTGAGCTTTTAAAGACCATTTAAAACAAAGAAAAATAAAAGCATAAAATTAAAAATGTCAATCTTAAAGAATTAGATAAATATAGATTATAATACTAAACAAAAATAAATTGTATGTATTAAGATAATTCCTAAAAAGGATATATTTATTCATAGTAGCATTATATACAAAAGCACAATGTGCTTCCATGGGTAGAGCCCGTGACTGGGAGGGGCCTATTCTTGTACCCAAAAACGGGCGTTTATTTGAAAAATCGGCTGGATGTTCGCAAAGGTAAAGCTCTGAATGGCTAACAACACAGTTCGAATATCCGAAAGGCCTGGATTTTCCCCAACAAAAACAAAAGAAGGTGCTTAAAAACAGCCACCACAAATATGGGGCAAGGGGAAGAAAGCAGCATCAACATTGCATTTAATAACGCTCTCGCTAAGAGGCTGCTATCCATGCATAGAACAAATAAGATCAGGTTGAGAGACAACCTGACCTGGATCCGAACTCATCCAAAAATTCCCAGAAGTGGGAGACAATTAGACCAACCCAAAACTAGGTAACTAGAAACACGCGGAACTGATTAGTACTTCCACGTGTATCATGTAGTATATCAGTTATCTCACGATGTATGTCAAATCAAATTGAACGCCATTCTATTTACTGCCCCTTGACATATATATATATATATATATATATATATAAATTTGCAATTTCCTAGAGCCTAAACTAGTGACAAATCCTATAGTTTGCTACCGTTTCACCAAGAAAATTAAAACAAGAGTATCATCATCACTTTGTTTATTCACACTTCAGCTGCCAAAGCTGTTCACTAACCATAGAACAAAAGACAATCTAAGAAGCACAAACTAGTGCTGGACACCGTCAGCCTGAAGAAGACCCTCCCGAATTTGCGAGGCAACATCTCGAACAGCACCTGGCCCATGTGGAACAAAAACTGCCGATGTCTTTGAGGATGCCCCAATCTCCTTCATGGTGTCGAAGTATTGAGTCACCAGCACCATGTCCATGACATCCTTGGCTGTTGTTCCAGGCACATTCTCAGAGAAGGCAAGCACACTGTCCCTCAGCCCATCCACAATAGCTTGGCGCTGCCGAGCAATACCGAGGCCTGACAGGTATTTTGACTGGGCCTCTCCCTCAGCTCGCTTGATCTGCAACACTTTCTCTGCTTCAGCCTTATCATTTGCTGCAGCCCTAAGTCTAGCGGCTGTTGTGACAGCAAATAAATGATTAAAATAGAGACAATAAATAAATGATTAAAATGGTTAAACAAAACTACGTCAACTGCAAAATACAAACTGATATGAGTTTATATAAAAAAGTCAATCCTCATGATCTTCCACAAAATGAAAGATCTACTACATAATGAACCATCTCATTCTACTAGAGAGAGAGAGAGGGAGAGAGAGAGAAAAGAAAAAAAAAAAAAAATGATAATTATGCATGACATGAACAAGTTTCAGTTTAAGCATGGCACAAAATCGCTCATGAACACGCATCAATGGATTACAAGAAGTCAATTTCAACTTTTGGTCTTGAAAAGAAAAAGACAAACATTGCAATTAAATTTATTCGGGCATTTATATCTGTACCTGCATTAATCTCATTCATTGACCTCTTAACATGAACATCTGGCTCAATATCTACAATTAGAGTCTGGACTATTTCAAACCCATAGGTGGACATGGCCTACACAGATAACAAAGTGGTACAAGAAACCGAATTAATATTGTCCATATTACAACATCAAGATAATTTATTACCTTTTACAAGTTCTTCCACCATCAAGATAATTTATTACCTTTTCAAGTTCTTCCTCTACAGCTTTTGCAAGATCATTCTTCTGTTCGAAGGCAGAATCCAGATCCATCTTTGGTACACTAGCCCTAATAACTGACAAGATTGATGAAGGACAAGCCCATTAGTTTGATCTAAATCTCGCCTGTTAATCAAGTTCTGTAAGCACCAAAACATTAAGCACATCTCCTCATCTTCGTCATCACTACTACCAGTACAAGCACAAAACATTAAGCAAATCTCATCTTCATCATTACAACAACTATTACTACTACTATTACAACTACTTGTACAAATTAAGGTATCAAGGGGGCATAAACAGGATCAGACAATGAACATTCATAATCCTTATCCTGTACATTTTAGATTTTTTTCACAAAAATTGAAAACTACAAAGGAGACTATCAAAATTATAAATATCTGGACTCAAATTCGTAATTATTGTGGCCCTAAGAACTACAATCGATTGGCAGTTGATATAGCTTGTTAGAATTTAATAAACATGCTAGCCAACAAAAGTTCCTAAAAATAGTATCTATAAATCAGGTTAACTAACAATAATCCTTAAGTTCAAGACCACCAGAATCATTCATTTTTTTGAAAATCCATATGAGCCACAACAGAGTCTATAATTTAATATCAAACATTAGTTTGAGTAGCATTAGGCCAATAGGCCAAAATAAGTAGAAAAGTGAGAAGTATAAATAACTCAATACATATCCTGGCAAGTAACTGAACACCAGCAAGAAGTATTACAACTAAGTAAAATCGATTGCAAGATAAGAATGCAGTAGTTATAGAGTAACTTTACAAAAATAAACCGGGAATGATTATGTCAATAAAAATATGTCACTGATAGGAACAATAGTCATCAGGCTTTTTATAAACAATGAAGATACAGCAGGATTATTTTCTGTATTTTTGACTAGGAAAAAGTAAACAAATTTAAAATAAAATAAGCACTATAGAGTCTCCTTATCCAGGAGAAGACTAGGATTTATTTTTAACTTTTTGGCAAACAAGAAAACAACTTCCAAAAGAACCAAGTGGTTCCTTCATTTTTTTTTGGGGTGTGTCCGTGCATGATAGCACTAGTTTTGGGAAGGGAAGAAAAAAATGAAACTTCAATCAATTCTCCAGCCTTCTATACAAGTAAGAAATTAACAAAAATATCTCCTAAATCTCCTGTTTTATTGCAACAAGACAACATTATTAAACACTGTATTAAATACCATCAAAAACATAGGCTTGGATCTGTCCCTTCGTGTTGGTGAGCTTATAAAAAGCATCAGATGCTTTTTCTGCCAGGGCACGGTATTGTATGGATGCAACAACAGTGACAAAGACATTATCCTGAAAAAGAGAACAATAATTATACTCTACAACCCATTTGCTATAGAATGAACCTGTCATAAATTTAAGAGGAAAGTAATGAACAACAAAATTTCAAGGAACGAAGAACAAAAATTGTAAGCCTCTCATTTCTTCAAGTATATAATTGATGAAAAGTAGAAAGTTGAAAGATTGTAGTCTTGGATGTCAAATTATAGAGACATCATAAAGTCTTGCTCAAATTCAATATTGACGCAAAACCGTAAAATAATGGTGGCTTGACTTTTTCTCTCTTTTTTCTTCCAAATTTATTTATTTATTAATTTCTTTTTTTTTTTATCACAAACAGTTTCACTAGGAGATATTACTTACACCTGATACCAGAAATAAAAGTTGCAATTACACTTAACACTACTCAAGAAAATGAAGGAATCTCACACCTTGGTTTTTGTTTCGCAACGAACATCAAGCTGTTTCACACGTAATGAGAGTTTACCAGCTAACTGGTAGCCAAAGTACCAAGGTAAGCAGTGACATCCAGGCTGAAGCACATCATCAAATTTTCCAAAATGTTCTTTAACCGCTACCGTAGACTGGTCCACTTGAATGCAACCGAGTGTTTGACCCATGGTTCAACTCTACAAAGATAACTTAAGATAGATAATTAATAAATTCATAACAGAAATTGCAAAAGATGCAGTAAATGTTAATAAAAAAATGAATAACCCATATAACGGCTTATATTGAAACTATCATTGTCTTAACCTGTTCGTAGATTGTAGAAAAGAGCAGAAAATCAATCCTATATAGAGCTCATAGCAAAATTACACTGCTTAAATTAAAATAAAACAAAATTACTCGTAGACTAATAAAAATCCAAGCAAAAGTAAAGCTCAAATATGAACTAAATTTCAGACATGAAACTTTAGAATTGTTCTGATTTGTCTTAAACTGTTGTTAGATGGTAGAAAATAACAGAAAATGAATATATGTATAGAACTTATATTTAAACTGTTTCTTGCCAGGACCAAAAATTTAAGATTAAAAAATAAAAAATTAAATAAATAAAAGAAGTAAATAAATAAATTCAGAAAATCTTCTTAAACAGACAGAGTAATTTAAAATACATATATATACACACACACACACACACACACACACACACTAAAAAAATCCAAGTAAAAGTAAAGCTCAATGATGAAGTCCAATCCTCAAAACGTAGAACATTAACTAACTAGCCATACAACTTTTAGTATTTAGCAAAAAAAAGCATTACAATTGTTCTGACTTGAAACTGTAGAAAAGGGCAAAAAATCAATCTGATGTAGAGCACATAACAAAATTACGCTGTTCAAATTAAAATTCAGAAAATCTTCTGAAAATTATCACACTTTCATCGCTATCCATAAATCAAACAGTGTAAAACAACCCAAGAATTGACAAAATAAATAAATAAATAAAATACTCAAAGACTAATAAAAATCCAAGCAAAAGTAAAGCCTCGAACTAATTTTTACACATGAAGCACCTAAATTTCAAATTAACTTCATAAGAGAGATCAACTAGTTTAAAATTTTCGGGTACAAACCCTAATTCACATCCACCGCTTAACAATACAGGATTCAAAAGTTCGAAATACAAACAAATCAAACAAATACATATACATAACATCAATATATGCAAGTATAGGTTAAAGACAGACCTGGAAGTAAACTTATGAAGACGATGAGAGACTGGACTAATAGAGAAGACTGACTTGTGATAATTTCTTGGTAGAGAAGATTGGTAATACATATAGAGAGATTATATGATTTTATATCTATTGATTAGGCAATTTCCAGATCTCTCCCTGCCCTTTCGCTATTGGTTTCTGTTTTTAGTAAGAGTATTCTATAAATGTTGTTAATTCATCCTCATCCACAAGGATTTTATTTTTATTTTTTTGGGAAATGAAAGAAGTTTGTTTAATTGTTGTTTGGCTTTGGAATTATCAAGATTGTGTTTTTGTAATTCGCATTGAGTTTTTTTTTTTTTTTTTTAAACAATTCGTATTGAGGTGTCAAATTTAATTTAATTATTCTAGTTTAATATTTAAAATTAAAAATTAGTTCAGATCTAGACTCTAGTTACGCTAAGCCAAGGAAAAGAATAATAGGAAAAATGAGTGTACACATTTTTATTTGTTTGGTTGTGAAAAAAAATACAGAAAAAGAAAAGTGAGATTTTAGTTACGCTAAGCTAAAGAAAAGAATAATAGGAAAAATGAGTGTACACATTTTTATTTGTTTGGTTGTGAAAAAAAAAAAAAAAAGAAAAGTGAGATTTTATATTTGTTTTTCTAAAAATACGAAGTAATTTGACAAATAATTGAAGGGTTAAAATGATATTCCCAGCACTACTTTTCTTAGGGGGTGTTTCAGGAAGGAAGCTTCACCCCTCCTTTCTTCCTCTCTTCTTTTTCTTGCCACGGAAGGATGGAGGATTTTTCCATTCTCATCTTCCATCTCTTCTATATATTATTTTTCAACCAAATATGACATTAATGCTACTTTTTAACTAGAAAAAGAATAAATCAGCTAAAGAGTACAACAAGAAATAACCAACATCCGTAACGCACTAAAACACGACACTTTTAGTGTCACGACATATGCCCTGCTTACTAAAATATATATACTAAATCTATATATTTTTATATGTATATATGAATAAATTTTTATAATGTCTCCTCTAAAATTTTTATTTTCTAAAATTATCTCTTAAAATTTTTATTTCTCTCTTTGTTACTCTTTAAATTCGTTAAATTTCCCTATAAAAAATTCAAAATTCCCTTTTTAAATCAAAGTCCAATTTTTATTTTTATTTTTATTTTTCCTTTCAAAGTTCACTCCTTGATTGATATATTATTTTGAGTAATTTTCTTTCTTCCTCTTGATTTGAATAATCTATATTTATTGTCATATTTATTGATTTTTTAAATTTATTTTATACTATGCCCTAAGTCACAGAGCAAGAGCGAGGGCGTTCCATTAATGATATATGTAAGAAATAAGTTAACTTTTTTCACTAATAGATACATGATTTATTTGTAATATTCTCAGAAGTTTTTTAGTACTATATTTTCAAACATATAAAATTTAAGTAATTAATGTATATATTGAGTAATAGTATAAGTAATAAATGCATATATGGTAACATAGGTGTTCCATATCATTGAGACTCTAACAAATTTAACTATATAACATATGAAAATCGCGAATTAAGAAAACAAATTCACGAATTGCAAAAATTGAATTTGCGAATTTTGTGAAGTGCAATTTGCGTGCGAAATTTGAAAGTGAGACCTCTTTAGACGAATTGTGTGACTTAGATTGTGCCCCCTTGAATTTAATTTTTGACTCCGCCCCTCAATCGGGCTATTGGGAATTTGGGATATAATACCAAAACAATGCTAATTTGTTAAAATTTGGCCGAAAGTATTACATAACGGTAATTTTGGAGTATTAAATATTTTTTTTTTACATTTTTAGAGGGATTTAAATAATGAAGGGTTGCTGATCGGGTTCATGCCTACGCATTATTTATCTGATCAAATGACTTTTGGAATCCAAGTTCATCTGTTCCTACTTTTCCCCATAAAGTAAAGAGTGGAAACTTCGTTTGGATTGTACTTTATTTTTATTTTTACCGTACTTTCACACTTACTAAAGATGGTTCTTTGTTTCCTACCTTTATCCTATAAACAAAATGACTATTTTGGTGATACAAGCAGGACCAAAAAAAAAAAAAAAAAAATGTTGATACAAACCAAAACCAATTTGTAGCTTAGGGGGCTTAAATCCTTGATCTTGTACGGTAAAAGGCAAAGAAATGTGTAGGACTAAACAACAATCTTGGTATTAAATGTTTAGTTGGCATGAGAGAATTGAAGTGAAAATTATTATTTTCTTGATACAAAAGAAGGCACGTTTGTATATAGTTTTACTGGTCATATTGACTCATATTTCTGCATCCCTGGTAAGGTAATAATTTGATATACCCTTAAAGGGTACTCTTGGATTTCACAGTAAAAAAAACCTTTGACATAGAGATATAGAAAGAGAGAGCTACTGCTATAAGGAAAATTTGGATGTCAAATTGAGATTATATAAGTTGCAATAGATTTCAACAGACGCGAAGTCTCAAACACCAACCAATCAACGGTTTTTTTTTTAAAAATAAAAATAAAAATAAAAATTTATTTAGAGTTCACATTTGCAATTGCAAGATATTTTTGTTAAATTGGTTCTTTTAGAATTGGTTAAAAAGAAGAAACTAAAATACAACTTATTGGATTTTTGAAAACGTTTCATGATCCATGTATCATTCTTGGTATTCCCTTTAATAACTTGTGCAATCAAGATGGTTCTTTCACGAATTGGAGGGTTATCCGATTAGGGTTTTTAGGCCATTTTGGAGATTTGGTAATATGATAAAATACTATCCATCAGCTTGCATTTACATATTGTTGTTAGTGAGAGAAACTTAAAAAAAAAAAAAAAAAAAAAAAAAAAAAAACTATCAACTCCTAAAAGGTAGAATCAAAATTACCAGCAATATGGGACATCTTGAATTCGAGTGAGATCGAACGCATTGTTACCTTCTTCATGCTCGTTTCCTCTCTTAATTGAAACTAAGTTCTCCTTGTAGATAGCACTCTTAAGACCGTAGTATCCACGAATTTGATCGAAAACCTTAATTTCTTGGGTATTATAATTGTATAAAACCAAATCCGAGGTTTTATTTTGTAGGAAGATCACCTCTCCATTTTTCCATAAACCGAGGGGTCTATCCCAAACATCAAGAAGAGGTCCAATCGTTAATTCTTTGGACCAAAATCCCTTCTCTTTCATCACCCATATGTCAAAGAATTTCTCACCAGCATCCCAATGCTCCAAATGAATCAAACTGACAGAATTATTGTGCAAGAATATATCTCCACAATAATAAATGGTAATTGGAGGCCCTGCTATATCTCCAAAAACCTCTTTATCCATGTCAAACGTAAAGATCGTTATACGGTCACTGAAATAGGTCATCCAATGATAAAATCCATCCATACATGTGTTGGATAAACCATAACGCTCCTCGCTAGTTATGGGCAAATCAACCTCAAAAGTTCTCCAAGAATCAGCATATAGGTTATATACTGCAACAAGCCAATTAAGGTCAAGCTCATCGTTATGCTCCCCATATGCCCAAACCCGCACAACCTTGTAGTTGTTGGTGGTGGGATCCAATCCAAATCCTGAAAAACTTCTTTGGAGGTCAGTGAAAAATGGAATGTCGGGTTCTGGTATAGGAACGAACCTAATTTCTCTAATAGCAGGGTTCCACAGAACTATGTGATTCCAAACGCAAAGACCAATTATGCCATTTAAGATACCAAGGAAACCTGGGTCGGTGGGCATTTGAAGGTCACCAAGATTGTAATAATCGTCCCTTGAGTTGGCAAGCGTTCCATTCGGGAACAAGGCAAAAGTATATTTTTCGGTGCTTTGATCGTAATGTTGAACAAAGAGCTGACCAGTGTTGCTATGATGGTGGAAGTGCCTGGAAATGAAACTTGAGTTTCTAATCAGAGTGGACCAATATTTGCAAACACACTTCAATCGCATAAGTGATTTCCCGGACAGCCTCGAGAGAATCTCAATTATCACATCTCCTGTTATATAACCATTGTTGTTTTTACTCGCCATTGCTTAAAAATCCTTTTTCGCTCATCATTTTGACAAATGATAATTGATGAAAGAGGAGATACAAAGACTTACCATACGATCTGGAATGAATATAGACACATCCCCGAGAACAAGAGGCTTGAAATAAAATAGAAAAGTAAAGTAAAAAAAGATATATCAAGAATTGTTGAGCTTTACTTAGGCCTAAAAAAAAGGATTGTCCTTGTATTCGTTTTGAAGGCAACGTGAGGGATTTATGGTCTCGATAAATCAGTGGTTTGTAGCTTCGTTCAGAATTATGTGCATATGACTTTACACGCAAACAATAATTTTTGCCAAAATTGAGAAATTGTTGACTATGTTTCGAATTTGTGACCATATTTCTTTCATCAGTTCTACACGCCGAAAGATATGGTTCAACTAAAAAATATATATATAGTTGAACAAGCCCAAGCATGACTTTTAGTGGCAAGGTCACTTGACCTTGATGCCTCATGAAGTATAAGTTATGTGGTTCAATTTTCATTGGGTGTAAACAATTTTCTTCGAGCTACGTCTCCGCGGTTATATTCTGCGACTTACTCGACCCGGAGTGAGGAGATACTCTTCCTAAAAATAAAAATAAAAAAATATTATTATAATTAAAAATTTCAAATTGCTAAGAAGAATGTAATAATAGGATCCACGATGTAAAATCTGTTACAATTTTCCAATTTATACTAGTAGTGGAATATTAAAGATGATCCAATTTGGCATTATATCTAAAAACCACAAAAAAACAATTCAATCACTCATAAAAACTAAATAGTCGTAGATTTATCTCACATTCCTACATAGACCTCCTTTCAAGTGATGGGCCGTTAAATGGATTTACATACCTATCTAATTTACTGAAATGTCCTAAAGTTGTCATGATAAATGACTTAACTACCCATATGCTTTTATATATATATATAGTTTGATACTGCTGCTCCAGGTGTGACCAAAACCATAGAACCAAAATGGTGCTCCAACTAATGCAACCAAAACCAGCTGGAGCTCCTAGCAAACAAGAACCAACCAAACTTCATCCTCAATGAACTTCGGTGAAAGCTTGTCGATCACATGAAAACCAGATAGGAAGCTTCATCATCGTTCTCCATCACAAAGACCAACCAGCAATGACTGAATGCAAGGTTTGATTTTCAGCAAACTGTTGACGAGATACAGCAAACAGACCGGCGAAGAACTCCAGCGAGTTACAGAGGCCCAATAACTCCGCTGAGAATTGTTTCTGCAGGCTACGTGGATAGGTCTATCGAGCTATATTCAAACTCAACTGTCCCGGAGTTCTTTGGTCCACTGAGCCTCAGTTCAACCCAATGATATGGAATTTTTTGTTAGAATATATTGTAGAATATATTATTACCATGTTTAGATTTACCATAAAGGGTTTAGGATTACTTAATCTCCACACATATCTTCTCTTATATAACCCCTATATATTCTTATATTTTACACATCAATATAATATTATTCTCTTTATTTCTAATATGGTATCAGAGTTATCAATTCCTTATTTATTATTATTTTAATTTGTCGGTGGTGTTTCAATAAATTGTCAAGAACACACAATCTACCTAGCATCTGAAACAGGTCCTCTACAAGTCCTATCGCCATTCTGATCATATGAGACCGCTATTCTGATCATATGAGACGATAGTGCAGAGTTTCACCGTCCTGACACCACCAAAAAAGGACGAAAACAAGTCTGCACGCACTGGCACGTGCTTTATTTTTAATATTTTAAGATTCATAGTTGCCCCGGGGGTATGTTTTAGTTCCGGTGGCACGGTCGGTGCAACTCTGTTATAGTTTAGGAGATATTTATCCTATTTTATATCATAAGGGTCTTAATCATTTCATTGTTCAATTATTATTTAATAAAAGATTTATTCTTATTTGCACAAATTAAAAAATATAGAAGATTAAGATAAAGTAATTGCAAATTTTTGTAAATGACGGGGATTTTATGCACTTCCTATAACTAGGAGAACGAGAAAAATATGATAAAAATACTATCCGTCATTTTGCACTGACAATTTCTTCTCTTTCTTTACTACTCATTGTTGCTAGAAACAGGGAACACTAATTTCTGTTTTTTTTAAAAAAAGGAACACAGAGGAATCGTTTACCAACAACAGTACTCACTTCCTCCTTTATGGTATCAACTCCTCAAAAACTAGAATCAAAATTACCAAAAATATGGGACCTCTTGAATTTGAGTCAGATCGAACACATTGTTCTGTTCTTCATGTTCGTTTGCTCTCTTAATTGAAACTAAGTTCTCCTTGTAGATAGAAATCATAGGAAAACCGTAGCAGTATCCACGAAGTTGAAAGACCTTAATTTCTTGGGTATTACAATTGTATAAAACCAAATCTGAGGTTTTAGTTCGTAGGAATATCTCACCATTCTTCCAAAAACCAAGGGCTCTATCAAAATCTAGAAAAGGTCCAATAGTTAATTCTTTCGTCCAAAACCCCTCATCTTTCATCACCCATATATCAAAGAATGTCTCATCCCCAAAATCCGAATGAATCAAAGTGAGAGAATTATTGTGCAAGAATATATCCCCACAATAATAGATGGGAACCGGAGGGCCTGGTATATCTCCAAAAATCTCTTTATCCATGTCAAACGTAAAGATCGTTATAACGTCATTGTAATAGGTCATCCAATAATAAAATCCATTCATACATGTGTTGGTTAAAGAATAACGCTCCTCACTAGTTATGGGCAAATCAACCTCGAAAAATCTCCAAGAATCAGCACGTAGGTTATATACTGCAGCAAGCCAATCAATTTGCAGCTCATCCATATGCTCCCCATATGCCCAAATCCGTACAACCTTGTAGTTGTTGGTGATGGGATCAAATCCAAATCCTGAAAAATTTCTTTGGTGGTAAGTGAAAATTGGAAGATCGGGCTCTGGAATAGGAACGAACCTAAATTCTCTAATTGCGGGGTTCCACAGAATGATGTGATTCCAAACGCAAAGACCGATTATGCCATTTAAGATACCAAGGAAACCCGGGTTGGTGGGCATTTGAAGATCACCAAGATTGTAATATTCATTCCATGAGTTAGCAAGCGTTTTATCTGTAAACAAGGCAAAAGCATGTTTTTCGGTGCTATGATCGTAATGTTCAACAAAGAGCTGACCAATGTTGCTATGATGGTGGAAGTGCCAGGAAACGAAACTAGAGCTTTTAATCAGGGTGGACCAATATTTACAAACACACTTCAATCGCATAAGTGATTTTCCCGGCAGCCTCAAGAGAATCTCAATTATCAAATCTTCTTTCATATAATCATTACTGTTTTTACTCGCCATTGCTTAGAAATCCTTTTTTTGCTAATCATTTTGACAAATGATAGATGATGAAAGAGGAGAGAGAAAGGCTCACCATACGATCTGGAATGTATACAACACATCCCTAAGAACAAGAGGTTTCAAGTAAAATACAATACTAAAAAAAGATGAAGGAAGAATTGTAGGTCTTTACTTAAACCTAAAAAAAAGGATTGTCCTCGTATTCGTTTTGAAGGCAACATGAGGGATTTATGGTGTTGATAAACCAGTGGTTTGTAGCTTCGTTCAGGATTATGTGCATATGACTTTACAAGCAAACAATATTTTTAGCAAAAAATGAGAAATTGCTAGACTATGTTTCGAATTTGTGACCAAAAGATATGGTTCAACTAAAAAAATATATTTCCTGGCCCATAAAAAGTTTTAAGTTTGGAATATGACACTTTTTATGAGACAGAGGGAGTATATATTTATGGTCGAACATGCCCAAGCAGGGTTCTATAGCCCATGCATGCATTCAGGACCCAAATGCTTTAGATGAAATGGAAGCTAAATTGACAACTATATTATAATAATTGGAAATTTCAAATTGTTGAGAAGAATGAAATATGATCGATGATCTAAAATCTTTTACAATTTACCTATTTATACTAGTAATCGAATCTTAAAAGGGGTACAATTTGGCATTTTATATAGTAACCACGAATATATATATATATATATATATATATATATATATATATATATTATATATAATGCATTTAACTAAAACAAAGTAACTATAAAAATAAAAAAATAAAAAATCTAAGCCCCATCCAAGCACTAATAAAAATCTTGAAAGATTTGATATTCTCTTCGGCATTAAAAAAAACAAAAAAACAAAAAAACAAAATGGATACAAATATGGAACATTGCAATGGAACTGTAGTACTTGGAAAGATCACCCATAGTAACTCAGAATATTCTTGATAGAAGGGTAAATAATACGGACATTACCTATAATTTGTCATAATTACAAAAACTTCTCTTATGGTTTAAGAAATTACACGAACCTTCCCTAATAGTGAAACATTCCTATATACAACTTCTCTCCTAGTGACGGACAATTAAATAGATTAACTAACTTGTCTAATTTACTGAAATGCCCTCAAGTTGCTATGGTAAATGATTGAACTATCCATACGTTTTTTAGAGAGATGTATATATGTATATATATATAAATAGTTTGATATTGCTCCAGTTGTGACCAAAATGATAGAATCAAAATGGTGCTTCAACTACTGCGACCAAAACCAGTTGAAGCTCCGAGTAAACAAGAACCAACCAAACTTAATCCTCCATGAACTCCGATGAAAGCTTGTCATTCACATGAAGACCAAACATGAAGCTTCATTATCGTTTTTCATCACAAAAACCTACCAGCGATGACTGAAACCAAGGTTTGACTATTATCAAACTATTGATGAGCTACATTAAACAACCACCAAAGAACTCCAGCTTTTATAGGGCCAACAGCTATAGCGAGAAAAGTTCCGGCAAGCTACGTAAACAGGTGTCGCAAGCTACATTCAAACCCAACTGTTTCGTAGTCCTGCAGGCAAGGGTGTCATTGTATTTTACCTTTTTTTATTTTTAGTAATATATTCTTATAATTTGTTCATTTTCAGTAATATACTGAGGAAATATTACCTTTGCTCCCTTGAAATTACTAAAAAAAATGCATTATTACTCCCATACCTTACATCCCGGCTCCATCCCTGAATGGATGCCATAGTCGTCCGAATCCTTGGTGCCCCATAGTCGCCAATGAGGATGACAGTGGATAAGTGGATGTTTTGTTTTTGATTTTATAGCATGGGTAATGGGTTAATGGTGGTGGAGGTGTGGTGGTGAGCCGCGGCAAATTGGTTGCTCTCAGTGCAACTGTTCATTTCAGTTAAGTGGCTATGTACGATAGAGAAGGTGGAGGGGTAGGATTTTGAAATTACTTATATAGCCATATTTTTAATGATGTGGTAGGTTCTGGCGTAGATATTTTTTATCTAGAAAATATGGGGAGAAAGGCTAACATCCCCATGTAGGTGGGGATCAGATGTCAGCTTTTATACCTCATAAGGTTCCGGTGTATATATTTTACTTAGGTAATATTTGCACTTCACTTTACTATGTTTGCACTCCAATCTTAAAAAAATGGCAATTCTAACCATAACTTTAAAAGTAAATGATGATTATTTTTTAAATGACACAATTGCCCCTTTAAATTTTCTCTCTTTGTTTCTAATCTTTAATATTTTAGGTCTCTTTTGACAAGAAAAAAAAAAAAAAAAATACCTGAATACTTTTTTTTACAGGACCAAAAGAAAAAGAAGTATTCAAAATAATATTTATTTCTATTAAATAAATTGCCTCTTTTGAAAAGATAAAAAAATGATTATTTGTGTTGAATAAATTATCTCTTTTGACGGAACCATAAATAATGACAAAAAAAAATGTTACCTATTTTAACGGAAAAAAAATACCTCAAAAAAATTAACTTTGTTGAATAAATTATCTATTTTGATTGGAGAAAAATAAGTCACTATTGAATAAATTATTTTTTTGACCGCCAAATTAAGATTATCTCTAATGAATAAATTATCTTCTTTGAGAGAACGTTGAAAAAAAAGAAAAGAAAAAAGTATAGCACAGGGAAAAAAATAGTAACAAAGGTAAAAAGAAAATGAAAAGTTTTTTAAAGGGTAATTTTGACATTATAAAATAAGGGATGATGTATTAATGGGTGTAATTAGAACCTTCATGTCATTTCCTTGAGTAATGATACTCATACCAAACACTTGCAGTGAATTGTCTAACCGAATAATTTTTAATTAACTATTTATACCAAATACAATTAAGTGGAGGGCTCCACTTCTTTATTTACTGCATAATTGATCAATTAAAAGAGTAGGTCTAGCAATTTACTGCAACTATTCGGTGCAAGAATCATTTTCCTTAATAGAAATAGACAAGTGGAGTGCAATCGAGAAATCGTGGAGTGTGAATATGGACAGCCAATGGTCCTTTAGTGATTTTGTTATTCAATTTTCACTAAACAAAAATTTTGTCCTTATTTGCACAAATTTAAAAATGTAAGTTGTATGAACAACAAGGGCAACAAGGGGTAATTACACATTTTGTATACAACAGAGTTTGTTTTTATAGAGAGTTTGTTTTTGCACTTCTCTGTAGGAGAAGGATAAAATATGATAAAATACTAACCATGCATTTATAATTTACTGCTCTTCTTTACTACTCATTGTTGCTAGCATGGAAACCCATGCAGTGGATGAAATAGTGATAGAAAGAGGGAACAATAATTTCTATAAAAAATAAAGAACACAGAGCAACCTTTTACTAACAACAGTACTCACTTCCTCCTTTATGCTATCAACTCCTCTTTGAAAAGTAGAACCAAAATTACCAAAAATATGGGACATCTTGAATTTGAGTCAGATCGAACACATTGTCCCCTTCTTCATTTTCGTTTCCTCTCTTAATTGAAACTAAGCTCTCCTTGTAGATAGAAGTCATAGGACAACCGTAGTGGTATCCACGAATTTGAAAACCTTAATTTCTTGGGTATTACAATTGTATAAAACCAAATCTGAGGTTTTAGTTCCTAGGAATATCTCACCATTCTTCCAAAAACCAAGGGGTCTATCAACATCTAGAAGAGGTCCAATAGTTAATTGTTTCGTCCAAAACCCCTCCTCTTTCATCACCCATATGTCAAAGAATCTCTCATCCCCATAATCCCAATGGATCAAAGTGATAGAATTATTGTACAAGAATATATCCCCACAATAATAGACGGGAACTGGAGGACCCGGTATATCTCCAAAAATCTCTTTATGCATGTCAAACGTAAAGATCGTAATATCGTTACCGTAATACGTCATCCAATAATAAAATCCATTCATATATGTGTTAGATAAATAACTCTCCTCACTCGTTATGGGAAAATCAACCGCAAAAGCTCTCCAAGAATCAGCATAAAGGTTATATACTCCAACAAGCCAATTAAGTTGCCGCTCATCGTTATGGTCCCCATGTTCCCAAATCCGTACAACCTTGTAGTTGTTGGTGATGGGATCCAATCCAAATCCTGCAAAATTTCTTTGGACGGAAGTAAAAATTGGAATGTCGGGTTCTGGTATAGGAACGAACCTAAATTCCCTAATAGCAGGGTTCCACAGAACTATGTGATTCCAAACGCAAAGACCGATTATGCCATGTAAGATACCAAGAAACCCTGGGTCAGTGGGCATTTGAAGATCACCAAGATTGTAATATTCAACCCATGATTTAGCAAGCGTTTTATCTGGAAACAAGGCAAAAGCATATTTTTCGGTGCTATGATCGTAATGTTGAACAAAGAGCTGACCAATGTTGCTATGATGGTGGACGTGCCAGGAAATGAAACTAGAGCTTCTAATCAGGGTGGACCAATATTTGGAAACACACTTCAATCGCATAAGTGATTTCCCCGGCAGCCTTAAGAGAATCTCAATTATCACATCTTCTGTTATATAATCATTGTTGTTGTTGCTCGCCATTGCTTAAAAATAACTTTTTCTCATCATTTTGACAAATGATAACTGATAGAAAGAGGAGATAGAAAGGCTTACCATACCATCTGGAATGTATACAGACACATCCCTAAGAACAAGAGGCTTCAAATTAAATAGAAAAGTACAAAAAAGATGAATTGAGAATTGCAGGGTTTTACTCAGATCTAGATTAAAAGATTGTCCTCGTATTCGTTTTGAAGGCAACGTGAGGCATTTATGGTGTCAACAAACCAGTGGTTTGTAGCTTCATTCAGAATTACGCGCATATGAGTTTACAGGCAAACAATATTTTTAGCCAAAAATGAGAAATTGTGAGACTATATTTCTAATTTGTGACCGTATTTCATTGAACAGTTCTGCTGACCGAAACATATGGTTCAGCATGCCCACGCTGGCCTTTATGGCCCATGCATATTCACGCTGCACCCAAATGCGTTTGATTAAATGGAATCCTCAAATGAGAACTGTATTAGTGTAATGGCAAATTACAAATTGCTGAGAATAATGGAATAGGAGTTCTTCTTCATTTTTTTTTTTTTTTTTTTCAATAAAATGGAATATGTAAAATTCTTATACTAGTAATGGAATCTTAAAAGAGGGTCCGCAAAAGCAACCAGGCCTGGATTCCGATGAAGGTCCAATGAAGATTTTGGTCGACGAATCCAGATTCTGGCGAAGAATTGATGATGTTACCAATGAGACTCGTGAGATTTCCGACATCAAATCCAAATTTTGGTGAGGTACCAATGAGGCTTCGGTGAAGGTAGAAACCTTCTACCCCTGATTCGGGTGACAATTTCTACCAACTTTTAGGTAACAAAACTATGAAATTCTTAAAATTCCATGTTGGTAAAGTTTCCAACATATGCATTCGATATATACATATATATTGATATAATTGTTTAGACTATAATTTCTTAAATTATATTTTATTGGACGAATAATTAGACAGAGATGAATACATGTGTTCATCGAGTCTGCCACTCTCTGAACATACAAATTGTTGAATCTGACTTAGTTGAATCTTGAAAATCGTGCTACCATTTTGATATTTCGATTGCACTTAGAAAATGCTTCAACTATATTCAAAAAGCGATTATGTAACTTTAAACCTAAATTTAAAATTATGTTCTGTAATGATCTTGATTTTTCTTATTTTTCAATTTCTGGGATTTTTCAATTTTTTTTGGATTATTTTAATCCTCATCTCGTTTTACGTGCCGGGCACCATGGGGTGTGCCAGATGGGATCCAAGTGTTAGTTTGGGCATTTTCTCGAGTTCAAAACTCTTGAAAATGTAATAGTTGTCATTTTAATTTTTTTTCGTTTTTCAGGCTGGGAGATTCCAGGTGGGACTCGCTACTGAAGTTGTTGAGCACATGGATTATTTTTTGGGACCATTGTATTTCATGCATTATTATTTGATGCATAATTTATATAGTTATGTGTTTAATTATGTGGTTGTTAATTGTTTAATGTATATGTATATAAAGATAATGACAAAGAGATATTTTCTTGTCCTTGGGACCCACATTTGTTTTAATCATTATAATGACTTTATAGTCATTTCGCTAGTCTTTTTTCTTTACCATTTTCTTGCGTCATTTTCTATTATTCTCTATGGCTTTTTCTTTTTCTCCACCACTTCTAAGCTTGATTCACACCATTTTACTTGGACTTCAACTTTGCAACTGAAGGCAAAGTTGACGAGCTCGGCGAGGGTTTCGTTTTGATCGGAGCTAATCTCCCCTTGGCCACTCTTAGATTTTCGAGTTTTGGTTATACTTTGGGACTTCATTTCTTGAGGCAGGGGTGTTCTAATCCATATATTCTTTGATTTTAGTGAATTTTCCTTTTTAATGTGATTATAAGCATGCTTAATTTGATTATTTTGCCTATATCTTTGAGGGTTTTGTGTTTAATTGGGCTCTATGTGACTATGTGGCTGAAAATATATATTTATTGGAATAATGTGATGAAGCATGCTAAACTGGAAATTATTGTTGCATTGTATTAGTATAAATTACTGAAATTTCAATTTTTTTTTTAAAAAAAGAAATATATTTACTATGTTGGATGTGTTGGATTTGTTATATGAAAGTATGATGTAATTTATTTCTAGAAATTCTATAAAGGAAAATTATATTGTTGCAATTGATCTCAAATTATGAAAATTGTATAATGTCATGATTGCATATGGCATGAGGCATTCATGCATTTCATTGGGAAGGAAAAAGGAGAAAAGTTATTTTTAAAAGCCATGAAAATTATTTTGGAAAATTTTTTTGAAAAGTGGTTTGCGAAAACCCGGGCGCTCAGGAACTGCCTAGTAATCCGTAGTGTTAATGTGATCTATAGAGAATTAGGGAGAGACCCTAGCGTGGTTTAACTACCTAGGCCCGAAACGATGCTTTGGAGATGCCATGTGGTCGGGGATAGCTAGGCAATCCTTCTCTCATGGCGCCATAGAGCTGCTATGGGTCGAATTGCATTAATGGTTTGGAATGGTGAAATGAAAATGTTTCAGAAATGGGGAACGCGCGACATTGACATGTCATTGCATTATATTGGTATGCATTGTATTCATATAGTTGGATGACCTGCATTGTTGTTGTCATTATTGTGGTTATCGTGTTTTTTCCTATGATATGATCCCGTATATCTTTATTCTATACTTTGTGTGGATTCACGGGGTCATTAAGAGGTGTGTCTTAGACACCTCCTACTGAGCGGTTGTGTTCACCCTATTATATTATTATATTTTTCAGGTCTTGGAAAGAAAGTAGCGAATGATGTTCCACCACAGTCTTAGATGGATTTTAGATGATCATCTTGTTACCTTTTTGTACTTAAGTTTCATTTTTGTATAACCTTAGCAGAGCATGTACAACTTTGTATATTTTGTGGCCTATAATTGTAATTATAAACCTTGACAGTATTTTAATGTAATATATTCTGAGAATGGTCAATCATATAAGTAGTAACGATGTTGATACCTTTGGATTAGTTGGGATAATGATGGATTATCTTGAGGAGTTTATTGATGATGTTGATTATGGAAAGTTGTATGTTGTTTGCCTTGAATTCGGTACAGGTTATGCATTGACCTAGGAAAGGACGGTAATGCCCTTAGATGATCTCGGGTTTGGGTAAAGAACTAGTTAGCGATTCGGACCCTCGGGTTCGAGTCGCTACATGTTTAATTAATTAATTTATTATTTTTGAAAATTATAATTTAACACATATTTGTATTTATTTTATAATCTCTATAGAACAATACTTATATCCTTATTAGTGATGATTTATACCATACTAACCGCTGATGTAGACCAATAATAAATGAACATATTCTATTTTAATTACCAAATCATAGATGGTAATAAAATCACCATCTCTGATTTGGTAAGTGTGTATCTAGCCTACCATATTGAATTTGATAATTAAAGATGACATGTTCATTTATTATTGGTTCATATTAATAGTGAGGATGGTGTAGATCCTCATTAGTGAGGACCTATGTATTGTTTAATTGGATATATTGTTATTTTCGTGATCCGGTTCCAATATCCACAACGAATAAATCTAGTACAAAAGCGAAAAGGAACAATCACATTTCCTCAACCAATGAGTACAAACACAATTCAAGAGAATGATAAAATATGATAGAATGCTATCTATTAGTTTGCATTTACATTTTAGAGTTTTTGTACAATTTTTTGTTTTCACTTTTTAAACATAAAAAACTGTACTCAAAGTTACAAACCAAATAAACCCTTAATTTCTAAAAAAAAAAACCAAACAACACCACAAAGTGCCTCCTCAAACCATTTTGTGTTACCACAACACTCTCCAATTAAAGAATTCTGAATTGTTGTTTTCAAATCACCTCTTCATGACCTTCAAAGAATTCAGAATGAATAAATCGAGGAATACATAAAAGGTCATTTTTTGTTTTTTTACTCTACAACAAATAAATCTAGTTCAAAATTGAAAAGGAACAGTCACATTTCCTCAACAGATGAGAGCATAAACACAATTTAAGAGAATGATAAATTATGATAGAATACTAGCTATCAGTTTGCATTTACATTTTACTTCTTTTCTATAGTGCTCATTGTTGGTAGTAGTATGGAAACCCAAGAAGAGGATAAAATAGTGATAGAAATAGTTCTCAGAAATTCAGAAAATAGAGAACAGTTTTAAGAGAACTATAAAAGTCTGTTATTTGAAAATATGCATTTTTAGAACTTCAAAAAACAATTTTTAGAAAATTGAACCAAGCATAATTTTTTGGACAGTTTTCTATTTTTAGTTTTTCGAGAATAGAAAATTGTTTTCATAGTTACAAACCAAGCAAGACTTAATTTCTAAAAAAAAAACAAAACACAAAGGGCCCGTTTACTAACTGTCATTTCCTCCTTTATACTATCAACTCCTAAAACGTAGAATCAAAATTACCAATCAGATGAACAAAAATCTTGAATTTGAGCCAAGTCGAACGCATTGTTCCCTTCTTTATGTTCGTTTTCTTTCTTAATTGAAACTAAGCTCTCCTTGTAGATAGCAGTCCTAAACCCACCGTCGTTTCCACGAATTTGAAAAAACTTCTTCATTTCTTGGGTATCACTATCATATAAAACCAGCTCTGAGGTGTCAGTAGTTTCTAGGAATACATCACCATTCTTCCAAAACCTAGAAGAGGTCCAATGGTTAATTCTTTGGTCCAAAATCCCTTCTCTTTCATCACCCATATGCCATAGAATCTCTCATTTGCATCTTCGATATCCCAATGAATCAAAGTGATAGAATTATTGTGCAAGACTATATCCCCATAATAATAGTTGTTGGGAAGTGGAGGTCCTGGTATATCCCCCAAAATCTCTTTATCCATGTCAAACGTAATGATCAATACAAGGTCATCATTAGTGGTGGTCATCCAATAATAAATTCCATTCATATATGTGTTAGTTAAAGAATTATGCTCCTCACAAGTCACCGGAAAATCAACCTCAAAAATTCTCCAAGAATTAGCATATAGGTTATATACTTCAACAAGCCAATGAAGTTGTAATTCACAGTTATGCTCCCCATATCCCAAAATCCGTACAACCTTGTAGTTGTTGGTGATGGGATCATATCCAAATCCTGAAAGACGTCGTTGGATGGAAGAAAAAGGTGGAATGTTGGGATTTGGTATAGGAACCACCCTAAATTCTCTAATAGCAGGGTTCCACAGAACTATGCGATACCAATCCCAAAGACCAATAATGCCATGTAAGATGCCAAGAAAACCTGGTTCAGTGGGCATTTGAAGATCACCAAGATTGTGATATTCAACCCATGGGTTCGCCAGCGTTACATCTGGGAACAAGGCAAAAGTATATTTTTTGGTGCTATAATCGTAATGTTGAACAAAGAGATGACCATTGTTGCTATGGTGGTGGAAATGCCTGGAAATGAAACTAGAGTTTCTAATCAGAGTGGACCAATATTTGCAAACACACCTCAATCGCATAAGTGATTTCCCTGGCAGCCTCGAGAGAATCTCAATTATCACATCTTCTATCATATGATCATTGTTATTTTTATCCGCCATTGCTTTAATTTTTTTTTTTTTTGATAAAATTGCTTTAAAGAACCCTACTCAAATCACGTAATTTAGTCCAAAAATTTCAAATTTTTTTTCTTCTATAAAGATACCAAATCAAGAAAAATTAGCTGATTATTTTGCTCATCATTTTGACAAATAAGCTCCACTGATGAAAGAGGATATAGAAAGGCTTACCATACAGTCTGGAATGTATTTAGACACATCCCTCAGAACAATATGCATCGCATCAAATAAAATAGAAACGAAAAAAAAAAAAAAATAAAATAAAAAAGATGAATCAAGAATTGTGGGGCTCTACTTAGACCTAAAAAAAAGGATTGTCCTCGTATTAGTTTTGAAGGCAACAAGAGGGATTTATGGTGTTGATTAACGAGCAAACAATATTTTTAGCCAAAAATGAGAAATTGTAGACTATGTTTCCAATTTGTGACCGTATTTCTTTGAACAGTTCTATACACCAGAAGATATAGTTGAGCAAGCCCACGCACCCATTCATATTTGCGCGGGACCCAAATGCATTTGATTAAATATGGAAGCTAAATTGAGAATTATATTATTTTAATTGAAAATTACAAATTGCTGAGAAAAATGGAATAGGGTCGATGATGTAAAATCTTTTACAATTTACCTATTTATGCTAGTAATGGAACCTTAAACAAAGGTCCCATTTGGCATTATATATAAAACCAAAAGAAAAATAAAATTAAGAACCTAATAATTATAACAATATAAATATAATTTTTTTTAAAAATCTAGGCCCATTCAACCACTAATAAAGATATTGAAAAACTTGATCTTCTCTTTTATATGACATTAAAAACAACAAAAATATTAATGACACAAATAAGTTGTTAGGATTGTGCGCACAGAGTTGGCAAATAGAAAACATAAAACCACACACACAAACAACACGAGTTTTACGTGGTTTGGTAAATCACCTACGTCCATACGGGCGAAAAAATGACTATTTTACTTCAATACTCTGGTTACACAATGTTTTTCTCCTTACGAACTCAACTCATTTTTTCTCCCTATAATTATTTGTTTCTATCTATCTAACCTAATCTCTCATGCCCATATCTTTTTATAGAGTCTTCAAACCAATCCTCGTTGGACAAGAATTCCACCAATTTCCTACAAGGAGTTACCATATCAATGTTGCTCCAAAACTTTCCAAAGCCCAGCAACAATTAGTCTTCCCATGTTCATGCTTCTTCTTTCTTTATCCGTAGGTCCCTGTACACATTAATGAACCAAGAAGCCTGTTGCTTCCCGTCTTTCTTATTCTAGGCAAACTCTCACCTATTCCGCTTCCTTCAAATCAATCCCTCGTTGGACAAAAATTTCACCAACTGCCTACAAGGCGTTACCATATCAATGTTGTTCCAAAACTTCCAAATTGGAATAGAAAACTCATTTACATACATATATCAGATGTGATGGACCGGTCCATAATTGTTGGACAGGTACAAATAAGGCAGCTCCTAGCACATCAACTTTAGTTTCTCAATTCTGCAATTTTCAGTCGTCCAAATAAGCTGGACCGGTCTAACTTTTCTACTAGCCTTCAACAATTCTCATGTTTAGTTTCCCAAGGGTGTTAGATCCAAATACTCTAGAATGATCATTCCATGTAAATTTGAGTCACATATCCAACAATCGCAACCTTGGCTTGAATTCAGTCTTCACACGCTACCCCAAAGCTCTACCTTGATCAAAAATTCCTCCACGCACCTTGAATCTAGCATCTTTTTCGTTGTTATTGTTCTTTGCCGTTCCACCACACTCATCTATTCATAGAAAATTCCAGACAACTAATTTGGCTTTATTCTTTCTATTAATTAAATCAGGCTTCCTCTTTCCTTTTAGAATCCACTTCTAACCTAGTGATTTATTAATAGGAGAAAGATCCACCAATTCTCATGTGTGATTTTGTAGGATGGATTCAATCTCACTATTAATGTTCTCCTTCAAGAGTGGAGCTTCTAGAGTTGACATAGCTTGCTTAAAACTTTGAGACTTGTCTTCCAATAAGTGAGTTAGAAAATCAATACCATATGGCTTAGATGATTTTGGTCTCTTACTACATCTAGGTTCATCCTCATTTTCTTTTCTATAGAATCTTGTTTTATAATCTTTTGAACATTACTTGTATAAATATCATAATCTCTTTTAAGAGAGTTATTCTCGTGTATTTTACTTTAATTCCGTTATTCCATCTAAGTTTGCTAGTATATCTTATTGTACATAAAGTTGGTAAAGATGCTTGAGAAATTTGGCAATTTACGCATGAAAACATTTACAAGAAGTGTAAAATTTAGATGCTTGTCACTAGGCCAGGTTTGAGAAGTTCTAATGGAACATTTTCTCACCTTTATTTTAAACTTCTTCAGATATTTTGAGTCTTCCTCACCTAGGAAAGAAAGTCAGTGATAGGACAATCTGTAAGAAAATTTTGAAATCTTTACTAGAAAGAATTAATATAGAAGAAAATAGGGGTGTGGAAATAATAAAGGTTGAAGAGCTTGTAGGTTCAATATATATTTTTTGAACTGAAATATTATGATAATCCCCATAAATCAATGAATTTGACCTTAAAATCTATGAAGTTTGAATTTGATCATGATTGTGAATTTGATGAAGAGTTAGCTCTTCTAACAAGAGAGTTAAGAAAATTGCTAAAAAATCAAAAGGCAAATAGTTTCAAGAAAGGAAATGAATCTAAATCTTGAAACATGGAAAAGGGTATCATCTAGAGGAAAGGATATGAAAGATAAAACAAAACGACGTGGAAGAGTTTAAGGAAACTGAGATTACATGCTGGACATGTGGTGGTAAAGTCCATGCATCTACTCGGTGTCGGAATCCTAAAAATAGCTTTGTTGCTAAAAAGTATTTGAAAAATAAAAATAAGACTAAAACAATGAATACTACAACTCTAATGATGATGACCCTCATTCCAATAATAATTCATCTAGAGTTAGTTTGGTTAGCGTCAACTAGGTAGAAAGGAAAAGAAACGGAAATTTTTTAAATTATTTGGTAGTTTGGTTAGCGTGAAAAGGAAAATTTTCAAGAAAGTAATATTCTCGCAACTGGTTGATTTTCCTTAAAATGTTTCTTCTATAAAACACGCGAAAATTTCATTTTCACGTGAAAGTTGTATCATTATGTGTTAGTTTCCAATTATACCCTCTGTAGTTATTTCTCTTCCTTCTTTTTAGATTCATAAAAGGAGTGACTCTTTTTGATAAATTAGGACTCCTACTTATATTACAACTTTCTAACTTTTTAAAATTAGGACTCCTAATTAAGTTACAATTTTCTGACTTTTTAAATTAGGATTCTATATATATATATGCACGCACATATATTTTTATACATAAAACAATTATTTATATTTTTTATTATCCATGTTGTATGATGTATTTTACTTAGTATTGAATTCATGAGGGTAATTTTGGTATATAAATCATTTTCTTTTCACTTTCTTTCTAACTAAACTAATGAAATAATATTTTCCCACAAATTTTTTACAAAAAAATCATGCTAACCAAATGCATAATAGAAACATAATTTTCTTTTCTTTTACTTCACTTTCTTTTCCTTCCACTTTCCATTATCAATTTTCGGTTAACCAAACGAACCCCTAGTGGTAATGATGATTTACTTGATTTTGCTACTATTTTGAATGACGATAATGCTAAGAATTCTTCTCTGTCTCATGCAAAGGATTTTGAAAAAACAAGAAAGCAATTTATCAAAAAGCTTTAATAGTGACGTTGGATATGAAACTTCTGAGTCAGCTATATTTTTTAACATGATCTCAGTCAGCTATGACTAAGTAAAAACATGCTGTTACTAAATTTAGATAATATTAATCTAATGGAGTATTGTTTCATGCCGAAAATATAATTGCCTATAACCTATAACTGGTTTTGCGCATGTTCGTGAATGAAACAAAATGTCTTCCTCTGTAAGGCAACTCTTTTTCTTGTGTTTGCTTTTTCTTTTTAATAAAAAGAAATAGATAATAGAAAATTTGATTCTAGGTTTTCGTTTACAAATTATTTTTCTTAATGTGTCAGAAAAGAAAGATGGATCTGGACTAGAATGAAGAGAGAGGCAATGACCGGCAACAATGGTGATAATGGTATGTGGAATGATGTGATGACAGAGATCCTTTCGAGGTTGCCTGTGAAATCACTTTTAAGATTCAGGTGTGTTTGCAATTATTGGTATACTCTCATAAAAACGTCTAGCTTTATCACCAAACAGCACCACAAAAACAACACCCGTCTACTTGTTCATCATTACGATTCCAAAATTTCCAGACATGCATTTGGCATATTCCCTGATGAAAATCTTGGTAGTACGCCCCCTGTATATTACAATCTTGATGAACACAGGATAGAAATTGATCCGGATTCTGTTATCGGTCCCATTAATGGTATATATTGTTTGTATGATAGAAATGAGCATAGCATGTGTTTGTGGAATCCTGCTATAAGAGAATTCAGGACCATCTCTTTACCTCGTCCAAACCTTCCATCCTATATTTCTGACCCTACCAATAATTTTGGATTTGGGTTGGATCCGATGACTAACAATTACAAGATTATTTGGATACGACAATATTGGGATGATAACTTAGACGGCCCATATGATGTCCAAACTGTTTCAGTTTATAACTTATTTACGAATTCATGGCGACTCTTTGAAATTCCAATGGATCAATCGCGTTCCGTAAAAAATTCTTTAGGTAATAGCACCTACCTGAATGGAGTTTATTATTGGCTTGTAGAAGATTACTACAATCATTATTGCATCCTTTCATTTGACCTGACTAATGAAAATTTTCACGAATTACCAACTCCGTCACAGATTCCCAAATCGAAATGTGGGGAACTTAACTTATACTGTAACTGTATTGCTATCATCCTTTTTCATCCAAATGATATTGAGAATAATATTGAAATATGGGTGATGAAGGAGGAGGGATTTTGGACCAAACAATTGACAATGGGACCCATTCTAGATGTCCTAGTGCCGATGGGTTTTTGGGATGATGACGGCCAGCTTCTTATAACAACCATGAGTGGACACATGGTTTTGTACAATATTCACACCCTAGAAAGTAGGGACCTTGGACATTATGGACTAAAAAGTGCCATTCAAGTTTATAGGTTCAAAGAAAGTCTATTTTCACTCAAAGAAGGGGATAATTCTTTCAGCATGGTTCAAGCTTAAAACCTGTATATACTTGCATTATTCACTCACCTCTCATTTGGAGTGGGAAAGGAGTATCACAATTTCTATCCATCAGCCATGTGTTTTCAGGAGCACGAATGAGTCAAGAAGAAGAATAGGAAGCAAATGCTTAGCTAGTGGATACTGAATAATTTTCTCTTGTTATGTTGTTGTCTTCCTTTGTTGTACTATAATATATTATATTTTTGTTGTATAAACCTTGTACTCTTCGGTTAAGGTAGGGCTTGACACAATGATAAAGTTGTTCTATTGTAATTTGGTCGCGAGTTTGAAATAAAAAACAGCCTCGTCATTAGTGATGGACCCAGAAATTTTGTGAGGGGGGCCGCTTTTTAATTTGTGGGTACAAAATTATATGATGGGTTCATTTTTGTAATTTTAATAGGGTTGTTTTCATAAATTTTAAAAATTTTAAAGTATAAAATGAAAAAAAAAAAAAAAATCAGTGGGGAAAATTATAATTCTAGTGGGGGTATCTTCATAAATTATCAAAATTTGATGTATAAAATGCTAAAAAAAAAAGAATCTAGTGGGGGCGAATTGTAATTTTAGGGGGGGCATTTTCATAAAATTTTAAAAAATTAGGGTATAAAATGAAAATATTAAAAATCCCTGCCCCCCTGGTCACCTGCTGGGTCAGTGCCTGCTCGTCATAAAAAATGAAAAAAGAGTTTTACACTCTGATACGTTTTATTTTATTTTATTTTGACAAATTACACTGACACCCTCTCAATTATAGCCCAAATTATTTTTTGGGCTCAATTTTTCTGACGATTCACGTAGAAAACTCGATTTTGAGGGGGGTTTCTTCTTTGTGTTTTTCCAGAAAATGTCATCTAGGCCCTCAAATTCCATTTTTTCCGGTTCCTGAATTTAGCAAGCTCAAGCACTTGACATTGCAACTTGTAGCAGATTATTTTTCAAAACTTCTCGTTTGGACTACCTTGATAAATGCATCACCAATTTTTCACTTGATTCACGTAGAAAACTCGATTTTGAGGGGGGTTTCTTCTTTGTGTTTTTCCAGAAAATGTCATCTAGGCCCTCAAATTTCCATTTTTTCCGGCACCAGTACCTTTACCCGCTTCATAGATTCCACGGATTCAAGAACAGACATATCCGGCTTTACCAGCATCGCCATAGCCTCAGGGACAGACATCGCAGCAGTCGCATTATGGCAGGATGTTGAACCCAGGTCTATTTTTAAAAACATTTCCCGATTAGTTTGATCGATCGAACTGAGATTTTAGACCTTCTTCCATACTCGGTTTATGTTAAATTGGGCCTAGGTGAATTAAAACCGACGTCGATAGTTTTGCAACTTGCTGACCGATCTATCAAGAAGCCTAGGGGCTGCTGGGTCATGCCATATGGTGGCTTTTCCAATACAACTTTCTTTGGCCCGTAGGGCTATTCTCTTCAAAATTTTCACTTAAAGACCTCCTGTTTATAGAGAAACTCAAAAAGTGCCCCGAAAGGGCTCACCAAAGAAGAAGCTTTGCCCGGAAACGACCATGCACACAAACGTAACTTACCTAATAAGATGTGCTACAATGGTCCATGGCTCAAAAATATGGCTGATATAAAATATAACCCCCCAACGGCTACGAATTGACTCATTTATTCTTATTTTTTTAAGTACAATTTAATACAAAATTGTGAAAATAGAGTTACGCGGGGTGCGGGAATTATTAGTCGATTTCAATTGTGATTTACTCCTTTAATGACCTAGATTTGATTATTAGGTCAACTTACTCAATTTATGATTGATTAAATTGTATGATCAATTAAACATTCACAATCATAAATATAAATACTTAAAAGTAAAACAAATTAAGTTTAGAGAGATTGCACCAGGATTTTTAGTAAGGAAACCCCAATTGATAAAATAAGTCAACTGTTTGTATGGGAAAAACTTCGTGGACTATTTAGTTCAAAGTAAACCGATACACTATGTTTAAAACAAAGTACATCGAACTTTGATTCTAGCTCACACCCTATCGTTCTACCAAACACCAATTGTTGACAATTCTCTGGCTTTGCGACTCCTCGTCCAACAGCAACTTGAACTCAGGCTTAAGCTTGATATTTGTAGAAGAGTAGCAGGTACATCAGACAACACTCTTCGAATGCTCCAACCCTTTCAAAGTGTGATCGCTTTTACTTCTGTTCTTTAAGATCTGAACTCGATGTAGAAGAATTAAATTCTGTTCTTTATATGGAATATCTGAATCTTCAATATAGCTCCAATTCCGATGAGATAGAGAACAACATTACTAAATCACTCATAAATATATGTATATGCTTTCATAAATAAATTTAGAATAATCAGATTTGATTTTCTGAATTTTCTCTCTCTAAACGGTTTTCTCAAAATATAGAATTGATTTTGCCGTGAATAAACCAATGTATATGACATTGTTTATTTAGAGTATAGAATGACCTAATCCCTCTGAAAATAAGGAAAAATTCGTACATAGGATTTGGTATAATTCTAGACCAACTAGGAAATAATTCAGGATAAGGAAACTGAAAGTTGTATAGTGAACAGAACACCCTGAACTGGTTCAGAGGGGCTGAACCGGTTCAAGATTGACAGAAACTTTTTGAAGCTAATCTTGACATCTTGAACCAGTTCAAAGGGGTTGAACTGGTTCAAGTTTGGAAGACTTAAATTCCTTGGTCCATTTAGCCTAAAAACATTTTATGAAAACTTCTGAAAAATATGGAAAGTATAGAATGTGTCCTAACCTGTTTAGAATCCTTCCTAATGTGTTGTTCTTACCTTTTGCTTCAAATGATCTTCAATCATGGTAAGTTTGAACAATTTCCCAGTTCTATAGTTGTTGTCGAACTTGATAACTTGCAGAACAAGTAATTTGAATTACAACTCGACTTGGACTTGTTTTGTCTATGATAATTGCCAAAAATAAAATAATATCCCACAAAATATTTATAAATTAAAATAACATAAATGCCCCTATTTAGTTTTACAAAACCCACCAAATCACTCTCTCTTTTTCTCTCCATCTATTTACACAAATATATATATATCACTTGTGACATCATCTTTGACCACTAATCCTCTATACCCCCAAGAAGCACCTTGTAATTCAAGTTAATTACTTAGCACATTTTTTAATATATATATATATATATATATATATATATATATATATATATATATTTGATAAGTCTTAGCACATTTTTTAATATTGAAAAGAAAAATCGATCATTTCATGTGAGCATAACACTTTTATTATTTTTTTGTTAATTATGATTATAAACTATGTATATAATATATAATTATTAAATGTATAGTACACTTGCATATAAAATTCAAAAAGATTTTCATCAAGTGCTTGTATAAACTTTTAGTCTACTTTGGTGTAGTCAGCCTTTACTCGATCCGACTCCTTATTGATTCAAGTAGTATACTCTGCCTCTGTCCCACAACACCATTGATACATATTTAAGTCATCTTAGAACTCAAGCTGAGATGTCTAAGCATTAGGGGTGCACAAAAAAACCGTGGAACCAAACCAAATCGGGGCTTCAGTTTCGATTCTCAAGGTTCCGGTTCCAAAATTCTGGAACCGTTAGTGTACGATTCGGTTTCGGTTCCAAGCCCGTGGGAATTGAACCGACTCGTATATATATATAGTTGAATATATATTTAATTGTATACATACTGTCATACACCACTCCAGTAGTCACCAAACTCACCAGTCACC
The DNA here is from genome assembly GCF_030987335.1 of Cornus florida. NCBI lineage: Eukaryota > Viridiplantae > Streptophyta > Magnoliopsida > Cornales > Cornaceae > Cornus > Cornus florida. Next base: position 6,323,212 of record NW_026775577.1, on the reverse strand, counting down.
CCTTATTAGTAATTTACTAATTTAGTAACTTAGTGGACTTAATCAAATTTAATAGTCATCGACAAACTCATTGTAAACCACAAAAAGATAAAACCAATGTAAACCTAAACCTACCAAAGTTCCTAACCTCTTAATCTGTCATCTGATCTTTGAAGCCGTGTCCCCTCAGACCTCCTCTCATCTTCTTTATCACACTATCGATCACTGTATCACAGTATCACCTCTTCTCATCTTTTGTATCATAGTATCGCCGATTCGCCTCTGTTGAGAACTTTGATTCATGGTTCCAGTCTCCCTCTCATCTTTTTAGGTCTACACCCACACACCGTCGTGACGCTATCACTCACAATTTCTCCATCACTTTAATAAGTATTTACTTAAATTTCTTTACTTCACTTTCTTTCCCTTTTTATATTTTTCTTTCTCCATTCTCTCCCTAAATCTGTCTTAACCATCCAGCGAGTCAGCGACACGGCTTCATCATCTTTCTCACCGGCTTCATCAGTTTTCCCCATCGACAACCAATTTACAGTTCCCTATTCTGTATTTATTATTATTATTATTATTATTATTATTTTTTGTTATTGTATTTTGTTTTAGCTATGGCTTAAATTAGTTTGAAATTGCACGAAAAAAAAAGTTTTGGAACCGTGGAACCAAACCGAACCATACCGGTATTCACGGTTAGGTTCCATACCCCAACGGTTCAGTTCCAGTTCCAATTTTTAGGAACTATAGGGAACGATTTTAGTTCCGGCTCTTGACGGAACTGTACCGAACTGCATCGTATGCACCCTTATTAAACATGCTCATAGACTGACATATTCATTTGGAAAAAGAAGTCCGTCTGAAACAACTTTAGTAAAAGCACATTAATGTTTCCAATTATCGCCTTTTAATTTTCATTGCAGATAAGTCAAAAGAAATATATATATATACACACACACACATAAGTGAGAGAAGAAGATATATATAATTAGTAAGAGAAGAAGAGAGAGAGAGAGGGTTTAATCTTGGGGCATTTTGGTCACTTTAAATGAGTCATATGGGTAATTATGGGCTTGCTTGATTTGTAACTATGAAAACAGTTTTATGTTATAAGAAAACTGAATATGTACTGAAAATTTCACAAAAAACTCTGCTTAGTTTAGTTTTCTGAAACTCGATTATAAAAATATCTGTTTTTAGAGAATTATAAAAGATTGTTTGTGATATTTCCAATTTTCATCATTTTTCATTTTTTCAGAATTTTTATTGGTGCAAGGGCATTTTTGTCTTTTCACATTTTTCGTACCGGACACTGTGGAGTGTGCCGGGTGTGTCGGTGAGTTGGTTGGGACATTTCATTGAGTTTTGGACTCTTTGAAATGCAAGGGTTGTCATTTTGCATTTTTTTTCAGTTTTCGGGCCAAACGGACCCGTGTGAGACCCGTTATCGGAATTGTTGCGTACGAGGGTTTTGTTTAGGTCCATATACATCATAATCATTTTATTTAATGTATTTTATGTGATTGTAAATTAATATGTATATATATATTTGTGTGTGGTGTAAAATGAAAAGAAAAATAAAAGAAAAAGAAAATATTTTTGGTGGTGGGACCCACCACCACTTTAATTGGCCAAGAGACCATTTAGGTCTCACATTTCCTCTCTCTCCCCGTTGGTCTCTCTCACACCATTTATTTGCTTTTTCTTTTTCATTTTCTATCAAGGCTACAAACCTTGATTTCTTCCTCAATACTTGGAAATTTTGGAAGCCGTTTGCGACAATTAGAAGAGCACGGCGAGATCTTCACATCTATATGAACAATTTTAGTTTTAGTGCACCTAGGTATTCTGGTTTTGAGACCCATTTTGGAGGTTTTTCATCCTCCTTGAGGTAGGGGTCTCTAATTCTCATATTTTTGTACTTTCGTGAATTTTTCCTCTTTTAATTGTTGTCAAGTATGATTAATTTGAGTAGATTGTCCCTTGAATGACTTAATTGTGTATATAAAGCATGCAAATATGTGTCTTTGTTAAATAGTATGAGAAGCATGCCTTATTTAAATTGATTTCCTTGAAAATGATATAATTATTATATCAGAAAATCTATACTTATATGTGTTGATGGTATTATGTGAGAAACATGCCTAAATGTTAATTTCCATGCCATGGAATTTATGATATTTTCCTGGAAATTTCTAGGAAGAAGCATGTTAAATTGTGAAGCTTAAATTTCCTCAATTTTCATATTTTATGGGAAAATATGTAGCATGCACCTATAGCATTGGGCATGAAAGAAAAAGGGAAAGTGTTTTGACATAAAAATGAAAGGGATTTTTGGGGAGAAATTTTGAGAAAACCTGGTTGCCGCAGGGTCACCAAAGGGCCGGTGTGTTAATGTAACCTATAGGAAACTAGGGGAAACACCCTAGCGTGGTTGAGTTAGCTGGGCCCCAAATGATGCAGCGTGGGTACCAAGGGTCAGGGAAAGTAGCTAATTCTTCTCTCGTGCTGCTGTGGAGTCACCAAAGACGGGTTATATTAACTGTTTGTGAAGCGATAGATGTTTCTGAAAATGGGGAGTTACATACATAGCATTGCGTTCATGGCATGACATTTACTTGTTTTGAACTTGAAATTGATATTGTATTTTTTCCGGCTTACCATGACCCCGCTCCCTATTGCCTTATTCATTATTTGGATTCACGGGGTCACAAGAAGTGTGTCTTAGGCACTACCTACTGAGCTTTATGCTCACCCTATTATTTTAACATTATTTAGGACATGGGAAAGAAGTGGCGGATGACGTTCCACCACATGCTTAATTTGGATTAGAAGATCATTTTGCTATTTTTGTATCTAAGTCTCACTATTTTTGTAAAACTTAGTATATTGTATTATGTACGGAGAGTTATGGACTCTTGTTATTGTAATTATATTCATGGACTGTAAGTAGATGTAATTGGAGTAAAATTCTAGTATGTGAGCGTGAGACTATCACTACAAGAAAAACAGTTTTTTAGAATGCCCTTTTTACCACGGTTTTAAAATAACCGTGGTATAAAGTGTCTTTTACCACGATTTTTTTAAAACTGTGTTAGAAAGTAATATATTTTAGCACGATTATTGTAAAACCATGGTAGAAAAATTTTCTACCACGGTTAATGAAAAACCATGGTAGAAATTGTACTTTCTACCACGGTTATAATAGAACCGTGGTAGAAAGTAAATTAATTTTAATTAAATTTAGAGCGTATTTATTCAAACCGTTCTTTCTAACACGGTTAATGAAAAACCGTGGTAGTAAGTTATTCTACCACGGTTCAGGCACCGTGGTAGTAAGTGAATATATTTTCACACCGTGCGCGGGTCTTATTCCCGCTAGTTTCTTAAAAATATATTGCCTCGCACGTACAGCCCCCACAGGATTAAACTTTTAGGGCAAATCATTTTTGCCTCCCAAATCAATCGCCTCATCTCCTACCGTCGTTCTCCGTCTCAGCCTCCCAAATCACCTCATCTCCTACCGTCTTCTCATCATCTCAGCCTCCCAAATCGCCTCATCTCTATTGTCGTTCTCATTATCTCAGCCTTCCAAATCGCCTCATCTCTATTCTCGTTCTTATCATCTTAGCCTCCCAAATCGTCTCTATCTCTATTCTCGTTCTCAACTCTGAACTTGCCCTCTCTCTGTCTTTTCAACTGCAAAGTACAAAATCTACAAGAATTAGCACCCATATCGGCATATCATATCTGATTGTTCAAAAAATTAAAACCCATATCCTTCAGTTTCCAAATCCCGCTATTCCAGTTCGATTGGGTTCGCCGTTCGCAAGCTTCAGCCTCTGGCCCACTGTCTCTCAACTCTCAAGCCCTCTATTTGCTGGTGCGAACTTGTATGTATGGGTTTTGTTTTAATTTTTTTTTTTATTTTTATAAATCAATTAATCAAGGTCTGTATATATTTAAGTCAATTTTCAATAATTTCTTGATACCTTTAAATTTTGTTCAATTAATATAGGTTTATTCCTTGCAAGGGAGAAAGCTAAATGGCATGAGTAGTATCGGAAAAGAGTAAGTTGTTTTGGGTTAATTTATAAATTTTCAAATGATTGAGCAAAGCCAACAACTTAACTGTGCGTAATCGTTTCTGTATATGTGACATGATTCAATTTCACACCCTATATGTGATTTTAGTGTTATCATGTGCTATTTCATTCTTAGCATTCTATTCGACTGTATGACGTTATAATGTTGATTTGTGCTTGCTTCAAGGTAACATCTTGTGTTGTGTGTATAAACGATTTTGTGCATATGGATTGAGAAATTAGTTTTAGGTTTTTAACTTTGCAAAAATAATCTTGGGTTTTAGCTATTACATTGATGTTATGTATTTTTTTTTTTTTTTATTTGTTTGTGCTCCTTTAAACCCTCTGTTTGCTTCTCGGGGATGAATGAGCAAAAAAGAATGCCAACAACTAAAGAGAGCATATTGTTTGTGGTAAAAAATGCAGTGATTATTCTTCATTTTTCTTTTTTCACTTCAATGAACGAGTGTTGGTTTATTTTGACAATTGATTGCAACAAATTTTATTGGTTTATGTAAATAATAGTACTTCTGCTAGATTATTGTTCCTGGGACGACTCCTCGTGATTTGCTTTTGGGTGTATATCATTTCTTTATCTATTGATTATATGGGAATACACATCCTTCTCTAATGATGTATGAAAGAGCTCTTATATATCCTGACATCAATGCTTAAAGTACTAATATATATATATATGTGTGTGTGTGTGTGTGTGTGTGTGTGTGTACACACACACAAATTGAACTGTTAGTAGCCATCCTTTCCTTGCCATGATTGACATTTTAAAGTATTTCTATGATAATATTTCCATGGTTTTATTTATTTATTTATTTTATTTTTTATTTTTTTATTGGAACGAGTGATGGAAACTCATTTAGTGCTATCAAACACCTAAAATTCTATCTAAAAGATGGATTGTTTAAATTAGCAATATGCAGCTAGATCAAATGCCCTGTGAATGATTTCACTATTCTGTTTTGAAATTTACATAACATGCCTAGAAATAGGCCGAGCGCGTTGCAAACTTGCTATTAATATGTGCACCTTGGTGTGAGATACATGGCCTTAGTTGACGGTAAAAATCATGGAGAGTGTTTTGGTGCATTTATGGAAATATAAAATCGCTTTAGAAAGGAAACCGGCCTGTAAATGGATTTTAGGGGCATGCATGCCCTTTTATGTTGTTTTGTGTTGCTGATGATTTTTAAAATATTTATTTTGTAGAAACATGTTTTCTTTTTTTTTTTTTTTTCTTTTTTTTTTTTTTTCATGTGCACTTCATGGACGGTATTAGTGACAAACGTGTAGTAGAATAATTTTCAAGTTCATATTTTTTATGATGCTTTGCATTTTGCAGAACCGGGAAGTCCAAAGAGAAAGTGTGACTGAGAGATTAAAGATCTTGTTTGAAGAGATCCCGAAATTGTTGGAAGTGCATTTCAAGAAAAACCAAGTGATATTAATGAACTATGATTTTGCTTGCTGGAGTTGAACTAGTGGCTTTTATTTTTCTTTTCTCTAGGGTTCTTTCTTTCTATCACTAATGTTTTCTTATTGTTTCATGATATTGAACATTTTGCAGTTATTATTGATATTAAATTGGTACACAATTTATTCTATGTCTTGTGGAATGAAGTTTATATTATTTGCAACTGCTTTAAGATGATAAAAAATATGATTTGCTGATTCTGGTCATTCCAGGTATTGCAGATTTTTAAGCTTGTAAACAGGTTCTTTCATTAGCATCAATAGATTTGTGAGTTTTTTTTATTTAACTATCTCTACTTAGGGTGTGTTTTGGTTTTATATATATTTTTAATTGATTTGCATGTACTTGAAATGAAGTCGTCCAGAGGGGCTGGGAAAAGACAACAAAGGGAGTATCGATCAATTCAAGCTTCATTAGAGCATACACCCTCAGCCTTAGTCATTTCTGATGGGGGTTCAAACTCTGCTCATAGACCTACTTCTGACGATTAAGTCCCTAACCACGACGACCAAGCAACAAGTGATAAAAAAAAAAAGGCAGGGGGAAGTCAACTATAGTGGGTCTTACAAAGTCATTATTGAAGAAGGCTCGTGTGGAGTTTAATTACAGGGGACAACCAACTGGGGAAATTGGTACTAAATACAGATCTTCCCTTCCAGTACTAGCACGAGAGATGGTGCCCGTAACTATTGAAACATGGAAGAAAGTGCCAAAAAATTTGCTTCAAGAGATATAGAAGGAGAATGTACAGGTATATTTCATTTTTTTTGTTCACTAATCTTTTTCATATTCATAATTTAGTTTAAAATATTCTTGCTTAATGCTTCCTTTAAATTTATGTATTATTAGAGTCTGGTTTGAGAAGGGGGGTCACGTGCCTTAATCTTTTTAATGCTTTTTATACTCATGCTCAGGGGGGTCACGTGCCTTTAAGTGACCAATTTTGCGGTGTATTAGGGGTCACGTGTCTTAAGTGACCATTTTATTTTTATTTTTTATTATTGTCCATCAAAATCAACACTTTAGTAGTTTAGTGGGTTTGAATATTTAATAAAGTCTGATTGCAGTGTCCTTGTTTTACTGTAGCTGGTTATGATTTTTTATCCTTTCATACTATCAATTTATAGAGTGCTGCCAGAAAATGTGTTTTTTTACACAGCAATATATGAAAAGTTGGTGGAACAAATTAGATCACTTATTACTTGGTGTGTTAAAGAATAGAGAGTAGGTGAACAAAACCATGTATGATTAGAATCAATTAAGGTAGACCTAAACTTTAGTATTATTTGTATAAAAGGAGTGTCATTTCCCAACTTCTCATTTGTTCTTTATGCTTGACAGTCTCACTGCGTAAGGAGTAGTTGTTGGTCCTAAAATAGTACTCCATTGGCAAGAAGTAGTGTAATTTTTGCCCCCTAAGATTTAGAATAGTAGTTTGAAATATTATTCCCAAGACTGAATTATTTTGTGAATAGAAAGAAAAATCAATTTCTTAAAAGCTACGTATAAATGTAGACAGTGAAATAGGAAAGGGTTGTAATTATACATCAATCAAGCACATGGTAGAGATTGTGACCACTCTTTTCCTGGGACCAATAAGTTCAACTAGAACCCTTTTTCAGTTTTTGTTTTGAAAGGTAAGTGTAAGGTATAAAGGTAAGATGTACAAACCCAATTAATGGGCTAAGGAGAAAACAGAGGGCATGAAGCCTATGACCACCCATAGAGGAGAGAAGTAGAAAGCTCAGTTCATGATTCTGCTCTCAAAAAGTATAAAAATAATTATCAAAGGCATTTATTTAGACCAATGACTCTAATGATATAACCTCTCTATCTTCAAAGTCTGGAGGAAGGTTTTAGCTTAGGCGTTGTTGCATAGGATTCTTATTTTTTTGTAGCGGGTTATTGATGAGGGTGTTGGGTATCATGAGTGATGTGTGTTTTCATGTCGAGTTAGCGTTATTTTTGAATGAGCGGTTGGTTAGTAGAGGCTCGTTATTTTCAGGGGATTGGAGTTTGTGCAGTTATTCAGGAAGGAAGTAATGATTGACTACATCATTGATGGTTTTGTGTAATACTCCTAATTTTAAAAGGATAGTCTTGACATTTTTAATATTTATTGTATTGCATTTTTATTTATTTTATTGTCTTTATCGCATTTTTATGTATTTTATTGTTTTTCATTTGTTTAAATTGGTTTTATGTGCATTATTTGGTTTAATTAATTGCTTAATGGTTTATTTGTTTAATCAGTCATGTTACTTAATATGTTTTTGGTAACTGTTTATATAATTTTATTTATTTATTTAATTGTGTTTATTTAATTGTTTAATCAATTTTATTTAATGGAAATTTAAATTTAAGGGAATTTAGTTTTCTGTTCTCTACGTGAATTTAGGATTGCAATTTACATGGGTGGCCGACGTAGGTATATATCTTAGGTCGGTTTATGGGCCGAGATGGGCTCTGGCTTTAAGGTTACAAGGATTAGGGTTTAGAGTTAAGCTTATAAATATATACGTGCGGTAAGCTTAGGGTTTGGATTCATAGCAGTTAACTCGGAGACGTGAATTGAATTCTGTGAAAGACACAGAAATTGTGAGGTACAGAGGGAGAACAGAGGAAGATAGGAGGTGTCTCTGGGTTGAACCAAGTTACTGGGGAAGCAGACTTGCAGTTTAGGACACAAACATATCACCACAGAAGCTGAGAATTTAGAGTTTCAAGTCTGAAACTCAAAGGCAAGTTCTTCTCTTTCTCCTTCTCTTTGGCTTGTATTCTGTGCACCTAGATAATCTTTAGGGTTTAATCAATCAGTAACTGGAATTTATCTGTTTAACTCATGCTATATTGATGATCTATGGTGTTGAAAATAAATCTGTTGCAGTGCATACAAGTTTCGTTCCAGTTTTCTGTTCTGTAAACATGTTGTTTCTGTTGTAACTTTAGTTTCTGTATTTGATTGCAACTACTATAAACAATATATAGGAACAATACTGGGGTTATATAAAACTCATAGGGTTGTTAGTATTCTATTTTAAATATGTGTTGCAATTTGTTCTGTTTCAATTTGTCAAATAGTTTCAGATTTGTTCCTATCGCATGTTAGTTCGGTAGCAAAATTTAATCTCTGTGATTGGGTCTAATGATTGTTATCAAACCTTTGGGATGTTCTTGGGTGTTAATAAGATACTTAAGATCAGTTTAAGAAACCAAACAGAAGGGTTGCAGTTGGCCGGAGTTGGAACAGAAGTCAGAACAAAGCTGAAACGGAGAAGAAGCTCACAGGGGGAGAGAGAGCCGGCTCTGGAATGCCAAGAGCCGGCTTCCACCTGTTAGAGCCGGCTCCAAGGTGTGGTAGAGCTGGCTCTATGTCACCTTGAGCCTGCTCTATTTTCTAGAGCAGGCTCTTTCTTTGTTTTGTGCGTAAAAGTGATTTTCAGTCACTGTTTGGGCATTCTGGGTTATTAATCAGTTTTAAAATTTTAATTGGGTGTTAAATAATAATTTTAACATGTAACTAAGGTCTTAAATTGCATAAATTTACCCCTTAGTTTAAATGGAATTAATAGTACACTATTTGACAACTTTGCGTACAGTTAACGGCTGAAAGGAGATTTGTTGATTAATTTTAATCTGATGGTTTAGGGTGCTATAAAATGATTTTAAATTTATTTTAGATGCACGATGAAGTCTTTTAAAATAATATATTGGACTTGTGGCATAGTGGGGGCTCGGTGCTAAAGGATGCAACAAAATATAAGTATATGACTTAGTACTCTGTTACCGAATGGAGGGAACTAGATCGCTTAGTTTAATTTAGCGATTTATTGGACTATAATATTACTATAGAACTAATTTTAAATACATGATAGGGTCATTATTTTATTAAATTTGAACTATGCATGTGTTGGATGTTAATTGTTAGAATAGTTAATTCTTCGATGCAATTACATGGATTACTACTGGGTTTCAATTGCTAGATTGTTAAGATTCCTTCTGCAATTATTTGGATGGTGGTTTTTGGTCTGTAAATTATTGAACTGTTATATATGTTGTAATTTACATGGATGTAGAGGACTGTATGTACCAGTATGGGACGGTGACATACTAGGGACGGTTTAAATCAAAATGCATAAACCTAACCTAATGGATTAATGGAATGGATTGAAAGATATCGAATCCTAATTGTGACTAAGTCAGATCAGCTGTAACCAAGTTGGATGACTTCCTGGATTAACTGAATAAGTTGAGTGACTAACTAGTTGGTTTATTGTATGTCAGTTTAATAAATAGTTGAACTGCATACCCTGGATTTGGACGGACTTTATATATATGTTTATGGTACCATGAGTTGAGCTTGAGTCTCAGACTCGTTGGTTAGGGTGCGTATATGCAGTGAATGCGTAGCTGGTTATAATAGGTTGAGGTGTACCCTGTTAGGTCTAGGTACTCATGCCCACCTTTGGGTGCGTATTCGCATGTTGCCTTCTATTCAGGTTGAGACCCCTATTATAGACTAGTGAATGTCCCTTAGTGTGGATATATTTATACATATGGATTAGATAGATATTGTGAGGTGTCTACGGTGTATTTGCGTATCGGGTCACTGTATGGATTGCAGTTAGATTAGGACTTGCTCGTGGGTCTGACCCACTCATTCATTATTCTTTTCAGGTACAGGACGGTTCTAGCCTTAGAGCTTGATCGTGCTTGTTGAGGACAGTACCACATTAATCTGATTACATAGGACTTCTCTCGATGTTTCTAGCATTATCTATTTTCAGTTTTCAGTTTCAGTTGAACTTTTGGTTAGGGGTCCACCAGTGGATTCCTAAGTTGTAACCTTGAAGTTTTAGAGGATTGGAGTTTCATTTTTCAGTTATGCTTGGAGGGTTTTTTTTTTTAATTAATTAAATGTCCTTTTTGTTTTAATCCATCTTTATTATTTCATTTTGTCATCTGTGTTCGCTTTAAAATACTCTAATTGTTTGATATTCCCTCGGGTTTGGGCCTGGGCCTGATCAACCCGTGTCTCAGATCCGAGGGGTGTCGTAGTTGGTATCAAAGCACTCCGGGTTCAAGTGTCTCTAGGACGTTTCGTATTAAGATTTCCGCGTAGCGTTTTTTTTATTTTATATAGAGCTCATGTTTAGGATTCGTTGAATTCTTTTACGGTTCGCTTAAACTTGTACTAATGTCTGTCTTTCTATGTTAACAGCATGGTTAGCACTGGAAGAAGACAGAACATGAACAGTCGACAGAGGAGAACGGCACGTAGACAGCAGGAACGTCTACAACGTCGGCAAATGGAAGAAGAGCAGCAAATGCCAGGGTTTCAAGAGGAGCAGGAGGAAGTTCAACAAGCTCAGGGTCGGGTCAGAGATCCAGAGATTCCTCCATACCTCAATGACCTTGTTGCTCGGGCTATAGAGGCTGGGGTAACAGCTGCACTCCAGAACCAACCACAGGTTCAGCAGGCACCTGTACCAGCACCAGTGGTTCAGACGGATTCTTGGGGAAAGGCTAGGAGCTCTTTCACAAAGGGGAGTCCACTTGTGTTCTCAGGCTCAACCGATGCGAGAGCAGCTCACCAGTGGAAACAGGACATTGAGCGTCATCTTCGTTTGGTTCAGTGCACGGAGGTTCAGAAGCAGATGCTTGCTACTTTCAAGCTAGTTGGGGATGCACTACAGTGGTGGGAGTCAGTTACCACCCCAGAGGAGAAGATGACATTGTCTTATGATGAGTTCAGTGCTCGCTTTGACGAGAAATATTTTCCCTATGCAGTCAGGGCAACTATGAAGACCGAGTTTCTAAATCTGCAGCAGGGAAACATGACAGTGGCGGAGTATGAGCAGCAGTTCACATGCTTGTCTCTCTTTGCACCGGAGGAGGTGGATACAGAGGAGAAGAAGCGTAAGAGTTTCGTCAAGGGACTGATGTGGTCTATCAAGAGAGCTATTACAGGTAGTCCAGCCTATACTACCTATGCTCAGGTGGTAGACGCCGCTCTACAACAGTATCAGTTGACTGTGGACATCAGACAGGCTCGTGGTGAGAAGCGAGGTGATAAAGACTCTACTAATTAGTCAGCTGAAAAGGGGAATGGCAATGGTCACCGGCAGAATGACAAAGGCAAGTTCTAGGGACAACAGCCTTGGAAGAAGCAAAAGGGTGGTTTAGATGCTCATCGGAATGGGGCACTTATTTAGAGGCAACAGAATGGGGGACCACAGGCAGGATAGGGTCAGCCACATGCTAACCGACAGAGAAGGCCATTTGGTACTTTCCAGGGTAGTTGTTACACTTGTGGGGAGTATGGTCATACCACCAGGCAATGTCCTAAAGCAGGACAGGGACAGAGACAGTATGTGAAGCAGGGACAGAGGGCGCCAGTGCCTCTACCAGCTCCACAGGTTCCACGGATTCAGGGACAGACACATCTGGCTTTACCGGCACTGCCGCAGACTCAGGGACAGGTACCACAACAGTTGCACTATGGTAGGGTGTATCACCCCATGCCACAGGATGTTCAGGCACCTCAGACTATTGAGGGTAAGTTTCCTATTCATGATTTACATGGACGTGTTTTATTTGATACGGGAGCTACACACTCATTTATAGCTAAAACTTTTGTTACTTTATCTGGGATGAGGACGAGGGTATGCACTAGACCTCAGGGTATTTCTACACCATTGGGTGATACAGCTATTATACATGAGAGTGATGGGCCTGTGACATTAGATATTGGCAGACTCAGATTTCTAGCCAATCTACTGGTACTGGACATGCACACTTATGATGTGATACTTGGGATGGATTGGTTGTCTCACTACCATGCCCAAGTTGATTATTTTGATAGATCTATTATTTTTGCCATACCTGGTCAGGATATGTATGTAGTAGCTATGCCACGTTCTAAAGGGGGCGGTAGCACCTATTTGTTCCATGTGGAGGAGGAAAATGAGGAGGGGATTACTGTGCCATTGGATAACATACCGATTGTATAGGATTTCCTGGATGTATTTCAGGAGATTCCAGGGTTGCCACCTAGTCGCGAGATCGATTTTGTGATAAACTTAGCTCCAGGCACTGCGCCTATTGCTAGGGCACCCTATAGGATGGCACCGGAAGAGATAAGAGAGCTGAGGGATCAGATTTAGCAGTTACTCAGCCAGGGTTTTATTCGTAGGAGTACATCACCTTGGGGAGCACCGGTTCTATTTGTGAAGAAGAAGGATGGTTCGCTTCGTCTGTGTATAGATTATAGGGAGTTGAACAAGGTTACGATTCGTAACAAGTATCCTTTGCCCAGGATTGATGACTTATTTGATTAGTTAAGGGGAGCCACATACTTCTCCAAGATTGATCTGCGTTCTGGGTATCATCAACTGAGGGTTAGGGAGCAGGATGTTCTTAAGACAACATTTCTCACGAGATATGGTTCTTATGAGTTTCGTGTTATGTCGTTTGGGACGACTAATGCACCTGCAGTGTTCATAGACTTAATGAATAGAGTCTTCCGGGCTTATTTGGATCAGTTTGTTATTGTCTTTATTGATGACATCTTGATCTATTCTCGGTCGGAGGACGATCATGCTAGACATCTTCGCATAGTCTTGCAGACGTTTCGTGAGCACCAGTTATATGCCAAGTTCAAGAAGTGTGAATTTTGGCAGCGGGAGGTGAAATTTCTGGGTCACGTGGTGTCAGAAAAAGGGATAGCAGTGGATCTGGCCAAGGTTTCAGCGGTGGTTGAGTGGGGACAGCCTATATCACCTACTGAGATTTAGAGTTTTCTCGATCTGGCAGGATATTACAGGAGATTCATCCAGGGGTTCTCCAAGATAGCAGGACCACTCACTCATCTGACTAAGAAGGGTGTACAGTTCGTGTGGGATGAACACTGTCAGCGAGCTTTTGATGAGCTGAAAAGGAAGCTGACTTCTGCACCGGTTCTGGCTACTCCGCAGAGCGGGATAGAGTATCTTGTTTACACGGATACTTCGTTACAGGGTCTTGGATGTGTATTGATGCAGGAGGAGCGACCGATTTCTTATGGATCTCAGAAACTTAAGCCTCATGAGCTTAATTATCCAACACATGATTTGGAGTTGGCAGCAGTAGTTTTTGCCTTGCGTATTTGGAGGCATTATCTGTTGGGTGAGTCCTTCAGATTATTTAGTGATCACAAGAGTCTGCAGTACTTGTTCACTTAGCTGGAGCTGAATATGAGACAGCGCAGATGGTTGGAGTTTGTAAAAGACTATTATTTTTCTATACAGTACCATCCAGGGAAAGCGAATGTAGTGGCGGATGCACTCAGTCGCCGACCTGTTGGTAGTCTTTTTGCTCTTTCACTACTGAATGGAATGCTTTGAAGAATGTAGATGAGTTGTCGGACGCTTTTATGGCTTGCATGGTGGTTACACCTTCCATCATTCGCAAGATTTTACAAGCACAACTCACCGATCAGTAGTGTGTCGACAAGGTCGCAGAGATAGCTTCCGGAGAGGTTCCATTCTACTATGTTGGGGCTGATGGAGGTTTAAGGTACAAGGGACGGTTAGTGGTACCTTCTGCTGATGGTTTGAGGAAGGATGTGATGACTGAGACTCACCACATTTGCTCTTATAAGAGATCGCATGCGTATTGCCCAAAGTAGGCAGAAGAGCTATGCTGATCATCGCACTCGTGCTTTGGAGTTTTGGGTTGGGGATCAGGTTCTTCTCAAAGTATCTCCTATGAAGGGTGTTATGCGCTTTGGGAAGAAAGGGAAGTTGTCTCCGCGGTTTGTCGGTCCATTCATGATTACGGATCGAGTTGGAGCTGTTGCTTATCGGTTGGCACTGCCGGATAATTTGGACCGCGTACATAACATATTCCATGTGTCTATGTTGCGGAAATTTCTGCGAGATGAGGATCGGTATCAGCATATCGATGTTGGGTAGATTGAGTTGCAGCCGGATGCAACTTATTTGGAGCCACCATGTCGTATTGTTGACCGTCGGGATCAAATCCTTCGCAATAAGGTTATCCCTTTGGTTCGTGTGCAGTGGAGTCATCACAATGAGGCTGAGTCCACTTGGGAACGAGAGGATGTCATTCGCTCGCAGTTTTCTGAAATATTGGAAGAAGGTAAGAGCGAATTCCGAGGACGGAATTCCTTTTGTTAGGGGGGAAGAATGTAATACCTCTAATTTTAAAAGGATAGTCTCGGCATTTTTAATATTTATTGTATTGCATTTTTATATATTTTATTGTTTTTATCGCATTTTTATTTATTTTATTGTTTTTCATTTGTTTAAATTGGTTTTATGTGCATTATTTGGTTTAATTAATTGCTTAATGGTTTATTTGTTTAATCAGTCATATTACTTAATATGTTTTTGGTAACTGTTTATATAATTTTATTTATTTATTTAATTGTGTTTATTTAATTGTTTAATCAATTTTATTTAATGAAAATTTAAATTTAAGGGAATTTAGTTTTCTGTTCTCTACGTGAATTTAGGGTTGCAATTTACATGGGTGGCCGACGTAGGTATATATCTTAGGTCGGTTTATGGGCCGAGATGGGCTCTGGCTTTAAGGTTACAAGGATTAGGGTTTAGAGTTAAGCTTATAAATATATACGTGCGGTAAGCTTAGGGTTTGGATTCATAGCAGTTAACTCGGAGACGTGAATTGAATTCTGTGAAAGACACAGAAATTGTGAGGTACAGAGGGAGAACAGAGGAAGATAGGAGGTGTCTCTGGGTTAAACCAAGTTACTGGGGAAGCAGACTTGCAGTTTAGGACATAAACATATCACCACAGAAGCTAAGAATTTAGAGTTTCAAGTCTGAAACTCAAAGGCAAGTTCTTCTCTTTCTCCTTCTCTTTGGCTTGTGTTCTGTGCACCTAGATAATCTTTAGGGTTTAATTAATCAGTAACTGGAATTTATCTGTTTAACTCATGCTATATTGATGATCTGTGGTGTTGAAAATAAATCTGTTGCAGTGCATACAAGTTTCGTTCCAGTTTTCTGTTCTGCAAACATGTTGTTTCTGTTGTAACTTTAGTCTCTGTATTTGATTGCAACTACTATAAAAAATATATAGAAACAATACTAGGGTTATATAAAACTCATAGGGTTGTTAGTATTCTGTTTTAAATATGTGTTGCAATTTGTTCTGTTTCAATTTGTCAAATAGTTTCAGATTTGTTCCTATCGCATGTTAGTTCGGTAGCAAAATTTAATCTCTGTGATTGGGTCTAATGATTGTTATCAAACCTTTGGGATGTTCTTGGGTGTTAATAAGATACTTAAGATCAGTTTAATAAACCAAACAGAAAGGTTACAGTTGGCCGGAGTTGGAACAAAGGTCAGAACAAAGCTGAAACGGAGAAGAAGCTTACAGGGAGAGAGAGAGCCGGCTCTGGAATGCCAAGAGCTGGCTCCCACCTGTTAGCGGGTCGTTGTGATAGAGGTCGCATGTTTTGTATGAGCGGAGATCGAGGTACCGTCACCTGGGAAGGTAGAGAAGAAATGGGTGATCAAGTGTCGTTGTATTTTACAGAGTTTCTCATTGAGAGATTATTGGGTAGGATAGAATGCGGTGTCCAACGTATAGTGATCGATGATTCGTAGTGTTAATATGTTGAGGGTGTTGGTGCTTTTATTTGATTGGTTTCGGTTAGTATAGTGTTGTAGAGAAGTGTGTGTAAGATTTTTGTGTTGATTGTATAGGATGGTCCGTTAGTGGCGAGGTCACTTAGATTGGTGTTTGTGGTCCCGTATATGTTTCCAAGTTGATTTTAACTATGAATCATCAAACTTTTGTGAGAGTGGGGTTCGTTACCCTTTCCATTGTTTTAGTCCTAGCAAGGACGTCGTTTGTTGTGAGTCTTGTTCTCCATTTAGAAGTTGTGCGTGTCTGTGGGTAGACAGACCTATGAGTGGTTTGTGATGCTGTTGGGGTTCATCATTAGAGGTTTTGATTGAATGAGTTGACTCACTCCTTTAGAGGGAGGTGGAGTCTTTGGTTTCTGTAGAGCTCGTTTTGAGTCTAGCTTTGACCAGTGGAATATAAGGCATGAGTTGTCGAATGGGGATTGTATGTTTTTATTGTCTAGTACTGGTGGTGGTGGTAAGGAATTGTCATGAATGAAAGATTGAGGATGATTAGGTAATGTGATATGACTTATGTATTTGGATGTTTTTATAGGTAATTGATTATAACAGTATTTTGAGGACAGGTGTTGGTATTGTCGAATGTTATGCAACTAGAGAATGATTATGGGGTTCCATTGAGGAATAATGAGAATGATGGACTTTGGTTTTGAGGTTTTAGACATGAGATGGTCGTGTTGTGTGTTTTGACGAGGTAAGAATTGAATCGAGTAATGTTATAAGTTGTTTACCTGGTATGGGTGTTACGAGGAAATTAGGGATCTTTTGTGCTAATTGATGACTCTAACGTTTAGTGCCGTGTTGTTTTTTTCATGATTGAGGGATTATTGAGATTCTTAGAGCTGGTATGTGACTGTGTAGTTACTGAGGTTATGTGGAACGATGGATGGATAATGAGTGGATTTCGTGATTATTTTATAGATTGTGTGAGACTGTGTTTGAGGTTTAGACCTGAGGATAGGAACGACGTCTGTGCTGAGACCAGATCGAGGATGAGAATGGTCTTGCCAACCATTACTCATGAATCAATCCTTCTTTAGCGCGACATCGGGTCAAAGGTCGATGATGTTTTCAAGTTGTCACGAATAATGAGAGTATGATGCTGGGCATTGTGTTAGTGGGGTGGTGTGACTTTAGGGAGTTGTTTCGGGTGACGAGGTGTGTTAGGTGGGATCGAGTGTTTAATTCGTTTGATTATTAAAGGTCTTGCTTTAAGGATTTGTGTCCTGGGTACAGGATGATGCGTTCTACTAATTTGGCGATTAATGTTTATGTAGTCATTGGGGGACTCATTGTTTAATCATCTTGAAGTTGTTAAGTACAATGATTGTAATACAGTGTGATTTGTAGTTGTTGGTATGGTTATGTGGTGGTGTAACTACGTACTAGATAACAAATGTTTGGTCTGCCAGGGATGTGTAGATTAGAGTTGAGATTGATTGGGAGATAGACAGGATTTCTTGTTTGGGTTTGGTGTGTCCTTTTAAGGATGTGTTGAGGTTAGATGTTGTCTTTTTCGGTGGTCTGATAACTGCCTAATTCTCGGGTTTTGGAGCCTTTTGTGACTGTGTAGAGTAGACTGATGTCCGTTTTGAGTCAGGTGTAAGGTCTAGTTGGTTTTGTGTTATGATGAAGGGAGAGATGGGCAACCGCATTGGGTTCTGGTGGCAGTGATATGTGATTGCCTGGTGACGTCCAGTATCAAAGGCAATTATATCGGTCGGTTCATAGTCTCGATGTTTTGTGAGGTGTTCTTAGTGGAGACTGTGTGGCTGTGGGTCTTCTTCATAAAGAGGGTAGATTTTGAGGACGAAATCTCTTTAAGGAGGGTAGATTGTGATGTTTCCAATTTTTGTCATTTTTCATTTTTCCAGAATTTTTGTTGGTGCAAGGGCATTTTCGTCTTTTCACATTTTTTTGTATCGGATACCGTGGGGTGTACTGGGTGTGTCGGTGAGTTGGTTGGGGCATTTCATTGAGTTCCGAACTCTTTGAAATGTAAGGGTTGTCATTTTGCATTTTTTTCAGTTTTCGTGCCGGATGAATCCGTGTGGGACCCGCTATCAGAATTGTTGCGTACGAGATTTTTGTTTGGGTCCATATGCATTATAATCATTTTATTTAATGTATTTTATGTGGTTGTAAATTAATATGTGTATATGTGTATATATATTTGTGTGGTGTAAAATGAGAAAAAAAATAAAAAAAAAAAAGAAAATTTTTTGTGGTGGGACCCACCACCCTTTAATTGGCCAAGAGGCCATTTAGGTCTCACATTTCATCTCTTTTTTCTCTCTTTCCCCGCTAGTCTCTCTCACCCCATTTATTTGCTTTTTCTTTTTCATTTTCTATCAAGGCTACAAACCTTGATTTCTTCCTCAATACTTGGAAATTTTGGAAGCCGTTTGCGGCAATTCGAAGAGTACGGCGAGATCTTCACATTCATATAAGCAATTTCAGTTTTAGTGCACTCTAGGGATTCCGGTTTTAAGACCCATTTTGGGGATTTTTCATCCTCTTTGAGGTAAGGGTCTCTAATTCTCATATTCTTGTACTTTCGTGAATTTTCCCTCTTTTAATTGTTTTCAAGTATGATTAATTTGAGTAGATTGTCCCTTGAATGACTTAATTGTATATATAAAGCATACAAATATGTGTATTTGTTAAATAGTATGAGAAACATGCCTTATTTAAATTGATTTCCTTAAAATGATATAATTGTTGTAATAAAAAATCTATGCTTATATATGTTGATGGTATTATGTGAGAAGCATGACTAAATATTAATTTCCATGCCATGGTGATTATGATATTTTCTTAGAAATTTCTAGGAAGAAGCATGTTAAATTGTGAAGCTTAAATTTCCTCTATTTTCATAATGTTGGGAAAATATGTATCATGTATCCATAGCATTGGGCATGAAAGAAAAAGGGAAAGTATTTTGATATGAAAATGAAAAGGAATTTTGGGGAGAAATTTTGAGAAAACCTGGTCGCCGCGGAGTCACCGAAGGACCGGTGTGTTAATGTAACCTAGAGGAAATTAGGGTAAACATCATAGCGTGGTTGAGCTAGCTGAGCCCCAAATGATGCCGCAGGGGTACCAAGGGTTAGGGACAGTAGCCAATTATTCTCTCGTGTCGCTGCGGAGTCACCAAAGGACAGGTTATATTAATAGTTTGTAAAGCGATGAATGTTTATGAAAATGGGGAGTGACATACATGGCATTGCATTCATGGCATGACATTTGCTTGTTTTGAACTTGAAATTGATATTATATTTTTCTCGGCTTAGCATGACACCGCTTCTTATTGCCCTATTCATTGTTTGGATTGACGGAGTCACAAGAGGTGTGTCTTAGTCCTACTGAGCTTTATGCTCACCCTATTATTTTAACATTTTTTAGGATATGGGAAAGAAGTGGCGGATGACGTTCCACCACATGCCTAATTTGGATTAGAAGATCATTTTGCTATTTTTGTATCCAAGTCTTACTATTTTTGTAAAACTTAATATATTGTATTCTGTACGGAGATTTATGGACTCTTGTTATTGTAATTATATTCATGGACTGTAAGTAGATGTAATTGAAGTAAAATTCTAGTATGTGAGCATAGGACTATGTATAAGACAAGTACTCCTTTATTATGGATGAATGTGATGATGATGATGGGCTATTTTGAGGAGGTTGTTGATGTTGTTGTTTTGGTAATGTTTTATATTATTTGCATTGTGTGTTGGGACAGATTAGATAAAATTTGAAGGTCCAATAGAGACCATTGCATTTTTATGCATTTAAGCAGGTTGGTGTAAGACTTTTTTTAGCAGAAGTCATGCCGAATTTTTTTTTTAAATGGTATCAGATTAGGGTTGTTACATTGTTATCTGAGAACAGTTCTGTTCTCTGAATTATTGAGAATTGTTTTAGGATTATAAATCAAGCAGGTCTTGTGTTATTTCGTACCTAAAAAAACACATTTTTTTATAAGTCAACAAGAAGTCAAATAGGTAGCATAGTCATTTTACATATGTGAAAAGTACTCTAGCACCTTAAAAAGTGACATTTGGGGTGTGTGTGAAATATGAATCAACTCTTCAAAATGTTAGTGCAAATTAAAATCAAAATGTCCATTTGTGTGAAATTTGACATAATCTTAAGTGGTGTCAATATAATTAATCCTTATTTTTTTAATGTCTACTAGACTAGCTTTTTATTTAGGAAAACCAAGTAATGACTTGGCAGTTGAAATTTGAACCATTTGTAGCACAATGAAATTGTAATTGGACAAAATTGTTCTCAAATTTTCAGCATTCTCTCGCCTTCACCAACTAATCATTGGTTTCTAAAGCTTACCTTAGTTCACCATTATTCTATAGATCAATCATATGTGGTTTTCCATTACCACCAGCGTATCTGTGTTTCTGATGGCATGTGAATATCCATGAACGTATCTCTTTCTCAATGTGATTATTCATCACAGTATAGAATTGTAATGGCAAATAGGTCCATAAAATCATTTTTTCAAGAAGGAAGAAGTAAAAAAGGTCAAAGAATCCGGAAATGGCTTCAGTGTGAAATACTCAAACAAATAAAAATGCAATATTTCTCTGCTCTGTCATTACGGAATCATTCTAATCTTTTAAACCACTTAAAATCCAGTTTCATAACTTTACCTTTATTAAAACCCACAATCTTAGAAATCTTCACATTATACTGTGTCTATATATATATATATATATATAGATTTATCATCATCTCCTTAAAAGCAAAATCAATTGAAACTCAATTTCAATACGTTACGTAATTAAAATCTACTGTACAACAAATTTCGTGTCCGAAAATCTAAGGAATGAAAATGCTTCTCATTCTGCTAAATGATTCATCTAGTGATAATGATGTTGCACTTGTTTTAATTGTTACTATTTTGAATGATGATACTTCCAGAATTCTTCCTTGTCTCATGCAAAAGATTCCAAGGATCCGAATAATGAGAATCTGAAAATTTTGATGATGGAGTGATGAAAAAACAAGCAAAGCAAATTATCAAAAAGCCTTTAGATCGACTTGGGATATGAAACTTATCCTAAAGAGAAACAAATAAGGTATTGAGTTACATACAAAAAAAGCTGCTGAGTCAGCTATGACAAAGTAAAAACATGCTGTTACTAAATTTAGAGAATATTAATCTAATGGTGTATTGTTTCATGCCCAAAATATAATTGCCTGTAAACCTGTAACTGGTCTTGCGCATATTTGTGGATGAGACAAAATGCGCCAAGACGTACTACTCCTTTTCCTGTTTTTTTTTAAAGATTTTTCTTTTTCTTGAAAAAAGAAAATTTTATTTTTCGTTTTTCTTTTACAAATTAATTATTTTAATGTGAAAGACTGATCTAGACTAAAATGAAGAGAGAGACAATGATGAGCAACAATGGTGACAATGGTGCGTCGAAAGATGTGTTGACAGAGATCCTTTCGAGGTTGCCTGTGAAATCACTATTAAGATTCAGATGTGTTTGCCATTATTGGTATGCTCTTATAAAAACCTCTAGCTTTATCACCAAACACCACCACAAAAACAACATCCGTCTACTTGTTCAACATTACGAATCCGATTACAGATATGCTATTGGCATATTAACTGATGAAAATCTTGGTAGTACGGCTCCTCTATATTACAATCTTGATGAACACGGGATAGAAATTAATCCGGATTCTGTTATTGGTCCCATTAATGGTATATATTGTTTGTATGATAGAAATGAGCATAGCATGTGTCTGTGGAATCCTGCTATAAGAGAATTCAGACCAATCTCTTTACCTCGTCTAAACCTTCCATCCTATATCTCCGACCCTACTAGTAATTTTGGATTTGGGGTGGATCCCATGACTAACAATTACAAGTTGATTTGGTTACGACAATTCTGGGATGATAACTTAGACGGGCCTTATGATCTCCAAACTGTTTTAGTGTATAACTTATGTACAAATTCATGGCGACTCTTTGAAATTCCAAGGGATCAGTCGCGTATTGTAAGAAATTCTTTGGGTAATAGCACCTACATGAATGGAGTTTATTATTGGCTGGTAGAAGATTACTACAATGATTATTGCATCCTTTCGTTTGACCTGACTAACGAGAATTTTTATGACTTACCAACTCTGTCTGAGATTCCCAAATCAAAATTTGGGGAACTTGCCTTATATGATAACTCTATTGCTATCATCCTTTTTCATCCAAACGAAATTGAGAATTATATTGAAATATGGGCGATGAAGGAGGAGGGATTTTGGACCAAACAATTAACCATGGGACCTATTCTTGATGTCCTAGTGCCGATTGGTTTTTGGGACAATGACCGCCAGCTTCTTATAAGAACCAATAGTGGACGCATGATTTTGTACAACATTAACACCCTAGAGAGTAGGGACCTTGGATATTATGGACTAGAAAGTGCCCTTCAAGTTTATAGGTTCAAGGAGAGCCTATTTTCACTCAAAGAAGGGGATAATTCTTTCAGTATGGTTCAAGCTTAAAACTTATATACTTAAATTATTCATTCACCCTCTTTTGGAGTGGGAAAGGGGTACGGAACAATAGAAGAATTTTCACTTTCTGTTGCGATTTATATCCATCAGGCAAGTATTTTCAGGAGCGAGTATGAGTCAAGGAGAAAAATAGGAAAATGCTTGACTAGTGGATATTGAATAATTCTCTCGAATTTTGTTGTTTGTTTTACTATAATATATTATATTTTTGTTGTATAAACTTTTTACTCTTTGGTTGTGACATAGCGCATGGTTTGGCACAATAGTAAAGTTGTTTCATGGTTATGAGTTTAAAACAGAAAACAACTTCTTCACGTGTAGCTAAGATTGTGTACATATATCTTCAGACCCGGCAATGACGAGCCTAGTACACTGAGGTAGTTTTTTTTTATTCTTTTTATGTTTTTTTCTTTAATCTCTACCTTTTAAAGTTGTGTGACGAATGTACATTGGACTAGATTTTTTTAAGAGTAATGATATTTGGATAGAATAGGAATGGCAATGCTTAACTAGTGGATACTGAATGATTTTCTGTTGTTATGCTGTTGTCTTAATTCCTTTGGTATACTATATAATTAATATATTATATATTATATTTTTGTCTTACTCTTGAGTTTAGGTATGCCTTGACACAATGGTAAAGTTGTTCCTCTCCTAATTTTAATTTGGTCACGAGTTTGATACATAAAATAACCTCTTCATGTGGAGCTAAGACCGTGGACATTTAACCCTCTCCCCGGACAACGACAAGAGCCTTTTACACTGGGATTGTTTTTTCTTTTATTTTTATTATTATTATTTTTTATGAGTAATGATATTTGGATATAAAGTTTTGACCAAAACAGAAACCCAGTGATGACTTGGCAGTTGAAATTTGAACATTTGCACCATATTAAAATAATAAAATATTTGGACAAAATTATCCTCAAAATTTCAGCATTATGTTCCTTCACCAAGCAATCATCTGTTTCTAAAGCTTACCTTAGTTCACTATTATCCTGTAAACCCATCATATGTACATGCATGTGGTTTTCCATTACCACCAGCTTATCTCTCTTTCTGATCACATGTGAATATCCATGAACTTTATCTCTTTCTCAATGTGATTATTCATCACAGTACAGAATTCTAATGGCAAATAGGTCCATAAAATCACTTTTTCAAGAAGGAAAAAGAAAAAAGTTCAAAGATTACGGGAATGGCGTCAGGGTGAAATACTAATAGATATAAAAATGTCATTTTTCTATACTCAATCATTACTGTGATATATAAATTTGTAATTTGACAAATTTCGTTGTCAAAACAAGTCTGATCGAGTTGTAAATTTTTTGTTTGATTTTCAAGACTTAAGATAGGAAGCAGAATTGAAGCTTGACCGTGTCCATATTTCGATACACTTTGTGATGATGAGAACAACACATTAAGAAGATAAGTGAGTGTGTAAGGACCCTTGCATGATTTCGAAATTAGGCATTTAGGAAAAGTTTCTAAGTATAAATGTTTTTTTTATTTTTATTCCGCCCAACTTGAACCGATTGGGAGTCTCTGAACCGGTTCAACTTTTAAAAGTTTTCATAATAATTTCGAAGCTTTCACTTCTGGCCAACTTGAACCAGTTTAGAGTCTCTGAACTGGTTCAACTTTTGCAGACCAAAAAGGTAACTTTGAATCCTAGTCTGTTTTGGCGCTCTATTTTTGCGAACCAGTTCGACTTTTGCAAACCAGAAAGACAACTTTGAATCCTGGTGTATATTGGCTCTCTCTTTTTTGCTAGACTTTTGCCAAATTATTTATGCACAAAATTAACTTGTCTTCTTTGTACAATTATGTTTTCAAAAGTCTATAAATACATGTTTTCTCACTTAGGGTTTGGACGGCTTTTTGCATACGAAATTCTGATTAATTTGGGAGCCAACTTTGAGAGATATTTTTATTCAGAAAATCAAACTTGATTTTTCTAATTTTATTTTTGAGATCACAAATGTAAACACGAGAGATTTAGGAGTGTTATTCTCTATTTGATCGGGATTGGAGTATAATTAAAGATTAAGAGATTCCGAGAAGCAGAATTTTAATTGTTCTTCATCAAATTCAAAATTGAAGTAGGGGTGATTCGATCACACTTTGAAGGGGCCAAGTCATTCGTAGAGTGTTGTTGATCTATCAGCAACCCCTTCTACAAGGTTCAAGGAGTAAGGCTGAAGTCGTGAGCTGTTAGATGGGGGTGGTCGCAAAGCCGGTGATGTTTGACGTGTTGAGTCTTAGTAGAGTAAAGGGGTATGAACCTGAGTCAAAGTGAGATGTACTTTGCTTGAAACATAGTAGATCGTTTAATTGTTGTGGATGGCATAGTCCATGAGATTTTTCCTACAATGATTGAATGATTTCTACCAATCGGAGTTTCCTCGCTAAAAATACTGGTGTCATCTCTCAAACTTTATTTACTTTACGTTATTTGAACTTTATTTTTTATTTGTGGGTTTGATTTTAGTTTTATTTCAGGTAAAATTAAAATAACTAAAAACTAGATAAAGAAGCAAGTAAAACATATTCACCTCTCTCTAGGTTATTTTTTAATACAAACTTCCATATTCTTTTCCGTTGCACAACTCACAATTGCATGCCGAATCATTCTCATCTCGTTAAACCACTCGAAATCCAGTTCCATAACTTTACCTCAATTAAATCCCACAATCATAGAAATCTTCACTCTATACTATGTATATTTATATTTATCATCATCTCCTTAAAAGTAAAATCAATTGATACTCAATTCCAATACTTTACATTATTAAAATCTACTGCACAAAAAATTTCGTGTATGAAAATCAAGGAAAGAAAATGTTTCTCATTCTGATAATGATTCCTCTAGTGATAATGACGGTGCATTTGCTTTTGTTATTGTTTTGAATGATGGTTCAGAATTCTTCCTTGTCTCCATTTAGAAGATTCCAAGAATCCAAATGATGAAGAATCTGAAAATTTACTTACCAAAAAATATAAAAAGAATCTGAAAATTTTGACAACGAAGATTCCATGCAAAGCAAGTAATTAAAAAGACCTTACAGATATGAAACTTATCCTAAGACAGAAACAAAGAAGATATTGAGTTACAAATAAAATAAAAAATCTGCTCAGTCAGCTATCACAAAGTAAATACATTGCTGTTACCAGATTTAGATAATATTAATCTAATGGTGTATTGTTTCATGCCGAAAATATAATTTCCTGTAAACCTGTAACTGGTCTTGCGGATATTTATGGATGAGACAATATGCGCCAAGACAACTCAATTTCTTGTTCTTTTTTATTTATTTATTTTTTTTATTACAAATTAATTTTTTTTTAATGTGTCAGGAAAGACTGATCTCGACTAGAATGAAGAGAGAGACGACGACAAGCAGCAACGGTGATAATGGTATATCGAAAGATGTGATGACAGAGATCCTTTCGAGATTGCCTGTGAAATCACTATTAAAATTCAGGTGTGTTTGCCATTATTGGTATGCTCTCACAAAAACCCTTAGCTTTATCACCAAACAACACCACAAAAACAACTTCCGTCTACTTGTTCACCATTATGAATTGGAAAATGTTAGATTTGCTTTTGGCATATTCGCTGATGAAAATCTTGGTTGTACGCCTCCTCTATATTACAATCTTGATGAACACGGGATAGAAATTAATCCAGATTCTGTTATTGGTCCCATTAATGGCATATATTGTTTGTATGATAGAAATGAGCATGGCATGTGTATGTTGGCTTTTTCTTTGATACCACTTTCTGACTTTGCTCTGATACCACTTTATTGGAAATAGTAGGCTATACAAACAAATACAACTCTATATAATTTGAAAGAGAAATGGAGGAAGAAATATATTATTTCACTTATATCCAACTTATTCTTATTCTAAAATGACTAGAGTATATGATTATATAGGCCTCATATATGAATGTGTAACCATTACATTTAAATGTTCACAACTCTCATTTCTCCCACTAACATAATCTTCAATAGGCATAACTCCCACTAACCCACTAAATGACCATTACTAGTTGTAACTCTCGTGACTCTTGATTTTACAATACTTTAACTCCCACTAAGACAATTTACTACCCACTAACATATATGCTAAATTCACACATGCATCTTGGATATAAAAATACTTGAAAATACTAAATACTAAAATCAAGTTTATTTTTCAACACCCTCCTTTAAACTTGATTTATTAACTTAAAAATAAACTTGTTATTAATCTTGGGGGTTTGATCAGATAGTTGATCTTCAATCCACTTCCTTCAATAGCTTCAATCTTCTTGGCCATTTCCATTGATGTGTAGGGCTTGTGAAACTTCTTCAAATGCTTGAATAATGCTCTCTTATGATCAACATTTATTTTTTTCACATGGGTGCACCATCCTTTTTCTCTCTTCTTGAATTCTTGAAACTTCTTGAACTTCTTATGTGCTTCTTCTTTGGAATAAAAAAATAACTCCATATTCACCCAACTTGTGTCAATTACAAAATCCTCCAAACCATCTTGTAAAAAATAATTCGAAAAATTCTTCTCGCCTTTAGCTTCAATCTCATAATTAATTGGAATAATTTTCTTGAAGAGAAGTTCATCATTCTCCACAAAATAAGCATTATTTGATGAATATGAAGAAATAATAATTTCATCAAATAAGTCAAATATAACTTCTTTCAAGGTAGAATTTGTAACCATCCCAGAAAATGTTAACTCACCAACTTGAACTTTTGCCTCTTCTTTAGCAATTTCTTCTTCTAAATCTTTTATTTTCAATTCATCGTCCTCCACTTTTTCAATCTCTTCTTTAACATCTTTTCTTACCTCTTCCTCATTCACCATTTCAAATTCTCCTTCAACTTTTGAATCTCCAAAATCTTCAACTTCTTTTGCATGATACACCTTTTCATTCTCCACAACTTTGTCCTCAAAACTTTCATAATCAGCCTTCATAAACTCATCATCCTCAAAGCATTGTACCCAATACTCAATGGGTAGTGATTCACCTCTATGATTGGAAACGATGGTCTCGAGTATCTTCCAAATACAACTTGGAGTTTTGGACTCTCCAAAATACTCCTAAATTTCTTGATGTATTGCCTTTTGCAACACTATCAATGCCTTTTCTTCTTTCTTTTCACGAAGCTTGTTGGACATGCCATTCTTTGGCTCTAATCCAACAACATCCCACAATTCACATGCTTTGAGATATGAAGTCATGATGATTCTCATTCTCTTGTAATTAGAGAACATCATCTTCTCACTAAGAAAATACATTTTCTGAGCTTCATCATCATCAAGGAGAAACATGTTTTTCTCAAAAATGTTGAACCTTCTAGGATCAACTTCGTCAGGCCTTCAGGATCGTCTCAGCTCTGAACATGAAACCTTGGCTCTGATAATGACTTGGCTCTGATATGGAACCGGGCTTTGATATGGAACCTGGCTCTGATACCACTTTGTTGGAAATAGTGGGCTGTACAACTAAATACAACTCCATATAATTTGAAAGAGAAATGGAGGAAAAAATATATTATTTCACTTATATCCAACTTATTCTTATTCTAAAATGACTAGAGTACATGATTATATAGGCCTCATATATGTATGTGTAACCATTACATTTAAATGTCCATAACTCTCATTTCTCCCACTAACATAATCTTCAATAGGCATAACTCCTACTAACCCATTAAATGACCATTACTAGTTGTAACTCTCATGACTCTTGATTTTACAACACTTTAACTCCCACTAAAGACAATTTACTACCCACTAACATATATGCTAAATTCACACATGTATCATGTATATAAAAATACTTGAAAATACTAAATACTAAAATCAAGTTTATTTTTCAACACTGTCTGTGGAATCCTACTATAAGAGAATTCAGGCCAATCTCTTTACCTCGTCTAAACCTTCCATCCTATATCTCCGACCCTACTAATAATTTTGGATTTGGGTTGGATCCCATGACTAACCATTACACGATTATTTGGTTACGACAATTTTGGGATGATAACTTAGATGGCCCATATGATCTCCAAACTGTTTTAGTGTATAACTTATGTACAAATTCATGGCGACTCTTTGAAATTCCAAGGGATCAGTCGCGTACGGTAAGCAATTCTTTGGGAAATAGCACCTATATGAATGGAGTTTATTATTGGCTGGTAAAAGATTACTACCATCATTATTGCATCCTTTCTTTTGACTTGGCTAATGAGAATTTTCATGACTTACCAAGTCTGTCAGAGATTCCAAAATCGAAATTTGGGGAACTTGCCTTGTACGATAAATCTATTGCTATAATTCTTTTTCATCCAAATGAATTAGAGAATTATATTGAGATATGGGTGATGAAGGAGGAGGGATTTTGGACCAAACAATTAACAATGGGACCCCTTCTAGATGTCCTAGTGCCCATTGGTTTTTGGGATGACGGCCAGCTTCTTATAAGAGCCCGGAGTGGACACATGATTTTGTACAATATTAGCACATTAGACAGTAGGGATCTTGGATATTACAGACTAGCTAGTGCCCTTCAAGTTTATAGGTTCAAGGAGAGCATCTTTTCAATCAAAGAAAGAGAAGATTCTTTCAGCATGGTTTAAGCTTGATGCAAAATAGATTGTTAGAGCCCGTTTGGACTGTCAAAAGGTCAAGCGGGCGGGCTGACTTAGTTTTTTCAGATGATTTCGACGAATCTATTGGTTACCTAGAAAGAGTCCAATTTGACCAGAAACGGCCTAATTTGCAAAAATTAGTAGCCTCAGTCCTGAGGTAGGGGGTCTTTTTTTTGTTTTTTTTTTTGGGGGTCGGGAATTGCATTTTCCTATTTTTGAACATTTCGGAATTCTCATTAGAAGATTAAATGGATTCGAATTACTTTCCTTTTTGGTAATTAGGTTTCTTTCCATACTTTTATATAATTTTGAGAGCAAGTTTGTTTTTGAGCAGTTTCCTTGTACTGCAAAATTTCTTATATTTTTAGGTTTTTTTTTTTATATTGTTAGGGTTTCTTATTTATAAGTACATGCATTGCTGTGCACATCATTTATTAATTTTATCAATATAATATCAAATTCATCTGAGAATTCTATTTTTCTTGTGGATTCAAGGTAACCCTCACTCCTTGTGAATGTCTAATCAGTTCCACTTACATCAAAGCATAAAACTTATATGCGTACATTATTCATTCACCTCTCATTTGTAGTGGGAAAAGGGTACCAAACAATAGAAGAATTCACTTTCTATCAGGCATGTGTTTTCAGGCATGTGTCTTCAGGAGCAACAATGAGTCAAGGAGAAGAATAGGAAGGGAAATGCTTAACTAGTGGATATTGAATAATTTTTTCTTGTTATGTTGTTGTCCTCCTTTGTTTTACTATTATATATTATATTTTTGTTGTTTAAACCTTTTATTCTTTAGTTGAGGTAGGGCCTTGGCACAATAGTAGAATTGTTCTATTGTAATCGGGTCACGAGTTTGAAACATAAAACAACTTCTTCATGCGGAGCGCACTAAGGCTATGTATGTTTAAACCCTCTTCAGATTTGGCAATGACAAAAGTACATTAGACTAGCTTTTATTATTTTTTTAATTTTTTGTGAGTAATGATATTTGGACAGAAAGTGTTAACCAAAACACAAATCGAGTGATGACTTGGTTGTTGAAATTTGAAACTTTGCAGCACATAAAAATTATAAAAATATGTGGACATAACTGTCCTTAAAATTTCAGCATTATATAAGCTATTATGATGGTGAAGTCAGCTTTCCAATGGCATTGGTGTCACTCAAAATCTCCTACTATTGAATACTCTTGAGATTTGCAGAAAGAGTCTTGTAAAATATATAAAGTTAGAAACTTTGAAAGAAAATGAGAGTCGCGAACTAATGTTAAAATATGATCTAGCCTTCAAGCCCTTCACCAACCAATTATCCATTTCGAAAGCTTAGCTTAGTTCACCTTTATATGTATATCCATGTTATCCATTACCATCAGCTTATCTCTTTCTAATCACATGTGATTATCCATCAACTTATCTCTTTTTCAATGTGCTTATTCATTACATTCAGTATAGAATTCCAATGACAAATGGGTCCATAAAATCACGTTTTCAAGGAGGAAGAGAAAAAGTTCAAAGATTCCGGAAATGGCATTAGTGTGAAATACTTGTATTAATAAAAATGTCATTTTTCTTGCTCTATCTTTACCAAATCATTCGGAAATGGCGTTAGTGTGAAATACCTGTACAAATAAAAATGTCATTTTTCTATGCTTTATCTTTACCAAAGCATTCTCATCTTGTTAAACCACTTGAAATCCAATTCCATAATTTTACGTCAATTAAAACCCACCATCATAAAAACCTCCACTTTCTACTCTGTGCATATATATAGGACACCATATACTTCCGACTCACCAGTGAGTAGGAATTCCAAGTGACTGCTGATAAGTGAGTAGGTATTTCCAAGTGACTGCTGATATGGTCCAATATTTACAAATATACATATCTCATTTAATTACATAATAAAAAAATAATAAATAAGGAAAACAGAGAGAATGAGTGAATACAGAATGTGATTTACAGGAAATAAACTGTTTTCTTTATTTATTAATTTCCTATTTTTGTAATTAAAAACATTGTGCGCAGTTGTGTGCATTTATGCTTGGACCACATAACTAGTTAGTTGGGAGCATCTACTCACAGGTGATATATATATATATATATATATATATATATATATATATATATATATATATCATCATTTCCTTAAAAGTAAAATCAATTGAAACTTAATTCCAATATGTTAACTAATTAAAACCTGTTGTACACACAAATTTCGTGTTTGAAAATGTAGGAACAAAAATGTGACCAAATAACAATTTTATTAAATATTCGAAAAAATAGTACAATCTTCTGTAGGCGAATCCATTACAACACATAATTTTTCTCTTTTAAATCTCCTTGGAAAGTCGGTGCAAGAGCCACGATAGTTTGATCGTGAACCGGTGGTTGAATGATATTCAAGTATTTCAAGGTCGAAGAAGATTTAAATGCAGTCTTGAACAGGGGAAAACGAAGCTTTATACAATTATCCAAAAAAATACAACCCAAGTTGTTATGACTCCATCCATGGCCAACATCATCAAACAAATGATATTCATCCATACACAAAATCATTCATCCATCCAATGCCATATAAACAATAAATTAATCCATTAATGATTATCCTTGCGATGAAAACATGCTTTTACACATGAACATAACCAAGCTCTGATATCAGAGTCGGCCATGAGACACCCAAAATTTTGGGAGGCCCTAGGCGAACTTTAAAATATAAGGCCATTTATATAGAAGGTTTCGTAAGTACCAAAAATTTATAAAAGTGAGAAATTTTCATTAAAATGAGACGATAAATACAAAATATATTAATGTTGAAAATATACAAAACAAAACCGATCATGGTACTTTATAACTTTGGATATGGCCAGCGGTTTACTCGTTGGACTTTGAGCTTGCTCAAAGTCTAGGGTTTGAGTCCTACTGGGTGTTATTTATGGCTACCTCCGCTGCCCCACTAGTGACTTACCCAGCCCGAATGGGGAGGCACCCTTTCGGGTTTTCGGGGATTAGTCGGGTTGTTAAGGGGTCCTAAGGGTTCGTGCCATCTCGGACACCCCGAGTTAATAAATAAAGAAAAAAAGTGTATGATCTAGTTTACATAAAAAATTAAAAGACATCTAACACAACATAGTCACAAAAATAAAAATTCAACTTCATATCAAAATAAATGTGATCGTTTTGCATTTTGATATGCAAAATTGTCAATTAAAGTATTCCAATTATGTTTCTCCAACCGTAGATAAGATTTGATCAACTGTAACTTTGAAAAGCTTCCATTAGCAAATGCAATTGTGATTATGATAGTCAATAATACTATATATGCAATCCAAACATTTGAAAAACAATAACTAATTAGCCTTTTTATAACATTCAATACATCAATTACCTTTTCTGTTCCTCTTGGTAAAGCTTCTCTTAAGATTTGTAACTCCGAAAATAATTGTCACATCAATATCAGAAACCATATATTGTTTTAGGAAATCTTCAAGGTTATTTTGGAGAATGTAACAGTTGATTGCACACCCATGGGTTAAAATTTTGATTGTTTAGACTGGATTTAACCATGAATGCCCATGAGTGTAAATATAATATAATAATAATATAAACAAGTTTTTGAGTTTAAATATAAAAAATTATTTTTATTTTATTTTATTTTGATGTGAGGGGACAAACAAATTATTGTTACCATACAAATTGTTTTATTATATATATATATATATATATATATATATATATATATATATATATATAATAAGTACGATGTGTTTATTGGCATAATATATATTTTTTTGAAAGTTATTTATTGCTATAAATTTACACGATATATAATTGTGCATTGTCTTTTAATTATGGAAATTATGGTCACATATACATACTACTATATTTGCATAATGATCCTAAATTTGAGGTCCTTATAAATTGGAGGCACTAGGCAACCAGCTTGGTCGCCTTGCCCCAAGGTCGGCCTGTCTGATACCATTGTTGGGAATGGCCATTTTAAAATTGTGGCAGCATGAATTTTCTAGCACTACAAGAAATTTGGGTTCTAGTGACAGTCCTTTAGGGACAGTCTTAAAAACTGTCCCTAAAACCTTCTTTTTAGGCACAGTCTAAAGAAACTATCCCTAAAGCCTTCTTTTTTGGCACAGTCAATTAAACTGTCCTTAAAGCCTTCTTTTTTGGCACGGTCTTTACACCCTGTCCCTAAAACTTAAAAAAGTCTGTCCCCAAATCCACAAAAAATTGTGCGTCAAAACTTGGAGCTTCATTCCTTGTTTGGCACGATTAAAATTATAATATATTTAATTATTTTATTTTACAAAATACATTAAACTACGCCGTTTAATATATCATTACATCCCATATACCTAAAGTCTATCTTCAGACCACTTCATTTCTCAACCCGCCTCCAAGCCCTCACGCCTCTTCCACCTTGCAGAAAACAGAGGCTAGCTCTTCCACCCTTTTCCACCGTCGCGGAAGACATAGAATCTTTCACCTTCTTCTAGCAGCAAAGGCCGAATGACCCAATCGTTCCAACAGCCACTCTTAATCATAAGGTACAACATTTTTATTTTTTTTACAATGTTACAGATTTTGCCTCTTTCTTCGATTTTCAGAGAACCCTCATCTTCAATTTGACATTCATATAACCCACTTCAGTATAATGATCCTCACCATAGTTTGTTTTATGCAAATACATGTTGTCGGGTTTCAAAATTGCAAAAGGCCTAACAATCGAAGGGGTAAATTACAAATCTGGAGTCGGCTTGTTGTCTGAATCGCTGTGGAAAATACAGGTTTGAGATATAACGAGTTTGACTTGTTATGTGCTTGTTAAAAAACTCATTATGTGCTTTTTACACTGTGAAATCACTTTGACAGAATTTGAATTCTGGGTTCTATTTCTATTTTGTTTGTTGTATTGTGTTTAATTTAGGAAAAAAGTCACATTTATAGAAGCGATTCTTTGTTGCTTATGGCTAATGTTAGTAAATGTACAAATTCAAGTTTGCAAACATGACATTTTAACATTTCATTTTTTTTCTAATATGAATCTCTCTATACTTGGTCTGAAGTTATGATTGATTCTGAAAATTTTCAGTGGATGTATAAAGCTCCATGTGCAATGTTTTCTTAAAGCCTTTTATTTGTTTAATTTTCTTCTTCTTTAGCTGGAGGATGCACTAGCCCTACTGGGTTATTAACTCTCTTGTATAATTTGGTATATGCTTGCGTGTTTGCTTGATTGGTTTTCTAGCTTGGATTGTTCGGGGTAGTAAAATAAATTTGGGTTTAAATTCATGGTAAATAATTCTTGACATTTATTTTTTGTTTTAACGTATGTTTATTATTTATTTATATATATATATTAGATTAACATATGAAATCTGAATAGCATCCCAAACTTCAAAATTAGTTTTCGACTGTTGTGGGTTGGTTTGTTGTTCTTGACTGGAGATGTCGACACCCATATATAAGCTAAACCTTTAACTTTCTGCTGCTCTTGGCCACTCAAAATGAATGCCAACAAGCATGGATATCTGCAACACTTACTTTAAATCCTCTTTTCTCTGTCTTGCCTTTTTTTTTTGCTGGTGTTGGAAGTCTGATTTTGTAGTATTAGATGAAAATTTTGCAGATATATAGGCCTTTTTCTAAATATAGTGAAAGGATTGTTAGCATCTTTGAAATGTTAATTTCAGTAGTAGAGAGAAATTTGAATTGATAAATCATTAATGCATTCACTGACTGTTAATGAGTTTAGAATAATACATGAACAAGTTATTATGTTGTTAAGATACCTATATTATTATCATTTTGTTTGGAGCTTTGATTTATTTAGTATCCCAAACATTTGATCAAGTTTTGAGTGGTTAGGTCATTGTATTGTATTAGTATAGTAGAAGTCAATTAAGATGAGCCTATTACTTTGTTGTTTAATTGGTTCTGTAAACGTCTATCAGCCTACAACTTTTTCTTTCATACATCCAAGCCTTTAACCAAACATCTATTAAAAATCTCTGCTAGTACAATATATCTGTTTTGGGTATAATTAATTCATAAACTTTTGAATTGACAATTTTCAATTTTATAATATGTCAAAATCATAGATACAAAATAAAATAAAATAAAATACAGCTTTATTTTGAACATAAACTTCCACTCAGAAAAAAGGTAGTCAAAATTCTGTGCAAACTTTCAGAATTCATGTGTCTTCAATGCATTGTAGCAAAAATGGATCTATTTGTTATTTCATGTTATAGTAAGGTCTATATATGTGTGTGTGTATGTGTGTATAAAAGCATGATTATAATTACTCATGAAATGGTTGTAATAAAAATTCCTTCAGATGAGGCTTGAGATATTGCTTTAATAAAAGTCACTAATTGAAAGTAGTTTCCGAATTCTTGACTTTAAAATCAGTTTTAGTTGGCCAACTGCCTAAAAACTAGAACCCACACACTGTCTTATATGTTGAGTATACATTACATGGTACCTTGTTAATCAATTCTCAAAGTTAGCATCCATAAGAATGGATTAAAATTAGAAATTAATAAACTTTCAACAATTTCAAAACTGAATCAGAAAAATAATCATTCAGACCAAACATATCATTTTTTGTTTCGAGTGAGACAAGAACAGGCCATTTGGGCTTTTTTTTTTTTTTAAAAAAAAAAAAAGAAAAAAAACAGGCCATTAGGGCCGATCTTGTATTTTCCCATTGTCTTCTTGGTAAACAAACAACCTTGATGGAGGTTAATACATAAAATTGATCACTTTGTTGTCTAGTAAGGCCCAACATTACCTTTCAAACACAATCTAAGTGCTAGGAGACAATCCAAGATCCTTTCTAATCACAAACACCTAACAAATTAAAAAACCTCCCCATTGCTCCTTTATTTTCCTTCCTCTTGTTGGTATAAAAAAATATGATTATGAGTTAATTCCCTAGATTGATTATCTTTTCAATGCCACATGAAACATTGTAACAACTAAATAAATCAATTCCCAAATTCTTTTTTTTACTCTATCAAAAAAGGCGCAATAATATAATTTAAAATTAAAGATGACAATATACTTCAAGGTTTGATTAAGAACAGATATTAGAGTGCTCATGAAGTCCATAATTTATTCTTGTTTTGTATTACCTAAAACACACCAAATTAAAAACCAGTCAATCCAACACACCATAATCAGCTAAACATTGAATCATTTGTTGCTATTCATGCTGTCTCTCAAATGGGTACTAGGATTTGAAAAACACACACACACACACACACACACACACACACATATTTTAACTCTCCATTCTCATTATTATAAAATCACACAAATAGAAGCATTTGGTTGCTGCAAATATAGTTTGTGAACATCAAGTGTTTGTTGCTTTTATACACACATACACACGCACACGATATTTGGATGGAGAACAAGCCTAGCATCTCTGCAATTCAAATAAGCAGTGTAAAGCATATCTGGGGAATAGATGGTACCTGTTTTACGCTGTTGACAGGCCCAGCTTAAGACATGAACTTTTAAATTCCATGAGTGCAGAATGAGCTGAAATGATGGCAGCTTTCAGAATACTAAACAGTGCAAGGAAATATATATATATATTCTGCAAATTTCAAGCACAAGGAACCAAATTGTTCAGGACCTGTATTTTTTTTCTTTTTCTTTTTCAGATCTTCCGTTTTGTGGGTGAAATAGTTGTTTTCTAGTGGGTAGAAATCATATACAATATATATATACTAAGTTGTTTTCTAGTGTGAACCCCTTTACTTTTCCATCTTTCATTAATGAAGGTGACATTATATAGTAAGTTGCCGATCATTTTTTTTAAAAAAAAATAATAAGAAATGTATTTCTCTTGTAATTATGTTTGTAGAATTTCTTTAAGGTAAAAGGTTGTCAGTGCTTCTGAATCTTAATTGTTGACAATTATTAGGGAAAAATTATATATATATATATATATATATATATTGTAGGGTTCAATTATATATATTTAGCTTTTTGTTTATAATTGATATATATTATTTTTTTTGTGTATGTTTAGGCAGTTACATGGATAAGTCTTGGATTCATCATCACACTAGGGGTAGTGTAAAGTATTTTGATGGCATACACGACTTCATTGATGTGGCTAGGCATCATGCAGAAGTAGACGGTAGGTCCCGATGTCCATGTCGTTGTTGCAAAAATAAGACTTATCGACAAATTGAAGAAGTTAAGCAGCATCTCTTGAGTTATGGGATGGACAAGGGGTATACCAATTGGATATATCATGGGGAGGATCATCAAAGCAACACTAATGTTAATATTGATGCTAATGTTAGTGGGGAAAATGTCCACGATGAAGATGGAAATGTAGATAATGTGTTTGAATTGTTGGATAACATACAAATGGGAAACTTCACTAATACACAACAACAAGAAGATTTCCCTAAAGTTGATGTTGGAGGAGGAAGCTTTGATAGATTGTTAAATGATGCACAATGTGAATTATGGCCAGGTTGTAAAAAATACTTTAAGTTGTCAGCGATATTAAAGTTGTTCTATGTGAAGGTTACAAGCCAAATGAGCAACAAATCATTTGACATGATGCTTGATGCATTTAAGAATATGCTTCCCGACGACAATGTGTTACCAAAGTCTCATTACGAGACTAAAAGCTTGTTACGAGACTTGGGTCTCAGATATGATTGTATACATGCATGTAAACATGATTGTGTTCTATTTTGGAAGGAGAATGTAGGTAAAGAAAATTTTCCACAGTGTGGTGAACTGAGGTATAAACCTCACGAAGGTAAGGGTAAGAAAATCCCTCAAAAGGTTATCCGGCACTTCCCTTTGAAATCGAGACTTCAACGGTTGTTTATGTTAAAGGATACAGCCTTAGACATGCGGTGGCATAAGGAGAAACATGTGAAGGAGACAAATGAGTTAAGACATCCAGCTGACTCAAAAGCTTGGGAGGATTTTGATAGTAAGCATAATTGGTTTGCTGCTGATCTTCGTAATGTTTGTGTTGGATTAGCAACTGATGGATTCAATCCATTTGGTAACATGAGCAATGCGTATAGTATGTGGCCTGTGATGATTGTTCCTTACAATTTGCCACCTTGGATGTGTATGAAGGAGCCATATATATTTATGTCGTTGCTTATTCCTGGTCCAACATCGCCTGGTAATGATATTGATGTGTACATGCAACCTTTGGTTGAAGAGTTAAAAGAATTGTGGCGGGATAGTGTGATGACGTATGACGCCTACAGTAAATGTAACTTTAAAATGTATGCGGCAATGATTTGGACCATTAGTGATTTTCCCGCTTATGCGATGGTATCTGGATAGATGACAAAGGGTTATATAGTATGTCCAAATTGTAACAAAGAAACATGTTCTTGTTATTTGGAACACGGATGTAAGATATGTTACTTGGGAAGTTGTATGTTTTTATCGTTAGATCACATTTTCAGAAAACATCACAAGCAATTTAATGGCAAAAGTGAAGACAAAGGGCCACCAAAGCAGTTGACAGGTGATGATATTCTGGAACAACTTAACCTCATACCCGAGGTTAGTTTCGGAAAGGGACCAAATAAAAAGAAGCGAACTCGTGAGGAATTTGAACTTAACTGGACGAAGAAGAGTATTTTTTTTGAACTACCTTATATGTATATAGAGAAAAATATATGCGATAGTGTGTTGGGGACATTATTGGACATTGAAGGGAAAACTAAGGACACGTTCAAAAGTCGGTTGGATTTAGAAGCAATGGGGATTAGAAAAGAACTCCACCTGAGGCGTAATGGTGAAAAATTTGAGATGCCACAAGCGCGCTACACATTGTCAAAGAATGATAAAAGGCAACTATGTGAATGGCTAAAATCGGTTAAGTTTCCAGATGGCTATGCATCGAACATAAGTCGGTGTGTGAATGTTAATAATTGTAAGATATCTGGATTGAAAAGTCATGATTCACATGTTCTCTTACAACGTCTCCTCCCTATTGCTATACGAGGATTCTTAAATTCAGATAT
This sequence comes from Cornus florida, assembly GCF_030987335.1. Lineage (NCBI taxonomy): Eukaryota > Viridiplantae > Streptophyta > Magnoliopsida > Cornales > Cornaceae > Cornus > Cornus florida. Next base: position 6,283,708 of record NW_026775577.1, on the reverse strand, counting down.
TTGTAACACAATAGTTGAGCTTGGTTTATTCTTCAAAGAATTGTATTGTCGAACTGTTAAAGTGGATGTCTTAGAGGCAATGGAAAGGGACATTGCTGTTATACTAAGCAAGTTAGAGATGATGTTTCTCCATCATTTTTTGACATTATAGTGCACTTGGCTTTGCATTTGCCGCGTGAAGCCATCATCGCAGGCCCTGCACAATATCGATGGATGTACCCGATTGAAAGGTGCTGTACATTTTTAGTAAACCAACATTCCTCTTTTTTTTTTTTTTTTTTTTTTTTTTTTGGGACAAGTTTTATCAGTTTGTTATTAAATATTATTGGTTTGATTAACAGGTATGTAGATTTTTGCATACTTTCAAATTGTACGTCCATAACAAAGCACGTCCGGAAGGGTCCATTGCGGAAGCTTAGTGGACGATGAATGCATCACATTTTGTTCAAAATTTTTTGGAGGGATTGAGACAAGGTTCAATAGAGAAGAAAGAAATAGTGAGGGGAACTACAACAATAATTGGTCCACTTTTTATGATCTAAAGTAAGTGGTTTAACCGATAGGGGCACAAAGTTTGGATATATTGCCCCGTGCGGACATAGAGATGGCCCGATTGTACGTGTTACAAAATTGTGAAGATGTTTTGTCATATGAAGAGTAAGTAGCTCATTGCATGTCATATCTTGTCAGTTTCTATGAATATATAGTTTATTTCTCAATACATGTAAACAATTGTATCTTTAACATCATGTAATTGTTTAGAAAACACAAGGTAGAACTTGAGAAAGAAAATCCGCGCCATGTTCCTCAAAGACATGCTAAAGAATATTCGAGCTGGTTCGAAACAAAAGTAAGTCCATTATGCACCTATTGTACTTAATTAAATAAAATTCTTTAATTTAATTAAAATGAACTATCATTCATTTATTTAACACTACAATTTTTTTAATAGATAAAGGAAATGCGTCATCATCAAAAGGAAACAACTTGTGATGATCTTTATTCATTAGCGTGTGGACCTCAAAGTCTAGTAAGTTAATATTCTACATGTATTGTAAATGGGATTAGGTTCCATACTAAGGAAAGGGAGCAAAATCGACGAACACAGCATAGTGGCGTGTTAGTGAAAGGAGAAGACCAAGATTACTATAGTGTCCTAACAGATATCATTGAGTTAAGATATCCTCTAGGTAGAAAAATTTTTCTTTTCAAATGTGATTGGTTTGATGTTAGGATTGGTACCGGTGTACATAAAGATACCTATTTCACAAGTGTAAATGTAGCCAGTAGAGCGTACAAAAATCAGCCATTTGTGTTAGCAAATCAAGCATCACAATGCTTCTATGTCAAAGATAACAAATTACAAGGGACGTGGGAGGTAGTTCAAGATATAACAAGTAGAAGCTCGTTTGATGTACCTGAAAAAGAGGGTGAAACAGGAGTACATAATGAAATGCTCAACACTGCAGCGTACCAAGAGAACGAACCAAGCATCGTGGATGGAGTTGTAGAAGCGGACTTGGACATGGATCCATTCCCTTTGAACAGGGACGATTTGGAGGGTGAAACTGTTGATGCTAAAATGATTCAAAAATGTAGGGGTGAAGCAGCCATTAATGACGACTTTTGGGATGTTGAGAATGATGATGGAAATGACATTCAATATAGTTCAGATGAGGAACCAGAATTAATGTCTGAAGATGATATTGATTTGGATGATATGTGAAGCTTTGTATTCTTGAGCATGTATCTCATTTTATGGTTTTATGAATTATATTACTGAGCTTTATCTTTTGAGTTACTTTTTGTTTAAATTTCTCTTTAAGTATTGATTTTGTGCTTCATTAATTTGCATCTTTGATTTGGTTAACCAAATTAATTGTTATATTTGAGCATTTACTTATTTTTTTGGTTTTATGATTAATATTTAATGTGATTTATTCAGTTATATTACTAGTCTTTATTTATTGACTTCCTTCAGGTTTATTAGCCTCTAATTATTGAATTTTTTATTCAATGCAATTATGTAAATATGAAATGATGACTCTAAATATATTCTGTATATGCTTGTTTATTTTGATTTAATTTCACTTGATTCTTCATATCAGCTTGTAAACTAAATTATGGACACCTCCGAGGATCCAATGCGTAGAGTTTTAAGGTCCCGCAGGGCTGAAACTGAGCGACCATTTACAAGTTCACCTCCTATACAATTGAGTGGATTAGGTGATGATAGGAATTCAACAAATGAAAGAATAGAAGGTGATGGTAGTAATGAGCAGATGGGGCCACAACCAAGAGGAGGTAATTATGATTCATTATTAATTAACCATAAGCTCTTTTGTAAAATGCCTACGTTTTAATTAAGATGATGAATTTTTTTTCAGGTCCGATACGAAAAGGGCGTGGAAGAGCAAAAAATGAAGCCTTGCACAAAATTAAAGAAAACAACTGTCCGGTTCCAGTAGAGTTTGGAGAGGGTTATATTAAACCTGTTGGTTTAAATAACAAATTATGGACAGCTGAGGTTGGCATTAATACACGAGATACTGAAGCCCTTTTAAAGTATAAAACGTGGAGGGATGTTCCAGATTTTGAGAAAGAGGTCTGCTATGAGCATTTGAAGGTAATGATAACCATCATTTAATGTTTGTTTTGTTAAAAATAAATCAGAGGTTGCTGGTCTAATTGGTTACAAATTGTAGCTTACATTAATTTTACATTATAAAAGAGGTCTTTGGAGTTGATGCATATGCGAATGACATTGATTTTAAGCGAGTAAACAAGGGAATTTCCAGTGCGTTGAGGAATTATAGATATAAATTGAAGTGTCATTTTGAGGAGCATCTTCCTATTGAGAATGCACGCCGCCATCCTTACAATGGTATTGGTAATGCTGTTTGGCAAAAGTTGTGTGATAATTGGATATCACCAAAATTTCAGGTTCAATTTCTTAACTTCTTGTTTTTTTATTATTTAATATAATAACTTCATTCACTAGTTATTTGGGTTTCCTAACTTGTAATATTGTTTGAATTACTACCTAGGAAATAAGTGAAAAAAACAAAGAAAATCGTTCCAAGAATGAGGTTCCACATTATTCTGGATCGATGTCCTTCGTCAGACGTTACGATGCTTATGTACGTAATATATGAAACAATAATTATAAATTTTTTATTTTATATTCTACATTCTAAACCATAAATTTGTCTAATGGTCACTATTACTTTGTATTGTAGGTCAAACTCAAAGAAAGGCAGAGCCAAGAAGATGAAGATGGTGAAAGGGATGAGGATCCTGCCATTCGCTTGTACAAGGACACACATTTTAAGGAACAAGGTGGATGGGCACACGAGAAAGCTAAGAGGAATTTATTAAGTTAACTATAAGCTAGTATGTTGGATTATGAAATTTGGATCTCATAATATTTTGTGGTTAATTGGAGGTCATATGCCTTTAAGTGACCATTTTTGCGGTTTATAGGGGGTCACATGCCTTTAAGTGACCATTCTTGATTTTCTGTGCACAAATGGAGGTGGGTAATTGTTGCGGATGAAGTGTGGTTTTCATTCATTGTATTTCATGTTTAAAAAATAAAAAAAAAGTATAATGGGAATAATTTGTTGAAATGTTGGGGCCATGTGACAAAGAGGGTTCACATTGAGAGAAGTTAAAAGTTGTGTTAATGTGATGGGGAGATCATTAAAGAGAGCCCTTTATTTCTAGATTACAACTGTGCTTGAAGGACTTTCTTAAGGTCACACCCACATGGTCAGTAGTTGTGTTTAACAGGAAATGGTAATTTTGTTGTGATTACTTGCCTTAAAGACAAGTTATTATTGCTTCCGGAAGTTAAAAATTGTGTAGGTGTGTTGCTGAAATTTACATCTAAATGAATCTTTCAAGGAAAAAAATATTATTAGAAATTTTAAATACAAATCCATTGAAGCAATATAATTAACTTAGCAAGTGAAATAACCTTAGTTTTCTTAAATCAATTTGGTTGACTACGGAAACAGTTAAGCAGAAACTCATCCATTATACTGAAACAGTTGAAATATATTGAAATGAACTGAAATATTTCATCCAATAACCATTTTTCTTTTCAAAATAAGATGAGAGTGAAGTATCAAAACCTAAAATTGCAAGTCTCTTCATGTATATATTATATAGTATGTTTCATAGTCCCTATCATTTCATGATGCTTGAAAATTATACTTGTTTTTTACTAGTAAATTCTTGTTCTTCATTATGTTGATATTTAGGTCATATTTTGTAGTATTTATTCATGTGTCTTCGTATAGATAAGATGGATTTGTAGGCTTTAAGCATATTCAATTAACCCAAAACACACAGTCCACACACATTTTTTAGTACATTATTAAATCTTCGGAAATATCTCGTAAACGTGGCTGAAAATGAATTTTGTTATTATATGAGGCTATTAACACGTGGAAATTTCATTAGTTCCTAGAATATATTTTTTTTTCTTCCCTTATTTGGCTGTTAATAACACTGGCTTACATGTTTTAACAACCTTTTGTTCTTATGGTTTGCATTGATTAATGTACGGAGTGATACCAATGCATATGACCCAGGCTGGGATGTGGTTCATAAAGGCATAACCCCCTAGTTATGTAACCCTTTAAACTAAGCATTTTATCCATATTCAAATGAGCCTAAATTATTTTATGTGATAATTATCTACTTCTGTAAATATAAATTGATGTCTTTGTTTAGCTTACCTACCATAAAATGAAAAAAATAATAAATTAGTCAATGAAGTTTTCCTTCTAAAGCAGTCTAGATATAACTTAAGAAAATGATGACCAAATAATATGAAATTTGAAATATGAAATATAGTCCAGTAAGAAAGAAGATGTGTATGTGCATCGGCATTTGTAACATTATCAAGTCCTTGTGAATTTATATTTTTGACTACGGAAATGTGGACTTGATAAATGCATATGTTGTAGCAGGGAGGTATTTTTTTAAGTCACCTGTCTACACAATTAAATTAACGTAATGATCCTTTTTAGAGTTATGAATCAATCGTGTTATAGCATTGAACTTGCGCGTGCACACACACACACACACACACACACACACACACACACACACACACACACACACACACATATATATATATATATATATATATATATATATATATATTGTAAATAACTTTCATATGCAATCTAAGTAGATGGATTAAAGCTAAGTATTCAGAATTTAAACCAATCAAAAGTCATAGTGATGCTAATCTGTCGTGCTTATGTGAGAGTCACAGTGATTACACACTCTTGAAGTCATACAACTGATACTGATAGGGTAAACATGCTCTAAATCAAACAAGAAGATTCATGCTGCTCTTGAGATTATGCTATTAAGAATCTTGCTTCCATAAGAGTTGACTTTGACAAAATAGAAATTATAATTTGTTCTCTGAATTCATAATTAGGACTTTTAATCTCCACACCAGTTTAGATAAAGAAAAAAAATGACATGAGAACTTCTTCCTTTCATTTGTAGTTGACAATATAGTTTGTCATTGCAGTGTACTCATCCTCATCCTTCCATTATCTGTATAAGCATTTTTTTTTTCTCTCTATTGAGATTAATATTCTACCTTGCACATGATTTATTCCTATGCCATATTCTTTCAATTTGATAGCAAACTTAAATATTTTGCAGAATGTAATGAAAGAAAAGGCTGCACAAAATTCTCAAAATTCTGATAGTACGAGTCCAACCATAAATGATATTGAGCTAGTGCAAAACCAACTAGGCATAAGGAAGGGATATTGTCGTGGATTCGGACATGGTTTCATGGCTCCAAAGCGTCAACGTGCCTCCTCATCATGTGACGAGACTTCTAGGAAAAGGGCCGATATTGCTGAGGAAAGAAATGTACAAATGGCGGAAAAGATGGATAAACTTGAGAAGATGCTTGAGCAGTTGTAGCAACAGCCGCCACCATGGTTCCTCTAATATCAGCAGCAGCTGCAGTAAACCGCACCAAACTGGCATCAACAGCCTTCACCACCTCCAGCAGACTCTCATTTTCAGCAGCTGCCACCCACAAGGTGGCAATATCAGCAGCCGCCAGCAACATGGTGGCACCAACAAGCACCATCACAACCACCAACAGAATGAATAATGGATCTTGAAGGGGATGGAACAATTTTTTGTGCTACCAGATGGTTTTAGTTTTTGTTTATAAAACTGGTTAGCAGTTTTTGTTTTTGTTTAGAAAACTAGAAATTTTATGGATCTTGAATATGTATTGTGGATTTATTTTGTTTGATGGCTAGTAATATCTTTTTGAATGTTATTATGGATCCATTTTGTTTATGTTTTACATGTATTCAGAATGGTTAAACCCACAAATCAAGCATAAATAAAAAAAATAAAAAAAAAAGTATTAGGGACTGTCTACCCGTCCCTAATACAATAATTATAATTAAAAAAACATGTGCTAGGGACAGTCCATCCGTCCCTAATACAATAATTATAATTAAAAATAATGTATTAGGGACGGTCTGTCCGTCCCTAATACTATATGTATTGGGGACAGTCCTCGAAACTGTCCCTAATTCATATCTTATTAGGGACAGTTTATACCGTCCTAATAAGTTTCAGGGACGGTGTTATTAGGGACAGTGCATACCGTCCCTAAAAGTCAAAGTATTTGTCACGGGTCAAACTTGACCGTTCCTAAAGCTCTTTTGTCACGCTACTTTTAGTCACGAACAAATTTGACTTTTAGGGATAGATTTCGAGCTTTTAGGGACAGTTTCGACTGTCCCTAAAACCCTAATTTCTTGTAGTGTAGGTCTTTGTTCAATCCTTTTGATAAAAATAGATGATGTTCTTACATAGATATATATATAGAGGCACATGGATTTTTACCAAAAGAATTGAGTAATATCTATAACACTTCTTTAGCATGGTAGAACTTTAATTCCTGCCTCCTCTTGAAATCTTTGATCCAAGCTTCTTTATGAAATCCCTTGCCTTCAAAATTTACCCCTATGTTCTCTTTCAAGATATGTCTCTAAGTAATTGTTTGTGGGAACTAAGAATCGTACAAATGAACAGATAATTGGTAGTGGTAATAGATATTGAAAGTGTATATATAAGTTGGGTTATAAGACACTTTCTCTCTTACCTTTGTTACGTGTATGTATATGTAGGGCTATGAGATACTTTCTCTCTTACTTTTGTTTCAATTGCCTTAAGATATCTGTACAACATATTCTTTATAAAGTGGCCTTTTAGAGTGTACATAACAATATTCCTACAACTAACTAGGAATTGTTGTATAATACTTAGCACTTGGAGTGCCCATTTCAACCACTAGATAGTATTTGTTTTTCTCCTCATCTCATTGTCTTTAATACATAGAAATGATCCTTTGATCAATTCACTTTCTTCATACTAATAATTGACCCAATTCTATTATCCCATTTATAAATCAAATACCACTATATAGAATTAATTGCTCTCCATTTAGAATAATAACTTTCACGAAGTCAATTTGTCTAATGAGCCCTGCTTAATTTATCTATTGGATAAATATAACCATCAAACCAATTGTTTAATTAATTCATTTATTTTGCTAGACCACGTTAAGCATTTATTTAATAAAATAACTATTTTAATAAATAAATATATACAAAAATCTTATTATTAAAAACCCTCGAACTTTCGTGATCAAATTAATCAAGTCAAAATAAAGACAATAGCACTGATGCAAATCTTAAAAAGGAATTTTCGAATTCCACTTCTCCTCCCGGGATCAATGTTAGCTAATTCTTGCTGAAGGACCATGGTTCTTATCCAATAAACCAATTATTCTTAACCTTTGGGAGCCAAACTTCAAAAAATCTCAGCACTTATCCTTACCACTTTGGATCAAGCTTCATGGTCTTCCACTTCAGTAGTGGATAGGGTTGGATTAAGCTACATCATAAGCAGCATTGGTCAGTCTCTCTTTGCTGATGAGATCACTAAACACAAGCACAAAACCAGGTATGCCAAAGTTTGTATCAATGCTAAGACCTCTGATGATTTTCCATCCACACTTAAACTTCACATGAGCAATGGGAAAGTTGAAAATATCATTGTTAAGTATATAATTGTCCAGTAATATGTTACTCATGTATGAATTTTGGCCATGCTTCCAAAACCTGCTACTCCTCAACTAAAGAAACACCAAACTCTACCAATGAATGGCAAATGATACCCTTAAAGAAATCCAACAAATACCCTTCTCCCATAACAAAATCCACCTCCCCATTATCCGAATTGCCAAATCATACTGGATAAAATGTTATTACCCGTTACTTTAAACCCAATAAGAACTTCACCATTGATCTTGGCCTTTATAAGCCTGCAAATATGGATATCATGGAGCCAACTGAAACAGCCTCACAACCTACCCCCCTACCAAATTAAACTGTCAAATCTTAACTTACCACATTCATCCTGTTGAACTAGAAAGTTCATTATCAGAGATTGAATCAACAAAAAGTCTACAAATAGATCTTAACAAGGTCAAGCCCAAGATTGGAAGTAGAGGAAAGGGGAAAAAGAAAATTCCACTCAAGAAACCTGCTGGAACTCAAAGAGAGAGTCTTCTTCCCAATGGCAGCTTCTTCAATACCATTCAATGGTATCATTAGCTGTATGAAATATAAGGGGTCTTAATGATCCCTTAAAACAAGTAGAAGTAGAGAAACTTCTTATTGAAAATGGGGTGGACATAGCTGCTATCATAGAGACTAAAGTGCAGTCAGTTAACATTGATGCTGTGCACAAGGCTATTGTAAGGAATTGAAATCTAGAACACAACCACCAACACTCTCTCCTTGGCAGAATTTAGGTCTTTTGGAACTCTAATTCAGTCCAACTTCAGGTTCTACAAAGCACCAATCAAGCCATTCACTGTTTCATCTCAATCCTGAGCTGCAGAACCACATTCAATGCATCCTTTACTTATGGGGCTAATAATGCTGCAAATAGATTATCTCTTTGGAAAGATATTGAAAGTCACTCATCTTTACTCTCATCCTCTCCATGGATTCTTGGAGGGGATTTTAATGTCATTAAATCAGCTGCAGAGTGCTTTGGGGGTTTTAAGAACACCACAAGGGCAATGTTCGAATTCAGGGATTGTCTTCACAATGCTAACTTGGAGGATTTTAACTTCCCAGGGTTCTTTCACTCTTGGACAAACAAGAGCTCAGGCGTAGCCAATATATCCAAGAAATTGGATAGGGTATTGATTAATAATTCTTGGAATCAAACTTTTCCCTTATCTCATTGCAATTTCCTTCCACCTAGCATCTCAGACCACTGTCCAATGATAATCAAGTTAGGCAACCCTAAACCAATGAAGAAAATCCCATTCAGATTTTTCAATTGTTAGCCAGTAATGATGATTTCCTACAATTGGTTCATTCCATTTGGAGCAAGTAAGTTAAAGGCTTTACTATGTTTCAAATTATCACTAAGCTCAAAAGCCTTAAGCAGCCTCTCAAGAAGGCTTTTTCTAAAAATTTTGAAGCTTTTAAAGTAGATGTTCGAGTTGCTGAGGATCTTCTCACAACTTGTTAGCTTGCACTTGACTCCAAACTTGATGACAATGACCTCAGAGTTCAAGAGAAGCAACTAATCTCCAATTACACCAAGTTATGTGCTGCTGAGGAGTAATCCTATAGACAAAAATCAAGAATCTAGTGGCTTAAATCTTGTGACTCTAACTCATCTTTTTTCTATAAGTCAATTGCTGCAAGAAACTGTTGACACCCTTTTTGGTAAATTTTGTGGGCAGTGACTAGGAGGTGACATGACAATAAGCTTGAACTGAAATGGAATATTTGGCAAATACATGGGCATTGACGAGGCAATAGTTTGAATTGAAATAAGGTTATTTTTTTAGGTGGATTCAAATTGCATACAAAAGTGGAAGACATATTTGAATTAAATACTGGATATGGATAGTATATTCAGTATTTATCTTTCAGTATATCTCAGTTACATAGTTATGGGTTATCTCTAGGATTAATATATTTTGAATTTATAGTTAGTTATGTGATGCAGTTGTAATGTAATTAGGATACTTGTTTATAGGTGTTTGTTTTACGAATTATTCTATAAATAAACAAAGAGGCATGCTGAAATCGTGGTCCATCACCCTCAGAATATTTAATTTATTTGTTTGCTTTCTCAAGCTTTTTCCTAAAATAACATCCCTGTTATTTCTCTCTCTCCCTCTCTCTTGTTCTATCTCTCTCCCTCTAAATCTTTTTCTCTTTCTCTCTTTCTCTATTCTTTCTATATCTATTTTCCTCCCCTTTCTATTCGCTTGAAAGTTACTGTAAGTTATTCATTGAAAAGTCCTTTTAACTAAGGTAATTAGAACTCATTAAGGAGTATTTTTGTTCTCTTTCTCCTATAATCGCTTGAAAGTCAATTTCTCAAAGAGACTACAAATTGACAATCAACAGTTGAACCATATAGTTGGTTTTGGCACGCCCGTTTTTCATCAACTTAACATCGGCTCCAGTCGGCCGGTTTTAGCGTTAATATTCATGGCACGCCCGATGGGACCCACTAAGTGAGTGATTTATAGTAAAAAATATGCATTCGGCTTCTCAACCAACATATAAATATTCTAATCAGTCAAATCAGCCAATGTACAAGTATGCTAATCAGCCATATAGTTGGCCAGACGATTATCGGCATGTTCCAATAGTTAATTATCGGCAGACGCCAACAGCTGCCGATTATCGGCATGTTCCAACAGTCACCGATTATCGGCAAGTTTTATTGGCTGATTATCAGCATATTCCAACAGTCGATTATCAGTAGACACCAACATTCAATTATCGGCAGACGCCAACAATCGCTGATTTTTGGTAAGTTTCAGCATCAGATTATCGGCAAGTTTTAGCAGCCGATTATCTACAAGAAAGTTGGCCAGAATGTAAACAGAGGATGAAAATACTAATGGCTCAAATACGGGAAGAGCCAATAGTCACTGATTATCGGCAAGTTTCAGCATCAGAATATTGGCAAGTTTCAGCAGCCGATTATCGGCAGACATCAGCAACCGATTATCGGCAAGTGGTAAATTTTACCCCCGTATCACAATCTTCGGTACTTGGGGGGTAGCCGATGGCTAATCAGCAAGAAAGTTGGCTAGAATTTAAGCAGAGGATGAAAACACTAATGGCACAAATACAACGCCCACTAGTTATGCCGATTCCCCCTAAAAAAATAACAAGAAATGGGGGAGATTGATCAGGAAATTAAAGAATTGATGACTCAGCTTATCCAGGCCGAGGTAGCTCAAGGGCATAGATGTCCTCGGCCCGTGTACAGGAAACCTTATCTTGACCAGGTGATGAATCAGCATGTTACCCCTGTATCACAACCTCTCTTATATGAAGGGCTACCGATAACCAGTACCAAAATTGGCAAGGCCTATCGATCTCGGCAGTAAATTTTATCAGAAAATCGACAACAATGTTTGCCAGAATATTATCAGTTACTGACTGCCGATTATCGGTAAGTTCCAGCAACTGATTATTGGCAGGCGGTAAATCAGTCATAACAGATGACTTATCATCAACAAAGTTAGAAAATTTATCAACCTGTTACTGATGAATGGAAGGGTATAAATCGGCTGAAAGCAAAGCGACCTATGTACCAGAATTCTTTGCCGATTGTGACATCTAATAATCGGCAAAAACAATCATCAGTTGAAAGAATTCTTTTAACTCGCTATTCTCAACCCAACTTCAAAAAAAGAAGAAAAAGAATAGCCGATGTTAATTTCAAAAGAGTACTTAAAAATCGGTTGAGAAAATCGGCTGAGGCAAAATCGGCAAGGGTACTTAGAAATCGGTTCAGAGAATCCGCTGAAAGAAATTCGGCTAAAAAATTAGCGGCTGTCGAGGGGCATGTGATTGCAAACCCCCAACAAGAGTTAGTCGATCTATATGCTCCATTTTAGCCTGTCGATTATAGTAAGGTCATGTTTGCCGATCAGTGGACTTTTTGGCATGATGCAGTCCTGCCGATTGAATCGAATGTAAAATCGGCAAAGGTTATTCTATAACATATCTCAACTTATGCCGATTATAGTGAGGTCATGCTTGCCGATCAATGGAATTTCGGGCATGATATAGTCCTGTTGATGGAGCTGAATGTGAAATCGGCAGAAAGGAAATCAGTTAAGAAAACTCTGTCCTGGCAAAATGTCATAGAGATAGTAGGTAGATCGGCTAGAATGACGCTTCACAACAATTTAATCCCTGCCGATCATGATCATGATTTGCTAATGGAGTTAGAAAATGCATGGGGGGCAAGTCCTTCCTGGGTTTATAGGCAGGCGATATTGGCAAACTTTACAAGAATGTAGGAAGAAGCCTAAATTGGCAGATTTGGCTAATATAAAATAAAGATCATCATAGAGGTGATTCAGAAGAAATAAAATTTTGGAGCTTGTTGATTTGCAATCTGATTTCAAGTGACTAGCGCAGTCTTTATTCAAAATTTCCTTCTAATGTACTTTAAATTTTAAATATCTTATCGGCTTAGGCGGCCGACAGATGATAAAATATTTAAAATTGGGGGGCATTGTTGACACCCTTTTTGGTAAATTTTGTGGGCAGTGACTAGGAGGTGACATGATAGTAAGCTTGAACTGAAATGGAATATTTGGCAAATACATGGGCATGGATGCGGCAATAGTTTGAATTGAAATAAGGTTATATTTTTAGGTGGATTCAAATTGCATACAAAAGTGGAAAACATATTTGAATTAACTACTGGATATGGATAGTATATTCAGTATTTATCTTTCAGTGGATCTCAGTTACATAGCTATGGGTTATCTCTAGGATTAATATATTTTGAATTTATACTTAGTTATGTGATAGAGTTGTAATTTAATTAGGATGCTTGTTTATAGGTATTTGTTTTACGAATTATTCTATAAATAAACAAAGATGCATGCTGAAATTGTGGTCCAGCACCCTCAGAATCTTTAATTTATTTATTTGCTTTCTCAAGCTATTTCCCAAAATAACATCCTTACTATTTCTCTCTCTCCCTCTATCTTTTATTCTCGTTCTATCTCTCTCCCTCTAAATCTTTTTCTCTCTCCCTCTTTCTCTCTCTCTCTCTATTATTTTTATATCTATTTTCCTCCCCTTTCTATTTTCTTGAAAGTTACTATAAGTTATTCATTGAAAAGTCTTTTTAACTAAGGCAATTAGAACTCATTAAGGAGTATTTTTATTCTCTTTCTCCTATAATCGCCTGAAAGTCAATTTCTCAAAAAGACTGCAAGTTGACTATCCACAATTAAACCATATAGTTTGTTCAGGCACACCCGTTTTTCATCAATTTAAGATCGGTTCCAGTCGGCCGGTTTTAGCGTCAACGGAAACAACAGGAACAAAATCCCATCTCTGCTATCCTCCAATGGTTCCATGTTGGACACTGAGTTTACCATCAAAGCTAAAATCATCAATCACTACACAATGGCATTGGGATCAAATCCACATCTTTATCCAGGTATTGACCATCTCTCACCATTCTTACAACCTGTTTTACCATCACACTTTCATCCATCTCTATGCTCTATACCTTCAGATGATGAGATTAAACAGTGTATGTTCTCACTGAATAATGATAAGGCCCTAGGGCCTGATGGTTTTAATGCTTTCTTTTATAAGAAAGCTTGGCCAATCATTGGACAAGATGTCACTAGGGGCATTAAGCAGGTCTTTATAAATGGGAAACTTCTCAAGGAGGTTAATACTTCCTACATTGTATTAGCCCCAAAAGTTTCCACCCCATCAAACCTCAATGATTTTAGGCCCATTTTATGCTGCTCCACACTCTGCAAATGTATCTCCACTCTGCTTGCAAACAGGCTTAAACCTACTTTCCTTCACATTGTTGGACCTGCACAGTCAGCTTTCATTCATGACAGAAGCATAGATGACTCTATTATTCTTGCATAAGAGCTTCTCAATGGCTATCATAAGTCAACCTCTTCACCAAGATGTGCTATCAAATTAGATATCAAAAAAGCCTTTGACACAGTTTGTTGGGATTACCTATTTGATTCTTTAAAGCTTCTAGGTTTCCCTCATGTGTTCTTAGGCTGGATTATAACTTGTGTATCTACAGCTTCCTTCAGTATCTTAATTAATGGGGAACTTTGTGGTCATCTTAGAAGTGTCAAGGGCTTAAGGCAGGGTGATCCTCTCTCTCCCTTCCTTTTCATAATTGTTATGCAAGGCTTCACCTCAATTGTTGGCAAATTCATTGCTGAAAGTTCCTTCAAGCACCATTGGAGATACAAAGAGTTAGGGTTGTCTCACTTAATTTTTGTAGATGACCTAATACTGTTCTCTCATGCTAGTTTACCATCAGTTCAAACACTTAAAGGTGCCATGGACATGTTTTACTCTTTTTCTGGTCTTCAAGTTAATCAAAGCAAGAGTCAGGTTTTTCTATCAGGGGTAAGCACATAACTGGAATTTGACATCCTAGGATTGCTGGGAATTGAGAAAGGACTTCTTCCTATTAGGTACCTTGGTGTACCATTGATAACTAAGATGTCAAAATTAAGCAAATGATTGCAGAACCCTTGTAGATAGGATTACTTCAAGAATTGCTCATTAGACAAGTAAGCACCTTTCATTTGCTAAAAGAATCCAGCTCATCAGAGTAATTCTTTTCTCAACTCAAATGTATTGGAGCTCTAAGTTCATTATACCAATGAGTATTCTACATCAGCTAGAAAGCATATTTGGTGCCTTTTTGTGGTCTGGTCCAGATCTAAAAAGGACTGAAGCCAAAGTGGCTTGGGAAATATGTTGTATTCCCAAAAAAAGCTGGAGGTCTTGGTTTGCCAAACTTGCAAATTTGGAATGAAAGTGTAGTCATGAAGCATTTTTGGAACATTATATGTTCAAAGGATATGTTGTGGGTCAAATGGATCTATACATACCATTTTAAAGGCAGAAGTCTATGGGAGGACAAAGTGCCTTGACAATGTTCTTGGACTTGGAGGAGATTGCTTGGCCTTAGGGACTCAGTCAGGCCTCTTATCAACTTAGAAATTGGTGATGGAGTTTCATCTAATTTATGGTTTGACAAATGGTGTCAACATAGCCCTCTGCACCAGCACATTCTACCCCAACAGATTATTTCAGCTGGATTTGACAACATGACCAAAGTGAACACTTTCATCATCAACAACTCATAGTCCTTCCCACAAACCATTACAAACCTATTGCCATAACTACTAGACACCTTCTCACTGCCTAATCCTAAACCCCACTGCATTAACGAACACATCTGGATTCCAGCCAAGTTTAGCCATTTCTCCATTGCAAAAACCATGGATCACTTCAACCTGCAGTATCCTACTTTACCTTGGACTCATCTTGTCTGGTTTAAGCCATCCATTCTTAAACACTCCTTCACCCTATGGGTTGCAATTCAGCAGAAATTACATACTCTGAATAGAAGGTGTACAACACATATTAACTCCATAATGTGTGTTCTTTACAATGCAGAACCTGAATCTCATGACCACTTATTTTTCAGTTGTTCATTTGTTCAGCCTCTATGGAAATTTCTACAGGCTCGCTGTGGATTCTACATTCAGCCTACTTCTTGGACTCAGCTCATTGCTTGGGCATCTTTTCATTGGAAGGGAAATTCAGATCATTACAGCAACACAGTCTCAAAAATGGCATTAGCTTCCCTAGTCTATAACATCTGGATTGAGAGGAATATGAGAATCTTCAAGAAGAAATCTCGCAGTGCTAACTCTTTGCTCCACCTTACTTTAGAAGCAATTCGCACCAAAATTCTCTCATCAACAATTTCTGACACCTTCAATGCTAGAAGAGTTGCCGCTGAATGGGAGCTTCTAGAGTCAGTGATTTGACCTCCAAAGAAACCACCAGATCCTCGAAGATGAGTTGCATATAGCACTGTTGGAGTCACAATCCATGAGCTTAATGCAGTATTGAAGCTTGATCACACACATGTTGTTCAATTTGTTGGTCTTGGGCTTCTTGACTTAGGCTGGTTGTTCATCTGTAACAATGGTTTGTCTTTGGGATATTTGTCCTCTGGCTTGGTTGTTCTTCTTAGCAATGGGCTAACTATTGAACTTCACAGTAAACCCTCAATATTTTTAATAAATTAACTTTATCTTTCAAAAAAAAAAAAAAAAGTACTAGTCATTAATTAGACCCTACCGACCCCACCGAATAAATAAAAACAACTATAAAAAAAATACAAGAGTCTATACCTCTCATACTTCATAGTCATTCACCATGATCGTGATAAGGAGTAAATTGTTATGATGAGATTCACAATTTTCTTTCCTTATCCTAGATACGGTTCATATATTAAGAAAGAGTCCATCAATCCTTAGACAGACCATAAACCATTTCTGATAATGCAAATTTTCCAATTTATATTTCCTGAAGATGAAAGCCTCAAATGAACAACTCAATTCAAATACCGAATTGACTAATACATATCATTCACCAATTACATATAAAGCAATTTATAAACCACACATTAATACATGGGACAAAAAATTATCTTAAACAATTCTTAAAATTTGCTACAACTCCTGCAAAGTAGAATCAATAGTAAAAATTAGATGGGATGATATATTTACCGAAATAAAGAGATGGGAAAAAATCTTGAATTAGAGCCATATTGAACACATTATTCCCTTCGTGACATTCGTTTGCTCTCTTAACGGAAACTAAGCTCTTCTTGTAGATAAAAGTCTTAAGAGCATCGTGGATAAAAGTCCTAAGATCATCATGGTTTCCACGATTTTGAAAAACCTTCATTTCTTGGGTGTAACAATTGTATAAAACCAACTCCGACGTGTTAGTTTCTAGGAATACCTCACCATTTTTCCATAAACCAAGGGGCCTATCAACATCAAGAAGAGGTCCAATAGTTAATTCTTTGGTCCAGAACCTCTCCTCTTTCATCACCCATATGTCTAAGCATTTCTCAACATCTCGAAGATCCCAATGAATCAAAGTAATAGAATTGTTGTGCAAGACTATATCCCCATAATTATATTTGGTAAGTGGAGGCCCTGGTATATCTCCAAAAATCTCTTTATCCATGTCAAATGTAAGGATAGTTATAAGGTAATTGTAATCGGCCATCCAATAATAAAATCCATTCAAATATGTGTTTGATGAAGAATCATGAATACATCCATCCATATATGTGTTAGATGAAAGATCATGCACAATATTCGAGGGCAAATCAACTTTAAAAACTCTCCAAGAATCAGCATATAAGTTATATACTGCAACAACTCTACGAAGGTCATACTCTTCATCCCCATATTCCCAAATCCATACAACCTTGTAGTTGTTGGTGTTGGGATCCAATCCAAATCCTGCAAAATGTTTGAAGATGTAATAATCAGGTGGAAGGTCGGGTATTGGTATAATGAGGACCCTGAATTCTCTAATGGCAGGGTTCCACAAAACTATGCGATTACAATCCCAAAGACCGATTATGCCATGGAAGATACCAAGAATGCCTGGTTGATTGGGCATTTGAAGATCACCGAGATTGTGATAATCAACCCATGAGTTAGCAAGCGTTTCATCTGGGAACAAGGCGAAAGTATATTTTTCCGTGCTATAATCGTAATGTTGAACAAAGAGATGATCAATGTTGCTAGGATGGTGGAAATGCATGGAAATGAAATTAAAATCCCTAATCAGAGTGGACCAATATTTGCATACACACTTCAATCGTATAAGTGATTTCACCGGCAGCCTCAAGAGAATCTCAATTATCAAATCTTTGTTGGTTTTACTAGCCATTGCTTACAAATTCCTTTTTTTTTGTTTTCTCAAATTGAATCGTATCTAAAGAACCATAAATCACATATTTTATTCCAAATATTTGAAAATATTTTTATCCTATAATGAAAACAAAAAATGAAAAATTAGCTGATTATTTTGCTCATCTTTTTCATAAAAAATCTCAACTGATGAAAGGGAAGATAGAAAGGCTTACCATACCATCTGGAACGTTTATACACACATCCCTAAGAACAAGATGCATCAAATAAAATAGAAAGGTAATAAAAAAAAGATCAATCAAATATTGTAGGGCTTTACTTAGACCAGAAAAAAGGATTTGTCCTGGTATTCTTTCGGAATGCAACGTGGGGATTTATGGTGTAGATAAACCAGTGGTTTGTGGCTCTGCTCAAAATTATGTGCACGACTTTACAAGCAAAAAATATTTTTAGCGAAAATTTGAGAAATTATTGTACTATTTAGAATTGGTGACCATATTTCTTTGAATGCTACACACCAAAAGATATGGCTGGTTCAGCCCTCGCATGACTTTATAGCCCATGCATTCATGTGGGACCCAAATGAATGGAAGT
This sequence comes from Cornus florida, assembly GCF_030987335.1. Classification (NCBI taxonomy): domain Eukaryota; kingdom Viridiplantae; phylum Streptophyta; class Magnoliopsida; order Cornales; family Cornaceae; genus Cornus; species Cornus florida. The sequence goes on along the minus strand of NW_026775577.1, from coordinate 6,265,212 downwards.
TGTTGCACTTTTTCAGAATATCATGTTTAACAAAGAATTGGAATGGGTTAAAATGATATCATACAGGTGTCATCTTTGGATAACTCATCTGACAATTGAAGAAAATAGAGTCTCAATAGATAAGAACAATGTTAAATAAATTGGTTCCTTGTTAAGACATTGAACCAAAGGGTAACCTTAACGTGTAGAACTAACTAATCCCTTTTCATCAAGTATTGACTAAGAAGCTAAGCATCACAGAAACAAAGTTTTTTTTTTTTTTTTTTTTTTTTTTTTTTACCACCTTTGAGAAATGTTTCTGCTTAATAGATCAGCCAGATGTTTCCTGAATGTGTAGGCATGACATTATAACTTAATTATATTATGAGCTCGTTTAGCATTGCTGTTAGAATGTTGAAAACACTTTTAATAGTATTCAGTAAAATGTACTTATGCATTTGGTGACACATTGTATAAAGCATTTTTTATACTTGAAGCATTTTAAAATTTGTTTGGTAATAATGTTGATTAAAACACTTTTGTTATTAATTTTCGTATATTACCCTTGCACTAAATATGTGCTAATTCACTAATATTAAATATTATAAAATTCCATTGAGTTCAATAATTTATTTTTATTTTTTAAATATCAGATATTTTATTTATGGTATCGAATTTGTATCGAGTACTAAAATATAAATCAGTTAAACATGTTTTAATGATGATTAATGTGTATCTGATTTGGAAGGCGACTGTAGAGTCCCAGAAAAATTTAAAATCTTCGTTTGTTATAGATTCCCAATATTGTTTGCTATTTGTTTGTAGCAGGGCAAAATTGTATTTATAAAACATATAAAGGGATTAAATTGCCTAAAAAAAATTAGTTGCCTAAAAACATGAACCTTTATCCGTAACGCAATTTTAAAAGCTACGATTCCTATGTTCACTTAAACACGCTTCTTTGATGTAAACTTTACCAGCTATCAGCATTTTTTTTTTCACCAAACACATCGCACCACAATTTTTTTGAAATGAAAGTGCTTTTCAATATTAGAGAAGCAATCCCAAACACCTACTACGAATGGGGCCTTGCAGAGAGAGTTTCACGTAACCAAATATTTTCACTTCTAGTGGTTCGTTTACCCTTTTACCGAGACGGAAGAATTGTGTTATTAAATTTTAGCAGTGACTGATGCAAGTGGATATTTAAAAAGAAATTCAAACCTGATGGGAGCATAGATAAATATAAAGTGAGGCTAGTAATTAAAGGGTTTACTCAAAAGAAAGGAATATACTACTTTGACTCTTACCCGTTTCTAGAATTAAAACTTTAAAATATTAGTAACTTTAGCCTCCATCCATAACTTAGTGATTCATCAAATGGATGTTAAGATCGCATTTCTTAAGGAGGATCTAAATGAAGAAATTTATATGAAGCAACCCAAGGAATTTATGGTTAAGGGACAAGAATAAAAGGTATGTAAATTAGTTAAGCAAACTCCTAAACAATGCCATGACAAACTTGACAAGGTTATCTTAGATTATGGATTTAAGATAAATGATCATGATAAATGTGTTTATCACAAAGAGAGTAATGATGATCATGTTATATTATGCCTTTATGTGGATGACATTTTGATATTTGTAACTAATTTGAAGATAGTTAAGGATGTGAAGTCATACCTATTAAGAAATTTTGATATAAAAGACTTAGGTGAGGCTTATGTGATCCTTGGAATGATGATAAAGAGAAATTCACAAGGTATCACATTGAATCAATCTAGTACCATTGAGAAGATGTTAAAGATGTTCAATTATTTTGATAGCAAGCTTATGACAACCCATTTGATCCTAATTTCCATTTAAAGAAAAATTATGGTGAACTTGTCTCTAAATTGAAGTATTCAGAAGTAATTGGACCATTATTATTTATTGCAAATAAAATAAGGCTTGATATAGCCTATGTTGTTGGGAGACTTAGTAGATATACTCATAATCCAAGTAAGGAATATTGGGTTGCAATAAAGAGAGTCTTTAACTATCTTAGAGGAACACTTTATTACTCATTATGTTATCGAGGTTATCCAAATGTGATAGAAGGATATAGTGATGCAAATTGGATCACTAGTAATTTAGATGTGAAATCTACAAGGGGATATATGTTTCTCTTGGGAGGAACTGCTATATCTTGGGGATCTAAAAAACAAACTATAATCTCTAAAAGTACAATGGAGTCTGAGCTCATAGCCTTAGATACAACTTCTAATGAGGTTGAGTGGATCAAAAATATATTAGACATACCTTTGATGAGTAAATCAATACCTGTCATAGCTATACATTTTGATTGTAAGGCAACTATAGATCTTGTGAGGCAATGCCATGTGAATAAAAAATTCAACAAACATATCCAAGTTAGATACATGTTTATGAGGACCTTGATGAACAAAAATATCATATCATTGGAATATATAAAGTCAGAAAACAATATTGCTGACCAATTAACCAGCGGTCTTTCTAGGAGTGTAGTCCTAGACATGTCGAGGGGGATGGGCTTAAGCCCATAAGGGAGTCACCTTTAGAGGTAAACCAACATTCGTGATTAAAGATTCCATAAAGATTGTTCAATGAGTACAAATAATCCACACTGCATGACTCATATACAACACTCTATTATTAGGAGGTTTCTCGGGGAGATTCTCTAATGCTCATCCTTATGGCATAATGTTATTTTATGTGATGTTAGGAAGGGTTTTCCCTCAATGAATCCAAGTTGGGCATACTCTCGCAGGGTGTAAATCACATATGCCCTTGGAGGATTCACCTAAGTTAGAGCCATCGTGAGGTCGCAACTATTAGGATTGGGTTGTTCTCTAAAAACTCTCCTGAGAAGCCAGATACAAGTGTATGGCCATTAATAGCGCTAACCCGCAAACTCAAGTCTATTGTCCATACTATGTGTGTGATATGTTGAAGTTTGGTTTAAAGGGTTTGGTTCAAGACATTGTTCACCCATATTCCTCAAATGGAGACTATTAACACTAAGAATGGGTTCAAACCCAAAAGGTACCTATACCTATTACATAGTATTATATTGCCCATATTATTATTATTATTATTATTATTATTATTTTGTTACAGATACATTTATGGTTTTTAAGAAATTTTAAAATCTTGTGGGGGATTGTTGAGAATTTTAAAGATTTAAAAACTCCTTTTGTGTTTGAAAAGTTTTAATATTCCTAATTTATTTTATTTCCTTGTTTGAAATTTTGTTGTTACTTATATGGAATTAATTTACAATTATTCACATGAACGTTGGGCTCTTTAAAGTCCATAACATGCATAATTTATTGTGTTCTTATTTAGCAAATAATGATGAATAATGAGGTAGCCATTTGGCTTCTTGGGGAGACCTATATAAGGCAACGAGATACGCACTCCATACGATCATCAAACCTTTCCCTCTTACCATATATTTTCCTATAACCTTTTGTGATATCTCAGCAATATTTCTTTGTCTACTTTCCATATATTATATCATTTTTGGGCAACTCGACATAGAGACTTGGTTCACCGGCCCGTCTTCCTTCCTGAAGAGGAGACACTTGGTTGCGAGAACTATTGGGTTGTATCTTGGAGTCTCTGTGGTCCGCCATCACCTACAAGTAGGGAGGTTACAAAGGCTTTAGGACAATATCTCTGCACGTGCCTCTCAATCAGGCCAGCCTATTCCTTTTACTCTATTTTCTGTATCTCTCTCTCTTTAATTATCTGTTCTATTTTACTTACTTTATTTATCCCTGTTATATTGTTGGTTCTATTTCAGTTGATAAATAAGTTTATATCATTTCTCTAGTCTTTGAATCTTTCTCAACACTTTTGCTATTTCGTACAATCGTAAAAGTTATTTCAATACCAATTTATGAATTTTGAAGAAGTCACCAAAATTTACTAAATAAATAAAATAACATGTAGCACCAATTCTTATAGAGAGCATGAATTAGACAAAATATTGAAGAAAAATATGAATTTAGCGAAGTGGAATTAACAACATATAAAGCAAGATATTGCATGGCCTATTCTTGATAACTATATATCCGTTCTAGCAAATCTTTCCAGCTTGCTATGGGTAGGTCTTGGAGGCCTTCGCATCAGCCATCGACTCAAAGTGATGTTCTTTATCCAACATCTCTATATATCTAAGTGTTTTAACTTTCTGTCTGAGAGAAGGTTGACAGCTACAACAAATTAGTGACGATTGGTGATGAGGAGAGAGTTCTGGTATAAGTCTAAATCTTTGAGCTCCAATAGATTTGACGACAGAGAAATAGGATGAAAATTAAGAGAGAGAAAAGGGTTCACAATCTAAGTTTGGTTTTTTAAATTTGAAATGTGATTTTGCGATTTGATTTGGAGAATGAAAAAGTCGAGGGACGTGTTGGCTTTTGCTCTGATACCACTTTCCAATTTTGCTCTAATACCACTTTGTTGGAAATAAGTGGGTTAGACAAACAAATACAACTCAATATAATTTGAAAGAGAAATGGAGGAAGAAATATATTATTTCACTTAATCCCAACTTCTTCTCATAATTGGCTCGAGTACATGAATATATAGGCCTCAAGAACATACGTGTAACTGTAATGTTACCGGTTTTTTCTATTTTCTATTTTCTAGAATTTTTTGATTTTGTGAGGATATTTTCGTCTTTTCTCGTTTTGTGTGCCAGACACCGTGGGGTGTGCCGGGTGTGTCCGGGAGTTGAGTGGGACGTTTCCTTGAGTTCAGGGCTCTTGAAAATGCACCGGTTACCATTTCGGCATTTTTCCATGTTTCGGGTCGGAAGGTCCCGTGTGGGAACCACTACCGGAATTGTCGCATATGGGGAGTACGGTTAGGTCTATTTGCATTTCATTTATTTTATTAACTATGTTTTATGGGGCTAATGTGTGATTTGTATGCATATATATGTTTGTGGTGGGAAAATAAAGTTGAAAGGAAAATGAAAAGATTTTTTTTTCTTGGTGGGACCTACCACTAATGTTTTGTGGCTAAGAGGCCATCACTCTGGCCTCATATTCATTCTCTCATTTTCTCTCCCCGGCGGCAGCCCTCTTCTTCCCCTTTATTTTCCCTTTTTTCTTTTTCTTTTCTCAAGCTTTCAAGCTTGATTCAAGTTCAATCAATTGGAGTTTTTTGGGTGCTGTTTGCGGCAAAACGGAGAGCTCGGCGAGATCTACGTGTTGATGTAAGCAATTTCATCTTTGCCCACCCTTGGAGATTTCAAAAATTGGACAAAAATTAGGGGTTTTGCATCCATTTGAGGTAGGGTTTGCCTAATTGTTATTTTCCTTAAATTGGGTAGTTAATTGGATGGTTTTGCCCTTCTTTAGCATGATAATTTGATGCTAAAATGTATAAATTGTTTTTAGGGTTTTTGGTTGGTATTTGAAGTGATAATTGTTAATTGATTTTGTTGTGACGTTGGAGTTGCTTATTGTGTTATGAAAGTATTTTCATTTGCATGGTATCATGGTGGTTATGGGCTTGTGAGTATGGAAATTTGAGCTGGGGATGTAATGGTGTGTGTAATACCCTTAGTTTTCAAAAGGATAGAATTGGAAATTTAAGTTTATTTTTCATTGATTAATTGATTTAGTTATGTGACTTAGTTGTTTTGTTTTTTTTAAGTGATTAATTGTGTTTGCTTAATTGATTTAATTAATATTTGTGTAATTTATATGTTAATTGAGATTGTTTTAATTATATTATTTGAATTTATTTAAATTAATTGCCTTAGTAATATGTAACTTGGTTTTATTACCTGTTTAATTACTATATTTATTTAATTGTTTTATTTAGTTAATGTAATGTTTATTTATTTTCTGTATGGTAACTTAGGGAGTTATAATTTTTGGCTTATAATTCACGTATAGGTGAGCCGCCGTAGGTTAGAACTGAGATAGTTTCATGGGCCGATAAGGATGGGGATTAGGGCTTAGTCTCTGATTATTCGTGGCCTAGGGTATTAATATACACCTATAAATATAAAGCAATACATGGTTTAAGGTTTGGAGAACAGAATAAACGTACGTTCTATAAACCACAAACAAAGCCCTAAATTGGTAGTAAAAACCAGAGAGATACAGAGAGAACCGGAGTGGGAGTTTGGGTGGTTCACAAAATGGAATCAAGGAGGGAAGTTTAGTGTGTGTTACTGGACTGTAGTAGGAGCAGCAAGGGTGGTTTAACACTCAGAGACGTGGAATTAGCTTTGCAAGTTTGAGTTTCAAAGGTAAGTTTCTGATCTTCTCTTTCCTAGGAATTTGTGTTCTGTGCATGCTTAGATAGCCTCTAGGGATTAAACTAAGACTTAAATACATCTTTTATGCATGTTTAATCCGTATTTAGAATTGTTGAATTAATCTGTTCCTCAGTTGTTTACAAGTTCAGTTTTAAATTTTTACTGTCGTTGTTTTAAAAACTGATCTTTAATTCAATTCCTATTTGCATAACTCTATCTTGTGATCAATCTGGGATGAGGATAAGAATTTAAAAGCTGTAATGAAACTATTTTTAAAGACTAGAAACCACCGAAGTCGGAGAAGACACACGCAGACGCAGCCATGGCTCTTAGAGATGAGAGCAGGCTCAAAAAATGGAGGGAGCCTGCTCCCAAAACACAAGAGCCGGCTCTCTAGGGTTGAGAGCCGGCTCCCAAGGAAGGGGACCAGGCTCTCCATGAATAGAGAGGGCTCTCTGAGTTTCAGAGCCTTCTTTTTCTTTTGTTTTTACGTATATTGAGTTTTAATGGACTATTTGGCTAAGACTGAGTTTCTGAAACTGTTTCAAGGCTACTGAATGATGTAATACACTGCTTAAGACTTATATAAGAATTGAGAAGTAAACTTAAATCCAGAAATTTGGGATGGAATTAGCCTAAGGTTCAAAGTAAACCTGTAAGAGAAAGGGTTGACATAAATTGGTAATGGCTTACTGTTTTAGGGATTTAAGTTTCTCTGCATGACTTAGAATCATAAATCATGTTTTGTAGCTGAGTTATAAGCATTTTGTTATTTAATTATATGTATGTATAGTTGGGATTAACTGACAATTAAATCTGTTATATATCTCATCTGTTACGACACTGTTTGGAGGAGGTAATTGCATAGTTGGATTCTGTCAATTTAAAGGACTGGGATTTGTTTTCTAAATCTATTAGTGGATGCATGATTTAGTTTTACACATGTGAAATTATATTTGTGCTTATTTTGGAATGTAGTTGATAACTATTTATACTATTTTTGGTTAACTATGGTAATGGAGGATTTAAATGTTATGACTCATATTAGCAATTTAAAAGGTTGTAATGTGATGTTTAGGTTCTGTAATGAATGCCTAATGTCATGTTATATATACTAAACTGTATTTATGCATATCCGGGATAATGGTTGATAGATAATAATTATGGTCATTACAATTATGTTGTTTAGAGGATTGTGTGCACCGGTATGGGATGGTGGCATAGTAGGGATGGATTAGTAAAACACTAAATCCTACCTATTTTGAAATGAGTTGGATTAACTATAAAAGGTTAAGTCTTACTTATATGGATGTCTATGCACCGTTATGGATAGTGGCATATTAGAGACGGCTCAGTTCAAAACACTGAGACCTACCTATATTGGGGATGGATTAGTTCAAACACTAAGTCCTACCTATAATGAAATAAGATGGATTAACTACAAAAGTTAAGTCCTACTTATAACTATGTGTCAGGTCGATAAACTATTTGAATGACACAATTTGAACGAACTTTATATATATATGTTATAGTGCCATGGTATGAGCTTGAGTGTCAGAACCATGGTTAGGGTGCTAATATCACCTAGGATGGATAACTGGACAGTGGTTTTGTTCCCTGGTAGGTTTAGATACACATGACCATATTACGTGCAATTTGCATGGTATCTCTACTCAGGTTGAGACATACCTATTGGACTAGTGAGCGTCCTATAGTGTGTAATATATACATATATAGACTACTTTAGATATTGTTGAGTCTATCTAAGATGTATCTGCGTATCGGATTTCTGTTTGGATCGTAGTAGATCAGGACTTGCATGTGAGCCTGACCCACTCTATTATTTTTCAGGTGTTCGACAGTATCAGGCTTAGAGCAGGATCGTGTTGATGCAGATACAAACACTCACTCTTCCAATTACATAGGATTTCCTTTCTATTTTAATTTTGGATTTTAATTCTGTAAATTTATTCAAAGATTTGGGATTAGGGGTCCACTAGGTGGATTTTCGAGTTGTACGGTTTTAAATTATACTTAATTTATTATTTCAAGTTTGAGGATTCTTATTTTAGATTTCTTTTAGCGTATTATTAATTTATTCTTAATTCAGTTTTTATTTTTTGCTTATTTACTTATTAATTGTTTGGTATCCCTCGGATCTGTGCTCGGACTTGATCACCCGTGGCTCTAGAATCGAGGGGTATCACAGTTGGTATAAGAGCACTCCAGGTTCAAGTGTCCTTAGGAGTTTATTTCGTTAGAAGTCTTCTGCGTTGCGTCTCTTAAAAACTTAGAGCCATATTAGGATTCGTTGTACTCTTTTACGGTTCGTTAGGAGGAGCAGCTGATGTCAATTATATTCCATAATTATGGAATGGTTGACACTAGAAGGAGAATGGGATCCGCGGTGACAGCGAATTAGACCGAAGGAGTAGAGGAGTGCGTTATCGAGTTCTCTATCAAAAGCAGAATTTAGGATTGAAGGTTTAGTTCCGGTTGGCGCTACTTTTAGAAGTATAAGCCAAGGAGGGATATAGGAGTGCGTTTTTGGTCACCGCATAAGGGACCAGCATGATTTTAGTTGTTCTTATAAAGGTGACAACCGAGGAATAGGAGTCCAAAGAGGACTCTAGGGGAGGAGTTTTCAATATACTCAAGAAAGAGGGTATGGAATCTTGGAAAGCAAGGATCATGCGAGAGTGATCTTGTTCGCTAATAGTATAGTGAACGATACTAGTCGAGTTGGCATGGATCGACCTACAGATAGTTAACCTTTGGGATTACCTTTAGAAAAGGTAGATAAAGTGAACTCTTCAGGAGTTTAGGATCAGATAAAGTTCTTCTCAGAACGAAGCGATGATTTTATATCACGTTCCGAGGAGTATGGGGATTAGGTTGGGACGTTCTAGGTTGCTTTACAAAGCTACATTAGACGGTTTGCATTCCGAGGATAAGGAGGGTGAAGGTTAAGCCTTTGGAATTTGCTGAAGCAAATGGATTGTGTTGAGCTATGATTTGAGCTTATGTTTCGAGGTTGGATGATTTCCTCTGAAACTGTAAAAGGGAGATTGTGAACCAATCAGGTAAAGTTGATTTCTAAAAGGAGATTTTCTTTGCTAGGAGGAACGATGTTTTACATAGGGTTCTATCGTGTTTTATTGTGTGTGCTTTATGTGTTTCCTTTTCGTTAATAATTCAGGATCGGGAATACGGTTTGGTTGAAGACAGAAGAGGGTGATCAGTCAACTACCGTTTTGGAGGAATAGCGTTAAGTACGCTAGGATTTTGGGCATAAGTGTATCTACCTTGAGACAATTTAATAAACCTAGCTATGCGTAGTTATAGTACGTTTTCAGGGTGGGATAAGTAAACCAGCAGTTCGAGTCAAATGATATAGATTCATTTGATAAACTGTAACGTCACGATGGTTTATCGGAGGAACTGACTTGGCTGAATATTTTCTCAAAAATTTTTAAACAGATGTTTTTAAGTCAGTAAGAGGATTTTGGTACTGGTTTAAGTACTTGTGGAAATGACACCGACTAAGGATAGTAGGAAGATTAACTATTCGTTCGTTTATCCTTAAATCAAGAATTTGGTTCATAAGGGTGGGTCGTTAGGAGGAGTTAGCAGAGTTGCATATCGAGGATGAAGCAAAGTCTCTTCATTTGCATAAATAATATGGAAATTTTTTTTTTTAGGTAATGGTTCGCAACAAATAGTTATTGCTCGGGAATTGTTATCTATTTGGAGGATGACAAGATTCCATATGAAGTTGCGTTTGGACAGGATGTCTATTAGACACTTACTTGTATTAGAAAAGTAGGGGGTCGAAGATTTGAAGGTGGGACCGAACACCTAAATCTGGAAGCTGGTGTTATCGGACTAACGATACTTCCGTTAGACAAGTTAGAAGAGGAATTTACGGACTGAGGATCATAACTCTTAGTTCTTTAATTGGTCTCGAAGGAAACATGATGCTTCGCAAAAAGGAAGCAGATGTTTGGGAGGTAAGTAGGAGGAGGGACATAATGATTTGTCTCAAAGTCTGATATCTAGTAAATAATTTAGATGGACCGTTAGAGATCATTAGATCCTTGTGGCCATTTCTCATGCTAGAGCGGGCCTGACAGAGTAGTTTTCACGGATCTAGATGAGAGATTGTTGATTCTACACAAGGGTCAGGATTTTGGGTGACTGATACAATTAAATCAGCTTTGTGTTGTCTATTTTAGAACTGGTAAGATATCAGTTCCTACGAATAGCACAGATCACAGGACGGCTTAGATGGACAGGTGTGGTGATTCACACTTTGCATTTAGTTGTATCTAGTGGAAGTGGTGGGGAAAAGGCTGATTTTATCAACCGCTATGGTAATTAAACTTTCAGTGGTTATTTTGAAAGTCAGTTAAGTTTTCGCATGAGGAAATAATAACACTTGCTATTACCAGGAAAATAGAGGCGATCAACTTGGAATGTTTGGGCTGACCCCATAGGAGGTAGTAACTTACTCCGATGAGTTTAGGGTACTGAAGGAGGAGTAGTAGTTGTCTTTCTGATTCTGGTAAGGTTAGAGTGACTGAGGTGTAAAATTCATAAATTTTACATTGCAGTTAAATGGATAGGAGTTATTGTACGACTTATCAGGTTCGTCTTGGTGAGCCGGTACGGATAGAGACAGGTATATCACTGTTTCTAAATGTATCACCTACTAACAAGGTGGAAAATTGATACTTGGATATCACTGGAGGTTTTAGCTACTTCCTATATTGAAATGGGAGTAGGACTAATCAGGAGGGGATGGTTGGTAGAAGTTACCAACATTAGTCGAAATTTTAATTCCATATGGTTTTAGAATAATGGATAGAGCAAGTTCGCTTGTGGACTACACTTTAGTGGTGTTTACTTTGGCGCTTCTTATCCGTTCTCCATTGCACTGATAACGAAGTTATAGCATGTGGTTATTCAATATAGAAGATAACCGGTATTGTGTCAAAGGAGTTTTCTAAAGGTTTTGGAGCAACAACTATGCTTCGCATCTCTAGACAGGAAATGTGATCGCGATATTATATTTAAATCACGGTAAATATGCTTAGGATATATCCTAGGTTGGCATGGGTAATTGGAAGCGTTACTTAGCTTTTCCGATATTATCTGTGCTATTGTTGGCACAAGGGGGTTCGTACGACAATGTCTGGGATTTTGGATAGTAGGTGGTGCCGATCTCTCACTGGTTGGTCTGGCCTGGAAGCGAGGTTATATGATTGGTCGGTTGATCAACTATACATCAACCTTCGCAATAGCACGAATCATTGTAAAATAGGGCTATTGGTTGGGTAAGTCGAACCACTGGGACTGCGCTAGTCTATGGCAACCTAAGTGTCTAGAATTGTTCTTAAAATGATAAGGGGTTTATAGAGGTTTGTTGGATGTCACTTAAGCTAGGAAATTAAAAGTGCATAAAACAATAAATTGCAAGAATTGAAGGGAGTGAAGTACAAGTAAAGAAGGCTAGGGAAATGAATCCACCTACATCCCTATACACATGCTAGGTTAAGAATAATTTAAGGGAAAAACAACATATATGATAGTCATGATACATAACAAAACTAGGTTGCTATAATATCCTCAAGAAGTTCATTTAAATAGGAAGGCAAGAATAAACCATCAAAGGTTCACATGATCAACTACCTAAACTAAAATGTAGCTTAGAACATGCTTACTAAGTCAAGGATTATCAAGCCCTAATTTAAATGGTGAATGCACATAAAGCAAAGAATCAAGTATAGACCATCAAAGGGAAACCCTAAGCCATGAACTATCTAGGTTCTCCAACTCCATGCCATTGAAACCATTCCATGATCTAACTTCCATTGTCACCATGGAAGTGCAAGCAATATGATTACGAAAAGCAACCATCCAAGACAAGATGAATAACTCACAATAATAATTTATAAACATTCAACATTCATTACAACAAAAATGAGGCTCTTGACCATGGAAAGACTATCAAAAATACATTGTAATCCCCAAAAATAAACTATACTAACACATGCTTACAAGGGAGGGGTTTCATCACCTCCCTAGAAGAAGAGTTAGTTACCCATTGGAGCCTTAGAATGAAGAAGAAGCTTGAACTCCATCTCCAATTTTCGAGCTCCCCCTTGTTAGCTTCAAGAACACCTTCCTTTCTTGCTCTCTTCTCTCTCCTCTATCTTGCAAAAATCAAAGATTCATAATGTGTGGCCCTTGGGTAGCTTTTTATGCTCCAACAACACCCTCTCTCTCCTCCAAGGAACACCTCCAACCACTTCATAAAGAAGGAAGATGGCATTGAGGAAACCAATGTGAAAGTGGCTGAAATTGAGCCATTTCCGAATGCAATCTGCCTGATTTTCGAGCACTCGCAAAGTGATCTCGAGCACTCTAACTTAGTGCAATGTGCAACATGCTCCTCTTGCTCAGCGCTGACCTATTTTGGTAAAACTGCTATAACTTTGTGGCCCGAACTCTGAATGATGATCTGTTTGAAGATTTGGAGAGCTGATTCAGTGCTTTAAAAACTTCATGTTTTGATGAAGACCCAATTCTCAAGTCTGGTTGGTCGAAAATGGGGAGAAAGGCAGTACTTCAGTGCTGCCAGGCAGTTCTGCGCACCTCTGTTACGAAGATCATAACTCTCTGCTCCAAACTCCGAATGATGAACCACTTGAAGATTTGGAAATCTGATTCAGAGATCTAAATCTTTCATGTTATGATGGAAGTCTAGTTCTTGAGTTTGCTAGGTCAAAAATGGCGACAAAAGTCAGGATCACTGCTGCCAGAAATTCAGAAATGGCATCCTTTTTGTTCAAAATTCCACAAGGCATCATTTTTGCTTCCTTTTTGCACTTTAACCTGAAAATGCATAAAAACATGCAAATGGAGTTAATCTACATAAAATAATTAATAACTGGACTTTGTTAATGTAATTTAGGGTGCTTGAATATACAATATTCGGCGCTTATCACACCCCCAAACTTACATTTTGCTAGTCCCTTAGCAAAACTACAATGAAAAACATAATGAAAAGACAACCATGGGCATGCTACTACAAAAATATCATCTATGGTAAAATGAGATAGATACATAGCTCAAATACAACTTGAAACAGACAAAAACTGGAGATGGGGTCATTGGGAAAACTACCTTGCATATATGAAGCATTGATACAAAAACTGGGAAAAACCATTTCAACATACATGCATCAACATCATAGTCCATATAAATAATTCAATTGTCATCTCTTAAATGGAAATAACTCAAACTCCAGTGAAAGTGAATTGGATTCTCAACATGCGGCTTTTACTTTCTTTTCCAATTCCAAGGCACAAGTTTTCAAATCAATGAATTCCCTTTTACATGAAGTCCCTAAGGCATGATTTTATTTTCAAGACAACTTTTGTTGCTTGTTAACAATTTATTTCAACTCATAAGCGAAACATAGAATGGTTGTGCAATGCTAAAGTCCTTTAAGCTTTCTAACCAACCTATATAGCAAGCGTTAGGCCAACAACTCCCAAACCAGACGGCTTTAGGGTGTTAAGTGTAGAGACACTCCAAAGGACTTAATAGCTCAAGTTGGAAAGGCTACGAACTCTAGCTAACCATGTTTATTACAATTTTTTTTGAATGACCGTGCAATGTTTAAGTCCTTTAAGCTTTCTAACCAACCCTTGTAGCAAGTGTTAGGCCAACAACTCCCAAACCAGACGGCTTTAGGGTGTTAAGTGTAGAGACACTCCAAAGGGCTTAATAGCTCGAGTTGGAAAGGCTACGAACGTCAACTGGTCATTTTTCATTCATTTTTTTTTTTTTTGTTTTTTTTTTTTTTAACTTAAATCATGCCAAAGATATTTATCTATCAGGTTCATCAAATCAGATTAACTAGGCCAAGGTCAAGGTTGATCAAGCTGCATGCCTCACAGTTAAGTTTCCAATGTGCATCTGTGCATTGTGAAGCTTATAAGAGTGTAAATCCAGCAAGAATTTATTTGAAACATTTATACAGACTAATTTGAATCTACATGATCATTTCAACTCAAATTTTTCTTTATTTTCAAAAATTTCAATTGCTTCTATACACAAGGTATTAAACATATGTTTCATCTCCGACAAGTGTCAAGTTATACTATCATTGCTTAGCAAAAATTATGAAACCAAACATATGCCAAGAATGCTTTGAAGCACCCCCAAACTTAAACTACACAGTGTCCTCAATGTGGGACATGGAGGCAAGTTAGAGACAAAAATGACAAAGAGTAGAAAAAGGAACAACAATACCCAGGGGGAGGAAACGGCATTGTGAGACAAAAACCCCCAAACTTGAATTGGACTGCGCAACCTGGAGAGCAACATGAAGAACAAAAAGAAACAACCACAAACAGCATTAATAGCACAAGCATAAATACAGAAAAAGAATGTAGCGAAAGTTAACAGAACAGAAAGAATTTGCATTGCAAAAAGAGTTTACATGATGACAAAAAGAGCTGTACAGGGATCATGTCGACTAGAGCAACCTATACATAGCAAATTCTTACAGTTCAAAAGGAAAACAAAAGATACAAGAGAAACAGTTACATATGAAACAAAAAGATAAGGTCCACACTCGCAACAAGCTACGGTCCAGAAGGTAAACGGGCGAGGATGGAATGGAGGAGAGATTGAGTCTTACGCCGTTTAGCGAAAGCCAAACGACGTTCCTCAGCAGCGACACGGCGGTCTTCAGCAGCGAGACGACAATCTTCTTCAGCACGTGAAGAAGTCTCACACAGAGTCTGAGTGCATGCGGACAAAGAATTCTCAAAATGATCTAGTCGCTCATGAATATCGGCAATGGAAGCCCGGATGAAAGCCTGGTCCTGGTGAGAGTCGACCGGAGGCTCTACCCTTGCAGCGGCTGCGGCGGTGGAGGCATCCTCAGAAGGAGGAGGAGGAGGAGCGTGGATGAACAGGGGTGCAGGAGGCTGAGGGGTACCAGAATGGTTAAGAACATTGATCCACCGGCCCTGGGTAAAAATTTTAATCTTTTCGCCTTTTGGTTCATGGGGAGGAACAACGAAACCCTTATGCTGAAGGAGCCGAGTGATGAAAAATGGCAAAGGCAATTTCCGATTTTCAACTCGCGGAACCCGTGCATTATGAGCATCATGCCAAAACTTCATAAATGTGGTCCAAATGAGCTCGGGGATGGAGAACCATTGGCCTTGGTCCATGGCATATAAGGCTTGCAGAAGGAGGCCCCGACTCTCGGTGCTATGCACCATAGGGCAGACATTGTGCTTGAAGACAGTGTCAATGAACCATAGGCGTTCCGGAAGGTTGGTTTTGCGGATAAAAGACCGGGGCCTAGTAGAATCGTCAATAGTGCAAATGGCAGCGGCAATCTGCTCCACAGTTAATGTATCCGGCTCCTCATATAAAGGGAGATTTTCACGATTGACAATGTCATCGGGGCAGTCAATGAGGCAACCAGAAACCTGAATGATGTCAGTCATAGTGAAAGCATAGGTGGTGCCATCAATGGAGGTAGTGAGAGAAATGGGTGGCTCTTCAGGGCATTGGAGATTCTGGTAGAAGAGGCGCACTACACTGGGGTAGGCAACCCAGGCAAGGGGAGCGCAAATGTGCTGCAGACGTCGGTTAGTCAATTTGGCGACAGCCCACGAAGTTGTGGGTAGAATGTCAAAGGCATCCGTGAGCGGAAATGAGAGTTCGTAGTTGAGTTGTTTGCGATCCCAAGGATCACGTGGTCGCTCACGAGTGACAGCACGGGCACCCGAGGAGGGTCGAGGAGGGCGAGAAGGACCGGCACGAGACATTTAGAGAGGTGGACTTGGTTGAGGAATTTCAGCGAACACCTGGCGTGCACCACAAAAAGGAGAAGGTGAAAATGAGTAGGGTGGAGGATGAAACCCAAAAATTTTTGTACACAACAAGGCTCTAGCATAGAGCAACATCAACAGCACCACAAAACCTCCTTAAAAGTATTTCCCATACTCCTCAATATGATCACAACAACTTAACTAAGAAAGGGAAAAGAAAAGGTAGCAGAGGCATACCTTGAGGGAGAGGGTAGCCGAGAGCAAGAAGGACTCTATCCTAGGTGGGTGGGGTGGTGGTGAGGGTGGGTTAAGGTGGTATGGGTTGTGGGGCCGAGGGTGGTGGAAGAGGTGGGGAAGGAGAGTGGGGGCTTGGTTTGGCTGGCAGCCGAGAGGGGGAAAGTGGTGGGGTGGGGATTGGTTTGTGGTTGGGGCGAGAGGTGGTGTTTAAAAGAGGGGGGCTTGGTTCAAGCACTCGAAGTTGGACTTCGAGTGCTCTAGAATGGGGCAAAGAGTTGGGAGCCGAGGGGTGAGAGGACTCAATCAGCTGCAAGCACTCGAAGCTTGGGTTCGAGTGCTCGAAAATTTGGCAGAGAGGGTTGGGTGTGGGTTGGTATGGGTTTTGTAGTTGGTGTGGGTTGCATGGTGGGGTGGTTAAGTGTGGAGGAAGGAAGGTGGTGGTTTTGGGTGCAGACAAGGCTGCATGGTGTGTGGGTATGGTTTGTGTGGTGTGTGAGGTGGGGGAGGTGGTGAGTTGGGAGGGCTGCGTGGGTGTGCATTGAGGAGGTGGGTTGGTGTGGGTTGGGGTTGAGAATAGGTTAGTTGCTGGAGGAAGAAAGGTGGTGGATGCATGCATGGGGCTTGCATGCATGTATGCATCTCCATGGTGGCTGAGAGGTGAGGTGGCATGGTGGGGTGAGGTTGGGAGGTTGGTTAGTTGGTTTGTGGGTGGCTGGCATGCATGCATGCATGGTGGATGGGGTTGAGGGTGAGTTGAGGTTGATGCATGCAGGAAGGTGATTGTGGGTGGTGTATGGTGTGTGAAATTGAAGAGAGAGATAGAGTGAGTGTGGTGGTGCGTTGGTGTTGCATGGGTTGTTGCTCGCTAGGTGGGGGTGATTGAAGGTTGGTGGTGGGTTTGTGGAAGTGCCGAGAGGGGGTGAGAGTGGAGGGTGGTTGGTTGGTTTGGAATGG
This sequence comes from Cornus florida, assembly GCF_030987335.1. NCBI lineage: Eukaryota > Viridiplantae > Streptophyta > Magnoliopsida > Cornales > Cornaceae > Cornus > Cornus florida. The sequence goes on along the minus strand of NW_026775577.1, from coordinate 6,247,875 downwards.
TAGGGTGGTGTGGGTTGGTGATGATGGGAAGTTGGCTCGTGATGGGGTTGGATAGTTGTTGGTTTGTGGGTTGCATGGAGGGATGAGGATGGTTCGAGCAATAGGCATGGGGTAGCTGGTTAGGGTTATTTTGCCGAGAGTGGTTGTGTGTTAGGTTTAGGTGGGTTGTGGGTGGCATGCATGCATGGGGTGTGCATGCATGATGTGTGGGGTTACTTGGGTTGAGAGAAATGAGAAAGAAAGTTGGGTTGATGAGAGGGTGGTTTTGGTTGTGGGAGCTTTGGTTAGAGATGAGAGGAATGGAAATTTTCGAGCACTCCACAGGGGATCTAGAGTGCTCGACAATTAGGCAGCGAGCAGGCTAAGCAAATGGTGAAGCTTCGAGCACTCGAAGCTTGGCCTACGAGTGCTCGATTCTGAGGCAGTAGCTGCGGAAGTTGGGCTAAAAAGCTTAGAGCACTCCAAATGGGAGCTAGAGTGCTCTAAATGAAGGCAGTAGGCTCGTGATTTTGGTGTTGAACCTTGAATGCAGCTGCAAGGAATTTCGAGCACTTCACATGGAAATTGGATTGCTCTAAATTGAGGCAGCCAAATTGCAGCCAAATTAAAGTGAAGCTTGAAAACTAAAGCACTCGGCATGGAGCTTGAATGCTGTTGCCATGCATGAGCTTGCATGGATGGTTCAAGGAATGAGATCATTAATATATGGAAGCATAAAGAATTTGAGCAGTGGGCTCGGATAGGAAGGAATGCATGCATCAGAGAAATGCATGCAACAATGCATGAAATATAGAAATGCATGCAAGCAAGGAACTTTGCGGATCATGATAAAATTTTTGAGAAGCATGAAATTCCTATGCATGCAATGTTGATGGATTCAAGCCAATGTATGGGAAAAATTTAAACGGTGCAACATCCTCTCATTCAAATGGATGGAAAATTTAAAAAGAACAATCTCTCTCTAGTTTTTTTTTTTTTTTTTTTTTTTTTTTTTTTTTTTTTTCAAACTTTGCAATTTCTAATGCATGGAAAAAATGCCAACTTTCAGAACATCACACAAAGCATGGGTGGATGTAAGAAAATTTTCAAACCTTTGCAACATCACACAATGCATGAATGAAATTTCTGGAGAAAATTTTTAAACTTGCAAATTCATTCCATTCCAATGCATGGGAAATTTTGAAAGTTTTGTTTTGAAACCTTGCAATTTTTCAACTTTTTAAACATCTCAAATGCATGAAGAATTTTGAGAAAATTTTCAAACTTTTTAGTAAAAATGAGAAAATATGCACATGAGTCGCATTTGAAAAATCTAAAAAAATTGCTAGAAAGCGATGGAGACTTCCGGGAATGAAAATTAGAGTTGAGAAGGTCTAAGAAAAATCAAATTTTTGGCTTTTCTAAACCGTTTCCCAGAAAAAAATTTTAAGGCACGAGCAATTTCAAAGAGAAGGAAGCTTGGAACATCGAAAGAGTTTACCGGGAAAGAGTTTCAAGCGGGAATTGAAAAGCCAGACCTTTTGTCCCAGGGCTTACTGTTTTAGGGATTTAAGTTTCTCTGCATGACTTAGAATCATAAATCATGTTTTGTAGCTGAGTTATAAGCATTCTGTTATTTAATTATATGTATGTATAGTTGGGATTAACTGACAATTAAACCTGTTATATATCTCATCTGTTACGACACTGTTTAGAGGAGGTAATTGCATAGTTGGATTCTGTCAATTTAAAGGACTGGGATTTGTTTTCTAAATCTATTAGTGGATGCATGATTTAGTTTTACACATGTGAAATTATATTTGTGCTTATTTTGGAATGTAGTTGATAACTATTTATACTATTTTTGGTTAACTATGGTAATGGAGGATTTAAATGTTATGACTCATATTAGCAATTTAAAAGGTTGTAATGTGATGTTTAGGTTCTGTAATGAATGCCTAATGTCATGTTATATATACTAAACTGTATTTATGCATATCCGGGATAATGGTTGATAGATAATAATTGTGGTCATTACAATTATGTTGTTTGGAGGATTGTGTGCACCGGTATGGGATGGTGGCATAGTAGGGATGGATTAGTAAAACACTAAATCCTACCTATTTTGAAATGAGTTGGATTAACTATAAAAGGTTAAGTCTTACTTATATGGATGTCTATGCACCGTTATGGATGGTGGCATATTAGAGACGGCTCAGTTCAAAACACTAAGACCTACCTATATTGGGGATGGATTAGTTCAAACACTAAGTCCGACCTATAATGAAATAAGATGGATTAACTACAAAAGTTAAGTCCTACTTATAACTATGTGTCAGGTCGATAAACTATTTGAATGACACAATTTGAACGAACTTTATATATGTATGTTATGGTGCCATGGTATGAGCTTGAGTGTCAGGACCATGGTTAGGGTGCTAATATCACCTAGGATGGATAACTAGACAGTGGTTTTGTTCCCTCGTAGGTTTAGATACACATGACCATATTACGTGCAATTTGCATGGTATCTCTACTCAGGTTGAGACATACCTATTGGACTAGTGAGTGTCCTATAGTGTGTAATATATACATATATAGACTACTTTAGATATTGTTGAGTCTATCTAAGATATATCTGCGTATCAGATTTCTGTTTGGATCGTAGTAGATCAGGACTTGCATGTGAGCCTGACCCACTCTATTATTTTTCAGGTGTTCGACAGTATCAGGCTTAGAGCAGGATCGTGTTGATGCAGATACAAACACTCACTCTTCCAATTACATAGGATTTCCTTTCTATTTTAATTTTGGATTTTAATTCTATAAATTTATTCAAGGATTTGGGATTAGGGGTCCACTAGGTGGATTTTCGAGTTGTACGGTTTTAAATTATACTTAATTTATTATTTCAAGTTTGAGGATTCTTATTTTAGATTTCTTTTAGCGTATTATTAATTTATTCTTAATTCAGTTTTTATTTTTTACTTATTTACTTATTAATTGTTTGGTATCCCTCGGATCTGTGCTCGGACTTGATCACCCGTGGCTCTAGAATCGAGGGGTATCATAGTTGGTATAAGAGCACTCCAGGTTCAAGTGTCCTTAGGAGTTTATTTCGTTAGAAGTCTTCCGCGTTGCGTCTCTTAAAAACTTAGAGCCATATTAGGATTCATTGTACTCTTTTACGGTTCGTTAGGAGGAGCAGCTGATGTCAATTATATTCCATAATTATGGAATAGTTGACACTAGAAGGAGAATGGGATCCTCGGTGACAGCGAATTAGACCGAAGGAGTAGAGGAGTGCGTTATCGAGTTCTCTATCAAAAGCAGAATTTAGGATTGAAGGTTTAGTTCCGGTTGGCGCTACTTTTAAAAGTATAAGCCAAGGAGGGATATAGGAGTGCGTTTTTGGTCACCGCATAAGGGACCAGCATGATTTTAGTTGTTCTTATAAAGGTGACAACCGAGGAATAGGAGTCCAAAGAGGACTCTAGGGGAGGAGTTTTCAATATACTCAAGAAAGAGGGTATGGAATCTTGGAAAGCAAGGATCACGCGAGAGTGATCTTGTTCGCTAATAGTATAGTGAATGATACTAGTCGAGTTGGCATGGATCGACCTACAGATAGTTAACCTTTGGGATTACCTTTAGAAAAGGTAGATAAAGTGAACTCTTCAGGAGTTTAGGATCGGATAAAGTTCTTCTCAGAACGAAGCGATGATTTTATATCACGTTCCGAGGAGTATGGGGATTAGGTTGGGACGTTCTAGGTTGCTTTACAAAGCTACATTAGACGGTTTGCATTCCGAGGATAAGGAGGGTGAAGGTTAAGCCTTTAGAATTTGCTGAAGCAAATGGATTGTGTTGAGCTATGATTTGAGCTTATGTTTCGAGGTTGGATGATTTCCTCTGAAACTGTAAAAGGGAGATTGTGAACCAATCAGGTAAAGTTGATTTCTAAAAGGAGATTTTCTTTGCTAGGAGGAACGATGTTTTACATAGGGTTCTATCGTGCTTTAATGTGTGTGCTTTATGTGTTTCCTTTTCGTTAATAATTCAGGATCGGGAATACGGTTTGGTTGGAGACAGAAGAGGGTGATCAGTCAACTACCGTTTTGGAGGAATAGCGTTAAGTACGCTAGGATTTTGGGCATAAGTGTATCTACCTTGAGACAATTTAATAAACCTAGCTATGCGTAGTTATAGTACATTTTCAGGGTGGGATAAGTAAACCAGCAGTTCGAGTCAAATGATATAGATTCATTTGATAAACTGTAACATCACGATAGTTTATCGGAGGAACTGACTTGGCTGAATATTTTCTCAAAAATTTTTAAACAGATGTTTTTAAGTCAGTAAGAGGATTTTGGTACTGGTTTAAGTACTTGTGGAAATGACACCGACTAAGGATAGTAGGAAGATTAACTATTCGTTCGTTTATCCTTAAATCAAGAATTTGGTTCATAAGGGTGTGTCGTTAGGAGGAGTTAGCAGAGTTGCATATCGAGGATGAAGCAAAGTCTCTTCATTTGCACAAATAATATGGAAATTTTTTTTTTTAGGTAATGGTTCGCAACAAATAGTTATTGCTCGGGAATTGTTATCTATTTGGAGGATGACAAGATTCCATATGAAGTTGCGTTTGGACAGGATGTCTATTAGACACTTACTTGGATTAGAAAAGTAGGGGGTCGAAGATTTGAAGGTGGGACCGAACACCTAAATCTGGAAGCTGGTGTTATCGGACTAACGATACTTCCGTTAGACAAGTTAGAAGAGGAATTTACGGACTGAGGATCGTAACTCTTAGTTCTTTAATTGGTCTCGAAGGAAACATAATGCTTCGCAAAAAGGAAGCAGATGTTTGGGAGGTAAGTAGGAGGAGGGACATAATGATTTGTCTCAAAGTCTGATATCTAGTAAATAATTTAGATGGACCGTTAGAGATCATTAGATTCTTGTGGCCATTTCTCATGCTAGAGCGGGCCTGACAGAGTAGTTTTCACGGATCTAGATGAGAGATTGTTGATTCTACACAAGGGTCAGGATTCTGGGTGACTGATACAATTAAATCAGCTTTGTGTTGTCTATTTTAGAACTGGTAAGATATCAGTTCCTACGAATAGCACAGATCACAGGACGGCTTAGATGGACAGGTGTGGTGATTCACACTTTGCATTTAGTTGTATCTAGTGGAAGTGGTGGGGAAAAGGCTGATTTTATCAACCGCTATGGTAATTAAACTTTCAGTGGTTATTTTGAAAGTCAGTTAAGTTTTCGTATGAGGAAATAATAACACTTGCTATTACCAGGAAAATAGAGGCGATCAACTTGGAATGTTTGGGCTGACCCCATAGGAGGTAGTAACTTACTCCGATGAGTTTAGGGTACTGAAGGAGGAGTAGTAGTTGTCTTTCTGATTCTGGTAAGGTTAGAGTGACTGAGGTGTAAAATTCATAAATTTTACATTGCAGTTAAATGGATAGGAGTTATTGTACGACTTATCAGGTTCGTCTTGGTGAGCCGGTACGGATAGAGACAGGTATATCACTGTTTCTAAATGTATCACCTACTAAGAAGGTGGAAAATTGATACTTGGATATCACTGGAGGCTTTAGCTACTTCCTATATTGAAATGGGAGTAGGACTAATCAGGAGGGGATGGTTGGTAGAAGTTACCAACATTAGTCGAAATTTTAATTCCATATGGTTTTAGAATAGTGGATAGAGCAAGTTCGCTTGTGGACTACACTTTAGTGGTGTTTACTTTGGCACTTCTTATCCGTTCTCCATTGCGCTGATAACGGAGTTATAGCATGTGGTTATTCAATATAAAAGATAACCGGTATTGTGTCAAAGGAGTTTTCTAAAGGTTTTGGAGCAACAACTATGCTTCGCATCTCTAGACAGGAAATGTGATCGCGATATTATATTTAAATCACGGTAAATATGCTTAGGATATATCCTAGGTTGGCATGGGTAATTGGAAGCGTTACTTAGCTTTTCTGATATTATCTGTGCTATTGTTGGCACAAGGGGGTTCGTACGACAATGTCTGGGATTTTGGATAGTAGGTGGTGCCGATCTCTCACTGGTTGGTCTGGCCTGGAAGCGAGGTTATATGATAAGACCTTGACTTTGTGTAAGGATACACCAGAGAAACATACTCTCTTTTGGTAATGAGTGTGTATGGTTTGGAGGCGGCAATTGGATTTTGTAGATAGTTGAACTCGTACATAAGAGTTCTCTATCAGGAAATGGTTGTTTTGGAGGAATGTTAGTTTTCTGTATTACACTGCCTTTTCACGGATTTTGCTAATCGAGTTAGGCAGTTGCTTATACTATAGCGTTACCAACTTGTTAAAGCACTGCATGCATAAGAATTCTATGCGTCTGTTCTATGGAACATGGAGGAGTAGGGATCATTACCCTTCGCTAAATATTGGGTACGATTGGATCGTTGATAGATACAATTTGGGAGTTGTACAAATATGCTATTTCTTATACATGGTATATTGTTGGATATGTTGGAATTTGGTGGAGCTTATCTAATGAAGTTGTGCCACACGAAATTGGAAATGAATTTGGTAAAGTCATTAATTCAGAGTTTCGTGAATTCCAAGAACGGAATTCCTTTTGTTAGGGGGGAAGAATGTAATACCCCTAGTTTTCAAAAGGATAGAATTGGAAATTTAATTTTATTTTTCATTGATTAATTGATTTAGTTATGTGACTTAGTTGTTTTGTTTTTTTTAAGTGATTAATTGTGTTTGCTTAATTGATTTAATTAATATTTGTGTAATTTACATGTTAATTGAGATTGTTTTAACTGTATTATTTGAATTTATTTAAATTAATTGCCTTAATAATATGTAACTTGGTTTTATTACCTGTTTAATTATTATACTTATTTAATTGTTTTATTTAGTTAATGTAATGTTTATTTATTTTCTGTATGGTAACTTAGGGTTACAGTTATAATTTTTGGCTTATAATTCACGTATAGGTGAGCCGCCGTAGGTTAGAACTGAGATAGTTTCATGGGCCGATTAGGATGGGGATTAGGGCTTAGTCTCTGATTATTCGTGTCCTAGGGTATTAATATACACCTATAAATATAAAGCAATACATGGTTTAGGGTTTGGAGAACAGAATAAACGTACATTCTGTAAACCACAAACAGAGCCCTAAATTAGTAGTGAAAACCAGAGAGATACAGAGAGAACCGGAGTGGGAGTTTGGGTGGTTCACAAAACAGAATCAAGGAGGGAAGTTTGGTATGTGTTACTGGACTGCAGTAGGAGCAGCAAGGGTGGTTTAACACTCAGAGACGTGGAATTAGCTTTGCAAGTTTGAGTTTCAAAGGCAAGTTTCTGATCTTCTCTTTCCCAAGAATTTATGTACTGTGCATGCTTAGATAGCCTCCAGGGATTAAACTAAGACTTAAATACATCTTTTATGCATGTTTAATCCGTATTTAGAATTGTTGAATTAATCTGTTCCTTAGTTGTTTATAAGTTCAGTTTTAAATTTTTACTGCCGTTGTTTTAAAAACTGATGTTTAATTCAATTCTTATTTGTATAACTCTATCTTGTGATCAATCTGGGATGAGGATAAGACGTTAAAATCTATAATGAAACTATTTTTAAAGACTAGAAACCACCAGAGTCAGAGAAGACACACGCAGACGCAGCCACGACTCTTAGAGATGAGAGCAAGCTCAAAAAATAGAGGGAGCCTGCTCCTAAAACACAAGAGCCGGCTCTCTAGGGTTGAGAGCCGGCTCTCAACCATCTAGAGCTAGATCCCAAGGAAGGGGAGCCGGCTCTCCTTGAATAGAGAGGGATTTCTGAGTTTCAGAGCCTTCTCTTTCTTTTGTTTTTGCGTATACTGAGTTTTAATGGACTGTTTGGCCAAGACAGAGTCTCTGAAACTATTTCAAGGCTACTAAATGATGTAATACACTGCTTAAGACTTATATAAGAATTGATAAGTAAGCTTAAATCCAGAAATTTGGGATGGAATTAGCCTAAGGTTCAAAGTAAACCTGTAGGAGGAAGGGTTGACATAAACTGGTAATGGCTTACTGTTTTAGGGATTTAAGTTTCTCTGCATGACTTAGAATCATAAATCATGTTTTGCAGCTGAGTTATAAGCATTCTGTTATTTAATTATATGTATGCTTAGTTGGGATTAACTGACAATTAAATCTGTTATATATCTCATCTGTTACGACACTGTTTGGAGGAGGTAATTGCATAGTTGGATTCTGTCAATTTAAAGGACTAGGATTTGTTTTCTAAATCTGTTAGTGGATGCATGATTTAGTTTTACACATGTGAAATTATATTTGTGCTTATTTTGGAATGTAGTTGATAACTATTTATACTATTTTTGGTCAACTATGGTAATGGGGGATTTACATACTATGACTCATATTAGCAATTTAGAATGTTGGAATGTGATATTTAGGTTCTGTAATGAATGCCTAGTGTCATGTTATATATACTAAACTGTATTTATACATATCCTGGATAATGGTTGATAGATAACAATTGTGGTCTTTACAATTATGTTGTTTGGAGGATTGTGTGCATCGGTATGGGACGGTGGCATACTAGGGATGGATTAGTAAAACACTAAATCCTACTTATTTTGGAATGAGTTGGATTAACAATAAAAGGTTAAGTCCTACTTATATGGATGTCTATGCACTGGTATGGGACGGTGGCATATTAGAGACGGCTCAGTTCAAAACACTGAGACCTACCTATATTAGGGATGGATTAGTTCAAATACTAAGTCTTACCTATAATGAAATAAGATGGATTAACTACAAAAGTTAAGTCCTACTTATAACTATGTTGGGATTTATATGCCCTGGCATAGCAAATTCCTATCTGGATTATAGTGACATATGTTCCTGACATATCTGAAATATTTATGATTTATATAATTGGTGAATTCAATGTATTATGTTTCGATTCACTATGAAATTGATAGTGTCCATGTAATTACAAGAAATATTTATATATATGTATGTGATGGCAATCAATGCATGATATATAAATAGTAATTATATATTGTTCATAGTCGGTAATTATGGATGGACTCATAATTAATTAAGACTTGAACTGGATCCGCGTTAGGTTGAGATATATTACGAGAGCCGTCGTATGCAATTACTCCCTATCACTGTCATGGCATTTGACTCTTAAGCATGAGAAAAGTATAGACTCTTTTATTAATTAATAATTACTTTGATTTGTTCGGCGGATTCTTCGGGATCCTTAGACCGACACTTTGGGTAGTTATGTAATTAATAGTTAGAGGATTATATTTTCAATATTTGCATCATTGCTACTTGTATTTATTTTGTATTGATTATGGTTGATTACAAAGTAAATTCGAAGGCCTTCGTATGTTTTTAGACAAAATGATTTATTATATATTTATTTATTTAAATTATTATTTTTGTCAAACAAATGTTTTATTGTGATCGAGCCAGAAATAATCAGAGGTACCAAAATAGATATATTAATTAAGTAGTCGGATTGATGGCTTTATTTATCCGATAACTAATTATGTATAGAGGGGTCAAAGTGCAATATTGACTTAGAGGTTATTTATTATTTAATTGGAGTTCAATTAATTTCTTTTAGTGGAGTAGAAATTAATTTATGAATTAATTGAATTGGGTCCATGGACCGGGCCAATTATTAATTCATTGTAGCCAATAAAATAATAGGCCCAATGGATTCTCACTCATAGCCCAACTTGATATTGGAATCATATTAGATTTGAGACATATGAATTAGAGATGGAGAAGGATTTGTTATTTCCTTTTCTTTATTTTTATGTTGCCTATAAATATACATGGTCTATGTATATTTTAGGGGGTGATTTTGAATGAGTAAGAAAAAGGAATTTATTTTCTCTCTCTAGAAAATTAGGGTTTATGTTCTCATCTAATGGAGGCTCCCACAAGCCTAGTTTTCCAAGGTCATTCATGGAGGCTTATGAGTGATTCCTAAAGGCAAAACAATTACCAAGAAGATGGAGATCCAAGAAGAAGGCATCTTGCTAAGGGATCTACAATAAGTGAGAACATTCACTTTAGAGGAGAGATCTAAGGTTTACTCAAACCTTGATGTAAGTATTCAATCTTTTAATTGAATGATACATCATGTTTTATTTTTGTACAAAACTTGTCTCTATGTAATGAATCAAGATCTATGAATTTAAATCCCTCAAAAAAATTTTAAAACTAGCACGTTTCCCAACAGTTTTGCAGCTGAGTTATAAGCATTCTGTTATTTAATTATATGTATGCTTAGTTGGGATTAACTGACAATTAAATCTGTTATATATCTCATCTGTTACGACACTGTTTGGAGGAGGTAATTGCATAGTTGGATTCTGTCAATTTAAAGGACTGGGATTTGTTTTCTAAATCTGTTAGTGGATGCATGATTTAGTTTTACACATGTGAAATTATATTTGTGCTTATTTTGGAATGTAGTTGATAACTATTTATACTATTTTTGGTCAACTATGGTAATGGGGGATTTAAATACTATGACTCATATGAGCAATTTAAAATGTTGGAATGTGATATTTAGGTTCTGTAATGAATGCCTAGTGTCATGTTATATATACTAAACTGTATTTATACATATCCTGGATAATGGTTGATAGATAACAATTGTGGTCTTTACAATTATGTTGTTTGGAGGATTGTGTGCATCGGTATGGGACGGTGGCATACTAGGGATGGATTAGTAAAACACTAAATCCTACTTATTTTGGAATGAGTTGGATTAACAATAAAAGGTTAAGTCCTACTTATATGGATGTCTATGCACTGGTATGGGACGGTGGCATATTAGAGACGGCTCAGTTCAAAACACTGAGACCTACCTATATTAGGGATGGATTAGTTCAAATACTAAGTCTTACCTATAATGAAATAAGATGGATTAACTACAAAAGTTAAGTCCTACTTATAACTATGTGTCATGTCGATAAACTATTTGAATGACACACTTTGAACGGACTTTATATATTTATGTTATGGTGCCATGGTATGAGCTTGAGTCTCAGGACCATGGTTAGGGTGCGTATATCACCTAGGATGGATAACTGGATAGTGGTTTTGTTCCCTGGTAGGTCTAGATACACATGACCACATTACGTGCGATTTGCATGGTATCTCTACTCAGGCTGAGACATACCTATTGGACTAGTGAGCCTCCTATAGTGTGTAATATATACATATATGGACTACTCTGAATATTGTTGAGTCTATCTAAGATGTATCTGCGTATCAGATTTCTGTTTGGATCGTAGTAGATCAGGACTTGCATGTGGGTCTGACCCACTCTATTATTTTTCAAGTGTTCGACAGTACCAGGCTTAGAGCTTGATCGTGTTGATACAGATACAGACACTCACTCTTCCGATTACATTGGATTTCCTTTCTATTTTAATTTTGGATTTTAATTCTGTAAATTTATTCAAGGATTTGGGATTAGGGGTCCACTAGGTGGATTCCCGAGTTGTATAGTTTTAAATTATACTTAATTTATTATTTCAAGTTTGAGGATTCCTATTTTAGATTTCTTTTAGCGTATTATTAATTTATTCTTAATTCAGTTTTTATTTTCTGCTTGTTTACATATTAATTGTTTGGTATCCCTCGTATCTGTGCTCGGACTTGATCACCTGTGGCTTTAGAATCAAGGGGTATCACAGTGTGGATGTGGTATGTGGACATATGAGTTATGAGGTTGGTGTAGTTACATTGGGGTATATCATCCATTGCAAGTGTATGTGGATATGCAGTGAATATGCAGTGTAAGAATTCCTTGCATGATCCCCGACTCCTTTTTCCTATTCTTTATTTGGAAAACATGTAAGTGATTACCTTGGTTGAGGAGACGCCACTTAGGCATTCTCTACTGGGCCTTGTGCTCACCCCTTCTTTATAATTTTTTTCAAGTTTTGAAGCGGCAAAGTGGATGAGACATCTTCACATGATTATACATAGTTAGAAAGTTTATAATTTGAAGCTCATGTGTCTATATTCAATGTAATTGAATTTAATTTGATGTATAATGATGTAATCAAATCTCATTACGTTGTACGAACGTTATTTTATCAATAAAAACATGTTTATGGATGTGGTTGAAACAGGTTTAGAACATTTCTCAAAGTCCCTATCCAAAGCCTCCCTTCATTTTTACATTTCCGTTTCCAGTAGCTGAAACCTAGCTTGCAAAGCCATTTCGGCCTATCAGTTTTTTTCATAGCCTCGGGACTTTGCATTTTGGTCGACCGAAACCTTATTTCGGCTAACCTGTTCTCCATTTCGGTCTACCAAACTATGGCTGCTCTGGTGCACTTTGTTCCTTTTCTTGTGAAATTAAATTTTGAGCCATAAAATGTTGTTTAAAGCCTCCATATGACATAATTTGGATACAAAGATGATGAATGGACACTAGACATGTTGTAGATTGACTTAGGTGATCTTGGGTTCAGGTAAGGACCCAGATGATGGTTCGGACCCACGAGTTCTGGCAGTTACGGTAACAATTACATTTAAGTTCCTAATTACTCACACTAACTTAACATTTAGGTTTAACTCGCACTATTCCCACTATTATGGTATTTAGCAGGTATTACCCACATGCCTCTTGATTTTCTGTAACCTTCAACCTCACACTAATTCTTATTAAACCATTTACTATCAGTAACATGAAATGCACACATACACTATGTATGCCAAATACTTGAAAATACTAAATAACAAAAACAAGTTTATTTTCCAATACCCCTTTTAAACTTGATTTTGTAACTTGAAAATAAACTCTTATTAATCTTGGGAGCTTAGTCACAATGTCTTCAATTGGTCTTGAGTTCCTCCTTCTTCAATAGCAATAATCTTTTTGGCCATTTCTATTGATGTGTATGGCTTGTGAAACATCTTCAGATGCATGTTTGATGCCTTCACAAAATAATTATATATCACCCTCTTTATATGAACACACCATTCATCTTTTTTCTTCTTGAATTTATGATGCATTTTTAACTTCATACGTGCTTCTTCTTTAGAGTCAAAAAAATAACTCCATATTCACCCAACTTGTGGCAATTGTAAAATTCTCCAAACTATTTTGTAAAAAACAATACAAGAAATTCTTATCACCTTGAGTTTCATTATCACACTTGATTGGAATAACTTTCTTCAAGACAATATCATAATTCTCCACAACATGAGCACTATTATCATAGTCTTTAATTTCTTTTACCAATTGGGATGAATATGATCGAAGAAATCATAAATTCATCAAATATAACTTCTTTGAAAGAGGAATTCACAATCTTACTTGAATATGTTAACTCACCAACTTTACCCTCTTCTTTATTATTTTCTTCGTCTTTAACTTCTTTTTCAACTTCATTCTCCTCCACTTTTTCAATCTCCTTTCCAACACATCTCTTTACATTTTCTTCATTCACCATTTCGAGTTGTTATCCAAATTCTTCAACTTCATTTACATTGTACGCTTCTTCATGCTCCACAAATTTGCCCTCATGACTTTCATAATCAGCCTTAGTAAACTCATCATCCTTAAAGCATTGCACCTAATACTCTGTGGGTAGTGATTCACCTATATGATTGGAAACGATGGTCTCGAGCATCTTCTAAACATAACTTGGAGTTTTGGACTCTCCAAAATACTCACAAATTTCTTGATGTTTTGCCTTTTGCAACACTACAAATACCTTTTCTTCTTTTTTCACACGAAACTTGTTGAACATGCCATTCTTTGGCTTTTCTCCAACAACATCCACTACAACATATTAGGGTTTCACCAGCGCTTTTAAAAAAAGCACTGGTCTTGAGTACTAATTACCAGCGCTTTTAGAAAAGCGCTGGTGTTGAGTATTAATTACCAACGTTTCATTAAAAAGTGCTGGGGTTGAGTACTATCAACACCAGCGTTTCTAAAAAAAGCGCTGGTGTTGAGTACTAATTACCAGCGCTTTATAAACAAACGCTGCTAAGTGCGAAATGTAGTGAGGGAAAATTTGGTGCTCTAATATTATTTCACTTTATTTCTAACTTTACCAATTTCATCCGAGCCCTAGTTTCTCTTCAGCCTCCCCAATCGTCTCAATCTCTATTCTTGGTCTCAACTCTAAACTTACCCCCCTCTTTCTCTGCAACTCCCCAATCGCCTCAATCTCACTCTCCCCAACTCCCCAATTGCCTCCATCTCTATTCTCGGTCTCAACTCTGAACTTGCGCCCTCTCCCTCTCTCTCTCTGCAACTCCCTAATCGTGATGACACGTGCCCCTTCTCCTCAACCGCCCCTCTCTTTTAGCAACTCTGCCTCCAATCTCTCTGTCACTTTTCTCACTTTCTCTCTCTACATACCTATACCATACCAGTCTTGATTGATCAGAATGGTGAAGCTTGTATCGGCCCGAGAGAGTCAGATATATAGACCCCAGCTGGCTCGAAATCGGTTCGAGTACATGAACGCCGGCCTATACGTGTTTGCCACCATTGTTCTTCTCTATGGCTTCGCGGCTCAGCTCTCCAGCGAGCCGAAATCGGGTTTGGTTCTTCTACTTATAGGCTTAGCTCTCATAATCTTTGTGAACGTTCATAATCTCCTTGCTCATCTCGCCGGCATCGATTACTGGATGCCGTTGATGGAATTCGACGTCCAACTCGGCCTCGTCGAGTTCGCCGTCCCCGTGGTTCAGATTACAGCTACACTTCTCTATTTCTTGGGGATTCTTTTTATTTTCATTCAGGTATGTTCTTGTTTGTTGTAATTGTGTCAAAAAATCTCTATCTTGGTGTTATGTTGATGATTATGTTCATTGGACATTTTGATTTAGACTTCTATATATATATATATATATATATTTCTAATTGTGGAAGAATTGCCTATGGGGTTGCCGTATGTATCATTTATTTTTTAAAATTCATTATTGCCCATGTTGTATCTATCACCAAATAATCTCTCTAGTTTTTATTTTATTTTTAATTTTATTAAATTCATTATTTTTTTATGCGCAAGCTATTCTGTGTTCGAGAAGGTTTGGTAATGGGTTTAATACATTATTAATCATGGGCTCATAATGTTCCTAGTCTCTTTTATTTTTGTACATTTTTGCATACATTGATGTCTTTCTCATCTCTGAAATATCAAAATTGGAGTAGTCCTTTCTTATAAAAACTTTTGGGCTGAGCTCATTTTTTATTCTAATGCTTCAGGAGCAGAAAATAAAAGAGGGTCAGTACATGATGGGTCTAAAAGATGAGATATTATATTTTTCTTGGTTTATTACATACGCTTTGCAAGTAAATTTTGCATTCTTGCATTTTTTATTTTTTTTATTTGTGCAATTCTGTTTTAGCTTTCTATTATTCTAATTTTCAGTTTGGTTTATGGATAAGGAATGTTATATAACTTTTTTGGGTTTTCTGAACTGTTATATTGCCATAGAAGTAAGGCACTTCCATTTTGTACTACTGGGTTTTTCATTAAGATTAGTTTCTTTAAGAAAATGATGTATGTGGTGCAGGTGTCACTTTTGAAGATCCTCACATTGAAGATCTCAGTCAAGAAGTTAGAGGGTTCATATTCTCTAAAATTCTGGTCTGTTTGTTCCTGAAAAAGTCACTTTACTTTTACCCAAATTGTGATACCATGTTACAGTGGCTTTGATGCTTTAGTTGTTTTTATTACTACTTAAATTGCTGATCCTTTATCTGAAAACATTTGAATTTTTTACTATCTAAATATTCTGTATCACATTTTAGTGAAACATAGTTGTGACCTGTGACCCATAATTGCTATTGTTTTCCGAGTAGGAGAATCTTCTTGTCTGAAAATAAATTATGAAGAAACTGTAAAATGTCGTTTCATCATCATACGCCATGTCTTCATCTTATATCTCCCTATCTCCCTGTCTCTATATATACATATTGCTTGGTCTATACAACCCCAACCTCACAATGGGAAAATTAAATATAAGAATATGAAATCTTACTTGGTTATAAGCAGTAGATTTAATCCTAATACTGCTTGCTAGTGGGCTATGAAAAGTATTAAGTCTAATCCAAATGTGAGCAATTTGATTCCAAACAAAATGTTCTAAGAAATCTCATCCCAGTTCAAGAAAATTAGAAAGACAAGTGACTTGTGTAAGGTCAAAATTTCTTAACTGTGATGAAAAATTGTTTATTTTTTAATTTTTAATTATGCTGATAATCGATTGTGACTAGCACATAGGATACAGTGACAAAATATTTTTCTTTTGATAAGTAAGATACAGTGACAGCATATGATATTATGAATTTCTAACAAAATTTGTGCATTTAGAAGACTTTTCCTCTTAGATCCTGACTGTAGTTTATCACCTGCTCTGTAAAGGATAAACCATCTAGAACACAAAGATTGATTAATCCCAACACTTGAGCTTTTTGAGTACCTTCTAACAAAGATAAATTTCAGCCTTAAAAGCATACCCACTATGACTGGCCTTAAGTGAAAGTATTATTCTTTTTGTGAACCTTCATGACACCTAGTATGCTTTCCTACTCCTTTCTTTGAAGGCTTTCTAGTTTGGCTGCAAGAGTTGAGTAATTGTAAATTAAGGTAGGTAGGGATATGCTAGTAAGAGATCTAGATTACAGTGATTTTATTCCCAGTTAAATGTATACCTTCTTTCATCCTTCTAAGTACTTGGCACATTTTCCACTGCTGGACCCCAAAAGACTTTTCCCTCTTCACTCTCAAAGGAAGACCAAGATACTTAAGCAGCCAACCTCAGATATCACAACCTAAGGACCTAGTAACTTTCCTCGGAATACTTTGGTTTTATCTTCATAGCCCAAACACAAACACAAACAATTCAGAGATGGGATTATAGAACCCTTACTAAAAGAAAGAAACTAATATTTTATATTTGTATATTGGGGTGTTATACAAGCTCCAATTGTTCTACCCTCACAACATTCTAATAAGAACATCAACTGCGAAAGTTACCAGAAGATTCTAGTAAGGAAAATTGCCCCATCTTTTTGTGTAGCTGGTACCAGGTTTTCTTCGAATGATCTTGGTGTAATATATTACTAATCATATGGATGTAGGGTTTTCAGTTTTGTAGATAACACCGCAAAAGGATCTTTTTGCGTTTTGAGATACTAAAAATTATAACTCAACAGACCAAATCCTAACTACTCTGGATTGGAATGTCATTTTTCTTTCCTTTCCAGGTTCAACTTACATAAAAAAAATGAAAGGTTTCCTGTAGGCTGCCTTTCTCCTTTATCTGAGCTCTGGGGACTACCTTACACACAACCTCCTTATAGTTCACGGGTTTTCTTATGCACAAAAGAGATAGAAGCCTAGAATTAAAATTTTAACTATCTTATAGATTGGCATCTGATTAAGTAACCTAGATACACTAAACTCTTATGAGTAGAATACATCTTCATAGTAGAGCTTTCGTGTTTTGATAACCAATGGTGGTTTTGGAGGTGGATGCAATGTACAATCGTTGGCATAGTAATATAAATGAGGTGTGTTTATCTTTCACATGGATGTATTCAATTCTATTATTTACTTTAGACGACTTCATGCACTAATTTGCATTCTTTTGAAAAAAGCGTTTCTATCTTTTTACTTTGGTGTTGTAGATTTTGATGCCGGTATTCCCTGGGCAACTACGTTATATTCATAAGAACTTGTTCCATACAGTTTTTGTTGTGGATCCTATATCCATTTGTGGACTTGAGGCAAGTTTTATTGTGTAAAAAGTGACGTCAGTTCGTTGTATGTGCATTATACTGTTGCCAGAATTACTTATCTAATTTTAGTTTCACTGTCTTTTGCATGCAATTGACACGATTATTTCTTTGTATGAGATTAGTTTTCCTATGAGATTTGGGGTGATATTATACTCAACAAAGTTTATCAAGAAGATTGAATCGAACAGTGGAGAACTCCCATTAGATCCTGTGGAAAATGACAGTGGGACAGAGGAAGATGTGTCCATTTTGGTGTACTTCTTTCTATCTTATTGTACCGTCTTTTTACATCTCAAACATGTCTAGGCTAAAGTTGATAAATTTGTACAATACGTTATATGCATTTAAGGAGAATGCCTTAGATAATCTAGACGGATGCATCTTCTGAGTTCGGCCTGAACTACATCATTTTAAATAGAAATATATGTTACTACTCCTAACAGTTTTACTTAAACCTCATAAGAGTACAAATTTTTGTTATAGTAATTTGAAAATCAGATTTTTAACGAATCAGTTATAGAAAAGGTTTACGTTCTATCATCTAGGTTGTAGTAACAACTTCTGCCTCTTTTTTAGGAAACCAGTGACTCACCATAGTTGATAAATAGCATAGATCCAAACAAAAACAAAATACAAAACATGCATTGTCTCTTCAAATCACTAATTACTATAGATTATTTGCAAAATTAATAATAACTATAGTTCCCACAACTAATTTTAATCCTTTGGAGAATTATTATTGTAAATGCTATGATTCACCACATTATCATTCTTTTAGGGAAATCTTGTTTCATATTGTTACTATTATAAAATCTATCACACACACACACACACACGCGTGCGTTGTTTATCTCCTAAATTCTCTTCATATGAGTGATTATTCTTAGGTTCTAACGAACATGACTTTGCTGCTAGTATTTCTTATAGCAGTTTAGCAGAACTTGAAAATTACTGTCTTATATATAATTTAGTATGTAAAAGGTTTTGTGCATGTTCTTGTGTTGTATATATTCATTTTCTAGTCATGATGCCAATTTAGTTAAAGTTATGAACTTTAATTTCTCTTATATGTTAAATTTTCATTTATTATAATGTACGCTTAATGAATTTATAAAAAATGTAGGGTAATTCAAATCAAATGGGCAAGAAAAGTTGTTAAAGTTGAAGTTGAAGCTGAAGATGGGGTTGTGGCTGTGCTTTCAGCATTTCCTTTGCCTTGGATGAGTTCTTTTTGAAAAACTTGTACTACATTTGTCAAAAATTCTTAATTCTTTTTTTGTCACATTTAGTAGATCTAGATAATTTGGATGGTATTTTCATATTGACAGGTTAACTTGTAGTTGTATTAGTAGACATTTTTTGAGTTTTGGTTGACATTTACCAGCTTTATCTATTAGTAAACAATTTCGATGGTATTTTTCATATTGGCAGCAGGTTAACTTGTGGTTGTAATATGTAAAAACAATTTGGATTGCACTTTTATATTGCCAACTTGTGTTATATTGGATGACATTTAGCAACCAAGACATTTTTCAAAAACAATAAAGGGTAAAAAATAAAAAAAATTAAAAATTAAAAATAAAAATGTGCCTTTACCCGGGCTTCTTTAAGAAGCGCTGGCAAGGAGGAAAAAAAAAAAAAAAAAAAAAAAAAAAATGACCTTTTACCAGCGCTTCTTAAAAAAGCGCTGGTAAAGACCCTATACCAGCGCTTCTCAAAAAGCGCTGGTAAAGGGTCTATACCAGCGCTTTTGAAGAAGCGCTGGTAAAGCCCTACCAACACTGGATTTACCAGCGTTTTTCAAAAGCGCTAATAAAATGCTGGTAATTGAATTATCAGCATTTTTTGGGACTTTTACTGGCGTTTTTGAGCGTTGGTAAAAGCCATAACTGTTGTAGTGATCCCACAAATCACATGGTATGAGATATGAAGTCATGATGATTCTCATTCTCTTGTAATTAGAGATCGAACATTATCTTCTCACTAAGAAAATACATTTTCTCATCTTCATCATCATCAAGGAGAAACGTGTTATTCTCAAAACGTTGAACTTTCTAGGATCAACCCCGTTAGGCCTTCAGGATCATTTAGGCTCTTATCCTGACCTGACTTTGATACCACCTTATTGGCTTTTGCTCTAATACCACTTTCTAACTTTGCTCTGATACCACTTTATTGAAACTAAGTGGCTAGATAAACAAATAAAACTCAATATAATTTGGAAGAGAAATGGAGGAAGAAATATGTTATTTCACTTAATCCCAAATTCTTCTCATAGTTGGCTAAAGTACATGAATATATAGGCCTAGAGAACATATGTGTAACAATTACAATGAAGTGTCCAATTACTCACACTAACATAACATTTAGCTTAACTCCCACTATTATGGTATTTAGTAGGTACAACTCCCATTGCCTCTAGATTTTTTGTAACCTTTAACCTCACACTAATTGTCATTAACTAATTTCCATTAAAATTAATTGTCATTAACTAATTTCCATTAAAATCATTTACTACCGCTAACATTAAATGCACGCAAATGTACGACAAGCTCTTTAAAATAGTAAATAACAAAATCAAATTTATTTTTCAACATCAAATTTCATACTGAGTTAACACCACCGTCAGTTACATTATGGAATGACGTGGACCTTTTTAATTAGTTTACCATGTCCAATTATAGTTTGTTGGGGTTACCATATAGCTCAATGATGCGGCACCCCTGCGTACAGTATAATTTTTCCTTTATGTGAATTTAATGTAAGCTCCACCAAATGAAGAATTTGCTTGATTTTCTGCACAAAAACAAATTTGTACGCGTAAAATCAGTTGTAACATGGTTTGGAAGCTTTGACTCCCTGAATTTTGGGTCTTTAATTTGACCCCACAATATGGCTTCCAAATGGATTGCTTATGATGTTCTATTTGGACCATAATTTTTGAAGGCCGTTATAGAATTAATTTCACCAAGCGCATCCTTAGATCCTTCGTCCATTTTTTCAAAGGGAAAAACCGAGTTGCTTGCAAACATTTTAGAGAGGAACTCTCATCTCTCAGATCAAATTGCCTTCAATTATTTCTCACTACATTCTGGTCTCAATAAAAGCTCCGTCTGTCCTTCATTCCTCTTCTGTACTAATTTTTTTTCCCCTTTAATACTTCATTACTTTTCTGTGATTTTGCTTTTCTTTTTATTCGTCTTGTTCTTAATTTTTCTTATATACTCCATATAATATATGTTGATATATATATATATATATATATTCTACACGTCCACAGTTGAGTCGTTGACGGGGAATACGGCCTTAAGGCGGAACGAAAAAAGAAAATTTAACCTTTTCATTTTTCTCTGTTATATTCTATTATTGATTCATTGTATATGAATTTGTATTAACTTTGGAGTTGTGAGGTTGTGAGTTGAGTTCGTTTTTGTTCTTTTCTTTTATCTTGCTTGTTATTTTTATACTGTCCTTTATCATCAAATATTTCTCATGGGTTTGTTCTTTTAGTATTCTGTTTGTTGCATCAGCATAAAATGAATTGATTCAAAATATGAATCAAAATAATTAAAGACTTGATTAGCAACACGTGTAATAATGAGAAACAAGAGTTATGTTCATCATATGCAAGAGGACACGGTACTTGAGATTCTCTTGAGGCTGTCTGTCAAATCATTATTGCGGTTTAAATGTGTGTGTAGATATTGGCGCGACCTTATCAAAAACTCCAATTTCATTAGCAAGCACCTCCATCACCAAAACCGCAAGGCCTATCTCCTCATTCAACGGTACCACTATAGCACCAGTAGATATGCTTTAGCTCTATTGCGTCTTCAAATGCTTACCAACATGCCTATTGTTTATCATGATATTGAGGATCCTCATACGCCCAAACGTCCATCTGTTATTGACTCATTTAACGGTATACTGTGTATTTGTGATGGGTGTCAAATAGCATTGTGGAACCCCACTACAAGAGAATTTAAACCTCTCCCGGTATCCGATCCCGTCCTCCCACCCTATACCAAGGCTTACAATAATCATTATGGATTTGGGTTAGACCTAGTAACCAATAACTACAAGGTGATCTGGATTCAGTATCTTTGGGATGAAAAAACTGATTGCCCATATGATCATGCAGTTGTTTCAGTGTATAACCTAGGTATTGATTCTTGGAAACTAGTTGAAGCTGATTTATGCCCCGATGATTACATACAAGAGACTTTAGGCAACACATGCATAAATGGACGTTATTACTGGCTAATTAAGGGAAATGATAATAACTATTTGGTCCTTTCGTTTGACATGGAAAACGAGGCTTTTCAAAGGATATTGGCACCACTAGAAATTAATAATTCACAATTTGGCGCTCTTGCCTTGTACAATGAATCTATTGCTCTGCTGCTTTATGATCCTCGTGAGGTAGAGAAGCAAGTTGACATATGGATGATGATAGAGGAAGGATATTGGACCGAACAATTAATTATCGGACCCTTATCAAATGTCGATAGACTGCTTGGTTGCTCAAAAAATGGAAAGTTCATTTTCGATAATGACACTTCACAGTTGGTGATTTACAGCCCTAACACCCAAGAAATTAAGTACTTTGAACCTGGCGGAGATAACTATAGCCTTGAGGTTTTTGTATATGAGGAGAGCCTAGCTTCAGTTAAAGGAGAAAACCAATTTTGGGAAGGACATAATACACTATGGTCGGAGTTCAACTGCTTTTCACGTTCCATCAGCCTCTCGTAGCCAATGATCAAGCACCAGAAATGTGTTCCTAGTTTCTACCACATTACGTGTCCTTCATTTATGTTTTCCGTTCGTTCGTTATTTCTTTCTTTTTTCTTCTGTAGTAGTAACCAAGAGAAGGTACTTAGGTAGCTGATGGATACTAATGAAATTACCACCAAGTTTTACTTTTTGTTTTAAAAGATATATAAGTCATGTACTTTTACAATTAAGGCCAATAAGTCTCCCTTTTGAAATTTCTTTTTCATGAAGGTTTATTTTGACATAAAATACCTTCCAAGAAAATAATTTTTTTTATATAGAACTTCTTTAGGTAAAATATCATTTTTATTTTTATTTTTGAGTGTTTGACAAAGGTCCTAAAAATAATTTTTTGTGTTTGGCTTCTAAATGTATTTTAAAATGAAAATTAAAGCTTTTATTTGAGCCATTGATTATCCTTTAGTCTAATTATTTTTATTCGAACAATGATAATTATTTGACAAGAAAATATCAAAAAAATGATCGATCAATTGATTTTTGACAAATGATAAGGAAACCGAACCAACCGTGGATGAAATCAGGGACCAACCCAAAAAATTATGTAGAGGGGGCGGCTTTTAACAAAATGAAAATATAAAAAAAAAATTGGGCATTAGTGAACTTTTTATATAATTGCAGTGGGGACAATATTAAAATTTTATAGGTATGTAATGCAAATATGACAAAATAAAATAAAATAAAATAAAATAATTTAGACATATAAAACCAAAAATGAAAATTTCAGTGGGGCAATTGCCCCCACTTAGCCTTGCATAGGTTGGTGCCTGAATGAAATGTAGTGTTGAGATTTAACTTTATTCCCATAGCATGTTGCAATCCTTTTCAGAATTTGGAGGTGCAGCGTGGATCTCTATCAGATAGAATTGATAAAGGAATGTCGTGGAGACAAACGATCTTCTCAACACATAGTTCACTCTAAGCTTCCAACGATGATCTCTAATGGCTTCCAATTCCTTGTCTTGATGCTGAGCATCAATGATTCCTTGAAGAAGTGTAGGTTGGATTACCAAAGCAAACACATAGGCTGATCCATCCCTTCTTCCTAAGTGCAGACTAGAATCTTCAATTACCTCTTGTATTTCCCATGCTTTGACATGCAGATCCCAAGTAGTTTGCAGTTTGTTTGTTCCGACTCAAAGTATCAGCTACCACATTTGCTTTTCTCGAGTGATACTGTAATGTAAAGTCGTAATCTTCAAG
Organism: Cornus florida; assembly: GCF_030987335.1. Classification (NCBI taxonomy): domain Eukaryota; kingdom Viridiplantae; phylum Streptophyta; class Magnoliopsida; order Cornales; family Cornaceae; genus Cornus; species Cornus florida. The sequence goes on along the minus strand of NW_026775577.1, from coordinate 6,224,058 downwards.
GTACTCTATCCATCCATGTTGTCGTTGATTCAATTTCCATTTTGTGACTAGATACTTCAAACTTTTGTAATCTCCGACTTTAAATTTGTGATCGGAGTAGACTTAATTTCGCAGCACATAAGTAACACCTCCATATATTGAGAGCAAAGATAACGACAGCCAATTCCAAGTCGTGGGTAGGATAACGTCCGTGTGGCTTCAATTAATGGGAGCCATATGTTGCGACTTTTCTTTGTTGCATACGAACAACACCCAAGATCATCCGATGCAACAAGTGAACTAAGTTTCTCCATTGATTTTTTCTTCCTCTTATATCAACTCTTGAAGTTTTGGAAAGTAGTAGTACGGGCTAATCACTAGCTGATGACAATAAATAAATAAATAAATAAAAATTGATAAAAACAAATTGAAGATACAAAAAATATGTTAATAAAAACAAATTAAAGAAACAAAAAAAGTTTTGGAAAGTAGTACCACTTCCAATACAAGAGAAAACAGAAACTAAAAACAATGAAAGGGTCAAATAATTAATGTTTAACAATGACGAACCTTCAACCACGTTTGCTTCAGGAAGAATGGACACACATAATTATCACTATACACATTCAAATTACGAAGAAAAAAAAAAAAAAAAAAAAAAAAATTGAAAACAAGTATGATGATTGATAACAGAGGAAATGGATGGGCCCAAAGTGGTTTCTCTAACAATTCTTTAGCCCAAAAAATAAGGGGAACATTACATGACTACAAGTAACCAACCACAATACTGCTAAATGACTACATACAACCATCCTTTGCACTAAGCAAAGCACCCAACCACAACACTAGTAAATGATCTTTAAAAAATTTTAAGATATATTTTTTTTTAATTTATATAGTCGTCATACCTAGAATGGGCTATGGCATCCCTTCTAATTGCTTACTCTCTACTTCTTCCCTCTCTTCTCTTTTTGTTTGTTGGAGTTTTTGCTTTTAGATTTGAAACTCATCGTTGGTATCTTACATAATCCCGTCATTTTGATCAACTCCCATTATGTGGTTGTGCAAGATACACTATGCAAGTACCACATTAACATGAATTCGATAGTCCAAAAAAGGTTCAGCATCAAGCAGACAAAAGTGTTTCTTTACTACACCAAAACATGTTCAATGGAGGTTCGTAAGGAAGAGTGGAGAAGATCAAACAACTCACTTTCATTTTTCGGAGGACGGTTACTATATTCTTTCAAATGATATCGAACGCCACGATATGAGGGAATAAATCCATTTCGAATGTGGTAGCCGAATGAACAAGATAGTATTTACCTACAAATTAATTGATAAATCGTTATGATTAATTTCTCATTCATGATTATACTCTAACAAATAACCCAAAGTTAAAACATTACCTTCAAGGACTTGCAAGAGCCATCTTTTCCTCGAAACAGCATACTTAGAATATAAGAATCATATGCAGATCCTTCCCAACCAGCAAGTATGTATGTAAAGTAAAAGAAAAAAAGATGGAGAGCAACTAGGACATTTTGTGTTGTTCCTTCTTTTCGGATACCAAATTTTTCTCGATGTTAAAGGGGGATTGAAGCACAAACGTTTCTCCACAATCCTATATATATTAGTTAGAAGAAAAGTTAGACAAACAATTAATTTATATGAAAAGCATCACCCTAAATCACTCTCGTGTTTAAGTGTGTACTCTAAAAAATATCAAATCAAATTTCTCTTAAAATCTCTCTTAAAAAGCTCCATCAACGATCTACAAATTAATCTATGTTTTCCCCAATTGTTACATCAAAACTCATTTAGGGCTGGAGGATCCAGAGATTTATAGAGACTAGAGAGTTCTCAAAAGATATGGAAAGATATTTTAAAATCGTTCAGGGATTTTTTTTTTAAAGATTTTTGGTGCAAAAAGAAAACTAAAAAGTTACCAAAAACTGAAATCATGCACATTCAGCAAAGTGCAACTAGTTAGAAATAAAGTTTAACCGGTTGGACTTTTACAGAGAGGGTATCACGAAAGTTCAACCAGTTGGATTTAAAGTTCAACCGGAGTTGGAAAAATTCTTTTGAAACACATTCCGTAAAAGTTCAACCCATTGGATTTAAAGTTCAACCTGTTGGACATTTCAAGACATCAAAATTTTCAATAAAAATTCATTTTTCCTAAGTCTTACAGCACCAAACACGAAATATTAAGTTGTCACTTATCTTTCCAAATTGATGTTTCATCCAATCTAACAATATCAAGACACCTGAGCTCTAAAAGATGGAGACTCGAGCTAAAAAAAAAAATTACAACCCATATCAACAAATTTTGACAATGAAATTTGCCAACACAAAAACCTAATAAAATTTTGACAAATGATGAGATTTTAAGACCCGTGCAATCCAACAACCATCATATCCTTTTAGGATAGGTGTCTCAGTCAGAGGGGGACAGGAAAAGGAAAAGAAATATTAAGGTTATATCCTTCAAAATAGTCGGTAGTAAGACAACACAAATATAATTTATTTTATTTCTTTGTAACCAAGTTTAATTAAATAAAGAGAATTACAAACATAAGCTAACATTCTACACAATCAAACAAGGAAGAGGACAGAAAATACATTAAAAAAATACAAGCTACAGAGATCAAGAAAGAAACAAACTGAACTAGACCCAACACAGCAGAGCAGTCTCCATAACAATAAGCAGCTAAACAATTCAAAGAGTATTCATGGAACCAAAGTAGCACAATCCAAAGAACAACCCAAACCAAATAGTAATCATGCACCATCAAAGAAATCCACAAGCGCATGGAAAATATCAGCGGAAGCCAGAAAATAAGCTAATCTCTTCCTGAATATAGAATCAGGTATACTCCAATAGATTTGAAGATTTCTACTGTTCCTATCAAGCAAAATAAATAAATAATCTATATTTCAATTGCGAATTTTCTGCTCTCTCTCTCAAGTCAGAGACAATACAGTTACAATTTAATGAATTACACAAGGAAGAACTCGGTTAACATGAGATGGTATTCAATATCCATCAATTGCTTTAAAGTTCCTTTCTTTCGTTATCACTGGTTCTCAAAGCACGAAGGATATAATGTACGATGAAACTCAAAAGAATGGATTGTTTCTTCAGCTGTTTGAAATCTTGTGTCACAGGAGGATGAAATATAAAAAAATCTTTAAGCTGAGCTACATTGGACCTATCATCCCCTTCCCTTGGTTTGTGTTCACGCGGTTTTTGTTCCTTACGCCGGTCGATGGACTCTTCGCGGGCGTGCCAGAGTATTTGTACAAAATACCCAAAATATGTAATTGAACACCAGCCTATCCCTTTTTCCGATGGCTGACTCTCAGGCGATTGTGTGGGAGAGAGACTAGTAAGAACTCCCAGCAAGGTTCTTTTATGCCTTGTTTGTAGCAAGGACTTTTTAGAGTGTCTAAAGAAATGCAACGGCTGATGAATGTTTGAATGGATGGAATGGCCGAGTGAAGACAGGCGGCAAGAACTTAATCGATCGCCGGCCGAACGTGATGGCGAGAACTTAATCAATCGCCATCAGCCAAACACAATGGCAAGAATTTAATCGATCGCCACTGAAACGTGATAGCAAGAATTTAATCAATTGCCATCAGCCAAGTAATGACAAGAATTTAATCAATTGTCACTACGATTCAATGGCAAGAATTTAATCAATTGCCATTGAATTGAAAACCTAACTAAAATTGCGTAATTAAAATTGGCATAATTGAAATTGAAAGAAAGTAAATGGCTGAATTGAAATAGTTGACAATGATCTAATCAATTGCCATTAAATTGAAATAAAGAAATTGATAGGAAAAAATGACGTAGAGTCAATTGAAAACATTTTTAGTTGAAATGCATGTTTTGTGGTGGTGCTGGACGGACTAGAATAGGATTACAACTTTCCTATTTATAGAATTCTTTTTTCAACTTATTTTCCTAATTTTTTGCTATAAAATCTCTTATTCCTTGATTTACTCTTTCTTCTAGGGCAAAACCCAGTGTTCTTCCACTTCCTTTCTTGCCTTGCTTCGTCTTACTTCAATAGAAACTCCTTGTTGAAAACTCTCCTTGATTTAGTCAAATGCAAGTTGTCGAATTGTTGCTGAAAAGTTGCTAAAGAAGTTGCTGGAAAGTTGCTAATTTTTAGCAACTTCTTTCCTTATACTTGGTTACCGTTTCTTCCCTTAAATTGCCCAAAAGCCATTTATCGCTTTTATATTCATGACGCGGCTGCCTTTTGTATTTTTTCCTTGTTCCATCCAACTAGAATTCCTATAAAATAGGAATTCAGTTGTCTGATTTCCTTAAAACTTTAGTCTTTCCTTTCCTGTTGATAACCCAACTTGAATAAAGTCAAATGTTTGTTGCTATATTTTAGCAACTGCCTTGTTAATGAAGTGGCTGAGTAATTTTCTCCAATACTTGCTCCTGATATTTCTTAACTGGCTGATTCCCTTGACGCCATGTTAAAAATACTTATCAGCTTTTCATTGGTCCACGTCATCGCTGAGATGGCTGCTAAGTTTTGGTGCCAACAAATACCCCCCATATTTCAAATGTCTTATCGGCCACTCAGGCCGATTAGATTTTTGGAATTTTTATAACATGAAAGAAACTGGTAGCCAGCGAGCTTCTAGATTTTATTTCTTCCGAACCACCTCTATGTTGGTCTTTATTTTGTGTCGGCTAGAGCCAGGGCTGGCCGATCCTGGTTCTTTTATTATTCCCACAAAGCTGGCTGATACCTCTCAAAACATTGGCCATTTATAAATACATGATAGACCTCACCATTGAAGTTTCCCAACTCTACTAGTAAGGTATGATCGTAATCGGCCGGGATCAAGTAGTTATGTAATGTCATTTGGGCCGATCTAACTGGCTTCTGTTTTGAAAGAACAAAATTCTGCCAGTATGGAGCTTTTCTGATGGCTGATCCTATTGAATTTTTATACTCCCATGGAGCTTCTGAAAGTACGCCATCCCATGTTTTTGAATAGTCATTTTCTTTGATGACTTCAGCTATATCAGTCAAAAATACCAAGAATAGTATTTCTTTTGTGGCCGATTTTTTATCTGCTAGGGTAAGCTTTTAGAATGCCAGCGGCTATGGCCTGTCTCGTCCTTGATTTTTTATTTGGCACCTCAACAGCTGGCCGATGAAACATTATCTTCAGCCAAAATACCTTTCTGACTAACCTTTTAGAGTTAATATCAGTTAGACTTCTTTTCATTATGGCCGATATTAGTCGCCCCATTTTATTTTCTTCATGTAGCACTGCATCGGCCATGCAAAATTTTGCATTAATTGGCCGATTCATTTTCTTCCACGAATTTCTTCTCCACTTAACCCTTTTTAGGTTCCATCCCCGCTTTCTTTTCTTGAAATTCGGTTAAGAACGACAGGCTAAAAAAATTCTCTTAGCCAATGATGATTCTGGCTGAGGATTAGATACCACTCTCGGCCAAGTATTCTGGTAATCAGGCCGATTTAATTCTGAAATTCTTTTACCTTTCCATTCAGGGCAACAATCGTGTTGTATGAGAGCCTTGACATTCGGAATGGCTGATGGTGTACTTTCGGTAACCTTAGGCTGATTCCCTTTATCAACCTTCCTTTTGGGAGCCTGGCCGATCACATTACTACCTGGTATGAAAATATCATTGTCGACCTCCATGACTTCATCATCCGCTCCCTTTTTGGCAGATATGGTAGATGTTTGAGTCTCGGATGTGGCTGATTTTGGCTTTTTGTACATTGGTCGACCTATTCGCTTAAGGCCATTACCATATTCTTGCTTAATAGGATCAGCCAACTGAACCTTATCGACCGTCGTTGGCTGATTAAGATAATCAATGACCGGTCGATCTTGATTTACCACCAGCGGCTGATTATAATTCAGCCAGCCTTCTGGCTTATCTTTGATCATTTTTTCAATGTTCTCTATTAAAATTTTGTTTGAAGATTCGGCCTGGCCATTTGCTTGAGCATAGCATGGCGTAGAGGCTGACATATGAATATTCATGTTGTGGCCGAATTGTAGTACATCAGTTGCCCTAAATACTGTTGTATTGTCTGAAACAAGTGTTTCTGGAATCCCAAATCTGTGGATGATGTTTTGTTCCATGAAATTAATCACTGTTTGCTGATCAACCGCTTTGTAAGCCTTGGCCTCAACCCATTTAGTAAAATAATCTGTGGCAACAATCACCCAGTGATGGCCTTCGCTTGATGGTGGATTAATTTTACCAATAAGGTCAAGGCCCCAACCTCTGAATGGCCAAAGTTTGATTATTGGCTGTAATTCTTTTGCTGGTACATTCTGAATCGGCCCATGTCTTTGACAAGCTTGACAACCTTTTGAGTAATCTATGCAATCTTTCCTCATTCTCGGCCAATAATATCCATACCTGCGAATCAGCCATCTCATTTTAATCCCAGCTTGGTGAGCCCCACAGCTGCCCTCATGTACCTCGGCCATAACCTGAAGTGATTCCTCCTTGCTTATGCATTGTAGTAAGAGCCCATCTTCTAACCCTTTTCTGTATAGATCCCCATCTAGAAGCACAAAGTTGATCGTTTTTCTTTTAATACTTCCATCAGCCTTGATGTTTGGATTTCGAAGGAACATTATAAATGGTATCCTCCAGTCATCGTCGGCCAAATCTTCTACATCAATTGTCAAGTATCAAACAACATAGTATTTCTCAATTCGGCCGATGGCAAAGATCTTCGTGTTATCTTTATTAACTGATCTTCTATTCCGGCTGGTACTCTTATTCCAAAGGCTGCTTAGGCCATGCTGTTGGCCTCCTTATTCTGCCCTCTCGGCCAGAACTTAAGTTGAACATTATCAAATTGATTAATTAATGAAGTGGCCAGAGAATGAAACGGCCTTAATTGCCAACTTAGGCACTTAAAATCTTCAGAAATTTGGCTAAGGACTAAGTTTGAATCTCCCAAAATCTTTACATCTCTAACAGCCATTTCAATTAAAATTTCCAGGCCGATTATAAGTGCTTCATATTCGGCCTGGTTATTTGAACATTTAAAATCTAAAAAGAAAGAGAACGAAGCCTTTCTGCCAGCTGGCGAAATAATAACAATACCTGCTCCTGCTCCATCAGCCGTGCTTGATCCGTCAAACATCAAGATCCAAGGAGTCAAGAATATAGCTGATGACTCCAATTCATCATAAACCCATGGATCAATATCAGTTGAAGGATGATCGGCCAAAAAATCAGCCAGAACCCTTCCTTTTACTGATTTTTGTGAGACGTAGATAAAATTGAATTCCATCAAAGCCAAAGCCCACTTACCTATTCGGCCAGTAATCAATGACCTTGATAGCATATACTTGATCACGTTAGTCTGACAAAGAATGTAAACATCAACAGGCCGCATGTATACTCTCAACTTCATGGCCGAATAGTACAAAGATAAACAAAGTTTCTCAATTGAGGAATATCTGCATTCTACATTAGTCAGTATTCTACTCAGGTAATAGACAGCCTACTCCTTTCCATGTTCATTATCTTGTGCGAGCATACTACCTATTGATTCTTCTGCGGCCGATAAATAAAGCTTTAACGGCCACTTCTTTCTTGGAAGCATTACAACCGGGGGGTTTGCCAAATACTCTTTTATTTTTTCAAAGGCCTTCTGATGGGACTCGTCCCAATGAAATTTCTCATGTGACTTTAATTTCACTAAAGTCGAAAAGACATGCACTCGGCCAGCATGGTTAGAAATAAATCTTCTAAGAAAACCTACCTGGCCGAGGAACCTTTGCACTTGTTTTTTGTTGGCTGGGGCCCTAGCATTTATAATAGCTTTGACCTTGTTCTGATAAACTTCAATACCTCGTTTATGTACCAAGAACCCCAAGAAATTCCCGGCTGAAACTCCAAATGCGCACTTCAATGGGTTCATTTTCAATTTGTGAATCCTCATCCTTTCAAAGGCCCTTTTCAAGTGTTCCAAATGCTGTCTCTTGGCCGATGATTTCACAACTATATCATCTATATAAATTTCCATGAATCGGCCAATCATATCATGAAAGATAGAATTCATTGCCCTTTGATAAGTAGCCCCGGCATTTTTTAGGCCAAATGGCATCACAATCCACTCAAAAGTACCAATTGACCCAGGACATCTAAAAGCCGTTTTATGAACATCTTCCTCGGCTAAATAGATTTGATTATAACCTGAATGGCCATCCATAAAAGACAATATTTCATGCTTAGCGGCCGAATCAATAAGTTGATCGGCCACAGGCATTGGATATTCATCTTTTGGAGTGGCATTATTTAAATTACGAAAATCCACACAAACTCTAAGTTTGCCATTCTTCTTCATTACAGGAACAACATTAGACAACCATTCAACATACCTAACTGTTCGAATAAATCCTGCCTTAAGAAGTCTTTCAATTTCTTCTTTAATTTTGAGCATTACTTCCGAAGACATCCTTCTTGGTGGTTGTTTATATGGCTGAAAATCTTTCTTGATCGGTAATCTATGTTCTACCAATTTTCTAGACAGGCCAGGCATCTCTTCATAACTCCAAGCAAAGCAATCCTTATATTCATTTAATAATTTAATCAAATCGGCCTGGAATTTAGGCTCAAGCAAAGCACTAACAAATAATGGCCGATTATCTTTTTTAGTACCAACATTTATTTCCAATAAAGGATCTTGCACCTCTGCTTTATTATCTTCCATCCTGGAAGAGGCTGACTCCAAATCTTTAAGTTGGATTGCATCCAGCTTTTCGAAACCTTCTTCAATTATATCGGCCATGCTGGCCGATACCTCTTCATATAGTTGTTCTTCTCTGGCCAGTCTCTTCTCAGCCAGATATGCTTTCAGTCTGATGCAAGCGGCCCTGAAAGCTTGCCGCTTCTTTTCTTCGTTGGTTTTGTGATCCATCAGTAACATCTTCAATGTCCTTGATGGTCGACCTGAAAATATCAATTTTCGGCCGAGCTGCTTCTGACAATAATTCTTTAATATCAGCATTAATTAAATTCTTCTTCATTGTTGCAACTGCTGGTCGTCCCATCCTGTTAATGCCAACAAATTTGATAGGTACAACAGTTTCATCATAAAGTGCAGCCTCAGCCGAATACACCCTAGCTATAAAGGGTTTGTTATCGGCCTCAACAATTTTTACCTCATTTCCGTCCCAAAAAATCAACATTTGATACAAGGTTGATGGGATGCACATGTTAGGATGAATCCAATCTCGGCCTAAAAGGAGATTATAGGCCGCGGTTGAATCAATGATAAAGAAAGCCGTAAAGGATGTCTTACCGCCAATAGTAATTTCCAAAGGTAGAATACCTTTGGTGTTACTAGATCCTCCATTAAAACCACTGATGGCTACGTCGGTTGGAACTACATCATCCATGGTTTTACCCAATTTCTTCAAAGTAGTTGATGGAATGACATTCACCACCGAACCATTGTCAACCAAAACCCTATTGATTGGCTGACCCTCAACCCATACTTTAACATACAACGGCCTCAACTGCTGTGTCATGGACAAAGGTGGTTTTTCAAAAATAATTTTATCGGCCTCAGATGGCTGATCCTGAGAGATCAATCCTATCCCGGCCGATGAACTTGTCGAATCGTTCTTAATTTCTGAAGATTCAGCCTTTTCTTCCTGCTTGGCTGACTCAACATCCCTGTTCATCGTTGGTTCTATCCTTGCTTCAAACACAGAAGGCAAAACAAATACCATGTTACAATTTACCTTATCTGGGAGAGAACCAAAACGAATTCTGTACTTGGCCGTATGCTTTGGATCCTGGTCGGGCTGATCATCTTTTTCTTCATAAAAGCATGCCTTATTCTCAAAGGATGTAACGACCTCCATGTCTTCAGCCACCACTGGTTCAATTTTCCTTTCTAGTTGATCATGGTCGATCTTGTCTTCTTTCCTTTTGAGTTCTGCATTTTTCCTTTGCATCCTCCTTTTTTGGGTACGTGTAGGAGGCTGCTTAGGAAACTTTGGGTGACTTACTCGAGTCCATCTGCCATGGTCAACCAAAGGAGGCCTAACCGTTCTTACACGGCTAGATTCTTCTCCTTTTTGAACCCATATTTCTGACTGAATTGTTGGTATCCTTTTGAAACTAGGATAAAAATGTTGTTCTGGCAGGATTCTATCGGCCACCGATGACCGAATGATTCTCACTGCCCTCGGCCCATTTTCTCTAAATATTGATCGATTGATTTCTTCGTGATTCTGTCTAGGCTGATGGCCTAACCTTTCATGGACACTGCATTTTCTGGTTGATTGGAAATAGCCCCTCTTGTCTGAGTCATTCCTTCGGCCTTTGCAATTTGGACAACAACCATGGTTGATAAGGGCAATTTGAGCTTCTCTTAACTGAATTTCCAAGTCCTTAACTTTCTGCTCATCATTACTGGCCGATGAACTACCAAGAACTTTTGGTAATCTTTCCTGTCTACAATTATCAGCGGCTTTTTCAGTTGCCAGGCTGATTACATTGGTACTGACAATATTAGGAAATGGATCGCCATCGACCCCCATTACATCTGGCTTCTTTTCAGGGAATTTCAATACACCTTCATCGATAGATTTCTGCAATATATTTCTAAATACATAACAATTGTTAGTAGTATGATTCCATGAATTATGAAATTTGCAGAACTCTCTTCCTTTTAAATCATTGGTCGATGGTATATTGTGTCCTTTTGGCAAAACGATTTGTTTGTCGGCCAACAAATGATCAAAAATTTGTTCTGTTTTGGCCAGATCAAACGTATAAACCTTACCAGTATCAGCCGTACCCTTCCTGGCCGATGAAGTCGATGGCTGAGTACCACTGGTGGATACATTTGGTTTTGTTAAAGCGTCACATACATAAGGTTTCTTTAGAATGACTTCGGCTAAATTAGCTTCAAAATCTTCCTCTTCAACCACATCAGTTGAATAAACTTCATAGTTGGGGTCCCTATAGTACGTACCTTTAGAGGAATTTTTTCGTTCTTTCTCCTCTTTGAGAACCAACTCATACCTGGTAGCTTTCTCGGCCAGGTCATACATGTCACGAAATGGAACTCCTTCAAACCTCTTTCGAAGTTCAAAATCAAGGTCGTTCAAAGCCAAACGAATGTACTCCTGTTCTGGAAGAGGTACACGACATCTTAATCTTGCTCTCCTGAATCTTGCAATGAATGCCTCGACCGATTCACTAGGCAATTGACTTAGCCTGGATAAATCGGCCAGAGTAGGTTCTGTCTCCGTACGGTAGAACTGATTGTGGAATAATTCCTCCATCTGTGGCCAATTAAAAACAGAGTTAGGAGGTAGACGAATATACCATGAAAAAGCTGCCCCTGTCAAAGAGTTAGGAAAAAGTCTCAATTTCAACCACGGGCTAACACTGGCCTCTCCACATTGAACCGTGAATCGGCCAATGTGTTCCACGGTCGATTGATTTCCCTCTCCACTAAAGGTTACAAAGTCAGGGACTTTATATCCTCTAGGGAACTCAACTTGGTCTACCACTTCTGGATAAGGAGTTCTATAAATTGGTCGGCCGGCACCTCTAAGTTCCAGGCCATATTCTTCTGTGAGTAAATCAGCTAATTGTCTTCTATCTAACATGACTTGAGGTGGCTGATTTAATATTGGTGGTACCTGATTAAAAACTGGCGGCTGATTAGCCGCTGGTTGATAGCAATTCGGCCAATCATGTGGCTGATTAGCCATATTCTGCCCCCCGAGCCCTACCTGTGGCGGCACATGAGTATACAGTGGGTTCGGTGGCCTCCACCTGATCTGATTGCCCCCCGAGTTCAAAGGCATCCGAGGAGGGTTTGGTAGAATTACCTGTGGCTGCGAACCTACTACTGGTGGCTGATTAGAACCTGCCAACGTAGGCTGAGGATAGCTTTCTGCCCAGGTGAGTAGCGTATGAACCGGCTGACTTGATGTTGTACCTGGTTGGAGTGTCACTACTGGCGGCCATGGCTGTGATGTTTCAATGGCCCTCTTTGGCCGAGCAGCTTGTGATAGATTCGGCTGAGAAACCGATTCCTGATTGTTGGAGCTGCTAGCTTGAGTCAGCTTGTTCAAAATAAAGGCTGAGAGTTGGGACATATTTTCATGCAAGTCGTTGTAGCGTGCTCCCATCCTTCCCATTGCATCTACCAAGGAGCTAACATGTGCTTGAAGAACGGCTAACTCATCAGTAGGACCTGCTGCAGAGTTCTCAGCCTGTACTGGCTGGTCGCCTTCCTCCAAATCTTCATCAGTAGCCACGGCCTTAGAATTTTTTCTGAGCCGCGGCATATTTGCCTCTTTTATAACACTCTAGTAGTAGTCCCACCGGGCGTGCCAAAACGTGTTCGCGCGGTTTTTGTTCCTTACGCCGGTCGATGGACTCTTCGCGGGCGTGCCATAGTATTTGTACAAAATACCCAAAATATGTAATTGAACACCAGCCTATCCCTTTTTCCGATGGCTGACTCTCAGGCGATTGTGTGGGAGAGAGACTAGTAAGAACTCCCAGCAAGGTTCTTTTATGCCTTGTTTGTAGCAAGGACTTTTTAGAGTGTCTAAAGAAATGCAACGGCTGATGAATGTTTGAATGGATGGAATGGCCGAGTGAAGACAGGCGGCAAGAACTTAATCGATCGCCGGCCGAACGTGATGGCGAGAACTTAATCAATCGCCATCAGCCAAACACAATGGCAAGAATTTAATCGATCGCCACTGAAACGTGATAGCAAGAATTTAATCAATTGCCATCAGCCAAGTAATGACAAGAATTTAATCAATTGTCACTACGATTCAATGGCAAGAATTTAATCAATTGCCATTGAATTGAAAACCTAACTAAAATTGCGTAATTAAAATTGGCATAATTGAAATTGAAAGAAAGTAAATGGCTGAATTGAAATAGTTGACAATGATCTAATCAATTGCCATTAAATTGAAATAAAGAAATTGATAGGAAAAAATGACGTAGAGTCAATTGAAAACATTTTTAGTTGAAATGCATGTTTTGTGGTGGTGCTGGACGGACTAGAATAGGATTACAACTTTCCTATTTATAGAATTCTTTTTTCAACTTATTTTCCTAATTTTTTGCTTTAAAATCTCTTATTCCTTGATTTTCTCTTTCTTCTAGGGCAAAACCCAGTGTTCTTCCACTTCCTTTCTTGCCTTGCTTCGTCTTACTTCAATAGAAACTCCTTGTTGAAAACTCTCCTTGATTTAGTCAAATGCAAGTTGTCGAATTGTTGCTGAAAAGTTGCTAAAGAAGTTGCTGGAAAGTTGCTAATTTTTAGCAACTTCTTTCCTTATACTTGGTTACCGTTTCTTCCCTTAAATTGCCCAAAAGCCATTTATCGCTTTTATATTCATGACGCGGCTGCCTTTTGTATTTTTTCCTTGTTCCATCCAACTAGAATTCCTATAAAATAGGAATTCAGTTGTCTGATTTCCTTAAAACTTTAGTCTTTCCTTTCCTGTTGATAACCCAACTTGAATAAAGTCAAATGTTTGTTGCTATATTTTAGCAACTGCCTTGTTAATGAAGTGGCTAAGTAATTTTCTCCAATACTTGCTCCTGATATTTCTTAACTGGCAGATTCCCTTGACGCCATGTTAAAAATACTTATCAGCTTTTCATTGGTCCACGTCATCGCTGAGATGGCTGCCAAGTTTTGGTGCCAACAGTTTGTTTTCTCCTCTGACTGAAACTAGGCTCTCCATGTACATAAAAGCCTGAAGGGAACTGTTGCAACGATATTGGAGATTCTTAATTTCTCGGGTATTTGGGTCGTACAAAACCAACTCTTCAGTGCTAATTCTTAAAAAAAGCTCACCATTTTTCCAGATTCCAAATGACGCCTCAACATCTAGAAGAGGCCCAATAGATAGTTGTTTAGTCCAACATCCCTCTTCCTCCATCACCCAACTATCAAAATGTTTCTCAACCTTATGTGTTTCAAAATAGATCAAAGCAATCGAATCAAAGTACATGACACGGATCCCATATTCCATACGGGATAGATTTGGAGGCCCGGATATATATCGGAAAACCTCGTTTCCCATGTCAAATGAGACGACTGCATAAAATTGATCACTCTCATCTAGAGTCAACCAATAATAAAGTCCATTCATGTATGTGTTGGATAAAATAGAATCATGTACGAATCTAGATGGAGATGAATCTTGAAAGAGTCTCCAAGAATTTGTACATAGATTATACACTGAAACAACGTTAGGATCATATGGATCATCATTTTTATCATTCCAATATTTTCTAATCGAGACCACTTTGTAATCGTTGGTTTCAAGGTCCAGCCCAAATCCAAAATAACTATGATAAACATTAAAGTAGGATGGGAGGTTAGGATTGGGCATAAGGAGGGACCTGAATACTCTTGTAGCCGGGTTCCAAAGAGTTATGCGGTCATGATTCCAAAGACCAAGTATGCCATTAAAGGTACCCAAAATACTTGGTTCACTAAAGCACGGAAGACCATCAAGATCGTAATGTAGATGTGAGAAGCTAGCAAGCGTTTCATCCAGGAATAGGGTTAAAACATATTTTTCAGCACTATCATTGAAATGATAAACAAGGAGATGAGCACTGTTTCTACTATGGTGGAGGTGTTTGGTAATGAAACTAGAGTTTATGGTGAGAGAGTACCAATTTTTGCATACACACCTAAACCGCACAAGTGATTTCACAGGCAACCTTGTGAGAACATCAATTATCAAATCTTCTGACAACCGCTGATTGCCACTTTTGTACGTCATCTTTCAAATGTCTCTGCAGGGATTGAGTGAATCTTTATTTCCTAATACAAGAAGAAATTCGTAAACTAAAAACAATTTTAAACCAAATTATGAACACATCTCTCCTATAAATTACTCTAAAATTGAAACGAAATGATGTGACCACTTCTGCTCATAATTATTAAAATAAATTATTAAGCATAAAAAAAAAATCGGAAACAAGGAACACATAAATGTCATTTATTTACTATATATATATATACATATATATATAACACAAAGTCATATAACTATGTAGGGTCTGGTGGGGGAAGCTATCACCCAATATATAATTGTTAATTTTTTTATTTTTTTTTAAATATTGAATTACATGTGAATTTTTATCACCCAATAACTATGTGAGGGTTGGTCAAGGACTCCCCCTTCCTGCCATTTGTTTTTTGGCAAATTATTATTATTGTTCCTTTTAAAATGTCCAAATCCACTATTATCTTTAATTCTAACACAAATGATAAGCATCTATTGCACCTTAATCTTCTCGGCCAAGTCCTGCGAAAGAATTTCCAAAGAGAAATTTTTTTCCCTTTTCTAATTATTGTACCATTTCATATCTTTCTAGAATTCTCTTGCAGATTTTAGGAGATTTTCTTTCCTTTTCTATTTAGGGGACTTTGTATTTGTTCATGTCTCTTGTACAAAATTATAGATGAATGAATATTTTTTTTCCCCAATTTTCTAATATGGTATCAGAGCATTTGGTGTTTTTCTTTTCAAAATTATGTTTGCCCTCATGGCAACAATTCCTTCAAATTCTGAGGAGCAGCAACAAGCTTCTTCTCAAGTTATGGCCACATCTTCTTCTCAGGGTAGTGACCCTTTTCAAAACCCTTATGTTTTACACCATTCAGACAATCCTACTGCTATTCTCGTCTCTCCTCTCCTTAATGGAGATAACTACATTACATGGTTCTGCGCGATGCGTACGCCTTACGCGCAAAAAATAAGCTTGGATTTGTTGATGGTACCATTCCTATGCCAGACCAATCTTCTTCAACCTATGAGTAATGGATTTGAGTGAACAATATGGTAATCTCCTGAATACTTCACTCGATGGTGCTGAAACTTGCTGCGAGTATTATTTATTCTAAGTTTGCTCAAGAATTCTGGAGCAATTTGAATGATCGTTTTTTTCAACCTAAAAGTACTAAAATTTTTGAAATCAAGCGGCGTATCTCTGAATGTAAACAAAATAATCTTTATGTGACTGCTTATTATACTCGATTGAAGGTTCTTAGGGATGAACTAGCATCATATGTGATGCTTCTTACTTGCTCATGTGGTGCAGCCAAAACCATAAATGATTATCTTCTTTAAGATCATGCGATGCAATTTTTGCAAGGACTCCATGAATCATATGCACAATTTTGGAGTCAAATCTTATTATGGGAACCATTACCGCCTGCGAATAAGATTTATTCATTGTTACTACAGGAAGAAAAACAACGTTTTCTTTCGTTACACACTCTCAATCTCAATGATGCTTCAGCTCTAGCCACATTTCCTGCACCAAATCAAACTACACATCCCACTACCTCAACCTACAATCGGGGCAGATCAGGTATTGGTTGTGGTAACAATTGTGGGGGGAGGGCACGATCATGTTGTGACCACAGTGGTTGTGATGGTTATACGATTGCAACTTGATACAAATTACAAGGGTTCCCACAACGTTCTAACGCTGGGACATCTTGTCCTTTGGCACATGGGTTTGCTGCTTCATCTGACCAATCCTAACCTCTCTTTATATCTACTGCTCCTGTTATCACACCAACGCCTTAAAGCAATAGCACACCAGCACCTCGAAGCAACAATTATCCATCTTTAGCATCACTATCAATTTCGCAGGAGCAATACAATCAAATTTTGGCAATTTGTAACTAGGTAGACATGACCATTCTATATATTTAGTAGGTATTGCCCTCGCATCTCTTTTTGATAATTCCTAGATTATTGACGGTGGGGCTACAAATCACATGTGTTCCACGCCACATTTGTTTCAGTCCTTTACTAAAAATACATCTTTGTCTCGGGTACAATTACCAAATGGCTCTAATATGCCAGTTATGCAAACTGTCAGTGTTTCAATTAATCCTTCCTTTCATTTAGATAATGTTTTCCTTGTTTCCTTATTTAAGTTCAATTTGATGTCCGTTTCTCAAATA
Source organism: Cornus florida (assembly GCF_030987335.1). Taxonomy (NCBI): domain Eukaryota; kingdom Viridiplantae; phylum Streptophyta; class Magnoliopsida; order Cornales; family Cornaceae; genus Cornus; species Cornus florida. The sequence goes on along the minus strand of NW_026775577.1, from coordinate 6,207,025 downwards.
ACAAAATCTCTTAATTGTGCTATTATTTTTCTACCTGACGGTTGCATTTTTTAGGGCCTCTCCTCAAGGAGAACGATTAGAGTGGGTAATTGGAATTGTCTTTATTATCTATCCCAACCTAGTAATCTTTATGCAATAGTGAAACCCACCTTTGATATTTGGCATTGGCAATTGGGACATCCTTCAAATGATCATTTAGTTTCAATTTATGCTTTAGACTCTTCTATTACTATTTCCAACAAATCACTCTGTAATGTATGTCCTTTGGCAAAACATGCAAGAATTCTTTTTTCGTTAAGTAATACAAAAACAAAATTTCCTTTTGAATTGGCTCATTGTGATATTTGGGGTGCTTTTGCTATTCCTAGTATTTCTGGTGCACATTATTTTTTTTACTATTACTTGTGATTTTAGTCATTACACTTGGTTGTTTTTAATGAAGCACAAATCTGAAACTCAATCACATTTAAAATCATTCATTTCTATAGTTGCCAATCAATATCATTCTTGGGTCAAAAGAGTCCAGACCAATAATCTTGTGGGGTTCTTATCGAAAGAGTTAAAAAATATATTTTTTATTAAGTCTATTCGAACCAATAACATGAGAGAATTTTTATCACATAAATTACATTGTTTTTTTTTTAGTCCCGTGGGATTTTTCACCAACATAGTTATATTGTAACTCCACAACAAAATGGTGTTGTGGAGCAAAAGCATTGACATCTTCTTAATATAGCTCGTGCTATTCGTTTCCAAAGTAATTTACCTCTTTCTTTTTGGGTTGAGTGTGTTCTTATAGCTAGCTATTTAATAAACAAGATTCCTTCATCGATTTTAAATGAAAAAACTCCGTGAGGTATTACTAGAAGTACCTCTTCTGTACTCTCATCTTCGAGTTTTCGGTTTCCTCTGCTTTGGTCATAAACTCTCACCATAAAGACATAAATTTGATGCACGTCCCAAACCTGGCATTTTTGTGGGATATCTTTTTAGTCAAAAGGGATATAAAATTTTTGACATAACCACTCAAAAAATTTATTTCTCTAGATATGTTCTTTTTTTAAAAAACGTTTTTCCATATCCAGATGCTCAATTTCATCCTTTTTGATGGCAGTTATGCCTTTGCCAATTTTAGATAATGGTGTCATTAATCCATCCTCTTATGGTGTTGCATCATTTCCTTCTTCTAGTTCTGATCGACAACTCAGTTCATTTATCGGTTTTGCCCAATACTGTTGATCCAGCACTGGAGGAACCTTCCTCACACCATGAGAATGTTCCTAACTCTCTTTGTCAAACATGACCAATTCGTGATCACCGAACCCCACTCTACTTGCAGGATTATATCTATAACAATGTGAGATCAGTAGATTGCCCGCGACAATCAACTTTCCATGGGTTAGGTACACTTTATCCACTTCCACAAGTTCTTTCATATAATCATTTGTCTTCTTCACATTCAGCTTTTCTTAATTCTCTTGATTTATGTGTTGAGCCAACATCTTTCTCACAAGTTGTTAAGATCCCATAATGGCGAAAGGCTATGGAGGCAAAAATTAAAGCTTTGGAGGAAAATGACACTTAGAAGGCTACAACTTTACCTCCTCACAAAAAACCCGTTGGTTGCAAATGGCTCAACTCATAGCCAAAGGATTTGCACAAACTAAAGGCATTGATCATAATGAAACATTTGTCCCTGTTGCAAAAATGATCATTGTCCTGTGTTTTTTAGCCATTGCTTCCATCACAAGGTGGTCTCTACATCATCTTGATGTTAATAATGATTTTCTTCATGGAGACTTAAATGAAGAAGTATATATGAAAATTCCTCTAAGTTATCACAGGCAGGGGGAGAATCGACAAACTCGATTGAACAAGTCTTTATATGGGCTCAAACAAGTGAGCGGCAATTGGTTTGCTAAATTTTCTCAATCTATGTGCTTTGCCATCTACTCTCAATCTAAAGCTAATTATTCCTTATTTTTTAAACATGATGATTATTGTGGTTCTACATTTGTTTTAGTCTATGTTGATGATATTTTGATTGGTGGTGATAACACAGATAAAATTAAATCTCTAAAGGTTATGCTGGATGCTCAGTTCCATATCAAGGATCTTGGGTTTCCAAAATATTTTCTTGGTATTGAGATTGCATTCCTCACATGGTAATTTTCTTTGTCAAAGGAAGTACACCTTGGACATTTTTACTGACATGGGTATGTTAGGTTGTCAACCTGCTCGCTCACCTATGGAACAAAATCTCAAGTTGAGGGACATCAAGGGAAATCACTTCCCTGATCCAGTCATTTATCGTTGGCTTATAGGCCGCCTTATTTATTTGATGATTACACGCCCAGATATTCTTTTTGCTATGAATATCCTTAATCAATTTATACAAGCTCCATTGAAACCTCATTACGATGCTGCTCTGTTGAAATTCTTTCGTAGGACTCGGAGAAGATTAAGGCGCAATAGCATCCATACCCATTCTTGTTAATAATAACATACTAAAAATCCAAACTTATGACCAAATCTAAGCACACCTCCTTGATACATTATTACATTAACAAATTAACAGGTCCAATTTGCATTTACGACCACAATCTTTTAAGTAAATTAGAAGTGAGAAGCTATGCAAAAAAAAAAAAAAAAAAAAAAAAAAAAAAAAAAAAAAAAAAAAAACCACTCCGAACAATAAAATTAGCATACCTGACCATTGCATTTCCAATCTAACATTCAAAATCTTTTATCACTTTTCTAGAATGCAACCATGCCTACAATACACTTCAGCAACAAACAATTCTATTCAGCCTACAATAGGCCCTGGAATTGGAAAAAAATAAAATAAAATAAAATAAAATAAAATAAATATAAATAATAATAATAATATATAGGGTAAATTACATGGACCTCCACTATGATTTGCATAATTATAGGACCTCCCCTTTATTTTTGAAAATTACTCGGACCTCCCTTGAAAATGAAACTATCCTATACGGACCTCCCTTCTATTATGGTCAACGCCCCTCAACGACGGATTTTGCTGATGCCATCCACTTAATTAAGTTACATGTCCATAATACCCTTATCCCTACCATTATATATATACTACCTCCGTCTCATTTTAAATGTCGGCTTAGGGAACTGTGACTTACAAAATTATGAGTCACGGTTCCCAAAGCTGACATTTAAAATGGGATAAAGGGAGTATATATATATATATATATATATATATATATATATATATAATCGTTGCTTCACATTAATCCAGTTTCGTGTCATCATTAAGGCTCAAATTTGGGTGCAGCTCTGCATAGTTCATCCATAAGAAGAATTCATCTTTAAATCAATTCTTCTGGGTACCTTTGGGAAAGAAGGAGAAGAAGATTGTGTGAAGAATTTGAAGAAAAATGAAGTTGGAGAAGACATCCTCTGCAACTTAGGGCTCAAAATTATGGGTATAAGAGTTTATCTGCAAATTAAGTCTTCTGGGTACATTTTCAAAAAGAAAAAGAAAATTGTGTGAAGAATTTGAAAGAAAACGACGAAGATGGAGAAGACATCATTTGCAACTTAGGGCTAAAAATTCTGGAATCATAACAAAGTCATTAACATAAAGTAAAATAACAAAATCATGAACACCAACATCAAATAATTACCCCCAAATTTAATGGGATCGCAATCTTCAATTGATGGTATAGAAACCCTAAATATTAGGGTTTCACAGAAAGCATATACTTTCTTTCTCTCTTAATGTGTTAAAATGAAAAAACCTTAACTTACGATTTCATTCTCATTAAGGTATATGAAAGGACATGTCTATTTTGAAAAGAGAAGTGCTTGATGGAAATTTTCCATCTAAAAACAAGGCAGCTGTGTAACTGATATGAGCCAATGGTACTTTAGTAATTTGACATAAAAGTGTGAGGGTATTTCAGTAAATTTGACACGTCTATTAGTGTACTTGATGGTCCATCACACATTAGGGGGCTCCGTGTAAGATAGTTTCATTTTTTGGAGAGATCCGAGTAATTTTTCAAAACAGGGGAGGTCCCTGTAATTTACCCAAATATATATACATATAAGAAAGAGAGATAAACAATATGCAATACTAAGTAAAAACCAAAACCAATATCCAAGAGCGTACCATTTCGGTTTTAATTTTTTTAGTAAGTGTATTATACACATAAACCCAATCAATACCAGAAGAATCACCAAACCAATATAAGAATCCAAAACCCTAGATTTAAACCAAATTCCAACCAAAATAGAAATTGGGATCTTAATCGTATATAAGTTGAATTACTGGTCAGTTCACGTATATAATATTCAAAACCGCTAGGAAAAAAACATTTTCATTACCTCAATTGAAGAAAGAACTTATTTCTGATGCTGTTATGGAATTATTAGACATGGTAATTTATTTGGAAATTCTACATGGCATTTCTTTGTGCGTGGTGCGAGGAAAAACTATATATTTTTAAATGGTTTCAAGGATCCATAGTTTTCAAATAGCGATGACGCTCTAATAATTCTGGTGCTAATAGTGCTGTAAAAATAATTATTTGAAGAGAAAAGAACAGATCATATGGATTTCAATGATGATAAATATTAAAAAATATATGAAATATGCCTAAACAAATGTTGATATTTTTTCCTCAAATATCTCAATAAATTTAATTGAAATTGAGACGTACATACCGTCGCGTCTTCCAATAAGGGGTGAAGGCTCTATGAAATGAGAAAGTATAAGGAGAAGAAAGACATTAATGGAACTATATGGGAAGAGAGAGCCACGAATTTTGGAAGACATGAGAGGTGCTCTTTTTTTCTTGAGGGAGTCTATCAGGATAAGAATCGTCTTAACCTTTGAGCCTGATCGCGCCGACCAGAAAGTGAGAAAACCGAACCGTCCCCCAATATTTTTGTTTTTTGTATTTATTTGATTTTTTTTTCATTTTTTATTGAAAAAAAAAAAGAAAAAAAAAAAGGAAAGAGTAATGCTAGGAAGTAAGTGGCTGACATCAGCAGGATTATTTTTTTTTATTATTATTATTATTATTTTTTAACAAGATGAGTTATCCATATTTAACCACTAGATGAAAAACCTAATAAATTATTCAATTGACTTTTTAGGGATCTTAAGAAATTATTTCTATCAAGGGGTTAAATATAAAGAGTTCATGCTCAAAAGAAAAAGTTATTTTCACGGACATTTGTGAATACTTGGTTGTTGGAAATTGCAATATGCAGCACCCTAGGAAGAACGAATACGGACACATGACATGAGTACCATACGATTTAGACATACCGATACCGCAAACATAAATAAAATAAAATAAAAAATGACACCAATACGACATCAATATGTCAAAAAGTAATAACATAATATATAAAAAATAATAATTTTTACTCATTTAATCCATATGATCATGAATAAAACTTGCTACTCCCTCTGTCCTATATTACTTGTAGAGTATTAGTTTTAGAGATTTTTAAGAGGATATACAATTAATCCATTGTTCTCTTATAAGATTACTAACTTGTCCTTTCAAATTTAAATAAGTATATCATCAAGTTGGAGACTTTTAAAAATTTAAAGAGTATTTTTGGAAAGATTGATTTTATTTTGCTTTGAGTTTTAAAACTGAACAAGTATTTTGGGACAACCCAAAAGGGAAACATAGACAACTTATACGACATGGATGGAGTAATTTGAAAGAGTTAGATGTTTATTATTTTTGTTTTCTTAAATTTTATATTATTATTTTTAATTAACTCATAATATATTTTAAATTGCATTGAATCTTCTTCTTCTAAAATAAAATTATAAAACCACTCTGTCGTGTCCGCAAAGTATTCAAAACGTGTCATTGTTGTGTCAGAAAAATAAAATATGTAAATTTCAGGACACTTCTATCCTTGTTCAGAATGTGTCCAAGCTGTGTTCACGTGTTCGACAAATGTTTGAGTATCTGACACCGCAACGGTGTTAAGGTTTTGGACATGGTAGTGTTAGGTTATGTCCCAGTGTTTTCTAGGTAGCACCTGACTCAATGTTATTCATCTGACGCACTGACCATGGTATCATCATTCTTTTATTTTGTGTTAATGATACGATTATCATTCGTGATGCTTTGCAAGTAATTCAGGAACTTAAAAAGATTTTTAGCCATTAGTTTGAGATGAAAGATCTTAGACCACTCAATTATTTCCTTGGCCTTGCGATCACTACAATGGCTGATGGTTACTATCTCACTTAAGACAAAGACACATTCGATCTTCTTTCGAAAATTAGGATAATTGACAACAAAGAAAACTTCTTCATAATGGCACCTTGAATTGACAATTAGTTGATAGTTTGGTATACCTCACCGTCACTTGTGGTTGTCCCGAGATCCATTCATTTGCAACAATACTCCACATAATGGCAAAATTTTTCACAATGGCACCTAGTATTGACAATTAGTTGGTAGTCTGGTATACCACACAGTTACTCGTCAATACATATTTGATGTTGTTAATATTGTTCGTCAGTTCATGGCTATCCCAAGATCCATTCATTTTACAGTTGTTCTTCACATCCTTCGCTATCTCAAAGGCACTATGTTTCATGGGCTTCATTTCTTTTCTCAGTCATTACTTGTTCTCCGTGCTTACGGCGGATGCAAATTGGGCAAGGAATCCCACAAATCCTCGTTTTACTATAGGATTTTTCTTCTTTCTTGGTGATTCACTCATCTCCTGGCATAACAAGAAACAAATTATGGTTGTTCAGTCTAGTACAATAATTAAGTACAAAAAACTTGCTGATACTAGCTACTTTTGAGCTTTTGTGCGTGGTTGCATTGGCTCCTTCAAAATATGAGAGTTTCCTCATCAGTTGCCCAATTTATCTACTGTGATAATATGAATGCAATTCATATTGCACATAATGATATTTTTATAACTGCACCAAACATATTGAGATTGAATATCACTTTATTTATCGTTATCTTCTTCGGAATGTCTTACAGTTACGGTGCATTATTTCTCACAATCAAATAACTTACATCTTCACATACCAAATCTATTCCACCAAGGCGCTTTTGTGATCTTTTCTCCAAACTCAAGTTGTACAATCTACCTCAAGTATGAAGGGGGTTGTTAAATTATATATGTACCATCGTAACCCCTACCTACCATATATGGACCTTAGGTTTATTATATAATACTCACCTATCCAGTTGTTTTGTATAACTTACTTGTATAGCACTCACCTACCCTAACCCTCGCCTATAAATTGCATTATTATGTATTGCACATTAGTATAATACAACATACAATTCTCCATATCTTCTAACACTGACAAATGCTAGTTGCCACTTTTTATACATACTTGTCTTTTAATAAAATTATATTTATCATAAAAATTTGAATAATACTATCCAAGATTAAAGAAAAAAGAAATAAAAAAACACGAACCCTTGTTTCTCATATGCAAATAAGACCCATAAAATTCCATATTTTTACTTTTAAATTTTCTTGGGCTTGACATTCTTTTCTTTATAATATAATATGAATTGGTAGTAATGTTGCAAATGACTTGACAAGCTTTCATCGGTCAAGTCTATGAGAAATAAATTGTAATGTCAGCATATTTTGGAGTAAAAACTTGATGATTGAGTTGCATGTATTTATATTTATCTTAAGTCTTTGTCTTTCGGAGCTGAAGCGTAAGTTTGAAAACATCATTTAGGCAAGGTAAGTGTGTGAGGAATACTTGTATATATGTTTATATTTGACTATGAGTGCAGAGATGAAATATAGCATTTAGAAAAGTCCAACTAGTTAAACTTTGAAACTGAACCAATTGAACTTTCTGAATGAAAACTGCACTCTATAGAAATCCAACCGGTTGAACTTGAAACTAAATGGGTTGAACTTTTTGCACGGAAACCACACTAGGTAAAAACTAAACTGGCTGAACTTTGAAACTGAACTAGTTGAGTTCTCTAGAATATGTGAAAATTCAAATTTTGGAAACTTTTTAGTTTTTTATTTTTATCAAAACTCTTTGGGATGTCCTTGCACGATTTTAAAACCTCTTTTTACCTATTGTGAGGACTCTATAGCATATATATATATATATATATATATATATATATATATATATATATATAATCCATCTCTAACCCTAGAGGATATTGATTGTTTCAATTGGAAAAAAAAAAAAAAAAAAAAAAAAAAAAAAAAAAACAAGCTTTTCATACTTTACATGAACAATATTGATGCTTTTTGAGAGATTTTTTAGAAAAATTTGATTGTTGATTTTTTAGAGCACACACTTAAACATGAAAGTGGTAAGTGTGATGTTCTTCCATTGATGAACAGGAAATCTTCAGAGTATTACACATTGATCAGAATAATATATTTTTTTTTATCAATCTTCACAAAATCCAGATTTGAATGAAGAGGAAGTTTCAATACAAAGGGATCAAAGTGTGGAGTGCTTGTTGACCTACCAACTATCTTTTTACTGTAATCAAGGAAGTAAGCTTGAAGTCTAATTGTTCTTGAACAAGGGAGTTGCAAAGCCGAAGACTTTTAACGATTTGTTCTTGGTAGAGTGAAAGGGTGTGAGACCGACTTAGGTTACTTCGCTTCGACACTAGTAGATCATTTCACTTAAGATGACAGAAGTACTCAAAGTTTTTTCTTAGGTTGATTTCCACTAATTTTAACATTCTAAATTTTCACAAACCCGGATATGTCAATGTGACCTAAAAGTTGACTCGATAACAATTCGGAATACGAAAGTGAAAATAAAGAAAACAAGTTTCATATGGATAAATGGCATCCCAAGAACACTAGAGTGACTTTCCATGAAGTCACGGAGTTTATAAGAAAACAAAATGTGGAAGCAATATTTTAAAAAAGGATAATTTTAGCCCAAAGGGCAAAATGGTAATTTTTAAAAAGTTATGGGTGCTACTGAGCACACCATTGGATAAACAATGAAAAATTAATGAACCTAAACTCAAGAATTACTTGATTTGGAGTCCGGACGGAAAAGAAAATAAAAAAACAAAATCTAACGTCGTCGCGGCCGAGGGGTTCGTCAAGTTGGTAATAGGTGACTATTTTGTGGTAACTTCTTTTATGGAGAGATTTTGTTTAAAGGATGGATTCAAGGTGCGATGCTTGTTTTGGAAATTTATTGTATTAAGGAGACTTTGTGCAGGGGATTTTTGGTGTAATGTCTTGTAGTGAGGATCATTGGGACTTGGGAGGCATCGATACCTTTCTGATTTTGTGAAGTTTGATCCATTTAAGTTTGAGGATACAGACTTGTCAGGTTTTAGATTCATGCCTGGGAGTTGTTTAATTATGGTGTTTTGAGGAGTTTTTGATTTGATCAAAGTGACTTGATTTAAAGATTCGATGATTTGGAGTTGTCATTTTTTTAGTATTAAGGATTTAGGGCCTTAAGCGTAGCAATGCCTATGACATTGTTGTCAGAGATTTTGGGATTAGCCAAGATGGATTGGCCGGACATCTTTGGACCATACCTTAACTCTCACAAAATGCCTGGTTCCTGTAATGCTTTTGGTAATGATTATTTTCGACATTGATGTCATTTGTATCGAGAAGTTAGGGCAGGTTATGAGCTAGTGCCTTATACTGTCATGCTACCATATATACTAAGATATGTGTTTTGGGCGAGTACTAGTTACCGTCGATGCTACCTTACTAACGAGTAAGTGTGGGCGGGCACTGACGTTGTTGTTACCACGCACTTAAGTACGTTGCGGGCTGGTTCTGGTCACTACTCTTTCTGCCATGTCACTTTAGGCTAGGTGTCATGTTTTGACGTGTCCATTGTCTTAGGAATTCTTTTGGTTTTTGACGTTAGATTGGTTCGTCGGTCCATTTTAAGAGGCATCTCTCGGTTTGTGGTTTCAAATTCCTTCATTTGATCTTGAGGCTTTTGGAGTTGTCCTTTAGCACTTTACGATTGGTCCTTTGGTCTAACCTTGTGTTCAGTCCCATTTTGGTTCTCCTTGGTATGTTCTTGATTTCGAGGACGAAATTTCACACTTTCATTTTTTTTTTTTACATTTCTTTTTCGTCTTTTTCCTGATTTCGTTTTTTTTGCATAACCTATCGGGTCATGCTCAAATTTGATCCTAACTTTGCATTCATCCATTTTAGTTGATTTCCATATGACACGCATTTTTACTTTTGTAGAAAAGCATGCTAGATGTTTATTTTTACCCGTAAGGGCGTAAATGTAAAGATTCTTGAAAATTATTTTCTTTACTTGGGATGTTTTTTGTAATTATCTTTTGATGATATTTTGTATTTAAGGTTCTTTTAAATGTACTTTTTGAATGACACTTTATTTTGGGCTTTTTGGAAAATTCACTTTTTGAGTTATCTAATGAAGAGGTCTTTGTGTAATTATGTAAAGTTTTCAAAAAAATTTCTCGTTTTGGGTTCAAACCATTATGGGGGGTTCCCTTTCACTTTTTATGAACTTTGGAACTTCTAGAACATTTTTTTTGGATTTTTATTTCATTTATTTTGAATTTTCGAACCCCGTTAGTTGTCAACTTTTCCGAAGCATATCTCCTCGCTCGGGACTCGATTTTTAACCCCGTTTCTTCCGTTGATCTTAGAATTTCATTTTAAAACTTTTCATTCACGGACCATCTTCATTTGAGAGCGTCTTGACAGTTTTCACTTTTTGGACCCAAACGGGGCCCGTTCGGACTATTCGGGACACCTTTTTGACATATTTAGGATAGGTGGATGAGAGAAAAAGTCATTTCAACATTTTCACTTTCTAAAAATAGCAGCAGCCGCCATTAGAGGAGCTTAAGGGCTGCAATCTCTCTCTATCCTCTTTTCATCTTCTTCTTCTTTGATTAAGCTCTTCTCAATGCAGACTTTTTTGATGTCCTCGACGACGCGATGATTTCTACCTAATCGGATTTCAATTTGCAGCACTTTAATTTTTTAGGTGTGAGTTTAAGCTTGGATTTGGGTGTTGTCATAAGAAGATTTCTTACTCTCCTTGTTGCCCTGTCATAACCCTGAAGTTTTATCGCATTTGGTGAAGTTTGATTTTGGTTTGATTTGAGATTTTTTTCTCAAAGTGAGGTAGGGGGTGTTTCATGTTTATAATCTTAGTGTTTTATATGTTTTTTAGGTTTATATTACTTGTATACATTTTTATAGTTTAGATCTAGAAATGGATTTTATTTTTAATTAAATGATGATTTAATTTCATGGTTGTAGCATGCTTAGATTAGATTAAATATATGATATTTGGATAGCCCATGACTTGTTGTTCATCATATATTAATTTTGAAAATTTTGGATGACTTTTGAAATCTAGAGATTTTTAATTTATTAAGTTAATTAAAGATTAATTAAGGCGTTTTGGTGGCTTAATTAGATTTTTGATTTGATATTTGTGTTAATCATGGTATGTTACTTGATATGTGTTAATTTCATGTTATTTGAAGATATTTTGCAATTTAGAGAAATTAATTAATTTTTGTTTAATTAGTTTCTATTTAATTAATTTATGGTTTATTTACATCTTTGATGTTTTCAAGGCTTATTATGTTACATGTCATGGTAGTTGAGGACTTAGGGCATGTCTTGTGTATTTCCACAATTTGATTGTGCATGGTATTTGAATAAGTGCATTTTGTATATATGTATATAGTTGTTGTGCATTACTTTTTGATTTTGGAAACTTGGTATGTCGTAAGAATGACCATGGCTAAGGCACGGCTCTAGTACGGGGGATTTAAGAGCCTTCTATCTTATAGTGCGCACTTAGGGGCGGGTACCCACAAGCTAGTAACCCAAATGATGCCTAATATCTGGTTCCACTCCAGCGTGATGTCCAAGTATCCGTATAATTGATTTCGCATTTCAATTCCAAGTTGTTTACTTTAATAATTTATATTTTATTATTTGGTGTTTGAAGTTTCAATGTTGTTTAAGTTGCATTATTATTTTGGCTTATGTTATGAATGTTCTAATGTAGCTTAGGATGATCCTTTAGTCCCACATTGAACATAGACTTTAGGTGGCATGACCCACATGAATTAATTTATATAAACTTATAAAGACTTACAAAACTTTAGGTTATACGTATGTTCATTTCCTACGAGTAACTTGTTTACTCACCCTCGTTGTTTGGGACATTTTTCAAGTAAAGAACCATATTTTAGGGATGTACAACATCCTTGAACTTGCTTGTGGCTTGATGAGTTCGGCGTATTTCCTTACATGCACTTACTAGCATGATTTTGCTTTATTTTGGGTTAAATGTATTAAAACTTGTAGTTTCCATTTGGAATATGTAACAAGTGCTTAAATGCACCGGATAGAGTAAGAATTCAATCTCAAACTGTGGACTGGTTTGCCTCGAGACTAAGAGCTTTGCTAATCTGTGTTCTGGCCATTCAAAATAAACTGTTGTGTTTTGTAAACTTGAAAAAGAGGGGGATCCCAACCTTGGCCATTTGCCATAATTGCATGACTGCTAAAGACGACCTGGACCACCTTTTTGTTACCTGTTCTCTAGCAAAAGATGGTTGGCAATGGTTAGCTGTATTACTTAGATGGAATTTGCCTCAATTTGATACATTACAACAACTTATTAATTGGTTTGTTCAGAAAAGAATAAAAGCATAAGGCTCAAAAATGCCTTTGTGCTACAACGCTGTGGTTTTTATGGGATGAGAGAAATAAGAGATTGCATCATGATCATTAGAGGGTTGTTACACACATTGATCAAACTATATATGGAGAGGTTTTATTACTTTCAGACATAGAGCTAGGGGGATTTGGGACAACATCTTTGGGACAGTCTCTTTGAATGTCTTATTTTGTTTACCTGTTTTGATCTCTTGTAACTACTTGCTGTAGTTACAGTTATTTGTAACTATTGTTTTCTTTTTCCAAGGGGATGCCCTTGTTGTTTTACTTGTAAATTCTTGATATATCTATAAAAAATTTCCACTTTACCTAGGAAAAAAAAACTGCTTAAATGCACCATTTGAGACCTATTTGACATGTATGTAATGAAGCCAATGGTTAATGACTTTATGCTTTAATTTTATATTATTTGACTATATGCTTAAATGTGGTAAAAATAGAAAAATGTGAAGCTTTAGCATGTCATTTTTAGCTTGGATGGTGGGAAGTGTATTTAAACACATTTCCTAGTGCTCTTTTATTGTATGTGACGTGTGGTCAAGGGTCAAACAGGCCTTTGAATGCATCTATGGTGATTGACTTCAAAAAGGCCATTTTTCATGCTTTAGGGGTTTGGACGTATCATATTTTGCATTGGGAATATTTTGAGGTCATGGATCATTGTAACGCATTTTATTATGTATATTACGTTTGCGAGAATGCTCACTTTGCACAAAATATCACAGTTGCATAATATGGTTGGTGGTTGTTGACTTCAAACTTTCCATTTTAAGGTATTTTTGAGGTTTAATAGGTCGGATTTTGCATCGGGCATATTTGGGTGTCACAGACCATTCTAACACATTTTAAAACACTTATTACGCTTGCGTGCATAATCGTTTTAGCACATAACTTCATATTTGGTCATTTTGAACACTTGAAGCAAACTTGCATTTTAGCATTTTTCGTCAAAACTGATCTCAAGGGCATTTTGGGCAATTCAGGTGAAAAATAAATTTTTTTTTTTTTTTTTTTTTTTGGCATGATCAGCTTGGAAAAATTATTTTAGGGGGGGTTTCTGCTTCGTGTTTTTCAAAAAAAGGTCGTTTTCCTGAATGTGCCTAGGTTTGCACCAATAGTGCCCGCACGCACAGCACTTTCCTAAATGTGCCCAAGTGCTTGGCCCTGGTGCCTCTCAGGCCGCGACAATGCCCGATTTTGTTTTTGTCTTTTCTCTTCCGTCCGGCCTCTGAATCAAGTGATTTTTAAGTCTAAGTTTATTAATTTTTCGTTGTATATCCAATAATATACTTAGTAGCACCCATAATTTTCTACAAATTACTGTTTTATCCCTAGGGCTAAAATTGTCAGTTTTTAAAATATCGTTTCCGCATTTTCTTTTCTTTTAAACTCCGTGACTTCATGGAAAGTCACTCTAGCATTCTTGGGATGACGTTTATCCCTAGCAACCCTGTTTTCTTTATTTTCGTTTCCGTATTCTGGATCCGTTATCGGGTCATCTTTTGAGTCACATTAATATATTCGGGTTTGTGAAAATTCGGAATGTCATAGGTGGTATTAGAGCATAGGCGCGCGGACGCGCACCCAGGGGCGCATGAGCAGGGCGCACACATGGGGCTTGGTCCTGGTGCCCCCTCGGCCACGACGACGCCGGATTTTGTTTTTGTCTTTTCTCTTCCGTCCGAAATCCGAATCAAGTGATTCTTGAGTCTAAGTTCATTAATTTTTTGTTATCTATCCAATGGTGTGCCCAGTAACACGCATAACTTTTTAAAAATTACCGTTTTTCCCCTAGGGCTAAAATTATCCGTTTTTAAAATATCGTTTTCGCATTTTGTTTTCTTTTAAACTCTGTGACTTCATGGAAAGTCACTCTAGCGTTCTTGGGACGCCGTTTATCCCTAGGAACCTTGTTTTCTTTGTTTTCACTTCCGCATTCTGGATCCGTTATCAGGTCAACTTTCGGGTCACATTAACATATCCGAGTCTGTGAAAATTTGGAACGTCACACTAATTAATTAGGGTTTCCTCACTAAAAGCCTAGTATCAACATCTCTAAAACTATATTTTACTTGCTTTACTTTCTTGTTTAATTTTTGTAGTTGTGGATGTTTAATTAATAATCATTGTAAGTAATTAATCAATCACAAAAATTAGGCAAGTTGACTTATTCACTCCCCTTCTAGATCATTTAGAGGGTGATTAATAACTTAATTAACATAACAGTTTCCGCACCGTGGTACTCACAAAGTCAAAATAAACTGAATATATTAATGGCTTAGTTTGTAACCTTCTTTAGTGAGCCTTCTTTGTACGTATAAAACTCAGTTGATTTCGAAACATCACTCGAGAAATTTGAAAAGATCAAATCTAAGTAGTTTTGATGTTATATAGCTTATATGAAATTGAAAATAATTATTCATATAAAACAATATCAAAAGACAGGATGTTATTGACAAAGAAAATTGAGGAATGCTATGGACAGTCGCTTGAGCCACTATTCATTAATAGTCGTTGTTGTTATTGGCCACTTTTAACCTCATTACTTACTCGTTTCCTTAATTAATAGGACAAAAAAATATATAGATATATAATTATTTATTTATATGGGTGTATGTATAAACATATGTGTACATATATTAGGGGTGGCAATTCGTGTTCGTAGGTCGTGTTCATGTCGTGTCGATATAAGGGTATTATACTAAATAGGTAAACCCAAACTCAACCCATTTAATAATTCTATCAAGAATCCTCTACACTAACCCAACTCGTTTATTAAACAGGTAAACGTGTTAACCCGTTTAATGACCTATTTATTAAAATAAGACATTTAATATTTTATCAAATACTAAATAATAGAAAAAATTGTCATAATTAACTCAAATATTCAAAATAAAAAAATCATAATGCATAGACAAGGTTTATACTGAAATTAATTAATTATCCATAGTATTTGGGTTTAAACAGACAGCATATTACATAGGTTATATTCATAATTATAACATATTAAGTTACACGAGTTATAAAGGGGTTACACGGGTTGAACCCCTCAACCCTAATCCGACACGGTTAAGTAAACGGGTTAATCGTGTCAACCCTTTTATGACCAAAACTCGTTTATGACAAACCCAAACCCTCTTAACTCGTGTCATGTTCGTATCATATTATCGTATCGTGTCGTAATTTGCCACCCCTAATATATATATATATATATATATATATATATAAATTTAAAACTTAATGTAATTCTCTCGGTTCTCTCGTGTCATGAAGATTGGAAATAATAATTCCATTTCTTTAAAAATGTCCCTCTGTTCAACTGTTTTCTTCAAAGTCCTAGAAAACAAGAAAATTATGAAAATTGGCATGTTATGAATGTTGAAATTGATAGTGGTTTCACTCAAATATATAAAGGACGTATATTTACATTTATTTATTTATATTATTCTCTGAAGTACACAATATTACATACTAAGACTAAGTTTGGTACACCAATACTACACCCCCTTCATATGCAATGGATTTTGTGATGAATATTTTTAAAAAAACATAAATAATATTTAATATAATATTTTATCATATTTATAATGATTATTATTTTTTAATGAGTTAACTATATATATATATATATATATATATTTAAAACTTAATGTAATTCTCTAGGTTCTCTCGTGTCATGAAGATTGGAAATAATAACTCAATTTCTTTAAAAATGTCCCTCTGTTCAGCTGTTTTCTTCAAAGTCCTAGAAAACAAGAAAATTATGAAATTGGCATGTAATGAATGTTGAAATTGATAGTGGTTTCACTCAAATATATAAAGGAAGTATATTTATATTTATTTATTTATATTATTCTCTGAAGTACACAATATTACATACTAAGACTAAGTTTGGTACACCAATACTACACCCCTTTATATGCAATGGCTTTTGTGATGAATATTTTTAAAAAAACATAAATAATATTTAATATAATATTTTATTATATTTATAATGATTAATATTTTTTAATGAGTTAAATTATACTTCTAGTGAATCTTATTTCAATTATAATTTTAATTATTATTATACCTTAGGCGTATTCATACTATGTACATAAATCATCCATTATCTCTCATTTGGCGTATGGTAATTTTGTAGGGTACCACTTGTACAAGGCTGTGTGAGCCTATTAAAAATTCCATCTTTTTTTTTTTTTTTTGAGAGTATTTTACATATAGAGTTTATGAGGAACAAGATATATATAGACTTGAATCTAATTTTCCTGGAGTCTTGCACATAGAGGAGATGTCGTTGCGAGCTGATTGAGTTATATCTTGGAGCTAACTATGTTTTGCTAATACTCGGAAGATAGGATTATCAGTTTTAATAGTGTACACAAATCGAAAAAAACGGAAAGAAAAAAGAAAAAAATTAGGTAATAATCCCCAATTTATGCATTTACCTCTCCTTTTTACTCTACTCATTGTTATGATACTTTAAACATGTATCTACGAAACAAGATGCCCATGGAAGTCATCTTATGAAACCATATTGGATAAATGATGCTACCAATGTAGTGAAAGCTATTGAGGTTCTTTCTCTTCCGTATTTCTGATTGAAAATGTTGTGGAGATATGAAAGTGTTGCTAAAAACTTTCCAAGATTTCTCAGTAATGCAAACTGCAGGAAATCAGCCCATACTCAAGTTAGATTATTTTTTATTTATTTATTTTTTTTTTTTTTCTCGTTGCAAAAAACAACTCAGACGCTCATTTGTTCTTCTGGAGACTTGAAGTCTCATCATCCACTTTGAAACGTAAAAAAAATACCACTATATTATAACGCTGTTGTTTTAGCTAGAATTGCTATGAATTAGTATAATTTAAAAGTAAATGAGCTGGTGGAACTACTAACACAATGCTTTTGCCTTGAACAAAATAAATAAATATCACTTCCTTCCAAAAACTGAAACAAGGCTCTCCTGGTAGATAAAAGGCTTAAGAATGGCATCCTTCCCACGCTGTCTGAAGTATTTAGTTTCTCCCGTATTATGATTGTACAAAACCAACTCTGCAGTGTCCCGTCGTTCTAAAAAAAGTTCACCATTTTTCCATGACACAAGTGGCCTTTCAACATCTAAAATGGGTCCAATAGTTAGTTGTTTCGTCCAACACTCATCCTCCTCCATCGACCATATGTCAAAATGTTTCTCAACCCCACTTAGATCGTAAAGAAATATAGCTATAGAATCATTGTACATAGAAAGGGCCGCGCATCTTGATTTGGGTATATTTGATGTGGGTACATCTCGCACTGTTATCACTCTAAAAACCTCATTATCCATGTCAAACGAAAGGATCAAATAGTGAATATCTCCAAAGTCTAACCAATAATAAAATCCATTCTTGTATGCATTACACAATGGATCTTGTATGGTATGAATTTGGGATAATTCAATTTCAAAGACTCTCCAAGAATCTGTACCCAGTGTGTAGACCGAAACAACTCTAGGATTATATGGGATATCATTTTTGTCATCCCAGAAGTCACGAATCCAAACAACCTTGTAATCATTTGTAGTGCGGTCTAACCCAAATCCAAAAGAATAATAATAGGGATCAAAATAGGGTGGAAGGTTGGTGTCAGGTACTGAGAGATCTAGGAACCTAAATTCTCTCGTAGCAGGGTTCAACAGAGCTATGTCATTCCAATCCCAAAGTCCAAGTATTCCGTTAAAGGGGCCAATGACACCTTTCGCACGGTACATTTGTTGATCATCAAGATCATGAGATAAAAGGGGCTCTTTGCTTAGTGTTTCATCAAGAAATAGGGCAAAAACAAATTCACCTGTGCAATAATTGTAATATTGAATAAGTAGACGTGCATTGTTTTTGTGGTGGTTGAGTTGTTTGCTAATGAAGTTAGGGTTTCTGACAATAGTGTTCCAGGTTTTGCAAACACACTTGAAACGCATCAGTGATTTCACGGGCAACCTTAAGAGAATCTCAATTGTGGCATTTTCTGATGCATGATAATTACCATGGACCCTCAACATTGAAGCTCAATATTTTTCCTGATTTAAGCACTTAGTCAATCCTTTTAATTTACCTAAAAAAATGAACAACATGATCAAATTAAAAAAATAATCAAATTGTAGATTCATTTGCTTAACTTTGTAATAATTAATCTAAATCATTAAAAAGTGGTGTGACCGACGGTCTTGCAGTGTTGCTAATTTCATTAATGAAAGCATTGAAGAATGAAAGAAAATGAAATGAAAAGTTTTACGAGAAAATTTTGAAGTAATCAAGCACATAGAAACTTAATATACTTGATTCCTAAATTTGTACAAGACAACAATAAAAGCAAGCATTATTAGATTAAACCATTCAACTAATAAAATAGAAGTATTTCTACCTTACATTTTTTTCTGTGTTTCCTGAAGTTGCATTCCCCTATTCAAATGGAGTAATTTTAGTGTATTATTGTCTGATTTGCATCCTTTATATAAGTGTCAGATATTATATGTTTTTCATGTTTAAAAAGCATTTACACAGTTGCTTCTTCCAAACTATGTGTTTAGAGAAATCATTTTACAAAATTCATTTACATAAATGGGTATTGCCAAATCAAAACCAAAGCCTACCAATCACATATGCTATTAGAGTTATCAGATATGCGGATATCTAAATCACCAAATCCACAGATCACGACACAAAATTCAAGATACTAATTGCATATAAAACTAATTCCCCATGACCTACATAAATGAAAATCAAAAACAAGAAAAACTTGAAGTAAATCCCAATCTTGATTGCAAAAGCAATGTAAAAAGTTTTTTTGAAGAAGAACAATGTCATATGGATTTCACTTTTGATGTTTTCCAATTTATATGGTAAAATGGAAAACCTAAGAAGATCATTATTGTATGTTTGAAGGAATCTCTATAATATCTTTCACAATCAGCACAATAAATTAAAGAAATTAGAGAAAGAATGAGAGATACCACGGTGTCTTCGGATTAGGGTATGAGTTCTGCAAAATGAAAAGAAAGGAAAACCTTTTTTACATTAGTACTCTGGAGGAGATAAATATGAGGTGGACCTCTTTTATTTTTTATTTTTATTTTTTTTAAGGAGATAAATATATGTAAAAGTTGAAATTGTGAGAAGGTTTGGGAGGAAGAATAGCTAAGAATTCAATTTATATGAGTGGAGTGGTGGATTTCATCATGAAACGTCACCATGATGTCATACGATGATACCCACCACCCATCCACCCTTCTCACATTAATTAAATTCAGTAATTATAAATTTAGTTACTAAAAGCGTCTCTAAAGGATTCAATTTATATGAGTGGAGTGGTGGATTTCATCATGAAACGTCACCATGATGTCATACGATGATGCCCACCACCCATCCACCCCTCTCACATTAATTAAATTCAGTAATTATAAATTCAGTTACTAAAAGCATCTCTAAGGGTCAGTTTGGTATGATGGGTTTGAAGGAAAAGGGAAGGGAAGGGGACGGAGGGTAATAAAAAAATTGTGTTTGGGTAAAGTTAGTGGAGGGAAAGGGAAGGAGAGGGAGGGGTTTGGAGGGTTATTTATAAGCAACGTACAGTAACTTGTTAACCTTCCAAAATTGGGAGGATAAGGAAGGAAAGGGAAGGCAATGGCATACAAAATATTTGTTAGGCCAATTTTACCCTCAAATTTGCTCTTCATATTAGGGCCTGTATTCAGCGCGGGAACAAAGGAAGGCGTATATTCAGTGCGGGAACAAAGGCGCCAAAATTCACTGGTATAAGAAGAAATAGGAGAGAGAAAAGGGGGAAGTGGGTTCACGTATGGGAGAGAGAGAAGGGGAAGTGGGTTCAATGCATGGTCTCTGTGCCGGAGGAGGAAGTTGATGATAGAGATAGAAGGGAAAGGTTTGTAACGGCTCCTTAAATTTCCTAAATCCATGCTCTCGGCATCTCCAAGAAGAGCCGCCTCTAGAAATAGGTTGAGCCGGCTCCTTTATTGGCCTGCATACACCAACTCTCGGGATTTCTCAAATGCCCAAGAGAGCCGGCTCCAGCAACTACTTGAGGCGGCTCCAAAAAAAATGTGGAGCCGGCTCCACAAAAAGGAAGAGCCGGCTCCACTCATCTACATCCTTCCTATTTCACTCGGCACCTCTCAAAAACCCATAAGAGCCGGCTCCATGATCATGGTTGAGCCGGCTCCCTTCAAGTGTCCTATTCCCATTATATCTCGGCACTTCCTAATTTGGGGTCATTATTGAAACATTCCAGAGAGCAAACTGACTTAGGAGACTTCATCTTGCTTTGGGCGAATTCTTCCATATGATGGGTTCCTTCACTGGTATGTTAAATCCATGAAATTCCCTCTTCAATTTATATATATTCCTGCTCTTAATTTTTAGTCGAAATTAGCACAAACATAATTCACTATAGAATCTTTTGGCGTCTTTGATTCTTTTCAGTTGAAGATATGGTATTTGCAAGAAATTGGTGGATCTGTATGTTCGATCCACTTCATGCCTTGGGTTGTTAAGTTTTTTTTTTTTTTTTTTAAATAAAGTCAGAAAGAACCTAACTTACTGTTTTATGTTGTTGATCATCATTGATTACATTTGTGATCAAACCCCTCTCACCCAAAAAAGTAAGAAGCCAAATTTAAAGATTAAATTAATGATCATTTTTTTACTTTTCTCTGTTGTTACTTGCTTGAAGGAAGATCTAGTAATTGGGAGCCTGCTCTACTCATATTGGAGCCTCCTCTACTTAAAGTAGAGCCTGCTCCATTCATATTGGAGCCTCCTCCACTTTTACTTGAGCCGGCTCCTTTTATAAGATTTGATACATTAAAGAAGATCTACACTAAACTATATTGAGGAGACTATAGTTTAAGCAACCATCATTGGGTACAAATGCAGCGATCTTCTTCCCATTCTTAATCAGCTGCACACGAGCAGATTTTCTCATGGCAAAGTTGGGCTGCTTAGCCTCAATGCCACTGCATAAATTAGTTAAGTGCTGTTGAGTTTTGAAATATTGATTTGGAAAGAGAAGATGAATGTGGCATTTGCTACCAAACTGAGCCTTAGAACCGAATCTTGGGGCAAAAATATTGTTGCATATTTAAATCTAAAAATTTATCTTTTAAAATATATAAAGGGCATAATAGTAAATTTTTTATTATCCTTCCCTTTCCTCTCTTTTCCCAAACATGATTGTTATCCTTCCCTTTCTTTTCCTTCATTAATCAACCAAACACGATTGAGGATTAAACTTATCCTTCCCTTCCCTTTCCTTCCCTTTCCCTTATAACTAATGTTATCCTCCCCCTTCAAACCCATCCTACCAAACATAGCCTAAAGGATTCAATTTATATTAGTGGAGTGGTGGATTTCATCATGAAACGTCACCATGATGTCATACGATGATACCCACCACCCATCCACCCCTCTCACATTAATTAAATTCAGTAATTATAAATTCAGTTACTAAAAGCGTCTCTAAAGGTTGTTTATATTTTTTGAGCAATGCTTGATCCTGCCCTATCAGGACAAAATTTGTCCTGCAGTTGATGTGGACCATTGAAACACTAACATCTGTTCCAAATTAAAAATATTATTAAAAAAGTCTAGAGGTGGATCCAACCCGTTTTACTCCGGGTGAATCCTTGAAAAATCCAGACGGCAGAAATATAGGTCATTGAGCATCTCCGGTCTGAATAGCTGCTGCCACCGCCGCTACCCACCTTCTCTCTACTCGTTTGTTGCCCTTTCTCTTTCAAGGTTTATACAGCTTAAAACTCAAAAACAAAAGAAAAGCTCATAAATTTGGATTTTAGATTCATGATTTATTCTGCCGGCTCTCAGTGATCTGTATCTATAAATTTTATGCATTCTTCTTGTGAAAAGAAACACGATTGGTACTTCTTCAACTCTGAATTTAATTGTAAAAAAACTTGTTTAGCGGTTGATTTTGTTGCTCTTTTTTTATTCTGTTTTTCAGATTCGCCGAGGTAGAGCATTCATTCTGTCTTCTAAGTGCATTCGACTTCGATTTCTTGAATTTCAACATCATCTTTTGAAAACTTGGTAGCAGATTTCAAGAGAGACATAAGAACCTCGAAACTTAGCATTCTTGCAAAAAAATTAACTTTTTAAAGAGTTAGGTAAAAAAAAAATAGGGCATCAAAATTTTTTTCGTATGGTCCGAGCGGCTCCGTCGGCGATCTCGGTAGCTACATTCCCACAGTCCAGAATTGATCTCAGCACCACCCTTATCTTCACCGCCATCCGTATCAGAAAAGAAAGCTGTGCGCCCACAAAACAATACAAGGGCGGATGAGTCCCCAACCCCGGTGGTGGAGGAGGTGGTTGTGGTGGAGACAATGAGAAGGTCAAGTATTTGGCACCAAAGATCAAAGATGTGGTGATGAGTTTGTTGTATATATAGAGAGTAGTCAGAGAAATGTGATGAAACAGCGATGGGTATGCTGGAGAGAGAAAAGTGAAAGAAATTAGAAATTAGAAACTAGTGGTGATGGGTTTGCTAGAGAGAGAAAATAGTGTTTGCTGGAAAGAGGAGAAGTGAGAAATAAAAATGAGATGTTGAATTCAGATGGGTCATTAGATTTCTAACCGGTTTAAAATGGGTTTGATTATTTTTAGTTTGGACATTTGTCATGTTTTGATTGGGCTACATAATATAAGAGGACAAAAGTTGCCCTGATAAGGCAGGACTCAATTATTTTCCATATATATATATATATATATATATATATATATATATATATTTTGTGTAAATGTCACCTCTCATAGTAGAATTACACAAAATAGACTGCTAATTATTGTTCCAACCATCGTTTTATATATTTTTGAGTAAAAATGTATCTGTCAATGACAATTAATTATGTGTCATGTCCAAGACTCTACATAACTTTTACAAATATATTTAATATAGTGTTGATTCGTTAATAAAATGAGAAAGAGAGAGCGGAAAGAAAATACGATGGGTTGATTCATTAATGAAATGAGAAAAATTGAGAAGAAATGAAATATGTTAATATGACTGTATAAAAAGATTGTGCAAAATACACAATAATTTTAGACATTGGTGAGATGATGATATATCTTAACATACTCCTTGAGATAAAAAAAAATAATAATAATAAAAATAATAAAAAAAATTACACATTGTGTATATTTTACACAAAACGGTCTAACTTCAAATAGCTAAAAGCTCATACAAACTCTATAATGGAAAATGCCATACTTCACAAATTTTGATTTATAATTTTATTTTGAATTAGGTGGATGTTTATTTGTTAGCTTGGCTGCTTTGTGTGTTTTAAAAACAAATTTTTTAATATAAAAAATATCTTAATATAGGTAAGAAAAAATAAATAGCAAAACTTACAATTATAAAATCCAAACCCTCGTATAACTTAATTAACTTGAATTCAATTAATTATGCCAGTATATATATTCGTTTGGGAGGCAATTTCTATTAAATCTTTAAATAATTAAAACTAGAAGTTACAATTTTTTTACCATAAATAAGTGACTTCTTTCTAATGACTAAGAACCCCTTCTATTAAATCGTCAAATAATTTAAACTAAAAGTTACAATTTTTTACCATGAATGAATGACCATAATTTACATAATTCACTTAAAACTTTTTATGATTATATTTGGATTTGGTATTTTCTGATTAAAGTTAAATTTGAAAAAGAAACCCAACACATATAAAGTGCATGAAAAATACATAGACTGCAAAAGAGAAAATATATAAAAAAAAATATTAGTTGAGAAAAGCAAATTAGAGATAGAGAAACCTAGTGTAATTGTTCGTTCTTTGATTTTCCTTTAATTGACAATTTTTTTAGTTTGTTAAAATAGGAAACATAAATGTATAAAAGAGTAATATATACTAAAATAGAGAACTTTATGTTGGGTTTTATTTCAATAATTCATGTAAAAATCAAATATACTGTAATTAATTAAAGAGTAATTTAGATATCATACATGATTAGAAAATTCAACTTTAGATACCTTTAAGAATTCCTTAGCGCCCTTTGAGAGATCTGAAAAAAAATTAGAGCGATTTATCCACTTCTGAAAGTCGTCGATACGATAGGACTGAATAAGGGTTTTAAAACCCTTATATATAACAACAACAGGGGGACGGCTTCTCTACAAACAAGCATATCTAAGTCTCCCTTCCTATCATGGAAACTTAGATATAAATGGTTAGAATTAAATCACACCAAATAAGTTGGAAAACCACAATCCAACTGTATAAAACCATACTCCCAATTGAACCACCAAATTGGAAAGTACAACCCAATCCATCAAGTATCAATAATCACATTGCAATCTTATTTTAGAAAACGTAATACATAGGACCATAAAATAATTTTTATTATTTAAATATATATATATAAATTCCAACAATCTCCCACTTGGTCCATGCACTCTAAGTTTTATAAAATGACACTATGGATTGCAACATATTTTATAAAAATCGAGTGGCCACTCATTTTTATTTAGAAAACACAATTATCGAAATTGATGGATTGAAACTTTAGAACACTCTTCTCCATAAATTTCCTCAATAGTGGATCATGAATGCGTAGACAAGTAATATATTAGTCTAAACAGTTCCATGGTCTCAAAACTGATTCCATCTAGGATTCAAGCAAATATAGTGGTTTTACTGTATTTCATGAGATGTGCAAACTGCATGGGATCTAAACGCACACCTCACTATCCGTCCTGCTTCATACCATCGCAGTATGTCACTTGAACATATTACAGCAAACCGCCAACCTTCTGTTTAGTGTGAGGGTTTACCGATATGGAGCCAATCCCATATCTAGCCCAAGCTATCCATCCTACTTCATACCATCGCGGTATGTCACCTAAACAAATTACAGCAAACCGCCAACCTTCTGTTCAATGTGAGGGTTTACCGATATGGAGCTAATCCCATATCTAGCCCAAGTTATCCTCATGGAGTGTGAAAAACTCCCACAGGCAAAATTTAATATTCATGTTTGGATTTACCAATGTAGTGTCAATCTCACATCTAATACAAACAACCTCATGAGTAAAATACCACTCCCAGACAAATCTTATATTTGGATTTACAAATATGGTGTCAATCTTATATCTAGCCCAAACAATCGTATGAGTGAATTATCACTCTCAGACAACCTTTAATAATTATTTTGGATTTATCGATGTCGTGCCAATCTCATATCTAACCCAAACAACCTCATGAGTGAAATATCACTCCAGGCAAACATAATAGCACGTGCATAAACCATGTATATCAAGATAATAATAATTATGCATCATAACTTTATTTTGGATGCAAATAACTATCACCATAAGGCGTAAACTGGAGAAAAAATAACTGTCACCACAAGGCGTAAAGAAACTAACTGCAATGTAACATATATAAAAGAAATACCGGACATCACAACATAATGACTCTCGAACACCTATCCGAATCACGTGCTTTATAAATACTTTATTATTTTTTGCTGAAGACTTTTAGTGAGAGGACATGTAACAATATTTCTGTAACCATATGGGGAAATTTTAAAGGCACTTAAACCTTAACTTTCTCATACTTGAAAATGAACTTTATGTCAATGGGCTTATTACGGTTGGTCACCGTTAAAATTTTTCATATAAAAGCCTTTTGAGAAAGTCCAAATATTTCAGTAGCATGATCTATGTGGATTCTAAAGCCAATGACATACTTTTCATACCCATGTCCTTTATGTCAAAACTTTACATAAAATTCTTAATATCATGTATCACATGAATGTCATTGCTACCTTGCAAAATATCATCAACATATAGGACAAAGAAAACAAAATGACTCCCACTGAACTTGAGGTATATGCATTTATCCATAACATTCTCTTTGAACTTACAATTAGTAACCACTGTATCAAAACTTTGGATACTACTGCTTTAAAACTTACTTAATCCATAAATGAGTGATAATGAAAAAATGACTTTTAAAAAGTCGTTTAATTAAGCTGGAGAAAATCTCAAAAAAATCAACACTTAACTTTTGCTTAAGTACTTAGCCATCAATTTTTGTCTTATATCTACCAGACATCTCAAAATTACCAACTACAGCATACTTCCAAGCTCTTGAAAATCTCCTAAGCTAAACTGGCTTAGGAACTAGATTAGAAACTGAAAGAAAGGTCTGCAAAGGAGAAATAATTGAAAGAGTAGGAATATGAGCTTTAACTGAAACCACTAAAAAAAGTGGAATGAAGCTTGGAATAAATAAAATAGATGCTGAAAATACCTTTTTGCAAAAAGAAACTACAATATCTTAAACTCCCACTGGATTCACCACTCTCATTAAATATGCATGACATATTCCAATAATCTCCATAGGTCTACAGGACAGTAAAATCTCGAATTCTTTAATCTTTCAAGATGTCTAATAAAATAATCATTGGTAATGTGAGTGTTAAACTCCTTAATATCTGCATTATATAACTATGTCTCTATAAGATATCCCTACACTTTCTATTTTCTGCAACTTTATTCTGTTCAGGAAAACTAGGAATGGTGTATTGTGGCACAATACCTTACTCTTTAAGTATGTATTGAAAAAAAATACTATTTACACCCTTCTTATCATTCTCCTATTAAAACTCACCACCTTAGTCTGATCTTAAAATCATAATCTTTATACCAATTACTTTCAACTTTAGTCTAGTAGATTTTACACACATCAAGTGCTTCGGACTTCTGGTGGATTAAGTACACAATCATACCTTAAGAACCAATCAATGAAGACAATGAAATACCTTTGCTGCAAACGAGTTACAATAAGAAATGGACCACAAATGTCGGTATAAATATAGTCTAAAACCAAATGACCGACTAGCCTTAAAATTGCGTTTCTTAGCATTTGTCCTTTGACACAACCAATGCATAAAATTTGTGGCCTAATAATCTCATCCTTGACCAAGCGTTCAAATCTCTTTTTGAGAGACATTCCCTAAGATCCTATGCATAACATAGATGAATCCTCTCTGACCAAAACACGATTTTATTCGGATGGTATCGAGTCAATTGAAAAACAAGAAGCAAGTAAGATCACACCCGAATCCATCCACCATGTTTATACCTATATTTTTACCAAGTTAGGCTCAAATATTAATATGGTAATTTTCTTTCTTGTTTTGTTTTTCTTTTCACCATAATAACCTTTTCTTTTGATGTCCTTTTATTTCTACATGATCAATATTTATCATTCCATGATCAATGTTTTTATTTTGTTTAGCCTTATTCACTTTCTTGCCGCCTAGTTTCTTCATGAAACTATTCTTACTATCACCGTAAGATAAGCTGACTCAGTTTTAACACCCTTGAGTCGTTTCCATTCAATAACACAAAATGCTAACAGCTGGTTAATGCCACATTTAACTTTTTGTGAATTATAATTTACCTTGAAAACCTGGAAAAACCTAAGGAGAGAATAGATCACCATGTGGACTAATTAACTTATTAGCAAATATGATTCTTTACTACCTCAGATCATTAACTAGCTTGCACATCTTATAGATGTACTCCCTCACTGAACCATTACCATCATATCCACTAACATAATCCATGTCAGATAATAGTATTGTAGTTACTTCTTAATACCCATTAACTCTTTCTTGATCAAATCAAGAAGCTCCTTGGCAATATCTAAACTAGAATACCACCCTGAATAGTATCACCAATAGAAGTATAAATTAATCTAATGGCATGGTAGTACCTGTAGTTCACTTAAAAAATGCAACAACTTTTCTACCTAAGAAGACAATGCACTGGGCATATGGGTTTCTTTCTAAAACAACAGACACGTAGTCCAAGAAATCCAATATAATATCAAAACTTGTCTTCTAGGCAGTATAATTTTAACCATTTAATGGTTCAATCCCTATAAGGTATCTTTAAATTGCCGAAGCGTCTGTAACCTGAATAAATGTTATATTGAATAACATCACAAAAACAACATATAGTAATATATCTCAGCTTTAGGGATTATAACTTTAATTCGTGCTTGGGGTTTTAAGCCGAATTTATCAGGGTGTTTTACTATGTGCAAAACCATCCACCCCGCGGAAACAAATAAAATGCCATCTAAAAATCACCTTTTGGCAGAATTTTAGATTTTATTTTACCCCCAAACCTGCGATCAAATCGCACATAGACCTATTTGATTATACTTGAATTATTACTAAACACTTCCACTACCTTTTGGCAAGAGGGTTATTTAGTTATAATCCAAGCACTATCAAATATTCTACTCACTTATTCCACACTAAGACATTGATCACCTTTTGGCAGAACAAATGCCCTCATGTAGGTAAGTGTACTGTGAGACCTCAATAAGACCAATGTCTTAAAATTTCAATAAAATAATAACCTCCATGAGCGTGTCACCTTTTGGCAGGCATTACCCACTTTAACTGTTATCTTTAAAACAGTCACTTTACCGGTCTTCCTAAACCCCAAGGAAAAACCTATACTGCAGAAGTTCCATTTATTTAAGTTCAACAACTTCTTTATAATGCACATAAACTAAACCTAAATATTAAGGAACACTTGATTTCACTGTAATATAAATGGTTTTAATACAAATAATAACATAAAGCCTTCTCATACATCTTAAGAAATTACAGTGAATAATATAATAATAACATGCACATCAATTAAGATTTAAAATCACAATTCTATATATACTTTAATGAAAATAAAATAACAAAACTTGATGCATGTATATTATATATCCAACAAACAATTTAAAGTACTTTGAATCTTTAAATCAATTAGATTAATAATACTTACTTATGGCACACAAGCTCCCATAAGTTTTCAACTTAAAATTGAACAAGTGTCATTAATTACTCAATGTGACTAAATAGGCACACACTCATGTCCTACTCAAAGGTCACTGATTACATGTAATATAACATGAATTAAAATTCTAAACCTGACATCAACTAGGCAAAAAACAAGCCATACTTTAATACCTCATTGACCATTTATGCATTTGATGCGTGAATGTATAAACACATTCAAATAAACTAATCCACTTTAAATTCATGAAAGTAGAAACTTCATACATATATATATTTCTTTACTATTAATCGCACTACTAAACATGCAATCTTGCATATCTATATATATATATATATATATATATATATATATATATATATCAAAACATATATATTCACAATACAAAGGCTTACTCACAAAACCAATCAGTCAAATATGTGGGCAAGAAAAGATTTACATCACTTGTATATGTACATCTCTAACCCATGAATATATATATACATGAATTAATTATGTATTCATACCTATATATGCATCCGTAGGACTAGTGTTTCTTAGCAAACTTTCATCATAATATAATATTATAATATTTAAATAAATAGTTTGTGTATTAAAAACAATGCATTTGTTTTATATATAGTGTAGTCCCTTTGCAATTAGGTATTTTGCTTGCCTTCACATTTCAAATTGGTGCGCTAGAGGGATTCAATATGCTGCTGGTTTCGTAATGGTGCCCCTGGAACCAAATCTATGGCATGTTGAATGTCGCACAGTCCCTCCATTATTCTTAGCGACTTTTAAAGTGCGGGTGGATGAGAAGCTTCGTCTACATCTTGACTGATTGATGATTAACAATCAGCTACGTGCTATACTCAAATGACCTTATATACTTGTAATTTACATACCCATATATGTTTGCATACAAACTGATTGCACAAGAAATTGATGGACAAGAATCTCGTTCGGCGTGCACAATTTGATCACAAAACAAACTGATAGCAATTTGTGTACTACTTTATTTATTGTTATATAAAGTATTTTGTTTATATAACAAATTGATTTTAATAAATTGATTGCTTAAATTAAAACAATAATCAATTCATTAAAAGACAAAATGTTAATCATAAAGTATAAAGTATTATTTGTACTTTATATAAAGTATTTTGTTTATTTTGTTTTTAAACCGAAGAATTAATTACTCACCCACGAAAATATGAATCAATAACATATTTTGATTTTTACAAATCCTAACTTAGCTCTGGTACCAATTGTTGGGTTTTATTTCAATAATTCATGTAGAAATCAAATATACTGTAATTAATTAAAGAGTAATTTAGATATCATACCTGATTAGAAAATTCAACTTTAGATACCTTTAAGAATTCTTTAGCGCCCTGTGAGAGATCTGAAAAAAAATTAGAACGATTTACCCCTTTCTGAAAGTCGTCGATACGATAGGACTGAATAAGGGTTTTAAAACCCTTATATATAACAACAACAGGGGGGGACAGCTTCTCTACAAACAAGCATATCTAAGTCTCCCTTCTTATCATGGAAACTTAGATACCAATGGTTAGAATTAAATCACCTCAAATAAGTTGGAAAATCACAATCCAACGGTATAAAACCATACTCCCAATTGAACCACCAAATTGGAAAGTACAACCCAATCCATCAAGTATCAATAATCACATTGCAATCCTATTTTAGAAAACGTAGTACATAGGACCATAAAATAATTTTTATTATTTAAATATATATATAAAAATTCCAACACTTTAATATCTTTTTAGTTATCGCCACATCAAATTCAAGATCATTTTGAAACAATTTTGTTGGTATATGTGAAAAGAATCATTTAACACTTCATTTACCCTCCCCCTCCCCAAATTATCCGAAGAGGTAAAAGAGTGGATATTTAAATCAAAGTGGCATTATTACTGTTTTGTTTGAATCCCAATTTGTTTAAACTTCAAAATTCATATCTCACAAAGCGTATATCCAAAAATTCCAAATATATATGCACAGAGAGCTTATGAAATATAAGATTTATATAACAAGAAGTCATGACCAAAGAGAAATAGATAATCTAAGAATATGTTCCAGCAATCTTATTTATTTTTCAGAATATTTGTAATAAAATTTTCAGAATTATTCATTTACATACAAAGCATAACATATAGAAAATTTAGCCGCAATAAAGACCGATTTCATGACATATCATATTGTTCGTCAAGGTATGTTCATTTTTTTTTATAGACTCACCATTGAAAAAAAATTCAAAATGAAAAATCTACCTTTGTTGGGGCTAAATTTTTTTATATGTTATGGTCCATATTCAAATGAATAATTCTAATTTTTTTTTTTTTTTGTAAATATCCTGAGTATTTTATTTTATTTTATAAATAAAATAAGATTTCTAAAGCATATTCTTTATTGCCTATTTCTCTTTAGATATGATGGCTTGTTGCACAAATCTTATATTTCTAGTATCCCTATTTTATAATTTTTTCGTGCATATATTAGTTGTAATTTTTGAAAGTATAGCTTGCGAATTATGAAATTTTGAAGTATTGAATGCGCTGGAGAGTGGAGACGATGGTTTCGCCAATAATTTTAGCCTAAGGTACAAATTTTTGTGTGTATACTGCTATTTACCCTGACAAATAAAAACCTACTATTTTATTGAGTCTATGTGACTATCTATGTGTCAAATGTAATGAGATACATTTTAAAATATAAGGTAATTAACTATTTGAAAAGTTATAGTCCATTTTATAATGCATCTCCACCAATATGTTAAAATATCTTTACAATGTGTAAATTGTTGTATATTTTACACAACCTTTTTACATAGCACATCAATATATTTCTTTTCTCCTTCCTCTTTCTCATTCCATCAAAGATTGCACCACTACAGCATCATATTTTCTTTCTCCTCTCTCTTTTTCATTCCATTAAAGAATCAACCCTATATTAAATAGGTTTGTAAAAGTTATGTGGGTTCTGGCATAACACGTGATTGGTTATTATTGGGGAATATATTTTTATATAAAATGTATAAAATAACCATTGGAGCTAAAAATAAATAATTTAAAATTTTTATGTAAATCTATCATAACACATTAGATTTATACAAAAATATATATACAACAGTTGGAGATACTCTTAGGTTTCATCTTATATCTATGTTGACGAATAAAGTTTCAATCACCATACATGTCAAATTGTATATGTGCTTTAATATACATCACATTACATCTCTCTAAGGTATAAATACTTAAGATTGCTTCTTCTATATATATATAATTAGATTGACATTTCTTCATTGCTATAATGATCAAAACTAATGACATATGTGACTCTAGAAACAAAAATAAAGAGAAAAATTTAAAGAAAAATTGCAAAGCATTGAAAAATATTGCAGTTCCTGTTCTAGATTTTGTACCAACCAAATTCTTATATTTGAGTATCTTGAAAGATACTGATATTGCCTAAAATCTAGTTCAACATGATCGTACAAAGCATGTCGAAATAGACAAATTCTTCATTAAAGAGAAGTTGGATGGAAAAATTATGGAGTTGTCTAAGATTTGATCTAAGAATCAACTAGCCGACATTATCACCAAAGCAGTGTCAAATCGAGTGTTTTCAAAATTTTTATACAAGTTGGGCATGTGTGACGTCTATACACCAACTTGAGAGGGGGGGGGGGGGGGTGTTGAGGCTCTCTTGTAATCCGGGATTGTACATATTGTATAGTTATATGATTGAATATTTATCCCCTGATTTAGAGCTAATTTGTAGGTAATTAGTTTCCCGATTATTGTATAATTAGCTACCTAATTTAGCTAAGATTATAGTCTGTATCAATTCCCCATCAATGAATAATATTCATATGCAGTTTCAATTCCTATATTTTTTTTTCCTCTGAATCAAAGAACTCTTTGTATATGTTAATTGTATTTTATTTAGTTAAACGTCAAAAAAAAAATTCTTAAATCTCCGTCAAGGTAATAATGACATGTCATTTTTTCGGTAAATAATAATGACTTATTTCTCAAAGTGGAATCAACATAGCCAAAATTCTTTTAAAAAAATTGAAACAATTGTTGAATAAATTTTAATTCTTGAAGAATGTTTTTTCATTACAACTTTTTTTTACCTCTAACTTACTACTTCCTCCTCTTTATCTTTTGCCATCTTCGTATCATTTTCATATATACTTTTTTAGGTTCATTTTTCTCATTTTTATTGTATTTTCCTCAATATATATACTAATAAATATAATATTACAAATAAAATTATAATACGATAGCTTTATAATTTTTAAAATTTTATTTCGAAGTTCTAGTTCGGTCTCTCTCACTCTTGCACTGGACTAGTAATTTTTTTTTCTTCCATTTTGTCATTTTTATAATCCTGCCCCTCAAATTAAGATTTCTGCCTCCGCCCCTGCCTACTGCCACTTGGTGAACCTCAGGCAACAGACCTGTTTCCATAAAACATGTAACCCATCCCGACCCCCCTTCTTACCTCACACTTTTGGGGGGATGGCTGCTGCCAATGGCTATGGTGGCTGTTTTTAGCACTTCTAGCAGCAGATATATCTGTCGCTATATCTAGTTTTTGTTGTAGTAGGAAAAAAATTTCAAATTTCCAAGGAAAGCTAGCCTGAATTTGATTGCAGACGAAATCCCTTAGCTTCAGTTAAAATAAATAAATAAATAAAATAAAATTCTTTGCATCAATTGAGAATTTTCTGCTGCTTTTCTCAAATCATAGAGAATACAAATACAATTTAAACTATACAGATGGAAAAAAACTCTGTTAACATGAGATGGTATTCAATATCCACCAATTGCTTTTAAGTTCCTTTTTTCATTGTCGCTGGTTCTTAAAGCACTACCAAGGATACAATATGTGATAGAAACTCAAAAGAATTAATTGTTTCTTCAGCCGTTCGAAATTTTCTGTGTGCCACGGGGATGAAATGGTAAAGAGTCTTTAAGTCGAGCCATATTGGACCTATCTTCCCCTTCCCGTCCTTTGTTTTCTCCACTGACTGAAACTAGACTCTCCTTGTACATAAAAATATCGCACTCATGATGTTGGAGATTCTTAATTTCTCGGGTATTTTGGTCATACAAAACCAAATCTTCAGTACCAGTTTTTAAGAAAAGCTCACCGTTTTTCCAGAATCCCAGTGGCCACTCAACGTCTAGAAGGGGCCCGATAGTTAGTTGTTTAGTCCAACATCCATATTCTTCCATCACCCATATATCAAAATGTTTCTCAGCCTTTTGCCTATCAAAATAGATCAAAGCAATAGAATCAATGTACATGACTACGACCCCACATTCCATTTGGGATAGATTTGGAAGCCCGGGTACATGTCGGAAAACCTCATTTCTCATGTCAAATGAAAGGATTGCATAGAATTGATTAGTATCATCATTGGTCAACCAATAATAAAGTCCATTCATGTATGTGTTGGATGAAGACTCATATACGAAACTAGATGGAGACGAATCCTCGAAGAGTCTCCAAGAATCCGTAAATAGGTTATACACGGTAACAACTCTAGGAAAATATGGATCATTCTTCTCCCTATCCCAGTAATTTCTAATCAAGACCACTTTGTAATCGGTTGTTGCAGGGTCGAGCCCCAATCCATAATAGCAATGATAAACATAAAAATGGGATGGAAGGTGAGGTTTGGGCATAAGGACTTTCCTGAATTCTCTTGTAGCCAGGTTCCAAAGAGCTATGCGGTCCCAATGCCAAAGACCAAGTATGCCATTAAAGCTACCCAACATACCTAGTTCATTGGGGACCTGAACATCATCAAAATCGTAGTGTAGAAGCAAGAAGCTAGCAAGCGTTTCATCCAGGAATAGGGAAAAAATAATATTTTTTTCAGCGGTAGTAGTGTAATGATAAACAAGGAGACGAGCACTGTTGCTACTCTGGTGGAGGTGATTTGTAATGAATCTAGAGTTTATGATGAGGGAGTACCAATGTTTGCACACACACCTAAATCTCAGAAGCGACTTCACAGACAACCTTGTGAGAACATCAATTACCACATCTTCTGACAATAGCTGACTCTCACTTTTGCACTTCATCTTTCATCTTTCTCTGCAAGGTTTGAGTGAATCTTTGTTTCCTATATAAGAAGAAATTTGTAAAATAAAAACAAAATTTAACCAAATTATGAATACATCTGTCCTATAAATAACTTTACATTTGTAACAGAATTTTGTGACCACTTCTGCTCATCTTTACAATAAATAAATATATTAATCGACTATATATATAAGACAAAGTCATGTAACTATGCAGCGGTGGTCGGATGAAGCTTTTAACCAATAAATACTTGTTATTTTCTTCATTATTTTTAAATTTTGTATTATAATTGACTTGTTGTCACTCAATATATATGAAACTTCGTCGGGGTGAGGGTGCTCCATTCATGTCACTTATCTCTCTTCCTTTTTTCTTTTTATTTAATTTTTTGGCAAGTATTTTTTTTTTTTTTTTCACGTTAATTCCATTCCTTTTAAAATGTC
The DNA here is from genome assembly GCF_030987335.1 of Cornus florida. Taxonomy (NCBI): domain Eukaryota; kingdom Viridiplantae; phylum Streptophyta; class Magnoliopsida; order Cornales; family Cornaceae; genus Cornus; species Cornus florida. Next base: position 6,170,848 of record NW_026775577.1, on the reverse strand, counting down.
CAAATTCACTATTGTCTTTATGTCTCAATATATATGAAACTTCGTCGGGGTGAGGGTGCTCCATTCATGTCACTTTTCTCTCTTCCTTTTTTCTTTTTATTTAATTTTTTGTCAAGTATTTTTTTTTTTTTCACGTTAATTCCATTCCTTTTAAAATGTCCAAATTCACTATTGTCTTTATCTTTCCAACTACAAAGAGAATCATCCAAACCCATTCCAGTTTATAATATCCAAAAATTCAAACTTATGACGAAATCCAAGGGCTCCACATTCATCCATTATTACGTTTATGATGGGAATGCTTGAAGTGAACTAGAAGTGAGAAGCTATGCATAAAAAAGAACATAGTAAAATAAAATTTAAAAGTAACCCACTCCCAAAAATACAATTAGTGTTCCTGACTAAGGGGTGCAAAAAGACCGTCAACCCGAAAAACAAAATCGGACCGGACCAAATTGAGCGGTCTGACTAGTTTCATAGTGGTTCGGTCCGATCACGGTTCTTTAAATAATGGAAGTGTGAATTTTTAGTTCAGTCTCAGATTAGGGTCCTACAGTTATAATATGTGTGTGTGTGTGTGTGTGTATATATATATATATATATGTTATATTATATTATATATAGCTATACCTATATACTACTCTTAACTTTGCAAGGAATTTTGATACAATGATGAGACAACATTTGTCACTATCTATTTTTTTTTTTTTTTTTTATTTGTTTTTGTTTCCCCAATGTTTTGATTTTTTAGTGTGTGCCAACATTCCTCCATTATCTCATTTTTTTTCTTTGCTTACGTCGTCTCATTCACTTTTTACTTTTCATTGTTGCAGGATCCAATTGTTAATCAATCTCTCCCACGCAACATTCGAAGTTCAGTCATCGCCATTAATATTTTATGGCTATCGTTAGTGACATCCTTTCTCACATTGTCTCCCTTTCTCTCTACTTTCAGTTCACAAATCTTTTAGTCTCGCAGCGTGTTTGCACCTCAAACACAACCAACAACAATAAAGAATCAAGTTTATTAGTTTTCAACTATAGATTTATCATCATTTTCAGTTTCCACAAGTTTTAACCTTATTTTAATTTCTAGGGTTTAGCTTTTGGGTCTATTTCACAAACTTTCCCCTCTCTATTTTAGTCTTGGATTTGGGAATATGAATGCTTTTATTTTTGTTGTATATACAATTTAAGGGAAAAAAAAATAAGGAAAAAAAATTCAACTAGAATCGTGTAACCGAACCGAACCGAACTGAATTGAACTGTTTTTTCATGGTTTGGGCTGGTTCGGCTCCATGATTCAAATGGTATGGTTTGGTTTCAGATTTTCTATAACCATAGGGAGTGATTTGGCTCCAAAAATCCTCAAAACTGGACCGCGTTCATCCCTATACCTGACCATTATATATTCAATGTAACATTCAAAATCTTTTGCCATTTTTCTAGAATCCACCCATAGCTACAATGCACTTCAGCAACAAACAATTTTATTGAGCCTACCTTAGGATTTGGAATTGCAAAAAAAAAAAAAAAAAGAGTAAGACGTGCTCACACATCCCCAAAGTTTGTCGTAAAGACAGGTAGAACAATTTAGACATTTTTCGGACAATGACACTCCAAGTTTGATAAATGGAATAAAAACACCACAACCATGATAAAAGTACATATTTATACTTTGATTTCTGAATTGACCCATGTGAATTATTAAATAACCTTCATAAATTTTTTTAATTGACCAAAATGACCCTCTCTTCTTCTTCCACTTCATTCTCTCTCTACCTCTGCTTCACCCACATTTTAAACCCCATACCACCAGATTTAAGCCACTTCTCAACTTCCCCTTCCTCTTTCTCTCAAAATGGCAACGCCTTCCCACCTAAATTATGTTACTAAATCACTATTGTAAAACAATTATTTGAAGAGTAAAGAACAGATCATAAGGCGGATCTCAATGATTATTTGTCATAATGTTTAATTGTAGTCCTGACCATATATGATAATAGATATTAAATATTTTTTGAAATATGCCTAAACAAATGTTGATATTTTTTCCTCAAATGTCTGAATAAATTTTATTTAAATTGAAAGATGCTAGAGAGGGAGAGACTTACATATCATGGCGTCTTCCAATAAGGGGGAAAGGCTCTAAGAAATGAGAAAGTATAAGAAGAAGAAAGACAAAATGGGACTATATGAGAGGAGAGATCCATGAATTTTGGAAGAAATGAGAGGTGGATTTTTTCTTTCGAGGGAGAAAATAAGGATAAGAATTGTCTAAGCCTTCGAGCCTGACCAAGTCGACAACCGAAAATTCTATTTTTATATTAATTTTTATCCCCAAATTGATTTTTTTCCTTTAGCCAGCCGAAGTAGATGGGAAGAATAGGTTGGTTGTTGTTGATCAATATTTTTTTTTTTTTTTTTTTTTTTTTTTTTTTTTTTTTTCCAATGACAAAAGGAGAAGTCTTGCTGATGGAAATTTTATGCTAGATAAGCTTACAAAATTACCGGATTCAATCATTAACTCATAGGAAGTCTATTAACCAATTTACTGTCTCTTTTTGGGCTCGGAGCAAATCTACAATTGGTTTTGAGTTAAGAGCAAACTCACTTTGACATAAACGAAAGTGATAAAAGCTTTTACAAGGAACTGGGATTATCTTGAATCCGTAAGGTGGTGACTTTGAATTCACAAAGTTAAATAAAAATTGTAAAGCAATTAAAATATTATTAATAATTTAGTTGATTTTTTCTGCAATCACAGTACATGTTTTTATAATAAATATAATTCTAAAGAAACTAATAACATAAAAGAAACTAATGGCTTAAGTAAACTAAAAAAATATAAAGAAACTAATTATAGAAGGAAATTAAAAACCTAAAATTAAAAAATAATAATAAAATTAAAAATAATATAAACCTACTAAAACTATCTACATCATAGTGCCCCATCCAGGGGAAGAAATTCAACATTACAACTAAGCCAAAAGGTTGCCCTAATGTGAAGCCACCACCCCAAAAGAAACACTATATAATGGAAGCACTTCCATAAACCAATCCTTCTCATCCTTCCAAAATAATCTCAACCTAGTTTCCTGACTAAACCTCCAACCACAGCTTCCTGAACCATCCAAATCATCCATTTGAGCTTTACGGATTGCACATCTGATGCCAGCATTATGTAATCAACCAAGCGTGCCCACTAGCTGCACCACATGCTTGTACAAACCAGCTGTGTAGGTCATGTTCAGTTGTAAAACTCCTTAGATCAGTATTGCTTTTCAACTTAATTGCTGCAAGTTTAGATGTAATACAAGATTTGGCTTGTGAGAAAATGTGATTAGGTGAAGTGTATGTGTTCCTAAAGGCTCTTCCATTTCTCTCTTACGAAAGGAAATAAATTGTTGCAGACAGTAAAAGCTTGTGTATCAAAAACTTTCTTGAAGTCCAATTTGTTGAGCACCAGCCAATCAAGTCACTCCAGCAATTGGAAGAATGTAGAACCCTGCAATCTCTTGTATAACATTCCATACTTGTGAGCTAAAACGACATTTGTAGAACAAATGATCCATTGATTCATTCTATAGGCTTGGAGTCCAAAGTATAAAGTACGTCTACCTCTTACTGCAAGCCAAGCAATGCAACTGTGTTTAGGGATATGGTTTTTGAACCAAATTAATTTATGCCAAACAAAGGTTGGGGAAGGAGGAGCAAAGTAGGCAGTCCAAGTCTAGTCTTACAATCAAATTATTTAATTATAAAAAAACAACTTGTCTTACGAGTGTGCATAGTCTGGAAAGCAATTTCTAATTAGATAAGGAAACAAATTCCACACATATTATGAAAATGAGATTGGTCAGGAAAAGTGCGACAAGTCCGACTCTTCCAAGCGCCCAACCGAGAAAGTGTGATTGGTTTGCGGAAGTACAACTAGTCCGACTTTCAAAACAACATCCTTCGAAAAAATACTTTTCATGACTACCTAACTTTCCTATAATATTTTCCTACAAAAAAAAAAAAAAAAATAGAAAATAGAAAAAAGAAAAAAGAAAAATTGATTTCTTCAAAAAGTATGAACTTACAATAATGTCTCACTTTCATGGTAATTATCACGCTATCTAAGGGGTAGCCTAATGACAAAGACTCTCGCACATAATTTAGAAGTTGGGAGTTTGAATTTCCCCTAAGAAATTGTTCAATGCATGTGCTCGACTGTGAATTATGGCGGTGCTCTAAGCAGGGACGGAGTAAGGATGTAAAATAAGGGGGCAAAAATGAATTTTGGGGGGTAATAATTCATTTTTTTTAGTAATTTTAAGGGGGGCAAATGTAATATTTCATGAGTATATTATTGAAAATGAATAAACTATGAGGGTAGAATGCAAAAAAAAAGGACCATAACCTCAACCGTGGTTGCAAATAAAAAATAAAATCATAAAATGGTAGTTTCTTATCATTTTCATAACCAAATGTATAATCAAAATTTTATTTTTTCATTCCTCTACTGAGGCTTGAACCCATACACCCAAATAAAGGAAAATATGGTTTCAAAAGCTTTGACTCGCTGAATTTTGGGTTTTTTTTTGACAGCCAGCTTTAAAATACTTCCTCATCGTTCTATATGGACCGTGAATTTTGAAGGCCGTTAACAACGGAATGAATTTCACCAAGCACATCCTGAGATCCTTCGTCCATTGTTTCATTGGAAAAAGCGGTTGCTTAGAAACTTTCTAGAGAGACACACCCTAATCTATCAGAAGCGAAAAACGGAATTCTGCAAATTCATCAAATTGCCATCAATCATTTACAAATGCATTTTGTCGCAAGAAAACCTCCCCCAACCTTCATTCCTTTTCTGTGCTATTTTTATTTTTTATTTTTTAATTATTTTATCCTTCACTGCTCTTCCATGATTTTTATTTTCTTTATTATTGATCTTGCTCATAGTTTTCAAATATAATCCCTATAATATATATTTATATATATTCTACATGTACACATTGAGACATTGACTACGAATATAACCTTAAAGCTGAATGAAAAAATACAATAAACCTTTTCTTCTCTATTCTTGATTTCTTGTCTCTGAATTTTTATTAATTTCAGAGTTCTGAGGCTGTGCAAATCCCAGTTAATTAAGGAAAGACTTTGTTGAGTTCTTTTAATTTATTTATTTTTTGTTTCCTCTTTCTTATTATTTTTAATACTGTTCTTTCTAATTAATGATGATCATAAGATCTGATTTCATTCTGAATCCTTTTGGAACTTTATAGTTTTTTTTGGAATTTTCTTTGTTTCATCACCATAAAATGAATTAATTCAAAACCTGAATCGAAATAATTAAAAGACTTAATTAACCATCGAAGCAATGGCAAACAATAGTTATGATCATCATATGCAAGAAGACGTGGTAATTGAAATTCTCTCGAGGCTGCCTGTAAAATCATTACTACGGTTTCGGTGTGTTTGCAAATATTGGTGTATTCTACTCAAAAACTCTAATTTCATTAACAAGCAGCTCAATCACCAAAACCGCAGTGCCTATCTCCTTGTTGAACGGTACAGCTACGGCACCCATATATATGCTTTAGCTCTGTTTCACGTTGAACCACCTATCAGCATGCCCATTGTTTATCATGATCTTGAAGATCCTCATACGGCCAAAAATCCATCAATTATCGATACATGTAATGGTGTAATTTGTTTTTGGGATGGGCATGAATTTGCATTGTGGAACCCCAACATAAGAGAATTCAAATCTCTCCCTGTATCCTATCCCAACCTTCCACCCTATACGAAGGCATACTGTGAATATTTTGGATTTGGGTTAGACCCAGTGACAAATAACTACAAGGTGGTCTGGATTCAGTTTCTTTGGGATGAAAAAGATGATTTTCCACACGATCCTGCAGTTGTTTTAGTGTATAACCAAGGTACTGATACTTGGACACCGGTTGAAACTGATTTCAGCCAGGCTGACAACTTGAGTGAGTCTTTAGGCAACACATGCATAAATGGAGTTTATCATTGGCTAGTCAGTGACAGTGATTTTAGCAACCATATGGTCCTTCAGTTTGACATGAAAAAGGATGCTTTCCAAAAGATATTGGAACCACCATATATTCAGAATTCACAAATAGGCTATCTTGCCTTCTACAACGAATCTATTGCTATGGTGATTTATGATCCTAATGAAATAGAGAAGCAATTTGACATATGGGTGATGATGGAGGAAGGATATTGGACTAAACAATTAACTATCGGGCCCTTTTCAGATGTCGAGGGACCACTTGGTTGCTCGAAAAAGGGAGATTTCATTTTTTATTCTAACATTTCACATTTGGTTATTTACAACCCTATTACCAAAGAAATTAAGTACGATGAACCTCACGGAGAACTCTATAGCCTTAAGGTTTTTGTCTATGAAGAGAGCCTAGCTTCAGTTAAAGGGGAAAACGAATGCTCGGAAGGGGAAAACACGCTATGGTCCGAGCTGAAGTGTTTTTCACGTTCCATCCGCCTGTTGTAGGGTACGATCAAGACCCCAAGTGTGTTTCTATCACAAAACGGTTTCCTTCAAAAAAATATTCCCTCTTCTCTGTAGCAGCAGCGAGTAAGTGGGAAACCAACAGGAAGGGAATTAGCTATGTAGCTGATGGATACTAATTACTTCATTCTGTTAATATTTTTCTGTCTGTTTGGTGCACTATGCAATACCATGTTGATCGACTTATTGCTCCTAATGGTATGTGAGCCTCTTGTTTTTGGTTCCATCTCAACTTTTTCATGGTTTTGTAGCATCTATATCTTGAATAATTTTATAATTTTTATTTTATTTTTCATGACAAGAAAATGTCATTTAAAATTTATAAAGGAATACAATAATCAATTAGAGCTTAACCTACCCATAAAGGAATACAATAAATAAAACTAAAACAGTCCTTTACACCCTAGCAAGTTGACTAATATAATGTGCAGCCTTATAACGAGGGCTTCCTCTGAAGCATTCATATGGATAACTGCTTGACAGTCTCCTTCAAGAAATACCATCGACACGCCATTGGAAACATACATGACCTTTTAAAAAAGAAAACAAACAAACATGACTGCAACTCTCACGACCGTGCCTTCTGCCATCAGGGCTGAAGATATATGTTGATGATTAGAGGAAAACATGTGGGTGGCCATACCATTTGTTAGGAATTATGGCTCATTCTTGTGTTATAATTGATTTTTATTTGAAGTTATTTTATTATGGTAATTTTTTGTAAGGCAAGTGTTATGAAAATAAAAGATCCAATAGGAGTTTATGAGAATAAGAGAAAAATAAATGACAAGAAAATAAAATATAGCGCACACATAACAAGACAAGGCCGGATTTACGTGGTTCGGCTCTGCATATGTCCACGGGGAGAAGACAAAACAATATTTTATTATGGAAATAAAGAAATATAAAGCTAAGTGGCTCACACCCAAAACCCAGTTACACCCAAGCTCTTACACACTTTACTTTTCTTTATTGAGCAAATTCACACTCAATTATTGGATGCAAAAACACCATGGAGTGCAGGCTATTTATAGCCTAGAAATCACCAACTTATGCTTGTTGATCAAGCATAAGACTTGTTGATCACGCATGGGGCTGGCACAGCTTGCTGATCACGTTCCTTGGAGGGCAAGCTGATGATGTAAGTGATCATGTATTATTACATGCTGAGTTGGCAAATTTTAGCTACAGTTTTCAACAAATCTCCACATTGGTGAAAATTCAAATAAGCCACAATATCTCTGCTAAACAAACTGTCTTCTCCACAAAGCCCCTAGGGGCAATTTCAACATTCGAGAATACCAACCAAGTCCAACCAATGCTTGAACTTGAGAGCCGGAATGAATTTTGCCATCATATACGCCGGATTCTCAGTTGTGTCAATTTTCTTCAATGTAGTAATTCTTTCTGATATGACATCCGGAATAAAATGATTTCTGACATCAATATGTTTGGTTCTCTCGTGATACATGATGTGTCTCTCGCATCGTACGATATCGTATAGGATATAGCTCTATGCAAAGATGATGTCGAACCCACAGAGAGATAGAATTTGTATTTAGCCTTTAAATTAGGTTTATGGTTTACAGAAACTTGGTTATAGAGTTTATTGGCTGTCACGATTTAACAAACTTGAATTAAACAAAATATTAAATTAAAGCAAATTAAACTAAATTCAATGATCAGAAAGGGAAGATCTTAGGGCTTTGACTTCCCCACAATCGTTATACTATGGTCAATTGAATCAACTCTGGAATTTTAACCAATTCTATTTTCAAATGAACTGAACTAAATAACATTCGTTCAGTTCGGAGTTTAAAGAAAGATGTTCTACAAATTTAGCTAACTATAACATATCTGCAGTTAGCGTGGACTATTCACCTACTTACTCTACCTACTTTAACTACTGTGTGAATGAACCATATTTCCTAAGCATAGATTATGAAACTACTGTGTGAATGAACCACCTTTCCTAAGCATAGATTATGAAAACGTTCGTTTGTAATATTCATTGGAACACCATTATATGACCTCTATTCTTGTGTCCGGCAGGGCTCCACCAAATACCGTACAACAAGGTAGGTTGAGAATATAACATAAATTATTATTTCTAAGACAAGGTAATAACAATTTATATTTACTAAAGCATGAAAAACCACTTGAGTTGTCTCAAGTGCTCATAGTCATATAATCAAGAAAACATAATATACTAAAATAAACCTAGAGTAAAAACAATCAAACCATAATATAACGTTGGGTTACATCAGTGCCCTAAGAAAGGGATTAGCTACTCATGACAAGGTTGGATAGCATCTGTGTTGAGTTCATTTCCATCGTCACGGACGGCACCTCTCTTCTCAGGATCTGCATTTTCAAGGTTGTAGAAACCCTAAAAGCCACCACACCTTCAGCCTTCTGAATAATACGTAAAAGACATTGGAATTTCGGATCTCTTCTATCAAGGCTTACGCCTTCTTTTATAGAAGAAAATATATATTTGGTGGGCTTTTAGGTCTTCTGGCCCAACTGGAATGAGATACAGTAATAGAAAGAGGAATCCCGCAGCTTTTAGTCTAATATGTCATACATTGCTCGAGCTTCAGGAACGGATGCTCGAGTTTTAGGACTCATGCTCAAGTTTCAAGAACCAATGCTCGAGTAATACTGGGTGGATGCTCGAGCTTCAGTGAATGGTGCTTAATTATCACATTGACACTTAACCAATTTTCTTCAACTATTTTCCGAAGTGTCTTTTTCTTTTAACATTGCTCATTCCAAGCTTCTTGGGCTCGATCACTAGGTACCATGCTCGAGCATCTGGGCCTCAATGGTCGAGCATCAAGAGGCGATGATTGATCCTCTGTTGATAGTGCTCGATCATGGAAGTGATGCACAAGACCCGAAAGCATAGCCTTCAATTCAAAATCAACTCATTAATTTCCGACGCCTCATGGTCAAGCTTCAGGGTCAAGGCTCGAGCACCTTTGGTTAAGGCTCGAGCACCCTTATAGTAAGGCTCAAGCACCCTTACAGTAAGGCTCAAGCATCTTTGCAGTAAGGCTCGAGCATCAAGGTACTGATGCTCGAGCATTTGGCTTTGTTGACTTTTCTTCTTTTCTTTGTTACAATGTGCAAGCCTAAACACTTTGGCTCGAGCTCTAAGGCTTCAATTGCTTCAAACTTCACCAATTCAACTATCGGCTTGCTCTGAATGACCGACAATGACTCGGTAAGCTTCGATATCAGCATAAAGTCCCGGTTTTAATCATTTATCTAGGAAAGTACCTGAAACACACATTAATCATAAATTAGTCTAACTATGGATAGAAGTATCACTTTAGGCCTTAATAGATATGTATTTAGGGGCTCAAATATGCATATATTCAGCGTTCATCACATCCCCAAACTTACATATGGCTAGTCCCTTAGCAATACAGAACTAAAAAGCCGTTTTCGTGGGAATCACGATTACATTTAGCTTATCCAACAAGCCATTAAACCCTTAGATTATCCCTAGTGGACGAGTTATAGTCTCGTGAGGGTTTCCAGTGAAGATACCCATAAACTTCTCACATCAGTGCCTTTAATGCACAGTAAGCTTATTCAAGTCTGTTTTCAAATCATATCATCCCTGCAATTCATTCATTAGTCAAATACAGCAAGTATACCAATCATGTAATCAGAAGAACTTCCAACTTCCAATCTCAATTAAGCAACCATAGTCCCCACATATCAGTTCAATCATTTATTCAACAATTTTAATCTTTAAAGATACTTTTTTAAAGTGATCCTGCAATTCATTGTGTGGCTTATTGTCCATACTTGCATCTATTCTTTGTCATTCCTCAATTTACAAGCAGACTCTTCAAATTCCAACTCCCAAGGCATTTTTATTATTATTATTTTTTTTTGGTATGCATTTTTTAAAAAACTGATACTTGTGCAATGTCTAGGTTTATTAAGCTTTCTAAATTACCCTTGTAGCGAACTTTCAGCCAATGACTCCCAGACCAGATGATCTTAGGGCATTAAGTGTTAAAACACCCCAGAGGACTTAATTGTTCAAGTAATCTAGGTAACCTAAATCCCTTATGTAACAAGCTTTCAGCCAATGACTCCCAGACCAAACGATCTTAGGGCATTAGGTGTCATAACACGCCCCTAAGGGCTTAATCACTCAAGCAATCTAAGTACAAACCTGAACTTGATCCTTTTATACTTTTCTGTTTTTTTTTTTTCATCATAATTTTTAATTTTGCATTCACATTGGTGAACATTGTTTTTCTTTTTGTTGCATACATACCAAAAAAAAAATTTTTTTTTTTTTTATTTTATGCCTCAAGTCATCAAAACTATCAAATCTACCTGATTATTTCAGTCTAACTCAAAACAAGACAAGACTTTCAATTTCTACCCCCACATACTTCATAAAAGTGTGAATATTGTGCAAAGTGTAGCATCTCAGAGATCAAAATCATTAAACAATAATTATCCTAGTAGAGTGAACCACAGGCCACCAACTGATTTCAAAAAAATTTCAAAGACTCATTTTCACAATAATTTAGCATACAAACCATTTCTAACCAACTTTAGACTGCAAACAGAGTATATAATTATCAACAGACTCAAACACATGCTTATATCAGCAAATCATATCCTTGTGTCAGCAAAAATTTCCAGAATTTCAAAAATTTCAAAAATTCAATTAGCCTTACTCCCAAACTTAGAATGTACATTGTCCTCAATGTGTGAGAACAAAAGAGAGTTAGAAAGATATTATCAAATAAGCAGACCAGCAAAGATAGGACAAAATAATACATAGGTGAGTAAAAATGAATTTTCAGCATCTCCTCCTTCAACATAGTGGTTCCTCAAAACCAGTCAAGGTTGCTGTTATTCAAATCACCTCTAAACTTAATCTGTAGTATCTAGCAAAATCAATAAACTCCAATACATATCAAAGTCTCAAGCATATGGAGTAAGCATAGAGTAATATCATAATGCATGAAAATATCAACACAAGGATACTATAATCAAAAAGCATGTATATATATCTGAAATCAGTACAATGCTTTTAAATAGAAAGACTTAGGGCATATATACATCATATGGAAATAAGTACACCAAAAAGAACTGCCCTAGTCAACCAAACTATAGAAAAATCCTAAAACTAATCCATAGGTGGTGGTGGTGGTGGAACAGAAGAAGTAGAAGGATCAGACAGAGTGCGGCACAATAACTCCTCACAAATACTTTACTATGCAGCCAACATTTGCCTCAGCACTGTCTGTCCATCCTGCAGCTCGGCCACCCTAGCCTGTAAATCTCTAATCTTAGCCTGAGAAGAACTTTCAGGCTAGGCTGCAGGAGTGGGTCTCCTCCTAACCTAAGGCTTATAATTAGAGAGATACACCTTCTCATCCGTAGCCTCATCATCATCATCGTCGACCTCGTCCTCATCCGTCCTTGCCATCACCACGTCAGCAGGGTTGGTAGAAAGAATAATAGGCAGGGGTGGATAAGGTGGAAAGTGCCGTACATACAGTACACCCCTTACCTCAGCGTCCCTACGCTGTCGATCCTCTAGGATCTCATCATCAACACCTCACTCCAGCTTCCTCGCCTTGGGAATATGCCCGAAGACGTTCCACTACGTGAAACAGTACCAAGGGAAAACAGTCACAGTAGCCTCGTTCGGGGGTATCGGAACCCTCGCCATATTCATCAAACGTGTGACTAGCCTAGGAAAGTGAATATGATTAGTAGGAGGGCATCTGGCTTCTCCTATCTCATCGTATAGCCGACGGAGCTGTAGCAGATCAAAACTAACTGGGGGATAGACACCCAGTAGTCCGAGTGGAACGCGTAGATCGTATCCACCATCTTAAGACATCGGACTATCTTGTGTTTGAGAGGCCGAGTGTTGGCCACTAGGACCATGTCGAGAAATTAGAAATGTCATGGAAGCTATAACTTCCGGATCGTTTCCATGGTGGTGGACTGGCGCCCCTAACCCAAAGTACGAACCATATCTTCCCAGGTCGTGCCTGGGGGAATGGGTGGAAATTTGTCCATAAGAGCGGCTGGGCACCTGTGATGACAGCCCATAGCCGCAACAATAGTATCATAGCTCACTATCAGCTGAACACCCTCACAGTGGCTATGAAGTGGTCCTCCTCATCATCCTCCTCGTCTCCTGCATGGAACTGCAAGGAGTGGTAGAAAGCTCGCACCAGCCTGAGGTAGGAAATCTGTGCTAGATGCCTCAAAAACCCAGAAAACTGGTGAGCCTATAGGCCTCTACTGCCCAGAAGGTATTGCGGTGGCATTGAAAATCCTCTATAACAAAATCCGTTTCATCACAAATCTTGCCATACCATTATAAATCATCTAATGCCATCACCGGCATCTTAACAACTCTCTGCCTCGGCCGTCTCGGCATCTTTGTAATCCAATAAAAATATCCCAGCTAAACCTCCAACTTTGTGATCCAATGCTCGAGCCTACTGCAAGCAAATGGTTGAGCCACAATCTGGAGGCTCAAGCTTCTGGGTTTCCAACTAAAGCCAAATCACCTCAAATCTTCCCAAAAATAACTCCAAATCTTCCCCAAATGACCCTCAATCTCCTGTGTGATTGCTAACAAACCCCCAAACTTCTCTAAATTGCTCACAAAACCTCAAAATACCCCCAAAACTGTGTTCTTCAAACCTTAAGTGGATTTAGAATTTTTGCAAATTTGGGGAAAGATGATGATTAGATAAGATTTATAAAGGATCAAGGATGAGTTTGTAAAGAGATTTGGGCATGAAATCAGTTTATATATAAACTATATACATATATATACATACATATATACCTATATATACAACGAAAAACCCGAGAGGAATGGAGAAATTCATACCTTTTTGGATGTAAATTCGAAGCCTAGAATGGTGTTGATGTGGAATATGGAGAGATTAGGGAGATTGGGAATGAATGGAGGCGAAAAGAATTAAATGCATGAGGGTGTGTATATATGGATCGAGGGTTTCTTTTATCTTAAAGTACAGATGCTCGAGCATCATGTGGGATGCTCGAGCATGGCCACTGAAAACCCTAGATCTTACAATGAGGAAAGGCTCGAGCTTAAGGTACTGATGCTCGAGCTTGTAAGCACTGATGCTCGAGCCTCAACTTGCATGCTCGAGCATTGTTACAAATTTTTGTATTTTTGGAATTTTTCAATTTTTTATTTTCTTTTTCAATTTTATTCAAACCTAACTTAAAATCAAAATAAAGACTAAAACAAACCTAAGACCTAGAAAAGAAAATAACAAATCAAAAACTTAAAATAACGAAAAAAAAAAAATCAAAATAAATAACGGTACAACATACAAATGCTAAGTTTAACGTAGATAGCTCGACGAAAATCTGACCTCTCTAGTCCAAGTAAATAGGATTATAAAGTTCCACTGCCTCAACTGTGTCTCTCTGCACATTACCCTCTATGTAAGGTTTAAGTCTCTGTCCATTTGATAAGCGCTGAATACTGTATATTCAAGCGCCCTAAATTACATTAACAAAGTCCATTAATTGATTATTTTATGTAGATTAACTCCATTTGCATGTTTTTGTACATTTTCAGGTTAAAGTGCAAAAAGGAAGCAAAAATGATGCCTTGTGGAATTTTGAACAAAAAGGGTGCCAATTCTGAATTTCTGGCAGCAGCAGAACCTGACTTTTGTCACCATTTTCGACCTAGCAAACTCAAGAACTGGACTTCCATCTTAACATGAAAGACTTAGAGCTCTGAATCAACTTTCCATATCTTCAATCGGTTCGTCATTCGGAGTTCGGAGCAGAGAGTTATGATCTTCTTAACAGAGGTGCACAAAACTGCCTGGCAGCACTGAAGTACTGCCTTTCTCCCCATTTTCGACCAACCAGACTTGAGAATTGGGTCTTCATCAAACATGAAGTTTTTAAAGTACTAAATTGTCTCTCCAAATCTTCAAACAGATTATCATTTAGAGTTTAGGACACAAAGTTATAGCTGTTTTACCAAAGTAGGTTAGTGCTGAGCAAGAAGAGCATGTTGCACATTACACTAATTTAGAGTGCTCGAGACCACCCTTCGAGTGCTCGAAATTCTGGCAGATTGCACTCAGAAATGGCTCAATTTCAGCCACTTGCACATTGGTTTCCTCAATGCCATCTTCCTTCTTTATGAAGTGGTTGGAGGTGTTCCTTGGAGGAGAGAGAGCCTTGACTTGAGCTTGGTAAGAGAGAGGGAGGACCACACAAAAGGATCATCATATATTCTAGCAAGATAGAGGAGAGAGAGGAGAGCAAGAAAGAGGTGTTCTTCAAGCTCCAAAGAGGTGCACGAAAATGGAGATGAGGATGATGCTTCTTCCTTCTTCTAGCTCACCAATGGGCAACTAAACCTCATCTAGGGAGGTGATGAAACCCCTCCCTTGTAAGCATGTGTTAGTATAGTTTATTTTTGGGGATTATAATGTATTTTTGATAGTCTTTCCATGATCAAGCGCCTCATTTTTGTTGTAATGAATGTTGAATGTTTATAAATGATTATTGTGAGTTATTCATCTTGTCTTGGATGGTTACTTTTCTTAATCATATTGCTTGCACTTCCATGGTGACAATGGAAGTTAGATCATGGAATGATTTTAATGGCATGGAGTTGGAGAACCTAGATAGTTCATGGCTTAGGGTTTCCCTTTGATGGTCTATACTTGATTCTTAGCTTATGTGCATTCACCATTTAAATTAGGGCTTGATAATCCTTGACTTAGTAAGCATGTTCTAAGCTACATTTTAGTTTAGGTAGTTGATCATGTGAACCTTTGATGGTTTATTTTTGCCTTTCTATTTAAATGAACTTCTTGAGGATATTATAGCAACCTAGTATTGTTATGTATCATGACTATCATATATGTTGTTTTTCCCTTAAATTAATCTTAACCTAGTATGTGTATAGGGATGGAGGTGGATTCATCTCCCTAGTCTTCTTTACTTGCATTTCACCTCTTTACATTCCTTGCAATCTACTATTTGATGCATCTTAATTTCATAGCTTTAGTGACAAACCAAACAAACAAACCCTTATTACCCCTTATCATTCTAAGAACAATTCTAGACTCTTAGGTTGCCATAGACTAGCGCAGTCCCAGTGGTTCGACATACCCGACCAATAGCCCTATTTTACAATGATTCGTGCTATTGCGAAGGTTGATGTATAGTTGATCAACCGATCACCATTGACCTTGGACAGTTATCAGTCTTGCAATCTTGTATTTCTATTATACCATAAAATGTAACAGAAATAACCATGTATGGATCTTCCCAACGTGACTTTAACTTTCCAGGAAAAAGTTTTAGTCATGTATTAAACAACCAAACCTTCTTCCTAAGCTCAAAAGTCTTACGCAAGATATGTTTGTCATTAAATGCCTTAGTCTTTGCTTTGTAAACCTTAGTACTCTTAGAAGCATCACTACGTAATTCTTCAAGCTCAGTTAATTGAAGCTTCTTGTTCGAACCAACAGATGTCATATCAAAGTTAAGCTTTTTATGCCAGAAAGCTCTATGTTCTAACTCTACAGGAAGATGAAACCCTTTACCGTAGACAAGAAGGTAAGGTAACATACCAATTGGAGTCTTATAAGTAGTACGGTAAGCCCATAAAGCATCATTCAATCTATAAGACCAATCTTTACGATCTGGCTTAACCATTTTCTCAAGAATTCTTTTATTTCACGATTGGATATTTCTACTTGGCCACTTGTTTGGGGATGATAGGTAGAAGCAACTTTATGGGTGACAGAGTATCTTTGTATTAAGGTACGAAAATACCTATTACAGAAGTGAGCACCTCCATCACTAATAATAGCTTGTGGCATACCAAGCCGACTAAAAATGTTTGTTTAAATGAACTCAACCACAACTGTGTGATTAGCAGTTTTAGTAGCTACTGCTTTAACCCATTTAGACACATAGTCAACAGCCACAAGAATATACTCATTTTTATTGGACAGAACAAAAGGACCCATGAAATCAATATCCTAAACATCAAAAACCTCAATAATTAAGATTGGAGTTAAGGGCATCATATTTCTTCTAGAAATTAATCCTAGTTGCTGACATCTAAGGCATGATCTGTAGAATAAATATGTATCCTGAAAGAGTGAAGGCCAAAAGAAACTGCACTGAAGAATTTTAGCTGTAGTTTTCTTTGTACTGAAATGACCTCCACATGCCAAACTGTGATAAAAGGTCAGAATACTATGAAACTCACTCTCAGGAACATATTTACGAATTATTTGATCAGCACGGTATTTGAATAGCTGAGGATCTTCCCAATAGTACATCCTAATTTGGGAAAAGGATCGAACTTTTTCCTGCTTTGACTAAGACAAAAGAATTTTGCCTATTGTGAGGTAATTCACAATATCAGCAAACCAAGGCAAATCTTTATGAGAAACCTCAAACAGTTGTTCATCCGGGAAGGAATCATAAACTAGAAATGAAGTTGAGGTACCCTCAATTAGAATTCTAGAAAGATGGTCAGCTACAACATTCTCTGACCCTTTCTTATCCCAGATTTTGTAATCAAACTCTTGAAGCAAGAGGATTCATCGAATCAAACGGGATTTGGTTTCCTTTTTTGAAAGAAGATGTTTCAAAGCAGAATAATCAGAATAGACTACCACTTTGGAACCTAATAGATATGATCTAAATTTATCCAAAGCAAAGACAACTGAAAGCAATTATTTTTCAGTAGTGGTGTAATTCAACTGTGCATCTGAAAGAGTTTTATTAGCATAGAAGATAACATGAGGAAGTTTATTCACTTATTGTCCCAAGACAGCACCCATAGCATAATCAGATACGTCACACATAATCTCAAATGGAAGAGCCCAATTAGGAGGATTCATGATAGGAGCTGACGAAAGGAGAGAGTGAAGCTTTTGGAAAGCTTCAAGGCATGATTCATCAAAGACAAAAGGAGCATCCTTTGTAAGTAGATTACATAAACGATGGGAAATTTTGCTAAAATCTTTAATGAAGCGTCGATAGAACCCAGCGTGCCCAAGAAATGATCGCACTCTCCTTATAGAGGTAGGAAGAGGTAATTTGGAGATCAAATCTACTTTAGCTCTATCAACTTTAATATCTCTCTTTAAAATGATATGTCCTAAAATAATACACTCTTAAACCATAAAATGGCTCTTCTCCCAACTAAGAATAAGATTCGTTTCCCTACAATGCTGAAGCACTAAGGAAAGATTTTGAAGACAGTTTTCGAATATGAACCCAAAAACAGAGAAGTCATCCATAAAGACCTCGAGAAGCTTGTCAACCATGTCCGAAAAGATAGACTTCATACACCTCTGGAATGTTACTGGAGCATTACTGAGGATACAATAAGTGATATGGGCCGGTTATAGTCCGCGAACGTGGCATCGGGGCAAATAATTAAAATACAGCCCATACAAGAGCACCATAAAATGGGCCGAGCTCAGAGGATCCACCGAAGAAGACCAAGCCCATTGAAAAAAAGGCCCAAAACTGATAGTCCAGCAGCATTTGTAATTACCTATAAAAGTGCAGTGAAGAGAGTAAAAGAGGGGGGGATTTATTTTTAATTGAAAATGTAATGACACTCTGTCAAAAGAGAGAGAGGAAATTCTTTACATCTTCAATTGGCGTCGTCTATGGGAAGCGTTAGAGGTTGATTCTTATTTGATCAACATCATGTTGATTCAGACTGATTGGTGACAATGAAGCTTGATTTCTAGAAGTTTAATCCAGATCTAAGAGATTGCGGTTTGCTCTTGAGAAGTTCTTGATTCTTGATTGATTCTGAGAAATTGGTGTTAGGTTTACGCAGCTGTGATTCACTCTATCGCGGCTCAATCCAACAAGCTCAGACGCCTGAAAAGCTCTGATCTATCGAAAGGAGAACATAACTCGTGAAATTTGAGTCCAGATCTGGCGTGATTCGCGTCAGCGAGACTCAGATCTAACTTAGAATTTGTGATTCATGCATTTGCTCCATTCTGGAATGATGACTGGGGGTGAGAACTCCAATACGGTAGAGAATGTCCAGCAGATGAAACTTGATAAGTTGATGAGCATGATCGAAGCTCTCAGGAGAGAGAATACAGATTTAAGGATTGAAATGCAGCATCAAGAAGTTCCGGTGATTCCGCGACCGCTCCCGGCCGGAGAAGAAGTTGTACGTACCGATGCGGCACATCACGGTATTGATGTAAGGAACAATCAAACAGATCTTCACCGCGAGGAGGTCCGGCCAAACAATTTGCCGCCAAATCCTCATCGTATTGATAATCGTGAATGATCAACTCACGTGGATCCACGGCCTGAATAGATCAGGCAAAACCAAGCCATGACTTTCGATCCACATCAAGAAACGTTCAGCCGAGGAGAAGCAATGGAGTTTGATCGCCACAAAGCTATACCGTCATGGCACAAAGAGTTTATTGAGGAAAGATCATTCGATCCAACTTATCGGCCTTCTATGGCGATGCTAGACTATCACAGCTCAGAAAGGAGATCTGTAGATTAGAGAGTAATCGCGGGGTTCCAGAGGGAAAATGAAGCCCTTCGTTTAGCAGCTCGAACAGTTGATTCGCCGTTCACCGATGAAATTCTGAATGCTCCGAGTCCGAGGAAATTTTCCATGCCCGTTTTCATTCTATTCGACGGAACGACCGATCCGATTGATCATGTATATCACATCCAGTTGAAAATGGCTCTGAACACTGAGAATGATTCCTTGATGTGCAAGTGCTTCCTCAATTGGTTCAAGAACCTGCCGAGGGGCTCAGTAGATAGTTTCCGAAGCTTGTGTGATCGGTTCATAAGCCAATATTATGGAAATAAACGTCCAGCAAAGGACATTTTGAGCCTATTCACAATAAAGCAGCATGAGGATGAACGTCTCCAAGCTTTCCTAACCAGGTTTAATCTTACTAAGAGTATGGTGATTGAATGTCATCCTTCTACGGCGGTTCAAGCGTTCATATTGGCCATGACTCGTGGCACTCCATTCCACACAAGCTTGATAGTGAATACGCTGAGACTATGGATGAACTTAATGAAAGAGACGATGGATTTGTGCACTTGGAAGAAGAAGAGGCAGCCAACGCTCGGAAGACATCCGTCATATCAACAGAAGAGAAAACTAAAACAAAGATCAGACAAAAGCAGGTTCAGCCACAGCGTTAGACCTCGTGGAAATCTGAGAAGAGGCCCAGGGAGGAAGAGCTGGTTACTCCATTGAAAGTCACCTTAGCAAGGTTGTACCAAGAAAATAAAGATAAGTTTCGATCTCCTTTACCAATCAAACAACCCCTCAAACAGAGGGATCAGTCTAAGCATTGTGCATTTTATTCTGACTTTGGCCATCAGACTAATGAATGTAGGAACTTAAGGAGACAGGTAGAGATGCTGATAGCTAGAGGGGAGTTCGTAAGTTATATTCAAGGCCCGGCGGTGGAACAGAACCGACCGATGGAACACGTGAAGAGGAATCAAAAGTCGAACTCTCACAATACGCAACCAGTTCGAATAATCAATGCAATTTACAGTCGGCCTGAGCCTACTGAGGAGTCAGATGAACTGCTTCAAACACGCCTTCGCCAGGCACGGGTGAAGAGAAGGATAGGCAGTGTAAACACTCTGCACCAACAGAGTGCATCAACACAGATAAAGTTTGACAGAATAGATCTATTGCGTGTTCAGATTCCTCATGAGGATCGGTTAGTCTTCAGTTTGAAAATGGCCGAATATTTGGTACACAGAGTTCTGATTGATCCTGGAAGTAGTGCGAACGTCATGCCGAGGGACACATTTGATCGGCTTGAGATTAAGCCAGATTGGCTCAAGCCCACTGGGAATCCTTTGCTAGGATTTGATGGAAAACGAATGGAGTCCATCGGTACGGTGGAGGTAGTAATACATGCTGCAGAGAGGGTTCTGATGGAGACCTTTGTAGTTGTCGAGATTCATCCCTCTTACAACCTTCTAATGGGCAGAGGGTGGATCCACAGAGTTTAAGGCGTTCCTTCCACTCTGCATCAAGTAATGAGATGCCTGGGGCTAGATAGAGCCAAGGTGATTAACATTCATGGGGACCAGGTTGCAGCTAAGGAATGTTATTCAGTAACGCTGAAGTATACTGGAAAAGGGAAAGCACCCATCCGTTCGGCAAGCCCGAGATAGCAATTACAAGAGCCTCCCCCCAAGTAGAATGGGGAGGAGGAGCCAGTGGATTTGACCGAAGAACCCCTAGTTGATGTACAGATCGATCGGTTCCGACCAGAACGAACAACCAGAGTGGGGGAACGACTTGCAGTGGAAGAGAAACAGGAGTTAGTTGATTTCTTGTCTCAGAACGCCGATGTATTTGCATGGAGCCACTTAGACATGCCTGGAATCGATCCTTCCATATCCTGTCACTCCTTGAACGTTAATCCCAATGTAAGACCTGTAAAGCAGAAGCAGCGAAGGTTTGCTCCAGAGCGCAGCCAGATCATAGCGGAGGAGGTTGACAAGCTGCTTGATGCAGGATTTATAAGAGAAGTGTATTATCCTGACTGGTTGTCAAATGTTGTTGTTGTGCAGAAGAAGAATAGGAAATGGCGAGTGTGTATTGATTTCACCAATTTGAACAAAGCCTATCCGAAGGATAGCTTTCCGCTGCCAAAAATTGATCAAATGGTGGATCCTACTACTGGGTATGAGCGTTTAACCTTTTTAGATGCTTATTCAGGTTATAATCAGATCCCTATAGACTCTGCTGATGAAGAGAAAACTTCTTTTGTTACCGAGCGCGGGACCTATTGCTACAAAGTTATGCCATTCGGACTAAAAAACGCCGGAGCAACTTACCAAAGGCTTATTAGCAAAATTTTCAAGGGTCAAATAAGGAAGACCGTGGAAGCTTACATTGATGACATGGTAGTAAAAAGTAAGAAGAAAGTTGACCATCTGAAACATCTACAAGACGTATTTAATGTGTTAAGGCAATATAGAATGAAGCTCAATCCAACTAAGTGCTCATTCGGCGTGAGTTCTTATCAATTCCTGGGACACGTGGTTAATCATAGAGGCATAGAAGCTAGCCCTGCCCAAGCAGAAGCTCTGACTAAGAATGCCGAGCCAACAACAGTCAAATAAGTGCAAACACTTACGGGACAGATCGCTGCATTGAGCCAGTTCATTTCCAAATTATCAGATCGCTGTAAACCATTTTTTGACACAATACGAAGCCATGGTAGACAAGTTTAGGGGGATAAAAAACGCCTAGCATTAACTGGTCTAAAAGAATATATGCAGAACCTTCCGGTCCTGTCAGCTCCGGAACCAGGAGAGAAGCTATTTTTATACCTCTGGGTATCCAGTATTGCAACAAGTTGCGTTCTGATCCGTTGTACAGAGGGGAAGCAATATCCAGTGTTCTATGTTAGCAAAATGATGACTGAGGCTGAACGACGTTACTCAAAGGCCGAGCGGGTGATACTCTAGCTAGTACATGCGAAAAGAAAGCTCAGGCATTATTTTGAATCCCATCCTATCATCGTTCTAACCACTTTCCCTATCAGAATAATCCTGCACAAGCCAGACCTCTCAGGAAGGATGACGAAGTGGGCCATACAGTTAAGCTCATTTGACATAACATATGAACCCAGAACGGCAGTCAAAGGGCAAGCAGTGACAGATTTTTTACTAGAATGTGATTCAGAAAACATGGAGGAAGACCTTCGTGGTTGCTTGTGGAAACTCTTTGTCGATGGATCCTTAAATCAGATGGGGGCAGGCATTGGGATCAAACTACAGACACTAGAAGGTACGTCTTTAAGTCAAGCGCTCCGGCTTGAATTCAGAGGCACCAACAACGAAGCGGAGTATGAGGCACTACTGGAAGGACTTAAGCTTGCCAAGGAGCTGAAGGTCAAGAATTTGACTGCCTTTAGTGACTCGCAGTTAATTGTTCGGTAGGTGAATGGCGAATATGAAACTACGGATGAAACAATGGAAGCATATCATTCTGCTGTTATATGAGAAGCCAAAAACTTTTAAAAAATTGAATTCATCCAAATACCGAGAGAGCATAACGAAGATGCCGATCGGTTAGCATGTAGTGCCTCAGGTTCTGGAGAAACATTGGCAAGGGTTATTTCAGTAGGAATACTGAACTAGCTATCCATTTTTGAAGAACCTTCGGGCCCAGATCCTTAGTAAGTAAATGTTATTCCATATGAGCCAAGTTGGATTGATCCGATCTTAACTTATATTTGGAATGGTACTCTGCCTGAGCAAAGAGATGAGGCTAGGAAAATCAAATGGAATGCTGTATAGTACGCCATAATGCATAACCAATCATACAGGAGGTCTTTTTCTGGGCCGTACTTAAAGTGCGTCACCCTCATAGAGGCTCGGCAGATACTGCAAGCTATTCATGAAGGTGTGTGTGGAAATCATTTAGGGGGAAGATCTTTAGTGCACAAAGCAATGACGCAAGGGTACTTCTGGCCGAACATGTCACGAGATGCGGAGGAATTCTCCAGAAGGTGCGATAAGTGCCAAAGATTCAGACCACTGATCCACCAACCACCTGAGGACTTGAACGTAATGGCCACACCATGGCCTTTCATACAATGGGGGATGGATATGGTTAGTCCTCTGCTAACTGCAAGAGCTCAGAACAAGTATGTATTGCTGGCAACAGATTACTTTACCAAATGGGTAGAAGCAGAGCCATATCCGAGCGTAACACAAACTCATGTGAGACGCTTCATCTGGAGTAATATTATTTACCGTTTTGGTGTCCCGAGGTCAATCGTTATGGATAATGGGACTAATCTCGACAGCAAGTAAGTCAGAGAATTGCTGGAAGAATATAGAATTAACCAAAAATTGGCAGCAGTAAGTTATCCCCAGGCCAATAGACAAGCAGAAATTACGAATAGAACAATTTTTTCTTATATCAAGAACAAGCTGGAAGACCATAAAAGGAAGTGGCTAGACGAACTCCTGAACATCCTATGGGCTTACCGAACGACCCCTAGACGGCCGACCAGGGAAAGCTGATAAGCGCCGAATATTGTATATTCAAGCGCCCTAAATTGCATTAGTAAAGTCCGTTGTATGTTAATTTATGTAGATTATCTTCATTTCTATGTTTTTATGCATTTTCAGGTTCATTGGCCAAAATGGAACAAGAATAAGGCCTTGTGGAATCTTGAGCAACAAAAGGTGCCAAAGCTGAATTCTGGCAGCAGTAGAACCTGAATTTTGCTTGCCATTTTGACCTTCCAAACTCGAGAACTGGACTTCCCTCATAACATGAAAGATTTAGAGCTCTGAATTAGCTTTCTAAATCTTCAAACGGTTTGTCATTCGGAGCTCAGAGCAGAGAGTTATGGCCTTGTTACCAGAGGCGCGCAGAACTGCCTGGCAGCAATGAAATTCTGCCTTGATCTTCATTTTCGACCAACCATCCTTGAGAATTGGATCTCCACCAAAACATGAAATATTTAGAGCTCTGAATTAGCTTTCTAAATCTTCAAACGGTTCATCATTCGGAGTTCGGAGTGCAAAGTTATGGCTGTTTAACCAAAGTAGGTCTGGGCGGAGCAAGTGAAGCATGGGCATTTTTACACTAAATTCGAGTGCTCGAGGCCTTGCTTAGAGTGCTCGAATTTTGGGCAGAATGCCCTTCGGAAATGGCTCATTTCAGCCCACTTGCACCTTGGTTTCTTCACTTTGCTTTCCTCTTTAATGAAGTGGTTGGAGATGTTGGTTGGTGACCTTTTGGTGGTAGATAAGGCAAGGAAGGCCACACATATCATTATCCCATATTCTACAAGATTAGAGGAGAGAGAAGGGAGCAAGAAGGAGAGTTCTTCAAGCTTGAAGAAGGGAGCACGAAAATGGAGGAGGTCTTCAAGCTTCTTCCTTCTTCCATTGCTCCTATGGGTAACTAAATCTTCTCTAAGGAGGTGATGAAGCCCCTCCCTTGTAAGCATGTTCTAGTGTAGATTTTACTTTTGGGATTTCAATGTATTATTGTTGGTGATTTTATGATCTAGAGCATCATATGTGTTGTAATGAATTCTAATGTCTATACATGATTATTTTGAGCTATTCATCTTGTCTTAGATGGTTTCTCTTCCTAATCATATTGCTTGCATTTCCATAGTGACAATGGAAGTTAGATCATAGAATGGTTTCAATGGCATGGAGTTTGAGAACTTTGATAAATCATTGCTTAGGATGCCCTTTGATGGTTTATACTTGATTCTTAACTTTGTGTGCTCTCATCATTTAATTAAGGGCTTGATAATCTTTGGCTTAGGGAGCATGTTGAAGACTACACCCTAGTTTAGGTAGTTCAAGCATGTGAATCTTTGATGGATTATTCTTGTTTTTGATTTAATGAACCTCTTGAGGATAGTATAGCAACCAAGGGTTGTTATGTGTCATGACCATCATTTACGTTGATTTTCCCAATTTAATCTCAATCTAGAATTTGTATAGGGTTGGAGCGGATTCATTTCCCTAGTTTTTCTCTACTTGTATTTCATTTCTTTTTAATTCTTGCAAGTTTCTAATTTATGCAATTTCAATATTCTTAGCTTAAGTGACAAACAACAAAACCTTTATAAACCCTTCATCATTCTAGAAAGATTCTAGACACTAAGGTTGCCGTAAGACTAGCGCAGTCCCTGTGGTTCGACTTACCCGACCAATAGCCCTATTTTACAATGATTCGTGCTATTACGAAGGTTGATGTTTAGTTGATCAACCGATCAATTTTTGGCGCCGTTGCCGGGGACTGCAAACGGTTTAGCGACCAAGGTTCTAGGGTTAATTTTAGTTTGATTGTGAATACTGTGTTTTGTGAATATTTCTTGTGTGGTTTAACCATTTTTGTGTTGTAAGTGAGATTCTAGGAACTCGAAGCTCGCCGTGGGGAATGCTAGCAAATTGTAAGTCTAGAGGACCCCGGGTAAGTCTCTTGACCTTCTAGTTTCGAATTGTGAATATCGTGCATGTGTTAAGCTTAGAAGTAGATAAATTGCAAGCCCTTGTCGAGGCTATTGCAATTGTGTATTTTCAATTCCAAGCATCGGTCCTTGTCGTGGCCATTTTAATTTTTGTCTTGATAATTGAGGAGAAAGGGAATATCATTGTATGTGGAGTTGATGATAAAGAATTGTTGTGTTGATTATGTTATGTGTTGTTGATGTTTAACTCTTAGATGGAGAATAATTATCTCCCAACTCAATTCTACACACCACATGCGTTTTGTGCTTTTTACTCTAGTAATTCACATCATACAAGAGATTGTCTTCCAACGAGACAATTCTCGGATTTTTATCTAGAGCAACCAAATGAAAATTTCTTTGAACCGGGTAGTGATCCATACTTCAATGGTTACAACTCGGGTTGGGGAGACCAACAAAACTTCTTGTGGCATGACATAGGAAATTCAACCCTACAATCTCATATGCAACCTTTTCAACCCAATGATCATTCTTTCCCGCCCTCTTCTCCTTTTCCACCGTCTCCATTGGATGAGCTAATTGTTGCTAACAAACAAATGATGGAGTCTATGCACACGCAAATGATGGACTCCAACAATCAACTATTGGCCTCCCTTGCTAGCATGCAATCCACAGTAGAGTCTATCAATCAAGTGGTACCATATCACCAGTCCCAAGTTAGTGCAATGATAGATGACCAAATATCTCAAATTCAACACAGGATTAATGCTAAAAATCATGAAGAGGAGGAAACATTTTCATTTGAATTTATGGCCAATCCAAAAGAAAATTCTATGAATGATGAGATTACTCCTAGTAACTTTCATCATGAGAATGATCAAGTGGTCATCACATATGAAAATGATGAAATAGTGGTTGAAGATCAAATTGTTGCCACTCATAAAATGGAAGAATTTGTGGTTAAAAATGAGGAAAAAGATGATGAGATTGCATCCTTTAAAACTCTAGAACAACCCCTAAATAATCCTTTGCTTGATGCACCTCCTTCAATGGAGGATCCTCTAAAAGCTTGTTTGGCTCATTTCAATTGTGAGGATTTTAATGTTGACAATTCCATTTCAGAGGTGAATTCTTTGCTTAACATTCATCCACCTATTCATTCTCTTCCTTGGTCAACATCAAATGTATCTCTTTCTTGGGAGCTTGCATCTCATCTCATTCCTTCTCTTGAGTTGTCTCAAGTTGTTGAGCCCGAACCGCCGGATAAGTGTGAGGAGGATGTTGAAATTTTGAAGGATAAGTTGTCGAGCATTCCCGTGCTCAATATGACCCTTCAAAAGCCTTTGCTAGGTGCACTCTCACCTACTCCATCTTCCTATAATCCAAATAAGCCCCATAATCCAAAGTTCTTCATTGAGGATGAAGAGTGGGTTGAGGTCTTTCCGCTACCTCTTTTCCACTTTTGTCTTCAAGCTCTTCCTCCTTCGCTTTTAAAAGAATTATCCTATTTGGGGAAGCTTGAATCTCTTAAGAGACATGGTATAGGGTAAGGAGGACTAACCTGATCTCGGTGTGTCTAGCTATCGAGATTTTTGAGGATTAGTACCTGCTCTAACTTCGTCTAGCTATCGACATTAAATTTAGCAAAGCAAGGGAATAAATTCTTTCGATGTTCCAAGCTTCCCTACCTTCTCAAATTGCTCGTGCCTTGAAATTTTCTGGGAAATGGTTTCGAAAAGCCAAAAATTTGATTTTTCTGAAATGGTCTTCAGTTGTGTTCCGCAATTTTAGACCGGCTTCTTAGACCTTCTCAGCCCTAATTTTCATTCCCGAAAATTTCCATCGCTTCCTAGCAATTTCATCGGATCTTGAGAATGCTTCTCATGTGCATATTTTCTCATTTTTAATGCACAAGTTGGAAATTTTCTCAAAATTCTCCATGCATTAGAGAGAAGCTGCAAGGTTTGAAAATTTTCTCAAAATTTTCCATGCATTGGAGATGAAATGCAAAGTTTGAAAATTTTTCATCCAGGCATTAGAAATGTTGAGCAATTTGACAATTTTTCCAAAAATTTTCTATCCATGCATTGGAGAGGTGTTACATTTTGAAAAAATTTCCAATTTGATCCATGCATTAGAAAGAAGTTGAAAAGTTTTCCAAATTTTTCTAAAAATCCATCCATGCATTGGATTGGAATAATGTGTCAAGTTTCAAATTTTCCATGCATGGCTTGAATTTAGGACTGACATGCAAATTTTCAAAAATTCTCTATGCTTAAAATTTTCATTTTTGAGAATTCTATCCATTTTGCATCATGTTGAAATGTTTTAAGCTTGAAATTTTCATTTTTGAGAATTCTATCCATTTTGCATCATGTTGCAAAAAGCTTGAAAATTTTCTTAAACTCATCCATGCATTGTGTGCAGTGCAAAGTTTTAAAAAAATTTCATCCATGCATTGGAATGGAATGAATTTGCAACGTTTAAAAATTTTCTTCAGAAATTTCATTCATGCTTTGTGTGATGTTGTAAAAGTTGTAAATTTTTCCATGTAATTTAAATTCATGCATGCATCATTAAAGAAAAAAAATTTCCATGAAAAATTTCCATGAAAAAATTTCATTTCCTATGAAAAATTTCAATTTTTTCCATCCATGCAAAATTTCAATCCATTTCATCCATGCACTCAAAATCCAGCTATGCAAATCCATCCATGCAAGATCTTCCATGCATTCAAGTTGGCTGAAACATTCAATCTCCAAGTGCCAATTCATTTCCAAGCTACTGAGCCAATTTCGTGCCCTCCAAATTCCAGTTTGAGCGCTCCAAATGTCTTCACCATCAATCCCAAGCTCACTGCCTAATTTTGGAGCACTCTAAATCCCATTCAGATTGCTCCAAATTACCACACCAATTTTGCATGCATCACTGCCTTCATTTAGAGCACTCTAGCTTCCATTTGGAGTGCTCTAAATTTTCAGCCCTTTATTTGCAGCCACTGCCTCATTTTTTAGCACTCTCAATTCCTGTTAGAGTGCTCGAATTTCCTGCACTACCATGCCGAGCCCACTGCCTTCAATTCGAGTGCTCGCAGGCTCAGTTCGAGCACTCGAATCTGCTTCCTCACTCTCTTGTCAACCATAAGCCCATTTCTCCAACCCAACCACCATCTTACCCGACACCGATCCATCTCTCCCAACCCATGCAAACCAACCCAACTCATCTCCAAACCAACCCAACTCATCAAACCCTCCACCACCTTCTATCCTACTCTCCAACACCATCTCACCAACGCACCACCACCCAACACCATCTCACCTCCACCCTCTGCATCACACCAACCACTCTCTATCACCATCTCACATCCACCCACAAACCTGTATGCCGAGTGCTCGATCAACCCCACCATCAACCTCCCTCCCATTCACCCACTCTCGGCACCAACCTAAGCCACCACCCACCATGCAAGCTCCAACCCAAACCACGACCACCATGCCACTTCTCCCAACACAACTTCATGACCTACATCAACCCTCACCATCTCTCTCTTTCTCGGCCTCTACAAACCAAACATCACCACCTCTTGCAACACAACAACAACCCACTTCCTCAACCATGCATGCCCATGCATGCCTCCACAAACCCACCATCCAACACCATGCAACACTACCACCTTTCGGTTTCCACCACAACCCTTCCCATGCAGCCACCTACCGAGTGCTTGAGCACTCTCAAGTAACCCCAACCACAACAGCCGAGCCCACTGCCGGATTTTCGAGCACTCGAAGACCCACTTCGAGTGCTCGAACCAAGCTCCACCTCCTCTCTCTCTCGGTACCTCCACAATCCACCATGCTCTCATTAACCCAACAACCATGCATTCCCACGCAACCCACTTCAAACCAAACTCCCCAAACCACCCTCCAACTCATGCTCACCACAACCCAAACCATCAACCTCCTCTCGGCATCTCTGCAGACAACCCCACCAACCCTCCTCTCTCTCTCGGCAACTACACCCACCACCACCCCTCACCTCCATCAACCCACCCCAACCCTCACCTTCTCACTCTCGGCATTCCCACTCTACCTCCCTCATTTTTCTCACCACCCAACCATCTACACCATGCACCAAACCAACCCCACCCCAACTCACCTCACCAAACCATGCCACCCTTTCAAACATGTAGCATCAACCACAAACATACCACTACACACCACAACTTAGCTCCCGGCATCTCTCCACCTCACAACCAAAAACAAACCACCCAACTCTCATCAACCCACAAACCCACCACCATCCACCCCTCAACCACCTTTAACCTCCCAAACCTTCACCAATCAACCACCATGCAACCACCTTCCACCCTCATCTCAACCAACCTACTCCAACACCGACCCCACCTCTCGGCAACCCCTCCACCCAACCACCCTCATCTCACCCCACCTTACATGCAAACATGCACCACCCCCCCACCTTTGGCATGTAAGTTCAAAAAAAAAAAAAAAAAAACAAAAAAAAAAAATACATAATACTTTATATATATATATATATATATTATTATAAAAAAATAATAAAATAAATAAATAAAATAATAATAACAATAATAACTATACTAAATTAAAAAAAAAAAAAAAAAAAAAAAAAAAAAAAACAAAAATTTTTAGATTTTTATCTTGCACTAAAATTCAGGTTAGTATTTTTATTTCTGTTTTGGTTTTTCTTATGAAGCCTATGCTTTTACTTGTGTATAGTAGTTATGTTTTGACAGGTCTTCCTGTCCAAGTTTGGGGGACGCCTTTGCGCATTCACATCGATGGATATTTTTGCATTCGTCACTCCACTTGGTAATATTGTTCTTTTACCTTCTTTGCTCTTATTTTGTTTCACTCGTCTTCACACATTGAGGACAATGTGACATTCAAGTTTGGGGGTGCAATAGGACATTTTTGGTTTCACATTTTTGCTAAGCAATGATAGTATGATTTGAACTTGTCGGGGATGAAGCATATGTTTGATACCTTGTATATAGAAGCAATTGAATTTTTGAAAATAAAGAAAAATTTGAGTTGAAATGATCATGTAGATTCAAATTAGTCTGTATAAATGTCTCAATTAAATTCTCGCTGGATTTGACACTCTTTTAAGCTTCACAATGCACAGATGCACATTGGAAACTTAACTGTGAGGCATGCAACTTAATCGACCTTGACCTTGGCCTAGTTAATCTGATTTGATGAACCTAATAGATGAATATCTTTGGCATGATTTAAGTTGTCTAAAAAAAAAAAAAAAAAAAAAAAAAAAAAAAAACTGAGAAAGAAAGAAAAAAATGACCAGTTGACGTTCGTAGCCTTTCCAACTCGAGTTATTAAGCCCTTTGGAGTGTCTCTTCACTTAACACCCTGAAGCCATCTGGTTTGGGAGTTGTTGGCCTAACGCTTGCTACAGGGGTTGGTTAGAAAGCTTAAGGGACTTAAACATTGCACGGTCATTCAAAAAATAAACTGGTAATAAACATGGTTTGTTGGAGTTCGTAGCCTTTCCAACTTGAGCTATTAAGCCCTAGGAGTGTCTCTACACTTAGCACCCTAAAGCCATCTGGTTTGGGAGTTGTTGGCCTAACGCTTGCTACATAGGTTGGTTAGAAAGCTTAAGGGACTTCAGCATTGCACAACCATTCTATGTTTCGCTTATGAGTTACAATAAATTGTCAATAAGCAACAAAAGTTCTCTTGTAAATAAAATCATGCCTTAGGGACCTCATTTAAAGGGGAATTCAATGATTTGAAAACTTGTGCTTTGGAATTGGAAAAGAAAGTAAAAGCCGCATGTTGAGAATCCAATTCACTTTCACTGAAGCTAGAGTTGATTTCCATTCAAGAGATGATAATTGAGTTATTTGTATAGACTTTGATTTTGATGCATGTATGTGGAAATGTATTTAGCCAATTTTTGTATCAATGCTTCATATATGCAAGGTAGTCTTCCCAATGACTCCATCTCCAGCTCTTTTTCTATTTCAAGTTATTTTTGAGCAATGTATATATCTTATTTTACCATGGATGATATTTTTGTAGTAGCAAGCCCATGGTTGTCTTTTCATTAAGTTATTCATTGTAGTTTTGCTAAGGGACTAGCAAAATGTAAGTTTGGGGGTGTGATAAGCGCCGAATATTGTATATTCAAGCGCCCTAAATTGCATTAGTAAAGTCCGTTGTATGTTAATTTATGTAGATTATCTTCATTTCTATGTTTTTATGCATTTTCAGGTTCATTGGCCAAAATGGAACAAGAATAAGGCCTTGTGGAATCTTGAGCAACAAAAGGTGCCAATGCTGAATTCTGGCAGCAGTAGAACCTGAATTTTGCTTGCCATTTTGACCTTCCAAACTCGAGAACTGGACTTCCCTCATAACATGAAAGATTTAGAACTCTGAATTAGCTTTCTAAATCTTCAAACGGTTTGTCATTCGGAGCTCAGAGCAGAGAGTTATGGCCTTGTTACCAGAGGCACGCAGAACTGCCTGGCAGCAATGAAATTCTGCCTTGATCTTCATTTTCGACCAACCATCCTTGAGAATTGGATCTCCACCAAAACATGAAATATTTAGAGCTCTGAATTAGCTTTCTAAATCTTCAAACGGTTCATTATTCGGAGTTCGGACTGCAAAGTTATGGCTGTTTAACCAAAGTAGGTCTGGGCGGAGCAAGTGAAGCATGGGCATTTTTACACTAAATTCGAGTGCTCGAGGCCTTGCTTAGAGTGCTCGAATTTTGGGCAGAATGCCCTTCGGAAATGGCTCATTTCAGCCCACTTGCACCTTGGTTTCTTCACTTTGCTTTCCTCTTTAATGAAGTGGTTGGAGATGTTGGTTGGTGACCTTTTGGTGGTAGATAAGGCAAGGAAGGCCACACATATCATTATCCCATATTCTACAAGATTAGAGGAGAGAGAAGGGAGCAAGAAGGAGAGTTCTTCAAGCTTGAAGAAGGGAGCACGAAAATGGAGGAGGTCTTCAAGCTTCTTCCTTCTTCCATTGCTCCTATGGGTAACTAAATCTTCTCTAGGGAGGTGATGAAGCCCCTCCCTTGTAAGCATGTTCTAGTGTAGATTTTACTTTTGGGATTTCAATGTATTATTGTTGGTGATTTTATGATCTAGAGCATCATATGTGTTGTAATGAATTCTAATGTCTATACATGATTATTTTGAGCTATTCATCTTGTCTTAGATGGTTTCTCTTCCTAATCATATTGCTTGCATTTCCATAGTGACAATGGAAGTTAGATCATAGAATGGTTTCAATGGCATGGAGTTTGAGAACTTTGATAAATCATTGCTTAGGATGCCCTTTGATGGTTTATACTTGATTCTTAACTTTGTGTGCTCTCATCATTTAATTAAGGGCTTGATAATCTTTGGCTTAGGGAGCATGTTGAAGACTACACCCTAGTTTAGGTAGTTCAAGCATGTGAATCTTTGATGGATTATTCTTGTTTTTGATTTAATGAACCTCTTGAGGATAGTATAGCAACCAAGGGTTGTTATGTGTCATGACCATCATTTACGTTGATTTTCCCAATTTAATCTCAATCTAGAATTTGTATAGGGTTGGAGCGGATTCATTTCCCTAGTTTTTCTCTACTTGTATTTCATTTCTTTTTAATTCTTGCAAGTTTCTAATTTATGCAATTTCAATATTCTTAGCTTAAGTGACAAACAACAAAACCTTTATAAACCCTTCATCATTCTAGAAAGATTCTAGACACTAAGGTTGCCGTAAGACTAGCGCAGTCCCTGTGGTTCGACTTACCCGACCAATAGCCCTATTTTACAATGATTCGTGCTATTACGAAGGTTGATGTTTAGTTGATCAACCGATCAATTTTTGGCGCCGTTGCCGGGGACTGCAAACGGTTTAGCGACCAAGGTTCTAGGGTTAATTTTAGTTTGATTGTGAATACTGTGTTTTGTGAATATTTCTTGTGTGGTTTAACCATTTTTGTGTTGTAAGTGAGATTCTAGGAACTCGAAGCTCGCCGTGGGGAATGCTAGCAAATTGTAAGTCTAGAGGACCCCGGGTAAGTCTCTTGACCTTCTAGTTTCGAATTGTGAATATCGTGCATGTGTTAAGCTTAGAAGTAGATAAATTGCAAGCCCTTGTCGAGGCTATTGCAATTGTGTATTTTCAATTCCAAGCATCGGTCCTTGTCGTGGCCATTTTAATTTTTGTCTTGATAATTGAGGAGAAAGGGAATATCATTGTATGTGGAGTTGATGATAAAGAATTGTTGTGTTGATTATGTTATGTGTTGTTGATGTTTAACTCTTAGATGGAGAATAATTATCTCCCAACTCAATTCTACACACCACATGCGTTTTGTGCTTTTTACTCTAGTAATTCACATCATACAAGAGATTGTCTTCCAACGAGACAATTCTCGGATTTTTATCTAGAGCAACCAAATGAAAATTTCTTTGAACCGGGTAGTGATCCATACTTCAATGGTTACAACTCGGGTTGGGGAGACCAACAAAACTTCTTGTGGCATGACATAGGAAATTCAACCCTACAATCTCATATGCAACCTTTTCAACCCAATGATCATTCTTTCCCGCCCTCTTCTCCTTTTCCACCGTCTCCATTGGATGAGCTAATTGTTGCTAACAAACAAATGATGGAGTCTATGCACACGCAAATGATGGACTCCAACAATCAACTATTGGCCTCCCTTGCTAGCATGCAATCCACAGTAGAGTCTATCAATCAAGTGGTACCATATCACCAGTCCCAAGTTAGTGCAATGATAGATGACCAAATATCTCAAATTCAACACAGGATTAATGCTAAAAATCATGAAGAGGAGGAAACATTTTCATTTGAATTTATGGCCAATCCAAAAGAAAATTCTATGAATGATGAGATTACTCCTAGTAACTTTCATCATGAGAATGATCAAGTGGTCATCACATATGAAAATGATGAAATAGTGGTTGAAGATCAAATTGTTGCCACTCATAAAATGGAAGAATTTGTGGTTAAAAATGAGGAAAAAGATGATGAGATTGCATCCTTTAAAACTCTAGAACAACCCCTAAATAATCCTTTGCTTGATGCACCTCCTTCAATGGAGGATCCTCTAAAAGCTTGTTTGGCTCATTTCAATTGTGAGGATTTTAATGTTGACAATTCCATTTCAGAGGTGAATTCTTTGCTTAACATTCATCCACCTATTCATTCTCTTCCTTGGTCAACATCAAATGTATCTCTTTCTTGGGAGCTTGCATCTCATCTCATTCCTTCTCTTGAGTTGTCTCAAGTTGTTGAGCCCGAACCGCCGGATAAGTGTGAGGAGGATGTTGAAATTTTGAAGGATAAGTTGTCGAGCATTCCCGTGCTCAATATGACCCTTCAAAAGCCTTTGCTAGGTGCACTCTCACCTACTCCATCTTCCTATAATCCAAATAAGCCCCATAATCCAAAGTTCTTCATTGAGGATGAAGAGTGGGTTGAGGTCTTTCCGCTACCTCTTTTCCACTTTTGTCTTCAAGCTCTTCCTCCTTCGCTTTTAAAAGAATTATCCTATTTGGGGAAGCTTGAATCTCTTAAGAGACATGGTATAGGGTAAGGAGGACTAACCTGATCTCGGTGTGTCTAGCTATCGAGATTTTTGAGGATTAGTACCTGCTCTAACTTCGTCTAGCTATCGACATTAAATTTAGCAAAGCAAGGGAATAAATTCTTTCGATGTTCCAAGCTTCCCTACCTTCTCAAATTGCTCGTGCCTTGAAATTTTCTGGGAAATGGTTTCGAAAAGCCAAAAATTTGATTTTTCTGAAATGGTCTTCAGTTGTGTTCCGCAATTTTAGACCGGCTTCTTAGACCTTCTCAGCCCTAATTTTCATTCCCGAAAATTTCCATCGCTTCCTAGCAATTTCATCGGATCTTGAGAATGCTTCTCATGTGCATATTTTCTCATTTTTAATGCACAAGTTGGAAATTTTCTCAAAATTCTCCATGCATTAGAGAGAAGCTGCAAGGTTTGAAAATTTTCTCAAAATTTTCCATGCATTGGAGATGAAATGCAAAGTTTGAAAATTTTTCATCCAGGCATTAGAAATGTTGAGCAATTTGACAATTTTTCCAAAAATTTTCTATCCATGCATTGGAGAGGTGTTACATTTTGAAAAAATTTCCAATTTGATCCATGCATTAGAAAGAAGTTGAAAAGTTTTCCAAATTTTTCTAAAAATCCATCCATGCATTGGATTGGAATAATGTGTCAAGTTTCAAATTTTCCATGCATGGCTTGAATTTAGGACTGACATGCAAATTTTCAAAAATTCTCTATGCTTAAAATTTTCATTTTTGAGAATTCTATCCATTTTGCATCATGTTGAAATGTTTTAAGCTTGAAATTTTCATTTTTGAGAATTCTATCCATTTTGCATCATGTTGCAAAAAGCTTGAAAATTTTCTTAAACTCATCCATGCATTGTGTGCAGTGCAAAGTTTTAAAAAAATTTCATCCATGCATTGGAATGGAATGAATTTGCAACGTTTAAAAATTTTCTTCAGAAATTTCATTCATGCTTTGTGTGATGTTGTAAAAGTTGTAAATTTTTCCATGTAATTTAAATTCATGCATGCATCATTAAAGAAAAAAAATTTCCATGAAAAATTTCCATGAAAAAATTTCATTTCCTATGAAAAATTTCAATTTTTTCCATCCATGCAAAATTTCAATCCATTTCATCCATGCACTCAAAATCCAGCTATGCAAATCCATCCATGCAAGATCTTCCATGCATTCAAGTTGGCTGAAACATTCAATCTCCAAGTGCCAATTCATTTCCAAGCTACTGAGCCAATTTCGTGCCCTCCAAATTCCAGTTTGAGCGCTCCAAATGTCTTCACCATCAATCCCAAGCTCACTGCCTAATTTTGGAGCACTCTAAATCCCATTCAGATTGCTCCAAATTACCACACCAATTTTGCATGCATCACTGCCTTCATTTAGAGCACTCTAGCTTCCATTTGGAGTGCTCTAAATTTTCAGCCCTTTATTTGCAGCCACTGCCTCATTTTTTAGCACTCTCAATTCCTGTTAGAGTGCTCGAATTTCCTGCACTACCATGCCGAGCCCACTGCCTTCAATTCGAGTGCTCGCAGGCTCAGTTCGAGCACTCGAATCTGCTTCCTCACTCTCTTGTCAACCATAAGCCCATTTCTCCAACCCAACCACCATCTTACCCGACACCGATCCATCTCTCCCAACCCATGCAAACCAACCCAACTCATCTCCAAACCAACCCAACTCATCAAACCCTCCACCACCTTCTATCCTACTCTCCAACACCATCTCACCAACGCACCACCACCCAACACCATCTCACCTCCACCCTCTGCATCACACCAACCACTCTCTATCACCATCTCACATCCACCCACAAACCTGTATGCCGAGTGCTCGATCAACCCCACCATCAACCTCCCTCCCATTCACCCACTCTCGGCACCAACCTAAGCCACCACCCACCATGCAAGCTCCAACCCAAACCACGACCACCATGCCACTTCTCCCAACACAACTTCATGACCTACATCAACCCTCACCATCTCTCTCTTTCTCGGCCTCTACAAACCAAACATCACCACCTCTTGCAACACAACAACAACCCACTTCCTCAACCATGCATGCCCATGCATGCCTCCACAAACCCACCATCCAACACCATGCAACACTACCACCTTTCGGTTTCCACCACAACCCTTCCCATGCAGCCACCTACCGAGTGCTTGAGCACTCTCAAGTAACCCCAACCACAACAGCCGAGCCCACTGCCGGATTTTCGAGCACTCGAAGACCCACTTCGAGTGCTCGAACCAAGCTCCACCTCCTCTCTCTCTCGGTACCTCCACAATCCACCATGCTCTCATTAACCCAACAACCATGCATTCCCACGCAACCCACTTCAAACCAAACTCCCCAAACCACCCTCCAACTCATGCTCACCACAACCCAAACCATCAACCTCCTCTCGGCATCTCTGCAGACAACCCCACCAACCCTCCTCTCTCTCTCGGCAACTACACCCACCACCACCCCTCACCTCCATCAACCCACCCCAACCCTCACCTTCTCACTCTCGGCATTCCCACTCTACCTCCCTCATTTTTCTCACCACCCAACCATCTACACCATGCACCAAACCAACCCCACCCCAACTCACCTCACCAAACCATGCCACCCTTTCAAACATGTAGCATCAACCACAAACATACCACTACACACCACAACTTAGCTCCCGGCATCTCTCCACCTCACAACCAAAAACAAACCACCCAACTCTCATCAACCCACAAACCCACCACCATCCACCCCTCAACCACCTTTAACCTCCCAAACCTTCACCAATCAACCACCATGCAACCACCTTCCACCCTCATCTCAACCAACCTACTCCAACACCGACCCCACCTCTCGGCAACCCCTCCACCCAACCACCCTCATCTCACCCCACCTTACATGCAAACATGCACCACCCCCCCACCTTTGGCATGTAAGTTCAAAAAAAAAAAAAAAAAAACAAAAAAAAAAAATACATAATACTTTATATATATATATATATATATTATTATAAAAAAATAATAAAATAAATAAATAAAATAATAATAACAATAATAACTATACTAAATTAAAAAAAAAAAAAAAAAAAAAAAAAAAAAAAACAAAAATTTTTAGATTTTTATCTTGCACTAAAATTCAGGTTAGTATTTTTATTTCTGTTTTGGTTTTTCTTATGAAGCCTATGCTTTTACTTGTGTATAGTAGTTATGTTTTGACAGGTCTTCCTGTCCAAGTTTGGGGGACGCCTTTGCGCATTCACATCGATGGATATTTTTGCATTCGTCACTCCACTTGGTAATATTGTTCTTTTACCTTCTTTGCTCTTATTTTGTTTCACTCGTCTTCACACATTGAGGACAATGTGACATTCAAGTTTGGGGGTGCAATAGGACATTTTTGGTTTCACATTTTTGCTAAGCAATGATAGTATGATTTGAACTTGTCGGGGATGAAGCATATGTTTGATACCTTGTATATAGAAGCAATTGAATTTTTGAAAATAAAGAAAAATTTGAGTTGAAATGATCATGTAGATTCAAATTAGTCTGTATAAATGTCTCAATTAAATTCTCGCTGGATTTGACACTCTTTTAAGCTTCACAATGCACAGATGCACATTGGAAACTTAACTGTGAGGCATGCAACTTAATCGACCTTGACCTTGGCCTAGTTAATCTGATTTGATGAACCTAATAGATGAATATCTTTGGCATGATTTAAGTTGTCTAAAAAAAAAAAAAAAAAAAAAAAAAAAAAAAAACTGAGAAAGAAAGAAAAAAATGACCAGTTGACGTTCGTAGCCTTTCCAACTCGAGTTATTAAGCCCTTTGGAGTGTCTCTTCACTTAACACCCTGAAGCCATCTGGTTTGGGAGTTGTTGGCCTAACGCTTGCTACAGGGGTTGGTTAGAAAGCTTAAGGGACTTAAACATTGCACGGTCATTCAAAAAATAAACTGGTAATAAACATGGTTTGTTGGAGTTCGTAGCCTTTCCAACTTGAGCTATTAAGCCCTAGGAGTGTCTCTACACTTAGCACCCTAAAGCCATCTGGTTTGGGAGTTGTTGGCCTAACGCTTGCTACATAGGTTGGTTAGAAAGCTTAAGGGACTTCAGCATTGCACAACCATTCTATGTTTCGCTTATGAGTTACAATAAATTGTCAATAAGCAACAAAAGTTCTCTTGTAAATAAAATCATGCCTTAGGGACCTCATTTAAAGGGGAATTCAATGATTTGAAAACTTGTGCTTTGGAATTGGAAAAGAAAGTAAAAGCCGCATGTTGAGAATCCAATTCACTTTCACTGAAGCTAGAGTTGATTTCCATTCAAGAGATGATAATTGAGTTATTTGTATAGACTTTGATTTTGATGCATGTATGTGGAAATGTATTTAGCCAATTTTTGTATCAATGCTTCATATATGCAAGGTAGTCTTCCCAATGACTCCATCTCCAGCTCTTTTTCTATTTCAAGTTATTTTTGAGCAATGTATATATCTTATTTTACCATGGATGATATTTTTGTAGTAGCAAGCCCATGGTTGTCTTTTCATTAAGTTATTCATTGTAGTTTTGCTAAGGGACTAGCAAAATGTAAGTTTGGGGGTGTGATAAGCGCCGAATATTGTATATTCAAGCGCCCTAAATTGCATTAGTAAAGTCCGTTGTATGTTAATTTATGTAGATTATCTTCATTTCTATGTTTTTATGCATTTTCAGGTTCATTGGCCAAAATGGAACAAGAATAAGGCCTTGTGGAATCTTGAGCAACAAAAGGTGCCAATGCTGAATTCTGGCAGCAGTAGAACCTGAATTTTGCTTGCCATTTTGACCTTCCAAACTCGAGAACTGGACTTCCCTCATAACATGAAAGATTTAGAACTCTGAATTAGCTTTCTAAATCTTCAAACGGTTTGTCATTCGGAGCTCAGAGCAGAGAGTTATGGCCTTGTTACCAGAGGCACGCAGAACTGCCTGGCAGCAATGAAATTCTGCCTTGATCTTCATTTTCGACCAACCATCCTTGAGAATTGGATCTCCACCAAAACATGAAATATTTAGAGCTCTGAATTAGCTTTCTAAATCTTCAAACGGTTCATTATTCGGAGTTCGGAGTGCAAAGTTATGGCTGTTTAACCAAAGTAGGTCTGGGCGGAGCAAGTGAAGCATGGGCATTTTTACACTAAATTCGAGTGCTCGAGGCCTTGCTTAGAGTGCTCGAATTTTGGGCAGAATGCCCTTCGGAAATGGCTCATTTCAGCCCACTTGCACCTTGGTTTCTTCACTTTGCTTTCCTCTTTAATGAAGTGGTTGGAGATGTTGGTTGGTGACCTTTTGGTGGTAGATAAGGCAAGGAAGGCCACACATATCATTATCCCATATTCTACAAGATTAGAGGAGAGAGAAGGGAGCAAGAAGGAGAGTTCTTCAAGCTTGAAGAAGGGAGCACGAAAATGGAGGAGGTCTTCAAGCTTCTTCCTTCTTCCATTGCTCCTATGGGTAACTAAATCTTCTCTAGGGAGGTGATGAAGCCCCTCCCTTGTAAGCATGTTCTAGTGTAGATTTTACTTTTGGGATTTCAATGTATTATTGTTGGTGATTTTATGATCTAGAGCATCATATGTGTTGTAATGAATTCTAATGTCTATACATGATTATTTTGAGCTATTCATCTTGTCTTAGATGGTTTCTCTTCCTAATCATATTGCTTGCATTTCCATAGTGACAATGGAAGTTAGATCATAGAATGGTTTCAATGGCATGGAGTTTGAGAACTTTGATAAATCATTGCTTAGGATGCCCTTTGATGGTTTATACTTGATTCTTAACTTTGTGTGCTCTCATCATTTAATTAAGGGCTTGATAATCTTTGGCTTAGGGAGCATGTTGAAGACTACACCCTAGTTTAGGTAGTTCAAGCATGTGAATCTTTGATGGATTATTCTTGTTTTTGATTTAATGAACCTCTTGAGGATAGTATAGCAACCAAGGGTTGTTATGTGTCATGACCATCATTTACGTTGATTTTCCCAATTTAATCTCAATCTAGAATTTGTATAGGGTTGGAGCGGATTCATTTCCCTAGTTTTTCTCTACTTGTATTTCATTTCTTTTTAATTCTTGCAAGTTTCTAATTTATGCAATTTCAATATTCTTAGCTTAAGTGACAAACAACAAAACCTTTATAAACCCTTCATCATTCTAGAAAGATTCTAGACACTAAGGTTGCCGTAAGACTAGCGCAGTCCCTGTGGTTCGACTTACCCGACCAATAGCCCTATTTTACAATGATTCGTGCTATTGCGAAGGTTGATGTTTAGTTGATCAACCGATCAAAAGCCCATTCGCCGTGACTTACGGAACCGAGGCAGTCATACCGGTTGAATATTTGGTTCCGACTGTCCGAAGCTTAGCATGGAATCAGGAACAGAATGACAAAATGCTGAGATTTAACCTTGATATGTTAGAGGAAAAGAGGGATGCTGCTGCAATAAGGCTTGCATCCTATCAGCAGACACTGGCTAGCAGCCACAACAAAAGGGTGAAGCACAGGGATTTCGCACTTGGCGATCTGGTTCTGAAGAAGAAGGTAAGGATAGTTAAAAAGATGATGTCACCTTGGGAAGGACCATCCAGAATTGCAGAGGTCATAGGGAAGGGGGCATATGTATTAGAGACCATGGCCGGAAGGTAGGTTAACAAGCCATGGAATGCTACATCTTTAAAAAGGTATTATATGTAGAAAGTTTAAAGTTCAAATTCTGGCATTACTTACTTTCAGTTGTACAGAATTTCAAAATTTATAAAAAGCTATCTTCTTCTAAAAGAAAAATCGAGTTTATGGAAACAGCAAAGTAAGTGGCACCTGGCACTATAAGCCGAACGCCAAAATCTTGCCAAAAAATAAAATAGTAAAAGTGGTAAGTGGCAATCTAGCCGAGCGCCAACCACTCAGCAAAGTAAGTGGCATCTGGCACTATGAGCCGAATGCCAAAAACTTGCCAAAAAATAAAAGAGTGAAAGTGGCAAGTGGCATTCTAGCCGAGCGCCAACCACTCAGAAAAGTAAGTGGCATCTGGCACTATAAGCCGAACATCAAAAACTTACCAAAAAATAAAAGAGTGAAAGTGGCAAGTGGCATTCTAGCCGAGTGCCAACCACTCAGCAAAGTAAGTGGCATCTGGCACTATGAGCCGAGCGCCAAAAACTTGCCAAAAAATAAAAGAGTGAAAGTGGCAAGTGGCATTCTAGCCGAGTGCCAACTACTCAGCAAAGTAAGTGGCAGCTGGCACTATGAGCCAAACGCCAAAAACTTGCATAAAAAATTTGTTGTGTGGTAAAGTGACACACTAGCCGAAAGCCAGCCACTGACGTACAGAGAAGAACCAGATTAGATAGCATTAAATCATTAAGTCAAGGGATTTATGGTAAGAGTTCAATCAAAAGTCGGCTATCTCATTAATAATGAAGTTTCAGAGTTACAAAAAAAAATGAGGTATACAGATGGCAAAAATACAAAAGAAATGAGGTCAGCACATCAGAAAGGTTCTAACTAGAAGCATTTGCCCCGTCAGCTTCTTAATGGTGCTGAACGGCCTCCTCATCATTTTTGGCGTTACTATCCTCACGGGGAGGAGAATCGAGTTAAATGACTGAATCATTCTACTAAGCTCTATCCTCAATAGCATTGGAAGAATCATTCTGCCGAGGGTCATCCTCAGCAGCAGTGATGGATGGAGTCACGGTGGACAGAAGAAGAACGTCCAGAGGTTGAGTAGTAG
The DNA here is from genome assembly GCF_030987335.1 of Cornus florida. Taxonomy (NCBI): domain Eukaryota; kingdom Viridiplantae; phylum Streptophyta; class Magnoliopsida; order Cornales; family Cornaceae; genus Cornus; species Cornus florida. The sequence continues at coordinate 6,127,838 of NW_026775577.1, read as the reverse complement.
AAGGAGTAGGAGTGATCCTGGAAGAGGCGATCTCTTGGCATTCATCAAATATGCCCTCAGCAAGGATGGAGTCTAGGTTGGCATAAACACCCGGAGGATCAATCTCTAACTCTCTGTCAACCTCATCAGGGATAGAACCGGTCTGACCCTCATCTGAAACACGATCGGCATAATCCTCTCGGAACCCCTGAGCATATCTGAGGGCCCCAACCCTGGAAAATCGAGCGTGTAGAGCTAGCATACCACCATTTACCATACTGATGGTGTCGAGTAAAGCATTACGCTCGTCTAGAGCCCTTTTCTCAAAGGCTATCCGAGCGGATTGCTCATCACTCAGAAGGCGTAGAAGTTCTTCCTTTTCATCCTTAAGGGATTCTTGCTCGGTATACCAGACACTCTTCTCAAGCTGCAGAGCGTTCCTTTCATCCTGAAGAGAGTCCGTCTCCTTCTTCAGAGAGTCCCTCTCCTTTTTAACTTTGTTGAGCTGAACCATCAGCCCAAAATTCTGAGCACCTAAAGCATCGTTCTCCTTGTTAGCTGCACCAAGGTTATCAGAGAGCATGCGAACCATGGCATTTACTAGCTCAACCTACTTCTGCATGGCCATCATCCTGTACATGGTCTGTAGAGATATATATGATAACTGATTAAGCCGAGTAGATGGTTAGAAGAAATTAAATGTAAAGACTGTGTAAAGATTCATTGACTGAGGGACAGAAATTACCTCCATGGCAAATAAGGGGAATCGACTAAACACTTCCTTCTGAGATAGACCCTTGGCTACCTCAATATCCTTAGGACTCTACATGCTCCTGGAGTATGCCATAGCGGTCTGACCATCCTTGAACATGGTCTCGTTCGGCTTTACAGACGATCCGTCTGTTCGAATGAAGCGAGGGTTCCATAGTGCCGTTCCAGAAGTAGAGGCATGCCCAGAGGGGGTAGGAGGCCTAGTCAAAGGAGGCCTAGTTAGAGGTTGCAAGGACATACTCGGCCCAGAAGGCCTAACCCTCTGTGACAGAGGAACGTCATCAGGGTTAAGAGCACTCTCAGGCTAATGCCTTTTTCCTCTCGTCTTTTCCCGTGTTATAGCAGTAGCAGTGCTGGGAAGGTTGTTGACAGAAGGGATCACGTTCGGATTGACAATCATAGTGCTGGAAATCGGGTCAGCAATTGTCACGTTCGGATCGGTGGAAGGAGTGGTATCAGAAATAGTGGCAGAGGAAGATACTGAAACTGGAGAAGAAGTTGTTGCAGGGGCAACAACGATCCTGGGGGCAGCTTTCCTCCTGCCGAAGGAAGGGATCTGGAGATAACTCATTGTCTTGCCAAGGGCTGAGAGAGCAAAAAAGTTGTCTGAGGTAAGGAGATCCGAGTAAGAGGGAATGTTGGTCAGAACGTACTGCTTCAAATAGTTATCCCTATCCCTGCAAACACCGTAGCTCAAATCATCACAAGGAATGCCTAAGGAACGGCATAAGAAAGTACAAAAGCGAGGAATGCAAATCTCGCAAGGACAGTCACTCTTATGGGTTTTGTATTTTTTATATGAAGAGACAAATCACTCTCCAAAAGCGCTCAGGATAGGGAAATCCTCTATAGCTGGAGAAAACCAGGCTCCTCTAATCCCAATTATATTTTTCCTCCAACCCTTCTCAGACTTGATTTTATCTTTACAGATGGACCTCTTCTCAATTGGGTAGAAGTGGTAAAATAGCTCATTAGTTCTGATTTTGCTAACCTTGTAACAGAGGAGAAGATTTACGAGGTCCAGATCTCGACCTCTGTCACAGTTCAGAAGCAACATAACAGATAAAACCCTAAGGAAATTTGGGTTCACTTGCAAAGGGGAAAGTTTCAGTTTATTAAAAACATAGTTAAAGAAGGGATGCAGAGGGAACCTAAAGAGGTTAAGATGAAAGTGGGAAAATAGAACCTCGTTGGAAAGAAGGCCAGCACCAGTTCTAATATTCACCTCTTTAGGGCAATTTCTAATTTGTATATCGTCAGGAAGATGAAGTCTCATGTGAAGAACATCTAGATCTATAGTCATGGTGAAAATGAATGAGGATTTTAAGGGAGAAAAAGAGGTCTTCCGAAAGAAAAAGGCAAACAAAACTAACCTCAGAGGGAGAAAACGTCAAAGAGAACTGCAAGGTCACTGGAAAAAGGAGCTTTTGCAAGAAATCGCCGGAGAAGATTTGAACAACAGTAAAGTAAGATGGAGACGGTAAAGAGAATTGATGGAACATCTATGAGGCTTATAAAGATAAGGTGGGCTCAAAGGCCGAGAAGTCAGGAAAGCGAGGAGTTTTTTAAATCTCGAAGCACCGACCCCCAAATCTAACCGTCCATTCTTCCATGCGATCTTCTCGAGCCATTAAGTCATGATTAGTAACCTCTAATAATTACCCCCTAATTATTAGGGAGTAATTATGGGGGGCAGTTGAGGGTACAATAAGTGATATAGGCTGGTTATAGTCCGCGGACGTGGCATCGGGGTAAACAATTGAAATACAGCCCATACAAGAGCACCATAGAATGGGTCGAGCTTGGAGGATCCACCAAAGAAGACCAAGCCCATTGGAAAAAAGGCCCAAAATTGATAGTCTAGCAGCATTTGTAATTGCCTATAAAAGGGCAGTGAAGAGAGTAAAAGATAGGGGGATTTATTTTTAATTGAAAATGTATTGAGACTCTGTCAAAAGAGAGAGGAAATTCTTTGCACCTTCAATTACATAATCCAAATGGCATCCGTCTATATACAAATGTACTGAATGGATAAGTGAAGGTAGTTTTCTTTTGATCCTTAAGATCAATGGCCACCTGATTATAGCCGGAATAACCATTTAAAAAGCAATAATAGCTTTGGCTAGTCAATCGCTTTAGAATCCGATCAATGAATGGAAGTGGAAAATGATCTTTTCTAGTAGCGGAGTTGAGTTTTCGGTAATCAATACACACACGCCATCCAGTGGTGGTGCACTGTGGAATTAATTCACCCTCAGAATTCTCAACTACTATAATATCTATCTTTTTAGGTACTACTTGAGTAGGACTCACCCACTTGTTATCTGAGATGGGGTAGATTATTCCCGCATCATGCAACTTCACAACTTTCTTCAACACTACCTCCTTCATATTAGGATTCAATCTTCGTTGAAGTTCTTGAGATGTTTGAGAATCCTCCTCCAAATGAATCTAATGCATGGAAATTATGGGACAAATTCCTTTCAAATCAGCCATACTCCACCCAATAGCCTCTTTATTTTGCTCAAGGACTTTTAAGAGACTACATTCTTGGGAACTTGTAAGATTGGAAGCAATGATCACCGGGAGGGTGTCATTTAAACCCAAGAAAACATACTTGAGCTTTTCCAGTAGTGGCTTAAGCTCAAGTTTAGGTGAAAACTCTAAAGAAGGAATAGGTTAAGTACAAGAAAGTGGTGGAAGTGGCTCTAACCTAGATTTCTATGAAGGAAAATCTGTGATCGGACTGGAACTTAGCAAAGAATTCACTTCAGCTATTGAAGAATCAATATCAAAATCTTCATAATGGAAGTGATTTAGACAAACTTCTAAAGGATTCTTGGATAAAATAGTTGGGAGTGATTCCTCAACTAACTCATCAATAACATCAAGGAAGAAGCATTCACTATCATCGTGGGGATGATAATAGCATTGAAGATGTTTAGCTTGACTTTCATATTTCCAAAAGATAAATCCATGGCTCCAGTCCTATAGTTAATGCAAGCATTTACTGTGGCTAGAAAAGGTCATCCAAGAATAATTGGAATATACCTTTTAGAATCGTGGACCGGTTCTGTATCAAGAACTAGAAAATCAATCAAAAAATAGAACTTGTCCACTTTTATGAGTACATATTCAACAATACCTCGTGGTTGTCTGACAGAACTGTTAGCAAGCTGTAGAACAACTGACTTAGGTTTTAACTCTCCTAAACCTAACTTCTCATACACTGAGTAAGGAATAAGATTAACACTTGCTCCAATGTTAAAAAGTGCTCGCTCTATCACATTGTTTCCAATGGTGCAAGAAATTGTTGGAGCTCCAGGATCTTTAACCTTTAGAGGAGTGTTGTACTTAAGAATAGCACTAACATGCTCAGTAAGACAAACTTTCTTAGGAACTTGGCTTTTGGACTTTTTCTTTAGAGTGCATAAGTCCTTTAGAAATTTGGAATAGGCTGGAATTTGCTTTATAGCATCAAGCAAAGTAAGATTGATTTTGACCAGTTTAAAGACCTCCATCATATCTTGAATTTTCTCCCCTTGTTTACCAAAGTAGGAGGGTTCCTTGAGACATTCAGGATAAGGCGTTTTTAGCTCATAAGCTGTCTCAGGGTTAGGAGTAGATGAAGAAGTGACTCCATCTTCAACTCCTTTTATGGATTATAGAATAGCACTTAAGGAAACATCCTTGGGATGTGGATTATGAATGATAGGAATAATGGGAATCCTAAGCCTTTCTTTTTCCTCCTGTCCTTTCTCAACTTAGTTATCAACCACTTTACCACTCCTCAATGTATTGATAGTCTAAACCTACTCATGATGAATACCTGAAGAATTAGTTCCATCAATCATGTAGGTTTACCCTTTTGGGTTGGCTATTAGCTGACTAGACAGCTTTCCATCCTCTCTTTGAGATAGACTACTCATTATTTTCCTAACTTGTGCCTCTAGCTTTGCTATGGCTTAAGAATGAGAATTAAGAAGTTGGGTGTTGGCTTTAATTTCACCAAGAGCATTGAGTACTTGATCCTCAAAAGCAGAATTTCTAGGAGGTGGTGGAAGATTAGGAGCTTGAGTAGATTGATTCCTAAATTGGGGTGGACAGTAAACACCAGATTGGTTGAAAGAATTATTTTGTGGCATAGGATTGAATGAATTTTAATAATGCCCCTAAGATTGGGAAATAGTATTCCCTTGATTTGGATTACGCCATAACAAATTGGGATGATCTCTCCAGTCAGGATTATATGTAGAAGAATAAGGATAATAAGTTGGCCTAGAAAATGCAGCATTAACTTACTTCTATGGGATCTCAGATGATTGTCCCAGCATAGGGCAAGTGTAAGCAAAATGGTTAGAATTAACACAGATGAAACAAACTTCCTTTGGCAAGGCAGTTTGTGGATTAGCAACAGGAGTAAAGCCAGATGATAGGATTTGATCAAACTTATGGTTCAAGGCTTCTATTTAAGCGACTAACTCACTAGATTTATCTACCTTATAAAGTTTTTCAACCTTATGCATTCCAAATAAAGACCTAGACCTAGAGGAAGAAGTATGTTGCACTGAGTTTTTACTTAGGGCCTCAAATAGTTCCCAAGCATCAGCCGGACTCTTACGCAGAAAAGCTCCATTGCTGGAAGCATCAACCATGTTTCTATAAGAATCTGTAAGACTATCATAGAAGATCTGTATTAAGTGTCATTGAACTATATCATGGTGTGGACACTTTCTTAGAAGATCATTATACCTCTCCCATACATCATGGAGCTGTTCTCCCGGGATTTGGGAAAATGCTTTCTCTCCCCATTTGTGTGGTTTTACCCACAGTGTAATATTTCTTCAAGAACTCCTATTGCAACATGTCCCATGAAGATATGGAATTTGTTGGAAGGGATTGCAACCAAGTTCTTGCTTTATTTTTGAGAGATAACTAGAAAAGACGCATTCTGAATGAATCATTTGATAGAGCGGTCAACTTGGTAGTTGAACACAATTCCAAAAACACATCCAAGTGCTTATAAGGATCCTCTGTTGCATACCCATGGAAGGTACGAAGCATTTGGATCATAACAGGCTTGATCTCAAAATGGGTTGCATTAACATCCAGAAAAACAAAGCACGAAGGGAAAGTATATGTGGTAGGAATGAAATGATCCCTCAATTGTGGTTGTTGTGCAAGAGCAGGTGGAACACGTTCTCCATTACCATTACCATTATTACCTGGTGCATTATGTTGCTCAGTCCTGTTATCAAAGGAACTATCAATATTATTCAAATGTTTTTTAAGCTTTCTTAATTGACTTAAAGTTCTCTCTATTTCAGAATCATGTACTAAAGATTTTGACCTAGTTTAGCGAGTTAACATGCACTGGTTCCATTAATCCTAACAGTAACAAAAATAAAATATTTTAAGTAACAGAAAAATAATAAGAACTCATAAAAGGTTTAATAAATCGAAGCTTTTCTCCCTTAAGCGTCTTTGTCCTCACTGCTAATTTGTACCTGAAAAGAAAAAGAAGCAAGATGAGATTAAATGTCCAAAAACCGGTAAACCAAAATAACCAATTAAAAACTAAACAAAAATAATCTCCCCGGCAACGGCGCCAAAAATTGATGTGTCTCTCGTAATTGTATGATATCGTGTAAGATATAGCTCTATGCAAAGAGGATGTCGAACCCACAGAGAGATAGAATTTGTATTTAGCCTTTAAATTAGGTTTATGGTTTACAGAAACTTGGTTATAGAGTTTGTTGGTTATCATGATTTAACAAACTTGAATTAAACAAAATATTAAATTAAAGCAAATTAAACTAAATTGAATGATCAGAAAGGGAAGATCTTAGGGCTTTGACTTCACCACAATCGTTATACTATGGTCAATTGAATCAACTCTGGGATTTTAACCAATTACGTTTTCAAATGAACTGAACTCAATAATATTCGTTCAGTTCAGAGTTTAAAGAAAGATGTTCTACAAATTTAGCTAACTATAACCTATCTGCAGTTAGTGTGGACTATTCACCTACCTACTCTACCTACTTTAACTATTGTGTGAATGAAGCACCTTTCCTAAGCATAGATTATGAAAACATTCGTTTGAAAAATTCATTGGAACACTATTATATGACCTCTATCCTTGTGTCCGGCAGGGCTCCGCCAGATACCGTACAACAAGGTAGGTTGAGAACAGAATATAAATTATTATATCCAAGACAAAGTAATAACAATTTATATTCTACTAAATCATGAAAAACCACTTAAGTTGTCTCAAGTGCTCATAGTCATATAATCAATAAAACATAATATATTGAAATAAACCCAGACTTAAAACAATCAAACCATAATATAATGTTGGGTTACATCAGTGCCCTAAGAAAAGGATTAGCTACTCATGAAAAGGTTGGGTAACATCTGTGTTGAGTTCATCTCCATCGTCACGGATGGCACCTCTCTTCTCAGGATCTGCACTTTCAAGGTTGTAGAAACCCTAAAAGCCACCACACATTCAAGCTTCTGAATAATACATTAAAGATATTGGAATTTTGGACCTCTTCTATCAAGGCTTACGCCTTCTTTTATAGAAGAAAATATGTATTTAGTGGGCTTTTAGGTCTTCTAGCCCAATTGGAATGAGATACAGTAATAAAAAGAGGAATCGCGCAGCTTTTAGTCTAATATGTCATACATTGCTCGAGCTTCAGGAACGGATGCTCGAGTTTTAAGACTCATGCTCGAGTTTCAGGAACTAATGCTCGAGCAATACTAGGTGGATGCTCGAGCTTCAATGAATGGTGCTCGATCATCATATTGACACTTAGTCAATTTTCTTCAACTATTTTCTGAAGCGTCTTTTTCTTTTAGCATTGCTTGATCCAAGCTTCTTGGGCTCGATCACTAGGTACCGTGCTTAAGCATCTAGGCCTCAATGCTCGAGCATCAAGAGATGATGCTCGATCTTCTGTTGATAGTGCTCGATCATGGAAACAATGCATGAGACCTGGAAGTATAGCCTTCAATTCAAAATCAACTCATTAATTTTTGACGCCCATGCTCGAGCTTCAGGGTCAAGGCTCAAGCACCTTTGGTTAAGGCTCGAGCACCCTTACAGTAGGGCTCGAGCATCTTTGCAATAAGCCTCTTGCATCAAGGTACTGATGCTCGAGCATTTGGCTTTGTTGACTTTTCTTCTTTTCTTTGTTGAAATGTGCGAGCCTAAACACTTTGGCTCGAGCTCTAAGGCTTCAATTGCTTCAAGCTTCACCAATTCAACTATCGACTTACTCTGAATGACCGGCAACGACTCAGTAAGCTTCGATATCAGCATAAAGTCCCGGTTTTAATCATTTATTTGGGAAAGTACCTGAAACACACATTAATCATAAATTAGTCTAACTATGGATAGAAATATCACTTTAGGCCTTAACAGATATGTATTTAGGGGCTCGAATATGCATATATTCAGTGCTCATCAATACATTTCATTTATGAACGAATCTATCGTACTTTGACTATCATAATAAATAACAGTTGAGCTCTGCTACAAACCCAAAACATTAACCAAACTTCTCAACCAAATGGCTTCCTTCACTACTTCAGTGGCTGCCATATATTCTGCTTCTATAGTAGAGAGAGTAATTGTAGATTGCAAAGTTGCTTTCCAGCTAACTGCACAACCTGAGAGAGTAAAGACGTATCCTGTTAGAGATCTTCTTCGGTCTAAATCACCTACATAATCGGAGTCCATAAAACCAACAACACTGCCAAAATCATCACTACTCTTCTGATAAACTATGCTAATATCTACAGTACCTTTCTAATACCAAAGCATCTGTTATTGAGTTTACTAAATACATAATCCTGTAGTAGACCTAAACCCTCGTCGAATGGCATTTGAATGGCATCCAATTGCCAACCAACCCTAAAGTTGGCCAAAAAATAATGTTTAACCATCAGCCCAATTTATGGTATTGGAATACGGCCAATTTACTAAATTCTTTCAGAAATACTTCGGCCTAGCCATGAGAAAGGTCCAAATCTTGTATATTCTTCCCCTGAACAATCAATGCCAAAGCATTTTCCTTCCAATTTTGGAAGAAAATAATAGTATATTTCTTGTCCCAAATGAACTTTTATAAGCAAAACATTGTCAATCAACTATGTATTTGGCCAAAAGATGTACGATTTCATCCTCCACATAACCCTCAAAACCCTCGGGGGAAATGAAATTGGACGAAAGGATTTAAATCCTAAAGCTTACAATTTTCAGCCTCGATAATAAGTGGATTAATTTTTTTCAACTAAACGGTACATTATGAATCAAAATTTTTTAGTTGTCGCATTCCCCATTCAATGAGAATTTACATGCCAAACTCTCACTTGAAATATAAAATTTTATATGCTTTATTATTCTCAAGCAATCAGGCACATAAAAATTGGGAGGCATATGTTTACACCATAATTATTAGTCACTTTCTAGTGGAAGATTGCCGCGGCCGATTCCAAAGAGAGGCAGATGTGTAGACAAGTTTGCAATTAGAAAGTGACACGTGGTTTTATTGGAGGAAGCAATTTGATAAAATTAACCGTCTAAAGATATGTGATAGGTTTCGGGTAAAAATCCTCTCCTGTTCTTGTTCCCTCCTGTTCCGATGTGTGGCTCAGATAAGGCTACGTCAATTAAAAAAATTACTGTTGATTGTAGTAACAAATGTTTAACTGCAGCGGGCCCCACATGTATATATACGTTTGAATTATATTAACGAAATACTTCAACAATTATTTAAACAAATAAATTTACCAAAGGGTCCTTATGTTATCTCGGGAAAAGTCAAATTTGCCCTTGTCATTTTAACTTCTAGAGAGGGTTTTAGAGAGAGAAAGAGAGAGGAAATGTTGAGGAAGGTTATACGATTCTCTGGAATCCTTGGAGGCCACCTTCCAAGATCATCAAAGACGATTCTCTCTCCATCTGTGGTATTATTGATCTTCCTCTATTTTTAATCTATTTTATATTCTGATACTCAATTAATCTCTTCATGTAATAATTTTTTATTTTTTTTAGATCTCCATAATTCAAATTGGATTGTGTGAAATGGATTTTTTTCCCTATTTAAATTTTATTTTTATTTTTATTTTTATTTTTATACATCTCCATAATCAGGGTTAGATTGTCGTCTAGTTCTCTAGAATGCTTGGTGGCCACTTTCCAAAATCATCAAAGACGATTCTCTCTCCATCTACAATATTACATCTAATTCCTATTCTGATACCCAATTAATCTCTTCATATAATAATTATTTTTTTTATTTTTTTTTATAGATCTCCATGATTCAAATCAGATTGTGTGAAACGGTTTTTTTCCCTATTGAATTTCCAAACAGAACCCATATTAATGACAAAAATAATTATCAATGTAATATGAATTATGAGTCTTTTATATTTTATTTATTTATTTTGTAATTATCAAGTTTTAGTAGTAGAATTGCCAGCAAAGACACTTCGATTATTCTTTAATTTAGCTGCTGCTATATGTTTAATTTATTCACTTGGTTCCTAAATTTATGTGGATTTGTGGTTGTGAATGAAATTGAAAATCTTGTTATTTGGAACTGAAGAAAAAGTTAATTCTCCACTCCACTTTACCTAATACAACCATCTTGGTTGAGAGGAAATACACTTTTAATTTTCTTGGTGGAACCCAAGAATACGACTTCAATATAAATTTTTTTTTTTTTTTCCATTTCACAAACTTTCTTTGCTGTCAAACATAAACTTTATGCCAATTAGTTGAAGAATACTTGAAGAAGACAACATATTAAGAAAGATGAAGACTTTGTCATGGTTTTCCTTAGACAATTATTTAGTATAGGGTGGGTGAATTTTTTTTTTTTTTTTGGTAAAGCAGTTGAAAGTTTATTAATGGAAGAAGCTTAGATTATTGCAAGAATTTTGGGCGGGGAACGTTTCAAGCATGAATTTAGGAGATGGTTGAAATTGAGATTTTAAAATGCGGCAGCAATTACTGCCATTCGAGAATTCTGAAGAATAAGTTATGAAGTGATCATTTGATCATCTTTCTTCCCGGTGAGATTGCTCCAAAATCGATTCTCCTAGCATGGGTTTGTTTAAAGAAATGGAATTCCATATCTGTTGTTGTTTTCTAAGTACTCGTTTATCAGGCTAATATTTCAGTTCACCACCTCTTTGATACTTTGCCTCAGTATACATAATCCCCCTATATTTCCATAATTAATGATGACTAAAATTGAGGCATCAAAAAAATAAGCACAAAAGTCTTGCATTTGGGTTTCTGAAGTTTTGCCAACTATTGCTAAATTAATTCTTGCTTTTTTCCTATGGGTTGTGGTATTCTATGATTTCATCCCTCCATTGACATTTTGCTATTTTTGATGCAGGAAACGCCACTTCAATATCATAAAACGATCTTCCAATAATTTTTGAAGTTATGACAAGGGCAACGAAGAAACGAGCAGAGGCATCAGTTTCAAGTCACAATGGAAATAAATCTAAATCTAGCTTTAAGGTAGAAAAACGATCACTCTTCGACTTTCTTTAGTTCTATCACATAAATTGAAATCATAGGTTAGTAGTGCTGGTTTGTTGTTTATGTTGCTTAAATGGAGAAACTGGTCTAATGTTCATAATGATAAAAAGTGCCTTAAGAATACTATTCCAATAATAAGTTAGTACTGTTGTTTCATTTCTTTGGGTAAGCTTTCTCAGCCGTCAAGGAATGATAAAAGTGTTATCATTCAATTACTCATGAATTAATTTCATTAGAAAAATATGTACTGATTGACTTGTTTGACAATATGTTGTAACCAATTAAGATTGTATTTATATTTCCAACTTCCTTTTATTTTTATTATTTATTTTTTTGTATACTGGTTGCATTGTATTAGTTTTGTTCAATGAGTTGATTTTAAGTTTGAGAGCTAATTCACATAAAATTTAATTTTGGGGCCTATATCCTACAGGCACTACTAGTATCGAATGTATATATATTGTTTCAATTCTTCAATAATTTCTTTTTTAAGCGTTTAGAGCAAGACTAATTTATGCACCAAAATTTTTTACTTTACTCTGGATAACAAATTTGTCACTTTCTTTGCTTAAGGTTTTACTAATTGATTTATAATAAGATTGATGGTGGCATTATTATTATTATTATTACTATTACTATCATTATTTTAATTTATTCAGTAAATCTTACATCAGTGGCTTCATGTATATAGAATTGGAGAGTATATATATGTTATCCACACAGGTAAACAAGTTTCCTTATTTAATATATATTTTTTTAAGATAGTTCTTTTGCAAAAAACTAAGTCTGTCAAAAAAAAGTCCAAAAAAATAGTTTTCTTCCTCTTTTTTTTTTTTCAATTTTAAAATTAAATGTTCATTCTTGTTTGCATTTTTATGCAAATTTTTATCAATTAATTACTGAATGTAATATTAACTTTGTATTAGTTACCATTTACTTTCTTTTTTCACTTTTTTTTTTTTTTAATTCTAAAATTAATGTGTTCATTCTTGTACGCATTCCTCTGAAACAACAAAATTAGTTAATTGGTGAATGTAATATTAACTCCATGTTTCTTTCATGCCACCTTTGATTTCTATTGCGTACATTAATTTGTATTTCATATTTTAATTTCTTTTGCATGTGTTTGATTTCTTAGGTTTACATATCATTTTTTTTTTAATTATTATTTATGTTAGTGTTTGATTCCAACTATGATGATTTTTGTTACATGTCTCTCATACCATATTTTGATGTATATCTCGATGTATTAAAAACTTTGGTATTTGAATTTCCAGTACTATAAATTGAAAATATTGAGTTTTAGCTGACCGGTGTTACTTTTTCCTTTATTTTATGTGTAGTCTATAATCATGATTTTTTTTGCTATACTATGTTCAATTGTCTCCGATCAATATTCTTTTATGATCAATGTCTATCCTTTTTAAAACTTTCTATTAACATGGACTACATTAGTTTTAGGCATATCATTTGTTGTTAGTTACCAACAAAAGGATCTTTATATGCTCAGTCTCGTGTGTGTGTGTGTGTGATATTCATGGATATTAGTATTGATAGCTAACCATTTTAGATTTTAAATGGACGACGACATGGGAATGTTACGGTGCAATAGAGCAAATACTTGGACTCGAAGGACCAAAAAATTTAATCGGAGATTGGCATATGTACCTCCAACATTGTTTTGAGTCTAGGAATCATGATGCAAAGTTTGTAAATGGTGGTACGGTAACTAAGATTCTAAGCTTATATTACGAGTTCTAAAATTTTATAATTTTTAAATTTAAACTGCAAATTAAATTGTTGTGATTGTAGGTAGATTGGATTCTCTATGACACTAAATGGTTGGCATTCCTGCGTACAAATGGAATTGAGCTACAATAGGAAATTATTCATGGACAAGTTGGCATAAATGCCATGTATATTTATTTATTTATTATTATTATTATTTACGTATAATTGAAATTTTTATTATACAATTATATTATGATATCGAGAACAAATCATTTTGAAACATGTTACATTTAACTTGGGATGTATTCTATCCATATTAATGTGTTCTAGTGAAGAGCATTCATTCTTGATTTATGTTGGGAATTTAATGAATAATTACAATTTCACACACTTCAGTTTTAATTTGGGATGTATGTTTTCTATTAAGATTGATTTAATTTGTCTTCTTAAAATGTAATCAAATGTGATTTTTATTTGGGATGTGTGTTTTATCTATGAAGACTGTAAACCATATTCAAGTGAAATACGAGATTGTTTGGGATGTACAAATGTATTTGCATAAGAAGATTCGGAGTCTCAAATTCGACGATTGATCGCCGATTACATAAAAGGACGTCAATACAACCAAGCCAACCTAGGAATGTTGTGCATCCCAAAATAAGGTCTCTTTATTTGAAAAATATCCCAAACAACTAGGGGGAGTAAACAAGTTACTCGTCGGAAATGAATATGCGTGCACCCTATAGTCTTAATGCCTTTGCATGAATAATATCAACTGTACTCAATGGATCGTGCTTCCTAACGTCTACATTTCAAGGGTGAGCTAAGGCAACATCCTATAATTGAAATACATTGAAAGCAATCCACAATATGTATAAAAATCAAATATAATGGGGTAATCCATGATATACAACAAGTTATAGAATGAAATAGATTATTTCTTTAGTTTTTCCGGGCTAAAGTAATAGAATGAAATACAATTTTAAGTTATTTGTTTTTGTAAATACATATGTACCGGTCATCCCAATATATTTGTACAAGTAGATAATGTAAAACTGTTTCTCTTATAAATTGTCTTACAAATTTATTGGAATGTTTTCTATAAACTATTACCGACATTAGCTATAACAATATAAAGATAAATAGAACATATGTATTTGCATAAATGGATCACTTGAGAGTTATATTTTGATTATTTTCTAAGCCTTGAAAATTGTCTTACAAATTTATTGGGATATTTTCTATAAACTATTAATGACATTAGTTATAAAAATATAAGGATAAATAGAACATACGTATTTGCTTAAATGGATCACTTGAGAGTTGTATTTCGATTATTTTCCTTTGGCCTTGGAAATTGTCTTACAAATTTATTGGGATATTTTTTATAAACTATTAACGATATTAGTTACAAAAATATAAGGATAAATAGAACATATATATTTGCATAAATGGATCACTTGAGAGTTATATTTGGATTATTTTCTTTTGGGCCTTAGAAATTGTCTTACAAATGTATTGGGATGTTTTCTATAAACTATTAACGACATTAACTATAAAAATATAAGGATAAATAGAACATATCTATTTGCATAAATGGATTACTTGAGAGTTGTATTTCGATTATTTGCATTTGGGCCTTGGAAATTGTCTTACAAATTTATTGGGATGTTTGCTATAAATTATTTCAATATTAGCTATAAAAATATAAGGATATATAGAACATATGTATTTGTTTAAATGGATCAGTTGAGAGTTATATTTTTATTGAATTCCTTTGGCCTTGTAAATTGTCTTACAAATTTATTAGGATGTTATCTATAAATTATTAACGAAATAATCTATATAAATATAAGGATAACTAAAACATATGTATTTGCATAAACAGATCAGTTGGGAGTTGTATTTGGATTGTATTCCTTTGGGCCTTACAAATTGTCTTACAAATTTATTAGGATGTTTTCTATAGATTATGAACGAAAATATATTATGAAATGAAATTAAATCGATGGTTTACCATTAATCCCTATTTTTATTGAGCAACTACATTTTTGTAAAACAAGTTATAACATTTTTAACTTAGCCTATATAAGTTAAAAAAGTTATGTTGTAAAGCAATTTTACTTGAATTGATGAGTTGTCTTAAAATGAATCATTAAAATTAGGAGCAATAAACGGTATTATATGCCAAATGTATTGTGTTAATACGTTAATGCATTGCCTCATTTTAAATAGGTCAGTCACCTATATTTGATCATTGAAAGAAAATATCTAATTTCAAGACATACATAATACACAAAATTATCAAAAGTTGGTCAACCACTACATTTCCAGATATACCAAAATGTACATACCATATAAAATAACTCGCGCAAATTCCAAAAGGTTACAAGTACGTAGATGTAAATGAACAACATCATAAAATTAAAGTGAAATACATATTGGAATGACTGTCAATAATCAAAGAGTCATTGTTGAATTGGTCAACCTATCTTCGAAATTGGCAAGTGGGACGTTGGTGTGCCAGTCGATTGGCAATTGTTTACATCTGGTATCTTTGAATATGATGATGGGACAAAATGCAATCCAATTTACATCTGGAGTCGTTCTTAAATGTATGTTCCACCTTAATAGCATATTTGCCTGGTTAGTTAATGGAGAATTGAGTTCACCACCATTAATATTGTAGCTGGTGGTGGTGTCACATATGAAAATTCTTATAGTTGCAATAATACTGACAGTAACGAACATGTGGTAGGGGATTGTTCAACTTTGACTGCCACCTGCCTCTCCAGATACAAGGGCTTTAGTGAAATTCTGCAACATAATAATGAGATTTATTACGTGTGCATAATTTAATAGACAAATGGTATTACTTATGAAACTACATGGAAAACGGTAAGGGGAGAAAAGTACCTCAACCTGAACTGTTCCTTTTGTTGGGGATTTTGTCAGTGCTTTTGTTGCTCCCCAATTTTACCTTTATCATAACTATAAATTGCATTCATCTCAGCAAATTTACGACTATAGTTTTGTGACCCATTAAGATTATTAACAAACACAATGTATCAGGAATTCAAGGCCCTCAATTGCAAACCAATTCAAACCAAAGCCAATCCATTTTCTATAACGTTAGGATAAGACTATAGAAAAATTAAATTCAATGAATATATTTAATTTCGTACAATAATGTGACAGTTTAATTTTTTTATTTCACTTTTTCCAACTAAGACATGAACTTCAAATATTTTTTGGGGCTAGTATTTTCTTAAATATTAAAACTATGTTAAGTTACTACTAATTATTACGACCACTCATAATTCTCAATTACCATTACAGACAATATCAAACAAAAACATATGGTCCATTCTGTATGACAAAGTATATCCCAACTCTTTTCCAGTATGTATCAGCAATTAAATTTAAACAATTTCTCATCCATTTATTAATTATTAACTATATACTGATACTTAAAAATATAAATTCCTCTCCAACATTAATTAAGATTCACATGTCATAAATAAAAAAAGGTTAAGAATTATTCTTCAAAATATGAACCCAATTAATCATAGAACAATAAATGCAATATTTGTTTACAATATTAATTATGGTTCGAAAATTTTGCAATATGAACACAATTAATCATAAGAACAATAATTATACAATATTTGTTTCCAACATTAAAAAGGGCTGAAAATTTTTCTTCAAAATACAATCCTAAAAATCAGTACAATGATAATTGCAATATTTATTTCCAACATTAATTAAGGTTCAAAATTAAATAAAAAGGAACAAAATTTATTTTTTACAAAATCCGAATCCAAATAATCATAAGAATAATAAATGCAATATTTGTCTCCAACATTAATTAGGGTTCAGATACCATACAATATATATAACCTTTAATAGTGGTTCAGATCAGGAATAAACTTATAAATACATCAACAAACTAAAAAAAAAAAAACAAACCTAATATATTGGAAACCATTTAACTTATAATATTGAAAATAGGTAAGTCTTTATCTTTGTAAACCTAAATAAGCCGGACACTTTCGCAATTTTTCTTTTCTCTCTCTTCCTTCTTATAACTTTCATTTTCCAGCCATTTATGTACCCGAAAATTCACAGCATGTACCAGTTGCTCTATTTCTTTGGAAACAATTATCTATGAAAGTAAAAAAAGAAAGAATAACAAATTTTAGAAAAGAGATGAGACCTCTCTCTTGTTTTGGTAACAAATAAAAATTTGATTCTGTTTTGGGCTTTGGGTGATGAAGATACAATAAAAGGGCAGGCTTTTGAAATTTTAATTTTTAAATTGGTTGCAACACTATTCTGATATTATGCGTATTATTCATATATATTCTGTATATAATTTACATTTTCATAAATATAGATTTTAACTTTTTTACTTTTTACTGTTGCTACAGTAAAAACCGGCCAGAACAGATTCTCCTGTTTCACAAGAAAGGATTCTGATCCGTTTCGGAGAGGTTTCTAGGATGGTGGCTATTGTTGTAAGTTGTATCGTTAAAGTGGGACATATGGCAGCAAAGAGGAAAGTGGTTACCAGCAATTAGAATGTAAAAATAGAAAGTACTTACATGTGACTTTCAAGTGGGACACTTGGCAAAATTCCATTAGAAGGTCATGCAAAAAAGTAGAAAAATGATACAACGTGGAGCGGAACTTGGGTGGTAAGCTGAGCGCAAAATTTATAAATATTAGGACGCGTGGAAGATTTCTAGTGGAGGATTTCTAGTGGAAGAGAGGTTATTCCAAGACAAGTGAATGGTTGTGTAGAAAAAATAGTAGGGGAGAATGCGGTCTCATTAGTGAAAGCACTATCAGAGAAATTGGGGCATCGTCGGACATTTGGCAAATTCTGATCAATGTAACACAGCTGCCAACGGAACTGTCGGCAGAAACTGCCATTTGAGAAGGCTATAAATAAGACATCACTATATACATTACAAACCCTGTTCAACACACACAACTCAATAGAACTTCAATTATCATTTCAATTTCTATAATTGTCTTTGATTATATTTCATTCCTGTAATGTCTTTCAATATTTTATATTAATGCAAGTTCTTTTCAAAGTACTGCACTTTCCATTAAAACCTTTTTGCATCTTGCTTTCAATAATTCCGATTCCCTTCTGATCATTAAAAACTCCATGTCCTTTTTACAAGGGTAAAAAACAACCTCGGAGATGGTCGTTTGAGACTTGCTTTTTAGTCGCCTGATCATTCTAGATTCGTTCAAGAATATAATTTGGATTACTTTCACTTGGATATTCCAAATTTCTTGGCGCGCCGCTGTTCTACAAAAGCAGAAGATTTTTTTGTGGCTAAGAAACGAAGAAAAGAAACAAAGACTTTAGTAATTCTTCTCCTTATTTCTACCTTGGAGAAAGAAAGTATTAAAGATTAAAAAGGTAAAAGAGAGATATTGACATAATGCTGAAATGGAGGAGCTGATCTCTGTAAGATAATAACTATAAAATAAATAAACAATAAAAAGATAAAGATTCAAGGTTTGAGGTTCTTTATTTATTTATTTATTTATTTATTTATTATTATTGTGGGATTCTTTACAATTTAAAAAACCATGCACTTTCCATGATTTTCCAAAGACTACAGAGTTCTTTGTGTTGGTAAAATATATGCTTCATGTGACATTTAAGATATAACAAACTTTATACTAATATGTCATGAGATAATTAACAATATGCTAAGAAATCATTAATTAAATATGCAACTCTATATTTAATTAAATATGCAAAATAAATTAATAAAATAATAATAATAATAAATAAAGAACCTGGATCGAAGCTAGTATTGGATACTATGTCCTTAAGACAGATTTGCCCCGCTATGGTGCTAACGGACTCAATGACGTCTATCTCCCAGGATATAACGGTCTACATCCACCAGTAGCAGCACTACAAACTCGTGGATACGGCGAACCTCCTCCGTATAATACTCTCTCTAACTCAAAAATACATCTATACTATATAAATACTGAATTTGGTGCAATCCGAGCCAAATGGTTCGGATTAATCTTAATATGGCTCGATAAAATTAGATTAGGGTCTAAGTGGTTCGGACCACTTAACCTATGGTTTGAACCCACTTGGGTTGGGTTCAAGTCTAGAGAGGGAGAAAGAAGAAAATGGAAATGAACCACTTACAAATGATCCAAAGGGGGGTATTTATAGAAACATAGATGCCTTTTCGGATTGGGTGTATCTCTTCATTATTGGACACAACCATTGTAATAGGTTGCAATGGTTCACATGGTGTCTGTTCACCAATAGACACATACATTCCAATAGGTTGCAATGGTTCACATGGTGTCTGTTCACCAATAGACACATCCATTCCAATAGGTTGCAATGTGCCTTTTCAAATGGGTGCAACCATGGGTTATGATGGTTCGAAAAAAGGTGTAACCCTTTGAAAAAAAAACTAAAAAGTGGTTTTTTAATTTAAAAGGTATAACCCTTTAGAAAAACTAAAATATGGTTTTTCAATTTAAAAGGTGTAACCTTTTAGAAAAACTAAAAAGTAATTTTTTAATTCAAAAAACCAACCACCCAAAAAACCTACCCATTTGTGAATCCCATTTAAATAAGCCCAGCCCAAAATTAGGCCCAATCCAAAATTCCAAAAAAGAATAATCTGGACTTTACAATTAGGCCAAGCCCAAGCCCAAATCCTAAACTCGGCTTATTTAAATTTCAATTTGTTTCAACATTTTTTCCATGTGGGACAAACACTTCACACATTTTGTATACCCGTTAAGGCTTATCAAAACACCACACTTTGGAGCTAATTTCTCATTCACCCGGAAACGAATTTAAGAAAGTAAATGTACCACGTTCATCTCCATGCGGGGAGAAACACGCTCGTCTAGAGATCCGCAAAAAATTCTTAACGGAATCTATTCCTAATCTCATCCAAAGTTTATGTTTTTAATGCCCCCGTTTCCAATACTTTGATCCATCGATCTCCAGGCGCCTCACTTTTGTTTGTCAGGCCTAGGATGCATGTTATGGTTCCTTCCATTATTTCTCTTGGGATTGTTTTTCATTAAGAGCTCTATTCCTTATTTCTGTTTGCTTTTGTCCACTCAGCCAGATGAAAATAATTAGAATATATTTTCTTAAAACAATCTCTAAGACTTCTCACACACCCTTTTGCATTAATTATGTTTACATCGACTCTAACAATTAGAAAGTAAATACTTTATGGTCTTAAATGACAAATTCAAACAACTGTAGTCCTACATATGAAAATAGGAAAGGTATTAATTATACTACAACAATTCAACAACAACAATCAAGTCTTTCTACTTGGAGTTGGTTATGGTATATTTCCATTATTTAAGGCGTTAGCCTCACTAAAAGGCATTAACTATAGAAGATGTAATTATAACTTCAAATTAATGAACTTGTTAGTCATTAATTAATTATAGAGAGAATTCTACATAAGCTTAACTTCAATTCCAAAGTACAGTTTCATATGTTGGTTAGCTGTCGAATAAGCTCCTAATTCGATCTTGATCAAAAGTCAATGTACATCATGCCGTCACTGCAAATCAATCTCTTTGTCCCTGAGAATCATATCCATTTGTTCCTTGCTTGTGACTTCTCACATCCCATATGTTTATACAAGCACATTGTGGGTTGTCATCCAATGAAGCGGAACTCCCTTGTTAATTGGACTTCCTGTTTTAAAGCATAAAACAAAAGTGAAGAGAGAAATGAAACACGAAGCACACAAAGTTATTACATGGTTCAGCCACTAGGGCCTACATATTAAATCATAAAATAGATCATTTTCCAACAATTTGGAAAAAAAGAATAAAACTGCTAGAGAGACGGTAATGCGAAGAACAATGCTACTGAACATACTGGTAACCCAAATAAGTCCACCTAGCACCGAACACATGGCTAATGTTACGAACAATGCTACTAAACACACCAGCAGCCCAAATGAGTCAATAAAAACTGCCAGAGACACGACAAAGGCGAGGATAATGCTACCGAACACACTGGTGGCCCAAACAAGTCGATAAACACTATCGGACATACTGGAAAGGCGAAGAACATTACTGCCGAATAAATTGGCAGCCCAAACAAGTCATAAATAGTACCGAGAAACCCTTAGCAACATTTCAGATGCTAAAGGAATACCTAAAATAGGGGTTAATTAGGCTGTGATACCATGTTATAAAACATAAAACAGAAGTGAAGAGAAAAATGAAACATGAAGAGCACAAGGACATTACGTGGTTCAGTGGCCTACATCTATAACACAAAGAGCCCAGAGGGCTACATCACTTTCTAATATATTCTCACTTAATCTTTGTATACAATGATCACCTCTATTTATAGGTGAAAGAATCAAGGTGATAAATATAAAAAATACATTAATGAAAGATTCCTAAAATTAATACTATAAATCACTCCAATCAATATTCTATCAGTGGTTAAAATCTCTCCTATGATATTCTCATATCAAATATTCTGTCAAGGAGTAATTTAAGAGTTCGTATATTAATATTTTCCAAATATAAGTGTGATGTTTCCAATTTTTGCCATTTTTCATTTTTTGAAATTTTCTGTTTTTGCAAGGGCATTCTCGTCTTTTCTTGTTTCACTTGCCGGACATCATGGGGTGTGCCGGGTGTGTCCGAGAGTTGTAAGGGACTTTTCCTTGAGCTCAGGACTCTTGGAAATGCGCCGGTTTCCATTTCGGTATTTTTTCATTTTTTGGACCGGAAACTCCCGTGTGGGACCTGTCACCGGAATTGTTGCATACGGGGATTTTGTTTGGGTCCATTTGCATTTCATTTATTTTAATTAATGTGTTTATATGGTTATTGTATAGTTTGTATGCATATATATATATATATATATATATATATATATATATATTTGTGATAGAAATTTAATGCAAAAAGGAAAAGATTTTCTTAGTGGTGGGACCCACCACCACTAACCTTTGAATTAGTGGCCAAGAGGCCACATTTGGCCTCATTTTCTTCTCTCTCCTCGGTACTCTCTCTTTCTCCCCTTTCTTTTCATTTTTCTTTCTTTTTTCTCCAAAGCTTCAAGCTTTGATTACTTCTCAACCATTAGGAGTTTGGTTGTGCCGTTTGCGGCAAAACAGAGAGCTTGTCGAGATCTACGCGTGGGTGTACGTAAACAATTTCTTATTTGGCCAACCCTAGGGATTTCAAATTTGGGGCTTGCAAATTGGGGGTTTTTCATCCTTTTGAGGTAGGGGTTTCTAATGTGCAATTTCTTGCTCCTTTGTGAGTTATTTGTGTATAATTGTTATCAAGCATGCTTAACTTATTTAATTTCTTATAAAATTACTTAAATATTTTATATGGAATGTATGATTATGTGCTAAGTGATATGTTGTGATCAAGCATGCTTGTATGGACTAAAATTTATATTATATATGCTTACTATGCTAAATTATCATTGAATGAAAGCATGTTGTATTTTTGTGAAAATTCTTGAAAGCATACTATGTGTTTTAAGCTTGAAGTAGTTGTATAATGATAAATATTGGCGTAATACATTCATGTATGAGATTATGAAGTATGAAGGATCCATGCACTTCATTGGGAAAGAAATAGGAATATGGCTTTGAAAGAAATAAAAAATGGGGTTTTGGAAAAAAGTTTTGAAAAGGTTTATGAAAAACTCGATTGCCTAGGAGTTACTTAGGGACCGTGGCGTTAGAGGGACCTAAAGGGGACTAGGGAGATTGCCCTAGCATGGTTGAGTTACCTAGGCCTCAAATGATGCCATGGAGTTGCCATGGGTCAGGGACAGTTAGCCTATCCTCCTCTCGTGCCACCATGGAGTTGCCATGGGACAGGTTTCTCTAACAGTTTTGGAAATGATAATGGAAACGGTTTTGGAAATGGGGAGCAACATTTGCACGACATTGCATCCCATTCCACGACATTTGTATTTTTTACTTGAATTATTGATGTTGCTATATGGTTATACTCTTCCCGAACGTGGCATGATCCCAATCCTTTTATGCCTATTAATTGTGTGGATTCACGGGGTCTCCAGAGGTGTGCCTTGGGGGCCTCCTACTGAGCTTATTGTCACGTTCTGATTCCTAACGACGCCATGAGCATAGAAGACACGCATGCTGGTTAGCTAAGAACATTCATTGACTGGGAATGGTTCCAGGGAAGGGGCGTGTAGGACCACAAGATGGTACCTCTTCAGAGTTCAGGCAGGTCGACTCGGTTCAGTTCGAGGTGCTTGTCGCTAGTCATGGACTTGACTATGAAGAAGGGAGTTGGCCATCCCTGCACAAACTGGTCGGGAGCTGGAGCCATTCCCCTGATAAGACCAAGGTAAGTCGAAACCAGTCAGCATGTATCCCTGGGAAGGCAGGTCGTGGTGGCTGACCAGGGTACTTGCGCGAGCTGAAGCAACGCCTTGGTGCCACACGGGCCTTGCCGCTGTACCAAATCTCTACGCCCGTGACATTATGCTCACCCTTTTATATTAACATTTTTCAAGTCTCGGAAAGGAGGTGGCGGATGACAATCCACCACAAATATGAAGGGTTAGAAGAGTGTTTTGCAATTTTTTATGTATAGCGCCATTCTTTTATAGAGCACCATGACCAAAAATGTATTTAAGTTTGTTTAGCATGGCTTTGTAATATAATTATGAGCTTCGACTCTATTTTGATGTAAATTGGATCATTTATAAAACCGTGTTGATATTTCTTATTTGAATGGGAAAACAATGTTGCATTGTATCTAATTGTTGATGTTTATATCTATAGAATGTAGAAAGTCATTTTATAGTGCATTGGGACAGGTTATAGATCATATTCAAAGTTCCCTTCCAAAGTTTCTTCATTTCCTTATTCTCAGCTGTCCAGTAGCAAGTTTAGAGCTCGAAGGGCTATTTCGGCCTACCGAAATGGGTACTTCAATCGACCGATCATTCCAATAGCTTCAAATACTGTTTGGGTCATAACTTGCTGATTGAAATGGTGTAACGACCCGCTCCACCACATGGTATGATATTGTCCGCTTTGGGCCTGAGCCCTCACGGTTTTGCTCTTGGGCTTTACCCCAAAAGGCCTCATACCAATTAGAGATGACACACTTACATATAAGCACTTCACCTTTCCTCTACCCGGGCGACGTGGGACTGTGCACCCATAGCTCGCCAGTGTGGTTGCCTGTCAGTGTCTCTCACACCTGCCCACGGCACACCCGCCCACAAGGTCATCACAATCCACCCCCCTTGGAGGCCCGACGTCCCCGTCGGCACACTTCCGGCTAGGTCAGGCTCTGATACCATTTGTAACGACCCGCTCCACCACATGGTATGATATTTTCCGCTTTGGGCCTGAGCCCGCACGGTTTTGCTCTTGAGCTTCACCCCAAAAGGCCTCATACCAATTGGAGATGACACACTTACATATAAGCATTTCACCTTTCCTCTACCCAGGCGATGTGGGACTATGCACCCGTAGCTCGCCAGTGTGGTAGCCTGACAGTGTCTCTCGCACCCGCCTACGGCACACCCGCCCACAAGGTCATCACAATCCATCAGAACTCTGTAGTTAAGCGTGTTTAACTTGGAGTAGTACCAGGATGGGTGACTCCCTGGGAAATCTCTGGTCTGGGTGAGCCAAAAGCGGACAATATTGTGTCTGGCCAGGGTGAGGGTCATCTCTAAATGGTATCAGAGCCTGGCCAACCGGAAGTGTGCCGACGGGGACGTCGGGCCTCCAAGGGGGGTGGATTGTGATGACCTTGTGGGCGGGTGTGCCGTGGGCGGGTGCGAGAGACACTGTCAGGCTACCACACTGGCGAGCTACGGGTGCACAGTCCCACATCGCCTGGGTAGAGGAAAGGTGAAGTGCTTATATGTAAGTGTGTCATCTCCAATTGGTATGAGGCCTTTTGGGGTGAAGCTCAAGAGCAAAACCGTGCGGGCTCAGGCCCAAAGCGGACAATATCATACCATGTGGTGGAGCGGGTCGTTACAAATGGCCATTTCGATCGACTGGTACATGGGTCACTTCAGGGGCCATTTCGACAGATCGAAGCTCCATTTCGGTTGACTGAAATAGTACTGCATTGTGCACTTTATTTCCTTCTTTGGTATAAGTAATCCTGAGTCTTGGAAAGTTATTTAGAGCCTTCTAAAGCATAATTAGGATGCAAGGACGATGTATGGACACTAGTTATGATATAGATTGACTTAGGTGACCTCGGGTTTGGGTAAGAACCCGGTTAACAGTTTGGACCCACGGGTTCGAGTCGTTATAATAACATCATCTAACACTTCCTTCCATTGGAAATCAAACACCAGCCACCTTATATCCAAACTTGCTTTCTATAGATCTATTTACCACATATCGTGAGCGAAACTCCAGAACTTTTCCAAGAACCAAATCCACTCAGCCTCAAACAGGAATGGAGCTAGGAATTTTAAGTTTGGGTGTTGATGGGGGGGGGGGGGGGGGGTTGTGGTGTTGAAGCTTTGTAATTAAAATTTTGAAATATTTAAGAACCAATTATGGTATAATTTGGGAGAATATAATTGGAGGGTTGAGGTTGAAGCTTTGTAATTAAAATTTAAAATATTTAGGAATTAATAGTGGTCTAATTTGGTAAAATATAATTAAAATTATGTGATACCCCTCAGATCCGAGACACGGGTTGATCAGGCCCAGGCCCAAATTCAAGGGAAATATCAAACAATTAATATGTAATGTGAACACAGAATACAAAATTTACAGAATAAAAAAAATAAATAAAAATAGTTGAATTGAATTCTAATGAAAAATCCCCAAAATATAATTATTAAAATCCAAACTCTAAAACCTCCAATCAATTAACAACTCGGGAATCCATTTAGTGGACCCTTAATAAAAATCCTAACTGTAAATGAAATAACAGAAATAAGATCCAAAGCTAATAAGTAAGCAATCCTACATAGTCGGTGGAATTGAAGTCTGTATCTGCTCTGCACGACCAAGCTCTAACCCTGGAACTAACGAGCACCTGAAAAATATAAGAGTGGGTCAGGCCCACATGCAAGTCCTGATCTACTACAATCCAAACAGGAATTCGATACGCAGATACATCCTAGATAGACTCAACAATATCTAGAGGAGTCCATATATGTATATATTACACACTATAGGACGCTCACAAGTCTAATAGGTCTGTCTCAGCCTGAGTAGAGATACCATGCAAATCGCACATTACGTGGTCATGTGTACCTAGACCTACCAGGGAACAACAACTACTGTCCAGCTATCCATCCTAGGCGATATACGCGCCCTAACCATGGTCCTGAGACTCAAGCTCATACCATGGCACCATATAATAAATATATAAAGTCCATACTCCTAATACAAAATATCATCCATCTGTATAGTGGTCTGATACATGTATAACAACTCCATCCTGAAACCACAGTAAGTCATTCAATTATTTGATTGACATGACATAAGTAGGTGATGGTCTTAACACATATGATTAATCCATACCTTAATCCAAGTTAGGTAGAACTTAGTGTTTTGAACCAGCCTATACCTAGTATGTCACCGTCCCATACCGGTACATACCATCCTCCGGTTAACATAGTTGACAATATAGTATTAAATAGTCATCAACCATAATATGCACAAGATAAATTAATCCATATACATAAATATTCGGCATTCAATACAGGGCCTAAAATCATGTCCAATGTTGTAAACTGCTATAACATATGCAACCATTTACATCCTCCAGCAAGATCCATGAATTGATACAATTTAGTACAATTGAAGTACCAATTAAATCCATACTAAGTATAGTTGATTTTAATTAATTCACCATACCTATAACAATAGAAAAAATATATGATTAGATTATATATAAAAACCGTGCTAAGTTCCAGTAAGTAAAACCAATAAGATAGTGTGCAAGCTACCAGTTTTCTCCTAGGTTTTTCTTGTACTATTCTTCAAACCAATTATGATTTTATATTTTTCCATCATAATACCAATCTTATACAATCCCATATATCACTTAAAACAATTTAAACAAAGTGCAAACACCTTGTGTAGCCCAAACAAGCCCCTAAAATCAATTCTGTAACGTATAAGGATAGAGTAGGCTCTTTAAAAACTTAGAGCCTGCTCAAAACCACTTAGAGCTTGCTCTAAATCACTTAGAGCTGGCTCCAACTCTTTGGGAGCCGGCTCTAAGGGTTTGGGGAGCCTGCTCTCCCTCCCTTAGCAGTCGTTGTCCGTTTTCCCTTTGTCTTCTTCGACTCCGGTGAGTTTCCAGCCCTCTGTACTATATTCTAAATCTTATTCTAGGTTCAATCTTAGTCCTAAATAAATTTTAAACCACTGATATCCAATTAAAACATGTATGGAACACAAGTTTTAAAGCAACGATTCCAGAAATTTAGTTAGTAGTTTAACGCAACTTAAAACAGATTTATGCCATGAATTTTAAATACTGTTTTTGATACCTATTCTAGGATTTAATCTTAGACCCAGATCAATTACAAGGCATCCATTCACATTACTAACCTCTATTAAACAAAACTTAAACGTGAATAACAAGAGAAACAAATAACAGAATCATAGATTCATGCAAACCAGTTAATTCCACGAGATCAAATAAAATTCATATATGCATAAAAGACTTGTTATCATGCTTGTTTAAATCCGTTTTAGTCTTTATTTAATCCCTGGAGTCTAACTAGGCATGCACAGAACACGAATTAATGAGAAAGAGAAGAACGGAGACTTGCCTTTGAGTTTCAGATTATAAACTTAACACCACTGTTCTCTGAATTGTCTGTTAAACTCCCCACTGCTGTTCCACAAAACCACGTTCCTTCCTCCTTGATCCCACCTAGCCCTCCTCTCCTATCTCTCTCTGTTTTCCCTCTGTATCTCACGGTCTCTGCTTTTACAGAATTTACTTTTATTTTTCTAAAACCCTAAACCGTGTATTGCTTTATATTTATAGGTGTATATTAACACTAACCTTAATCCATGTACAATTAGAGGCTAAGCCCTAATTCCAATCCTAACTAGCCCATGAATCTTCCAAGTTGTAACATACGGCGGCTATCTTTACGTGAATTTTAATCCACCATCAGAATTATAGTAATTAACTACCAAGTTTAAAACAGAGAAAAAAAAAACAATTAATACCATTAGTAATTTAAATAAACCAATTAATTCAAATAAATTACCATAATAAAACCATTAAACAATTAATGCAAGAGAATACAATTAACCACTGAAACAAGAAGTTTAATTAACCACTTTAAGCAAGAAGTCCAATCAAGTAAACAAAATAAAACAATTAACAAATAATTAAATAAAACAAATAAGCGAACAATGAAATAAAACAATTAAGCAGATAATCAAATAATAAAAATTAAATTCCCGGAATATCCTTTTTAAAATCAGGGGTATTACATTCTTCCCCCTAACAAAAGGAATTCCGTCATTGGAATTCACTCTTACCGTCTTCCAATATTTCAGGAAACTGCGAGCGAATGACATCCTCCCGTTCCCAAGTGGACTCAGCCTCATTGTGATGACTCCACTAAACACGTACCAAAGGAATAACCTTATTACGAAGGATTTGATCCCGACATTCGACAATCTGACACGGTGGCTCCAAATAAGTTGCATCCGGCTGCAACTCAATCTCCCCAACATCAATATGCTGATACCGATCATCATCTCGCAGAAATTTTCGTAACATGGAAACGTGGAATACGTTATGTACGCGATCCAAATTATCCGGAAGGGCCAACCAATAAGTGATAGCTTTAACTCGATCCGTAATCATGAATGGACCGACAAACCGCGATGACAACTTTCCTTTCCTCCCAAAGCGCATGACTCCTTTCATAGGAGACACTTTGAGTAGAACCTGATCCCCAACCTGAAACTCCAAAGCACGAGTGCGATGATCAGCATAGCTCTTCTGCCTACTCTGGGCAGTATGCATACGATCCCTAATAAGAGCTATCTTCTCCGAAGTACCCTTGATGAACTCAGGACCCAAGAATCTGCTCTCGCCAACCTCCATCCAACAAACAAGCGATCGACATGGTCGGTCATATAACACCTCAAATGGTGGCATCCCAATAGTCTTCTAAAAACTATTGTTATAAGCGAACTCCACAAGTGGCAAGTAATCCTCCCAATGGCACTTAAAATCAAGAACACACGACCGGAGCATAGCCTCCATAATCTGATTCACCCGCTCAGTCTGTCCATTAGTCTAAGGATGATAAGCAGTACTAAGATGCAACTCTGTACCTAAAGCCTGTTGAAAACTCTTCCAGAATCCTGACACAAAGCTTGAATCCCTGTCTGATATAATAGACAATAGAATGCCATGTAACTTCACAATCTCGGTAATGTAAAGTCGTGCCAACTGCTCCGAAGTGAAGTCAGTATGAATAGGCAAGAAGTGAGCTGATTTCGTCAGTCTGTCCACGATAACCCAAATGGAATTGTGATCCTTGAAGGAATTTGGCAACCCTTCCACAAAATTAATAGAAATACTCTCCTATTTCCACTCCGGTATCGGTAGTGGCTGTAGAGCTCCTGGCGGCCTCTGATGATCAATCTTGACCATCTGACAAGTACTATACCAAGAAACAAAAAGAGCAATATCCCTCTTCATACCTGCTCACCAAAACTGCCGCTTCATATCCTGATACATCTTGTCGCCTCCTGGATGAACAGAAAACTCAGAATGGTGAGTCTTAGTCATCACATCCTTCCTCAAATCATTAGCAGAAGGTACCACTAACCGTCCCTTGTACCTCAAACCTCCATCAGCCCCAACATAATAGAATGGAACCTCTCTAGAAGTTATCTCTGCAACTTTGTCAATACACTGCTGATCCGTTAGTTGTGCCTTCAAAACCTTATGAAAGATAGAAGGTGTAACTAGCATGCAAGCCATAAAAGCATCCGACAATTCATCAACCTTCTTCAATGCATTCCACCTAGTAATGAATAGAGCAGAAAGACTGTCAACAGGTCGGCGACTGAGTGCATTCGCCACCACATTTGCTTTCCCTAGATGGTACTGTATAGAAAAGTGATAGTCTTTCACAAACTCTAACCACCTGCGCTGTCTCATATTCAACTCCCATTAAGTGAACAAGTACTGCAGACTCTTGTGATCGATGAATAATCTGAAGGACTCACCCAACAGATAATGCCTCTAAATCCGTAAGGTAAAAACCACAGCTGCCAACTCCAAATCATGCGTTGGATAATTAAGCTCGTGTGGCTTAAGCTTCTGAGATCCATATGAAATCGGTCGCTCTTCCTACATCAAAACACATCCAAGACCCTGTAAAGAAGCATCTGTGTAGACAAGATACTCTATTCCACTCTGTGGGGTAGACAAAACTGGTGCAGAAGTCAACTTAGTCTTCAGCTCATCAAAAGCTTTCTGACAATGTTCATTCTACATGAACCGTACACCTTTCTTAGTCAAATGAGTGAATGGTCCCGCTATCTTTGGGAACCCTTGGATGAACCTCTTGTAATATCCTGCCAAACTGAGAAAACTCTGAATCTCAGTAGGTGATGTAGGCTGTCCCCACTCAACCACCACTGAAACCTTGGCTGGATCCACCGTTATTCCCCTTTCTGATACCACGTGACCCGGAAATTTCACTTCTCGCTACCAAAATTCACATTTCTTAAACTTGGCATACAACTGGTGCTCATGAAGCGTCTATAAGACTATCCAAAGATGTCTAGCATGATCGTCCTCTAACTTCGAGTAAATCAAAATGTCATTTATGAAGACAATGACAAATTAATCCAAGTAAGCCCTGAAGACTCTGTTCATTAAATCCATGAAAACCGCTGGTGCATTAGTCAACCCGAACGGCATCACACGAAACTCATATGATCCATATCTAGTGAGAAATGCTGTCCTCGGAACATCCTGCTCCCGAACCCGAAGTTGATGATATCCAGACCGCAGATCAATCTTAGAGAAATAAGTAGCTCCCTTCAACTGATCAAACAAGTCATTAATCCTGGGCAAAGGATACTTGTTACGAATAGTAACCTTGTTCAACTCCCTGTAATCTATGTACAGGCGAAGCGAACCATCATTCTTCTTCACAAATAATAGTGGCGCTCCCCATGGTGAAGTACTCCTGCGAATGAAATCCTAACTGAGTAGCTGCTGAATCTGATCCCTCAGCTCACGCATCTCCATTGGTGCCATCCTATACGGTGCCCTAGTAATAGGCGTAGTGCCTGGAGCTAAGTTTATCATAAAGTAGATCTCGCGACTAAGCGGCAACCCTGGAATCTCCTGAAATGCATCTGAGAAATCCTGTACAATTGGTATGTTATCCAATGATACAGTAGTCCCCTCCTCCATGTCCTCCTCCATATAGAACAAATAGGTGCTAGTGACCCTACTAGAACGCGGCATAGCAACTACATACATGTTTTGACCAGGTATGGTAAACACAATAGACCTATCAAAACAATTAACTTGGGCATGGTAGTGAGATAACCAATCCATCCCAAGTATCACATCATAAGTGTACATGTCCGGGACCAATAGGTTGGCTAGAAATCTGAGTCTGCCAATGTCTAGTGTCACAGGCCCATCACTCTTATGAAGAATGGCTATATCGCCTAACGGTGTAGAAATACCCTGTGGTCTACTGCATACCTGAGTCGTTATCCCAGAGAAAGCAACAAAAATCCTAGCTACAAATAAGTGTGTAGCACCCGTATTAAACAAAACACTTCCAAGTAAACCATGAATTAGAAACGTACCCTCAATAGCCTGAGGTGCCTGCATATCCTGTGGCATGGGATTGTACACCCTGCCATAATGTAATTGCTGCGGTACCTGTCCCTGAGGCTGCGGCGGTGCCGGTAAAGCCGGATACGTCTGTCCCTGAATCCGTGGAACCTGTAGAGCTGGTAAAGGCACTGGCGCCCTCTGCCCCTGCTACACATATTGTCCCTATCCTTGTCTCTATCCCTGTCTAGCTGTAGGACACTGTCTGGAAGTGTGACCATACTTTCCACAAGTGTAGCAACTACCATGGAAAGTACCAAATGGCCTCCTCTGTCGGTTAGTCTGTGGCTGACCCTGTCCTACCTGTGGTCCCTCATTCTGCTGTCACTGAACAGGTGTCACATATCTGGGAGCATTTGAACCACCCTTGTGCTTCTTCCAAGGCTATTGCCCCTGGAATTTGCCCTTGTCATTCTGTCGGTGTCCGTTCCCATTCCTTTTCTCAGCTGACTGATTTGCAGAGTCTCTATCACCCCGCTTCTCACCCTTAGCCTGTCTAAAATCCACGGTCAACTGATACTGCTGTAGAGCGGTGTCTACCACCTGAGCATAGGTAGTATAGGCTGGACTACCTATAATAGCTCTCTTGATAGACCATATCAGTCCCTTGACGAAATTGTTGCACTTCTTCTCCTCTGTATCCACCTCATCTAGTGCAAAGAGAGACAAGCGTGTGAACTGCTGCTCATACTTTGCCACTGTCATGTTCCCCTGCTGCAGATTTAGAAACTCAGTCTTCGTAGCTGCCCTAACTGCATAAGGGAAGCACTTCTCTTCAAAGCGTGCACTGAACTCATCATAAGTCAATGCCATCCTCTCCTCTATGGTGGTAACTGACTCCCACCACTACAGTGCATCCCCAACTAGCTTGAAAGTAGCAAGCATCTTTTTTGAACCTCCATGCACTGAACCAAGCGAAGATGTCGCTCGATATCCTGTTTCCACTGGTGAGCTGTTCTCGCATCGGTAGAACCTGTGAACTCAGGTGGGCTCCCCTTTGTGAAAGAATTATTAGCCTTCTCCCACGTAGCAGTCTGAACAACCGGTGCTGGTAACGGTGCTGGTAACGGTGCCGGCTATACCTGAGGCTGATTTCGAAGTGCAGCGGTTACCCCTGTTTCTATATCTCAAGCAATAAAGTCATTGATGTGAGGAGGATACTCTGGATATCCTCCCTGATCCCTAGTTTGCTGAACTTCCTTCTGCTCCTCATAGTACTGATCCTCATCCTCCTGACGCTGCCTACAAGCCGTTTCCCTTCGTCGCTGATTGTTTCCTCTAGTTTTTGCGTTAACCATTCTATCAACACAGAAAGACAGACATCAGCACGATTTAACCGAACCATAAAGGAATACAATAAATCCTAAACTTAAGCTCTAATCAAGAGAAAACGCTACGCGGAAGTCTTAATACAAAACATCCTAGAGACACTTGAACCTGGAGTGCTCTGATACCAACTATGATACCCCTCGGATCCAAGACACGGGTTGATCAGGCCCAAGCCCAAACTCGAGGGAAATATCAAACAATTAATATGTAATGTGAACACAGAATACAAAATTTACAGAATAAAAAAATAAATAAAAATAGCTGAATTGAATTCTAATGAAAAATCCCCAAAATATAATTATTAAAATCTAAACTCCAAAACCTCCAATCAATTAACAACTCGGGAATCCATCTAGTGGACCCCTAATAAAAATCCCAACTGTAAATGAAATAACAGAAATAAGATCCAAAGCTAATAAGTAAGCAATCCTACATAGTCGGTGGAATTGAAGTCTGTATCTGCTCTGCACGACCAAGCTCTAACCCTGGAACTAACGAGCACCTGAAAAATATAAGAGTGGGTCAGGCCCACATGCAAGTCCTGATCTACTACAATCCAAACAGGAATCCGATACGCGGATACATCCTAGATAGACTCAACAATATCTAGAAGAGTTCATGCAAACCAGTTTAACTAGGCATGTACAGAACACGAATTAACGGGAAAGAGAAGAACAGAGACTTGCCTTTGAGTTTCATATTACAAACTCAACACCACTATTCTCTAAATTGTCTGTTAAACTCCCCACTGTTGTTCCACAAAACCATGTTCCTTCCTTCTTGATCCCACCTAGCCTTCCTCTCCTATCTCTCTCTGTTTTCCCTCTGTATCTCACGGTTTCTGCTTTTATAGAATTTAGGTTTATTTTTCTAAAACCCTAAACCGTGTATTGCTTTATATTTATAGGTGTATATTAACACTAACCCTAATCCATGTACAATTAGAGGCTAAGCCCTAATTCCAATCCTAACTAGCAAATGAAACTTTCAAGTTGTAACATATGGCGGCTATCTTTACGTGAATTTTCATCCACCATCAGAATTACAGTAATTAACTATCAAGTTCAAAACAGAGAAAAAAAAAAACAATTAATACCATTGCTAATTTAATTAAACCAATTAATTCAAATAAATCATCATAATAAAACCATTAAACAATTAATGCAAGAGAATACAATTAACCACTTAAACAAGAAGTCCAATTAACCACTTTAAATAAGAAGTCCAATTAAGTAAACAAAATAAAACAATTAACAAATAATTAAATAAAACAAATAAGTGAACAATGAAATAAAACAATTAAGCAGATAATCAAATAATAATAAATTAAATTCCCGGAATATCCTTTTTAAAATCAGGGGTATTACAAATTATGCTGAATGAAACCTAATAGAAAATTGATAACTTTGACTATCTTTGATGCAACAGAAATTCAATTAGACTAACAAGTTTGTTTTCGACTAACCAAGAGTGTTTTTTGGGTGGAAATAACACATTAAGAAACACCAATAATGTACTTTAGGTTATGGGCCATGTTAGTTTTCGGTTGAAAACCTTTATTTAGGTCACCAATATTGCATTTTATTACGTTATAGGAGGCCTGTTGATTATTTTGGAATTTTTGTTCAAGGCCTAACTGAAGCCGGATTGATCTCAAACTTTAGATTTAGTAATTTTTATTTATTAGGTTTCTTATTCTATTTTTTTTTTTTTTTGGAATTTTTGAAGAAACTTTATTTTTAGGCTATTTTTTAGTATTATTTTCCTTTTGCTATTAGGTTTATTTATGTTTTTAGTTTTCTTCTAGTGTTAGGTTTTATTTTATTATAAATATGTGTATTGCAAAGTGCAGGATAAAAACTTTTATTCTTTCAATTATCAATACAAATATCAAATTTTTCTGAATTTGTCTTTCGTTTTGTGGATTTAAGACAACCTACTTTGTGGGTTCAAAGTAACCCATTCCTTGTGAACAAATTTATCGCTTTTGCTTATGTCAGTTGGTATCACAGCCTTGTCTTTTCCTGGACTGATGGCAGGTGATCATTTTTGTGGCAACCTCTCTGGCATGGTAGATCGATAGAGAGTGGCTCTTTTTAGGGCCGAATTCTAGGACTTTCAAATAGACAAATCAATAGTTTCAATAGACAACCCAGTAGGTGTTGCAAAATATTCAAGCATCAATATTTGCTAGGCTCGCATTGGGTCCGAATCAGAGTCATGATAACAACAGGTTTCGCAACGACGACGTAGATCGTGTTCGTCCTGTTTGTAATCGTAACCCTTTCCCTCAGCATAGTTAGTTAGCTTATGAGGAAAATGTGTTTAAGGGTCATACAGAAACACGAAGATATTCTAATCACAGGGATTATGATTCTAGGAATTTTCCAGATTCTAATTTATGAATCTTCCTCCTAGTTTTGATATTCGCTTTCATATTGAAGATTTTCTAGATTGGCTAAAAGATTTTGAGAGTTTCTTTGATTACATTGGATTCCAGAGGATAGTAAGAAGTCAAATTGGTCACACACAAATTGAAGGGAAAAACTTCTCTTTGGTGGGATCAATTGCGAGTTACTCATGCATGCACAACAGAGGAAGGCATGGTACGAACTTACATGGTTAAAGATGAAATATCTTTTGAAAGCCAAGTATCTTCCACCTTACTTTGAGGAGATTTAATTTCAGCCATACCAGGATTATCAGTTAAGATGTACGAAGGTTTAACCTTATACCAATTTATCGTTATCTTTGAAGCCTTGACTTCCTCCTACAAGTGTAAAGTTTACACGCGAAAAAAAAAAAAAAAAAAAAAAAAAAAAAAAAAAAAAAAATTATGTGTCCGAGAATTAGAATCGAGAAAAAATTGCCTAGAAGAGGAGAAGAATGAAATAAAAAACAAAGAGGAAGATCAAAATTTTGTTCAAACAACAAGTGATGTTATGAAGATAGATCAAAATAAAATTTGTGTTGCTCTACTTCATGTAGTTGAAGTAGAAGCAATTAAGGAATTTGAGATAACAAAAGAAGAATATGGTCACAATATGTTCAACATTGAAAGCAAGAACTATGAATTAATTGATAATGGGGTCAAAGAAAGTTTTAAATTGCATGTCTAAGATAGTTTGGATGAATTTAGGCTTCAAATTGGTTATCGTTACATTAACAATATGATTTTGTCATAGACAATACTTCATGTTATTTGTAGCCAAACTCAAGCATGAGTTTTTTTGAAGTGGAGGGGACTGATGCAGGACAAAAATTCAGTCAGACCAACAAGTCCATTTTTGACAAACCAATAGTGTTTTTTTGGGTGGAAACAACACATTGAGAAATCGTATTTTATTACGTTATAGGTGGCCTATTGATTATTTTGGGATTTTTGTTCAAGGCATAAACGAAGTCGGATTGATATCAAATTTTATATTTAGTAATTTTTATAGATTAAGTTTCTTATTCCATTTTTTCAGAATTCTGATAGAACCTTTATTTTTAGGCTTATTTTTAGTATTATTTTCCTTTGGCTATTAGGTTTCCTTATTTTTTAGTTTCTTTCTAGTGTTAGGTTTTATTTTATTATTAATATGTGTATTGCAAAGTGCAAAAAAAAAAAAAAAAAAAAAAAAAAAAAAAAAAAAAAAAAAAAAAAAACCCCTTTATTCATTCAATTATAAATACAAATATTAGATATTTCTGAATTTATCTTTCATTTTATGGATTTAAGACACCTTACTTTGTGGATTCAAAGTACGCAACTCATTCCTTGTGAACAAATTAATCGCTTCCGCTTACGTCAATATTAGTGTAAACTACACTTTAGTTTTTCCTACTTTCGGGTTCTACAATGACTCCTCAATGGAGATGAGCACATAATTTTAGATATTTTTCCGTGTTAACACCATCTAATAAAATGGTTTACAAGGAAGGTTCATGTGTCTTCATTAAACATCATATAGTTGATATTTTAAATGTGTGTGTGTGTGTGTGTCTATATATATATATATATGCAAATGTAAATGTTGTAATGATAATAAGTATTACCGAAGTAATGAACTTATACTTTTGTTTTCGGAGATTTGCTAAAAAAGTGTAATTAAAATTCTACAAAATTTAAAAAAATATAATTTGTACTTATTTCCAAACTCACTATAATTAAGCCCAATAAATAAGTTTTTTGAAAAACAATTGGGGAGGTCAATTGAAAATTTTCATTACTTTTGGGACCTCAACTAGGGTTATTTACAAAATGACAATTTGTAAGAAGTATAAAAATAATTTTTTTTTTTTTTTTTTTTTTTTTTTTTTTTTTATTTTTTTATATTATTGGGGTGAGTGGGGTTTATTTACAAAATAGCAAGCCCTAGCCCCCCTCTGCCTCTGCCTCTGCCTCTGCCCTTGGTCTTAGGTCCTTCAGCACATCTTGACTAATGTTGATTAAGCCAAACTTCCCACGGCCACCCGACAGTACAAATTGAAGCCAATGTCAACTTGGCTTTTTTTTATTACTTCATAACCACCGGATTGGTCCAGCCACACGACAGTACAAATTGAAGCCAATGTTAGCTTGGTTTCTTTTGATTACTTCAGAACCACTAGATTGGTGCACCATTAAACCAACAGCTATTTTGATTTCCAATGCCTAATTACATTAGCTATCATGGACTTTGGGGTGTTCAAACTGTAAGATTATTAGGATTTTCATTTTATTTTGGGACTGTTGAAGTTGTCCATAGGATTTTATACTTGTAAATACTTTTCTTCTATACAAATTGCTTGAATTTCCCAAAAATTTAAAATCTACATATAGTTTAATTTGTTTATTTTTTTAATGAAGTTTATTTATCACAAAAAAAAAAAAAAAATTCCTCAAAATGCGAAAATGCAGAGATCCTATAAAACTTGAAAGCACTTTATTAGACAAAAAGGGAGAGGCTTAGAGTACCTTTGGGGTTTGGGAGATAACATCATGATGTGATAACATGTAGGTAAAAGTGCAAGAAACTCACCGGATGTTTCACCACATGAGCATGGGTAAGTAACTGTAGTTTCAAAAGTGACCAACTTAGCCTCCTTTGACTTCCGAACACTTTTTGTCCATATTGTGATGCATGTTGTGAGATATATTTAATAATTGGTTAATTTCATTGTCAAAACAAGTCCTATCGAGTTGTAATTTTTCAGTTCTAAAATTCAAAGATTGAAGATCGAATGCGGATTTGAAGAAGTTCATGGGTTGCTACACTCCAAGATGATGAGAACAATTCTTTAGGAAAGTATGTGAGCGAGTGAGAAAACTTTCAGAGTTTTAGAAGGTTGAAGGAAATAGAGAATACCTTTTTGTCCATTAGGAGCCGGTAGGAGAATCCTTGAACCGGTAGCAAATCTTGGTCCACAATAAGTTTGGTCACTGCCAACCTTGAACCGGTACCACATTTAAGAATCGATAGCCAAAGTGCGTCAGAAAAGGTTTCTAACCTTTTTGAACTGGTACCAAGTTTGGGAACCGGTACCAAGAGTCCTGACAGCATTAGAACTTTTAGTTTCCTGTTCTAATTGTTTTCTTTTTTATCCCAACTTCTTTCCAAGTCCTATGCACGAATTTTTTTATATTTTCAGAGGGATTAGGACATTCTAAACTTTATATAAACCTCATTAGTCATCTAGGTTTATTCATGGCTTTAGGGAACATCAATTATATATTTTGAGAAAGCCTTTTAGAGAGAGAAAATTTAGAAAATCAAATCTGATTATTCTGAATTTATTTATGAGAGCATACATATATATTCATGAGTGATTTAGTGGTGTTGTTATCTATCTTATCAGAATTGGAGCTATATTGAAGATTCAGAGATTTTGTATGAAGAGTAGGATTTAATTCTTCTACATTGAGTTCAGATTTTGAAGAACAGAAGTAAAAACAATCACACTTTGAAAGGGTTGGAGCATTCGAGGAGTGTTGTCTGATCTACCTACTACTCTTCTACAAATATCAAGCATAAGCCTGAGGTCAAGTTGTTGTTGGACAGGAAGTCACAAAGCTAGAGGATTGCCAGTAATTGGTGTTTGGTAGAATGATAGGGTGTGAGCTAGAGTCAAAATTTGGTGTACTTTGTTTCAAACATAGTGGATCAGTTTACTTTGGACCAAATAGTCTATGAGGTTTTTCTAATGCAACCAGTTGGCGTATTTTATCAACTAGGGTTTCCTCGCTAAAAATCCTGGTGCAATCTTTCTAAACTTAACTTGCTTTACTATTAAGTATTTATATTTATGATTGTGAATGTTTAATTGATCATACAGTTTAATCAATCATAAATTGAGTAAGTTGACCTAATAATTAGATCTGGGTCATTAAAGGAGTTAATCACAATTGAAATCAACTAATAGTTTTCGCACCCCCGCGTAACTCTATTTTTCATAATTTGGTATCAGAGTGGGTTACTCGATGTACAGAGTAGATCATATTTGTTGATTTATTATTAATATTTGCATCATGTCTAAAAATTCATCTGTTGATGTGTTATCTTTGCCTCCTGTTTTTTATTCTATCACAAGCATGCACATTGAGTGGTCAAAGTTTAAAATGGATTTTAAAAATTTGTTAGACAAATTGAATCTTACGGAACTTGATAGAGATATTTATAAGTTAGAAATTTCTATCTCTAATAAGAATTTGGAAGAAATTCGCCATAAAAATTTGAATCTTCTTCATAAAATTGATTTTCTATAAAAGGAACTTAAGATGTAAATTTGTTTAATAAATCACTGGAACTTAAAATTGATAATTTGAGTAGTGATTTTGTTAAA
This sequence comes from Cornus florida, assembly GCF_030987335.1. Classification (NCBI taxonomy): domain Eukaryota; kingdom Viridiplantae; phylum Streptophyta; class Magnoliopsida; order Cornales; family Cornaceae; genus Cornus; species Cornus florida. The sequence continues at coordinate 6,087,742 of NW_026775577.1, read as the reverse complement.
TTAAAATAGTCTTTTCAGAAAGTTGATATTGACACTTGCAAAGATAATAAGTTAAAAGAAGTGGTTGAAGATAATAGTCATAACAAAGAATTGGCTTTAACTTCAAAGGATTTGTATTTTTAAAAATTAAAAGATGTTTTTGTGAAAGTTGAAACCAAGCCTTGTGTCTAATTCTCCTAAACTTATTTCAGCATGTCATTTTTGTGGTGAAAAAAGGGCATATCAAATATAAGTGTCAGAAAAGAAAAATTAAATTAGGGAAGAAATTGAAAAATTTAGAGAGTTCAAATTTGAGGAAAAAGACAATTAAGACTGTTGAGCCTTGTGACACTTTGCCTCGAACAATAGGGAAATCATTGCATAATGAATCTAAAATTGTTTAGGTAAAGAAAGAGAATTTTAAATGTCTTGCCATGCACACAGCACTTAGAGCACTTGGTCCATGTGGTTGGTACTTTGATAGTGGTTGCTCTAGGCATATGACAAGGGATAGAACATTGTTTACCATTTTTAACGAATGCTCAGTTGGTACTATTACTTTTGGCGATGTTAATGCTTCTACTGTAAGTGGTAAAGGTAAGATTAAATTTTCACAAATTGGGGAGTTAAAAAATATTCTATATGTTAAAGGTTTAGCTGATAATCTATTGAGTATTAGTCAAATCTGTGATGGGAAGTTTCAAGTCAATTTTACTCAACAATGGTGTTTTGTAACTAAATGAAAAAGGTGAATGCATCTTGAAAGGAACTAGAACTTCTGATAATTGCTATGTTATGTTTTCAAATCCTTCACTTATGTGTTTTCTGCAATTACTAATGAGGCAGTTTTATGGCATAAAAGACTTGGACATGTGAATTTTAATAATTTAGTGAATTTGTCTAATAATGATCTTGTTCGAAGTTTGCTTAAATTGAAGATGCCTAACAATGAAATATGCGGTCCATGTCAATTAGGAAAATAACTAGAATGTCACATAACAGACTTATTCATAAAGTCACTTCTTGACCTTTAGAATTGATTCATATGAATTTGATGGGTCGTATAACACCTGATAGCATTGGAGGAAAAAGATATATGCTTGATATGATTGATGATTTTTCTAGATTTACTTTTGTTGCATATTTAAGAGAAAAATCTGATACTTTTGTGAATTTCAGGTCTATTTGCTAACTTATTCAAAATGAGAAGGGATATCAAATTAATTAGATTAGGAGTGACAATAGAAGTGAATTCGAACCTAAAGAGTTTATTGAATATTGTGATAAGAATGACATTAAGCATGAATTTTCAACACCTAAAACACCACAATAGAATGGTGTAGTGGAAAGGAAAAATAGGACAATTGCAGGTATGGCACATACTTTGCTTAATGAGAATAAAATTGCAAGTCACTTTTGGGCTGAATCAGTACGTACTACTTGTCATATCCTAAATAGAGTTTATTTTAGGCCTGGAACTAAAAAAACTTTATATGAATTGTGATATGTTAGAAAGCTCACAGTTAAATACTTTAGAGTATTTGGAAGTAAATGTTATATCCTTAGAGATAGGGAACACTTGGGAAAATTTGACTCTAAAAGTGATGAAGGTGTGTTTTTGGGTTATTCACAAACAAGTCGGGCTTATAGGGTTTTTAATCTTAGAACCAAAGTGGTTATGGAGTCTATAAATGTGGTTTTTGATGATACAAAATCTAAGATAACCCCTTCTCAACTTGATTAAGAAGAAACTAATTTTGAAATTACAGGAGAAATGAAAGAACCTATAATTCATTACGAAGAAAGAGTTAAGAATTTAGGTGGAGAAGGTGAAGAGGTTGAAGAAGATGAGGATGAGGAATTAGAGATCACCCGTGATGAACTTATAGGAATTCTTGTACCATCTTTATATATTCCCACATCTAGCAGTTTTAGAGTTCAATCAAGTCATCCAGTTGACAATGTGATAAATCCATGGGATCAGCATGGTACTAGGAGTATAGTCTGTGATAATTTTAGACACTCATACATTATAGATGACTAGGGGTGCAACTTAGGTTGGGAAACCCAAACCCAACCCGAGCCCAGCCCAATTTTTTGCAGGCTTGGGCAATTATTTTTACAATTACTGTTGGGCTTGGGTTGAAAAATCTCAACCCGAATTTAATTAGAGTTGAGCTTGGGTTGAAGTGCAAGCAACCCAAGTCAACTTGAACCCGAATTATAATATTATTTTCATATATATTTTTACTTTAAAATACATTATATATAATATTTAAACTATGATTACCTTTTTTTTTTTCTTTTCAACTTCCTTGTTAAATCTTAACTTATTGTATATTAACATTTAGTAAACTTCATTTTCTAAGAATTTGTTTGTAATTTATTAAAAATCTACAAAAATCATTGAAATTTTTCTTATTTAAGAGTAATTTAATCTAAAACTAATTAAAGATCATATTAAAATTTCGATGTGAAGATTAGCCATATGAATAACCTGAATTAACCCGAAGTTTTAACATGAAATCTAAGCCCGAGTTGTAAGCCCGAATTTAAAAGTAGAAGGATAGGTTGGGCTAGAGTTGAGTAGTTAGGGTTGAGGATAGGGTTAAGATTTGGCTTGGGTTTAGCATTTTATATAGTGGGTTGGGCTTAAGTTAAACCTCAAACCCGCCCAACCCACCCGAATTGCAGCTCTATAGATGACATAGGACACTCAGGTCACATGGCTTAGTTTGAACCTAAGAATATTAATGAAGCTCTTCAAAGTTCTGATTGGCTTATGGCTATGCAAGAAGAGTTGCTTTAATTTGTGAAGAATGATGTTTGGGAATTAGTGCCTCGACCTAGTAATGTTAATATCATAGGGACCAAATGGATCTTTAAAAATAAACTTGATGAACATGGTCTTGGGATGGGAAATAAAGCTAGATTAGTTGTACAAGGATACACTCAAGTTGCAGGAATTGATTTTGATGAGACTTTTGCACCTGTTGCTAGACTTGAGTCTATTCGACTTCTTTTTGCTCTTGCATGTCACTTTAAATTCAAATTGTTTCAAATGAATGTTAAAAGTGCTTTTCTAAATGGAATTTTGCAGGAAGAAGTTTATGTAGCACAACCAAAAGGTTTTATTGATCCACATAATCCTGATTTTGTATTTCATCTTAAAAAGGCTCTTTATGGTTTAAAGCAAGCACCTAGAGCATGGTATGAGAAGTTAACTTCTTATTTAATGCACAAGGGCTTCAGAAGAGGAGAAGCAGATAATATATTGTTTATTTTCAGGAAAGGAAAAGATTTTCTTGTTGCTCAAATCTATGTGGATGATATTATTTTTGGTGCTATATGTGATAACCTTGTTCATAATATTTTTAAAGATATTATTAATACTTTTGCAATGAGTATGGTTGGGGAACTCACTTTCTTTCTAGGTCTCTAAGTGAAACAACTTGATAATGGGATTTTCATATCTCAATCAAAATATACAAATGAGCTAGTTAAGAAGTTTGGTATGAAAGATTCAAAGCATATTCAAACTCCTATTAGTACTTCATCCAAATTGGATAGAGACTCTGATCTTAACAAGGTTGATCATTTCTTGTATAGGAGTATGATTGGTAGCTTGTTGTATTTGGCAGTAAATAGGACAGATATTTCATTTAGTGTAGGTGTTTGTTCTAGACATCATTTTCTAAAAGAACTTGTTGAACAAAATGTCGTGTCAGTTTTTTCATTTTAGGAAATCTATTGGTGTTTGTTGTCTTGATTAGATGCATTGTAAGGACATAGTCTAGAAAGGATTTTCATGCATATCTTGAAAGTCTAAATTATGTTTTTGGGAAGTTAAGCAAACCATATTGATTGAGTATGTTGAACACAAGGAGTTTAATGTCACATGAATTATCTGTGGAAAACATACAATGGCTATGAATTGATGAAATTGGTTTTGCTTACTTATTTTGTATAGTAAATAAATCATTGATAGTACATTTAGTTGATATATCATTGTTTTGGTCAAAAATAATGTTGATATGATTGATCATTGTCATGGAATTTAAACTTGCTTTATGTGTTTTAGACCAAAAGAGTGAAAAGAAAAGAAAATTGAAAAATAGCTTGGAATGAAAAGTATTTGCTGCTTTGAAAAAGGTGAGATGGAAAAAGCTACCTTTGGGATTTGTCTGAAAGCTACTTTGACTCGAAACAAATGGGAATAAGGGAAAGAGCTGCCCATAAGTGTGAAAGCTGCCAATGTGCAAAAAGAAAAATGGAGCACAAAGAGAGATTAAAAAAAAAAAAAAAAAAAAAGAGTCTTCATGTTGATTGTTTGATTTCTAAAGATATGTGATATTATTGATTTATTATCTGAAATCTGAACAATTAACAGATCATATGTTTTTAAAACTTGGTGGTGATTTTACTACACTTACTAAGTTTGTGGAACTTCATTAAATTGATCTTGATTATTTTTGTTGATATATATAATCTTGTGAAGTCTATATTCTCATTGGTTTCAATTTACAAGATTTATATGATTGGTTGCTTCCTACTTCTAGGCTATTTCATCATTGAGACCCTTGTTAATTTGTGACAAAAAAGGGGAGAGAGTTGCGATACTTATCATTCAGGAGAAGAGATACTTTTTGCATTAAGGGGGAGAAGCATTAAGTGGGAGAACCATTATTCATTGCATTGATATTCAGGCATTATTAGCATGACTATTTTATGCTTATGTTCATTTCCTTGTTTAAGCTTCACGTGTAGTTGTGTTTGAGCTAATGTATAGATTGTACAGATTACATGTGTTAAAGCTTCATGAGATTCAAGAAATTTCCGCGGTTTTATTTCCTTTGACAATCGTTGTAATTTACTTTCTTGCTTGGGTAGATTGCTGAATTATTGTTAGGGTTTTGTCATGAAATTGCCAAAAGGGGAGATTGTGAGATATATTAACAATTGGCTAATTTCGTTGTCAAAACAAGTCCAATCGAGTTGTAATTTTTCAGTTCTAAAATTCAAAGATTAAAGATCGGATGCAGATTTGAAGAAATTCAAGTGTTCATGGGTTGCTACGTTCCAAGATGATGAGAACAATGCTTTAGGAAAGTATGTGAGTGAGTGAGAACACTTTGAGAGTTTTAGAAGGTTGAAGGAAACAGAAAATACCTTTCTGTCCATTGGAACTGGCAGGAGAATCCTTGAACCGGTAGCAAACCTTGGTCCACAACAGGTTTGGTCAGTGCTAACCTTGAACCGGTACCTTAGTTGGGAATCGGTAGCCAAAGTGCGTCGAAAAAGGTTTCTGACGTTCTTGAACCGGTACCAAGTTTGGGAACCGGTACCAAGAGTCCTGACAGCATTTGAACTTTCAGTTTCCTGTTTTAATTGTTTCATTTTTTATCCCAAGTTCTTTCCAGGTCCTATGTACGAAATTTTTCATATTTTTAGATGGATTAGGACATTTTAAACTCTATATAAACCTCATTAGTCATCTAGGTTTATTTATGACTTTAGGGAACATCAATTACATATTTTGAGAAAGCCTTTTAGAGAGAGAAAATTCAAAAAATCGAATCTAATTATTTTGAATTTATTTATGAGAGCATACACATATATTCATGAGTGATTTAGTGGTGTTGTTTTCTATCTTATCGAAATTGGAGTTATATTGAAGATTTAGAGATTCCGTATAAAGAACAAGATTTAATTCTTCTACATCGAGTTTAGATCTTAAAGAACAAAAGTAAAAGTGATCACACTTTGAAAAGGTTGGAGCATCGAAGAGTGTTGTTTGATCTACCTACTACTTTTCTACAAATATTAAGCATAAGTCTAAAGTCAAGTTGCTATTAGACGAGGAGTCGCAAAGCCAGAGGATTGTCAGCAATTGGTGTTTGGTAGAATGATAGTGTGTGAGCTTGAGTCAAAGTTCGGTGTACTTTATTTCAAACATATATAGTGGATCGGTTTACTTTGGACTGAATAGTCCATGATATTTTTTTCCATGCAACCAGTTGACGTATTTTATCAACTGTGGTTTCCTTGCTAAAAATCCTGATGCAATCTCTCTAAACTTAACTTGCTTTACTTTTAAATATTTATATTTATGATTGTGAATGTTTAATTGATTATACAATTTAATCAATCATAAATTGAGCAATTTGACCTAATAATCAAATATAAGTCATTAAATGAGTTAATCACAATTAAAATCAACTAACAGTTTTCGCACCCACGCGTAACTCTATTTTTCACACACTTAACTAATTCTTTTTGCTTAATCCTGAACTACGTTTCAAAATGATCACTATACCCAATCTTCCTATAAAAAAAAGCTTTTGCATCCCCTTTGTTCGAATCAAATCCATTGCTGCTCTCCTCTCTCCATTTGCATCTGCTCTCTGTTTTCTCTCCAAGGTTGGCTGGTTTAAATATTTAAAAATATTTATATTTCTGTATTTTATTATGGTAAGTTGTATTATAATATATAGAGTAATGATCAATTGCTCACCGGTGAGCAAGAAATTCATCCGCACCATACATGGTAACCATTAAATGTTAAAAAGGTAGTTACCAAAATAAGATAACAATCACATCCAACGATCATCATGCATGGTGAATTTCTTGCTCAACGGTGAGCAAAAGATCATTTATGATAATATATATATATATATATATATATATATATATATATATATATATCATTATTGCAGAACCATATATATGTTCATGTGCATATTGTTACTAATTTTTTTACACCCATTTTTTATAATTTTTTTTTTTCCCTGTAAATCTGTTTTTGTTTTTGTTTTTCCTAGCAATATAGGGAACAATTATTTATTAAGTTAACAAAATTGTTGTAGGAAGATGGTGCCATCTGGCGAACGTAGACCTCTAAATATTTTGTCATTAGTTCTCTACACCTCGTACAAAGATAATAATGAAAACCTGCAAACACTTAATAAAAATGGTATAGCATTGAGTAGGGTCAAACACACATTCAAGATGAGATTTCTGGTGCAACTTGAACTTAAAACATCAATTAAAGGGATGGAAAACAAAATTTTAAAACAATTGTTTGATTCTTGAATAATGAAACTAAAAACAAAAGACAATAAGACTAAGCAACTTTTAATCAAGTGATGAAAAAATCTCAATGAGAATCCACCACCGCAGATCTATATAAACAAATTTCTTTTATTTCTGTCAATTTTCCTCCCATAAGCAAATCACTTCATCACTCTAATTACAATTTTTCTTTTTTCTTCTCATTCCGAAATCAGCCCCTATAACACAGAAAGTATGGATAAGATCGAACATTTATATAATAAAAAAGATTAATTAAATATTTATTTTTTAATATAAAATAGTAAGTTTTATGCACTTATCACCATCTACGACCTCAAGAAACTTAAATAATGTATCACATCGTGGTAGAATGAATGAAGATTTGTATTGCTATTGTGGGGTGAAATTTCCTTTTAAAAGAGTAATGACAATTGATAATCTAGGGCAAAGGTTCTATGGATGTGAAAGTTATCATATTAGGTCTTGTGAGTTCATGAGATGGGTAGATCGTGAGCACAATGAAGCTCAAAGATAACTGAAACCGTGTGGAAAGAGAAGTCTACGAGGACCATGTCATTTTTGAGAGCTCAAGTTGCTATGAGAAATGTGGAAAGGAATTTGAAAGTGGAACCTTTGTCTATTGATAAGAGTATTAACTTTGTGGGTGCACTATCTGTAGGAATTAGCCGGACTATGAAGCATGAAACTAGTTATTTTGTTATTTTCATGTTAGGATTCTATCATGTGCCATTGTAATGATAATTGTGTGGTTATTTAAATGAATGTAATGGTAATGGAATACAAAGAAAGTACTTTTTTCTTAGCTATCACAAGACTCTGAAACTGTTATGAATTGCTAACAGTTACTCAGACACTATAGCATGTTCACACAGACTATATATGTAAACCGTGCAAGAAAAACAAGTAACATGAAATCACACTTTGGCACAGTATATCTGAATGTGCATGAAACAAATTGCAGCAAGAAGCAACACAACTGCACCACCAAGAAAAAAAAAAAAAAGTTGCAATAAAAGAAAATTCAATATACATTAACTAAACATTTATAAGAGACTGAATTTCTTCAACTGTTTGACATCCCCATATGAAAATAGGAGGATATTTGAATAAGTCTTGAACTTGAACCATATCAGAAGCATTACCCACTTCCTGACCTTCATTTGTTCCCCTGACTGACACTAAACTCTCTTTGTAAATAAAGACTGAAAGGCAATAATCCTGTCCACGAGGTCCAAGATCCTTAATTTCTTGAGTTTCAGATTCATACAAAACCAGATTTGAAGTTTTTAGCTCTACAAAGAGCTCATTATACTTCCAGAAACCAAGTGGCCTAGTGACATCTGAAATGGGTCCGATAGTAAACTCTTTGGTCCAACACTCCTCATCCTTCTTTACCCAAATGTCAAAATGTTTCTCAAATGCATCTTCTTCATAAAGTAACAAAGCAATAGAATCAAGGTACATGGCAAGATAACCACATTGTGATTCGGGAATATCTGGCGGTGCTTTTATATTACGAAAAATCTCATTACTCATATCAAATGTAAGGATTTTATATATTTTGCCCTTGTTAGTGGTCAACCAATGATAAATTCCATTCATGTATGTGTTACACAAAGACTCATGTAGGAAGTCACATTGAGAAAAATCTAATTCAAAGAGTCTCCAAATATCAGTGCATAGATTATACACTGAAACAATAATAGGGTCGTAAGGATTGTCATATTCCTCATTTTTAAAGTACCGAATCCAAACAACCTTGTAGTAGTTGGTTACAGGATCCAATCCAAACCCAAAGAAATCACAATAGGCGCTGTAATCAGTTGGAAGATTGGGTTTAGGGACCTGGAGTGGCTTGAATTCTCTTGTAGCAGGATTCCATAGAGCTAGGCGATCTGTTACCCAAAGACCAAGTATGCCATTAAAGGGACCAAAAACACCAGGATATCCTGGCATCTGAAGATCATTCATATCGTTATAAATAAATGGTTTGCTTGCAAGAGTTTCATCAGGGAATAGGGCGAAAGCATATTTATCTGTGGTGTTGTTATAGTGAAGAACAAGGAGTCGTGCTCTATGGTTGTGGTGTTGGTGGTGCTTTGCATGAAAATATGAGTTTTGAATGAGACAATACCACTTTTTGCAAACACACTTGTACCGTATGAGTGATTTCACTGGCAGCATTGAGAGAATCTCAATTGTCACTTCATCTGATAAATGATGATCGCCGTATTCGGTCACCATTGCCTATTATTCTCTCTTCATATGAGTTCTAAATCAATCTTTTCTGTGACACAATATAAATATTTGTCATATAAAAATCATAATTCCCATGAGAAAATTGAACTGATTATTCTGCATGGTGAAAAATTTATTTAGGAGACATCCTCTGGTTACAGTTCAACTATGCAAGGAAATATCTTCCTTTCCTACTTAATCCAACACACTTTTAATTAGAGGCAATGCATAATTTTGGCTTAACTTTTTCTTGTATTAGCTTCTAACCTATAACTACAACATGCAACCTTATGTTTGAGTCATGAAAACGTGAAGTATATGTACAATCAGAGCATACATATTTGTAGAATATTGGAGTAAATGACCGGTACAAGGGAATTGGATTCACCATATAAGTTTCAGAAAATTTGCACTAATTTTATTTAGATCCACGTGGAATGCATCTTTGAATCATACATTTTGCTTATTAATAAATTGAGGTCGTGTTTGATGAAAACTAATAGGAAAAAATCATAGCCAGTGCACAACCTTTTATTTTTATTTTCTTTCCAGTTTCCAGATGCGAATCAGTTATGAAAGATAAGTCAATTAAGTTTCCTGAACTGTACCCCCAAAATCGTTCAGTAGAGCCCAGGATAAATAGATATTAATCACATTCCTAAACAAATATCCCGTGAGTTTGCATACAATCTACCAAACAACAACAACAAAAAAATTAAATAAATCCTTAACGCGTTTAGAAAAGCAAAAAGAAAAAGAAATATGAGACACAACATTTGATATTTCTTGTTCAACAATACTTTCCTCCACTGATGTGTCACAATCACAAGATGACATGTGTCATTTTTTTAATTTAAAAAATTTAAAGAAAAAAAGTAAAAAATTTCCTAACTTTTTTTTTTTTTTTTTTTTTTCTTTGTATTATTTAAAACTCAAAATGGGCAATGTGTCATTTTATCAGTGTTAGTTTGCCGCATGTAGGAGATTCTTCCTAACGGGTGAAGGGGCAAGTATTTTTTTTTTTTTTTTGGGGATTGCGTTTCTATTTTCGAAAAGACAATGCTATGGTCTTGCCTTAGGTGGACAAACTTTGTCCACTAAGCTGACGTGGTCCAATTAAATTCAGACACGTGTTTAAATTTTCAAAAATTAAAAGATGGGTATCACACATTTTCCTACGAGTTAATGCGAAGACATCTAGGTCCAAGACTAAGCCCTATTACAATCTTGTCATAACCGACCTCCGAGACTCGGGCAACATCCTGAATGCGCTCTTCAACTCCTCCATGAACACCTGTCTTAGCCTCTTTTCGATGCTCGACACTGCGGCAATGGCAGAGTTATCTTTCTTCGGCTGAGGCTGCTTCCTCCTCCTCATTTTTCCCTCCAGTGTTGAAATTACCACAAAGTGTCCGGAAGAGTCAGTGAATTTCAAGGGCAAGTGTGACTAGGCCAATAGACACGCCGTTACCTCTTACCATATAACAATTTGATAGTATCATATTTGTTTGTGTTCTTTACCTTGATACCATCAAATTGCTATATATATATATATATAGAGAGAGAGAGAGAGAGAGAAATTAGTGAGGAGAGAGAGTGATGCATCAGTTAGTTCAATGATTTCGTTTTCAACCCAAATGAGCGTTTTTGGGTGGAAATGAACCATCGAGCAAAACCACTAGATTTAAGTAGTAGGTCAATCATGTCATTTTTCGGCTGAAAACTTTCATATAGGGCTCCAAAATTACATTTTCTTGTCTTACAAGAGGCTTATTGATTATTTCATTATATTTGTTCGATGCCTAAACAAAAATTTGGATTTATCTAAAATTTTAAATTTAGTGGTTCTTATTTATTAGGTTTCTTATTCTATTTTATTTGGAATTTTTAGAGAAATATTTATTTTAGGCATAATTTTATTCTTAGTGTTAGTTTCCTTTAGCTATTAATTAAGTTTTGTTATGCTATTAGTTTCCTTTACAGTTTTAGGGATTTCTTTATGATACACGTATTGCTTAATTTGCAAATTGTTTATTCAATTATCAATCCAATCATATTTCTCTATAAAATTTCTTCGACTTTGTGGATTCAAAGTTACAACTTTGTGATTTCAAGGTTACTCCTTGTTCCTTTGTGAACGTTTCATCGCTTCCACTTTGTCACTAGGTATGAGAGCCTTGCCTTACACTAGTCTGATGGTGATTGATCATTTTGGTAGCCACCGCTCTAGTGACGATGACCGTAGAGTGAAGGCCTCTTGGATTTGTAGCAACATGTTTTGAGATTGATGGCAACAAGTTCTTGGTTGAGTTTAGGATCGCGTTGATGATGTGTCTCACAATCGGTATGTTTCCGTATATCCTCGTATGCCTCTAGCCTATGCGGATTATTTTGTTGATCATCTAAATGATGAAGAGTTTGGATTTAATGATTGAGGTAGCAAAAAAATCATAAATATCCAGACAATCGTGAATTTCAGGTAAAACTAGATCTACTAACTTTCTATGAAAGTATTGTTATTGAAAATGTTTTGGACTAGCTTGAAGAAGTTAAAGATTTTTTGGAGTATTCTGATATACTCAAGAACAAAAAAAAGTTTAGCTTGTTGCCTATAGATTTAAAGGATGTATTTCAGCTTGGTGGGAACAAACATAGATTAATTGGAGGAGGCAAGGAAATTAACCTGTGCGGTCATGGTAAAAGATGAAAAGATTGTTAATGGCTAAATTTCTACCACAAATTATGAGGAAATTATGTGTCAAGAGTATCTGAATTGTAGGAAAGAGTGTCCATCTGTCAACAAACCTAAGCAGTAATTTTCCAATAAAGCCAGTGATATAAAGAATCATAATAATTTTGTAGAAGTAACTAGTGATTCTCAAAAGGTTTATTGTGAGAAAGATCCTATTGCTTTATCTATTGTAGTTGAAAATGAAATTAAGGGTGTGAAAATATCAATTCTGTTGCGCAAGTGGGCAGAAACATAAAGGGAATTCAATACGGCAACAGAAGAATATGGTAACAAGAATTTCGATGCTAAAAGTGAGCAACATGAATCAATTGATGGTGGGGAAAATGAAATTTCCAAATTGTGTGTCCAATAAGGAATGGAAAAATTCAGGCATCAAATTGATGAATAATTATTATGTTAGTATATTGTATGTGAAGAAACTTTTGTTTTGAAAAGTGCCAATGAAGATATTTTGTTGTCACTTTTTGGAAGGTCTCATTGCAATGACGAGAGGATTGTTGTGGCAAACAAGACTTCACGTTATCCCTTGTTCTTTGCGAACGTTTCATAGCTTCTGCTTTTTCAAAGAGAAGAAAAAGAAAGGATATCGGTTGTTTTAGCAAAAGTACTTGAAACAAAACAGGATAGATATCCCTTCTATCGTTTGAAAATTTGGGTTTATTTCACAAAACCTTTTCAGCAATTGATGTTTTAAAATGAACCCTCTGGACTAAAATTTTCAAATGTCTCTTCTTCTTTCGCTAAGTATTCAAATGTATCTTTCTCTTCTGCTTATTTCAAAATTTCCAAATGACAAAATTTATAAAGGGTTTTGGATGGGAATTGGGTGTGGAGATGTGCTTTGTAAAATTTTGGTGTAACTCGTCTGAAGATGGCTGATGTCCATCTTCAAGTTTTTTTAAGTGTGTAAATTTTGGTTAAAATTATAAAACCCCCATCTACTTTTAAAATTGTTCATAAAACCCCCAACAAAATTAAATAGGTCCCTAGACTAACAAAACCCATCATTTTACCCCAATATCCATAACGGACCCAATAACTGGACTTAAAATGACAAATTTGTCCTTACTATTTGATATTAAATTAAAAGTTAAAAAATATTTTTTAATGACAATTTTACTCTTTTATTATTCTAAGACACTATGTTATTATGTCCAAACCATCTTCTTCTCTTCTGATTTCAAGCAAAACCTATAATATATATATATATATATATATATATATATATATATGTTTATTTCTTAATTGCAATTTTTGGCAATCTAAGATCACGTCTATTTCTTCCTTAATTCTTGGTAATCTGAGATGTTTCCAATATGATATCACGTATATTTCGTCCTTTGATTTCATTTTTTTGCAATATGATATATTTTTTTCTTTGATTTCAATTTTTGGAAATCTGATATCTCAATCACGTGTGTGTGTGTGTGTGTGTGTATATATAAAATAAGAATTTTCTCTCTCCCATTGATTTTACCCATTGATTATCCTCAATTTTTCCTCAATATATATATATATATATATATATATATATATATATATGCTTAATCGATGCTCACGGCGGTTAGGGGCTTGGGTTCTTTGCGTTGATTGACGACACTATCTTTCATCAATGTCGACGTCTTAGGTTCTCTGTTGATTAGAGCTTGTTCTAGGTCATTGTCCTCAACTGCTTCGTCGATGTCGGCGGCAGCTAGGGGTTTGGGTTCTTTACTATCGATTGATGCCGGTGGCGGTGATGTAGAATTGATTGCTAAATCCTTTATGATCCGTTTGGACTGCTAGGGCCAAACGGACATGCTGACAAATTTTCTGAGCTGATTCCAAAGTGTGCATTTTTGACCATATAGGGGAGTTTTTGGACTAAAAATGACCCAACGAACAAAACCCACCGCTATGCTATGACATAATGTGCTTTTCGGCGAAATACCATCGTTTAGGGTCACAAAATGGGATTTTTCGGTCCAAAAGAAGCATGTCAAATATTTCAGAATTTTTGTTCATTATCTAAACGAACTCAGATTGCATTCATATTTTATATTTAATAGTTTTATTTTATTATTTTTTTTCTATTTTTTTAGAATTTTTAGAGAAACTTTATTTTTAAGCTTATTTTCTGGTCTTAGTATCCTTTCGGGATTAAGTTTCCTTATGTTATAAGGATTCAAGTTGCAGTTAGTTTCCTTATAGATTAGAGTTTTCTTTCATTATAAATATGTGTAATACAAAGATCAGAATTATTCGTTCAATTATAAAATAATATATCAGATTTCTCTAAATTATCTTTTCGTTTTGTGGATTCAAAAGACTCACCTTGTGGATTCAAGGTAACCTGTTCCTCATGAACAAATTTATTACTTCCACTTAGGTTAGGCGGTTGGGGGCAGGCGACAATTGTGCGAAGGTGGTTTAGGACTCCTTGAACTCAATGCTGCAGAAGAAAAGTTTGGATTCAGATGGGTGTCTTTGTTGTTGGAGATGAAGCGGCTGAGGAGTTGGCTGTTGTGGTGGATGATACCCGATTCAGATCAAGATTGGAGGTTGAGGAGCTCGGCGGCAACTCGGTTCGAGTCCAACTTGGAGGTGGTGGTGTTGAAGAGAGTGATGAGGAGGAAAATGAGGTAGGTCAACAACGATCTTGCAGTTGCAGAGATAGTCATTCATTGGTGGTGGGTGGTGATGGAGTCCATTAATTGTTGCTTCTGCTATTGATTGTGATTGGTCTGGTTTCATAAAGAGAATTGGTGGGGGAGGGGAGGGGTGAAGACAAAACTTAAGAGGGTTATTTTTGTAATTTTAAAATTGTAATTTTTAGTATTTTAATTTAACTTTAAATATCAAGGTTACATTTGAGTCCGCTACGGGTTTTGGGTAATTTGATCAATTTCGTTAGTTTGGGAATCTATTTGATTCTAGTGGGGGGTTTTGTGCTACATGTGCTGGGAGGACAATGTTCGTGCTCCGAAGGGAAGGACCTAAGCATTGTCCTTTTTTGAAAGATTAAGAAACATGCTAATTTCCTACCAATATATGGATCATTAGCTTAAGTGGTATATGGGAGACGGTCCTATACTTCTGTAATGGCGGAGGTTGTAACATCAGGTAAAGGGAGTGGACCATTACGTGTTGGAGTAATGGCGGAAGTTGTATCATCACGTGAAGACAGTGGACCATTACAAATAATAATATCATAACAGTTTCAATTTATGTAGTAGTCAAATGAAAATTTTCAGATCTGATAATGATTGATACATCGAAAGAATTTTAATTATTTTTCTAGGGAGCTTAATAAAATCAGACAGAGAAAAAAAGATACAAACCATTGAGTTCCAATATGGGGCAAAGCTCTGCAAAATTCGTTGAAAGAGAAGGATAAAAAAATAAAAAGCCATAAATGAGGAGATATCCTTGAAATTGGGAAGATATGATGGGGGATTTCTTTTTTGTTTCTATTATTTTTATTATTATTATTAGTATTTGCGTTTCCTTTTCTCTTTTAATACAAGAGGAAAACACGGCGAATAAGAGAATTTGAGGGATACATAGTGGTTGTGAATTTTCTTAGCTTTTCAGGTTGATTTTATCCAGGCAAGAGTGTTGTCCTTTAAGTTGGATCTCTGATCCTTCAGTTTGCTGAGTTTTCTGCTCCATGTAATTCTCTTTTGGACGGTATGCCTTTTTTATTTTATTATATTTTTAAATTTTTTATTATTATTCTTTCTTAAAGATCAAGCAAATGGACATAGATTCACAATATTGTCCACTAATATTATACCCTCTTCGAGATCTGTACATATTTCTTCTTCTTATAAATTATCTTACTCGATCACTAAAAAAAGTGAGTAATATTATTCAAGAGGATAATAATAATAAAGAAGAAAAACAAAAAACAAAAACCAATCATTGCAAATAAGACCCATAAAATTCCAATTTTTTACTTTTATTTTTTCTTCGTTTGACCTCCTTCTCTTTGTAATGTTACAATTGGAAGTAACGTTGCAAATGATCTGCCAAGCTTCGTTATGGAATCTGCTGTCCAGTGGTCTGTCAAGTTAGTCAGAAAGTATTCGGTAGAGACTAGTGGGAGGTAACAACAATAATATAGACTAGGGGGGTTATTGGGTAGTTGAACGAGTCCGGTTAGAAAACAAGGAAATCTTGAACTTATATAGGGCAAGGGTCACTCCACCTAACAGGTTAACTTTTGGGTTGGATACCCACACCAGCATCTTCCTCTTTACATTCTTCATTAACATCACCTACTATAAACCTAACTTCTTCTCTTTATTTTTATTTTTTTTAATTGAGTCTTTTGGATCTCTATCAACGAACTGTCGAACTTTCCACGACGAACCGTCAACTCTGAAAATCTCTCTTTTGAACCTTTGGTCGTAGCAAACTCTCCAAGACAAACCTTAAGCTCTAATAAACTCTCCAAAATGAAGCTAGCTTTGATACCACTTGTTAGGTATTTTAATCTTTCATTCAGCACATCAAAAGAAAATCACAAACACACACAATAACATTATATTTAATATGCTTAAGCCAAACTCGACCTATGTTCATGGAGAGAAGAAATTTCATTATATATAATAAATCAAAAAGAAGAAGAAAATATACAATTGTAGAGAATGTCCATCCACTTATTGCATCTCTCTACTCTCACCACTCTGTTTTCTTCTTACAAACTCCTCCATTGTTTTTGGCTTCTCTACCTTCTCCACACAATTCTACATCTTTATAGAGTTTCAAATCCAAATGATCCTCATTTGACAAGGATTATAATTCCTTGGAGCCTAAAACTTATCTAACAAGAAATCATTTAATGAAATATGACTTTAAAATATTAATGTAAATCTAATTAGATTAGAATTTGAGATACAACACATAACAAACAATTAGCTTTGTTTTCGCTCGAGATTTATGAGATTCAAAAACATGTAACCTTAGAAGGTGGTGGCGTCATGAGGAGTACACTAAAATTGATGGCGACAAGAAGTCTCGCGGAGTACACTGAAACTCTGAGGCAAGAGTTTGCGTACATGGTCAATCATGGTGAAACTCTTCTCATCAGGGACATACGTAGGTCTGGTCTGGCCGAATCACTTATATCCTATGTTATGTGCATGATTATTATTTTTCTCATGATTGAATCTTCACATAAATTTGCTTCTGTTATCCAAACACATAGATAGTACAAGTAGGTACCTAGGATACTCAATATATACGTGGTGACCTTGTGGGCGAGTGTACGTGGGTGGCTGTGAGGCACTATTAGGTTGTGGGTGCACGACCCCACATCAACTGGGTGTTGAAAGGGAACGTGCTATATATATATATATATGATTGGTACTCTCCATGGTACAACGCATTTTGGGCAATGGCCCAGGAACAAAACCTTGCTATATTCGGCTCAAAGAGGACAATATTGTACCATATGCACCAAAAGACATGACGTTATCAAAATTTACAACCAAATTCTCTTTATTTCTCCTATGTTTTAGTTCTTTTAGTTAAAATTAGAAACTAAACTTCTTTCGCTTAAAAAATGTGCCTCTGTTCCACTACTTTCTCCAAAGTCCTTGAAAACAAGAAAATGTTGAACATTGGCATGTACTGAATGTTGAAATTGATAGTGGTTGAACTCAAATATATAAAGAAACTCTCTCTTACTCACTCACGTACACAATATTACATGCTAAGACTGCAGTTAGGAACACCAATGCTACACCACTTTATATGCTTTGGCATTATCACTTTACCTGAACATTGGCACGCATACCCTTTTACTTAGTACAAGGATTTGTGAGATATTATTTTGTGTTGGCAAATTTCGTGTCTAAAACAAGTCGATCAAGTTGGAATTGTCATTTTATTTTATATCTCGATGTCGGAAGCAGAACACCAAGTGCAAGCATACTTTGGTTCAATGAGAATATCATATACAACAAATTTGTTGAGTGAGAACACCTTGTACATATGGTTAAGTTTTGTACGGATTATAAAATTAAGGTTTTTGAATAAAAAAAATTGGTTTCGCAAAGTCCAACCAGTTGTACTATTTCTGACCGGTCCAACTTCCTCAGTTGGAACTACTACAGTGTCCATCCGGTTACACTTTTAAGCCTAAAAAGTCTGACCAATTACATTTGTTCAGAACATAAAAGGAAACTACAGTTTTACTAATTTTAGACTTCTTTTTTGACTAAACTTGTGAGTGATATCCTTGAACGTTTTTGACCTAACTTCCAACCTACACAAATATTCTCATACATATGTAAAATACTCTATTTCTTTCATGAAAAAGATAGAGCTTAGACTGTATTGTTTTTACAAGTAAGAGGGCTTTTGAGAGGGATTCATAGAAAATCATCCTTTGTATTTTTCTTTCTTTGAGAACACATACTATTACACATGAGTGATTTTAGAATACTGTTCTCAATTTGATTAGAGTTCAGAACGTATTGAAGAGTAATTTGATTCATTTCAAAAGCATACTTAATTTTTCTCCTATCAACTTTGTAGTTGTAAGGAAGGAGAATTCAATCGCACTATGAAGATGTTAGATTGTTCACGAAGCAATGGTGATATTCTAGCAACCCTTCTTCAAGAATTGAGGAGTAACAGTAAGTGTGAGGTGTTCAACAACTTGTTATTGGCATAGTGGAGTGGGTGTGAGTCTAATACAAAGTTTGTTGTACTTTGCTTTGAGATAGTGGATTGTTCTGCTCGAGACAGGAAAGTGTTGGTGGTTTTTATCCCGATTGGATTTCACTCTAAAATCTTGGTGTCATCTCTTACTTCATCGCACTTTTATTTACTGCCTTGACGGTTTGGTTTAGTTTTAATTTGGGTAAAATTAAAATAAAAAAAATTCGACAAAGGTGCGAGTTAGACCTATTCACCAGGTTCTTATTTTGATTCGAACTTTTACAACTATTTCGCATAGCACAATTCACGCAATTCACAAGCTAATATATATGTTCGTCAATGATATAGTCAGTAGCATGCTTCATAGCATTTTGAAAATCCTTTTAGAAGCCTATGTTGTTAGTTATCTGACGGAGAAAATAACACTTCAAACCAATGGGACAATTTAAATATCATCTAATAGAATACACAAATCCAATAATAGTATTAAGAATTAATATCCAAGTTATGCATTTACCTCTTCTTTTTCCTATTACTCATTCTTCTCCTACCTAATATATGCATTGAAGATGCAAGATGCCTAATATAAGAAGTTACCAACTGAAACCATATGGGACAGATGATGCTGCCAATGTTGTGAAAGCAATTGAATTTTACAGGGTACACAAAAGGGAAAAATAAGATGCAGTAAAAGAATATTCTATATACACTAATTATACATTTATAACAGACTGAATTTCTTCGACTGTTTGACATCCACATATGACAATAGGAGGATATGTGAATAAATCTTGAACTTGAACCATATCAGAAGCATTACCCACTTCTTGGCCTTCATTTCCTCCCTTGGCCGTCACTAAACTCTCTTTGTAAATAAGTACTATAAGACAATAATCCTTTCCACGAGGTCCAAGATCCTTAATTTCTTGAGTATCAGGGTTATATAAAGCCAACTTTGAAGTTTTTAGCTCTACAAAGAACTCATTGTTCTTCCAGAAACCAAGTGGCCTAGCCACATCTAAAAAGGGTCCGATAGTAAATTGTTTGGTCCAACAGTCCTCATCCTTCTTAATCCAAATGTCAAAATATTTTTCAATTGCATTTACTTCATAAAGTAACAAAGCAATAGAATCAATGTACATGGAAAGATGACTACATAGTGATTCGGGAATATCTGGCGGTGCTTTAATATTTCGAAAAATCTCATTACTCATGTCGAATGTAAGGATTTTATATATTTTGCCATTACGAATGGTCATCCAATAATAAACTCCTTTTGTGTATGTGTTACACAAAGAATCTTGTATGAAATCACATTGAGAAGAGTCTAATTCAAAGAGTCTCCAAGAACCAGTGCAGAGATTATACACTACAACAACAATAGGGTCGTAAGGATTGTCATCTTTGTCATCCCAAAAGTACCGAATCCAAACCACCTTATAGTAGTTGGTTACAGGATCCAATCCAAACCCAAAAAAATAACAATAGGCGCTAAAATCAGGTGGAAGGTTGGGGTTGGGTACAGGGAGTGGCTTGAATTCTCTTGTAGCGGGATTCCATAGAGCTAGGCGATCTCTTACCCAAAGACCAAGTATGCCATTAAAGGGACCAAAAACACTAGGATTGCCTGGCATCTGAAGATCATTCACATCGTGATAAATAAACGGTTCACTTGCAAGAGTTTCATCAGGGAATAGGGCGAAAGAATATTTGTCTGTGGTGTAGTTATAGTGAAGAACAAGGAGTCGTGCACTATGGTGGTTGTGATGATGGTGCTTTTCATGAAAATGTGAGTTTTGAACTAGACAATACCACTTTTTGCAAACACACCTGTACCGTAGAAGCGATTTCACTGGCAGCCTTAAGAGAATCTCGATTATCAATTCCACTGATAAATGATGATCGCCATATTCGCTCACCATTGCCTATTCCTCTCTTTTGAATTGACAATTGAATCAATCTTTTCTCTGACACCATAAAAATTTGTTATATAACAAACAAAAATCCCAAATTTTAATCAAATGTATTGAGAATTCATAACAATTCTAGACCTTCAGAAAATTGATCCGTTTAAAAGACACATAGCACATTTTGAATTTTAAATAAAGTTAAGATTAAAACGTTTAGAAACGTGGTAATTTCTTAAGAACTGGACCCTTCTTAGCCTATGGGAGTTAATTGGTTATTCTCCAGTGGCCGAGAGGTCCTCTACTTCAACAAGGGTGAAAATTACATCATCAGGTCATGAGAGTAGACCATTACAGGTGGGTTCCACCTAGTAATCCAATCCCCATAGAGTATACAGCAGTCTTATCTCACGCTCGTGAGAATCCTTACTGGTCGTTTATAGGGAAGTTTCTCACCGATTTTGCAACTTTTTTTTTTATTAGTTTGGTTGCGTGGGGAAGCTATCATTCTGAGCTGTGAGCCACTGTCGTAAAAGTTTTATTTCTAGAAAGAACAAAATCATAAGATTTTCAATTTGTAAAGCCGTCAAATGAAATTTTCGATCTGACAACGATTGAAATACTATTCAAAAAAGTAAGGACGATATGTCTAAAGAAATTTTTATCATTTTTTTAATGAGCATAATAAAATTAGAGAGAAAAAAACAGAGATATATACCATTGAATTCCAATATGGGGCAAAGCTCTGCAAAATTAGTTGAAGAGGAAGACAGAGATGCAACTGTAAATGAGGAGATATCCTTGAAATTGGAAAGATATAAGGGGGGATTTCTTGTTTGTTTGTGTTATTGTTATTATAATTACTGTTATTTGCATTTTTTTTTTCTTCTTTTATAAAACAAGAGGAGAACACGGCGAACAAGAGAATTTGAGGGATAAATAATGGTTGTGAATATTCTTAGCTTTTAAGGTTGATTATATCTAGGATCAACCAATTTCCTTTTCCACGTCATATATAGTAGTTGCATTTTCATGCTCAATCATTGTTACCAAGAGTTTAGTCCTTCATGTTGGATCTCTGATCCTTTAGTTTGTTGAATTTTCTTTTGGAGTATATGCCCCCTTTATTTATTTATTTATTTTTATAATTAAACGCAAGCAAAAATGCACACACATCCATAATATTATCCCTATTAGAATCTGAGCCCTCTAGTTTTTCATTCATTTTGGAGAGGAGAGATGACTAATGTCCGTTAATGGAGATGGCTAAAAATTCCGGAAAAAATAGAATAAGAAACCTAAACAGTAAAAAATACTAAATCTAAAATTTGAGAGCAATTAGACTTTGTTTAGGCCTCGAACAAAAATTCGGAAATAATCAACATGCCTCCTAACAAATAAGAAAACCCGGTTTCGGAGCCTTAAACGAAGGTTTTTAGTCGAAAACCAACATGGCCGCTTGTGGGTGTTTCTCAATGCGTTGTTTCCAAACTAAAAACACTCTTGGTTTGTCGAAGTCGGACTTGTTGGTCTGACTGAATTTCTGTCGTACATTAGTTCCCTCCACTTAAAAAAAAATTCGTCCTCGAGTTTGGGTGTGAATAACATGAAGTATTAATATTGCCTAACACAAAGTCATATTGTTTAGTGCTATGATAACCAATTCGAAACCCAAATTCATCAAAACTATATTGGACATGCAATTTAAAACTTTCTTTGACTCTATCATCAAATAATTCATGTTTCTCGCTTTCAACGTTGAACTTCTTGTCACCATATTCTTCTTTTGTTATCTCAAATTCCTTAACTGCATTGCTTTAACTACTAGAAGAAGTGGAGCAACACAAATTTTATTTTGATCAATCTCCATAACATCACTTGTTACTTGAATAAAATTTTGATATTCCTCATTATTTATTTCATTCATCTCCTCTTCTAGGCAATTTTTATTAGATTTCGATTCTTGAACACATAATTTTTGGTCTGATTTTTACAGCTTGTGCAAACTTTTTCATTATAGAAGGATGTTGAGTTTAAAGTCAATAATGACATGGTATAGGGCTGAACCGTAGTATACCTCGGCAAAATATCTTGGTAGGGCTAAAATTAGATCTCCTTATACTCCTCATACTAAGATGGAAGAAATTTGGCTTTTAAAAGATGTTTTATCTTCAACCAAGATCGTATCAATGCTTTTTTTTTTTTTGTCATGCACAAGTAACCCGCAATTGATCCCACCAAACAGAAGTTCTTCCCTTCAATTTGTATGTGATAAGTGCTACATTCCTATCCTCTGGATTCCCCATTGATAAGCGCCGAATATTGTACATTCAAGCGCCCTTATTT
Source organism: Cornus florida (assembly GCF_030987335.1). Taxonomy (NCBI): domain Eukaryota; kingdom Viridiplantae; phylum Streptophyta; class Magnoliopsida; order Cornales; family Cornaceae; genus Cornus; species Cornus florida. The sequence goes on along the minus strand of NW_026775577.1, from coordinate 6,064,777 downwards.
GCATTAGTTAAATCCATTAGTTGATCATACGGCATACATTAGTTTTGTTTGCATGCTTTTGTCTATTTTCAGGTTGGCTCCCCAAAGAAAGTTAAAAGTGATGCTTTAATAAGTTTTTGAAGATCAAAGTACGCCGTTGTCGGGGACCATCATTTTGGCCAAGCCAAGTGATCCATGGAACTCATGGCGCTCTATGCACAAAGTTCTAGGAAGAAGAGTTGCGTCAACAGTACGCGCCAAGAGAGGTTCAAGAGCAAAAATTCAGAGCAAAAACCCCAGAAATTGTGGGTGCCCGCCCATTTGACCAGTGTGGCCGAGGCTCCCGCGAGCACCCACCCATTTTACCAGTAACATTCCTACTCCCGCGGGCGCTTGCCCGATTAGCCAGTATCTTCGTGCAGCCGCGGGCGCCCGCCAATTTGTAGATAATCAGGCATGGGCTCCCTCTTTTCCCACCAAATGTTATCCCCTTAATTAGGGGATTGCTCTGATATTGTATAGGGCTTATGGACCACGAATTTGGGGGTAGATAAGAGAATAAGGTGGATATAATAAGGCATGTATGATATATCTCACATTATCTCACATTCTTGCAAGTTTTAGAGAGAGAAATATTGTGAGTTTAGAGGGTTTGTGTGTCTTGTGGCCTTGAGGTGTGAAAAATGGAGGGTGAGACCACTTCTTCTCCTTCCTCCCTTACATCCATGAGTAATTAACTCCCTATCTAGGGAGGTGATGAAGCCCTCTCTAGTAAGCATGTTCTAGTTTTGGTTTATTTTGGGAGAAATGATGTGTACATGTGGTTATTTCATAATCTAGAGTTTACACTTGATGTAATGAACCTAAATTCTTATAAATGATTATGTTGAATCTGTTTTCTTGTCTTAGATCATATTTTCTCATGATTGTATGGCTTGCATTTTCATAGTGATAATGGAAATGAGATTATGAAATAGGTTTCTTGGCATGTTGTATGAGAACCTTGATATTCCACAGTTTAGGGCCTTCCTTTGATGGACTATTCTTGATTCTTGACATCATATGCTTTTATCATTTGATTGAATGTTTGATAATCTCTAGCTTAGTAAGCATGTCTAATGCTACATACTAGTTTAGGTAGTTCAAGCATGTATAACTTTGATAGGTTATTCTTGCCATTGAATTCATGAATTTCTTGAAGATAATGTAGCAACCATGTGTAGCTACATATCATGGCCACTTATATATGTTGTTCTCCCATGTAAACCATATTCTAGTATGTTAATAGGGTAGGTAGTGAATTCACTTCCCTAATCCTCTCTATATTATTTTTATCTCTTCAATTCCTTGCAATTATTGTTTTATGCAATTTTAATTCCTAATTCTAGTGACAAACCAAACAAAAACTATATACTCCATTCATCAAACTAAGTGATTTTCAAGACCTTGGTTATCATAAACTAGCAATACCAGTGGTTCGACTTACCCGTCCAATAGCCCTATTTTACAATGATTTGTGCTATTGCAAAGGGTTGATTATTATTGTGATAGTCAATGAGACCAATCAATTTTTGGCGACGTTGCCGGGGATTGCAAACGGTTTTGTAACCAAGGTTCAAAGATTAACTTTGGTTTGATTGTGAATATTGTGTCTTGTGAATATTTTCTCATTCGGTTTTGATTGCATTGTGTTCTAAGTATTCTAGTGAAATTCTAGGTACTCAAGGCTTGCTGAGGGAAAGCTACCAAATTTGTAAGTCTAGAGGACTCCTGGTAAGTTTTTCAAAGTTCTTGTATCACAATTGTGAATGTCTTGCATGTGTTTAAATTAGTGATATCTAGCTTGTAAAGCCCTTGTCGAGGCTATTTCTTTTTACTGTTTTACAAAGCATCGGTCTTTGTCATGGCCATTTATTTTGTCTTATTGATAATTGAGGAGAAAAAGGAGCATCGTATGTGGAGGTTATAGTGATGAATTGTTGTCTTGGTTGTGAAATGTGTTGTTGATGATTGGTCGTAGGTCATTATCTTTGCCAACTCTTGAATCTCCAATTGATATAAATTCACTTGAAATGACTCTTAGAAGAAACCTTAGGGAATCTGCAAACATAAAAGGAATTAAACTTGAATTTAATACAATGGATGGTAATGAAGAAAATGTCGAGAATGAGGGAATCAATAATGATATGGCCGAAATTCCAAATGTAGTTCCCATGAATCTTAGGGACCATTTCATCCTTACAACTTATACCTCTCCTTCTTGCATAGTGATGCCAAACATCGAGGCAGCCCAATATGAGATCAAATCTAGCACAATTCAAATGCTTCCATCCTTTCATGGCTTTGAAAATGAAGACCCCTATAAGCATCTTGATGAATTCCTTAAAATATGTTCTACCATCAAGCTTAGGGGCTTCCCTGAAAATGCTCTCCATTTGCATCTCTTCCCATTCGCCTTAAAAAATAGGGCGAAATATTGGTTGAACTCCCTTACTCCAATTCCATCACTACATTGGCTCAATTACAGCAAGAATTCTTAAAAAAATACTATCCTGTGAGTAAGACCAACCAAATGAGGCATTCTATTCTTAGCTTTGCACAAATCGATAGGGAACAACTCCATGAGACTTGGGAAAGACTTCAAGACCTCCTTAGGAAATGTCCGCACCACCTAATTCCAAAATGGCAATTGGTGCAAGCTTTCTATGCTGGTTTAACCGATCCCAATAGATTCATGTGGAGGGATGTTCATGTCTAAAAATGCGGATGAGACTTGAACCTTACTCGAGAATTTAAGTGAAAACTCATTGCAACATAATTCTCGTTGTGCTTCAACCTCAAGCAATGCAAAGAACACCAACCAATGTCAACCAAAGACACTGAGGGACGAGTCTTCTCAAGTGGATGCCATAGCTCACAAATTCTATCAATTAATGGCACTACATCTTTTTCCTTCCTTGTCTCAAAATTTGGTAAGTGCAGTGTGTGCATCGTGCACTAACCCTTTTCATCTCTCGGAAGATTGCCCCACATTGGAGCAATTTCCTAATAGCAATCAAGAGCAAGCAAATTCTATGTTTTCCAGGCCTGGAAATAATCCATATTCCAATTCCTATAATCCGGGATGGAGAGATCATCGAAATTTTTCGTGGAGGCAACCCGCCCCACAAAATTCAAATTTTCAAAATCAAGGGCATCAAAATCAGCCCTCTTCTCAATTTCAAAATAGGCAATTTCAAGCCTCTTCAAATTACCGTCCACCTTATAATCCAAATGTCTCTACTCCACCTCCTATGTTTCTAACTGATGAAATTCTCGCTGCAAATAAATAAATGATGGAATCTCTAAACAAGCAAATGTTAGAATCTAACAAGTAACTGTTGACATCATTATAGCCCACTCTCTAAATGGTTCATTCTCATACTCAGTCAATAGCTAAACTTGAGAATCAAGTAGGACAAATAGCTACTTCAATGAACCAACTTCTTCAAAGAGATAAGGGAAAACTTCTCGCTCAACCACTTGAGAATCCTAGAGGGATACATGTGATTGACGAAGCCCTTCCTCTAAGTGGGCTTGCTCATGAACAAGTCCAAGCAATCACCACCCTTCGGAGTGGTCGAGTTGTGGACAACAAGGTTGATGGAAGAAACAATGACAAAGTTCTTCCTCCCAAAAATCTAAATCTCCTCTCTTCTAATCCAAAGTTCACTCCTGAAAATCCAAATTCTAGCACTGAAAATTCCAAGCTTGTCAACCCAAATGTGGAGGCTTCTTATGAGCCTAAGGCTCCGTTTCCTCAATGTCTCCAAGAGTCAACACATTTTGGGAACAAAAATTGTAAAATTCAAGACATGTTAGAAGTTTTCAAGCAAGTAAAGATCAACTTACCTCTCTTGGATGCTATTAAGCAAATCCCTCCCTATGCAAAATTTCTCAAGGATTTGTGCACTCAAAAGCGCACTTCCAAAAATCATTTGCCAAATAAGGTAAGATTAACTGAAAATGTGAGTGCAATCATTCAACACAATGCTCCTCCAAAGTATAAGGATCCGGGTGCCCCAACAATCTCGTGTGTCATTGGTGACAACAAGATAGAAAGGGTTCTTCTTGACTTAGGTGCGAGTGTGAACTTGATTCCATATTCAGTTTACTTACAACTTGGGTTGGGAGATCTTAAGCCCACCTCCGTGGTCTTGCAACTTATCGACAGATCGGTCAAGCACCCACGGGGCATTCTTGAAGATGTCATAATCAAAGTGGACAATTCTACTTCCCGGTAGACTTTTGGTTCTTGACACGGAACCGATCCATGATCCAAAAAAGCATATTCCCGTGATCCTCGGTAGGCCTTTCTTAGCTACGGCTAATGCTTCAATTAATTGCCGAACCGGGGTGATGGATATCGCCTTTAGAAATATGCAAGTCAAACTCCACATTTTCCATGCAACTCAACATCCTTCCGAAGAGAATGATTGTTTCCTCATTGATGTGGTAGATGAAGTGGTTGAAGAATCTCTCCCCTTCATTCTAAGCAAAGATCCGCTTGAAACTTGCATGTCTCACTTTAACTTTGCAAACTTTGATATCAATCAATCGATCCAAAAAGTGAATTCTTTGCTCGACATTGGTGCTATCATGGATTATCCTCCTTGGAAAATGCCAAGAGAACCACTTCCTTAACTTTCCACTACTCCTCCAGTCCCATCATTGAAATCTCCACTGCAACTTGAGTTAAAGCCGCTCCCTGCCCACCTCAAATATGTATTTCTTGGTACAAATCAAACTCTTCCGGTCATCATTGCATCGAACCTTTTAAAGGACCAAGAAAATAACCTCTTAGCAGTGCTACAAGAGCATAAAGAATTGACCCCTTCATTTGTATACATCGCATTCATATGGAGGATGACGCGAAGCCTTCTAAAGAGGTGCAACGCAGTTGAATCCTAACATGAAGGAAGTGGTCATGAAAGAAGTGATCAAGCTATTAGATGCGGGAATCATATACTCCATCTCTGATAGCAAGTGGGTAAGTCCTACTCAAGTCGTTCCCAAGAAATTCGGCCTCACCGTTGTCAAAAATTTAGTAAGAGAGCTCGTGCCACAACGCATCACCACCGAGTGGCGTGTGTGCATTGACTACCAAAAACTCAATTCTACCACTAGGAAGGATCATTTCCCACTCCCATTCATTGATCAAATCTTAGAAAGGCTAGCCGGCCAAAGCTACTATTGTTTTCTTGATGGTTATTCTAGCTATAATCAAGTGGCAATTTCTCCCCAAGATCAAGAAAAGACCACATTCACATATCCCTTTGGAACCTTTGCATATAGACGCATGCCCTTTGGGCTATGCAATCCACCGACAACCTTCCAAAGGTGCATGATGTCCATTTTTTCTGATATGGTTGAAAAGTTCTTGGAAGTATTCATGGACGATTTTTCCATCTTTGGATCTTCCTTTGACTCATGTCTCCATAATCTATCCCTTGTGCTTCAAAGATGCAAGGAGACAAATTTGATTCTGAGTTGGGAAAAGAGTCATTTTATGGTCCAAGAGGGCATTGTCTTGGGATATGTTATTTCTAAAAGGGGAATTGAGGTTGATAAAGCTAAATTTGGGTTAATCTCTAACCTTCATCCTCCAAATTTTATCCGCCAAACCCATTCCTTCCTTGGACATGCCGGCTTCTATCGCCGCTTCATCAAAGATTTTAGCAAAATCTCTTGGCCCTTGTGTAATCTTCTTACCAAGGATGTTCCGTTTAATTTTGATAAAGCCTATTGGGAAGCTTCAAGAAGCTTCGCACTCTTCTCTTATCAACCCCAATTATGAAACCACCTAACTGGTCTCTTCCATTTGAGATCATGTGTGATGCATCCGATTATGCATTAGGTGCAGTTTTGGGCTAGCGTGTGGACAAGCTTCCACATGTTATCTATTATGCTAGCAAGACTCTCTCTGATGCTCAGTTAAATTACACCACTACTGAAATAAAATTGTTAGCTGTGGTGTATGCCTTAGATAAATTTCGTTCTTATCTTCTTGGATCCAAGGTCTTTGTCTATTCTGATCATGCCGCTCTAAGAAATTTGCTCGCTAAAAAAGAGACCAAACCCTATCTAATTCGATGGATACTCTTACTCCAAGAGTTTGATATTGAGATTCGGGACAAAAAAGGGACAGACAATGTGGTTGCTGACCATCTCTCTCGCTTACTCATTGAGAAATCCTCTGAATTTGCGGCGGTTCGTGATTCCTTTCCGGATGAGCAACTGTTTCAGATTTCTCATTCAAATCTTCTATGGTTTGCAGATATTGTCAACTACCTTGTGGTAAGAAAAATTCCGTCCCAATGGTCCAAACAAGAGAAAGACCGGTTCTTCTCCCAAGTCAAAATTTTCTTTTGGGAAGATTCGGAGTTATTCAAATATTGCCTGGACTAAATCATCTGGCGATGCATTCCCGAAACTAAATTCACAAGTGTCCTAAATTTTTGCCATACTCTTGCTTGTGGAGGTCACTTTAGTGCCAAGAAGACCGCTGACAACGTCCTTCAAAGCGGATTCTATTGGCCTTCTTTGTTTCAGGATGCTTACAATTTCTGTAAGTCATGTGAGCGGTGTCAAAAGTTCGGATCCATGTCTAGAAGAGACATGATGCCCCTCACTCCCATCTTAATCATAGAAATTTTCGTTGTGTAGGGGATTGACTTCATGGGACCATTTCCACCTTCTTATGGCTATGAGTATATTCTTATAGCGGTGGATTATGTGTCTAAATGGGTTGAGGCTCAAGCTATTAAAACCAATGATTATAAAGTTGTAGTCCAGTTCATTCAATCAAATATCTTTAGTCAGTTTGGTACACCCCGGGCACTCATCAGTGACGGCGGATCTCACTTTCGAAATTGTTATCTCAAATCAGTCCTTCTGAAATACTCTGTCATTCATAAGGTTGCCACACCTTACCACCCTCAAACTAGTGGCCAAGTGGAAGTATCTAACTGGGAAATCAAGCATATCTTGGAAAAGACAGTTCAACCGGACCGCAAAGATTGGTCATTAAGACTAAATAATGCGCTTTGGGTTTACCGGATAGCGTATAAGACACCCATTGGCATGTCTCCATATCGACTTGTCTTTGGCAAAGCTTGTTGATAAGCGCCGAATATTGCATATTCAATCGCCCTTAATTGCATTATTTAAGTCCATTGTTTGTTTAATTATGTAGATTATCTTCATATGCACGTTTTTGCATATTTTCAAGTTCATTGGCCAAAAAGAAGCAAGAAGGATGCTTTGGGAAGTTTTGAACATCAAAGGTCACAATGCTGAATTTCTGGCAGCAGTGGAACCCAGACTTTGCTCGCCATTTTGACCTTGAAAACTCGAGAACTGGACTTCCCTCATAACATGACATATTTAGAGCTCTGAATCAGCTTTCCAAATCTTCAAGCGGTTCATCATTCGGAGTTTGGAGCAGAGAGTTATGATCTTCTTACCAGAGGTACGCAGAACTGCCTGGCAGCACAGAAGTGCTGCCTTTCTCCCCATTTTCGACCAACCAGACTTGAGAATTGGTTCTTTATCAAAACATGAAGCTTTTAAAGCTCTGAATCAGCTCTCTAAATCTTCAAACATATCATCATTCGGAGTTCAGAGCACAAAGTTATAGCCGTTTTATCAAAGTAGGTCAGTGCTGAGCAAGAAGAGCATGTTACACATTACACTAATTTAGAGTGCTCGAGACCACCCTTCGAGTGCTCAAAATTCTGGCAGATTGCACTCAGAAATGGCTCAATTTCAGCCACTTGCACATTGGTTTCCTCAATGCCATCTTCCTTCTTTATGAAGTGGTTGGAGGTGTTCCTTGGAGGAGAGAGAGCCTTGACTTGAGCTTGATAAGAGAGAGGGAGGACCACACAAAATGGATTAAGCTTCATTTTACAAGATAGAGGGGAGAGAAGAGAGCAAGGAAGAGGGGGTTCTTGGAGCAAAAAGAAGGGAGCTCGAAAATAGTAGGAGGATCCATGCTTCTTCCTCCATCTAGGGCCACCATGGGTAACTAAACCCTCTTCTAGGAAGGTGATGAAACTCCTTCTTGTAAGCATGTCTTGTTTTTTATTTACATTTGGGGATGTAATGTATATATATGACCTCTCCATGAATTAGAGCTTTATTTGATGTGAAGAGCTTCAATGTCTATTAATGATCATTTTGAGTTTAAGATCTTGTCTTAAGATTGTTTCCTCTTATGATTATTTTGCTTCCATTTTCATAGTGACAATGAAGATGAGTTTATGGAAATGTTTTTATTGGCATAATGCTTGGGAAATTTGATAGTCTATAGCTTAGGGTTCTCTTTTGATAGATTATTCTTGATTCCTAATGTCATGTGCTTCTACTATGTGATTAAGGGCTTGATAACTCTATGCTTAGTGAGTATGTCTAAGGTTGCAACCTAGTTTAGGTAACCAAAACATGCAATACTTTGATAAGTTATTCATGCCTATTGATTTCATAAAAATTCTTGAAGGTAATGTAGCAATTTTATGTTGTTGCATTTCATGGTTATGTGTATATATTATTCCCCAAGTAAATCATGCATTAACATGCTTATGGATAGGTAGTGGATTCACTTCCCTAGCTTTCTCTACCTAGATCTCCTTCCTTTACATTTCTTGCATTCTTGTTTTATGCATCTTTACATTCCTAGCTTTAGTGACAAACCAAACAAACATTCTATACCCCTTTATCATCCTAAGAATGACTCTAGACGCTTAGGTTGCCATAGACTAGTGCAGTCCCAGTGGTTCGACTTACCCGACCAATAGCCCTATTTTACAATGATTCGTGCTATTGCGAAGAGGGTTGATTTATAATTGATTTCGACCGTCGATCAATTTTTGGCGCCGTTGCCGGGGACTGCAAACAGTTTAGCGACCATAGTTCTAGGGTTAAATTTAGTTTGATTGTGAATACTTGTTTTGTGAATATTTCTTTTATGGTTTAACCATCGTTGTGTTGTAAGTGAGATTCTAGAAACTCAAGGCTTGCCGAGGGAAAATTGAGAAAATTGTAAGTCTAGAGGACTTCCGGTAAGTTTTTCAAGGTTCTAGTCTTTCAAATTGTGAATATCTTGCATGTGTTTAACTTAGTGTTATTTAGCTTGTGAAGCCCTTGTCGAGGCTATTATTTTGTTTTAATTTCGTGTACAAGCATCGGTCCTTGTCGTGGCCATTTATTTTTGTCTTGATAATTGAGGAGAAAGGGAACATCGTATGTGGAGTATTGATGATGAATTGTGTTGTTAAATATATGCTTTGTTGTTGATGTTTGGCCGTAGGTCAGTCTCTCTACCCACACTTGACTCGCCTATTGATATAAATTCACTTGAAAGAACTCTTAGACGGAACCTTAGGGAAACCACTCTTACAAGGGATCTTGAAACTGAATTTAATACAATGGGGGATAACGTAGGAAATCTGGGGAATGAAAGGGCTGAAATTCCTAATGTAGAACCAATGACTCTTAGAGATCATTTCATCCCTACCACCTATGCTTCTCCTTCTTGCATAGTAATGCCAAACATCGATGCAGCTCAATATGAGATCAAATCAAGCACCATCCAAATGCTTCCATCATTTCATGGCTTTGATAATAAAGATCCATATAAGCATCTTGATGAGTTCCTTGAAATCTGTTCGACCATCCGGTTGAGAGGTTTTCCGGGCAATGCACTCCATCTCCATCTTTTCCCATTCTCCCTAAAGGATAGGGCAAAATATTGGTTGAACTCCCTCGCTCCCAACTCTATTACTTCTTGGGCTCAATTGCAACAAGAATTTCTTAAGAAGTATTATCCGGTGAGTAAAACCAACCAAATGAGGCGTTCCATTCTAAGCTTTTCTCAAGTTGATGGAGAACAACTCCACGAGACTTGGGAAAGGTTACAAGATCTTCTTCGGAAGTGTCCTCATCATTTGATCCCAAAATGGCAATTAGTGCAAGCTTTCTATGCCGGCTTGACCGAAACCCATAGATTCATGGTTGATTCTTCTTGTGGTGGGATGTTCATGTCCAAGAATGCGGATGAGACTTGGACCCTACTTGAGAATTTAAGCAAAAATTCACTTCAACATAATTCTCGTAGAGCTCCGACCTCAACCATTGCAAAGAACACCAACCCTTGTCAACCAAAATCAATAAGGGAGGAATCATCTCAAGTGGATGCCATCGCTCATAAATTCTTCCAATTGATGGCACCACATCTTCCTCCTTCATTGTCTCAAAATTCGGCAAGTTCAGTTTGTGCTTCATGTACTAGTCCATTCCATCTCTCGGAAGATTGCCCCACACCGGAGCAATTTCCCAATCCCAACCAAGAGCAAGCTAATGCCATGTTCTCACGGCCCGGGAACAATCCATATTCCAACACCTACAATCCGGGTTGGCCAGATCATCCGAATTTCTCGTGGTGGCAACAAGCCCCACAAAATTCCCAATTCCAAAACCAAGGGCAGCAAAATCAGCCCTCTTCTCAATATCAAGGTAGACCATTTCAAGCCTCTTCAAGCTACCGTCCTCCTTACAATCCAAATGTTTCCAATCAACTTCCTGTGTATCCAACTGACGAGATAGTAGCTGCAAACAAGCAAATGATGGAATCATTGAACAAGCAAATCATGGATTCTAATAAGCAACTCTTGACATCTTTGCAGCCTACTCTCCAAATGGTTCACTCTCATACTCAATCCATAGCTAATCTCGAAAATCAAGTGGGCCAAATAGCTAACTCGGTGAATCAATTGCTTCAAAAGGACAAGGGCAAGCTTCCCTCTCAACCTTTTGAAAATCCTAGAGGAATGCATGTGATTGATGAAACCCCTCCTCCGAGTGGGCCGACTCATGAACAAGTTCAAGCTATCACCACCCTTCGGAGTGGTAGAGTGGTTGACAACAAGGTCGATGGAGATAAAAGTGAGGAAGTTTCTCCATTGAAAAATCTAAATCCAAGCTCTTCTAATCCAAATCCAAGCTCTTCCAATCCACATTCTTGTCCAAATACCATTCACGGAAATCCCACACATGTCTCCCCAAATGTGGAAACTACTTATGAGCCAAAAGCTCCGTTTCCTCAACGTCTTCAAGAGTCGACACATTTTGGGAACAAGAATTGTAAAATTCAAGACATGTGGGAAGTTTTCAAGCAAGTGAAGATTAACTTGCCCCTCTTGGATGCTATCAAGCAAATCCCTTCCTATGCAAAATTTCTCAAAGATTTGTGTACTCAAAAGCGCACTTCTAAAAATCATTTGCCAAAAGAGGTGAGGTTGACTGAAAATGTTAGTGCTATCATTCAGCACAGCACTCCTCTGAAGTATAAGGATCCGGGTGCCCCCACAATCTCTTGCGTCATTGGTGACAGAAAAATCGAGAGGGCCCTCCTTGACTTAGGAGCTAGTGTGAATTTAATTCCATATTTAGTCTACCTATAACTTGGTTTGGGAGATCTTAAGCCGACTTCCGTGGTTTTGCAACTTGCCGATAGATCGGTCAAGCATCTACGAGGCATTCTTGAGGATGTTATCATCAAAGTGGACAAATTCTACTTCCCGATAGATTTTGTGGTTCTTGATACGGAACCGGTCCATGACCCAAAAAAGCACATTCCCGTGATCCTTGGTAGGCCATTTTTAGCCACGGCTAATGCATCAATTAATTGCCGAACCGGGGTGATGGACATTGCTTTTGGAAACATGCAAGTCAAACTTCACATCTTTTATGCAACTCAACATCCCTCCAATGAGGATGATTGTTTTCTTATGGATGTCATTGATGAAGTGGTCGAAGAATCTCTCCCCTTCATTCTAAGCAAAGATCCTCTTGAAACTTGCATGTCCTATTTTGACTTCTCAAACTTTGATGCTGATCAAGCCATTCAAAAAGTCAATTCCTTGCTTGATATTAATGCTATCATGGATGTACATCCTTGGAAAATTCCAAAAGAACCACTTCCCCAACTTTCCATTACTCCTCCGGTCCCATCATTGTTATCTCCGCCATAACTTGAGCTTAAGCCACTCCCGGCCCATCTCAAATATGTGTTCCTTGGTCCAAAGCAAACCCTTCCGGTCATCATTGCCTCGGACCTTCAAAAAGACCAAGAGACCAACCTTTTAGCCGTGCTCCAAGAGCATAAAGAAGCTATTGGTTGGACAGTGGCAGATTTGAAAGGAATTGACCCCTCCATTTGTATGCACCGCATTCATATGGAGGATGACACAAAACCTACTAGAGAGGTCCAGCGCCGGTTAAATCCAAATATGAAGGAAGTGGTCATGAAAGAAGTGATCAAATTGCTAGATGCGGGAATCATCTACCCTATCTCTGATAGCAAGTGGGTGAGCCCCACACAAGTTGTTCCCAAGAAATCCGGTCTCATCGTTGTTGAAAATTCAACGGGTGAGCTCGTGCCACAACAGACTACCACCGGGTGGCGTGTGTGCATTGATTACCGAAAACTCAATTCGTCAACTAGGAAGGATCATTTTCCACTTCCATTCATAGATCAAATCCTAGAAAGGTTAGCCGGCCAAAGCTTCTATTGTTTTCTTGATGGTTATTCCGGCTATAACCAAGTGGTAATCGCCCCCCAAGATCAAGAGAAAACAACATTCACATGTTCCTTTGGTACTTTTGCTTATCAACGCATGCCTTTTGGGTTTTGCAATGCGCCGGCAACGTTCCATAGGTGCATGATGTCTATATTCTCCGATATGGTTGAAAAGTTCTTGGAAGTTTTCATGGACGATTTTTCCGTATTTGGCTCCTCCTTTGACTCGTGTCTCAAAATTTTGTCTCTGGTGCTCCAAAGATGCAAAGAGACGAATCTCATTCTAAGTTGGGAGAAAAGCCACTTCATGGTCCAAGAAGGCATTGTTCTAGGGCATGTCATTTCTAAACGGGGGATCAAGGTAGACAAGGCAAAAGTTGAGTTAATCTCTAATCTTCCTCCTCTGAATTCCGTCCGTCAAATCCGTTCTTTTCTTGGCCATGCCGGATTCTATCGTCGCTTCATCAAAGCTTTTAGCAAAATCTCACGGCCTTTGTGTAATCTTTTAGCCAAGGATGTTCCGTTTAATTTTGATGACGCTTGCATGGAAGCTTTCATTAAACTTCGCACTCTCCTCTCATCCGCCCCAATCATGAAACCCCCTAATTGGTCTCTTCCCTTTGAGATCATGTGTGATGCATCCGACTATGCATTAGGGGCGGTTTTGGGCCAACGTGTGGATAAACTTCCGCATGTCATTTATTATGCTAGCAAAACTCTCTGCGATGCCCAATTGAACTACACCACCACTGAAAAAGAATTGCTAGTTGTGGTGTACGCCTTGGATAAATTTCGCTCTTATCTTCTTGGCTCCAAGGTCATCGTCTTTTCAGATCATGCCACTCTTAGGCATTTGTTAGCGAAAAAAGAGACAAAACCACGTTTAATTCAATGGATCCTCTTACTTCAAGATTTTAACATTGAAATCCAGGACAAAAAAGGGACCGACAATGTTGTCGCCGATCATCTCTCTCCCTTACTTATTGAGAAATCTTCAGAATTCGCAGCCATCCATGATTCCTTTCTGGATGAGCAACTTCTTCAAGTTTCACATTCTACTCTTCCATGGTTTGCAGATATTGTCAATTATCTTGTGGTTGGCAAAATTCCAGCTCATTGGTCCAAACAAGAGAGGGACCGGTTTTTCTCCCAAGTCAAGCATTTATTTTGGGAAGATCCGGAACTATTCAAGTATTGCCCGGACCAAATCATCCGGCGATGCATTCCTGAAACCGAGGCCACAAGCATTCTAAATTTTTGCCACTCTTGCTTGTGGAGGCCATTTCAGTGCCAAAAAGACCGCTAACAAAGTTCTTCAAAGCAGATTCTTTTGGCCTACCTTGTTTCGGGATGCATACAATTTTTGCAAATCGTGTGAACGATGTCAAAAACTTGGATCCATGTCCCGAAGAGACATGATGCCCCTCACCAACATTTTAATTGTTGAAATTTTTGATGTGTGGGGGATTGACTTCATGGGACCATTTCCATCTTCTTATGGCTATGAGTACATCCTTGTAGCGGTGGATTATGTGTCTAAATAGGTTGAAGCTGAGGCTACCAAAACCGATGATCATAAAGTCGTGATCCATTTCATTCAGTCTCACATCTTTAGTCGTTTTGGTACGCCCCGAGCAATCATTAGTGATGGCGGATCTCATTTCCAAAATCGTTATCTCAAATCCGTCCTTGCTAAGTATTCCGTCATTCATAAGGTTGCTATACCTTACCACCCTCAAACGAGTGGTCAAGTAGAGATTTCTAACCGGGAGATTAAGCACATTTTGGAAAAAACGGTTAAACCGGACCGCAAAGATTGGTCATTAAGGCTAAACGATGCGCTTTGGGCTTACCGGACAGCTTATAAGACACCCATTGGTATGTCACCATATCGACTTGTCTTTGGCAAAGCATGTCATCTCCCGGTAGAATTAGAGCAGCGTGTTTATTGGGCCATAAAAAGGTTCAATTTTGATCTCAAACAAGGCGGCTCTAATCGTGCGTTGCAATTAAATGAACTTGAGGAATTGCGTAATGATGTGTATGAAAGCGCAAAAATCTACAAGGCAAAGACTAAAGATTTTCATAACAAACACATCGTCAAGAAGTCTTTTGCCCCTGGACAAAAGGTTTGCTTTTTCAATTCTCGCTTGAAACTCTTTCCCGGTAAACTCCAGTCAAGATGGGATGGTCCATACATTGTCATTACTGTCTTTCCTCATGGAGCAATCGAACTTCATGATCCTGCAAAAGGATCACTCTTCAAGGTTAATGGCCAACGGCTTAAGCCTTGCATTGATGGCACAATCCCAACCCGAAAAGTTGAGGAAGTCCTCTTGACGGACCCAATTTATGAGGATTAGTGCCAACTCTAACTTCGTCTAGCTATCGACATTAAATTTAGCAAAGCAAGGGAAGAAATTCTTTTGATGTTCAAAGCTTCCCTACCTTCTCAAATTGCTCGTGCCTTGAAATTTTCTGGGAAATGGTTTCGAAAAGCCAAAAAATTTGATTTTTCTGAAATGGTCTTCAATTGTGTTTCGCAATTTTAGACTGGCCTCTTAGACCTTCTCAGCTCTAATTTTCATTCCCGGAAATTTTCATCGCTTTCGAGCAATTTCATAGGATCTTTCGACATGGCACTCACATGCATAGCCTCTCATCTTCAATGTATTGTTGAAATGTTCTTAATCTCATCCATGCATTGAAGAGATGTTCCAAAGCTTGAAAATTTTCTCAAAAATTTCCCATGCATTGGATTGGAATGAATTTGCAAAGTTTAAAATTTTTCTCCAGACATTTCATTCATCCATGCTCTGTGTGATGTTGTAAAAGTTGGAAATTTTTCCATGCAATTTACATTCATGCATGCATTATTAAAGAAAAAAAATTTCCATGAAAAAAAAAAAAAAAAAAAAAAAAAAAAAAAAAAAATTCCGTTAGAAATTTCCATAAAAAATTTTCATTTTCCATGGCAAATTTCAATTTTCCATCCTTGCATTAGAATGAAATGATGGTGCACAGTTTAAAATTTTGTTGCAATGCATGGTTAATGGAAGCATCATGGCCGCAAAATTTTAACCTCCAAAGTTTTCATTCTAATGCATGCATGCATTCAACTTCCATCAAGGTCCATGAGTTCATGCATTCTTTCATGAGTTCATGCATGCATGCCTTCAATCCATGCAATTACCATCCATCCATGCAGGCTTATCCATGCACGCATCTACCATCTATGAAAGTCCATCCTTGCAAGCTTCAATCCATGGATGGTTGGTTCCATGCACTCATCTTCCATCCCTGCAAGCTCATCGATGGTTCCATGGTTTCAAGATCAAGCTCAAGCACAACCTCTTTTAAACCACAACATTCTGAGCCTACTGACCCACTTTCGAGCACTCAAACTCCAAATTGGAGTGCTCGAGCTTCCTTGCATTTTTCCCCGAACTCTCTGCCACAATTTTGAGCACTCGCAAAGGCCATTTCGAGTGCTCCAACTTCCTTACCCCAACCATTTAGCCCTCTGCCGGATCTTCGAGCACTCGAAGACCCCATATCGAGTGCTTGAATTGTAACCCTCTCCACCAACTCACTGCCGAGTGCTCGAGCACTCTCAAGCAACCCCACCTTCAAGCCCACAAACCCACCATGCCCAGTGCCAACCCAATCCTCACAACAACCAACTCCACGACCTCTATGCAAGCTTCACCACCCCACCCAACTTTATCGGCTTCCCTCTCATCCCACCATGCAAACCCACGATCTCCATGCATGCAGCAAGCTCCTCAAACCATGCAAACCCACACCCTGCATGCACCTTCAACCACCTCCAAACCTCTCTCTCTCTCAGCAACTTCAAGCTCCATCAACCTACCAATCATAAACCACCTCAACCATGCATAACACACAACACCATCCCCAACCCCTCCTTAACCATGCATGCTCACAACAACCAAACCCAACCCAACCCATACAAACAACCTCCTCTCGGCCACCTTCACTTCTCTCTCTCTCACTAGCCAACTCCAACACCAATCCACTCCTACACAGCATCATACAAACCATCCCACCATGCATGCCAACCTTCCTAAACCACCTCACACAATACCAACATCCCTCTACCATCGGCCATCACAACTCATCAACCCAACTCACCACCCCATGCAAACCCACTTCACCACCATACCTCACAATCCTCCTGCATGCAACCTCACACCTCTCCACCAACCCACCCTGCATACCACCACTCAAACCAACCACAAACCCTCACTCTCGGCTTCCCCCTTCTCCCCACCAACTCAAACCAATCCAACCCTCAAACCCATGCACAAACCACAAATCACCCTCACCTCTCTGTAATATTTTCGAGCACTCGAAGCCAAGCTTCGAGTGCTCGCAAATGCTCGAGCTATCACACACCCAACAGCCGAGCCCACTGCCGAATTTTCGAGCACTCGAAGACACACTTCGAGTGCTCGAACCAAGCCCACCTCTCTCTTTTAAAACCAACCCAAACCAACCCACCTCACTCTCACTCACCCCTCTCAGCTCCAACACCCCAATCATCCTTACCGCCTTATTCCCAACTCAACCAAACACCATCCCATTCAACCACCAACACACACCACCTTAAACCACACAACCCACCACCTTCTCTCCTCCCAACTCTCGGTAACCCAAGCAACATCACACACCTCCTACCCATCCTAACAACCACTCCTTGAACCTAACCTTCCTCTCAACCAAAGCATCTCACAGCAACCAACCAACCCCAATCCAACCTTCACTCATACAACCCAACCTTCCTCTCTCATCCACCACCAGCCAACCTATATTGCCACCACCCATGCATGTCTGCATTTCCCCATTTCCATTCTTTCCCAAGGTATGTGAGCTTCCTTTTATTCTCATTTCCTTGTCTTTATTTTCATCATAAGGAGGATGGGATTGCATGTTGGCAATTTTGTTGATGCTTGTGTTGCTTGTTGTTGATGATAGCTCTATGCTAGAGCTTGTTTTCTTGCCAAAATTTTTGGGTTTGCTCCTCCATCCCACTCACTTTCACCTTCTCTTTTTTGTGGTGCACGCCAGGTGTTCGCTGAAATTCCTCAACCAAGTCCACCTCTCTAAATGTCTCGTGCCGATCCTTCTCGCCCTCCTCGACCCTCTGCGGGTGCCCGTGCTGTCAATCGTGAGCGACCACGTGATCCTTGGGATCGCAAACAACTCAACTATGAGCTTTCTTTTCTGCTCACGGATGCCTTTGACATTCTACCCATTACTTCGTGGGCTGTAGCCGAATTGACTAACCGGCGTCTGCAGCACATTTGCGCGCCCCTTGCCAGGGTTGCCTACCCTCGTGTAATGCGCCTCTTCTACCAGAATCTCCAATGCCCTGAAGAGCCACCCATTTCTCTCACTACATCCATTGATGGCACGACCTATGCTTTCACTATGACTGACATCATTCAGGTTTCTGGTTGCCCTATTAAGTGCCCCGATGACATTGTCAATCGTGAGAATCTCCCTTTATATGAGGAGCCGGATACATTAACTATGGAGCAGGTTGTCGCTGCCATTTGCAACGTGGATGACCCTCATAGGCCCCGGTCTTTTATTCGTAAAACCAATCTTCCGGAATGCCTCTGGTTCATTGACACTGTTTTCAAGCACAATGTCTGCCCTTTGGTGCATAGCACCGAGCGTAGGGGCCTCCTTTTGCAAGCTTTATATGCCATGGACCAAGGCCAATGGGTCTCCATCCCGGAGCTCATTTGGACCACATTTATGAAGTTTTGGCATGACGCTCATAATGCACGGGCTCCGCGAGTTGAAAATCAGAAATTGCCTTTGCCGTTTTTCATCACTCGGCTCCTAAAGCACAAAGGCTTCATTGTTCCTCCCCATGAACCAAAAGGCGAAAAGATTAAAAATTTTACCAAGCGCCGGTGGATCAATGTTCTTAGCCATTCTAGTACCCCTCAGCCTGCTGCCCCCCTATTCATCCAAGCTCCACCTCCTCCTCCTTTTGAGGATGCTTCCACGGCAGCAGCCGCTGCAAGGGTAGAGCCTCCGGTCGACTCTCAGTAAGACCAGGCTTTCATCTGGGCTAACATTGCTGGTATTCATGAGCGGATGGATCGTTTTGAGAATACCCTGTCCACGTACACTCGGACTATGTGTGAGACTTCTTCCCGTGCCGAAGAAGATCGTCGTCTTGCTGCTGAAGACCGCCGTGTCGCAGCTGAGGAACGTTGTTTGGCTTCCGCCGAACGGCGTAAAACTCAATCTCTCCTCCATTCCATCCTCGCCCGTTTACCCTCTGGCCCGTAGCTTGTTGCGAGTGTTGGACCTTATCTTTTTGTTCATATGTAAATATTTCTCTTGTATCTTTTGTTTTACTTTTGAACTTTCAGAATTTGCTATGTATAGGTTGCTCTAGTAGACATGCTCTATGTACAGCTCTTTTGTAATCATGTAAATTCCCTTTTGAATGCAAATTCTCTCTTTTCTGTTATCTATTTGTTCAGTATTTTTCTGTATATGTGCTTATGCTATTAATGCCCTTTGTGGTTGTTTCTTTTTGTTCTTCATCATACTATCCAGGCGGCGCAGTTCATTTCAAGTTTGGGGGTTTTGTTTCACCATGCCGTTTCCTCCCCCTGGGTATTTTTGTTCCTTTTTATTCTCTGTCATTTTTGTCATCAATTTTACTCCATATCCCACATTGAGGACACTGTGTATTTCAAGTTTGGGGGTGCAATATTGCATTTTTGGCATAATTTTGGTATCACTATTTTGTAAAGCAATGATAGTATAGCTTGAAACTTGTCGGAGACAAAGCATATGTTTAATACCTTGTGTATAGAAGCAATTGAGAATTTTTAAAAATAAAGAAATTTGAATTTGAAGTAATCATGCAAAATACAATGTAGTCTGTATAAATGCCTCAATTAGATTCTTGCTGGATTTACACTCTTATAAGCTTCACAATGCACAGATGCACATTGGAAACTTAACTGTGAGGCATGTAACTTGATTGACCTTGACCTTGGCCTAGTTAATCTGATTTGATGAGCCTGATAGATGAATATCTTTGGCATGATATAAATTTTCATAAAAAATAAAAATAAAAAAAATAAAAATAAAAATAAAAATTGAAGATGAGAAAGAAAGAAAATAATGACCAGTTGAAGTTCGTAGCCTTTCCAACTCGAGCTATTAAGCCCTATGGAGTGTCTCTACACTTAACACCCTAAAGCCGTCTGGTTTGGGAGTTGTTGGCCTAACGCTTGCTACAACGGTTGGTTAGAAAGCTTAAAGGACTTAAACATTGCACGGTCATTCAAAAAAATTGTAATAAGCATGGTTCGCTGGAGTTCGTAGCCTTTCCAACTTGAGCTATTAAGCCCTTTGGAGTGTCTCTTCACTTAACACCCTAAAGCCATCTGGTTTAGGAGTTGTTGGCCTAACGCTTGCTACATAGGTTGGTTAGAAAGCTTAAGGGACTTCAGCATTGCACAACCATTCTATGTTTCGCTTATGAGTTACAATAAATTGTCAACAAGCAACAAAAGTTGTCTTGTAAATAAAATCATGCCTTAGGGACCTCATTTAAAGGGGAATTCAATGATTCGAAAACTTGTGCTTGGAAATTGGAAAAGAAAGTAAAAGCCGCATGTTGAGAATCCAATTCACTTTCACTGAAGCTAGAGTTGATTTCCATTCAAGAGATGATAATTGAGTTATTTATATAGTCTATGATGTTGATACATGCATGTTGAAATGTGTTTAGTATCAATGCTTTATATATGCAAGGTAGTCTTCCCAATGACCCCATCTCCAGCTCTTTTTCTGTTTCAAGTTATTTTTGAGCTATGTATATATCTCATTTTACCATGGATGATATTTTTGTAGTAACATGCCCATGGTTGTCTTTTCATTAAGTTTTTCATTGTAGTTTTGCTAAGGGACTAGCAAAATGTAAGTTTGGGGGTGTGATAAGCGCCGAATATTGCATATTCAAGCGCCCTTAATTGCATTATTTAAGTCCATTGTTTGTTTAATTATGTAGATTACCTTCATATGCACGTTTTTTCATATTTTCAGGTTCATTGGCCAAAAAGAAGCAAGAAGGATGCTTTGTGGAGTTTTGAACATCAAAGGTCACAATGCTGAATTTCTGGCAGTAGTGGAACCTGGACTTTGCTCACCATTTTGACCTTGAAAACTCGAGAAATGTACTTCCCTCATAACATGACATATTTAGAGCTCTGAATCAGTTTTCCAAATCTTCAAGCGGTTTGTCATTCAGAGTTCAGAGCAGAGAGTTATGATCTTCTTACCAGAGGTGCGCAGAACTGCTTGGCAGCACTAAAGTGCTGCCTTTCTCCCCATTTTCGACCAAACAGACTTGAGAATTGGGTCTTTATCAAAACATGAAGTTTTTAAAGCTCTGAATCATCTCTCCAAATCTTCAAACAGATCATCATTCGGAGTTCAGAGCACAAAGTTATAGCCGTTTTACCAAAGTAGGTCAGTGCTGAGCAAGAAGAGCATGTTGCACATTACACTAATTTAGAGTGCTCGAGACCACCCTTCGAGTGCTCGAAATTCTTGCAGATTGCACTCGGAAATGGCTCAATTTCAGCCACTTGCACATTGGTTTCCTCAATGCCATCTTCCTTCTTTATGAAGTGGTTGGAGGTGTTCCTTGGAGGAGAGAGAGCCTTGACTTGAGCTTGATAAGAGAGAGGGAGGACCACACAAAATGGATTAAGCTTCATTTTACAAGATAGAGGGGAGAGAAGAGAGCAAGGAAGAGGGGGTTCTTGGAGCAAAAAGAAGGGAGCTCGAAAATAGAAGGAGGATCCATGCTTCTTCCTCCATCTAGGGCCATCATGGGTAACTAAACCCTCTTCTAGGGAGGTGATGAAACTCCTTCTTGTAAGCATGTCTTGTTTTTTATTTACATTTGGGGATGTAATGTATATATATGACCTCTCCATGAACTAGAGCTTTATTTGATGTGAAGAGCTTCAATGTCTATTAATGATCATTTTGAGTTTAAGATCTTGTCTTAAGATTGTTTCCTCTTATGATTATTTTGCTTCCATTTTCATAGTGACAATGAAGATGAGTTTATGGAAATGTTTTTATTGGCATGATGCTTGGGAAATTTGATAGTCTATAGCTTAGGGTTCTCTTTTGATAGATTATTCTTGATTCCTAATGTCATGTGCTTCTACTATGTGATTAAGGGATTGATAACTCTATGCTTAGTGAGTATGTCTAAGGTTGCAACCTAGTTTAGGTAACCAAAACATGCAATACTTTGATAAGTTATTCTTGCCTATTGATTTTATAAAAATTCTTGAAGGTAATGTAGCAATTTTATGTTGTTGCATTTCATGGTTATGTGTATATATTATTCCCCAAGTAAATCATGCATTAACATGCTTATGGATAGGTAGTGGATTCACTTTCCTAGCCCTCTCTACCTAGATCTCCTTCCTTTACATTTCTTGCATTCTTGTTTTATGCATCTTTATATTCCTAGCTTTAGTGACAAACCAAACAAACATTCTATACCCCTTCATCATCCTAAGAATGACTCTAGACGCTTAGGTTGCCATAGACTAGCGCAGTCCCAGTGGTTCGACTTACCCGACCAATAACCCTATTTTACAATGATTCGTGCTATTGCGAAGAGGGCTGGATTATAATTGATTTCGACCGTCGATCACTTGTCATTTTCCGGTTGAACTAGAGCACTGTGCTTATTGGCCATAAAAAGGCTCAACTTTGATCTCAATCAAGCCGGTTCTACTGGCAAACTACAGCTCAATGAGCTTAAGGAAATTCGAAATGATGCATATGAAAGTGCCAAAATCTATAAGGCAAAGACTAAAGCATTTCATGACAAACGCATTGTTAGCAAGTCTTTTGCCCCTGGACAGAAAGTTTGACTTTTCAATTCTCGCTTACGACTCTTTCTCGGTAAACTCCATTCACAGTGGGATGGTCCATAAGTCATCACTTCCATCTTTCCTCATGGTGCAATTGAACTCTAAGATCCTACCGATGGATTTCTCTTTAAGGTCAATGGCCAATGGCTTAAGCCTTATGTTGATGGCATAATCCCTATCCGTAAAGTAGAGAAAGTCCTATTGACGCACCCAATTTACGAGGACTAATGCGAAATCAGGATTCACCTAGCTATCGACGTTAAATTTAGCACTTATGGGAAGCAATTTTTTCAAATTCCAATCCTCCCTCTTCCAAGTTGCCTTAGCCAAGAACTTTCCGGAAATTAACTAAGTATAGCCACAATGTGAACTCTTCCGAAATTGTCTCCAATTCCGTTCCAAAAGTCACATTCAGTTTTCTTAGTCATTCTAAGGTCTCAGTACCAATTTCAGAATTTTTCAAGGTCCTTTCGGCAATTTTCTTGACTAATCCAAACATCACGGAACATTCGGGCCTCTAAAATATCGTTTTTGCAATTAAACTTCGAATCCCGTTCCGGAGGTTCTACAAGGTGTCATGGGCCCGTAAGAGTTTAAATTTCAAGTTTGGGAATTTTTTGATCCCGTCCCGGCCCCCTTAAAGCCAAAATTCAGTCATAGTAGGTGTTAGCCCAAGCTCTTGTGGGCGCCCACCCATAACCTGCTGGCGCCAGCCCATAAGGGCAATAGAGGTCATGAGCTTGTAGGCACTCGCCCAGAATCCACGGGCGCCCGCCAATATGGGCAGTAGCCCCGCAGATCCCACGGACGCCCGCCCTACGCCCGCGGGCGCCCGCCCCCTTTAGTTGAATCCTTAAATGGGCTATTGTAAGCCCATTTCGGCACCCCCAACCCTTCTTCTCCCTCTAAACACCTCATTTCTCACCTCACTCTTCTCTCAAACTCTATTTCTTTTATATCTCCATCATCTTTACACCCAACCCACTTCTCTCATCCTCCTAATTTCATCCATCTCTCACCAAGCAAGAGGGATTGTTTTGGTTTCTCCATCAACTTGGGTAAGTTTCTATCTCTCTTCTTCTTTCAAATTTTGGAATAATGAAGGATAGGAATCATTGTGTAGATGTCTTGTATGTGCTGGGGTGTGTATATTCTTGATTGCAGGGCCAAATTTATGGGATTTCATAACTCTAATCAACCTTTGGCCCTCTTCCTTTTTGTCTTACACACCAGGTGTTCGATAAATTGCCCAAACCAACTTTTTCACTCAAATGGCGCCCAAATCTTCTTCCAAGCGCGTTCGCTCTTCCGAGGACCCTTCGGGGAAGCCCCCACGCTAAATTAGGCTGATTGACCCATTGACACCGAGGCCAAATTTGTCATCAAAGACGGCTTCAAAAACAATCCGGAAACGACATGGGCGGTCAAAGGATTGATAGAGCGTGGCCTTGAATCTCTATTCAAGCCACGTGCTAGTGCTTAATTTCCGCATGTGGTCCGCCTGTTTTACTCGAACATGTCTTATTCATGTGCAAACCCAGACATCATTAAGACCTCTATTGATGGCGAAGCTTTTGAATTCAACATTCATGACCTTGCCACGGCTTTGGCATGTCTAATGGAATCCCCTGAGAATGAAGCGGGCCTACCTCTGTACGTTGATCCTCTAGCTGGGCTAACATTTTCTGACATTGTGGAGGAAATATACCACAACCAGTATACCAGCGGTCGCAAAACGAGCATAAATAAATCGTTCCTCCCGTGCCAGCTCTGGTTAGTGGACTCTATCCTTGCAAAGAATGTCCTCCCTATCCCGAAACATTCTGAACGTAAAGGGGCTTTTCTGAGCACCCTTTATGCCGCTGAGAAGGAGCAATGGTTTTGCGTCCCATGACTTGTCTAGGACCAATTTCTCAAGGTCTAAAATGACCTATTTGTGATGCAGATGAGCAATGCCATCACTTGGGCGCTTCCTTTTCCATATCTTGTCACCAGGCTCCTTAAAAACCAAGGGTTCAGAGCACCTCGTCATGAGGAGAAGCTAATGGATGTGTTTAATTTTGACCTTGGGGTTTAGAAGTCGAGTACTGTACAACTTAAGAAGTCTCTTCAAACACATATTGGTGATGTGCTTAATTGGGGAGCTTCGGCTATCCCTGTTACTCCAACGCCTACTACCCCTCCGGCTACTCCTGTTGCGCTGCCTCCGCCTGCTATGTCCTATGCCAATTATGTTTCTCTCAGCGCTTGTATTAATGCACTTCACATGCGAGTCTGGAACATTGAGCGCTGTGTCAAAGAGACTCAAGATGGACAGCAGGTCTTGCAGACCATGCTCCAGACTTTGACTGACCGTACCCTAGGCGGCGCTGGTGGTTCATCCTCCACTCCGATGGAGTGATTTTATACTTTCCCTATCTATTTTGCTTCTAGTAGTACTTTTTGGATTTATTTAGGGCCGCTTTTGGCATGCTTTTCAGTTCCTATTTTGAGCTTATAACTGCAATGGTGTTGCTATTTTGCATGAACACTTCCTTTTTAGTTAAATAAATTGCAGTTGTTTATTTTTCTCTCTATCTAGATTTATATGATGCTCGTTGTGCCTAGGTGTGTTTTGACAGGTTTTTGGAATCAAGTTTGGGGGCGTGCTTTTGGAATTCACAAGGTGGCTTATTTTTGCACCGCCACTGAATTTCCTCTTCCACTTGGTATTATTGCTCTTTGTACCCTCTTTTCATTTCCATTTTCATTATTTGGCTTCTCACATTGAGGACAATGTGACATTCAAGTTTGGGGGTACATTATTGCATTTTCGGTATTACATAGCATTTTTGGTATTACATTTTTTATTGAATGTACTAAATTATTCATGTAAATTAATAAAATCATTTTTGGGAAAACAATGATAATTTAATCTTGGAACTTGTTAGAGAATGGAGCCTGTGTTTAATACTTTGTGTATAGAGGCAAATGATAGTTTTGAAAATAAAAGACAAATCTGAAATGATCATGTTGATTCAAATTGGTTTGTATAAATGCTTCAATTAGATTTTCGTCGGATTTCATATCCTTCTATGATTCACACTTCACAGATGCACACCGGAAACTTAATTGTGAGGCATACAACTTGATTGATCTTGACCTTGACTCAGTTGATTTGAATTGATGACCCTAATGAATGGATATCTTTGGCATTTAATCTAAAAAAAAAAAGGTAAATAATGATAATGACCAGTTTAAGTTCATAGCCTTGCCAATTCGAGTTATTAAGCCCTAGGAGTGCCTTTACACTTAGCACCCTAAAGCCATTTGGTTTGGGAGTTGTTGGCCTAACGCTTATTACATAGGTTGGTTAGAAAGCTTAAGGGACTTAGGCATTGCATGGTCATTCACAAAGATAAAAATAAATAAATATAGTTTGTTGGAATTCGTAGCCTTGCCAGTTCGAGTTATTAAGCCCTAGGATTATCTTTACACTTAGCACCCTAAAACCATCCGGTTTGGGAGTTACTGTCCTAACGCTTGTTACATAGGTTGGTTAGAAAGCTTAAGGGACTTTGGCATTGCATGACCATAATATGTATCATATCTAAAAAAAAAAAAAAAAAAACAACAAAAGTTGTATTTTAAATAAATTCGTGCCTTAGCGATCTCATTTAAAAGAGAATACAATAATTTAAAGGCTTGTGTATTTTGAAATTGGAAAAAAGAAGTTTAAAGCCATATATTGGGAATCCGGCTTACTTTCACTGAAGTTAGAGTTGATTTCTATTAAAGAGATGACAATTGAATTATTTATATAGACTATGATGATGCATGAGAGTTGAAATGTGTTTAGTCATTTTGTATATCAAGGCTTCATATACACAAGGTAGTCTGCAAAATGACTCCATCTCTATCATTCTGTCTGTTTCGAGTCACATTTGAGCTATGTATGGATTTTTTTGCACCATGGTTGTAATACCCCTAGTTTTAAAAAGGATAAAATTGGGATTTTTATTTATTTATTTATTTTTTATTGATTAATTGATTCAATTATGTCATTTAGTTATTTTGCTTTTCTTAACTGGTTAATAAAGTGTATTTAAATTAATATTGTTTAATTGTGAATAGTGGGTATGCATTTAATTATTTATTGTCTTGAATTTATTTATGTGTTTTGAGTGATTATTTATTTGTTTTCCTTATTGAATCTATTTATGTGTTTTGAGTATTATTTATTTGCTTTCCTTATTTGTTTTACGTGTAATTAATTAATTAGGTTTAGGGTGTTACGATTATGTAATTATGGGTGCCGACTTATAGGAGGTTGGAATTAGGGTTAAGTCTTTATGGTAGCCTATATATTTAACTTTACAAGTCTGCTAGGGTTTAAAAAAAAAAAAACTTATGCACGTAAGAATTCTTGAGAGAGAAAACAGAGGCACACATTATGGTTTTAAGAGGAAACTATATGGGCCACCAGTTAGGAGTTCAACCGTGACCTAAAGGTCGTATCAAGGAGGAATGAGTGGATGGATTGTGGTATTGGAACTGATCAGTAGGGAGGTTGCCGGTTGTCCGTTCGTCGGAAACTCGATAGACGATGTTGTAAGGTTTCAAACTGAAACCTAAAAGCAAGTTTCATTCCATCTCCTTCCTGTAAACTTGTGTTCTGTGCATTCTATATAATCTCTAGGAATTAATTAAATTTTTTTTTAAACTGGTGTTTGATGCATATTTGCGGGACTGTAAACTGATTAACGTATAAATAACTAAGGTTTGCTTTCTTTGCATAAACTGTTTGGATTATGTTTTAAACTCTGGTAAATTAATTCATAAAGGAATGTAAGGAGTTTCTAGGACTGTTGGGACTTGTCTTGCACCTTAGGAACTTTAAGAAAACTTTTGGAATAGAGGATGGAACTTTACCGGAATCAAGGAAGACGAACAGAGAAACATAAACTGTTTTTGTTTTCAGTTTAGATTTTTTTGTCAATTAATTCATAATGGAATTGGAGAAGTTTCTAGGAGTATTCGAGCTTAAATTAAACCTTGAAAATTCTTAAGAAACTTAGAACAGACAGTTAGAATTTCCACCGGAAGCGAAGACGAAGAACAGAGGAAGTAGAGAGTGAAAAACGAAGGCTGGGGAAGTGGAAGCGGCTCCACACTTCAATGGAGGTGACTTTATTGAAGTGGAGCTAGCTCCACAAAGATTTGAGGCAGATCAACTTAAAATTGGAGCTGGCTCAACTTAAAATTGGAGGCGGCTCCAATTTGCTAAATGCCCAGTATGTGGGTTTTTGTGGTTTTTCTGATTTCAGGGGCTTAAATGAAATTAATAGAAAGTGGATGTTTAAAATTAACCTATTAAAACCATAAAATAGTTAGTATATGCTAGTGTGTTAACATAAATGGACATCATGAATTTAAAAAAAAAAAATTAATGTGCATGTTGTCCAAGAAGGAGAAAGTCTTAAATTTCTAGTTTAGTTAGCCAATTGAATGGACTGAATTGAAAGATATTTTAGGGATGTTGTACCAAAGATATTTGTGACATATTTAAGTTCCATGAGGGTTGGTTGGGTTGTGGTTGTGGACGTCATATAATTTAAATACATTGTTGCATGCTGTCAGGAGTGGAGGAGTTTTATTTGCCGGTTTGTTTTAACCAGTTTATTTTGGTAAGTATAAAATACCATTGGGGTTGTATATAATGTGTTGTGAGACTTCTTAGTTGACATATTATGTCAAGCACAGGTGTTAACATGGAGGATTAAAAAGGACGTCATGTAATGAAACGATAATTTTAATGCCGTCAGGGATTAAGGAGGATTTTCATTACTAGTCTTTGTTTTAATAATTTAAATGAACTAGTATGAGAGTATGGTTAGGGATGTCTAGTATAATGTGTTCAGCTCATATTTCTGATAGTCATTATACCATGGTGTGGGTGTTAATTGATGAACTATTGAAATTTCTGCTTTGTCAATTGGATGGATATGGATGGTTTAAATTGTCTATCAATGCTTTAACAATTTAAATGGAAGTTTTATGATTATAATCATATACTAGATGCATAATTTGGTCATACATATAATAGACTGTATTTATGTTTATTTTGGAGTATGGTTGATGAATATTTATTATTAATTTGTCAACTATATTGGATGGAGGATGGTATGCACCGGTATGGGACGATGGCATACTAGGTATGGATTAGTTCAAACACTATAACCTACCTATTCTGGATTGAGGTGTGAATTTACCATAAAGGTTCAGTTCCACTCATATTTGTGTCATATCAATTATGAATTGAATGAACTACTTTGGTTTTTGGATGGATTGTTATACTTATATCAGACCACTATAAAAAATGGATGATATTTTGTATTAGGAGTATACGAACTTTATATACATATTATTATGGTGCCATGGTATGAGCTTGAGTCTCAAGACCATGGTTAGGGTGCGTATATCGCCTAGGATGGATAACTGGACACAGGTGTTGTTCCCTGGTAGGTTTAGATACACATGATCACAGTATGTGCGATTTGCATGGTATCTCTACTCAGGCTGAGACAGACCTATTGGACTAGTGAGCGTCCTTTAGTATGTATCTATATCTATATGGACTATTTTAGATATTACCGAGCTATTTAGGATGTATCTGCGTATCGGGTTTATGTATGGATTGTAGTAGTATGGAACTTGCATGTGGGCCTGACCCACCCTTAATTTTCAGGTGTTCGTGAGTACCAGGCTTAGGGCTTGATCGTGGTGATGTAGATACAAACACTCACTCTTCCGACTATATAGGAGTTTCTTTCTTATTTTAGTTTTGGGTTTTAATTCTGTATTTCATTTGCAGTTGAGGTTTATTAAGGGTCCACTTGGTGGATTCCCGAGTTGTAAGGATTGGAAGGTTTAAATTATATTAAAATTTTATTTGAATGATTTTTCGTATTTAGAATTCTTATCAGCTTATTATTATTTTATCTTATTTCATTTTTTTTTTATATATTATGTATTCAATTACATATTGATTGTTTGGTATCCCTTGGATCTGTACCCGGACTTGATCACCCGTGGCTCTAGATCGAGGGGTATCACAGTTGGTATCAGAGCACTCTAGGTTCTAGTGTCCTTAGGAGTGTCTTTCGTTAGAAGTCTTCTGCGTTGCGTCTCTTAAAAACTTAGAGCTATGTCAGGATTCGTTCTACTCTTTTACAGTTCGTTAGGAGGAGCAGATATCAATTATGTTTCATAATTATGGAATGATTAACACTAGAAGGAGGATGGGGTCCAAGGCGATGGCGAGTCAGACCCAAAGGAGTAGAGGAGTACGTTATCGAGTTCTTTATCAGAAGCAGAACTTGGAATCGAAGGTTTAGTTCCGGTTGGCGCTACTTTTAGAAGTATAAACAAAGGAGGAATTTAGGAATATGTTTTAGGTCACCGCATAAAGGGACCAACATGATTTTAGTTGTTCTCATAAAGGAGGCAACTGGGGAATAGGAGTCCGAAGAGAATTCTAGTGGAGGAGATTGCAACACACCCCAGAAAGAGGATATCGAATCTTGTCAATCAAGGATCGCGCAAGGGGAATCTTGTTCGCTAGTAGTATAATGAACGATACTAGTAGAGTTGGTGGGGATTGACCTACATATAGTTAAAAAATTTCATGTTACCTTAAAAGAGGTTGCTAAAGAAAACTCTTCAGGGGTTCAGGAATTGAATAGAGTTCTTCGTGGAACGAAGCAAAGAATATATAGCATGTTTTGGGGAGTGTGGGGGTTAGGTTGTGACGATCTAAGTTGCTTTATACAGTTACATTAGACGATATGCATTATGTGTATAAGGAGGATGAAGGTTAAACCTTTGGCATTTGCTGAGGCAAATGGATTTTGTTTTAAGCTATGTTTCGAGGTTGGGTGATTACCTCCGAAACTGTAGAAAGGAGATTGTGAACCAATCGGGTAAAGTTGATTTCTAAAAGAGATTTTCTTTGCTAGGAGGAACGATGTTTTATGTAGGGTTCTGTTGTGTTTTATTGTGTTTGATTGTGTGTGCTTTATGCGTTTCCTTTTTGTTAATTATTTAGGATCGGGATTACAGTTTAGTTGGGGACACAAGTGAGTGATCAGTCAACTACCGTTTTGGAGGAATAGCGTTAATTACTCTAGGATTTTGGGCATGGGGTCATAGGATTTGGTAAGTATACCTACCCGTAGCCAATCTAGTGAACCTATATATGCGTAGTTATGGTACGTTTTCAGGATGGGATAAGTAAACCAACAGTTCGAGTCAGAGGATATAGATTCATTTGATAAACTGTTACGCTGTGATGGTTTATCGAAGGAACTGACTTGGCTAAATATCTTCTCAAAAGTTTTAAACAGTTGTTTCCAAATCAGTAGGAGGATTTTGTACTAGTTTAAGTACTTATTAGAATAGCACTGACTGAGAATAATAGACAGACTAACTAGTCATCAGTCAATTCTTAATTAAGAATTTTAGTTCATAAGGGGGTGTCATTAGGAGGAGTTGCTGGAGTTGCATATCAAGAGGAAGCAAGGTCTCTTCATTTGCACAAATAATATGGAATTTTTTTTTTTTTTAGGTCACAGTTCGCAACAAATAGTTGTTGCTGGGAATTGTTGACTTTTTGGGAGATATTCCTTGAAATTAGACAAGAAATCTAACAGACACTTACTTGTGTTAAGGAAGTAGGATGTCAAAGACTTGAAGGTCATATTAAACATCTAAATATGGAAGCTGGTGTTACCAGACTAATGATATGGTTGTTAGACAAATTGGAAGGAGGATGTGAGAACTGAGGTTCACAACTCTTAGTTCCTTGTTTATCATGGAGGAAACATGATGTTTCACGGCTTGAAGTAGCTGTTTGGAGGACAGGCAGTAGGAAGGACACAGTGAGGTTGTCACAAAGTCTGATATCTATTCGATAAATTCAGATGGACCATCAGAGATCGCTAGATCCTTATAGCCATTTCTCTTACTAGAGAAGGAAAGATAGAGTCGTTTCCATGGATTTGGTTGAGACATTGCTGATTTACACAAGGGTCAGGATTCTGGTTGGGATATTACTTGACTGATAAAATTATATCAGCTTCGTTTTGTCTATTTTGGAACTAGTAAGATATTAGTTCCTAGGAATAGCACGGATCACGAGACGGCTTAGATGGATAGATGTGGTGATTCACACTTTGCGTTAAGTTTCATCTGGTGAAAGTAATAGGGAGGAGGATGATTGTATCAACCGATATGGTAATAGAACCTTCGGTGATTTTTGTGAAATCAGTAGCATTTTTACATGTGAAAATGCTAACATTTGCTATTACCAGGGAAATGGAGGCGGTCAACTTAGAATATTTGAGCTGATCCCACAGGGGGTCGTACTTTACTCAGATGAGTTTAGGGTACTGAAAGAGGACTGGCAGTTATCTTTCTGATTGGTCGAGATGACTGAGTTGTTTGGGGATTTTGGATAGTATGTGTGCCGATCTCTCACTGTTTGGTCTGGCATGGAAACGAGGTTATATAATAAGACATTGTCTTTATTTAAGGATACATCGGAGATAAATATTCTCTTTTGGAAATTATTGAGCGTGGTTTGGAGGCGGCAATCGAATTTTGTACATTGTTGAACTCATACATGGGAGTTTCTATCAGGAAATGGTTGCTTGGGATGTCTTCCGTATTAGAAGCGATGTTTTTAGAGGAAGGTCAGTTTTACGTGTTACACTGACTTTTCAAGGATTTTGTTTATCAATTTAGGCAATAGCCTATTGCTTAGTGTTACCAATTTGTTAACGCTGGATGCATAGGAATTATATGCGTCTGTTCTAGGGAACTTGGAGGAATAGGGATCGTTACCCTTCACTAAATATTGGGTAGGATTGGATCCTTGATAGATACAACTTAGGAGTTGTACAGGTATGGTATTTCTTAAACATAGAAACCTAGTTATTGTTGGTTGTGTTGGAATTTGAGTGGAGCTCATGTAAAACAGCTGTGCCACACGGAAACGGAAATGAATTTTGACAAGTCATTAATTCAGAGTTTAGTGAATTCCGAGGACGGAATTCCTTTTTGTAAGGGGGAAGAATGTAATACCCCTAGTTTTAAAAAGGATAAAATTGGGATTTTTATTTATTTATTTTTTATTGATTAATTGATTTAATTATGTGATTTAGTTGTTTTGTTTTTCTTAAGTGATTAATAATGTGTATTTAAATTAATATTGTTTAATTGTGAATAGTGGGTATGAATTTAATTATTTATTGTCTTGAATTTATTTATGCGTTTTGAGTGATTATTTATTTGTTTTCCTTATTGAATTTATTTATGTGTTTTGAGTATTATTTATTTGCTTTCCTTATTTGTTTTACGTGTAATTAATTAATTAGGTTTAGGGTGTTACGATTATGTAATTATGGGTGCCGACTTATAGGAGGTTGGAATTAGGGTTAAGCTTTTATGGTAGCCTATATATTTAACTTTACAAGTCTGCTAGGGTTAAAAAAAAAAAAACCTATGCACGTAAGAATTCTTAAGAGAGAAAACAGAGGCACACATTATGATTTTGAGAGGAAACTATATGGGCCACCAGTTAGGAGTTCAATTGTGACCTAAATGTCGTATCAAGGAGGAAGGAGTGGATGGATTGTGGTATTAGAACTGAGCAGTAGGGAGGTTACCGGTCGTCCGTTCGTCGGAAACTCCATAGACGATGTTGTAAGGTTTCAAACTGAAACCTAAAGGCAAGTTTCATTCTATCTCCTTCCTGTAAACTTGTGTTCTCTGCATTCTATATAGTCTCCAGGAATTAATTAAATTTTTTTTAAAACTGGTGTTTCATGCATATTTGCGGGACTGTAAACTGATTAACGTATAAATAACTGAGGTTTGCTTTCTTTGCATAAACTGTTTGGATTATGTTTTAAACTCTGGTAAATTAATTCATAAAGGAATGTAAGGAGTTTCTAGGACTATTGGGACTTATCTTGCACCTTAGGAACTTTAAGAAAACTTTTGGAATAGAGGATGGAACTTTACCGGAATCAAGGAAGAAGAATAGAGAAACATAAACTGTTTTTGTTTTCAGTTTAGATTTTTTTGTCAATTAATTCATAATGGAATTGGAGAATTTTCTAGGAGTATTTGGGCTTAAATTAAACCTTGAAATTTTTTTAAGAAACTTAGAACAGATAGTTAGAATTTCCGCCGGAAGCGAAGACGAAGAACAGAGGAAACAAAGAGTGAAAAACGGAGGCTGGGGAAGTCGAGGCAGCTCCATACTTCAATGGAAGCGGCTCCATTGAAGTGGAGCCGGCTCCACAAAGAGTTGAGGTGGCTCAACTTAAAATTGGAGCCGGCTCAACTTAAAATTTGAGGGCGGCTCCAATTTGCTAAATGCCCAGTACGTGGGTTTTTGTGGTTTTTCTGATTTCAGGGGTTTAAATGAAATTAATGGAAAGTGGCGTGGGGTTTTAGATGTTTAAAATTAACCTATTAAAACCATAAAATAGTTAGTATATGCTAGTGTGTTAATATAAATGGACATCATGAATTTAAAAAAAAAAAATTAATGTGCATGTTGTCCAGGAAGGAGAAAGTTTTAAATTTCTAGTTTGGTTAGCCAATTGAATGGACTGAATTGAACGATACTTTAGGGATGTTGTACCAAAGATATTTGTGACATATTTAAGTTCCACAAGGGTTGGTTGGGTTGTGGTTGTGGACGTCATGTAATTTAAATACATTGTTGCATGCTGTCAGGAGTGGAGGAGTTTTTTTTGCCGGTTTGTTTTAACCAGTTTATTTTGGTAAGTGTAAAATACCATTGGGGTTGTATATAATGTGTTGTGAGACTTCTTAGTTGACTTATTATGTCAAGCACAGGTTTTAACATGGAGGATTAAAAAGGACGTCATGTAATGAAACGATAATTTTCATTAATTGTCTATCAATGCTTT
Organism: Cornus florida; assembly: GCF_030987335.1. Taxonomy (NCBI): domain Eukaryota; kingdom Viridiplantae; phylum Streptophyta; class Magnoliopsida; order Cornales; family Cornaceae; genus Cornus; species Cornus florida. The sequence continues at coordinate 6,030,227 of NW_026775577.1, read as the reverse complement.
AACAATTTAAATGGAAGTTTTATGATTATAATCATATACTGGATGCATAATTTGGTCATACATATAATAGACTGTATTTATGTTTATTTTGGAGTATGGTTGATGATTAAAGTATTAATTTGTCAACTATATTGGATGGAGGATGGTATGCACCGGTATAGGACGATGGCATACTAGGTATGGATTAGTTCAAACACTATAACCTACCTATTCTGGATTGAGGTGTGAATTTACCATAAAGGTTCAGTTCCACTCATATTTGTGTCATATCAATTATGAATTAAATGACCTACTTTGGTTTCTGGTTGGATTGTTATACTTATATCAGACCACTATAAAAAATGGATGATATTTTGTATTAGAAGTATACGGACTTTATATACATATTATTATGGTGCCATGGTATGAGCTTGAGTCTGAGGACCATGGTTAGGGTGCTTATATCGCCTAGGATGGATAACTGGACACAGGTGTTGTTCCCTGGTAGGTCTAGATACACATGACCACAGTATGTGCGATTTGCATGGTATCTCTACTCAGGCTGAGACAGACCTATTGGACTTGTGAGCGTCCTATAGTGTGTGTCTATATCTATATGGACTATTTTAGATATTGCCGAGCTATCTAGGATGTATCTGAGTATCGGGTTTATGTATAGATTGTAGTAGTATGGAACTTGCATATGGGCCTGACCCACCCTTAATTTTCAAGTGTTCGTGAGTACCAGACTTAGGGCTTGGTCGTGGTAATGCAGATAAAGACACTTACTCTTCCGACTATATAGGAGTTTCTTTCTTATTTTAGTTTTGGATTTTAATTCTATATTTCATTTACAATTGAGGATTATTAAGGGTCCACTTGGTGGATTCCCGAGTTGTAAGGATTGGAAAGTTTAAATTATATTAAAATTTTATTTGAATGATTTTTCGTATTTAGAATTCTGATCAGCTTATTATTATTTTATCTTATTTCATTTTTTTTTTATATTCTGTGTTCAATTACATATTGATTGTTTGGTATCCCTCGTATCTGTGCCCTGACTTGAACACCCGTGGCTCTAGAATCGAGGGGTATCACAATGGTTGCTACATGTTGAAAGCAATTTAAATGTTGTCATTTTGTTAAGAGTTTCATTTTTGGTTTTGCTATGGGACAAGCAAAATGTAAGTTTGGGGGTGTGATAAGTGTCGAATATTATATATTCAAGCGCCCTTATTTGCATTAGTTAAGTCTATTAGTTGATCATACTGCATACAATAGTTTTATTTGCATGCTTTTGTCTATTTTCAGGTTGGCTCCCCAAAGAAAGTTAAAAGTGACACTTTAATAAGTTTTTGAAGATCAAAGTACGTTGTTGCCGGGGACCGTCATTTTGGCCAAACCAAATGATCCATGGAACTCATGGCGCTCTATACACAAAGTTCTAGAAAGAAGAGTTGTGTCAACAGTGTGCACCAAGAGAGGTTCAAGAGCAAAAATTCAAAGCAAAAAGCCCAGAACTTGCGGGTGCTTTCCTAGAAGCCACGGGTGCTCGCCCGATTAGCCAGTATCTTTGTGCAGCCACGGGCGCCTGTGGGCACCCGCCAATTTGCAGACAATCAGGCATAGGCTCCCTCTTTTCCTACCAAATGTTATCCCCTTAAGTAGAGGATTGCTCTGATATTGTTTAGGGTTTATGGACCACAAATTTGGGGGTATATAGGAGGATAAGGTGGATATAATAAGGCATGTATGATATATCTCACACTATCTCACATTCTTGCAAGTTTTAGAGAGAGAAATATTGTGAGTTTAGAAGGTTTGTGTGTCTTGAGGGTGAGACCACTTCTTCTCCTTCCTCTCTTGCATCCATGAGTAATTAACTCCCTATCTAGGGAGGTGATGAAGCCCTCTCTAGTAAGCATGTTCTACTTTTGGTTTATTTTGGGAGAAATGATGTGTATATGTGGTTATTTCATAATCTAGAGTTTACACTTGATGTAATGAACCCAAATTCTTATAAATGATTATGTTGAATCTATTTTCTTGTCTTCGATCATATTTTCTTATGATTGTATAGCTTGCATTTTCATAGTGACAATGGAAATGAGATTGTGAAATGGGTTTCTTGGCATGTTGTATGAGAACCTTGATATTCCATAGCTTAGGGCCTTCTTTTGATGGACTATTCTTGATTCTTGACTTCATGTACTTTTATCATTTGATTGAAGGTTTGATAATCTCTAGTTTAGTAAGCATGTCTAATGTTACACACTAGTTTAGGTAGTTCAAGCATGTATAACTTTGATAGGTTATTCTTGCCATTGATTTCATGAATTTCTTAAAAATAATGTAGCAACCATGTGTAGCTACATATCATGGCCACTTATATATGTTGTTCTCCTATGTAAACTATATTCTAGCATGTTTATAGGGTAGGTAGTGAATTCACTTTCCTAGTCCTCTCTATATTATTTCCATCTCTTCAATTCCTTGCACTTGTTTGATGAGCACTAAAAAGTGCGTAATTAAACCCCTTAAGCTTAGGCATTCTAGTACCTTTATCTATCTTACTTTTCCGTTTTAGATTGATTTCGTATTATTTTCATTTTCAGGCACTTATCTTGAAAATAAGCTAACTCAACCAAATAAGAGCTTAATTGAAGCAATTCTGAGATTAAACAAAGAAATGAGCAAAGTGGAGGAAGAAAGAAGCAAAATGAAGCAAAGCAGCAAGTTCGATCGATCCAAGTCTAAGGTTCGATCGATTGAACATTGATCGATCTCAGCACTTCAAGATAGATCTAACCCTTGACCCAAAGCACTTAAGTCCAAAAGTTCGATCGATCCAACATCATTCTTCGATCGATCGAACACCTTTGTCCTTATCCAAATGATTGATTTTATCCATAGCTGTCCAGCCACTAACCACCTTTGTCCTTTTCCCAAAAATATCTCCCAAAATATCTCGGATTTGTCTTTTCCCAAAAAAGCTCAGCTAGTTGGATCGATCCAGCCTCAGTTTGATCGATCTCAGCTAGTTTGATCGATCCAAGTCCAAGGTTCGATCGATCGAACTTCCTCCAAGAGCAAAAAGTTAAAATTCCAGCTCATTGAAAGTTGTCCTTTATCCAATCATTGGAGAATATTGTGTGCGCGACCCTAGCTCATTTGGGGAGTGATTTTAACCTACCTATATAAGGATAAGGATTGCTTTTTAATGAGGGGATAGATAGAGACACATAGAGGAGATAGAGACTAAGACTTGAATTTTTTTTTACCATCTCTAAGGAAGCTTGGAGAAGGAGGCTAGAGATACCATTGGAGATCTTCATCAACAAGGAGCAAACCTCTTCCATGAAGTTAGCCCTTGAGGGTTGGAGCATCCTCACCATGAGTGGCTAGACATCCTCTTGGGGCTAAAGTTAGCCCCAAGCATGCTTTCTATATCTTAATCTTGTGTATTATTGAGGGATTAGTATTGTAATTAATGTTTTGACACTTTGATATATATATATATCTTGTTTAATCAATGATTTGTGTGGTTTAATGCTTTCAATTGATCATTTCATTATATTCATATGTCTATGTATGCTAGAATTGATGTTCATGTTCTTGTCTCTAGATTTTTTGTTGGTAATGTATGTCTATGTGTATTGATGCCATGGATTTAGAGATTGTCAAAACATAGTGCTTAAAGGAATGCTATTGTGATTCTTTTAATGGTTCATACTTATTCCTTAATGGATTGTGCCTCTTCCCTATTTTACTTTCATACTAGTAGTTTAGATGTAGTGTAGTTGTAGTGTAGTGTTAAATGGGAGGACAATCCATGCTTGTTGTTTGATGTTCCAAGCTTTTGAATACAAGTAGCATATGTCTCTAATCTTGTGTTGTATTTGGATTATGAGCCTAATGAAATGATTAATGACTTGTTTTGATTTATTGTGCCTTCCACATGTTGTTTAGACAATATATACTTTATTGCTTAGATATATTGTGCCTTTCACATGATGTTTAGACAATACATGCTTAACTAGTCATCATTGCTTGTTGAATCAACCAAATACACACACACTAATATTGCAACACTCTAATTGCCCTCATTAATCACTTGTCAATAATATAGAAATGCTTTGCTTGGTGGTGATCTCTAAACCCCAAGACTCTTCTCTCTCTTACTTACTCTTAATTGCACTCTTTTGCTATTACTTAGTTTAATTTAGTTGCTCTTTAATCAACCAACCAACCAATTGTTTGATCACTCAACCTACTAGCCCTAATTGCGATTTCACAATCAACTCCAACATTGCTCAATCCCCACAATCCCTTGGGACGATCCCTACTCACTCTTGCTACGTTAGTAGTAGTGTTGGCAGTGGTTTTTATAAATTTAAACTTGACCCAAAAGGCTTTCCTTGAACAGCACATTCACTACATCAAATTTGGCGTGTATCGAGCCGCCACAAACGGACTCGTCATTATTGTTTTATGCAATTTTAATTCCTAATTCTAGTGACAAACAAAACAAAAATTCAATACTCCCTTCATCAAACTAAGTGATTTTCAAGACCTTGGTTGCCATAAACTAGCAATCCCAGTGGTTCGACTTAGCTGTCCAATAGCCCTATTTTACAATGATTTGTGCTATTGCAAATGGTTGATTATTATTGTGATAGTCTGTAATACCCCTAATTTTAAAAAGGATATTCCTGGTATTTAATGGTATTTAATTTATTATTTAAATGCATTTTATTTGATTATGTGTCATTATTTTTTTTATTAGGTGTTTAATTGTTTTCTTTTGTGGTGATTTAATTTATTTAAATGATATTTATTTTTAGTTATTTGATTGGAATTACTTGTTAGTGTTTTAATTATTTAATTGGCATTAATTGTTTAAGTGTAATTGGTTTAGTTATTTGATTGGAATTACTTGTTAGTGTTTTAATTATTTAATTGGCATTAATGGTTTAAGTGTAATTGGTTTAATTATTCTATATGTGTCTTATTTTATGTGTGTCTTATTTGGTTTAATTGGGTTTACTAATTATTATTTTGTTCAATTAGATTATTTGTTAAGTATTTAATGGCGAATAGGGTAATTAGGTAAATACATCTAATTAGGGTTTTAATTACAGTATAAATTAGGGTTTTATATTATAGCCGTCGTAGGTTTCTACGTTAATTGGATGGGCCGGTTAGGATTGTGAGTTGGACTTAAATGAACCTAGGGTTTAAGAAAACTCTATAAGTATAAGGTAGACGTCTGTGTAGAGTTTTTTTTAAACAAAGCACACGTTTTGTGGAAGTGGAGAAGGAAAAACGCAGTTTTTCACATTCTGCCAAGGTTTGATCAAACATCCGATCCCGCTTCGTCCGTGGTCTGATCGAGCTGAAACTTGGAGGAGAGGTTCATGACTCAGTGACGCACAATCTGAACGGTGGAGATCAGAGTTTGACCTTGGGAACAGTGATTCGTACTCGTGAACAGTAACTGGCTTGCATAGGTTTTTTTCCATTCTGCCCAGATTTCATCAAACTTCCGATCCCGCTTCGTCCGTGGTCCAATCGAGCTGAATTTTGGAGGAGAGGTTCATGACTCAGTGATACATAATTTGAACGATAAAGATCAGAGTTTGACCTCGGGAACAGTGATTCGTACTCATGAACAGTGACTGGGTCGCACAGTTTTTTTTCATTCTGCCCAGATTTCATCAAACATCCGATCCCGCTTCGTCCGTGGTCCGATCGAGCTGAATTTTGGAGGAGAGGTTCATGACTCAGTGACGCACAATATGAATGGTGGAGATCAGATTTTTGAGTTCGGGAATAGTGTTTCGTACCCGTGAACAGTAACCGGATTTTGGAACTCGCCGGGATTTTTTAAGAAGACGGCGTTGAAACTTTGAACAAAAGTTTCTGAGGCAAGATTCTATCCTTACTCTTTCCCTTAGGCTTCATACTCTTTGCACTCTTAAATGATTCCAGGATTAATGAAGATTAAACCAAACTAAAATGATATCTGTTTTGCTATGAAACTGGTAGTTACAGTATGTTCTATGCTTGTTCAACCTAGACTAAGTATGTTTGTGGATGCATTGTGGTTCTGTGGTTTACGTTTTTCCTTACCACTGCTAGTATAAATTATTGGAAGGATGGGTCTAGATGATAGCTATCTTAACTTCTGTAATAGCAACTGTTGGAACTTAAATACTAGGAGGATTTATGTTTAACACTAGATCGGTTTTATGGAACACTATAATTTGAGCATGTCTATATACATACTGTGAATATTGTTTTGATGCTTACATTATCACAGTTAGTATCAACTGTGGAGGTTAGGATTTTGTGATACATACCCTACATATCTGTATGTCATTTGTAAGGTGTTAAATGGAAGTTTTAATTAATTCTGTCTTTATATCAGACTAAAGGGAACAACTTAAATTGGGCATGTATATGTTGTTGTTGTGACTCTGTTTATCAATGCTTATTTTATCACTGCTAACATTGAATGTTGGATATTGGAATTTAGTTGATATATACTTGATTTATTGGTATTATTGACTACTGGAGGATTGGAAAGTAGGCACCGGTATGGGACGGTGGCATACTAAGGATGGGTTTGGTTTTTAAAACAATACCATTACCCACCTACTTGGAATAAGGATGGGATTAACTAAAATTTAAATCCCGTGAATTTGTATTGTCATGGCAACTACTTGTTGAGCGGCAATACCAGGGATTTTGGATGGATTTTATATATGTACTGTTATGGTGCCTCGGTATGAGCTTGAGCCTCAGGACCGATGGCTAGGGAGCGTATATGCATCGGGATGTGTAGTTGGCTACGATGGTTAGAGGTGTACCCTGTTTAGGTATAGGTACATATGCCCACTTCGTGTGCGTTTTAGCATGTTACCTCTATTCAGGTTGAGACCGGCGTATAGTCCAGTGAGAGTTCTTTAGTGTGACTATATATATATTTACGGACTATTAGTTATTGTTGAATTGTTTAGGATGTACATGCGTATCGGGCCTCTGTTTGGATTGTAGTAGTATAGAACTTGCGCGTAGGCCTGACCCACTTCTATTTTTCAGGTACACGACAATTCCAGGCTTAGACGTGTTCGTGCTGAGCAGAGGTCTCTATTCACTCTTCCGACGATGTAGGGCTCTCTCTATAGTTTTATTTCTGGACGTTTATTACAGTTGTTCTATTTTCCGTTTGGATGTTTAAAAGGGGTCCACTAGAGATGGATTCCTAAGTTGTAAACTGATGGAGTTTTGGAGTTTGGGTTTGATGGATTTTATAATTATAATATTTTGCGGATTCTATTTTTAGTTCCTTCCAGCTTTAATTTCATTTCTTAATTTATTTTGTATTCCGTGTTCATTATAAAATATTAATTGTTTGACATTCCCTCGGGTTTGGGCCTGGGCCTGATCAACCCGTGTCTCGGATCGGAGGGGTATCTCAGTTGGTATCAGAGCACTCCAGGTTCAAGTGTCTCTAAGATGTTTTGTATTAAGTCTTCCGCGTAGCGATTTTTCTTGAATAAAGCTTAAGTTAGGATTCATTGTATTCCTTATGGTTCATATAGAAAGGGTACTGACGTCTGTCCTTTCATGTTAACAGATGGTTAACGCTAGAAATGGACAGAACATGCAAGGAACTAGGAAGGAAAGGAGAACGACACGTAGGCAACAATATCTCCTACGGCGTCAGCAAATGGAGGAAGAGCAGCAAAGGCTTGGGTTTCAAGATGACATGGATCAGTTTCAGGAGGAACAGAAGAATGTTCAACAGACTCTGGACCAGGTCAGAGATCCAGAGATTCCTCCTCACCTCAATGACCTCGTTGCTCGGGCTATAGAGGCTGGGGTAACAGCTGCACTTCGGAATCAGCCTCAGGTACAGCTGGCACCTGTACCAGCACCAGTGGTTCAGACGAATTCTTGGGGAAAGGCTAGGAGCTCTTTCACAAAGGGGAGTCCACCTGTGTTCTCAGGCTCAACCGATGCGAGAGCAGCTCACCAGTGGAAACAGGACATTGAGCGTCATCTTCGTTTGGTTCAGTGCACGGAGGTTCAGAAGCAGATGCTTGCTACTTTCAAGCTAGTTGGGGATGCACTACAGTGGTGGGAGTCAGTTACCACCTCAGAGGAGAGGATGACATTGTCTTATGATGAGTTCAGTGCTCGCTTTGATGAGAAATATTTTCCCTATGCAGTTAGGGCAGCTATGAAGACCGAGTTTCTAAGTCTGCAGCAGGGAAACATGACAGTGGCGGAATATGAGCAGCAGTTCACACGCTTGTCTCTCTTTGCACCGGAGGAGGTGGATACAGAGGAGAAAAAGCGCAACAGTTTTGTCAAGGGACTGATGTGGTCTATGAAGAGAGCTATTACAGGTAGTCCAGCCTATACTACCTATGCTCAGGTGGTAGACGCCGCTCTACAACAGTATCAATTGACTGTGGACATCAGACAGGCTCGTGGTGAGAAGCGGGGAGATAAAGACTCTACTAATCAGTCAGTTGAAAAGAGGAATGGCAATGGTCACCGACAGAATGACAAAGGCAAGTTCCAAGGACAACAGCCTTGGAAGAAGCACAAAGGTGGTTCAGATGCTCACCAGAATGGGGCACCTATTCAGAGGCAACAGAATGGGGGACCACAGGTAGGACAGGGTCAGCCACAGGCTAACCGACAGAGGAGGCCATTTGGTACTTTCCAGGGTAGTTGTTACACTTGTAGAGAGTATGGTCATACCACCAGGCAGTGTCCTAAAGCAGGACAAGGACAGGGACAGAGACAGTATGTGCAGCAGGGACAGAGGGCGCCAGTGCTTCTACCAGCTCCACAGGTTCCACGGATTTAGGGACAGACACATCTGGCTTTACTGGCACCGCCGCAGACTCAGGGACAGCCACCACAGCAGTTGCACTATGGCAGGGTGTATAACCCCATGCCACAGGATGTTCAGGCACCTCAGACTATTGAGGGTAAGTTTCTTATTCATGGTTTGCATGGACGTGTTTTATTTGATACGGGTGCTACACACTCATTTGTAGCTAGGACTTTTGTTGCTTTGTCTGGGATGAGGACGAGGGTATGCACTAAACCTCAGGGTATTTCTACACCATTAGGTGATACAGCTATTATACATGAGAGTGATGGGCCTGTGACACTAGATATTGGCAGACTCAGATTTCTAGCCAATCTATTGATCCTGGATATGCACACTTATGATGTGATACTTGGGATGGATTAGTTATCTCACTACCATGCCCAAGTTGTTTGTTTTGATAGATCTATTATTTTTAGCATACCTGGTTAGGATATGTATGTAGTAGCTATGTCACGTTCTAAAGGGGGTGGTAGCACCTATTTGTTCCATGTGGAGGAGGAAAATGAGGAGGGGATTACTGTGTCATTGGATAACATACTGATTGTACAGGATTTCCCGGATGTATTTCAGGAGATTCCAGGGTTGCCACCTAGTCGTGAGATCGATTTTGTGATAGACTTAGCTCCAGGCACTGCGCCTATTGCTAGGGCACCCTATAGGATGGCACCGGTAGAGATGAGAGAGCTGAGGGATCAGATTCAGCAGTTACTCAGCCAGGGTTTTATTCGTAGGAGTATATCACCTTGGGGAGCACCGGTTCTGTTTGTAAAGAAGAAGGATGGTTCGCTTCGTCTGTGTATAGATTACAGGGAGTTGAACAAGGTTACGATTCGTAACAAGTATCCTTTGCCCAAGATTGATGACTTGTTTGATCAGTAAAGGGGAGCTACATATTTCTCCAAGAATGATCTGCGTTCTGGGTATCATCAGCTGAGGGTCAAGGAGCAGGATGTTCCTAAGACAGCATTTCTCACGCGATATGGTTCTTATGAGTTTCGAGTTATGCCGTTTGGGATGACTAATGCACCTGCAGTATTCATGGACTTAATGAATAGAGTCTTCCGGGCTTATTTGGATCAGTTTGTTATTGTCATTATTGATGACATCTTGATCTATTCTCGGTCGGAGGACGATCATGCTAGACATCTTCGCATAATCTTGCAGACGCTTCGTGAGCACCAGTTATATGCCAAGTTCGAGAAGTGTGAATTTTGGCAGCGGGAGGTGAAATTTCTGGGTCACGTGGTGTCAGAAAAGGGGATAGCAGTGGATCTGGCCAAGGTTTCAGCGGTGGTTGAGTGGGGACAGCCTACATCACCTACTGAGATTCGGAATTTTCTCGATCTGGTAGGATATTACAGGAGATTCATCCAGGGGTTCTCCAAGATAGCAGGACCACTCACTCATCTGACCAAGAAGGGTGTACAGTTCATGTGGGATGAACACTGTCAGTGAGCTTTTGATGAGCTGAAAAGGAAGCTGACTTCTGCACCGGTTCTGGCTACTCCGCAGAGCGGGATAGAGTATCTTGTTTACATGGATGCTTCGTTGCAGGGTCTTGGATGTGTATTGATGCAGGAGGAGCGACCGATTTCTTATGGATCTCGGAAACTTAAGCCTCATGAGCTTAATTATCCAACACATGATTTGGAGTTGGCAGCAGTGGTCTTTACCTTGCGTATTTGGAGGCATTATCTGTTGGGTGAGTCCTTCAGATTATTCAGTGATCACAAGAGTCTGCAGTACTTGTTCACTCAGCGGGAGCTAAATATGAGACAGCACAGGTGGTTGGAGTTTGTAAAAGACTATCATTTTTCTATACAGTACCATCCAGGGAAAGCGAATGTAGTGGCGGATGCACTCAGTCGCCGACCTGTTGGTAGTGTTTCTGCTCTATTTATTACTGAGTGGAATGCTTTAAAGAGTGTGGATGAGTTATCGGATGCTTTTATGGCTTACATGGTGGTTACACCTTCCATCATTCACAAGGTTTTACAAGCACAACTCACCGATCAGCAGTGTGTCGACAAGGTCGCAGAGATAGCTTCCGGAGAGGTTCCATTCTACTATGTTGGGGCTGATGGAGGTTTAAGGTACAAGGGACGGTTAGTGGTACCTTCTGCTGATAATTTGAGGAAGGATGTGATGACTGAGACTCATCACTCTGAGTTCTTTGTTCATCCAGGAGGCGATAAGATGTATCAAGATATGAAGCGGCAGTTTTGGTGGGCAGGTATGAAGAGGGACATTGCTCTTTTTGTTTCTCAATGTAGTACTTGTCAGATGGTTAAGATTGATCATCAGAGGCCGCCAGGAGCTCTACAGCCACTACCAATTTCAGAGTGGAAATGGGAGAGCATATCTATAGATTTTGTGGAAGGGTTGCCAAATTCTTTCAAGGGGCATAATTCCATATGGGTCATTGTGGATAGGTTGACCAAGTCCGCTCATTTCTTGCCTATTTGCACTGACTATACTTCGGAGCAGTTGGCGAGGCTTTACATTTCAGAGATTGTGAAGCTACATGGCATTCCATTGTCTATTATATCGGACAGGGATTTGAGCTTTGTATCTGGATTTTGGAAGAGTTTTCAGCAGGCTGTAGGTACGGAGTTACACCTTAGTACTGCTTATCATTCTCAGACTGACGGACAGACTGAGAGAGTGAATCAGATTATGGAAGATATGCTTCGGTCGTGTGTTCTGGATAAACGTGTTTCAAGTTTCCATGTTGCAAAAATTTCTTCGAGATGAGGATTGGTATCAGCATATCGATGTTGGGGAGATTACGTTGCAGCCGGATGCAACTTATTTAGAGCCACCGTGTCGTATTGTCGACCGATGAGATCAGATTCTTCGTAATAAAGTTATTCCTTTGGTTCGTGTTCAGTGGAGTCATCACAATGAGTCTGAGTCCACCTGGGAACGAAAGAATGTCATTCGCTCACGGTTTCCTGAAATATTGGAAGAAAGTAAGAGTGAATTCCTTTTGTTAGGGGGGAAGAATGTAATACCCCTAATTTTAAAAAGGATATTCCTGGTATTTAATTTATTATTTAAGTGCATTTTATTTTATTATGTGTCATTATTTTTTTTATTAGGTGTTTAATTATTTTCTTTTGTGGTGATTTAATTTATTTAAATGATATTTATTTTTAGTTATTTGATTGGAATTACTTGTTAGTATTTTAATTATTTAATTGGCATTAATGGTTTAAGTGTAATTGGTTTAGTCATTTGATTGGAATTACTTGTTAGTGTTTTAATTATTTAATTAGCATTAATGGTTTAAGTGTAATTGATTTAATTATTCTATGTGTGTCTTATTTTATGTGTGTCTTATTTGGTTTTATTGGGTTTACTAATTATTATTTTGTTCAATTAGATTATTTGTTAAGTATTTAATGGTGAATAGGGTAATTAGGTAAATACATTTAATTAGGGTTTTAATTACAGTATAAATTAAGGTTTTATATTATAGCCGTCGTGGGTTTCTACATTAATTGGATGGGCCGGTTAGGATTGTGAGTTGGACTTAAATGAACCTAGGGTTTAGGAAAACTCTATAAGTATAAGGTAGACGTCTGTGTAGGGTTTTTTTTAAACAAAGCACATGTTTTGTGGAAGTGGAGAAGGAAAAACGCAGTTTTTCACATTCTGCCAAGGTTTGATCAAACATCCGATCCCGCTTCGTCCGTGGTCCGATCGAGCTGAATTTTGGAGGAGAGGTTCATGACTCAGTGATGCACAATCTGAACGGTGGAGATCAGAGTTTGACCTCGGGAACAATGATTCATACTCGTGAACAGTAACTGGGTCACACAGGTTTTTTTCCATTCTGCCCAGATTTCATCAAACATTCGATCCTGCTTCGCAGTGGTCCAATTGAGCTGAATTTTGGAGGAGAGGTTCACGACTCAGTGACGCACAATCTGAACGGTGAAGATCAGATTTTGAGTTCGGGAATAGTGTTTCATACCCATGAACAGTAACCGGTTTTGGATCTCGCCGGGATTTTTTAAGAAGACGACGTTGAAACTTTGAACAAAAGTTTCTGAGACAAGATTCTATCCTTACTCTTTCCCTTAGGCTTCATACTCTTTGTACTCTTAAATGATTCCAGGATTAATGAAGATTAAACCAAACTAAAATGATATCTGTTTTGCTATGAAACTGGTAGTTACAGTAGTGTTGTATGCTTGTTCAACCTAGACTAAGCATGTTTGTGGATGCATTGTGGTTCTGTAGTTTACGTTTTTCCTTACCACTGCTAGTATAAATTATTGGAAGGATGGGTCTAGATTATAGCTATCTTAACTTCTATAATAGCAACTGTTGGAACTTAAATACTAGGAGGATTTGAGTTTAACACTAGATCGGTTTTGTGGAACACTATAATTTGAGCATGTCTACATACATACTGTGAATATTGTTTTGATGCTTACATTATCACAGTTAGTATCAACTGTGGAGGTTAGGATTTTGTGATACATACCCTACATATCTGTATGTCATTTGTAAGGTGTTAAATGGAAGTTTTAATTAATTCTGTCTTTATATCAGACTAAAGGGAACAACTTAAATTGGGCATGTATATGTTGTTGTTGTGACCCTGTTTATCAATGCTTATTTTATCACTGCTAACATTGAATGTTGGAAGTTGGAATTTAGTTGATATATACTTGATTTATTGGTATTATTGACTACTGGAGGATTGTAAAGTAGGCACTGGTATAGGACGGTGGCATACTAAGGATGGGTTTGGTTTTTAAAACAATACCATTACCCACCTACTTGGAATAAGGATGGGATTAACTAAAAGTTAAGTCCCGTGGATTTGTATTGTCATGGCAACTACTTGTTGAGCGGCAATACCAGGGATTTTGGATGGATTTTATATATGTACTGTTATGGTGCCTCGGTATGAGCTTGAGCCTCAGGACCGATGGCTAGGGAGCGTATATGCATCGGGATGTGTAGCTGGCTACGATGGTTGGAGGTGTACCCTATTTAGGTATAGGTACATATGCCCACTTCGTGTGCGTTTTAGCATGTTACCTCTATTTAGGTTGAGACCGGCCTGTAGTCCAGTGAGAGTCCTTTAGTGTGACTATATATATATTTACGGACTATTAGTTATTGTTGAATTGTTTAGGATGTACATGCGTATCGGGCCTCTGTTTGGATTGTAGTAGTATAGAACTTGCGCGTAGGCCTGACCCACTTCTATTTTTCAGGTACACGACAATTCCAGGCTTAGACGTGTTCGTGCTGAGCAGAGGTCTCTATTCACTCTTCCGACGATGTAGGGCTCTCTCTATAGTTTTATTTCTGGACGTTTATTACAGTTGTTCTATTTTCCGTTTGGATGTTTAATAGGGGTCCACTAGAGATGGATTCCCAAGTTGTAAACTGATGGAGTTTTGGAGTTTGGGTTTGATGAATTTTAATAATTATAATATTTTGTGGATTCTATTTTTAGTTCCTTCCAACTTTAATTTCATTTCTTAATTTATTTTGTATTCCGTGTTCATTATAAAATATTAATTGTTTGATATTCCCTCGTGTTTGGGCCTGGACCTGATCAACCCGTGTCTCGGATCCAGGGGTATCTCATAGTCAACGTGACCGATCACCCATGTAATTAAAGAACTCTTCAAAATCTTCCAACCAATCTAGAAAATCTTCAACATGAAAGAGACCATCAAAACTACTTAGAGAAAATGTCCTAGAATTATAATCCCCATAATCATGATATCTTTATGCATCTATGACCCCAAATACCTTTTCCTCATAGGTTGACTGACTATGTGAAGGAAAGGAGTTAAAATAATGAACTGGACAAACACGATCTACGTCATCGTTGCAAAACCTGTTGTTATCTCTATTTTGCTCCAACTCAAGCCTAGCAAGTGTTGCTTGAATATCTTACAATGTTTGCCAGGTTTTACGTTGATAGTCTTGAAATTCGGCTTTAGAAAAATCACCCTTTGTTGATCTTTGTCACCAGCGAGGTTGTCATCACCCCGTTCATCTGCCATCAAACCATGAAAAGATAAGGCTATAATACCAATTGACGTCAGACGAAGCGATAAATTTGTTCACAACGAACGAGTTACTTTGAATCCATAAAATAAGGTGTCTTGAATCCACAAAACAAGAGATAAATTAAGAAAAATATGATTTATTGTATTAAATAATTCAATGAATATAATAATTAAATCTTCTCTTTGTAGTACACATAATTATAATAAAAGAAAACCTAATACTAAAAGAAAACTAAAAATATAAAGAAACCTAATAACAAATGAAAAATAACACCAAAAATAAACTTAAAAATAAAGTTTCTCTAAAAATTCTGAAAAAAATAGAATAAGAAACCTAATCAATAAAAAATACTAAATCTAAAATTTGAAAGCAATTAGACTTCGTTTAGGCCTTAAACAAAAATCCGAAAATAATCAACAAGCCTCATAACAAATAAGAAAACTCGATTTCGGAGCCTTACATAAAGGTTTTCAACCGAAAACAAACATGGTCCACAACCTAAATGATGTATAACTAATTGCTGAAGCCTTTATGGTCCGTTTGGACTGCTAGGGGGCAAAGGGGTATACTGATAGATTTTCTGGACTGATTCCGAAGTGAACCCGAAAAGAGTCCAGTTTTATTAAAAACGGCCCAAATCATAGATATCGGCAATGAAGCTGCCAAGGTAGGGCACCTTTTGGCCGAATTCAATCGTTTAGGGCTCGGGAATGGCGTTATTTCATTTTTGAATATTTCGGGATTTTCGTTAGAAAACTAAATGGATTCGATTTGCTTTTTTTTTTTTTTTTTTTTTTTTTGGTATTTAGTAGTTTTTAGTAATTAGATTTCTTTCCTTATAGAATATTCAAAGCAAGTTTGTTTTTGAACAGTTTCATTGCACTGCTAGTGTCCTTACTTTTTTAGGATTTCCTTTATGTTGTTAGAGTTTTTATTTATAAATACATGTACTGCAGAGCAGATCATTCATCCAATTATCAAATAATATATCAGATTTATCTGAATTATCTTTTCATTTTATTGATTCAAAACACCCACCTTATGGATTCAAGGTAATCTGTTACTCGTGAACAAATTTATCGCTTCCGCTTACGTCACTAAAGCTAGTGGGTGTTTCTCATTATGTCATTTCCACCCTCAAAATGCTCGTGGTTTGTCAAAATCGGACTTATTGGTCTAATTGAATTTTTGTTTCGCATCAAATGAAGATACAACATGCGTATGGAATGTAAAAGTCATCAACTAAAACCATATGGGATAGATGATGCGGCCAATGTAGTGAAAACAATTGAGGGTTCTATCTCTTCCTCATTTCTGATTAAAAATGTTGTGGAAGATATGAAAGTGTTTCTAAGAACTTTCTTAGATTTTTACACCAGGAAGCAAACAGAGCAGCACATACTCTAGCTATAATTGGCTATGATTGTCTTTTGCCTTGAAAAAAAGAAAAAAAAAATTGATTCCCTTCCTAGAAATCATTTCCTTCCTTGACCAAACTAGGCTCTCCTTATAGACTAAAACCTTCCGATAGCCATCTCCTTTCCATGATGTCTGAGATCTTTAGTTTCCCTAATATAGGTATTAGTGTTGTACAAAATTGACTCTCCAATTTCTAGTTCAAGCAAAAGTTTACCATTTTTCCAGAACCCAAGTGGACCTTCGACATCTAAAAGGGTTCAAGCATACCTCCTTCATCATTTCTCAACCCTGTTTGGATGATCATAACGAAACATAGCTATAGGATCATTGTACATAGAAAAATTCCCCCATTTTGATTTTGGCATATCAGGCGGCATTGTAATCGATCTCTTTATGACGTAGCAGAAGCCATGAATCATTCACAAGGACAATTTTGATTTTGGCATATCCGGCAGCGTTGTTGTCACTATGACATAGCGGAAGCCATGAATCATTCACAAGGTATGTGGGTAACTTTGAATCCACAAAATTGGGTCACTTTGAATACATAAAGTCGAAGAAATATCACAAAGAAATGTGATATAGTATGATGTAAGAGGAAGCTAAGATTCCACACAAGTAAAGAGATAAAATTCAGAGAAAAATATGATATTGTATTGATAATCGAATATGTGATTTTGCTCTCTACATTACATGTATTTATAATGAAAGAAAACCTAAAGCAAAAGGTACTAATTGCAATAAGAAACCTTAACACAAGGAAACTTACACTTGAAAATAAGCTTAAAAATAAAAAATTTCTAAAAATTCAAGATAAAATAGAGTAAGAAACCTAATCAAATAAAACTACTAAATATAAAAATTGAGAGCAATTCGAGTTCGTTGTAAAATCCCAAAATATTCAACAGGCCTTCTATAGGACAGAAAAATCCCATTCTGAGGCCTTAAACGATGATTTTTGGCCAAAAAATGGCATACTTCACGGCATAGTGGTTCATCTTGCTCATTAGGTCATTTTAAAAATAATAATAAAAAAAAAAACCCTCCCATTTTGGGTTTAAAAAAATGGACATTTTGGGATTAGCACATAAAATCTATCACTATGCTCGTTTGGCCCTTTGGTGGTCCAAACGGGCCATATAGGCTTTGGCATTTAGTTTTACATGTAGTGCGGTTAGACCTAAATCCAATAGATAATAATTGAGATCAAAATAAGGTGGAAGGTAAGTGTGAGGTAGGGAGAAGAACTTGGGATTCTCTTACTGTAGGGTTCTCAGCTAATAGGAATGCCTTAATTTTTTTTATTTCATTATATTACAACATTTCTAAAAATTTTATTTCATTCAGTTACTAGACTCTCACTCTAGTCAATAAAAAGACCCCAAAATTTTTTTTCTTTATACTACAACTTTCCCAAATTTTTTATTTCATTCTATTATTATAATGAAAGGCCCCAAAATTTATATTTTTTCCTATTATAATCCCCTTAAAAATTTGAATAATACTCAGGTCCGCACTAGTGAGGATTTTCACCGTACAAACAGCTGATGTAGACCAATAAATATAGACAATTTCTATATTAATTGTCAAACCTTAAATGGTAATCAAATCACCATCTTGATTTGGTAAGTGGGTATTTACCCGACAAATTAAATTTAGTAATTAAATATGACATGTCCATTTATTATAGTCCACATCAACGATTAAGGAGGACCTAAGTGTTATTCAATAAATATTGTTCATAGTTAATGCTGAATAAGGAGACGTGCAATGTTGTTGTGATCGTTGAGTTGTTTGCAAATGAAGCTAGGGGTTTTGCAAACACGCTTGAGACCCATCAGTGACTTCACGTGCAGCAATAAGAGAATCCCACGGGCAGGGCCATATAGAGAATCTCAATTATCGCTTTTTCTGGCGATAAGCATGGTGGACCCAGAACATTGCATCTCAATATATATATATTTATATTTATATGTTTTTATTTAAGTGCTATGTCAATCCTTTTCTTTTACCTAAAACAATATAAATACAAAAAAAATATAAAAAATTATATAACTATAAAAAATTGAGGATTCATTTCCTTAATTTTGTTGTAATTAATCTAAATCATGAATAAATGATTTGATTGAAGGTGGTGTTAATTTTTGTTAAAAGAAATCACCGGAGAATGAAAGAAAAAGAAATGAAAAGTTTTACAAGACAGTATTTTTCAATGCTATTGTTAGTACCATGTCTCAGTAAATTTTGAGAGGCAAAAAAAGACTTCAAACCATGGGCAATACAAATATTCTCTACTAGAGTACACAAATCCAAATATATATATATATATATATATCTCCTTTTTCCCCTTACACATTGTTCTCCTTCCTAAAACATGTAAGATACAAGATGCCTATGGAATGAAAGCAGTTAGTCAAGCAAACACAAATTCAAAAAATGATGCGCCAATGTAGCGAAAGCAATTGACGTTCTATCTCTTCCTCATCTCTTATTGAAAATGTTGTGGAAGAAATGAAAGTGTTGCTATGAACTTTCCAAGATTTCTCACTAATACACTCCAAGAGAAGCAAACAGAGCATCCCATGCTCTAGCTAGAATTGATGTCAATTATAATTTAAAAGTAACTAAGCTGGAGGAATTTCCACATCAGGTAGTGGTAATTATTGCACTGATATGATTTCTAATAAATAACACACTGCTTTTGCCTTGAAGAAAATAAAATAAAAATTGATGCCCTTCCTAGAAATTATTCCCTTCCTTCACTGAAACTAGGCTCTCCTTGTAGATAAGAACTTTAAGACAACCATCCTTCCCACGATGTCTGAGATCTTTAGTTTCTCCTGTGTTAGGGTTGTACTTAACAGTCTCTCCAGTTTCTAGTTCTAGAAAAAGTTCCCCATTTTCCCAGAACCCAAGTGGCCTTTCGACATCTAAAAGGGGTCCAATAGTTTGTGTTTTCATCCAACACTCTTCCTCGTTCATCAACCATATGTCAAATTCTTTCTCAACCCCATTTGGATCATAAATAAACATAGCTATAGAATCATTGGACATAGAAAGATCCCCACATTTTGATTTTGGCATATCTAGCGCAATTGTTGTCTCTTTAAAAACCTCATTACCCACATCAAACGAAAGGATCAGAATGCTATAATTATCCCCAATGGTTAACCAATAGTAAAATCCATTCAGGTATGTATTGCACAAGGATTCTTGTACGGCACCGTTCAACTCAACTTCGAAAACTCTCCAAGAATCAGTACCTAGTGTGTAGACTGAAACAACTCTAGGATCATATGATATATCAGTCTTGTCATCCCACAAGTTACGAATCCAAACAACCTTGTAATCTTTTGTAGTGAGGTCTAACCCAAACCCAAAATGATAAGAAGTTGGACTAAAATGGGGTGGAAGATTGGAGTTAGGTACTGAGAGAAACCTAAATTCTCTTATAGCAGGGTTCCAAAGAGCTATTTCAATCCAATTCCAAAGCCCAATTATACCATTAAGGGGACCTATGACTCCTGAATCACCACTCATATGTTGAACATCAAGATCGTAAGATAAAATGGGATCTTTAGTAAGTGTTTCATCAAGTAATATTGAAAAACAAAATTTTTCGGTGCAATAATTGAAATTTTGAATAAGGAGATGTGCATTGTTGCTGCGATGGTTAAGTTGTTTGGTAATGAAGTTGGAATTTCTGATGAGAGTGTTCCATTTTTTGCAAACAGATATGAAACGCAACAATGATTTCACGGGCAACCTTAAGAGAATCTCAATTACATCATTTTCTGACATGTGATGGTTACCACCGTCACTTAACATTGCATCTCAATTATGGTTGATTTAAGTGATAAATCAATACTTTTCTTTTTCCTGAGAAAATAAAGCAAATAAAAAAATTAATCAAATTAAGAATTCATTTTTGTCATAATTAATCTAAATCATGACAAATTCATATGTCAAGTCTAGCAAATTTTCATTAAAGCAAGCACTGCAGAATGAAAGAAAAGAAATGGAAAGCTTTAAAGACAGTCTAAGACATTACAAAAATTGTATGAATATATGAAATAATGATACCATAATGAATAAGAAAAAGTAAAGGAAACGAATTGAGTGATAAGTGGAGCTTCGTTGGAACCAGAAAGCAGTTGCCTCCGTCAGAATCAATTTTGAAGGAATCAAAGTATGTATCAGTATTATATACTTGATGCACAAATTTGTACAAGACCACAATAAAAGAGTAAGTATTATTTTGTTAAAGAAACAAAGGATTGATGAAATCATTCAGCTAATAAATAGAAATATTTCTACCCTTGTATTGGATTGTTGTCTGTGTTGCTGAAACGTCTGCTGCAAAAACTATTTTGTCAACGTGACGACTTCAGTGGTAATTTTAGTTACAATTCCATATAACTATAAGTTGGAAGTTCTCCAACCTTTCTAAGAAAATAAAGATATAGTAGAAAGTCTTAGAAATAATAAATTATTAATTTATTCAAAAGATTTTCTTACAATCCTCAAAATTTGTTCCTATGTTTCTTGAAGGTGCATTCTCCCTTTGCCAACTCTGTTCTCCATTTGCATTTGTAAAATGGATTAATTTCAGTGTAAAATTGGCAAATTTACACCTTTTAATGATTTTCAAATAAGGGGCAACCCTTACAAGGTCTAGCAACTTCTTCACAGTGTTTACTAAATTTCATTTAGACATGTGTTGAATGACAAGATCTTAGGATTTGTGAATCACACTTCTCGCTATGGACATTGCCAAATCAAAACAAATGCCAATCTCCAATCACATATGCTATTCGAGTTCTCAAATATGTGTGTATATTAATCCCCAAATTCACAGATCAAATTCCAACAACAGAAAAAACGGATACCAATTACATATAAAACGAATTCGAAGAGTTAATTTGTAGTTGTGTAAAGCTTTTGAACAATCAATCTAACATTGTATTTTCTTTTCTTGCGATTTTTGTTGCGTAAAGAATGTTGATAGTTCTCGTGTGCTAGAAACAAAATAAGGAATTCTTTAATCAAATTCCAGGGTCCAATTTGTTAAAAAAAAACAAAAGAACAAATGCGGCTTTAAAACATTAACAATTGTCCAGGCATTGATTGTTTTAAAATGTTTATTTAGAGAAAAAGAATATAATCACATGGATTCATTTATGATGTGGGATGATTAAATATATTGTGTATTTTAGAGAGGTTTATTGTATGTTTGAAGGAGTCTCGATCATGTCTTTTACAATCATCACAATGAATTTGAAAATAATAATAATAATTTGAGAGAAAGAATGAGAGTGATACCACGGTTTCTTCAGATATAGGGTATGTGCTTGCAAATTTAAAGAAAGAGGAGAAAGAAAGATGGAACTACAGCGGTACGGAGAACCTTGAATTTTCGGAAAACATGAGGTGGACTATTTTTATTTAGAAGAAAATAACTACTAGAAAAACTTAAGTTTGCCTGGGTAAGTTAAGATTCATGAAGAGAATGGCTACCATTCTTTTTTGAAGCCATTGAACGGTCAAAAGTTCAATGATAAGTATAGATTATATAAAATTAGCTCCTCATTTTTTTTTTTTTTTTTGAAATTGGCACTCTCGTTTTCTAGGTTTGCACTATTATTTAAATGAAACTCCTGCTCGTAATTTCACCCATGAAGGCATTAATGAGTTCTCTAATAAATTCTCTCTTTTTACCTAACAAAAAAACTACTAAAAAGAATAATAATAAAAAAAAGAAGTTTACAATATAAAGGAATAATCTTTAATAAGTTTCGGGACCTTCTCATTTTCTCTACAAAGAAAAATGCAGGTGCAGAGCAAGTGTAAAACACCGGACTCCCCTTTATATATTATTTTTTTTTGGATAAATTGTACTCACACCCCTGTGAGGTTTTGGTCAATGACGTCACTCAGATGTCAGTCAACGATTTTTTTAAACAATGACATCCATGAGCTTGGACCACTATTGTAAGCTTTCCTTATTTTTCCTTATTATATTGATGGATATTTTATTCCTCGCAAAGATGTTCTCATTAATCAAACTCGTAGATTTTTTGAGCAGAAATTATAATAAAATATCTAACCAAGATATTTCTTTTCCCTTATTATTTAATTTATTTATATTCACAAAATATCAGTCAGGTTAATGGACTAAAATACCCCCGCCATTGAGTACACTCTCACAGCCTCCATATCCTTCTTCGCAAAATCAATCCCAATAGAATAACCTAGGCTTTGTAGTGGTGACGACCAAGGCAATGAGGTTGGGCTTCGGCTCTGGCGGTGACGACACAACACCACCACAACCAGACATTACCACAACAACCACCAGCACACCCAGCCGCTGCCACCATCTACAACCTCCTAATTGTCGACGAGTACTGACCCATCAACGTTTCCAAGATCGACCACAGAAAACATGCACCACTGACATCGATTCTTCCTCTTCACAGTGAATCACCCACTGAATAAACGGCATCAAAGTTATTAACAGTACCCTCATCTTCGCCGACTTCCTAGCACTTTCTCCACATCACTGATATTGCCATCGACCTCACCCTCTATCAATTGTTCAAAACCCAAATTCCTTAATCTATTTACACACACGTATCCCAACGGTGGAAGAGAGAATCATCAGGATGTCAACCTTTGCAAGTGTTTAGAAAATGGACTTTTTAATGTGAGAGGTCGCTTCGCAAGGTCAAAATATGAATGTGGTTTCGAAAGTTTTTCTAGTCAAATTTACATTTATAAAAACCACTACTACAACTAATGAAGTATAACAAGTAGGAATCGTCCACAGAAATTATATGTGTTGGAATTTAACTTCGACTCTAGCGTATCAAAAGATTGCAAAGGAGAGATTGATTGTTTGATTACTCTAGAAAACAATTAAATTAAAATGCAATTAAAGGAAACTAGTGAGAAATAGGGATTTAAGAGATATGAAGAGAGGTCTTAGGGTGTTGGAATCACCACTAAGCTCATGTAATTAACCACTTGTTTTCCATTAATGGGGAATATATTGTTGTGAACAAAATGCGACTACTAATTACAGTATTAAGTATGGACCATCAAATTCATGTATGAATTGTCTACCTAACCAACAAATAAACTAAGTGTAGAACAACCCATCAAATCTAAGCATGACCCATCAAACTAGTCACAATTGTAACTCACATCAATCTAGAGAATCATGGAATTTGCAATAATAAGCCATGAAATATCAAATCAAATATAAATTGTCTACCTACCTACAAGCATAAATAAAATTGTAGGACAACCCATCAAGTATAAGAATAATCCATCAAATTAATTGACAAACTCATCTAACAAAAACCATGTCTAACCATCACTAAATTCTTAATTAATTACACATAGACATACAACCAACATAGATAAATTAGTGTAAAAATTAATTCCCAAATAATTACACAGAAGACAACATGTAATCAAATAGAGAATCAATAGAAAGAATTGATCCATATGAATCATGTAAGAAATAATTCCTAATTTAATCACACATAGACATGTAAATAAATTAGAGAATTAATAGGAAGAATTAAACCATAGAAATCATAGAAATATACTAAGATTCATTAAATTCACAAGGGTAGAACACTAATCACAACAATATATATAAATTCTTGATATGAAGTTGGACTAAAATGGGGTGGAAGATTGGAGTTAGGTACTGAGAGAAACCTAAATTCTCGTATAGCAAGGTTCCAAAGAGCTATTTCAATCCAATTCCAAAGCCCAATTATACCATTAAGGGGACCTATGACACCTGAATCACCACTCATATGTTGAACATCAAGATCGTGAGATAAAATGGGATCTTTAGTAAGTGTTTCATCAAGTAATATTGAAAAACAAAAAATTTCGGTGCAATAATTGTAATTTTGAATAAGGAGATGTGCATTGTTGCTGCGATGGTTAAGTTGTTTGGTAATGAAGTTGGAGTTTTTGATGATAGTGTTCCATTTTTTGCAAACAGATACGAAACGCAACAATGATTTCACGGGCAACCTTAAGAGAATCTCAATTACCTCATTTTCTGACATATAATAGTTACCACTGTCACTTAACATTGCATCTCAATTATGACTGATTTAAGTGATAAATCAATACTTTTCTTTTTCCTGGGAAAATAAAGCAAATAAAAAAATTAGTCAAATTAAGAATTCATTTTTGTCAAAATTAATCTAAATCATGACAAATTCATATGTCAAGTCTAGCAAATTTTCATTAAAGCAAGCACTGCAGAATGAAAGAAAAGAGATGGAAAGCTTTAAAGACAGTCTAATACATTACAAAAATTATATGAATATATGAAATAATAATACCATAATGAATAAGAAAAAGTAAAGGAAACGAATTGAGTGATAACTAGAGCTTCGTTGGAACCAGAAAGCAGTTGCCTCCGTCGGAATCAATTTTGAAGGAATCAAAGTATGAATCAGTATTATATACTTGATGCACAAATTTGTACAAGAGCACAATAAAAGTAAGCATTATTTTGTTAAAGAAAAAAAGGATAGATGAAATCATTCAGCTAATAAATAGAAATATTTATACCCTTATATTGGTTTGTTGTCTCTGTTGCTGAAACCGTCTGCTGCAAAAACTATTTTGTGGGTAATTTTAGTTACAACTCCATATAACTATAAGTTAGAAGTTCTCCAACCTTTCTAACGAAATAAAGATTTAGTAGAAAGTCTTAGAAATAATAAATTATTAATTTATTCAAAAGATTTTCTTACAATCCTCAAAATTTGTTCCTATGTTTCTTGAAGGTGCATTCTCTCTTTGCCAACTCTGTTCTCCGTTAGCATTTGTAAAATGGATTAATTTCAGTGTAAAATTGGCAACTTTACACCTTTTAAAGGTTGCATGTATTGCCCTTGTTGCACTTTCTTAGCACTCGCGGTTTTCAAAACACGACATAGGTGTGAAGTATATAGGCTCTAATGATTTTCCAAAACCCGTTTATACAGGTAAAGGGCAACCCTTACTAGGTCTAGCAACTTCTTCACAGTGGATTTTTTTGGAGAAAACTCTTACTAAATTTCATTTAGATACGTGTTGAATGACATCATCTTCGGATTTGTGAATCACACTTCTCGCTATGGACATTGCCAAATCAAAACAAAAGCCAATATCCAATCACATATGCTACTCGAGTTTTCAAATATGTGTGTATATAAATCCCCAAATTCACTGATCAAATTCCAACAACAGAAAAAAGGGATACTGATTGCATATTAAACGAATTCCAATAGTTAATTTGTAGTTGTGTAAAGCTTTTGAACAATCAATCTAACATTGTATATTTTTTTCTTTCGATTTTTGTTGAGTAAAGAATGTTGATAGTTCTCGTGTGCTAGAAACAAAATATGGAACTCTTTAATCAAATTCCAGGATCCAATTTGTTAAAAAAAAAAAAGAACAAATGCGGCTTTAATACATTAACAATTGTCCAGGCATTGATTGTTTTAAAATGTTTATTTGGAGAAAAAGAATATAATCACATGGATTCATTTATGATGTGGTCAAATGTAAAATTTTAGATATGGTGGGATAATTAAATATATTGTGAATTTTAGAGAGGTTGATTGTATGTTTGAAGGAGTCTCGATCATGTCTTTCACAATCATCACAATGAATTTTAAAATAATAATAATAATAATTTGAGAGAAAGAATGAGAGTGATACCACGGTTTCTTCAGATATAGGGTATGTGCTCTGCAAATTTAAAGAAAGTGGAGAAAGGGAGATGGAACTACAGCGGTATGGAGAACCTTGAATTTTCGGAAAGCATGAGGTGGACTTTTTTTATTTAGAAGAAAATAACTACTAGAAAAACTTAAGTTTGCGAGGGTAAATTAAGAATTATGAAGAGAATGGCTACCATTCTTTTATGAAGCGATTCAACGGTCAAAAGTTCAATGATAAGTATAGATTATATAAAATTAGCTCTATTTTATTTTATTTTATTTATTTTTTTGTTCGAAATTGGCACTCTCGTGTTCTAGGTTTGCACTACTATTTAAATGAAGCTCCTGCTCCTAATTTCACCCATGAATGGTTATTTTTTTCAAATTTTACACAACTACCCTTTCAGGTATAGTTGATCTTTGTCACTCTCTCTCCAATCTATAAAGAAATGAATTATTTTGACCAGACCTAAAAAAGTAGTACAAAAAAATAATTAATCCAAAGTAATTAACTTTATTGAACAATTTAAAAAAGAAAAAGAAAAAAGGCTCTCTGAGTCTCTCACGAGACCCAAAAAAATTAATAATTTATTTCTTTAGATAAGATTGAAAATTTTTTTTAAAAAAAATCCTCAAAATATAAATTGAGGAATGAGGCATTAATGAGTTCTCTTAATAAATTATCTCTTTTTACCTAACAAAAAAACTACTAAAAAAAAAAAAAAAAAAAGGAGGAGTTTACAGTATAAAGGAATAATCATTAATGAGTTTAGGTAACTTCTCATTTTCTCTACCAAAAAATATTAATGTTATCTTTGCACCTTATTATTTAATTTAATTATATTAACAAAATATTAGTCTTGTTAATTGACTAAAATACCCCTGCCATTGAGTACACTCTCACAGCCTCCATATTCCTCTTCCCTAAATCAATCCCAACAGAATAACCTAGGCTTTGTAGTGGTGACGACCAAGGCGATCAGGTTGGGCTCCGGCTCCGGCGGCGATGGCATAACACCGCCACAACCAGACACAACCACAACAATCACAAGCACACCCAACCGTCACCACCATTTACAACCTCCTAATTGTCAACGAGTACTGACCCATTAGCGGTTCCAAGATCGGCCACAGAAACCACCACTGACATCAATTCTTCCTCTTCACAGTTAATCACCCAATGAATAAATAGCATCACAGTTATTAACAGTACCCTCATCTTCGCCGACTTCCTAGCGCCTTCTCCACATCACCGATACCGCCATCGACCTCACCCTCCATCTACTATTCAAAACCCAAATTCCTCAATCTATATACACACGTATCCCAGCGGTGGAAGAGAGAATCATCGGGAGGCCAACCTTGGCGTTGATCTTCACTTTTCCCCGAATCTACACACTCTCCTCGTCGGAATCGCGTCACTAATTTGATGGATTTAAAAATCAAACCAACAAAAAAATTTCCAACTCTTTTGCACGATACATATGTGTGTGTGTATTTTTGGGATGTTGAATTTGGTGGATTGTGAAGCCCTCTTCCTGCTTGGGTGTTGTGGTAGCAGTGGAGTTGTCTGGGAGTTATGGTGGTGGTGGTGCTGTGTATGTCTTTCATTGATACTCACAAACTAGGTTATATATATTGAAAATTTTGGGTGTTCATATTATAGTGTATATATGTTGTATTATATATGTATATATTATTTTGGGCATGTGTCGCGGATGACAGTGGTGTTGTGGTGGCGGTGGTTGTGATGGGTGTTGTGGCGGTGGTGGTTTGATTTTCAAGTCAAAAAGGGATAGGAAGGTTAAATGGTGCTGGAGTTGCTGCACAATTAACCGGATGCTTTGATACCAGTTATTGTGGTGGAAATACAAAATAAAAAATGATGTTCAAGGAATAAACAAACAATCACGAAGAATAAAAAATAATCACACACAAGATATACATGGCTCACCCAAATCTTAGGACTACGTCCATAGAGCGCCCTGAACAAATTCCACTATAAAAAAGATGAAGAATTACAATGGAGAATTATCTCTCAATCTCTCTCAATTGCTCTCTCTTGTGTTAGCATTAATTAATTAATCATAAAACAAGTATGATAATTCTCTCTTCAAGTTATCTCACGCAACCCTAAATCTGATTAAGGTTGATATATAGTCTCCCAAATAATGGAACAAAACTTGTCCTACAAGAACTTGCCTTTTGCAGAATCCAAAACCAATAAGGAAAACAAATCACATATCCCAGTTCAGCACCACTTGAACTGATTCAACTTTGTTGTCCCAAAAGTGTTGCAACTCAGTGCCTCACTTGAACTGTTTCAACTAAGGCAGTAGTCAAAGTCCAATTCATCACTCCAGTCGAACCAGTTCAAAGTTCTTGAACTGGTTCAAACATGCTAATAGCTCAAACCCCATAAACCATAACAAATGGGTCATTTCACAAGTGGTTGTTGACAAGTCAAAAGGTATACTGGTCAATTTTTATTCTACAGTAGTCTGAAGGGCTGTGTTTGTAAACTTTTTAAACTTTAAGGGGTGTTATTGTCTAAAAAATTATTGATCGACATCTGAGTGACATTGACTAAAACTCAAGGAATGTCAGTACAATTTACCCTTTTTTCTCTTGAAAGATAAAAGCATATATAGCAACAAACTCTACGATGTACCCTATTTCGTTTTACAATATTGAAAATTATTTTAAACCTAATATTAGGCAGTTTTGATAGGATACATATTTATTTTAGTGAGTCATTTTTCGAAGTTTTCTAATTTTATGTAATAAGAGTAGAGTCAAATTCCCTTTGCTTTAAGTGAATCAATATGTCATCTTCTTTTTGATTGTCCTACTGTAAGGTGGTATGAAGGCTTAGTCCACTTAAAAATTAAGTTTCTAGGTGAAAGTATTTCATGGTTTCAAAGGTGAGATTGGCTAAAAAAATTATCAAATGGCACTCATGTGGAGTTGCCTTGCTTCATTTATTTGTTAGTAATTTGGAGGGGTCGAAATATATAATTGCAAGCCCAATGGAGCTACATGGGACACCATGGATGTTCCAAAAGGTATTTGTAAACCTTGCCTTGCTTCTAATATAAGGCTAAAATTTATTACTTAAGGGGCATTAGAAGTTGAATGTATGAGATATAATTTTTATAATTGGCAAATTTCGATGTCAAAACAAGTCTTGATTGAGTTGTAATTTTAAGTTACCGTATCAAGATCAAGATCGACTGCAGAATTGAAAGGTTGTTCGGAGATGGTAAACTAAGATCATCAAAACAGGAAAGAACGACACTTTGGGAAGTTGTTTCCCACTTAGGACACTATACCTATATGGTATGTTTTTCGAAGTTACCAAAAATAGGATTTTCTAAGTTGAATTAGAAATTTGTCAAGAGGGAACCGGTACCAATATTTGAGAACCGGTTCAAGAACCTGTCCTTCGAAAGAAAAGCATTCTGTCATTTGGGAACCGGTTCCACATGTGGCTACCGGTACCACTCTTGATACAGTTTAAGGTAACTTGTTTCCTGTTTTGTTTCAAACTTCCTAGTTGGTTTAGAATATTACCAAAAGTCCTATGCATGAAATTTCCTTTATTTTATGAAGGATTAAGTCTTTAAATATTCTATATAAACCTTGATATTCATCTAGGTTTGTACGGCTTTTGCATTACAACTTTATATTACATAAAAGCCTTAAAGAGATAATTTTTTTAGAAAATCTATTTTATTTCTCTATCATTCTTTCTAGAACACACACATAAATACAAGAGTGAGTTTAGAGTGTTGTTCAAATCCTGATTGTGATCAAAGTCTTGTATCTACAACGATCAGAGAAAAATAGATCTACTTCTATATCGAATTCAGATATTGAAGATCGAACATATATAAGTAAAAAATGATCACACTTTGAAATGGTCAAAGCCTTCGAGGAGTGTTGTTTGATCTACGTACAACCCTTCTATAGAGATCAAGAATAAGCATCATGTCAAGTGTTGTTGGACAGGACGTCGCAAAGCCAGAGGATTTGTTAGCTATTGGTGTTTGGTAGAAAAATAGGGTGTGAGCCCGAGTCAAAGTTCAGTGTACTTTGTTTCAAATATAGTGGATAAGTTTACTTTGGACTGCATAGTGCACGAGATTTTTCTCACGCAAACAATTGGTCTATTTTACCAATTGGGATTTCCTCGCTAAAAATCCTAGTGTCATCTCTAACTCTATTACTTTGCTTTATTTTATCTTGCATGTGATTAATTTCTAAAATAAGTAAAGTTAGAAAGACATAGATCTGCTTCTAAAAATACGAAACTTTCTAAATATTTCGCTGTGTACAACTCACAGAATGTTGATGCGGCTTTTCGTAGTATCTCAAGGACTTGTGGTGGGGCCGGGTCTTATGTTGAGGAATCATGAGGGTTTTGCCATTCGAATAACCTCCGTGTTTTTCTTCTTTGTTTCTAGTGTTGAGGTAGGGAAAGCACTGAGGCTTGAAGCTTCTTCTCAATTGGGATTATTTGACTACCAATTTCAAATGTGATTGCTAGAGTATCCCTAATTGTTATCTTTTTGATCCTCTGATCATGTCTGTTATTATGGTTCTCTCTTCTGATGTAGGTTTGTCATTGCCTTAGATTTTGAGACATTTTAATTGGGTTGCCAATGATGTTGGGAACTAGGCTCTTCTTCAAAAATCCATAGATCTGCAGTGGCAAATTTGATGTTCTCCCTTTTTTCATCTTAATAGATTCAAAGTTTGCGTATCCACTTCAATAAAAATAATTCCAAATTTCTCTCTTCCAAACCTAGTGGATCATAAGGATTAAAAAATTATAATTGCTTAGTAGCATTTGGATTAGCTCTTAGTTTACTTTGGTAACAAAACTGTTAAAGTTACTATATTTGAGTAACAAGTTTTTCCCTAATAGGAGATTGCTACCGTATTTGTCCTTTGACTTTTTTTGAAGTCTTTCCTTTATAATCATATTCTTATAAAACAAGTCTTTGCTATTCTTTGTTTATATCTCTTTTCTAACTCACCTATAAATAGAGGTGGGTATTTGTAAACACGATTAAGAGAATTCATAATAAAAAGCGATGTAGCCCTTTGGAATTTGTGCATGTGTTGTAGATGTAAGCCTTAATTAGTGGCTGAACCACGTTATATTCGCGTGTTGTTCTATCTTATTTCTCTCTTCAATTTTTTATATATATATTTGAACATGGTATTAGAGCAGGTTTATTGTACCCTAATCTAGATCATTCTTCTGCACAATTCATCTTGATTGATTTTTTCTCCATTATTAAACTGTTAAGCAATAATTGTTGATTTTTTGCCATCATTTTGCACATTGCATCATTTCGTGCATTTCTTCTTCATGTCAACTGAATAGTGACATCTTCAAAGGAGTATCTTCATGATCATATCACCAGTAGCCGGGAGCCTCTACACCAAATATCATCATATATTTTCATCTTATTATCCCTGCAGAGTTTTTTTTGTATGCTTAAATGTATATTGTTGGCTATATGCCAAATTTCTAATGAGTGCTCAGAATCATGTTTTTCACTCTTCCAGACCTATGTTCGCTTGCGTATAACTTATCCAAATCATTAGCAAAAAGTTCTATTTCATGATTTGATATGCAAGCTGGACGTTATTTTCATACACATTTCATCTTGAGAGAGTGTGTTAAAGTTACAATACTTAGTATTAAGTTTTTCCTAATAGGATTGATTGACTGTTACCATATTTGTCTTTTAACTTTCTTTGAAATCTTTCGTTTATAATCATATTATTGTAAAGAAAAAATATTTGTAAAACAAATCTTTGCTATTATTCATTTATGTTTCTTTCCTAACTCACCTAAAAATAGAGGAGAGTATTTGTAAACACGATTAAGAGAGTTCATAATAAAAAGTAATATAACCCTTTAGGCTTTGTGTATTGAAAACCCTAGTAGCTGAACCACGTTATATTCACATGTTGTATCTTCTCTCTTCAAATTTTTTTATATAATTTAACATCCACAAATACTTCCATCATTGCTGCGCTTGAATCATAAGACATCCTTTGGTAACAATTCATCACTTCCATGCAAGGGAACATCATCCTTTCCGACTTAATTCAACACATTTTTCATTAGATCTTGTGTTAGCTTTCTAACATAATATGACAACATGCAATCTTATTTTTGAGTCATGAAAGCGTGAAGTACAATGCAATCACATATCTGTAAATAATTAGCGTGACTTAACTATAAAAGGGAATCGGATTCACCTTATAAGTTGCAGAAAAATTCCACTGATTTTTGTCAAATACATGTAGAATGAATTTTTGAATCATACATTTCACTTGAAAAAAAATTATGGGAATACATGGAAACTACAAGTGAAAAACCATAAAACCAATACACAATCATATATATGTATACACTTTCTTCCCAGTTCCGAATTATAATTTCTAAAATTAATTAGTTTTGAAAGATAAACCTAATTAATTTACTAGGTGATTAGCCTAATTGATATAATTAACCTCTCCTCCCTCAAATGAGAGTTGAGGAGTTCGAGCCTTAGGTATTTGTGCGTGTGGGAGTGCTTTTATCTCACATAAAAAATAAATAAGATAAGACTTTTCTACTCAGAGGTGAGTATGTCATCTCTACTGTGCACACATATTATGCAATTACAAATATGTAAATAGTCTGCAATTATAAAATAAGAAAAATGATAAATAAGAAAATCAGAGAGAAGGTAACCGAATATATTCCAAAAATTCTTATTTATCACCTTCCTGATTTTGTAATTACAGACTATTTGTTTATCTGTGAGTAAGTCATGCTTACTCACTGGTGACTAGGCAAGTCTTGTTATTTTACTAATCATCGTAATAAAATGAGAGAGATACCATTGAATTCCAATATGGAAAAAAAAAGCTCTGCAAAATTAGTAGAAAGAGGAGCACAGAGATTGAACCATAAGGAGAAGATATCCCTTAAATTGGGAAGACGTGAGAAGGATTTTTTATTTTTATTTTTCCTTTTAAAACAAGACTAAAACACGGAGAAGAAGAGAATTTGACGGATAATTAATGGTTGAGAATTTTCTTAGCGTTAAAGTTCGATTATATCTAGGATCTTCAATTTCCTTTTCTGCATCATACATAATTGCGTGCCTTCGAATCAGCAATCTTTGTTACCAAGAGTTATAGTCCTTTATGTTGAATCTCAGATCCTTTAGTTGTTGAGTTTTCTGCCCCATGAAGAAGACCTTGCAATTCTTTTTTGGAGCAAGCGCTGTGATATCCACCACTCTTGAGTGGTCTCTCTAGTTTGGAAAAATGAATATATCAATAGCTTAATATATCTTTGTATAAACTTCAGTCATAAGTTCAAAATGGCATTTGTGAAATATGAGAAGATCAATTCTAATAAATTGTGTATTACACAACTCATCATAAGATCAAATCTAATAAATTGTGTATTACACAACTCATCAGAAATTCCAAACAATTATTTGTTATTGTTGGGGACCGCATAGCTAAAGAAGCATGAATAATGCGAACCAACCTGTGAAAGTTTTAACGCTCAGAAATAATTGGACCAGTTAGACTCTTCTGAATTTCAACACACAGCAACAACAACATATGCAATCATATTGAAGGTCTAACCACAAAGCATTGCACAACACAAGACGTCACTGTAAGAAAAACAGTTTTTTATCGCGCACTTTTTTACCACGGTTTTAAAATAAAATAATCGTGATAAAAAATATATTTTTTATCATGATTATTTTAAAACCGTGGTAGAAATTCTACCATGGTTAATGAAAAACCGTGATTATAACCATGCACTTTTTATCACGGTTACTTTTATAACCGTGACAATAAACATGTATTTTCTATCACGGTTTTAAATAACTGTGGTAGAAAGTGAATTATTTTCAATTCTGCTTACGCGCGTTTTATTCCCTCTAGTTTCATTTAAAAGAAAAAATTATAAACAAAAATATAACTCATACAGAAACCACACATAACATATATACTCAAAAAAATATATATATCTGCATATATCTCCAAAGCGGGCGCCTTTCTCTCGCGATCTATACCATCTATACTCGATTTGCAAATCCCCTTTCTCTCAAATTTCCAAGCCTGACCCCTGCCTTTTTCTCTCCAAACCCAACCCTTCTATCGAAGCCACTGATTTCTGAAATCTCCACCATTGAGGAGCAGCGGAGGGTTGAATCGATGGTCAGCGCAACGTTAGAAAGGAGATAGCGGCACAGCTAATTGAAAAGTTCCCTGAGTTTTAAGGTGCGTAGTGCCCCTGTAAAGTCCACCACAGATGGGCGTGGAGACTCAACAAGGATTCGCTCCTTTCTCCAAGCCCTAACCATAGCTCCCTCTCTCATTCGAAGTCCTAACCCCTCCCTCCTATTCGAAGGACACGTCAAACCGAAGACCTAATTTATCGTGTGTGCATCGATAAATTTTGAGGTTTGTATTTTCATCCCCTGTAAATTGTTATCTTCATCAAATTGATACTCAAATAGGTATGACATGACTTTAGTTTAATTCAATTAGGGTTTCTTATAAATTCCATTTCTTAATGTGTACTGAGTAAACCTTTTTTTTTTTTGCAATGCCTATATTGATTCTTTCTATAGGATGTTCATGATTTTTTTGTTTTCTCTATTTCTTTATCATTTGCTTGCGTCACATGAGGAAATTATACTTTCTATTTTTATTTTTTTTTGTTTCAATTTCGGAATAAAATCCAGCAGCATTTCAGTAAATCTAGACTGTGTATAGTTATTATATAGTCATTGTCTTAGAACAATCAAGTGAATCGTCAAATTTCTGGTTAAGAAATAAATGTGCCTAAGCAGTGGAACTGTTAACTTTTATCGTCTGCCAGAAGTGTAATTTATTTCTGATGTGGGTGCACTAGACTTTTTAGTTGTCACCTTATTGATGTCTGCTCATCCATTTTCAGTCGGCTTTTTTTCTTTGTTAATCGTCATCATCATACACTCTTAGCCCTTTTGCTTTTATTTTTTTTTATATGATTATTTGTAAGCTAAAAATACTTGTATCAGAAACTAGGATGTGGATTTTGGTTAATTCTCATCTAAAATAATGTTATGACCCTGTTTTTCTCATTGCGAGATGAAATTTGGGAGCTACTGCTTATGGCGTCGTGAACATAGGGAAAAAATGAAAGACTTTAGTAAAGAAGATGAAGGACCTACTATATGTGGCTCGGGCTTACTTTCCTAGTATTGCAAAGCTTGCAGCACATGACAAGCTATCACATGAAATGAAGCAAAATATTCAGGAGTTTGAACGTATTCTCGGTGAAGCTACAATAGATAAAGATTTCCCACCACAGTAAGTGATGATGACTTTATGATTTTCTAATATCCATCCATATAGTCCTGAGCAATAAGAATTTTAAATGCTTCCTCTAGTGCAGCAAAGTGTTTGCTAATTGCCTGTGGATCTGTTTGCTAAGTTCAAATATCACATTTCTTTATGCATATGTTTGTTTAGTTGAATGTAATTTCTGTACTTTAATCCAATACAAATGTTTTTATTATAGCCTTTTCATAATGGGGACCATCAATAACTTCTTTCACTACATAAGTCATGTTGTATTGTATATTTAGTTGTACTGCCTATGCATGTTTCTTTTATGTGGCCTAGGTTTTCCTGGTGCATTCATAACATGGTCCATTGGCAAGTTTTTTGACTCGCAATTCTTTCCTTCATTCATTTTATATATTGTAACATATGTAGTCTTACTGCTTGAGGCCTGCCTTTGTCTGAATTTATGATTCTGGTACATAAATGTATAGTATATTCCATGTGCTTGCCAAACATGACTTTACTAAAGAAAATAATAGTGAAAAACACAAGAAGAAAAAAAATGAAGTTAAATGTCAACAAGAACATTAAATTTTATTTTATTTTTCTAAATCAATTAATATAGGGCTGTAATTCTTGTTTTGCAAACTAAATCCTATTTGGGGAATTTTTTTGCTTGAAGAATCTTGTATCTGTTGAACTGGTGTGAAAAAAATATATATATATATATAGAGAGAGGAAATTTGATTGACATTGCTGATGTTCTACAGCTAAATGGTGGATGGCTGTATCAGTTCATAGACTCCTTTATTGGTTTTGATCTTATCATTGGTTGGAGCCCATGCAATAACCTTATAGGCAGAAATAGGGTTAGTGTGGATGGACCTGAGGGTAAATTTTTATTTCACTTTTTATGATTATTTCCATATTCTAGACTTGGTCAAAGAGATAATTGGGAAGTAACAATAAATTCATAAGAAAGGACCTACATTTTGGAGGTCACCCCCCCTCCCCCCCCCCCCCAAAAAAAAAAGAACGGTTGTAGTCTATCCAAGTGTCGGACATATTTTAGTTGGAATTGGAGGAAATTTACAATTCTATTTTCGATGTGCCGATCTGGTGCTTCCAAAATGAATTCTTAGACATTAAAGGCATTTCTGATGTTGGATGAGACTTGCTAATGTATTGTTTTATTATGATATGATGTTTTTACGCTATCTGGTAAACAAATTGATCATCTTCATGATATGCAAGAGCATTCCAATTTTATTATTGTGAAAATGATTTTTAGGTACCTCCAACCTGTAAATTAAGCACTATCCTACGTTTTAAAGGCTAATTATTAAAATGTTATCTCTCTTCTAAGCTAACTTTATTATATGGAGGAAAAAGAAAATCATCCAATCAGGTAAGTATAGCTACATATTGGAGTTTTGCTAGATGGATGTCTAGCCGAGGGTTAATATATAAGGTGCTTATGTTATGTAAGAGTTCTCCTTATATAATTTATTTTTTGGTTCATTAAATTTCACAATACCTACCTAAAAAATGGGAAAAAGAAAACAAGACTCTTACCACTTGTTTATTTATTTTCTATTGAAAATAAAAAGAGGAAAAAAAATAGAAATATGAGACCGTATCACATGATATTGTTCTACTATCATTCTTCAGCGTTTTTCCTTTTTCTTTTCTTCATTTCTAAGAACCAGAAGTAAAATAAAATGGATAAATCTGAATTATAATAAGAATGTGCTATGTAGCTAAATTACAATTCCTCTCCTTCCAAATACTCCAAAAGGCAGCTACAAGTATGGAATGAATCAGTTTGTTGGTTTGTTGTGAAAACCAAAGTAGCATATCTTCAATTGTTTGTGCTTGGGAGTGGTTCTTGTATTAACTACAATTTGTATGAATACATGAAAGGGAACATAGTTGTGTGAGATTTAATTAATTATTTTGCTTGATGTTTAGTTGATGGTTCATTCATTAGCAACTAGTCATGAACCATTTCTCTACTTCTTCTTCTAGTATCCTTATAAATGTTTTAATACATGAAAGGGAACAATTACATCTAATATGATATTCATTTTTCATTATTTTTAGATGATTGTAGTGTAATTGTTTGATGGCTTTGTAGTGAAAATGCAATCTAATTGTATATTTGTATTGCATAGTTGGTATTCCTGTTAAAATTATATATATTTTTAGGGCAGTTTATAGGACTAGTTCTGAAAACTAGAGTAAATGGGGGTACCAACTAGAAGGTGTTTCTGTGGTTCTGTTTTTGGTGGTGTGCAGTGTAATGGAGGAAGTGTTTGTTTTTGGGAAATGAAATACTACCTGGATTTATTACTAATTTTCTTTTTCTGAAGCTATGTTTCCTTTGTCACACCACACCAGTGGTGTTGAACAATTTATATTTGAATTTAAGTTCTTTTGCATTATAGTCCATTCTTTTGAGCAATTGATTCCCTTCAACTCTACTGAGAGTTTAATCTTTCCCTTCTTGTCCTCAATTGGTGCTGGTTTCTCATAACTGTATTCCTCCATATGATTCCTATAGGAATTATTCAATATTCACATCTTTTGCTTTTCCCTTCATTTTGTAAATTTTCACCATGATTTGGTGTTCAAACTTTCAATCAAATTCTCATGGGCTGTTATTGAAATTGTAGTTCTGAATACTGTCTTAGCTCATAAAGAGGAATGTATGTTGTAGCTTTTAGAATTATTTATGTTCACGACTTTTTGACTATTTCAAGTCTATTTTTTGATAATTTGATTGTAAAAAATACTTAACTATTGATTTATATCTGGCTTTTGTAGATCATAGGAAAAGCAAATAAAATTGGGGTGGGACCAAAAGAAGTAAGTGACAGGTACATCAATGAGTATCGTGGTAACATGAAACAAATTCAGTGCCTTCCTCCTACAGAAGAGCCAGGGGTAACTGATCATATAGAGCAGATAAAAAACATGATCCATCAGGTGATTCTCTTCCTATCATCATTCTTTGTCTTTCTGAAATACCTGGAAATCAGGAGTTTCTAAAAATAAAATCGGATGAATAGGGTATTTCAAAATGGAAAAATGATAAATTTCTATGTCAAATAGAGCAAGTAATTGTTCACCTCTTAGGAGGATTATCTATTTCTTATTTTGTGGAAATAAACCAAGGTAGGCTACTATATCTCATTGCTTAAACCACCTTTGTGACTGTAACTGTGGAAGAGAGCTAAGGTAGACAAACTTCTACATATAGTTTCTTATCTTGAGGTTATGGTGGTATATTTTTCTTATTGAAGTTGTTTATGCAGGTTTGTCTTCACATTTGCCCTAGGTGCTGGACCAGTCCCTAGTCTCCTCCTATCAGAAATATTCCCTAACCGAATTAGTGCAAAGGTAATGGCAATCTACATGGCAGTGCACTGGGTAAGTGGATAATTGTGTTATGCAGTTTATTCTGTCACTGGTATTGGTATATCATTTTTTTCCTTCTTTCATTGTGTGAACGGCAATTTAATTCCAACTTTTTGAAGGTTTCTTGAAAATAAGGTCTTCTACCTTTGAATTTCTATTCAATGTTGAATCCCGATGATCACTTCTCAAACTGTGAACCACAACTTTGAACTTAGTAGTTGAATTCATTCATGCTTATAAACTATGAACCAAAGATATCCAAAACTATGTCCACGAATCAATTTTATTTACTGGATAGTTGCAACCAAATATAAAATTATATATGTTGTGGCCATTGCTTGGTGCTGGTAAAAACTCAGGCTAACAAGTGTAGACATGGATTCAAGTTTGATAGCAGCAGCTTTAAGAAAAATAATGTCAAAGGTTAAATCTGTCTCCATTCTTCAACCCCAGATTTCCAAGTAACTGGACCACCACTACATAATGGCCTTTTTGCATTGGGCATATCAAGACCTAGAGCAAGAAAGGCATTCCTACATATTTAATATTTTTAAGCTACTAAGTTGATTGTAAATTAGTAGAACTCCCTACTTCACTTAAACTAAATAAACGTAAGGAAAACAGAAAAGTGATGCATAAAAATCCAAGAAGTCTCAAGAGTGGGCATTTGTCTAACTCCAATTTCAACCGTAAACTTATACAAATCTGATTTTTATATCCATAGCATAACTAAAATTTCTCAAAACTCCCAAAAAATAATTTACATTGTTGTTTATTAAAGGGGCAAAAAATGAAAATGATAAGACAGCATTACTTGTTCTTCTAATTCTTTCAAATAAGCTGATTTATTTCCAATCCCATTAATCAGCTTAACATGCAACGCCTGCAAGGATAAACAAAGAAAACTAGTCATTCTCTATAGAGTGACACTTAAAAATCATGCCAAATCAGTCAAGGTATGAATGGGTGATGAAAAGGATTGAGTAGGATGGAGACAAGAAAAATGAGATAAGAACAGGTCCCATCCTCTATGGAAGTTGGGAAAACCCAGCTTACAAATGTAAAGGATAGACTAATAAAATTGTCAATCAATTGATAAGAACTTGTGATATAACAAATACTGAACTCTTATCCCAACCTTAAGCTGTTCCAAATCCTTCACATCTGTATTCTGAAGTCCCTTCCACCAAATTACCTTTTTATCTTTCGCAATAATATCCAGTGCCATAAGGACATTCAATGCATCATATACTCGTCGTCTTATATTCTTCTCATCAGACTAAAACATTCAGAGGTTCACTTCTTAGCATACACAAGTTAACATAATAATAGCAGTGTAAAAAGGTTAAACTCTAGGGTTAATCAAACCTCATTGAAGGAAACTGCTGAACTATTGTTAATTCTGGTAAATCTGCTACAATTTCATCTGTAACCTGGACATCATGAACCAAGCAACCCAATAATTATAAGATAGAACATAATCATACACAGAGGCAATAACAGTAATCTAAATGAACTGGAAGAGAAGGCCGATTAGAATAACAGGAGAAGTGAGAAGAAGAATAACAAATAGAGATTTTTAGGGAGAAACCTTAATACTAGTGTGATAAATCCTAAAGACATTGAAGCACATATAAGGGCAAACCCTAGACAAACCTAATAAAAAATTTAGCAACCTCAAGGGGGTCACGTGCCTTTAAGTGACCAATTTTGCAGTGTATAGGGGGTCACGTGCCTTAAGTGACCATTTTTTTTTAATTTGAACATATCATATGATGGTAATTCACTCTGTCTTCGAGTACTTTCAATCACCTATTAAATAAGCCATGCTTAAGCTTTAATCCTGGGACTATTTCCTTGACACACTGAACTTGCTTTGCTTGAGTTAATAGGAAGAGTAGATCATTCAAAGTACCTTTATTATAATACTTGTTTTGCTTGGTTTAATTTTGGCAATTTTACAACTTGCTTTATAATTTTTTTTTTTCTAAATAACTTGCTTTATATTAATTCTTTTACTTCAACTATTACATCTTTGTAGGTCAAAGCTAGGATTGCGGGTTGCGGTTGACGTTACTTTCTTTTGTTGCCACTATATTTTTTGTATGGCTCATGAAGAAGTTGCAAGATATGAAGAATTTTTGTTTTATTTTGGTTAAGTAAATATATAAGGTGTGGATCATGTACTTTTTTGAAATTTGTATATGGTTAATTTTTGTATAAAACAATGACTTGAATTTGGTTATATATATATATATGATGTTATTTGTCAGTTTTAAATTATTTTGGTTTTGATTTATTTTGGGTTTGCTTCCAGGGTTCTTCTTGTAAGGCTAGTAGCGGGTGTAAAAAAATAAAAAAAAATAGGCTTCATAAGGGCTAAACTATTATTTTTTTAAAAAAATTATATAACACTTTCTACTATGGTTTTGCACCCTAGTAGAAAGTCCTTCTTTCTACCACGGTTCCCCGCCGTGGTAGAAAATAAACT
Organism: Cornus florida; assembly: GCF_030987335.1. Taxonomy (NCBI): domain Eukaryota; kingdom Viridiplantae; phylum Streptophyta; class Magnoliopsida; order Cornales; family Cornaceae; genus Cornus; species Cornus florida. Next base: position 5,988,841 of record NW_026775577.1, on the reverse strand, counting down.
TTCTACCACGGTGCAAAACCATGGTAAAAAAGAAAGACTTTCTATCACAGTGCAAAACCGTGGTAGAAAATATACTTTCTACCACGGTGCGTAACCGTGGTAGAAAGAAAGACTTTTTACCACGGTTTTGCACCGTGGTAGAAAACTTATTTTCTATCACGGTGGGGAACCGACTTTCTACCACAGTTATTTCTACCACGGTTCAAAACTGTGGTAGAAAGCCTTCTCCACCGTGGTAAAAAGTCATTTTTCTTATAGTGTGTACGTGATTCACTCTAAATCAGTGTTATGTCCATCGATGAGGAAATTTCACTATAAAACAATATATTAGGAGATTTTACAATTTGTAGAGAATTACCAACACCAAAATAACTTCTACACTCATTCTCACCTTGATCGAGGAGATTTTACAATTTGTAAATAATTACCAACACCAAAATAACTTCTACACTCATTCTCACCTTGTCCATGGTTGCCAGGGCAAAAGTTGAGATAACCAAGACTTACATCGTGTACTGCAAGACACTCTCTCATTTTTAGTATCCACCAAACCTAACGTAAGTCTCTTCACCCATCAACTTACAACCAGACACCCTCGCGTCTTCAGTTTCCACTCCACCAAACCTAACATAAGTTTCTCTACCCATCAACTTACAACGAGCCACCCTCGCATCTTTAGTGTCCAACTATCTCAACCCATCAACTCAAAACTCACTCTTTTGCGAGGCTATCCTTACAGGCCAATCATACCTCTCAATAATATCCTAGATATCTATTTACTTTCACTTTAATATAAGGTAAGATGCCACTAATCGAATAAAGATAAAAGTGTTACTATTCTTTTTTTTTTTCTTTTTTTTTTTTTTTTTTGGGAAATTTTCATCAAGTTTTGTCTAATCATTACTAAAAATAAATTGTTAGAATAATGATGTCTCAAATTGTATTATCATTATGTGTCTATTTTTAGAGTCGTATTGTATCGTGTAATGTTTAGATAACTCTGTCAGTGAGTTAGGTTTGGGGTCTACAAAATAGATACGTGGTTTATTGTTGAGAGTATGAGTGGAGAAAAAAGTGTAGCTCGTAAGGGCAATCTCGCGAGCGTACAATTGGTAGAGAGAGTTTACGTTTTTGTAAGATCTCTACAGATTATAATTAAATCTCCTCATCCATGGGCCCTGAATTTGGGTGAACCATGTAAAATCTTGTGTTATGATTTGGAATCACTTTTCTTCTTTTGATTTAATTTATTGCTTGCACTGTGCCCAACACAAATTACATATATAGTTTATATCAATTATAATTATAAATGGAATTACTTCAAAATATTGTGGCTAGCTTCATGATAAAAAAAAAGGCTATGTGTATCTATATTTCTGTGAATTGTCCTAGGAACTCATTTCTTCCCTTCACCAAAACTTGGTTCTACTTGCATATAAAGTTAAGGGTAAATTACACTGATACCTCATGAGGCTTGCCATATGGGCAACCATATATAAGTTGGGATATTTTTGAACAATCTCAAGTTTGATAAAGTTAAAAAGACACTCCAATGGTCACGCACAAAATAAATTGACATTGTTGCCCTTTGACTTATAAATTGAACAATTGAATAATGAAATTAATTTTCTTTTAACACAAAATCACTCTCACCCTATTTTTAGTTTCTATATTTAATTTTACCATTACCTCCTACTGTAGCAATAAAACTTAATTACCAAAATAAAAATAGAAACCTTACCAGTATATATAACTAAAATTTTATTTTTCTTTAGATGTTTCTTTGAAAGAAATATAAAAATCTTTTAAATAAAAAAAATACCAGTGTATATTACTAAATTTTTTTTTTAGATGTTTCATTGAAAGAAATTTCTTTGCGGTTCACTTCACCTCTATTTTTCACGTTTCTATCAAGTAAAGAAGAATTACACCAGGTTTTAGATGGTTCACTTCGGGAAGGATAAAGGGAGATCATTTGTTTTATATCTTTGAACATAAGTGTCGGAAACAAGAGAATTTATGCCAAACTCCACTCCTCAAAATCTAGTTGAGCCAGTTTGAGAACATCGAGACGTCTTAAAATTGAAATATAATTTTTTTTTTTGTTTAATCTTTAAATGAAATTTTCTCCAATTTCAATTCCAATGTATCAATTTGATATTCCAAAATGCAACATTACAGTATATTTGTTGGTAAATTTACTTATGCTAGAGAAATATATTTATTTGAATTTTAGTATGTGCACATGCAAAAAAGACCATATACTATTATACTAGAGAAGACAACATTACAGTATATTTGTTGGTAAATGCTATTGTTTTTTTAGAAAATGCACTAATATCATAATGTTGTTGCAAAATTGAAAGATACAGAAAATTTTAGTAATATATACGGGTATTATTTTTCTTTCAAAGGTTTCTATTTTTATTTTGGTAATTATATATTATTGCTATAGTACGTGGTATTGGTAAAATTAAATATAGAAACTAAAAACAGGAAGAGAGTAGTTTTGTGTTAAAAGGAAATGATATAGATGGGTTTGAAAAATGACAGTTAGATCTAACGGTCCATATAGAAAATGTAGATTAATTTTCTTACTCTATGGGAAGCAAGAGTTCAAGACTCTCTCTCTCTCTCTCTCTCTCTCTCTCTCTCTCTCTATATATATATATATATATATATATATCAAATATCAAAACCCTAAATATATGTTTGTAGAAGTCATCATGCTTGTAAACTATGATATCAAGAATAATTAAAGAAGCGAAAATCAATAATATTGAGAAAAATGAAGGGCCTTTGAGGAAGGATGTGGAATCCATTTATGTGGAGGAGCTTGGAGTCACTTTGTCAAGGCAGGATAGGATATGTTTAAGGTTTTAGTAATTTACCCAATGGAGGTTGTTATTGACGTGAACTATAGAGATTTTTTTCCCTTTTAAGGCAGGATAAGCCTTAATGAACGAGCAGAGACAACTTCTGGAGAGCGTATACACCCTAAATCCAAACAACAATCCGATCAACATGTGCATCCTACTCCAATCGAATATCTTTAATTCTCTCTTTACGAATGTGTATGTGTGTATATATATATACCACTCATATATGTATGTGAAACATTTTTCTTTCAAAAATTCAGATATGAAAATTGTTTAGTGACATATATATATATACACACACATACACACACACACACACATAAAATGAATTGAAGGTTTTTGGGCAGAGGAGGAGGAAATGGTTGTTTGAGATTCAGGTTTTGATTGTGGCAGAGAAAGAGACTTAGAGTGCGTTTGGATGGGATGATTTGGAGGGATGGGGAAAGAAAAGATGGGGCTTAAGTGTGTTTGAGTAGTTTAAAATGAGAAAAAAGAAATGATAGGGAGTGATAGTTATCCCTCATTTCCTATCTAAAGGATAGTGTTTTAAGTAGTATTTACATAATCCCGAAAATGACCTCAACAATTACAAAGATAAAATTATTATTTCATTCATATCCCATCTATTTAAAAGGATATGATAGTAATTTGGTTATTATCATTTCTCTTCTTTTTTCCCCTCTATCATATCCAAGCAAAAATATTATTTCTTCTCTTCTCTTCTATCTATCAAATCATAAATAGAGATTATTGATATATTTTTTTTTCTTTTATCTCATAAAGAAAAGAAATGATAGTATTAGTTATGCAAGAAAAGAAAAGAAAAGAAAGGATAGCAATAATCTCTATTTATGTTTGAATAAATAGAAGAGAAAATTAAGAAAACAAATGATAGTATTCTTTTTTGGATATGATAGAGAGGAGAAAAGAAGAGAAATGATAACCACTAAATTACTATTATGTCTTTTTAAATAGATATGATATGAGTAGAATAATAATTTCATCTTTTTAATTGTTGAGTGTAGTTTTGGAATTATGAAAATACTATTTAAACACTATCCTTTTTCTCCGAGATAGAAAATGAGTAGCTATCATTCCTATCTCTCCCTCTCATTTATTTTCTCATTTTTAATCAACCAATCACACTCTCATTATCCAATTTTTTTTTTTTTTTTCCTCTCCAAATCTACCCTATCCAAATGTACAATCCAAACATACAAAGTAGGAAGATGACACACAAGCGTTATCATCATTGCTCAGCGGTTGTTGTGGTGTGGGGTTTGGGTTTAGAATGGGTTCAGAATATACATATATATATGTATGTATATATATATATATACATGTGTAATATATTTATATATATTTTAGATTTTAGATTTTTTTTTTCCTAAATATTAAATTTTAGTTGAATAATTGAAAAAGGAAAAATAATTTACATAAATTAGTCTAACAAAAGTCATTTTATTAACTTTTTTTATTTGTTTCAGTATTTACTATATCTTAAATACAATTGAGAAGAAAAAAAAAAAAATAAAATAAAATAAAATTTGCCACCACCCAAGATGCGTAAATATTGCCAGCAGCAAAAAAAAGAATTGAGCGGTTGCCACTAAAATTTACTGATAAAAAGGATTTTATTGTGAAATTAAATTGAATAGTTATATAAATCTCAATTGAGAGAGAAGCTTACTATTAGAGAGAGAAAATAAAGGGAAATAGTGGGGTTTGGTTTCTGATGGAGAAGGCGAAAGGTTAGAAAGAGAGAGTGGTGAGGTGTAATGATGGAGAAAAACTTAATTGCGCCAGTTGTATCAGTGACGTGGTATCATCAACTGATTAGATACTGACATGTAAGAATATGACAACTAAAATAAAGTAATTTTACTTGTGCGATATGATACAATTGGTTGATAACACAGATAACGAAGTATTAAAAGTGTCTTTCTCGTAATGATGAGTATACCAAGGGCAAATGTGTCATTTAAGAGTTATGATATTTTGCAATTTAAATTAAAAAAATATTAAAGGGGCAATCTTGACTTTTCACATTTTTAAAGGGGATTTTTGAATTTAATTTCTGACATGACGTGCCATTGTTAAAAAAAGAATGAATGTTATAATAACAAATCTCAGGGATGTCATTATAATTTATCCCAAAATTAATGAGCAATTGTCCTTTACGAGATTGAATGTTGTTCATTGTTGTAATTTTTTATTTTTATTTTTATTTTTTGGTACTGAAAAATTAATCCACCGATTGGCCACTTTGTACTCTTGAGTTATTTGTAAATCTCGAATATATGCAATCACAAACCATAGTCCTCATATTTTTGCGCTTTATCATTGTTGTAACTTGTTGCAATGTAAGAAGATATAATTTTCTTTTTTCCGTAAATGTATAAGAAGATGTAATTGCTTAATTAAAGAATCCGATGCGTATAACTTATGCCCTCTCTAAGAAGCACGACCTAGAACTAAAATAATGACAAACAAAACATTAAAAAAAATTAAAAAAAATACCGGTTCAGTATTTCCAAACAAAACATTAGATTAAACAAAACTGAGCAGCCAAAACAGCTTTGGGATTAATATGACAATATAAATACAATTTATTTATAGAATACATAAAGGAAAAAGAAAAAAGAGAATGATGCATTAGCATTCCTTGTTTTCCCTCTTACTCATTAATGCTTTGGAAAATACTTATTAAAAGGATACAATATGTAATAAGAACTAATTACCGAAGAAAAAAAAAAAAAAATTGTTTTAAGAACTACAAATACAAAAATTTTGTTCAAGCAGTTTAATATTTAACACCTTATGACAGGCAGATGGAGTCTGTATATGCCTTGAAATCGGACCAAACATCTTCTTCCCAACATTCATTTTCTCCTTTTATTGAAACTAGACTCTCCTTGTAGACCCAAACATGAACGGAACGGTACTTTTCAGAAGGTCCAACATACTTGATTTCTTGATTATTAGGATAGTAAAAAACCAACTGCTTGGCTTCTGTTTCTAATAAAACATCTCCATTTGCCCATAATCCTAAAGGTGATTCTACATCTGGAAAGGGTCCAATTGTAAATTGTCTTATCCAACACCCCTCCGTCTTCATCAACCATATATCAAAATCTTTCTCCACTTCACATGGATTGTAAAAGAAAATGGCAATATAATCATTACACATGGAAAGAACTCCATATTGTGATGTAGGAATATCTGGCGGTATCTGCGTTTCATGAAAAAGTTCACTGTTCATGCCAAATGAAAAGAGAACATAGTAGTTGTGATTGTCACTGGTCGACCAGTAATGAACTCCATCCATGTATGTGTTACACAAAGACTCGTGTATGTAACCTTTTCCAAACACATCAACTTCGAATAGGTTCCAAGAATGAGTATTCAAGGTGTACACTGCAATAACTGTTGGAATGTATGGATCATCATTTATCTCATCCCAGAATAATCGAATCCAAACCAACTTATAATGGTTGGTCACTAGATCTAACCCCATTCCAGAATGAAAACAGTAGGCTGTGTAAGTGGATGGAATTTTGGGCTGAGGTACAAGGAGAGACCTGAATTCTTTCAAAGATGGGTTCCAAAGAGCTAAATGGTGATGATCCCAAACACAAAATATTCCATGAAACGGACCGTTAATGCATAGCATTCTTGGTATTCCAAGTTCAACAAGATCATCAAATAGAAATGTTGTGTTGGAAATCTTTTCATAAGGAAATGAGGCCAAAGCATAGTTTTCGATTTTGTACGCATAATGGTGCATAAGCAGACGAGTGTTGCTGTGGTTATGGAGGTGTTTGCTAACGAAATTAGAATTATTGATGATAGTGTGCCAACATTTGCCAACAATTCTGAACCGCAACAATGATTTCACAGGCAGTCTCGAGAGAATCTCTACTATCACTGTTTCTTTGATGTAATTTTTAGCACTATTGATTGCCATTGCTTCCGTCCTCTAATTTAGTTGTTGAAACCATGCCCGCACAAGTCACAACCTAATAATGCAATATGCTTTTTGAAGCAAAAATAAATAAATAAATAAATAAACAACAATTCAAAATCGTAATCAAAATGAGAATTTATTTATTTGGCAACGAATCCAAAGAGTAAGAAAAGCACAGTAGGATGTAGAGAGAAGGAAAGCAGCGCACCAGAAAAATTATCGAAAAAGATAAGAAATATACAATATTGGCTAGGAAAATATAAATATCTATATATATATATATACACACACATATTATTAAGAACAAGAAGAATCAAAAAATAGTAATTTAAAACCAAAAAGAAAAAAAAAAATAATGAAAGAAAAGTGAGATGACGGTATCCGAACCATCTGTTAGATTGCTAGTTTCAACTGTGAACATGAGCAGGGGTGACAATTTGTCCTACATCTTCCCTACCCTAATGGGATGGGAGTGTTATGCCCCTAAATGGGATAGGGCGGATATGGCATCAGTACATGTAACCTGACTTGGGTTTGGGGTGGGTCCGGTATGGCATCAGTAAATGTAACCCGACTAGTGTTGCATCCCAACATAATATGTTACATATGTATTGCATCATTGAAGTAACTGTGCTCAAGTGTTGCATCCGATATTTAAATTGTACAGCAAAATATAGTTAAAAAAAAAAAAAAAAGTACAAGAAAGAATTCCAAAGGTGTAGAGAACTCCCCAGAAAGGACTAATGGTCATTACCCAATAATCAAAATTTTTTTTTGGGTAAATAAACACAGCGGCCAATGATCATTACTCTTGCCATCAATACATAAAATGGTGTGATGTCCCATTAAGAGGTTCAACAACCTCAAACTGACAATTTTAATTCTATCTTTTTACATGGCCATTTTCTATCTCTGGGCCACTATCGTTTTCCGTCTTTCACTATTCTATGAGCAATATTCCAAGGTTCTGAACTGGTTGAACTTCAAGGAATAGGTGAAAATTCGAACCCATTACAGTGGAAGTGGAACTGACGAACTCAGACTCGAATAATCATGAATTTACTTTTTAAATAAATACATCCAATCTCACCTCCTCTCACAGGTGGCATTAATAAACAAAAAAATTGTGCTACAAAAAATAAACAAATAAATTCCCAATTTAATTTAGAGGAAAATTCCATTGAATATCATATGAAAAGGTGTAGAGTTGGTGAATCTTGGCATTCATGAATTTTTATGCCAATTGCAAGTAAGAATTAAAAAAACCAGTGTGCAATCACAAACTACAATTTTGTTAATATCCCAATGTTCAAGTACTTGCATAAAAGCATATTTATATGTGTATATACAAATATAAACAATACCTATATGATGGCTCAATTATTGTAAAACAATCCTCAAATCCATGTCCTAGCCTAAATCCCCAAGTTATAAATCAAGCCTAATAGAAATCCCAAACCTAGTAACTTATAAATTTGATTTCACATGTGTTTACATACTTTAAAGCCAAAAAGAGAGAAAATCGTATTCCATATTATCTTCACTACCATAACAGTAAAACACACCGAAGTAAAGATATTGGAGATAAATACCGTGGCATCTTCAAAAATGGGGTCAAAACTCTGCAAATTGAGAAGTAGAACAAATGAGAGACGGCAGAAAAAGGAAGGTGAGAGACCCTTTGAATTTTGGTAAGATGTGGGAGTGGAGATGAGAATTTTTAGGGAGAAAATCAGGGTATAGAATTTGTCTTCACGTCTAGCAGTTCAATGTCTAGGGTAAATAAGCGGGCTATCAACAGGTGATAACCCATTAGCAACCAATTTAGAACGGGTTACCAACGATTTACTAAACAGACGGAGCAACCTGCGATACAAAGTCATTTAAACATTGAAAATTTGAATTTTGGAAAAATGGGCCAACAGGTTTGTCCCGTGTTTCCTCCAGAGGATTTTTCACATAAATCTTTGGGTCTTGATTTTGTTCGCTTGTTATTTTTATTTTGTAGCTTGGTGGTTGAATAATTTTGCTAGAACAAATATTCGTAACCAACAATTTTGACTCCGAAAACACCCAAATAAGGAGAGTTAAAGTGATTTCCATGTACATACAAAAATATTTTTTAAATATTAAAAAAATATATATGTATATAATTAAAGTAATTATTTTTTGTTCATTCTCCCTTAAGTAATTAAGTTTTAAATATGTTCACATATACATTAGTTGGTTTCTGCATCAACAAATGACATGTTCTTACATTTATTCATATATAACCTTTGGTATTCTCAATGAATTTATTTGATTTCCTTAATTCTAGATGAATCATTTTTAATTGACTAATTCAAATTTATGAGTTACATATTGATTAGTGTGATATATGAATGAATTTACCCAAATTCATTGTCTTAGAGCATGAATATTTTAAATTCATGTATATTGATGCCTGAACACATGGATGGAAATTCACTTGAGAGCTAGGTGATATAGGGATCACATTTCCCTCATTTAAAAGTATAAATCAAGTTCAATTCCATCTCATATTCAAGTTTTCTATTAACGTATTAACAGTAAAGGGATTAAGTGTTGCACCCAATTATATATCGTGCAAATACACTGTAGTTGGATTGAGTCTAGACTTATTTGAATCCTGGAAATAGAGTTGTTAAGAGGTTTCGACTATCTTCAAGAAATATTTATGTGCCATCTAAGTTTTCTAAAAATTATATTTCCGTCCTATTTGTAAGTGCAATTGATTTTCGTGATCCATCGTGATTATTTTTCCAACACTTACTAAGTGCCTGTTTGGGATTGCGTAGCATCCAAACGTGCGTTTAATTTAAAAATATAGTGTTTGGTGGTATTTGGTTTAAAAAAAAAAATGCGCTTTTAAAGAGTAGAGGTCGAATAAAAAAAGCTAAGGAAATAAAAGTGTTTAGTTCAGACTTTATTTCTTAGTTGGTATTCAACCACATGCCTCCACCGAGGTTCGAATTCCTGACCCTTTGAAAAATAGGGATTTGATACCGATAGGCCACTGACCTGTTGGTGAACATTGTGTTCTTAAATCTTAAGAGGATAAACGAATATTGTAATATTGTGATGACTATTATTGCTAGCCAAGTTTGATGTTCAATCCCCTTGAATATTTATAGTCCAATTTCACATTTTCAACACATAACTCTTAATATTCTAGATTATTAATGTTTTATGCATTACATTTATCTAAAAAATTCTAACTTAGATTTTTCATTGACATTCAATAGTATTTCAAGATTTTTGTTAGAAATTCTTTATAAAAGTGCACATTTAACCATTTAATAAAGAGTACTTCTCGAATTGTTTCTCAAATTATTGATTTATTGGAATTTCTTTGCCCTATCTTGAAATTATGTTTGGGTAATGCACATATTTATTAGTATTTATATAATATGTATTGTAAAATTAGTAATAAAAATGTTTTAAGTAATAATGTTACCAAACAAATTTAAAAGTGCATGCTTTAAATATAAAAAGTGTTTTATATAATGTATCATCAAATGCTTAACACGTTTTTTTACTCACATCAATTTTATGATAGCACTATTGATCAAAATGCTTTTACTATTACAACAACGACCCCAAACAGGCTCTAATCAAAACAAACCCCAGTTCTAGTGCCCATGAAAACATGAAAGACTTTAGTTAAAATAATTATTTAGAACGAGCTCATGCAGTGGGGTAGACACGGAGCCACGTTGGTAGTTACCCGCATGAGAATTTTCTCTTATTTGTATTTTATATACACATTTTTATTATTATAAAAGCTGTCCCATCAAATTTTAAAAATATTCACAAAAATCTTTAAAAAAACACTTCTAAATTTTTAAAAGATCCCTCATCTTTTGACTCATATGTCAAATAATATTTTTAAAATTCAGAATTGGTCAATGTCTTTTCTCCTCCAACACGTCTGGCAAAAATATTTTAAGAATCAAAATCAATATTCAGAAGGGAAAAAAAAAAAAAACCCTCCTTTGATAATGAATTTTATGTTATTTGTATTTTCTATACACAACTTTTGATGATTACAAAAGTGCCTCAACAGAATTCCTAAAAAATTCGAGAAATAGCTTGAGAATAACTTCCAAAATTCAAAATGGACCCTCATTTTTTTTCCTCTCATTTGTCCAACAAAATCACGTGTAGTAAAATTTTTAAGAATCAAATTTCAAAAAGATCCCTCTTTTGCTGTCTATCATTTTGATTCAAATTTTTTTACCATATTGTTGTTGATGGATGCCCCCTCTAAACTAAATTTTTTACCCCACCAATGAGCTTATGCTCTGATTTTCAATCCAAAAGGCCACCCCAAAAGAAAAAGAAAAAAAGAAGAGGAAAGTGAAGGATCACCACAACTTTGAAGAGAAATAAAGTTTGCCTTAAAACTCAAAATAGAAATTCAACCTACTTGCATCTAATGCGAAAGCTCAAATGAAGTTGATATACTTAGCAAAATCAAAGTTTGAAGTTGATTATGTGTTCGGTTCAAAAATCGGGGCTGGTATTGAAAAATTTCACCCGCTTTGGTAAAAGTTGTCTTTCGTAATAAGCAAATTTTAGTTACCACCCGGTATGGATTAAGCCAATAACTTTTTTTATTTTTATTTTTGTAACAGGCACCTAACTTGGTTGTAACCTTGTTGATAGAAATTTGTCTAAAATTCATTTATTACATAGCAAAAATCTATTGGCTACAGAAATGTGATGGTGAAGCTTCCAAATTAGTTTCCAAAGGAAGCTTTGAAATTCTTGGGCAACAAAAATGATTCAACAAGTGCTATTTGGCTTCCAAAGGAAGCTTTGTAATATACTTGAACACCAAGTATATTCTTGGCTATAAATAACCTTGTACTCATTCGATGAAAAACATAAGAGAGGTATCCAAGAGTAAGACAATATTCGGATCAAGAGAGTATATTGGTTTTGTGTGTGTGAAAAAATCCTTTTGTATGTGCAATCTTCAAGTGATACTTGAAGCTTGTCTTTGGGTAGATTTTTCTTTTTGTGTAAACCATATACTATTTGGGGTATTTCTTGAGTGTTGAGTGAGTCTTCTTTGTTGGTGAGTGCGTGGTGTGAGAAGAGAGATTATTGTGAGGAAGAACCAAAACGTTCTTCAGTTTGTAATCTTCTTCTTTATAGTGATACGAATCATCATCGCCCATGGACGTAACTCTATTTGTGAGGGTGAACCACGTATATAAATCCTTGTCTCATTTGTATATGCCTATTTATTTTCTTGTCATTAATTTTTCTCTTGTTCTCATAAACTCCTATTCGAACCTTATTTCATAACAAACTGGTATTAAAGCTTTTGGGGAGTTTTTTGAGATGTCGACAAAATACGAGATTGAGAAATTTGATGGCAAGATTAGTTTCAGTATTTGGCGCATTAAGATGTAGGCCCTGCTCACTCAGCAAGGTTTTGGCAAAGGAAGAGTTAGAAATAGAAGTGACGATCCTAGTTCTCGAAAGGTTGTGAGGAGACTGCACAATGTGGTAGGAGAATGAAATCCGTTTTCAGATGGCAACCGAAATTGCAGCCGTCCTTACGGGGAGGCAGACCCATGAGGACAGTGTGATATTGACTTACAATAATCTTGGTGGCAATGAGATAGTGTAATACCCCTAAAATTAAAAAGGATAAAATTGGAATTTAAATTTTATTCTATGTGCATTTTTGTCTATTAATTTTATAATTGTTGTATTTTGTTTGTTTTATTTTAAATTGTATTTTAAATGCCTTATTTGGTTAATTATTTAATTGTCTTATTTTCTTTATTTGAATTATGGTTTGTTTAGTTATCTGAGTTATTGTATTGTTTGTTTTATTTTAAATTGTATTTTATATGCCTTATTTGGTTAATTATTTAATTGTCTTTAATAAGTGCTTAAGTAGAAGTTGAATTAACAGTTTTCAATTAGGGTTTCTTGGAGCCGTCATACAAGTATTTAACGTGTATGTGACTTAAGTTTATGGGCCGACTCTAGTTTAATTAGGGTTCTGCCTTAGCTCTAGTTTAATTATGGTTTTCTAAAGGCCTATATAAATATGTGTATGAGTTTCACTAAGGGTTTTGGAAGAACCCTATTCACGGCACAGTAAAAATAGAACGTAACAGAGAGAGAGTTGAGAGAACAGAGGCAATGGTAAGAGCTACCAAGGACAAGAACAGAGAGGGTCAAAGGAGGGTTGTGGTGGATTAGATCACAACCATAGGAGGCTTGAAGGAAGTTAGTAGTTGTCGGCAACTTAGAGCCAACGCAGGGATTTCATAACTGAAATCACAGGCAAGTTCTTCTCTTTCTCCTTCTCTTTGGCTTGTGTTCTGTACACCTAGATAATCTCTAGGGTTTAATCAATCAATAACTAGAAGTTATATGTTTAGTATATGTTATATAAATGATCTGTTTGTCGTAAATTCAAATCTGTTTACAGTTCATGTATTAACAGCTCTCAGTTTTGTTCTTAAAAGCATATTAAGTTCTGTTGTAATGTTTGTTACTTTACTTGCTTCCATCTTCTATAAACAAACCATGGGGATATTAATGGGGTGATAGAAGACCTTAGGTTCAGTATTATTGAGGAACAAAGGGGTTGGAATGGAGCTGTGGTTGCAAAATAGTTTCAGTGTTGTCCCTAAAGCATGTCTAGTTCGGTAGCAAATTTGATCTATATAATTGATGTAAATGGTCAAAATCAAACCTTTGGGATGCTAGTGGATATTAATAAGACACTTAGGATCAGTTTTTGAAACCAACTGAAGGGCAGAAACATGTCGGAGAAGAAGCAGAAAGTCAGAACGGAGCAGAACAGGGACAGAGGCTCTCAAAGGAGGTGAAAGCCGGCTCCATGGATGTGGGAGCCGGCTCCCATACTCATTGAGCCGGCTCTACATTCTTAGAGCCGGCTCCAAGCTTAAAAAAGAGCCTGCTCTTGGAATTTAGAGCAGGCTCTTTCAAATAGTAGTTTTCTGAATTTTTTTTCTACGAACTGTTTGGATACTGTTGGAGCATGGGAACGTTTCTGTTGACTCTGGGGTTTTACAGAGGGATTAGAGGGTTGGCTTTGAGAGTTATTAAGTCCTTAAATTGAGTAAGGTTGACCTCTAAGTGAATGAAATTAACAGTGCGCTAATTTAACAATTGTGCGTACGGTTAACAGCTGGAAGGAGATTTGTTGTCTAGTTTTAAATTTGACAACTTAGGGTGCTATATAATGATTCTAAATGAATATTAAAAGCACAGTGAAGTCTTTTAAATTAATAAATTGGACTTGGGGCATAGGACATGCCTTTGTGCTAAAAGATAAGACAGAATACAAGTATACAACTTAATACGCTATTACTGGATGGAAGGAATTAAATGGCTTAAATTAATGTAGTGATTTATTGGACTATAATTTGATTATAGAATTTATTTTTAAGCTTGATAGAGTCATTGATATATTAGATTTGATCTATGTATGCTCTGAATGGTAGTTGCCGAATTATTAATTGTTTCCTGCAACTTCATGGTTTAACTCTTGGATTTAAATTGTTGAAATACTAAATACTCTTCTGCAATTATTTAGGAGGGTTTTGGATTGTAAATTGCTAAACTGTTAATTATATGTTGTAATTTACATGATTTGGATGTTAATTGTGGACTCTTATATATTATTCTACAATTAATTGGATTATTGGTTTGAACTGTACATATTGTAGTATCACATATACTATTATGCAATTATTTGGATATTTGGTTTTGGACTGTAAATTACTTGCTGATTATTTATATGTTTTAATTTACATGGATATGGAGGATTGTATGCACCGGTATGGGACGGTGACATACTAGGTATGGTTTAGCTCAAAACGTTAATTCATACCTTATGGATTTTAATTGGTGAACAGTTTTATCGGTTTAATCAATTATATGGATTTTGTGGATTGTATGCACTGGTATGGGACGGTGGCATACTAGGGATAGACTGATTCAAAATAACTCAGTCCTACCTATTTTGGATTAAGGGTTCGAATTATAAAAATATAATTCTCCTTATATTTAAGTCTGTGCAGCTGAATAAGCTGAACGAATTATTGGATTTCCTATGAATGGATATGAATGGATTTTAAATATATGTTTATAGTACCACGAGAGGAGCTTGAGTCTCGAACTCGTTGGTTAGGGTGCGTATATGCAGTGGATGCGTAGTTGGCTATAGTAGATTGAGGTGTCCCTGTTAGGTCTAGGTACTCATGCCCACCTTTGGGTGCGTTTTCGCATGTTGCCTTTTATTCAGGTTGAGACCCCTACTGTAGTCCAGTAAATGTCCCTTAGTGTGGATATATCTATATGTATGGACTAGATAGTTATTGTTGAGATATCTAGGGTGTATCTGCGTATCGAGTCACTGTTTGGATTGTAGTTAGAGAAGAATTTGCATGTGGGCCTGACCCACTCTTATTTTTACAGGTGTTCGTTAGTTCCAGACTTAGAGCTGGATTGTGCTGAGCAGATACAGTCATTCACTCCACCAATGACCAGGATTTTATTTCATGTTTTAGACTTGGGTTTCATTTCCAATCTTTTGAGTTCAGTAAAGTATTTTAGGGGTCCACTAGATGGATTCCCGAGTTGTAATAGAAATGGAGAAGTTGGATGTATCAGAATAATTCTTTATTAGTAAAATTTTATTCTGAGGTTTTTGGATTATTATTCTAGTTTCTTTTCAGCAATTTATTTATTCCTGTTTTCTAAATTGTATTATGTATTCGTTAACTGCTAATTGATTTGATATCCTCGGGTAATCGGGCGTAGGCCTGGCCAACCTGCATCCAGAGATCCGGGGGTATCACAGTTGGTATCAGAGCACTCCAGGTTCTAGTGTCCTTAGGAGTGTTTTCGTTACAAGACTTCCGCGTTGCGTCTCTTAAAAACTTAGAGCCATATTAGGATTCGTTGTACTTTTGTTACGGTTCGGTAGGAAGAGCTGATGTCAATTATATTCCATAGTTATGGAATGGTTGACACTAGGAGGAGGATCGGGTTCAGGGCAAAAGCGATATGGACCCAACGGAGTAAAGGAGGAGGTTGTCAAGTTCTTTGTCAGAAACAGAACCTGGGGATCAAAGATTTAGTCCTAAGGGTGGCATTACTTAGACAGTATACGCCAGGACCGGATTAAGATGTCAGTGTTAGGTCTGTATATCGGGGCCAACACAAATTTCAGATATTCTCAAAAAAGAGACAATCGAATAATAGGATTCTTAAAAGGGTCCTAAGGGAGGAAATTTTAGTGTCTGCAAGAAAGGGGATGTTAAAGCTTGAAGATGCATGATCGCATGGAGGTGATCTCATTCATTAGCAGTATGGTGAATGATACTAGTAGAATTGGTGTAGATCAATCTACATGTGGATAAATTTTTTTGTCATCTCTCAGAGAATCAATTGAAACAGTACTCTTCGGTTAGAAATCGGATAGAGTTCTCATTAGAACAAAGACATGATTTTATATCACATTCTGGAGCGAATGGGGATTAGGTTTTGACGATCTATGGTACGTTGTAAAACCATGATAGACAGTTTACATTCCGCGTATAAGGAAGATAAGGGGTAAGCCTTTGGTATTTGCTTAGGTAAAAGAATGTTGCTTTTAAGCTATGGTTACAGACAGGTTTCAAGGTTGGATGATTACCAACGAAACTACGAAATGAACTTTTGCAACATAATTTGTGAACTTGAGTTCAAATGAGGTTTTCTTCTCTAGAATGGAGGATGTTTTAATTAGAAATTATATTTTGGTTGTTTTGTTGCATTGTGTGTATCTATGTGTTTGATTTTGTTATTTTGTGTTGCATTTTACTACTATGTGTTTCATTTTGTTGTTACGTGTTTTATTTTTGTTAATTTGTCTGGATTGGGAGTATGGAGTGGTTGGGGACACAAGTATGTGATCAACCAATTATTATTTTGATGACGTGGATAATAGCGCTATGTACGCTAGGATTTGTAAATAAATGGTCATATGATTGGGTAGAAACACAAACTCCTAGCCAATCTATTAGACTTAGATGTGCGTCAATAGGGTACATTAATTAGGATGGGATAGCTTAACTACCAATACAAGTCCAATAATTTACAATGATTAGTTGGATATATTCTACGCTAGGTAAGGATTTGTTTTTACAACACTATAAGAATGGTGGTTGTGAATGTCTTGGGGAATTCGTGAGGTTGTGGTAGGTAAAGATCACTGTAATGCCAATATGGTTTGGACGGAGGATTTCGGGCTGGTAGGTATTTGTTAGAATGACGCCGAGAAAGGATAATGGACTAATTAAAGTTTCATCAGTCTATTCGAAATCTAGACATGATTTTTTCGAGTGTGTCATTTGGAGTAGTTGCTAGTATGTATTTGGAGGAGGAACCAAAGTTTCTACACTATATAAAATGTGGAAATTGTTTTAATGTCCTAATTTGCAAGAATTAGTTGTTGCTTTGACATTGATGACTATATGGAGGATGGGAAAAGTTTCATAAGCTTTTGAAGCAGGACAAGGAGTCAAATTAACACTATTTATATTATAAAGGTAGGGTGTGTCAAAGATAGGATGGTGAGACCGGTTAGCTATCATAAGGAAGCGGTGCACGGTGTGCGTGAAAAAGTTATACTACATGGTTAGCTATTGACGATGCTCCAAATTAAGTATTGGGTGCAGATGGAATTTGGTGGTACCAGACTAATGGTACTTTTGGTAGACAGATTGGGAGGAGGATGACGGAACTGAGATTCACAACACTTAGTTCTTTCTTCATTCTGGCGGATAATATGATTTCTAAATTAAATCAGCTCAGATCTTGTTTATTTCGAACTAGTGAAATATCAGTTCATATAAATAGAGGGGATTATAAGACGACTTAGATGCATCAAAGTGGTGATTCGCACTTTGCGTTAAGTTCTGTTTGGTGGAAGGGAACATGGATGAGGACGCTCGAAACAACTGATAGGAGTTTTCGGTTAGTTGTTACATTCGGAGTTGGGGTCTTAGTTTATACACTAATGAAACTTGTTTTTACCAAGGCAATTAAGGGGGTCAAATTCAAATATCGGAGCTGACCTTGGAGGCAATGTTACCTTACTTAGACAGAGTATAAGGTACTAGAGGAGGATTTATCGCATCTGTGAATACTGTCGGAGTGACTGAGATATAAAATTTGTAGAAATTTTTCTTGGTACACTCGGACGGTTATATGGAACATCAGGACATCAAATGTCTGTTCTAGTGACTAGGTATAGAAAGAGACATGTATATAACTGTCTAAATGAGTCTCCCCAGTTAGAAAGATAACCGGAGGTCATTGGCGATTTTTGGCACTGCCTAAATTATAATGGGAGTAAGACTAATTCTCATAATATTCACTTTTGGATTTCGTATTAGTTCTACATTGTACTGATAATAGAGGTATAGCTGTGCTTTATATCTCTCAACGGGCGATTGGATCGAGAATGTATATTTGATAATGGAGGAGATACTTGGGATAGATATTCTAGGTTTTTATGGGAAGTTGGAAGTGTTTACTTCATTTCTCATCGTGATGGCACCAGGAGGTTTGCGGGGGAAGCAAGGTGTGTTGTCAGGGAAGGTTAGTTGTTAGGTATTAAATTTCTTTTTCCAGGATGGTGTTATTAAAACACTAAGATGGATGCATAGACGTTTTGCCAGTCTATGCTATGGAATTTGGTGGAATGTGGATCTTTATCCTGTATAAACAAATGTAGGTACGAATGAGTAGTTGCTAAATCCAACTTATATGTTGAATAATTTTGTGTTTTCTTTATATCCGACCCGTAGATGGTTTTGGGAAGTTTTAGAATTCAGTGGAGCTCTTACGCAACAGCAGCGTCCACAATAGAACGATAATGAATATTAATGAGAATAATTCAGAGTTTCATGAATTCTGAGGACGGAATTCTGTTTGTTAGGGGGGAAGAATATAATACCCCTAAAATTAAAAAGGATAAAATTGGAATTTAAATTTCATTCTATGTGCATTTTTGTCTATTAATTTTGTAATTGTTGTATTTTAAATTGTATTTTAAATGCCTTATTTGGTTAATTATTTAATTGTCTTATTTTCTTTATTTGAATTATGGTTTGTTTAGTTATCTGAGTTATTGTATTGTTTGTTTTATTTTAAATTGTATTTTATATACCTTATTTGGTTAATTATTTAATTGTCTTTAATAAGTGCTTAAGTAGAAGTTGAATTAATAGTTTTCAGTTAGGGTTTCTTGGAGCCGTCATACAAGTATTTAACGTGTATGTGACTTAAGTTTATGGGCCGACTCTAGTTTAATTAGGGTTCTGCCTTAGCACTAGTTTAATTAAGGTTTTCTAAAGGCCTATATATATACGTGTATGAGTTTCACTAAGGGTTTTGGAAGAACCCTATTCACGGCACAGTAAAAATAGAACGTAACAGAGAGAGAGTTGAGAGAACAGAGGCAATGGTAAGAGCTACCAAGGACAAGAACAGAGAGGGTCAAAGGAGGGTTGTGGTGGATTAGATCACACCCATAGGAGGCTTGAAGGAAGTTAGTAGTTGCCGAAAACTTAGAGACGACGCAGGGATTTCATAACTGAAATCACAGGCAAGTTCTTCTCTTTCCCCTTCTCTTTGGCTCGTGCTCTGTGCACCTAGATAATCTCTAGGGTTTAATCAATCAATAACTGGAAGTTATATGTTTAATATATGTTATATGAATGATCTGTTTGTCGTAAATTCAAATCTGTTTACAGCTCATGTATTAACCGCTCCCAGTTTTGTTCTTAAAAGCATATTAAGTTCTGTTGTAATGTTTGTTACTTTACTTGCTTCCATCTTCTATAAACGAACCATGGGGATATTAATGGGGTGATAGAAGACCTTAGGTTCAGTATTATTGAGGAACAAAGGGGTTGGAATGGAGCTGTGGTTGCAAAATAGTTTCAGTGTTGTCCCTAAAGCATGTCTAGTTCGGTAGCAAATTTGATCTATGTAATTGATTTAAATGGTTAAAATCAAACCTTTGGGATGCTAGTGGATATTAATAAGACCCTTAGGATCAGTTTTTAAAACCAACTGAAGGGCAGAAACATGCCGGAGAAGAAGCAAAAAGTCAGAACGGAGTAGAACGGGGACAGAGGCTCTCAAAAGAGGTGAGAGCCGGCTCCATGGATGTGGGAGCCGGCTCCCATACTCATTGAGCCGGCTCTACATTCTTAGAGCCGGCTCCAGGCTCAAAAAAGAGCCTGCTCTTGGATTTTAGAGCAGGCTCTTTCAAATAGTAGTTTTCTGAATTTTTTTTCTACGAACTGTTTGGATACTGTTGGAGCATGGGAACGTTTCTGTTGACTCTGGGGTTTAACAGAGGGATTAAAGGGTTGGCTTTGAGAGTTATTAAGTCCTTAAATTGAGTAAGGTTGACCTCTAAGTGAATGAAATTAACAGTGCGCTAATTTAACAATTGTGCGTACTGTTAACGGCTGGAAGGAGATTTGTTGTCTAGTTTTAAATTTGACAGCTTAGGGTGCTATATAATGATTCTAAATGAATATTAAAAGCACAGTGAAGTCTTTTAAATTAATAAATTGGACTTGGAGCATAGGGCATGCCTCTGTGCTAAAAGATAAGACAGAATACAAGTATACAACTTAGTACGCTATTACCGAATGAAAGGAATTAAATGGCTTAAATTAATGTAGTGATTTATTGGACTATAATATGATTATAGAATTTATTTTAATGCTTGATAGAGTCATTGATATATTAGATTTGATCTATGTATGCTCTGAATGGTAGTTGCCGAATTATTAATTGTTTCCGGCAACTTTATGGTTTAACTCTTGGATTTAAATTGTTGAAATACTAAATACTCTTCTGCAATTATTTAGGAGGGTTTTGGATTGTAAATTGCTAAACTGTTAATTATATGTTGTAATTTACATGATTTGGATGTTAATTGTGGACTCTTATATATTATTCTACAATTAATTGGATTATTGGTTTGAACTGTACATATTGTATTATCATATATACTATTCTGCAGTTATTTGGATATTTGGTTTTGAACTGTAAATTACTTGCTGATTATTTATATGGTATAATTTACATGGATATGGAGGATTGTATGCACCAGTATGGGACGGTGACATATTAGGTATGGTTTAGCTCAAAACGTTAATTCATACCTTATGGATTTTAATTGGTGAACAGTTTTATCTGTTTAATCAATTATATGGATTTTGTGGATTGTATGCACCGGTATGGGATGGTGGCATACTAGGGGCAGATTGATTTAAAATAACTCAGTCCTACCTATTTTGGATTAAGGGTTCGAATTATAAAAACATAATTCTCCTTATATTTAAGTCTGTGCAGCTGAATAAGCTGAACGAATTATTGGATTTCCTATGGATGGATATGAATGGATTTTAAATATATGTTTATGGTACCACGAGAGGAGCTTGAGTCTCGGACTCATTGGTTAGGGTGCGTATATGCAGTGGATGCGTAGCTGGCTATAGTAGATTGAGGTGTACCCTATTAGGTGTAGGTACTCATGCCCACCTTTGGGTGCGTTTTCACATGTTGCCTTCTATTCAGGTTGAGACCCCTACTGTAGTCCAGTGAATGTCCCTTAGTGTGGATATATCTATATGTATGGACTAGATAGCTATTGTTGAGATATCTAGGGTGTATCTGCGTATCGAGTCACTATTTGGATTATAGTTAGAGAAGAATTTGCATGTGGGCCTGACCCACTCTTATTTTTACAATTGTTCGTTAGTTCCAGACTTAGAGCTGGATCGTGCTGAGCAGATATAGTCATTCACTCCACCGATGACCAGGATTTTATTTCATATTTTAGACTTTGGTTTCATTTCCAATCTTTTGAGTTCAATGAAGTATTTTTGGGGTCCATTAGATGAATTCCCGAGTTGTAATAGAAATGGAGAAGTTGGATGTATCAGAATAATTCTTTATTAGTAAAATTTTATTCTGAAGTTTTTGGATTATTATTCTAGTTTCTTTTCAGCAATTTATTTATTCCTGTTTTCTAAATTGTATTCTGTGTTCGTTAACTGCTAATTGATTTGATATCCTCGGGTAATCGGGCGTGGGCCTGGTCAACCCGCATCCGGAGATCCGGGGGTATCACAGATAGTCTATTCGAGTGCCATTAAGATACGTGGGAGGCAAGTAGTTGGTCACAACAGAGATGCGAGGAAAAGTCAAGGACGTCCTATTCTCCACAAGGGTAAGAAGATGACTTTCATTACCAGCTGGTGGTTTGTGGGTAGTTGGAAAAGGTTGCTGAAAAAAAATGTCAAACTTAGAGTTTCTGATGATGTTTTTGGTAAGCACTTAGAGTTTGACAGAAATTTTGGAGGTATGCTTATGGCTGCGCAAGACATGCATGGGTTAAAGAATGAGAGCATGACGGTTAAGTTTGAGGATTGATGAGTGCTAAAAAGTGCGCTCTTATCTATCTTATTTTCTCGTTTTAGACTAATTTCGCGTGATTTCCCTTTTTAGGTCAATATGTTAAAACGTGCTAAAAATAGTTTCTTAAGCCTTTTTGGAGTCAAACTAAGTCTTGGAGAGAATCTGGAGCAAAATGAGGCTGATTTCGAGCAAAAAGGAGGCTGATGCTGAAAACTAGCATGTGAGATAGATCGTAGAAAAGTGAGATCGATCAGAGTTAGATTGATTGAACAAACTCTGATCGATCGAAGAAAAGTCCGATCGATCGAAAATGTGCTGGCAGTGAGCTGTCTAATTCCAGAGCGTGCCGATTTCTACCTACCACATAGTTGCGGGATTAGATATTTTTGGGCTATATTTCTGACTTAGTGACTAAGAAAATGACCTTCTATTTAAAGGGAAGTGATCCATTTTGTAAAAGAGCTTTATCATTTTACTTTTACATTGTAATTTTATATTCTCTCTCTAGAAAAGTTAGAGATTAGGATTAGAAGAGAAGAGGGAAGTGGAGGCTCCAAGAACCCATCTCTAGATCCACACACTCTCTCTCTAGAGCTTCAAAGAAGAAGAAGAAGAGGAGGAAGAAGAAGATGAAACCATGTTTGGAGCTTGCTTTTGAGGGTTTCATGACCACATTCACCTCCTCCATGATTGGCTAGATCTACACTTAGGGCATGGATGAGCCCTAAGTCTTGTGTAATCTAAACCATTGTATTTCTATTTTTAGGGATTTATATATATTGTTGTGATTAGTGTTCTTGCCTTGTGAATCTAATGAATCTTGGTATATTTCTATGATTTCTATGGTTTAATTCTTCCTATTAATTCTCTAGTTTATTTACATGTCTATGTGTGATTAAATTAGGAAATATTTCTTACATGATTCATATGGATTAATTCTTTCTACTGATTCTCTATTTGATTACATGTTGTCTTATGTGTGATTATTTGGGAATTGATCTCTACACTAGTTTCTCTATGTTGGTTGCATGTCTATGTGTAATTAATTAAGGATCTAGTGATGGCTAGATAGGGTTTTTATTAGATGGGTTTGTCAATTAATTTGATGGATTATACTTATGCGTGATGGGTTGTTCTACAATTTAATTAATACTTGTAGGTAGGTAGACAATCTATACTTAATTTGATATTCCATGGCTTATTATTGCAAATTCCATGATTCTTTAGATTGATGTGTGCTACAATTGTAACTAGTTTGATGGGTCATGCTTAGATTTGATAGGTTGTTTTACACTTAGTGTATTTGTTGGTTAGGTCGACAATTCATACATGAATTTGATAGTCCATGCTCAATATTGCAATTGGTAGTCATATTTTGTTCACAACAATGTATTCCCTATTAATGTAAAGCAAGTGGTTAATTACATAACCTTAGTGGTGATTCCAACACCCGAAGACCTCTCTTCATATCTCTTAAAAACCCTATCTCTCACTAGTTTATTTTAGGGTTAATTACAACCACACCCCTTGAGGTTTGCCATATTGACAGCCATATACAACTTAGCCATTTTTTGGACAAAGACACCCCCTAGGTTTACAAACTTGAACAATGACACCCCAAATATGATGAAAATACATGTTTACCCTTTGACCATGTAAAATGACCAAATTACCCTCATCCAAAATATCCTTTCTTCTTCTAATTTTTAGATCTTCCCATTCATTCTGTGAGCCCTTCTTCCTCACCGTCCATCAAGCAGCCACGAGCCCATCACCGTCCCGTCGTCGCCCTCATCCGAGCCATCCACAGCCATAGTCCATCAAGCCGCCACAGGCCCACAGCCGAGTCCATCACTGTCCCGCCGTTGCCCTCATCTGAGCCATCCATAGCCGCAGTCCATTCCTCCATCGTCTACTCATAGCCATCGCCACCGCCGCCGAGCTGAACCAACCTCGCTCACCACATTCGAGCTCTGCCACCACCGAGTCCAACTCGGACGAGTCAACGCCCGTCACCACCGCTGTCAGTCAACCACGCCCTTCATCGCCGTTCCGAAGTCAATCGAGCCAACTGCCGCCGATTCTATCCAGCCAAGCTATTCACCGGTGTTCAGTGTTAAAAGCCCGTCGCCCACAACCGAGGCCATTTTCCCGTCGCCCACAGCCAAGGCCGTCTTAAATACTGCCAAGCCCTCACCAGCCAAGCCTTCGCCGGCCGCCGCGAGTCGTCCACGACCGATCTATCCACAATCAAGCTCTCCACCGGATGAGCACTCCATTTTGCTCGCCGGCCGTCGTCCTAAAAGTCCTTTCCGAATCGAGATAGTCACCCATCACACGAATCTAAAACCCAACTCCACGACACCCGATGACGGCGGGTAACTCAGCCGGTGGAAGGCTCGGCCATGAGAGGAACTGCGACATGGAATCGGCGAGCAAGAATCGAGATTAGGGGTTTGAGATGGGGGTTTGAGAGATACTCTGTGTGTGTGTGAGATAGAGAGAATTTTGGGTTTGATTTACGGATTAGGAGTGTGTGGAAGAAGAGGAGGAACTTGGTTGAGAGAGAGAGAGATGAGATGATGAGATGAGATGAGATAATGAGATGTTGAAAGAGAGAGATGAGTTGCGAGGGTAGTTTGGTCATTTTAGGTAAGGATTAAAATATATCTTAGGGCATATTGGATATTTCATGTCACTTAAGGCTGTGTTTGGCTCCGTTTTTTTAAAATGGGGTGTCATTGTTCAAGTTTGTAAACCTAGGGGGTGTCTTTGTTCAAAAAATGGCTAAGTTGTATATGGCTGTCAATATAGCAAACCTCAGGGGGTGTCGTTGTAATTAACCCTTTATTTTAATTGCATTTTAATTTCCTTGCATCTTAGTTTAATCAACCAATCTCTATCTTTTGTAATCAATTGATACATTAGAGTTAAAGTTAAATTCAAACACGTATAATCTTTGTGGACGATCCCTACTCGCTATACTTCATTAGTTGTAGTAGTGGCTTTATAAATGTAAATTTGACTAGAAAGGCTTCCGAAACCATAATCTTATTTTGACCTTGCAAAGCGACCTCTCGCATTAAAAATTCTCGTTTTCTAAACGCATTAGAAAGGGGCTCGTCAAATTTTGGCGCCGTTGCCGGGGATTGAATTGGCAACGCTGTGTTTTGAAAACAATTAGGGATTAGTACTCTTTTGATCGTGTCTTTACTTTATTTTTATTTTTGGTTACTTATTATATTTGTTCTTATTTGGCTAGGTGAATTGAGCAAGGAGGTTAAACAAAGGAGAATTGAGAAGTAAGGAGCTAAGCTAAGCACAAAAAGGACTAAAAATTTAAATAAAATAAAATGCAAAGCATAGCAAAGCTTGGAAGTTGAAAATGAATTGAAGTTGCTTAAGGACCCTTTGTGAGATCTTTCTAACTCAAGCTCTAGTTAAATCGTCGGCCCGCGTGGAGGCTTGTTTTTCATTTCTTAGATAAATCGTGAGCCAGCGTGGAGGCAATTTACTTTGCTTTGCATGTTGTTTAAGCATGGGAGCATGGGATCATTGTATGCAAAGATTTGTTGATTGATTTGTTGCGGGGGCGAAGTGCTTGCTTAGATGATGTCATTGTTGTGTTTCTTGAATTTTGTGCAGTCTTAACCAACCCATTATCATAATCAATGAAACATTTAGAGGGTCATCTTAGTTATTTAGACCCAAAATTCATAGAGCATCCTCTTTTCAACCAATTTCCTCTCGGAGTTCAAGCTCCAATTCCTCCAATGATCCTTCGTGATCATTATAATCTTCATGAATACCATGCACCAACTTGCATCATGCTTCCTAATTTTGAGGCCAATCAATATGAGATTAAGCCCGAGACCATTCAAATGTGTCCACTCTTTTATGGCTTAGATGGTGAGGAGCCATATAAACATCTTGATGAATTTCTTGAAATATGCTCCACTGTGAGGTATATAAATGTCCCAGAGGAAGTTCTTAGGTTACTTTTTTTCCCTTTTACTCTTAAAAATAAGGTTAAGCATTAGTTCAATAACTTAAGGGCAAATTCAATAACTTCTTGGTTACAAATGCAAAATGAATTTTTAAAAAAATTTTACCCCGTAAGTTTGACTAATGTTATGCGAACTTCTATTCGTGAATTTTCTCAAAGGGAAAGAGAACTTTTACATGAGGCTTGAGAAAGATTGAATGACTTGCTAAGAAAGTGTCCACATCATGGTATTCTAAAATGGCAAGTTATCCAATATTTCTATGAAAGCCTATCCGACACTCACAAGGACATAGTTGATACCTCATGTGGAAGATCATATTTTGGGAAGCATGAAGATGATGTTTGGCACATTTTTGAGAAAATGAGTGAAAATTCATTGCATAAATGTCACATTTCTCGGTTGACTCATGATTCTAATAACAAAAAGAAAATTTTGAAAGTATGTCAAATTGGAAGGCCAACAGAGATTGTTGCCGAGGTCAAAACTCTAACTCAAAAACTTGATCAATTTTTATTGAGTCAAAAACCAGCAAAACAATCATCTCCTCTTCTTAATCATCATCTTCATCATTTTTGTGAGCCATGCATGATTTGCTCAAGTGTATTACATACTACTTCCAATTATCCCCATGGACATGTGCTCGATGAACATTATAAACAAGTTAATGCCACATTTGCTCACCTTCTTTCGAATGCTTATGTTCCGTGTGTGGAGTGAGCATTCAAATCCTTTTTAAGCTAAAAATTTTCAAAACTGATATGTTCCTCCTCACCAAAGAAATAGAGGTTCAAAAGGATTCGTCTCATCTTCTTCTTTTCATCAAAGAATGGACCATTTCTCTCATCCTCAAGCTTATAATCCTCAAAGTAACTATAATCACCCTCATGCACCTTTAGCAACCCCACATTTGAAGATAAAGTCTTAATAGCTTTGGGTAGTTTGGAAATGAACACCAATTTGTTGCATTCTCATTCTCAATCGATATCAAAGCTTGAGTCTCAAATCGAGATGATAGCTAATGCATTGAATGTGAGAGAAATTGGTAAATTGCCTAGCCAACCCGAAAGGAACCCAAAAGCTCAACATTTTATGGAAGCAAACTCCACATCGGGGTGTCTTTCCCAAGAGCAAGTGCAAGCAATTACTACTTTGAGAAGTGGTAGACAAGTTGACAATAGGGTTGAACAACCAAGTGAAGATAGTGAACCGGTGCAACCAAAAGTCGACACCCGTCCTGTTTCCAATCCTATCCCTACTACCTTAGATGAGCATGGCTTTAGAGGGAATTCTCAACCTTCTTCATCATCCCCTCAAGTTGCAAAGTCTTATGAGCCAAAAGCTCCATTTCCTTATACTTTGAAAGAAACTTCACCTTTTAAGAGGCAAGAGGGAAAAATCCATGACATGATGGAAGTCTTCAAATAAGTTAACATAAATCTTCCTCTCTTGGATGCAATTAGGCAAATTCCGCCTTATACAAATTTTTTGAAAGATCTTTGCGCACAAAAGAGGAAGAGCAAGGGACAAGGCCCTAAAAAAGTGTTCTTAACGGAGTAAGTAAGCTCCATCATCCAACATAACACTCCACCTAAGTTCAAAGATCCCGGTACTCTGACCATCTCATGTGTAATTGGAACCCATGAAGTTCGTAGAGCTCTTCTTGACTTAGGGGCAAGTGTCAATTTGATTCCTTACTCCGTATATGTCCAACTAGGTTTGAATGAATTGAAGCCAACCTCGGTGGTGCTTCAATTGGCCGATAGATCCATTAAAACACCTAGGGGCATGATTGAGGACATACTCATAAAGGTTGACAAGTTTTACTTCCCGGTTGATTTCGTAGTTCTTGATACCGAACTAGTTACAAATCCTACCAATCACATCCCCAACATCTTAGGAAGGCTGATGGCCATAGTCATGTGGTGCCGCACCGTTACGCTAGTTGAGTGTGCATTTAGGCGAGGGCCAAGAGTTTTACATTTATAGAAGCCACTACTACCTTTCACTAAAAATATTGCTAGGGCGAGTAGGGATCGTCCCATGGGACTGTAAGGATTGAGCAATGTCGTGGAATCACAATTAGGGCTAGTAGGTCGAGTGATAAAACAATTGGTTGGTTGGTTGATTAAAGAGCAACTAGATTAAGCTAAATGAAAGCAAAAGAAATGCAATTAAGAGTAAGTAAGAAAGAGAGAGATCTTGGGGTTTAGAGATCACCACCAAGCAATGCATTTCTATATCATTGACAAGTGATTAATGATGGCAAATGGTGTGTTGCAATATTGGTGTGTGTGTGTTTAGTTGATTCAACAAGCAAGGATGACTAGTTAAGCATGTATTGTCTAAACATCATGTGAAAGGCAAAATATATCTAAGCAATCAAGCATATATTGTCTAAACAACATGTGAAGGGCACAATAAATCAAAACAAGTCATTAATCCTTTCATTAAGCTCATAATCCAAATACAACACAAGGAGAGAGACATATCCTAATTGCATTCAAAAGCTTGGATCATCAAACAACAAGCATAGATTGTCCTCCCATTTAATACTACACTACAACTACACTACATCTACACTACTAGCATGAAAATAAACTAGGGGAGAGGCACAATCCATCAAGAGATAAGCATGAACCATCAAGAGAATCACAAGAGCATTCCTTTAAGCATTATGTTTTGACAATCTCCAAATCTGTAGCATCTATAACACAAAATCTAGAGACAAGCACATGAACATCTATTCTAGCATACATAGTCATATGGATAGAATGAAATGACCAATTGGAAGCATTAAACCACATAAATCATTGAATAAACAAGATCTATATATATCAAAGTGTCAAAACATCAATTACAATACTAATCCCTCAATAATACACAAGATTAAGATATAGGAAGCATGCTTGAGGCTAACTCTAGCCCCAAGAGGATGTCTCGCCATTCATGATGATGATGCTCCAACCCTCAAGGGCTAATTCCATGGTTGAAATCTGTTCTTTGTTGATGAAGAACTCCAATGGTGTCTCTAGCCTCCTCCTCCTCTAAGCTTGCTCTCCAAGAGATGATATGAAAATAAATTTTTGGCTCCCTTTGTAAAAAGCAATCCTTATCCTTATATAGGTAGGTCAAAATGACACCCAAAATGAGCTGGGGTCATGCATACAATATTCCCTAATGATTGGATAAAGGACAACTTTCAATGACATGGAATTTTAACTTTTTCGCACTGGAGGAAGTTCGATCGATCGAACCTTGAACTTGGATCGATCGAAAGTAAGTGAGATCGATCGAACTTAGGCTGGATCGATCCAACTGGCTGAGCTTTTTGGAAAAAGACAAATTCGAGATATTTATGGGAGATATTTATGGGAAAAGGACAAAAGTGATTAGTGGGTGGTACAATTGTGGATAGGATCAATTATTTGAATAAGGACAAAAGTGTTCGATCGATCGAAGGATGGTGTTGGATCGATTGAACTTTTGGAACTTTATGCTTTTGGGTCAAGGCTTGGATCTATCTTGAAGTGCTGAGATCGATCATTGTTCGATTGATCGAACCTTAAACTTGGATCGATCGAACTTTGTTGCTTGTCAGCTTTGGCTTCATTTGCTTCCTTCTTTCTCCACTTTGCTCATTTCTTTGTTTAATCCCAGAATTGCTTCAATTAAGCTCTTATTTGGCTAAGTTAGCTTATTTTCGGGATAAGTGCCAGAAAAAGGAAATAATACGAAATCAATCTAAAACGGTAAAGTAAGATAGATAAAGGTACTAGAATGCCTAATTTTAAGGGGTTTAAATACGCACTTTTCAGTACTCATCGTACCCCCAAACTTAAATATTGCTAGTCCCTAGCAATGAACTAGAAAGTAAAGGAATGAAATAAACAACTATACAAGTATGAACTAGAAAATAATAAATGGATAACGCCACTTTCGTAGGGAACACGATTGCACTTAGCACATGCAACAAGCCTTTTAAAACCCTAGGTTACCCCTAGTGGACGAGTGAAGTCTCGTGAGGGTTTCTAGAAATGATACCCATAAACATTAAGCTCATTCTTTCTAAAGAGGCACCAATATTACAAACAAGCATTGGGAGAAAACTGCCTCAAGTATGTAATTTTTCAACCCTTTCCAAGCAATTTCTCAAAATCTCAACATCAAGCAAGCAAGTATGGTCCTCCACACATCAAGAAAATGATCATGCAAATTAAAACAATTCTAGAATCCTTTTGAGTGGACCGGCATCAAATGTGTTGCTATCTTAGCCAACTAAAAAATTAATCACATCATTACCCTCAAACTAGCACACAAATCTAGTACCGATCATCAAGACAAAAAGTGGACCTTTTATTAAAGCTTTATTCATCTAGGTGTGTTTATTTTTTTTCACTCTATATTTTTCTTAATTTTTTATTATTGAGGATCAAAGATGGAAGTATAGTGCAATGTGTTGATCTATTAAGCTTTCTAGCAATTCATGAGGTCAAGCGTTAGGTCAATGACTCCTAAACCAGACGGCTTTAGGGCATTAGGCATTCAAATACCCCTACGGACTTACAAGCTCAAATCAACTAGGCTATAAATTAAGACAACAACTATCTAATTATTTCCCACTTCTCACCATTTGGGAGAAGTCCTCACTTTTTACTGCTTTTGCTTCTTTTTTTTTTTTTTTTTTTTTTTTTGGTATTCAATTATTAACCTAGAGTTTGGGCCCTCCACCTTTCGGCGCGAAAAGTTCAGTGCTTGATGAGGCTAGAATCCCGGCTACTTAGTGAAAAGGGGTTGTTATCCACCTTTATCAAGAATGAAAGCTTTCAATGCACTACTAGCTCAATTAGGATATAACCAATTCAATAATCAACAAAGCATGTACCCCACAAATGAATGCTAGTGTGCGCCGGTGCTAATGTAGAAGACTAGTGTGAATCTCAAAACAATCACAAAATCAAGATGATGTGGACTACAAGTGCAAGCATGATATTAATTTTTCAAAAAATTACTCCTAAATGGCATTCATAAGGCATACAAGGAGTATTAGACTCTCAAGTCAAGCAATTTTTAAATTTTAAGCAATATAGTCCTCAAAAGATCAAAATCATAGCTAGATATGGACCAATCATAGAAATATCTCTCAAATACACAAGTCATGCTCAAAATTTGAATTTAAAACTAACACTGTAAAGCACCATTCCCCCCAAACTTAAATGGCACAATGTCCTAAGTGTGCAAAGAGAACAAAGGGAAGAGTATACCAGTGCAACTAAGTAAGAATGATTGGGACTGAAGTATCCGAAATGGGTGGCATTGCCCCTCCAAACTTGGGATGAACTATGGTCCTGAAAATTGGCACTTAGATAAACTTATCAGATAACAAAATGGGTTAATTAGTGCATAGTGGACATGCAAGTGTAAATGGGATAAACAGATAAAGAAATGAAAGAGGTATAAGGGTGGTCCTGGAAATTGAGTAGCACTCTCTCACTGAAGTCACTGTGATGCACCTGATGGAGTCAAACATATAGATATAAGAATATAATCATATGACATCCATAGCAAAAATAGATATATATAAAACGGATAAAGTGCGCGTACAACAAAAATATCAAAGCCGACAGACCGGCTGTAAAAATAATACAGTGATAATAGTAAAGTATCAAAAGGAGAGAGAGATCATAAGATAGAAAGGACTGGGAGCTCAAGAAGATGAGGTAGGATGGGCAGGTCTGGCTCCGTGGATGTCTCTGGATAAATCTCTAAACATGGTCACGATATCCGTGTAGAAGGCAGCAAAATCAGCTCTGTGGGCTGTGAGGTCAGCTCGGATGGAAACAACAGCATCCTCAAGCGTCTGCAAACGTATTCCAAAGCCAGGGGTCATATCTGGAATCTCAGGCGACCTGGCTGGAGAGTTCTGCTCTGCATCGTCTGCAGGGCACTCTAAGTCTATGTCTAAATGCTCGGCAGCTGGATCGACTGGTGTGTCGTCCGCTGCGGGATGTGCTGCTGTTGCCTTTGCCGGTGCCTCTGCCTCTGCCTGGGCTTGGGCCTGTACCTGTGCCTCCTCCAGCTCCAACTCTGCTGCAGCCAGTACTGCGTGGTCCTGCAACCTGGTAATAAGGGAGCGGTAAGTCTTGTTCCAGTCCTTCTTGAGGTAGTAACAGGAACCTGTCTCGGGGTGCTCCCGAGGATGGATGGGGTAGCGCTGGTGGATAAGGATCTGGGTGATGAGGTGGCTGAAAGGAAGAGACTTAACCCGTCCGGGCGTCTCCTTGCTGATGTACTCGTCATACAGCTTCCTTATCACGCTCTAGATGAGTGCGGTAATAGACACCCAGTGCCCGGTGTAGAAAGAGTAAAGGGCTATCAGATAATCGCCCCTCTTCTAAATCTTGTGCCCCACCATGTATATATTCCGGTAAAGAATGGAATCAGTAAACCATAGGTCGTCAGGAAGGAATGTCCTGGTGTTGAAAGTCTCGCCACTGGCATGGTGACCTGTGAGGAAAACTGCCATGTCGGTGTATGAAGGCCTGAATAGCCTCGGATATATGTCCTGAAGCTCTGGGGGACATCTGTGTGGACAACGGCAAGAGCGGGCTAAAGTGTCCACTGTAATGGTGATCGGATGGTCATCGATAGAAGTGACCATCTCGGCTGTGGTACGCGGCGATGGTCGGAGGTTCTGGTAGAACAACCGAACCAGTCGTGGGTAGACCGGCTCTGTAACGGGGGCAATAATAGCGGCTAGGCCCCTCTGAATAATATCCTGGTAGGCGGATCGGGTCAGCACCGATCGAGAAAAGAAGGCAGTGTCAAACTCTGACTTATGGTCGAGTGTCATGTGCGCATATCGAGGTATGGGGCTATCACGCCACATATGAGCTGGCTGAGGTAGTATATATGAATGTTCAACTCCAGTCTGCAGTGGAGATGGTGATGGAGTGAAAGCAGGATGAGCCGCAGAAGTGGATGGTATGTGGTCATCCTCAGGCTTATGAGATGGTGACTGAGGCAGGGTAGCCTGTGCTGGCTCCTGCTGTACATAAGAGGGTTCTGCTGGCTCATTTGTCCGTGGCCTAGTATGTCGGGTGGGCCCATGTTGCTTGTTGGCAACGGTTTTACTCTTTACCATGGCCTGCAAAAAGAAAAAGAAAAACTTGCAATGGGAGTTAGTGCCATAATAAGAAATTTAAAAGCACGAAATAGAATCATGTATGTCAAGTAAAATAGACAAAACAAATATGACATGAATCTATACAAGTGGTAGAATATGAAACATGCTAAACAATGTAAATATGAAATGCATCTAATATGGAATATCATAGGCATTGGACATAGATATGATAGCATGAACATAAGATATGATGAATGAAGTGTGTGTGTGAGATCTGTGAAGTGTGTGTGAGAGATCTGTGATGTTCGATCGATCATAAAAATGAGTGAGATAGATCACAAAAGTTGGATCGATCAAAAGTAAGTGAGACGCTGTGCGACGATCGATTGGAGACATGAGTTCGATCGATCTCTCAAGATCGATCTGAGATACCAGTTCGATTGATCGAACTGTGCGATGCTGAAAACTCAAAGGTCACAGATCTGTGACCTTGGAAGCATGGGGCCCACACGAACGTGTTCGTGGGCCCAACAACACAACAAATCATCCAATCCATCACAAATCGAGGCCCAAACTCCAACAAATCTAAATAAATCTCAAAATATCTACAAAACATACACACGTATATACACATATATATACAATGCTTCGAAGGCTCATAAATGGCGGATTCATCCATCTAAGCAATCTAAATTGAATATGTAAATCATTGAATCATTAAATCGAAGGCCAAATCTCAAAGTGAATCTCGGTTCTTACCTTGAACAAGTGAGAGAAGTGGATGCGAAGAAGGAAAGATGGAATCCGAGATAAGAGAGATGTGAAGCTTGGAAACTCACCGGAAAGCTTCACCGGAGATGGTGAAGTGGTTGGACAGTGACAACGACGAAGAGAGGTTAGGGTTTTGAGGATGAGGGTAAGTTAGATCGATCTTTGTAATCGATCGTGCAAACCCTCGGTTCTATTTTTAAAAACATTCCCGACAGAGTTCGATCGATCGAACTCAACTGTGATCGATCGAACTTTGATGAACTCTCTTCAAAGTTTTTATTTATTTATTAAATTAAATTAAATTAAATAAACACTGATACTTAAAAATTAATTAAGATATTTTGGGATTTTTGAAAACTTTTTGAAAAAAAAAATAAAATGAAAATAAAATGAATATGCAAATGCAAATATTTTTGAATCTTTTGGAAATTTAAAAAGTTAAAACAAAGTCAAAATAATGAAATGAAGACTGAGATCGATTGAAACAAGAGTTCGATCGATCAGACAGAGAGCAAAAGTATGCAGGTTTTTGGCTCAGAAAATTGGCTAAGTATTGGAACATAAGATCGATCGAACTGGGAAGTTGGATCGATCGAAGAACTTTTAGATCGATCTTGGAATGTTTCGAACGATCAGACAGAGAGCTGAAATATGCAGGTTAATGCAGGCTCAAAATTTTTCTAAGTGTTGAGTCATGAGATCGATCGAACTTGGAAGTTGGATCGATCGAAGGTCTTTTGATCGATCTAAGAGTTGGTTCAAACGATAGGACAGAGAGGTGATTTGGATGCAGGTTTCTGCAGGTCGAAAATTTTTCTAAGTATTGGATACAGAATGGAGTTCGATCGATCGAACTGAAGTTTGAGATCGATCGAACTTTGCAGAATGCTCAATAATGACATGAAAGCTTATGCAATCCTCACCAAAGTTCCTTGAAATGCATATGAACCAAAAATAAGTATCTAGACTTCGCAAGAAATGAAATGAAAGATAGAAATGGGGGAGGAATAGGGTTTTGACACCCTACGAATGCTTTTGCTAGTCTTTAACGTCTCTAGCACGACATTGGGCTCTTTTAGCTCGGATCAAAGATCTTATAATGCATCCCTTCCTTGTTGGGGTGATAGATGCTTTGAATTCCACCCAACAAATAGTTCTTTGAAGAACTTAATGGATTAAGCTCAAAAGAAATCTTTGGTCCCTTATCTATGCAATTACAACCTTTGGGCTTCCATGCCCTTTTAAAGCAAGAGTTTGAAACGAGACTTTTAGAATGCAAGGTTGAAGATGATCCTTTAGAAGTTTTGGTTTTACACAAAAGCTCATTTCCTTGGCATTGAAGATCATGACATTCATCTACAACATTAACTTCTCCTTCATATTTGTCAAATGAATTAGGTATGGGATTAAAGATATTCAACTTCACCTTCATGTGGCCAAATGAGATCTTCATTATTCCCGTCCTACAATTGATGTTGGCATTAGCGGTTGCCAAGAAAGGACAGCCAAGGATAACGGGAATTTGGCTCTTAGGATTGGGAACCGGTTCCGTGTCTATGACAACGAAATCAACCGAGAAGAAGAATTTGTCAATCTTTATTAAAACATCCTCAATTATACCCCTAGGCTTCTTAATGGATCGGTTGGCAAGTTGCAAAACTACCGACGTCGGTTTCAATTCACCTAAGCCCAATTTGACATAAACTGAGTATGGAAAAGGTTAACACTTGCTCCTAAGTCAAGAAGCGCCCGATTAATGATATGATCACCAATAATGCATGATGTAGTGGGTGAACCAGGGTCCTTAAACTTTGGAAGAGTGTTATGTTGCAAAATTGAGCTTACTTGCTCGGTCAAAACCACTTTTCTTGGTGCTTGGCTCTTGTTCTTCCGCTTTTGGGTGCACAAGTCCTTCAAGAATTTGGCATAAGCCGGAATTTGCTTGATTGCATCCAGTAGTGGAATATTAACTTTCACTTGCCTAAACATTTCCATGATTTCATTGGTTTTTGCCTTTTTCTTATCTTTTGAAATGGATCCTTTTAAGGCATCCGGAAATGGAACCTTTGGTTCAAACACTTTTTTAAAATTTTCTTTTGAACTCTTTTCAACACAAGAAGTTTTCAAATCATTTTTCAACAAAACCTTTTCAACATTATTTTTCAAAACTTCTTTTTCAAACACATCTTTCAAGACTTTCTCATTTACAAGGTCATGTATATGCAATGAAGGAGGAATGTGATGTGAAACAGGACGGTTGACAACTTGAGGTTGCACCGGTTCACTCTCTTCATTGGACATTCCAACTTGATTATCCACAATCCTACCACTTGGCAAAGTAGTCACCGCATTAACATGTTCAATGGTGTGGCCTTCCGATGAGGAATGGGTTTCCACAACACATTGTTGCTTAGGTGGGGCATTTATAGGCATCTTTCCCTTCTCTCTCGCATTGAGAGTGCTTACTATTTGCCCTACTTGGGTTTCTAGCTTTGTAATAGATTGAGAGTGAGAATGAAACAATTGAGTGTTAACCTCTAAAGTGCCCAAAGCATTCAAAACTTTCGCTTCAAAGGCGGGACTTCTAGTATTACCTTGGGAATAAGATTGGTTGGGAAAATGGGAATTAGCAAATTGATTCCCTTGTGATTGATAGGGTCTATAACCTTGGGATCCTTGGTTTTGAAGTGGAGGTGGAATATACTTCCCTTGAAAACCGCCTTGGGAAGGGTTTGAGCCCTCTCCTTGGTTTTTCTAAGAAAAATTCGGATGATTCCTCCAACTTAAGTTATAATGAGTACCATAAGGATTGTTCCCTTGGTTCACAAAAGCCGCATTGACTTGTTCATTAGGTTCACTTTGCACTTGTCTGTGAGGACAATGAGAAATAGAATGAAGAACACTAGAACAAGTCATACATGTTTCATTTGATGCACGATGAGAATGGTTAGGGAAGGAAGACACTTGGTCCGCCGAGTTTTGGTTAATCAAGAATTGATCAAACCTTTGAGACAAGGACTTCAATTCGGTGGCTATTTCATTTAAATGGTCGACTTGATGTAAGCGAACACTCTTCCTACCTTGTGAATTTCTACCATTCTTGGATAATAGTGTTCTATGCAAAGAATTTTCACTCATGCTCTCATAGAGACGCCACACGTCATCCTCATGCCTATCGATATATGAGCCACCCATGGAAGCATCAACCATACCCTTATAGTTGTCCGATAAGCTCTCAAAGAAGTATTGAACTAATTGCCATTTGGGCATGTCATGATGTGGACACTTCCTAAGCAATTCATTGAAGCGTTACTATGCCTCATGAAACGTTTCTCCATCCCCATGTGAAAATTCTCGAATTGAGGTTCTCATGGCATTGGTCTTAGAAACTGGATAGTACTTCTTCAAGAACTCTTGTTGCATTTCTGCCCAAGAAGTGATTGAAAAAGGCCTAAGATTGTTAAACCAATACTTTGCCTTATCTTTTAAGGTGAATGGAAAAAGTTTGAGTCTTAAAACCTCTTCCGGTATGTTCGTATATTTTACGGTGGAACATACTTCAAGAAACTCATCCAAATGCTTGTAAGGTTCTTCACTTGGAAGTCCATGATAGTTAGGAAGCATTTGAATGGTTTGTGGCTTAATTTCATAATGATGTGCTCTAAATGGAAGCAATTGGATGCATGTAGGTGCATTATACTCATTAGGCACATAATGGTCTCTTAAAGTAAGAGGTGGATTAGCTACTTGAGGTGCAACATGAACACCTTGGTTTTGAATTCCTTGATTTTTGATGGGAGGTTGTGGAGTATACATTGGCCTAGGCATTCCATATGGAACTTGGCCTTGTTGTTGTGGTGGTTGGTGAATGAATGGCCTAGGCATACCCAATGGTACTTGTATGTTCTCATTGTGCACATTGGGATGAATGATACTTTGTTGGTCTATGTGACCAATGTCCTCAACATGATTATCATTATGGTCATCCATTAAAAGATTGGCTCTATTTGAACTACTTCCTCTTCCCCTAGGATTTCTAACAATAGATTCAAGATGCAAATCAAGAGGGACAAGAGTTGGTCTCAATGAACGACGTCCATGCATGCACAATGCAAAACACAACAACACAAAGAATGACAAACACTATGCCTTCACAACAATGCAATTAGACTTCTTCCACAAACATTTAATTCATACTCCTATGCTTTAACAACAATGATGCAAGACAATAAAAATTAAGCCTCCACGCGGGCCGACAATTTAACTAAGGGATTGAGTAAAGAAAGTCTCACAAAGGTCCTTTAGCACTTCAACTCTAAATTTTAAAGCTTAGCTTAGCAATTTCAGAATTTTTATCTTTTTGCTTTCTTTGCTTACTTGAATTGAATGCTCAATGACTCCTTTGTTTGCTTCCTCTCCAACAATGCACCTAGTTAAGTAAGAACAACACAATAAGCAACCAAAAAGAAAAATAAAAATAAAGTAAAGACACGATCAAAATAGTACTAATCCTAATCAATTCCACAAATCCGACGTTGCCAAATCTAATCAACAAGTCCCCAGTAACGGCG
This sequence comes from Cornus florida, assembly GCF_030987335.1. Classification (NCBI taxonomy): domain Eukaryota; kingdom Viridiplantae; phylum Streptophyta; class Magnoliopsida; order Cornales; family Cornaceae; genus Cornus; species Cornus florida. The sequence continues at coordinate 5,950,010 of NW_026775577.1, read as the reverse complement.
CCAAAAACTTGATGGCAGTAGTCGTGTGGTGCCGCAACGTCAAGCTAGTTAAGTGTGCATTTAGGCGAGGGCCAAGAGTTTTACATTTATAGAAGCCACTACTACCTTTCACTAAAACTATAGCTAGGGCGAGTAGGGATCGTCCCAAGGGACTGTGAGGATCGAGCAATGTCGTTGAATCACAATTAGGGCTAGTAGGTCGAGTGATCAAACAATTGGTTGGTTGGTTGATTAAAGAGCAACTAGATTAAGCTAAACGATAGCAAAAGAAATGCAATTAAGAATAAGTAAGAAAGAGAGAGATATTGGGGTTTAGAGATCACCACTAAACAATGCATTTCTATATCATTGACAAGTGATTAATGAGGGCAAATGGTGTGTTGCAATATTGGTGTGTGTGTTTGGTTGATTCAACAAGTAAGGATGACTAGTTAAACATATATTGTCTAAACATCATGTGAAAGGCATAATATATCTAAGCAATTAAGCATATATTGTCTAAACAACATGTAAAGGGCACAATAAATCAAAACAAGTCATTAATCATTTCATTAAGCTCACAATCCAAATACAACACAAGGATTGAGACATATGCTAATTGCATTCAAAAGCTTGGATCATCAAACAACAAGCATAAATTGTCCTCTCATTTAACACTACACTACAACTACACTACATCTACATTACTAGCATGAAAATAAACTAGGGGAGAGGCACAATCCATCAAGAGATAAGCATGAACCATCAAGAGAATCACAAGAGCATTCTTTTAAGTACTATGTTTTAACAATCTCCAAATCTATAGCATCAATACACATAGACATGCATCAATAACACAAAATCTAAAGACAAGCACATGAACATCTATTCTAGCATACATAGACAAATGGATAGAGTGAAATGACCAATTGGAAGCATTAAACCAAATAAATCATTGAATAAACAAGATCTATATATATCAAAGTGTCAAAACATCAATTACAACACTAATCCCTCAATAATACACAAGATTAAGATATAGGAAGCATACTTGGGAGTAACTCTAGCCCCAAAAAGATGTCTAGCCACTCATGGTGATGATGCTTCAACCCTCAAGGGCTAATTCCATGGTTGAAACCTGCTCCTTGTTGATGAAGAACTCCAATGGTGTCTCTAGCCTCCTCCTCCTCTAAGCTTGCTCTCCAAGAGATGATTTGAAAATAAATTGTTGGCTCTCTTTGTAAAATGCAATCCTTATCCTTATATAGGTAGCTCAAAATGACACCTAAAATGAGCTGGGGTCGTGCACACAATATTCCCTAATGATTGGATAAAGGACTACTTTCAAAGAGATGGAATTTTAACTTTTTTGCACTAGAGGAAGTTCAATTGATCGAACCTTGAACTTGGATCGATCGAAAGTAAGTGAGATCGATCGAACTTAGGCTGGATCGATCCAACTGGCTGAGCTTTTTGGAAAAAGACAAATCTGAGATATTTATGGGAGATATTTATGGGAAAAGGACAAAAGTGGTTAGTGGGTGGTACAGCTGTGGATATGATCAATCATTTGAATAAGGACAAAAGTGTTCGATCGATCGAAGGATGGTGTTAGATCGATCGAACTTTTGGAACTTTATGCTTTTGGGTCAAGGCTTGGATCTATCTTGAAGTGCTGAGATCGATCATTGTTCGATCGATCGAACCTTGAACTTGGATCGATCGAACTTTACTGCTTGTCACCTTTGGCTTCATTTGCTTCATTCTTTCTCCAATTTGCTCCTTTTTTTTGTTTAATCCCATAATTGCTTCAAATAAGCTCTTATTTGGCTAAGTTAGCTTATTTTCGGGATAAGTGCATGAAAAAGGAAATAATACGAAATCAATCTAAAATGGTAAAGTAAGATAGATAAAGGTACTAGAATGCCTAAGCTTAAGGGGTTTAAATACGCACTTTTCAGTGCTCATCAAAGGCCATTTCTTATTACCACAAATGCTACCATTAATTGTAGATCCTGTGCCATAGACCTTCTTTTGGTAATATGATGGTTAAGCTTAATGTTTTCAATGCAAGTCGACATCCCATAGATGAAGATGAGTGTTGTCTCATAAATATCTTGGATGAGGTTGTTGAGGAATCTATTCCTACCATGGTCATTGTTACCCAAGTATTGACTCTAGAGGGGGGTGAATAGAGTCTATGGCAAACAATGGCCAATTTTCTGATTTGCAAATTCTACTTAACACCCTCTAACAATTATACAATAATCAAGATATAGACATAAGCAATTAATAGCATAAATGTAAAGGAGATAAGGGAAGAGAGATTGCAAACATTCACACGGCGATTTTAACGAGGTTCAGAAACTCCTACTCCTCGGCTCAAGACCCCTCTTGAGACTTCCCAATCCACTATGGCACCTCCTTGCGGGTGGAGACCAAACCTTTACATGAAACAACTCCTTGTTTCACTTTGCTAAAAGACAACCTCTCTTAGTCTTTCGTTGGGTCACACTAACCCTTACAAATATGAAGCTAGCTTGCTTCTTCTTCCTTGGGCCACACCAGCCCTTACAAATTGAAGATCAAATTTGTTGCATACAAGTATATCTCTCAAAGATTGATATGCAAATCAAAGCTCACAATTTTCAGCTCACTCTAGAGTATGTATATGAATAGATTGAAGCTCAAGACTCTATGAATGATGTGGGATGAGAGAGTATGATATAAAATGAAGAATAAAAGCTCTTTGGATGCTATATAATGTTTCTTAATGGTAGCAACACTTAATCCCGAAGTCCCCTTACTCTATTTATAGAGTTTCAGCAGCTAATTCAAAAATAGAGCTGTTATGCACACTGCCCGAGAGGAAATAGCCGTTTGAGTTTGAATCTGCATAGGTTCGATTGATAGAAATGAAACACCATTGTGTTTCGGTAGACCGAAATGACTTTAAGGTTGGTAATCATCCTCAGTATCTCTGTTTCGGTAGACCGAAGTAAAATCATTCTTTGTTTCAGTCGTCCGAAATGGTTTAAGGCTGCCCATCAATCTTTATTTCAGTAGGCCAAAATGAAACACCCTTTTGTTTCGATCGACCGAAATACCTTCAACCTTTAATCCAAAACTCTCTATCTGAATCGGTCGTCCGATTTATATTGCTTCTCTATTTCAGTCTGCCGAAATGGAACTGCTACCTTAGAAGTTTTTTCTAAGTTAACAGATTAGACAGTACTCTACAAGACATCTGCACAGACCTTATTTACTTTAATATTTTCAATGGAAATAAGAAAGTCCCCCCCATTTGGATTCAATAAAAAATACTAGAAAATTGAAATCCAACTAAATCAAAATGTAGAAATTCAGTTTTAGTACAAATTTGAATTTCTGACAGTTTTGGTAAAATTGAATCCTTATATAGACCAATGTAGACTTGGTCAAAAATTCTAATAAAATCAGTTTAGGCTAGTTTAAGTATAAAGAGTTATTACCGAGAAAAATTATTTTGAAATAATCATTATTTCAAAAATTCATTTTTCACACTTAACCAAAAACACAGTTTTTCATGTCGTGCATTCTGGGGTCCTAATGTCCGTTACCAACTCATAGTAATGAAGGCTTCTTATGCCTTAATTGTTAACCAATATGAATTATATGAATGATATGCATGGTCTTAACATTTCTAGCACAAGTGATGAGTTCTTTCAAAGCTTATGCAAGCTTGGACTAACTCACTCTTTAGCAAAGACTCCATATGTCAATTGTATATGAATGAAGTCCATAGTCTATTGCTAATGGATATAGGAACATATGAGTGATGATATAATATGCATGGTCCTATAGAGATGAGTTTCAAATAAATTCATAAATACTTTGACATTTAATCATAAACACTCACCATCCTATATACCCTTTTCTTCAAGCTTTGACCATGATCTTTAGGCTTTGAGGTAAACTTGCTTTCTTCCTTTCTTTGAGTTGCTTTCTTGCTCGTTGTAGTCCAAGCAATCTTTGGATGGACTTTGCATTTGCTTCTTTGCAACTTCATGTCTTCTTTGTATCCATTGTTTTCCTTGATATGATTTTGAATAATGGAATACTCGGAATGATCTTTCGTGCTTCATTGAGGTTATCCTTTGAATGTGAATAATCTATAACACTCAATGTAAACATTAGTCTTTAAACACCATTAATGGTTTGTTATCATCAAAACCTTTAGATTGTACTTGGATGAAATCATTAAGGTCAACAATCTCCCCCTTTTTGATGATGACAAAACATTGATGTGTTCATAAGCAAGTGGAGTAGCATTTGAAAAATGCTCCCTCTATCAAAGTGCATTCAATGAACATAATGTTATAAAATAGCATGCTTGTACATTCTTCATAAATTTTAGACATTAACATGCATATAATATCATTTTAAGCTCTAAAAGATTTTTATAAATCTCCTCATGTCAACATGCTTCCATTTAAAAGATATATATCATTCATTTGACATGTAAGCACAATGAGATAATGATATATATAACATCAAGGCATTTGAATCACATGACACATATTTCTCCCCCTTTTTCATCTAAAAAAGGTGGGAGGCCTAGACAACTTCATTTAGCATTTATCATTAAACATAGAGAAGTGATGGCATTAAGAATTGGCAATATTTTGGTAATGACTATAATATGCTTTAGAGTGCAACATATAAGCAATTATATCATAAGATACCAATTTCATTGATAGCATGAGTTCAATAGATTACTAATGTTCATGACATATACAAAAGTACACATAAGACATAAACCAAAGATGAAACATAAACTTAATTAGGCAAAAGTATACAAAAGTATACATGATAAACCGTAACAAAAAAAAAAAAAAAAAAATGAAGCATGAATTACAGTAAACCAAAAGGCAAAAACCTTTATAGAGGCAAATCTAAGAATTTAAGTATGCTTCAATCCTAATATATTTTTCCCATTTGATATTTTCAAGAAGGAGGAAAAAATAATCAAAATCATGAAAGCTTATGAGTATGAATATGATAACCAACAAGTCATTTTGTAGCATGCTTGACAATTTCCAAAGTAAGTCAATTAAGCATAACAAGTCATGCAATAAACATTCATAAGAGATTATAAATAATCTCCCCCTATGAGTGTGCTTTCATTTGCATTATATATCACTTAATGGATACACCTCATTAAAAGTAATGATATAAAAAATAAGTCTTTTATACCAAAAGATCCTCTTTTACAAGCATATGGTTGAATGATAAAAATCACATGTGGCATGTAAAGCATAAGGCATATACAAGTAGTGTCACTACTCAAGTTATGTGCAATAAATTTCCAATTATGTAAAAGCATATTTTCTTGGACATGTATGATTAGAAATAATTGGTACATGATTGTACATGTGAATGAGCTCAATATTTCTCTTATACATTTTCCTCAAGATGTGATGTCAAGGTATCTCATGAAGTTCTAGATTGCAAAAAGCAATAATGTATAGATTCAGATCTTGATACCAAAATATTTTCTTTAAGAGATATGATGAGAGATTGGCTACATGATTTTCAATGTGGATGATCTTAATATCTCTTTTACACACATTCTTTAAGAAGTGATGTAGAAACATCACATGAAGTTTTAAAGTGCTGAAAATGAAAACATCAAGATAGAGTGGTACTTGATATCACATTGGTCATCTAAGCTAGAACACAACGTGTTCTTTGAATGATATATTTCCAAGATTAGAGTGCCAATTAAATGTATGAAAATTCATTTTCATGACACTAAAAGAGTTTCAATCCTTAGAAGAAATTGAGTTACTTATCATGATGATTTCAATTTATTTTGCATGCTTGAGGTAGACTTCTTTGTACAAAACATAAATGTTGATCTAAGACAATATCATCCATGTAAGTGCAATCAACATAATGTCAATAATGGTTTTGAACATAATGAGAGAGATATATATAAATTTTGTCAAAACCCATTACTCATGAGAAAATCACTTGTGCCTTTCAAGATGAGCTCTAGAAGAAATTGAGTTACTCATAAGGCAATTGATAATTTTAAACATTTAGTTCAAAATTTATGCATTTCAAGTCCGGGTGATTTTTCTTCAAAAGACTTTTTAGATATGAAGTCAATAAGTCATGCATTTGATAAAAATCACTTCATGCAAAAACATGTAGCATTCTTATTGCTTTAATTGAAAGTCATATGTGCACAAAGACATAAATTCAAGGCATTTTTCTTGGTTGAAATCTTGGGAACACATTCTAGCTTAGTTACCAATTGTGATCCACAATGCATATTATGATGTAGATTTTAAAAGCCCTGTAAGTATTGATGCTGCAACCACATCGGTCGACCGTTTCTTTTGGCCCTTCTATTTTGGTCGTTCGAAATAACTAGAGGTTTAGTTTTCATGAATTCATTTCGGTAGGCCGAAATAAATTAGAGTTTTATTTCGGTAGGCCGAAATAACTTGAAGCCTAATTCGAAAACTCTATGTTTATACCAGGTCGACTGTTTTAAGTGGTTATTTCATTTCGGTTGACCAAAGTTATGTTTCGGTAGACCGGTTTATGCAGGAATTGCAAAACCAGTAAATATCCTCATTAAAATAGAACTTGACTTTCTAGATATAGCTACTTAGAATAAATTCAAATTAAGTAGCTTTTAACCTCTCTGGGTGACTTTCTTTGATGGCATGCAATTCTAAGTATCTTTCACAAATTTAGTCTTGATTAACAATAAATGCATGCTAGCATGTTTAAGTCACAAAGTCCAAGATAAGCTACTTTAACATAGTCATTTTTGTAACAAGTAGCATTTATGTCAAAATCACCAATCACATTAATTATGCCATGACTAGAAGTGGAAATGATAGTATTGTCCTTATTATATAGCACAATTAAGTCACATTCAATGCTTATTAAATAAAAGCACACTTATAATAAGGAGGGGATATTTACCGAAGCAATCAATATCTCATTGTAGTGCATCCCTCATCTTATTCATGGCTTGATTTCTCTTTATGTGCTTTAGCCCTCCATATTGTGAATCCACTTGTTCTTGAAAGAAGAGGTCTTTAACCAACAAAATATGCTCAAGTGGAATTCTTTGGTACCCAATACTTTTAGGGTCCTTGTGGGTTAGTACACATGGTTAAGGTTCCTCTTGGGAGCTCAATTAAATACAATGCACAAATGTAACATTGTCTTTGTTCAACATGCTTCATGATAGATTATCAATTAATTTTTCTCTAGCATGATGATGCATTTTACAATTCAAATAATGAATGTCTAGGATTACATTAATGCTCAACAAACCCTAGCTTTTGAGCTTTAAAGGGTAAGTTTGTAATTTAGCCTCAGGGACAACCCAACCTTCACTCCCCCAGTCTTTAATAGATAATATACACTTGCTCAAATGATCAGAATAAATTAAAATGCGAGGTATAACATTGTATATGCTCACAGTAGCAATATTAGGGTCAAAACCCTACTTCTTAGTTTCTACCAACCACAGTCTTAAGATACTTCAACTTCTCAACAACTTAAGCATGCTCAGATGATGGACATTCATAGTGTAGCATAATTATAGCATATAAAGTTCAGTTTCAGAAGTGTAAACCAGAAAATCAATGCATATTAGAGGTTTAAGATATGAAAATCAATACCAGCTTCAATATGTGGTTTCAGACACTTTATGCAATTGTAAACCACTAACATATTATTGCTCAAACCTTATTCTAGCTCCAGAAGTAACCACAGCAGCTTTGGACCTCCTTAACCTCTCTTGGCACCAGAAAATCAACACCAAGGGACCTCCTTGATCTTTACTGTAACTCATTCATTTTAGCCTTTGAAGAAACGTTTCATAGTAGTATGCTTTTGTAGTTGTTCCTAATTGTAATGTTCTTTTGCTTTGAGAGATAAGAATTTAGAACATTCTTTACATCATATGTTGAATAACCATTAGCAAGAAGCCATTCTCCACGGTTGATGAGGATTTCTTGAAGCAACCCTACAAGGAAAACTTAGAAAATTTTTGTTTGGTACCCAAATTTTCTTGGGTCCATAAGTGTTAGGCAATGGCATAAAAGTTCCTTTTGGAACCCAAATCTTTTTTATTCTTTTCTTCTTTCTAAATGGACAATGGTAAATTTTGTGTCCCAACTTTCTACAATAATTGCATTTAGAATAATGAAAAGAACTTTTGATAAAGGAATCATTTGAGCACTTTCTCTTTTTCATTAACCATGCATCTTTGATATTAGGTTCATATCCTATCTCATTTTTGAAAGAGATAACTTTTTGCTCACCAAGTATACTACCTAGGTTTTCCTTTCCTTTTGTGAATTTAGCTAAAGTGTCATTTTGATCATCAATGATTTTATTTACAGAATCATTTTTAGGGACGATATCAATTAATGGTGACTCTTTAGATGATACACACTTTTCTTCCTTTCTGAAAGATTCATTTCCATTTTTGACTCTTGAGAGCTCAATTGAGAGAGAAATGTTTTCTTTTTTAAGAATGGCATCCTTAGAAATTTCTTTCTCTAGCATCTTATATAGATTTTTAAAAGTATCATGTAATTCATTATGCTCATCAACTAACTCATTATAGGAAACATCTAAATTAAAAGAATAATGGTTGGAGTTTACCTCATATTTGTCGGCCATGAGACAAAGAACAATATCTTCATGATGATCAACCATATCTTTAATGTCATTTGTTTCTTTGTTAGAAGCTTGGAGAGTTTCACTCTTCCTTTGAATTGCTTCATTTCTTCACTATAAGAAGATGAGTAAGTTCTAACAAGATCATTCACATGATTAATAATGTTAGTAGAGCTAAAATTCATCTCATTATTTGAACCATTATCATTCATGCTACAAGATTCATCTTCATTGATAAGCATACATAAATTTGATTCATCAACATTACAAGTACTATCATGGAATATCTCAAGTGAGTCCCAAATTTCTTTTGCCGTTTTACAATTTGCAATTCTATTGAACTCATTTTTGTTCAATGCACAATAAAGATTATTTATGGCTTTAGCAATGCATTGAATTAATCTATGGTCATTTGCATTCCATTCTTTCTCTTCTTTAGGAACTATTATCTTTTCTACTTCTTTCATGGGAATGAATGGTCCATTAACTATGGCAAGCCAAATTCTATAGTCAATGGATTGAAGAAAGTCTATCATTATACATTTCCAATAGCTATAGTTGGTTCCATAAAAAATTGGAGGTCTATTAAAACACTGTCCTTCTAGGTGTGTGAATATGCCATTGTTAGCCATAATCGTACTCTAAGACGGTTAAGTCTTTTTAATTAGAGTTAGGCTCTAATACCAATTGTTGCCCAAGTATTGACTCAAGAGGGGGGGTGAATAGAGTCTATGGCAAACAATGGCCAATTTTTGGATTTACAAATTCTACTTAACACCCTCTAACAATTATGCAATAATCAAGATATGGACATAAGCAATTAATAGCATAAATGTAAAGGAGATAAGGGAAGAGAGATTGCAAACATTCATACGGCAATTTTAGCGAGGTTCGGAAACTCCTATTACTCGGCTTAAGACCCCTCTTGAGACTTCCCAATCCACTATGGCACCTCCTTACGGGTAGAGAGCAAACATTTACATGAAACAACTCCTTGATTCACTTTGCTAAGAGACAACCTCTCTTAGTCTTCCTTTGGGTCACACCAACCCTTACAAATATGAAGCTAGCTTGCTTCTTCTTCCTTGGGCCACACTAGCCCTTACAAATTGAAGATCAAATTTGTTGCATATAAGTATATCTCTCAAAGATTAATATGCAAATCAAAGCTCACAACTTTCAGCTCACACTATAGTATATATATGAATAGATTGAAGCTCAAGACTCTATGAATGATGTGGGATGAGAGAGTATGATATAAAATGAAGAACAAAAGCTCTTTGGATACTATATAATGTTTCTCAATGGTAGCAACACTTAATCCCGAAGTCCCCTTACTCTATTTATAGAGTTTCAGTAGCTAATTCAAAAATAGAGTTGTTATGCACACTGCCCGAGAGGAAATAGCCGTTTAAGTTTGAATCTGTGCAGGTTCTGTCAACCAAAATGAAACACCATTGTGTTTCGGTAGACCGAAATAACTTTAAGGTTGGTCATTATCCTTAGTATCTCTGTTTCGATAGACCGAAGTAAAATCCTTCTCTGGTTCAGTCGTCTGAAATGGTTTAAGGCTGCCCATTAATCATTATTTCTGTAGGCCGAAATGAAACACCCTTTTGTTTCGGTCGACCAAAATACCTTCAACCTTTAATCCAAAACTCTCTATTTGAATCGGTCGTTCGATTCATATTGCTTCTCCATTTTGGTCTGCCGAAATGGAAGTGCTGCCTCAGAAGTTTGTTCTAAGTTAACAGATTAGACAGTGTTCTATAGGACATCTGCACAGACCTTATTTACATTGTAAACTTAAAGTAAATGGACAAATAAATTAAAGTAAAGACATTTACTTTAATGTTTTCAATGGAAATAAGGAAGTACCCCCCATTTGGATTCAATAAAAAATACTAGAAAATTGAAATCCAACTAAATCAAAATGTAGAAATTCAGTTTTAGTACAAATTTGGATTTTCGACAGTTTTGGTAAAATTGAATCCTTATGTAGACCAAAATAGACTTGGTAAAAAATTATGATAAAATCAGTTTAGGCTAGTTTAAGTATAAAGAGTTATTACCGGGAAAAATTATTTTGAAATAATCATTATTTCAAAAATCCATTTTTCACACTTAGCCAAAAACACAGTTTTTCATGTCGCACATTCTGGGGTCCTAATGTCCGTTACCAACTCTTGGTAATGAAGGCTTCTCATGCTTTAATTGTTGACCAATATGAATTATATGAATGATGTGCATGGTCTTAGCATTTCTAGCACAAGTGATGAGTTCTTTCAAAGCTTATGCAAGTTTGAACTAACTCACTCTTTAACAAAGACTCCATATGTCAATTGTATATGAATGAAGTGCATAGTCTATTGCTAATGGATATAGGAACATATGAGTGATGATATGATATACATGGTCCTATAGAGATGAGCTTCAAATGAATTCATAAATACTTTGACATTTGATCCTAAACACTCACCATCCTATATACACTTTTCTTCAAGCTTTGACCATGATCTTTAGGCTTTGAGGTAAACTTGTTTTCTTCCTTTCTTTGAGTTACTTTCTTGCTCATTGTAGTCCAAGCTATCTTTGGATGGATTTTGCATTTGCTTCTTTGCAACTTCATGTCTTCTTTGTATCCATTATTTTCCTTGATATGATCTTGAATAATGGAATACTCGTAATGATCTTTCGTACTTCATTGAGGTCATCCTTTGAATGTGAATAATTTATAACACTCAATATAAACATTAGTCCTTAAATACCATTATGGGTTGTTATCATCAAAACTTTTAGATTGTACTTGGATGAAATCATTAAGGTCAACAGTCATGAAACAACCAACCGAGGATAATCTTTCATCTCTTCTTTCTGAGGACCCTCTTGCATCTTGTATTTTTGAAATGTATGGTAATTGTGGGTTTGAGGTTAATGAATGAAGTTAATAATCTAATGGAATCCGTTGCTAGTTTGGATTTTCCACCTTGGAAAGATCCAAAATAACCTTTTCCTCCATTCTTTAGTACTCCACCGGTTTTATCTCTAGTCTTTCCACCCACTCTTGAGCTTAAAACCCTCCCTTCCAATTTTAAATATGCCTTCCTAGGCTCGAAAGAGACTCTTCCGATCATCATCTCATCAAATCTTAAAAAAGATCAAGAGAATTCTCTTTTGAAAATGCTTAAAGAAAATAAGGAAGCTATAGGATGGAGTGTGGCGGATCTAAAAGGAATTGATCCTTCCATTTGTATGCATCGCATTCTTATGGAAGAAGATGCAAAACCTTTTAGAGATGTCTAAAGAAGATTAAATCCAAACATGAAAGAAGTGGTTAAGAAAGAAGTAGTTAAGCTCTTAGATGTTGGTATCATTTATCCAGTCTCTGATAGCAAATGGGTGAGTCCAACTTAAGTAGTTCCCAAGAAATCGGGGATTACGGTGGTTGAAAATACAAAAGGTGAGGCAATTTCTAAGCATACCAAAAATTGAATGCTGCTATTAGGAAGGATCACTTCCCTTTGCCCTTTATTGATCAAATCATAGAGAGATTGGTCGGGTAATAATACTACTGCTTTCTTGATGGCTATTTGGGTTACAATCAAGTAGCCGTTGACCCCTTAGACCAAGAGAAAACCACATTTACGTGTCCTTTCGGTATATTTGCTTATAAACAGATGTCATTTGGTTTGTGCAATGCCCTTGCCACATTTCAAAGGTGTATGATGTCAATTTTTTTAAACATAGTGGAAGAGTATCTAGAGGTCTTTATGGATGATTTTTCTGTCTTTGGGTCTTCATTTGATGCATGTCTCAAAAATTTGAATTTAGTGCTTAAAAGATGTTGTGAAACAAACCTTGTTCTTAGTTGGGAAAAGAGCCATTTCATGGTTCAAGAAGGTATTGTTTTGGGTCACGTCATCTCAAAAAAGGGAATTGAAGTGGATAAAGCGAAAGTTGAGCTCATTTCTGAATTGGCTCCACCTTCTATGGTGAGAAAAGTTCGCTCCTTTCTAGGTTATGCCGGCTTCTACCGCCGTTTCATCAAAGACTTTAGTAAAATTGCTAGACCCTTGTGCAATCTTCTCACCAAGGAAACTCCTTTTGTCTTTGATCAAGTATGCCTTGATGCTTTCCATAAATTACGTGACATGTTATCATCCGCTCTTATTATATAACCTCCCAATTGGTCATTACCGTTTGAAATCATGTGTGATGCTTTTGATTATGCCATGGGAGCAGTTTTGGGGCAAAAGGTAGGAAAACTTCCATGCACTGTTTACTATGCAAGCAAGACCCTCTCGTGAGCTCAATTGAATTACTCCACTATCGAGAAAGAATTACTTACTGTAGTATATGCTCTTGACAAATTTCGGTCCTACCTCTTAGGGTCAAAAGTCATTGTCTATTTTGATCATGCTGCTTTGAAGCACCTCTTGACTAAGAAAGAAACAAAGCCTCATTCAATAAGATGGATTTTTCTCCTTCAAGAATTTAACTTTCAAATCAAAGATAAGAAAGGTACCGAAAATGTGGTTGCCGATCATCTCTCAAGGTTGGTAGTTGAATCTTCCTCTAGCCCACCAATTCGTGATTCATTTCTGGATGAACAACTTTTTTAAGTTTCTAATGGACAAATGCCTTGGTTTGCCGACATTGTAAACTATTTGGCAATTGGCAAGCTTCTAACTACTTGGTCAAAGAACGAAAAGAACCATTTCTTTCCAACATCCGGCATTACTATTGGGAAAATCTTGTCTTATACCGATATTGTCCGGATCGAATTGTGAGAAGATGCATTCCGGCGAGTGAAATTCCAAGCATTCTTGTGTTTTGTCATAGTCTTGCATGTGGTGGGCATTTTAGTGCAAAAAAGACCGCCTTGAAGGTTCTTCAAAGTGGGCTCTTTTGGCCCACAATCCATAGAGATGCTTATAATTTTTGCAAATCGTGTGAAAGATATCAAAAGATGGGTTCAATGTCAAGAAGAGACATGATGCATTTGACAAATATTCTTGTTGTAAAGATTCTTGATATTTGGGGCACTGATTTCATAGGTCATTTTCCTATGTCTTATGGATATCAATATATTTTGCTTGCCGTTGATTATGTTTCTAAGTGGGTGGGGGCTTGTGCTACCAAAACCAATGACCACTCCGTGGTTATTTAATTCATTAAATCCAATATTTTCACTCGTTTTGGTATGCCAAAAGTAATGATTAGTGATGGGGGAAAGCATTTTTGCAATCAATTCTTAAAGAAACTCTTTCTTAAGTACTCCGTTACATATAAAGTCACCACTCCTTATCATCCTTAAACAAGTGGACAAGTAGAAGTGTCAAATCAGGAAATTAAGCATATCCTTAAGAAAACGATTAACACAACCCGAAAGGATTGGTTGTGCAAATTGAATGATGCTATGTGGGCTTACCGAACGGCATACAAAACTCCTATTGGCATGTCTCCTTATAAACTTGTTTATGGAAAGCCTTGCCATCTTCTGGTTGAGCTAGAACACAAAGCTTTGTGGGCGGTTAATAAGCTCAATTTTGACCTTGACAAAGCCGGAGAGAATCACTTAGTCTAATTAAATGAGCTGGAAGAGTTGAGGCACAATGCTTATGACAATCCTAAACTCTATAAAGAAAGGACCAACACTTTTCATGACAAACACATTAGGAAGAAATCTTTTGAGTCGGGTCAAAAAGCTTGGCTTTTCAACTTTAGGTTAAAACTCCTTCCTGGGAAGTTGCGAACCAAATGGGAAGGTCCATATGAGATCATCTCCGTTGCACCACATGGAGCGGTTGAGATTCAAAGTTTAAAGAATGGCAACACCTTTAAGGTGAATGGGCAATGGTTGAAACCCTATATTGAAGGACAAGTTTTTCAAAGACATATGAAAGCTACACTTTTGGTAGATCTAGTCTATGAAGAGATATAGTAATGCATTCATTGGTATCAAGAGAAAGCTCAATTTTCTGCATATTTTTGCATGTTCGATCGATCTTAAATGAGGTTTGATCGATCGAACACCCATCCCTGCATCCAATCGTTACTCTGTTCCATCGATCTGAAATTTCCTGCATAAATCAGCTCTTTGTGTATCGATCAAACTTCATACTAGATCGATCTGAGTCATTCAAGATCGATCGAACTTTCTCTTCGATCGATCTCCATTCCATACTTAGAAATTTTTTGAATCCCTGCATATTTCACCTCTTTGTTCATCGTTTGAACTTGTCTACAGGATTTCACCATTTCGATCGATCGAAAATTTGATCGATCTAAGTTCGATCGATCTGAGCTTTCTAAAATATATATATATATTTTCAAATCTTTCAAAGCAGTATTCTGTCTAGCTAGAGACGTTAAACTTAGCAATCATTGTTCATATTTTCTTACATATTATTTAATCTTGCTTTATTCCAAAAAAAAAAAAAAAAAAAAAAAAAAAAAAAACTGTAATATTTTACCATTATGCCCTTATGTGTAGTCATGCTACTTTCATATTTTGTATTGGGCTTGATCTCATATCTCTCTTTCATCTTGTGTTATATTGTTTAGAATGCATGATTTGATTATTCTTATCCTATTTGATATTTGATATGAGTTTGCTAGTGTGGTTATTCAAGTAGGTTGTTGATTCCAAGTTTGGGAGAGACGTCTTTCGAATTGGATCATTGCCGGGCTTCATGTTTTTGCCACCACGGTATACTCTTTCCATCTTTTCTATTATTCTCATTGCACATTGAGGACAATGTGCGGTTTAAGTTTAGTGGTAAGGTGTCTTTGTTGCATTATACTTAAGTTGAACTTTAAATGCATGATTGAGATTGGAGATCCATGCTAGCTATGAATTTGATCTTTTAAGGACTATATTACTTAAAATTTAAAAATTGCTTGACTTAAGAGTCCAATACTCCTTGTATGCCTTGTGGATGTCATTTAGGAGTAAATTTTTTGAAACATTGATATCTTGCTTGCACTTGTGGTCCATATCATCCTGATTTTGTAATTATTTTGAGATTCATTCTGGAATTCTACACTAGCATAGGCACATACTAGCATTCATTTGTTGGGTACATGCTTTGTTAATTATTGATTTGGTTATATCCCAATTGAGTTAGTAGTACATTGAAAGTTTTCATATTGATAAAAGTGGATAACAAACCCTTTTCATTGAGTAGCCAGGATTCTAACCTCATCAAGCACTGAATTTCTTACGCCGAAAGGTGGAGGGCCCAATCTCTAGGTTAATAATTGAACTTGAAAAAAAAAAAGTTGCACAAGCAATAAAAAGTGAGGACTTCTCCCAAAAGGTGAGAAGTGGGAAATGATTAGATGGAGTTTGTCTTAATTTATAGCCTAGTTGATTTGAGCTTGTAAGTCTTTAGGGGTGTTTGAACACCTAATGCCCTAAAGCCGTCCGGTTTAGGAGTCATTAACCTAACGCTCGACCTCATGGATCGCTAGAAAGCTTAATAGATCAACACATTGCACTATGCTTCCATCTTTGATCCTTAGGATAGTACAAAAATAAAAAATAAAAATAAAAAAAATTCGAGTGAAAAGAATAAGCGCATCTAGATCAATAAAATTTTAATAAACGGTCCACTTTTTGTCTTGATGATCGGTACTAGATTTGTGTGCTAGTTTGAGGGTAAGGATGTGATCATTTCTTTAGTTGGCTTAGATAGCAATATATTTAATGCCGGTTCACTCAGAAAAGATTCTAGAGTTGTTTTGATTTGCATAATCATTTTCTTGATGTGTGGAGGACCATACTTGCTTGTTTGGTGTTGAGATTTTGGGATTGCTTGGAAATGGTTGAAAAATTGTATACTTGAGGTAGTTTTCTCCCAATGTTTATTTGCAATATTAGTGCCTCTTTTGTGATAATGAGCTTAATATTTGTGGGCATCATTTATGAAAAACCCTCACGAGACTCCACTCGTCCACTAGGGGTAACCTAGGGGTTTAAAAGGCTTGTTGCATATGCTAAATGTAATCGTGTTCCCTACGAAAGTGGTGCTATCCATTTATTGCTTTCTAATTCGTAGTTGTATAGTTGTTTATTTTATTCCTTTACTTTGTAGTTCATTGCTAGGGACTAGCAATATTTAAGTTTGGGGGTGTGATGAGCGTTAAAAAGTGCGCATTTAAACCCCTTAAGTTTAGGTATTCTAGGACCTTTATATATCTTACTTTCCTGTTTTAGACTAATTTTGTGTTATTGCCATTTTTAGGTACTTATCCCCAAAATAAGCTAATTCAGCCAAATAAGAGCTTAAAAGAAGCTAACTCAAGCTAGATGAAAGAAAGGAGCAAAGTGGAAGCAGATTGAAGCAAAGTGTGGAAATCAGCATATTCGATCGATATGAAGAATACTTCGATTGATCGAAACTTCATCGATCTAGACTCTCCAAGATGGATCCAAGCCCTATTGTCCTTATGGAAAGATCCCACAAAGTTCGATCGATCCAACAATTCTCAGAACGATCGAAAAGGTTCCATCTTATCCTGTTGTACCACCCTACCTACCACTTTTGTCTCTTTCCCCAAACTACCTCAGATTTGTCCTTACCCAAAAAGGCACCGCTATAGGAGGATCGATCCAGCCAAAGTTTGATAAATCTCAGCCATGTTTGATCGATCTCAACACAGTTCGAGCGATCGAACTTCCTCAAGTCTGAAAAAAAATATATTTCCAGCTCATTAAAAGTTGTCTCATTGTGCAATCATTGGAGAAACCCTTGTGTACGAGCCTAGACCATTGGGTGTGACATTTGAGCTACCTATATAAGGAATATGAGCTACTTTTACACATAAAGTTTCTTACATAGTCTTAGATATACTTTTGAGAGAAAGGAGATACAATTCTTAGAGGTGAAGAAAAGAGAAGAGGAGGCTAGAGACACATTCTTGAGAGGTTTTCCATTTTCCTTAAGAAGGATAACACTTTTACCATGGAGATAGCCCTTGTGGGTTGGAAGACACCATTCATGAGTGGCTAGACATCCTCTTGGGGCTAGAGTTGGCCCTAAGCATGCTTTCTTTACCTTGATTTATGTATTTTTTAGGGGATTTGTGTTGTAATACATGTTTTGACATATTTGTTTACATAGATCTTGTTTATTCAATGATTTGTGTGGTTTAATTCTTCCAATTGATTATTTCATTCTATCCACATGTCTATGAATGCTAGAGTAGATATTCATGTGTTTATCTCTATCTCTTGTGTTATTGATGCATGTCTATGTGTGTTGAAGCTATAGATCTAAAGATTGTCAAGACATAGTGCTTAATAGAATGTTCTTGTGGTTTATTTGATGGTTCATATTCATTTCTTGATGGATTGTGCATCTCTTTTAGTTTAATTAGTTTAATTTCCATATTATTAGCTTAGATGTAGTGTAGTTACCTTAGTTGTTAAAGGGGAGGACAATCCATACTTGTTGTTTGATGTTCCATACTTATGAATGCAAGTAGTATATTTCTCTAATTATGTGATGTGTTTGGATTGTGACCTTAAAGAAGGATTAATGACTTAGTTTGATGTATTGTGTTATTCATTGTATTGTTTAGACAATATATACTTAATTGGTCATCCATGCTTGTTAAAACAACCACACACACTCACTATCGTTGCAACATATGTTTTCTCCTCATTAATTATGAATTGAATGTATAGAAAAGCGATGCTTAGTGGTGATCTATAAGTCCCAAGACCTCTCTTTCTTGTTTTCTCTATCCTTTAATTACTTGTTTTACATTGAGTTTGCTTAATCTTAATTATAGTTTAATCAACCAAACAACCTACCTTTGATCACTCGACCTACTAACCCTAAGCATTGTTTCCATTACTTGTAGCCCTCTAATCCCTTGGGACGATCTCTATACACTTTTGCTACGTTAGTAGTAGTGGTAGTAGTGGTTTTTATAAATTTAAACTTGACCCAAAAGGCTTTTCTTGAAACTACATTCACTACATTAGTTTGGCATATAGAACGATCGAGATACCGTCAAATTTTGGCAAAATTTAACGAGCCCCTTTCTAATGAGTTTAAAAAACGAGACTTTTTAATGCGAGAGGTCGCTTCGCAAGGTCAAAATAAAATTGTGGTTTTGGAAGCCTTTCTAGTCAAAATTACATTTATAAAGCCACTACTACAACTAATGAAGTATAGCGAGTAGGGATCGTCCACAGAGATTATACGTGTTGGAATTTAACTTCAACTCTAATGTATCAATTGATTGCAAAAGATAGAGATTGGTTGATTAAACTAAGATGTAAGGAAATTAAAATGCAATTAAAGTAAACTAGTGAGAGATAGGGATTTAAGAGATATGAAGATAGGTCTTAGGGTGTTAGAATCACCACTAAGCTCATGTAATTAACCACTTGCTTTCCATTAATGGGGAATACATTGTTGTGAACAAAAATGCAACAACCAATTTCAATATTGAGCATAGACCATCAAATTCATGTATGAATTGTCTACCTAACCAACAAATAAACTAAGTGTAGAACAACCCATCAAATCTAAGCATAACCCATCAAACTAGTCACAATTGTAGCACACATCAATCTATAGAATCATGAAATTTGCAATAATAAGCCATGGAATATCAAATCAAGTATAGATTGTCTACCTACTTACAAGTATGAATTAAATTGTAGAATAATTCATCAAGTATAAGTATATTCTATCAAATTAATTGATAAACCCATCTAATAAAAATCATGTCTAGCAATCACTAGATCCTTAATTAATTATACATAAACATGCAACCAACATAAAGAAACTAGTGTAGAGATCAATTCCCAAATAATCACACATAAGACAACATGTAATCAAATAGAGAATCAATAGAAAGAATTAATCCATATGAATCATGTAAGAAATAATTCTTAATTTAATCACACACAGACATGTAAATAAACTAGAGAATTAATAGGAAGAATTAAACCATAGAAATCATAGAAATATACCAAGATTCATTAAATTCACAAGGCTAGAACACTAATCACAACAATATATATAAATCCCCAAAAATAGAAATACAAGGGTTTAGATTACACAAGACTTAGGGCTCATCGAAGCCCTAAGTGTAGATCTAGCCAATCATGGAGGAGGTGAATGTGGTCATGAAACCCTCAAGAGCAAGTTCCAAATATGGCTCCATTTTCTTCTTCATCCTCTTCTTCTTCTTCTTTAAATTTCTAGAGAGAGAGTGTGTGGATCTAGAGATGGGTTTTTGGAGCCTCCACTTCCCTCTTCTCTTCTAACCCTAATCTCTAACTTTTCTAGAGAGAGAATATAAAATTACAATGTAAAAGTAAAATGATAAAGCTCTTTTACAAAATAGGTCACTTCTCTTTAAATAGAAGGTCATTTTCTTAGTCACTAAGTCAGAAATATAGCCCAAAAATATCTAATCCTGCAACTATGTGGTAGGTAGAAATCGGCGCGCTCAGGAATTAGAGAGCTCACTGCTAGTACATTTTCGATCGATCAGACTTTTCTTCGATCGATTAGAGTTTGTTCGATCGATCCAACTTTTAATCGATCTGGGTTTGATCGATCCAACTCTAATCGATCTCACTTTTCTGTGATCTATCTCACTTGGCAGTTTTCAGTATCAGCCTCATTTTTGCTCCAAATCAGCCTCATTTTGCTCCAGATTCTCTCCAAGACTTAGTTAGACTCCAAAAAGGCCTTAAGAAACCATTTCTTGCACGTTTTAACATATTGACCTAAAAAGGGAAATAACACGAAATTAGTCTAAAACGGGAAAATAAGATCGATAAAAACGCACTTTTCAGCGCTCATTACACCCCCAAACTTAAATATTGCTAGTCCCTAGCAATGAACTACAAGGTAAAGGAATGAAATGAACAACTATACAACTATGAATCTAAAAAATAATAAATGGATAACGCCACTTTCGTAGGGAACACGATTGCATTTAACACATGCAACAAGCCTTTTAAACCTCTAGGTTACCCCTAATGGACGAGTGAAGTCTCATGAGGGTTTCCAAAAATGATACCCACAAACATTAAGCTCATTTTCACAAAAGAAACACCAATATTGCAAACAAATATAATTGAGAAAATTACCTCAAGTATGCAATTTTTCAACCCTTTCCAAGCAATCTCCCAAATTTTCAACATCAAACAAGCAAATATGATCCTCCACACATCAAGAAAATGATCATGTAAATCAAAATAACACTAGAATCCTTTTTGAGTGGACCGGTATTAATTATGTTGCTATCTAAGCCAACTAGAGAAATGATCACATCCTTACCCTCAAACTATCACACAAATCTAGTTCCGATCACCAAAACAAAGAGTGGACCTTTTATTAAAACTTTATTAAACTAGGTGCGCTTATTCTTTTCACTCGATTTTTTTATTTTTTTTTATTTTTTTTTTGATAACTATCCTATAGGATTAAAGATGGAAGTATGGTGTAATGTAGTGATTTATTAAGCTTTCTAGCGATTTATGAGGTCGAGCGTTAGGTCAATGACTCCCAAACCGGATGGCTTTAGGGCATTAGGCATTTAAACTTCCCTAAGGACTTACAAGCTCAAATCAAGTAGGCTACAAATCAAAACAACCTCTATCTAATCATTTCCCACTTCTCACCTTTTGGGAGAAGTCCTCACTTTTTATTACTTTTTTCAACTTTTTCTTTTTTTATTTTATTTTATTTTTTTTTTTGGTCAAGTTATTAACCTAGAGTTTGGACCCTCCACATTTCGGCGCGAGAAATTCAGTGCTTGATGAGGCAAGAATCCCAGCTACTCAATGAAAAAGGTTTATTATCCACATTTATCAAGAATGAAAGCTTTCAATGCACTACTAGCTCAATTGTGATATAACCAATTCAATAATCAACAAAGCATGTACCTTACAAATGAGTGCTAGTGTGCGCCTGTGCTAGTATAGAGTCCTAGAGTGAATCTCAAAACAATCATAAAATCAGGATGATGTGGACCACAAGTGCAAGCAAGATATCAATCTTTCGAAAAATTTACTCCTAAATGGCATTCACAAGGCATACAAGGAGTATTGGACTCTCAAGTCAAGTAATTTTTAAAGTCTAAGCAATATAGTCCTCAAAAGATTAAAATCATCGCTAATATCAATCTCAAATCTCAATCATGCATTTAAAGTTCAACTTTAAGTAGAATGCAACAAGACACCTTACCCTCAAACTTAAACTGCATATTGTCCTCAATGTGCAATGAGAACAATGGAAAAAATGGAAAGAGTATACCGTGGTGGCGAAAGCATGAAGCTCGGCAATGATCCAATATGAAAAGGGTCTCCCCCAAACTTGGAATCAATAACCTATTTGAATAACCACACTAGCAAACTCACAGCAAATATCAAATGGGATAAGAATAATTGAATCATGCATTCTAAGGCAATATAACACAAGATAAAAGAGAGATATGAGATCAAGCCCTAACTAAAGTATAAAGTATGCATGACTACACATAAAGGCACAATGGTGAAACAAATTTTTGTATTTTTCATTTTATGAAAGCATGTATAAACAAAATGCAAGAAAAACAAAGAATATAATGCATGAATAAAATACAAAAAGAAAAATACAGAAGGTAAAATGCAATAAAAGAATATGTACGATGCAAGAAATGAAAAACAAAAACTAAGAAAGGATGCAAGAACAAAATAATGAAAAATGAAAAATAAAAACTCTTTTTTTTTTTAATTTTTTTTTATGACATAACAAGTATGTACATACATACAATAAAATGCAAAGAAATAAAAATTCAATAAATAAAAATGTAATGAAATAAAGAATGCAAATTTTTTTTTTTTTTGAAAGTATGTACAATGAAACAAAATGCAAGAAAAATAAAAAAATAAGAATGAATATGAACATGTATGATACAAGAGATAAAAGACACAATGTGTCATGTGGGTGCTAAATTTAACGTCTCTAGCAAGACGGAATGCTACTTTGAAAAACCGTTTTTTTTTTTTTTTTTTTTTTGGTAGACAAAACAAATATGTACACAAACAAAAACAAAAATAAAAAGATAAGTAAATAAAAATGTAAGGAAATAAAGAATGCAAAGAAATAAATTTTTTTTTTCAAAAGAGAAAAGTAACTAAATAAGATAAAAGAAAATAACAAAAGTAAAAGAAAATGAAAAATAAAATAAAAAAAGAAAAAAGTCAAAAAGTCAAAGGGACAAAGCTGTGATCGATCTTGACTTGGATCGATCACACCATGATCGATCTCAATGCTCGCATGATGGGACAAAGGGCATGAAATTTGTAGAGCTTTGAAAATTTTTCTAAGTATAAAAGTAAGATCAATCACAGGGGTATCCAGATCGATCGAAGAGTGTTGGATCGATCAGAGAAAAAGTTCGAACGATACATAGAGACCTGAAATATGCAGAGAATCTTCGAACGATGGAACAGAGAGATGAGAATATACAGAGATGGTGTTTAATCGATCGAATGTACACTTGTGATCGATCAAACTAGCACCAAATGCCTAATTTTGAGATGAAAGTGCAAAAAATCCTATGCTAAGCCCCAAATGATGGTAACAAGAATGGAAATTGAAAAATATGGATGGAAGAATGTACACAAAAATGAAAAAATAAAAAGAAATGAGGGAGGAATAGAGTTTCAAACTCTACGAATACTAGTGTTTAATGTCTCTAGCAAGACGTTGAGCCAACTCACTAATCAAAAGAATCAAAAACTAGATATAAAACATCCTTATTGATCCTCTTTTCACTTTTCTCATTTGATGCCTCACTTATGACAATGAAATCATCCTCCAAAAGAATGACTTGAAAAGAAATGAAAGAGATGATATTGTTCCTTTCATCCACGGTCTTGAAAATAAAATCAATCATGGTTGGTCTTGCCTCTTTGTTATGTTCTTGAAACACATTCAAAAGATCATCCACTTTGATAATTGGTGAGGCATTGTCTTTCAAAGATTCATTTGGATTAATAAGAAACACCTTCTCTTCATCCCTCTTCTCTTCCTCAAAAATCACCATCTCCTCACATTCCAAGGTAACTAAGGAGTCCATTAAAGAGTTCATTTCATTTTTGGAGCTTTCAAGGTCAAAACCACAATTTTTATGCATTTCAAAAAGGCATGTCTCAAGTGGGTCATTAGAGATAATAGAAGGAAAGCTATTTTTTACGAGTTCCTTCTACTTTTCTCCTACCTCAAGTGTGGTCAACATCTCCTCACTTTCTAAAGTAGCAATGGTGGAGATAAAATCATAATCAAAACAAGGAATGTCCTCATTAATCATATTATGCTCTATTGGATTAGCCACCAACTCACTTGCCACTTCCTCCTCTATACAAGATAGAGTGTTAGGCATTAGCTCACTTGCTACTTCTTCTTCACTCTCATAATCCTCATCTATATAAATTAAAGTTCTTGTCATTTTTTTATTTGCCGCTTCCTCCTCTTCTTGATGAGAAAGAGTACTTGTAATTTGCTCAACTTGAGCTTCAAGATTGGCTAAAATTTGAGAATGTGAATTAATAAGTGGAGTTTGTGAAATATGCATATCAAGTAAATCTAACACTTTTTCTTCAAATCCGGGTGAATAAAGCGATAAAGGTGGTTCTTCATAAAATGGTGGGGGAGGGTAATAGTCACAAGAAGCATAATGAGAATAGTTAAGTCCATAACAAGATAATGCATGTTGAAATGAATTGGACTCAACCTCATAAGGATCAAAATATGGTGGAGGGACATAAGGTGAGGGGAAGTAAATTTTCTCCCAAACTTGGATCAAACAATGGCTCCATCTATATTCAAAATCCAAATGCAACAAATAATGGCCTCCATACAGGCCGATGCTTGGACAAAGATTTAAGCAATAAAATGAGCCTCAATAAGGGCTATCACAAGCATGCAAAAAAGTGTACAATTAAATTACAAGAGTTCCAAGAATTGCTCACAACGGTCTTTAAGCAACTTCAAATTCTAATGCTAGCTTTAAACTCCAATGAATGCTTTAAGATCTAATGTTTGCCTTCCTTGTAGTCAAGTACCTAACTGATAAATAATAATGAGAACAAGAGATAAGAATATACAATGGAAAATAAAATAAAAATAGAAGCAATCAAATGAACACTATTATCTAGTCTAATTCCAACAAAACCGTTAATCCCTGGTAACGACGCCAAAATTTGATGGTATCTCGGCCGTTCCTATACGTCAAACTAATGTAATGAATGTAGGTTCAAGAAAAGCCTTTTGAGTCAAGTTTAAATTTATAAAAACTATTACTACCACTACTACTAATGTAGCAAGAGTGAGTAGGGATCGTCCCAAAGGATTAGAGGGCTACTAGTAATGGAAACAATGCTTAGGGTTAGTAGGTCGAGTGATCAAAGGTAGGTTGTTTGGTTGATTAAACTATAATTAAGATTAAGCAAACTCAATGTAAAACAAGTAATTAAAGGATAGAGAAAATAAGAGAGAGAGGTCTTGGGACATAGAGATCACCAGTAAGCATCACTTTTCTATACACTCAATTCACAATTAATGAGGGGGAAAACATATGTTGCAACGATAGTGAGTGTGTGTGGTTGTTTTAACAAGCATGGATGACCAATTAAGTATATATTGTCTAAACAACACAATGAATATCACAATACATCAAACTAAGTCATTAATACTTCTTTAAGCTCATAATCCAAACACATCACATAATTAGAGAAATATACTACTTGCATTCATAAGTATGGAACATCAAACAACAAGCATGATTGTCCTCCCATTTAACAACTAAGGTAACTACACTACATCTAAGCTAATGACATAGAAATTAAACTAATTAAACTAAGGGAGAGGCACAATCCATCAAGAAATGAGTATGAACCATCAAATAAACCACAAGAGCATTCTATTAAGCACTATGTCTTGACAATCTTTAGATCTATAGCTTCAACACACATAGACATGCATCAACAACACAAGAGATAGAGATAAACACATGAACATCTATTCTAGCATACATAGACATATGGATAGAATGAAATGATCAATTGGAAGAATTAAACCACACAAATCATTGAGTAAACAAGATCTATGTAAACAAATATGTCAAAACATGTATTCCAATACAAATCCCCTAAAAAATACATAAATCAAGGTAAAGAAAGAATGCTTAGGGCTAACTCTACCCCCAAGAGGATGTCTAGCCACTCATGAATGGTGTCCTCCAACCCTCAAGGGCTATCTCAATGGTAGAAGTGCTATCCTTCTTGAGGAAGATGAAAAACCTCTCAAGAATGTGTCTCTAGCCTCCTCTTCTCTTTTCTTCCCCTCTAAGAATTGTATTTCCTTTCTCTCAAAAGTATATCTAAGACTATGTAAAAAACTCTATGTGTAAAAGTGGCTCATATTCCTTATATAGGTAGCTCAAATGTCACACCCAATGGTCTAGGCTCATACACAAGGGCTCCTCCAATGATTGCACAATGAGACAACTTTTAATGAGCTGGAAATATATTTTTTTTCGGACTTGAGGAAGTTCGATCGATCGAACTATGTTGAGATCGATCGAACATGGCTGAGATCTATCAAACTTTGGCTGGATCGATCCTCCCATGGAGGCGCCTTTTTGGATAAAGACATATCTGAGAAATTTTGGGGAAAGAGACAAAAGTGGTAGGTAGGGTGGTACAACAGGATAAGATGGAATCTTTTCAATCGATCTGAGAATTATTGGATCGATCGAACTTTGTAGGATCTTTGCATAAGGACAACAGGGCTTGGATCCATCTTGGAGAGTCTAGATCGATGAACTTTTGATCGATCGAAGTATTCTTGAGATCGATCGAACATGCTGATTTCCACACTTTGCTTCAATCTGCTTCTACTTTGCTCATTTCTTCTATCCAGCTTGAGTTAGCTTCTTTTAAGCTCTTATTTGGCTGAATTAGCTTATTTTAGGGATAAGCACCTAAAAAGGGCAATAACACAAAATTAGTCCA
This sequence comes from Cornus florida, assembly GCF_030987335.1. Lineage (NCBI taxonomy): Eukaryota > Viridiplantae > Streptophyta > Magnoliopsida > Cornales > Cornaceae > Cornus > Cornus florida. The sequence goes on along the minus strand of NW_026775577.1, from coordinate 5,923,294 downwards.
AAATGGGAAAGTAAGATAGATAAAGGTCCTAGAATACCTAAGCTTAAGGGGTTTAAATGCGCACTTTTTAGCGCTCATCAAGGATGACTCAAATTTAACTAAAATTCTTAATTAATTTGTTTTGTGGAGAAGATATTTTGTTTAGCAGAAATACAGTGGCTCATTTGAATTTTTGATAAGGTGGAGATTTGTTGAACATATGGCTAAATTTGAGGCTTGCATCATCCATGATGTCATCAAGATTCTTGGCCTCCAAGAATGTATGGCAGGCAAGTCTTTTGAGTGGTCACCAAGTAGCCTTATTTTGGTGTCCCATTTTGGCTATAAATAGCCTTTACCCTCCATGGTTTAAAGCATCCAAGATCATCAATGACCATTTTGTAATATCAGTTAGAGTGAGAGAGCTTGTGGGTGTAATGAGGTTTTGGGTGTGAGCCATTTACTTTGTATCTCTTTATTTCTATAGTGAAATATTATTCTATCTTCTACCCGTGGACGTAGGCATAGCCAAACCACGTAAATCCTTGTCTCATTTGTGTGTGTGCCATTTTATTTTCTTGTCATTTATTTTTCTCTTGTTCTCATAAACTCCTATTCGATCCTTTTTTCATAAAACTTGTGTTTCCACCTTTCTGTATAAATACATATCGAATGGTATTTTATATTTGGATGTGGGACAACCTTTATTCAGACCTATATTATTTCATTATAGACCTATCAAACACTTCACTTTGAAACTAATTTCTCATTTTAGACAAAAACGAATTTGAGAAAATAAATATAGGTCGTTTATATACATACTCTTGGAGAGGAACCCTATTGGTGGAGATCAAACAGAGATTTATGGGTTGATATGGTGAGCCATTGATGATAATTTCCTTAAATTGTGGTTTCTAATTGATACCACTGATTTTCCTTAATTGAGTATTTTTCTTCATTGGAACAATATTGTATCTATTTATTGTCCTGTTACGTATAGAATTCTCCTTTCTTCTCCTATGGATGGGTTCGTTTGGTTAGCGTGAATTAGATAGAAAAGAAAAGAAATAGAAAATATTTAAATTCCCTAATTGATACCACTGATTCTCCTTAATTGAGTATTTTCCTTAATTGGAACAATATTGTACTTATTTATTGGATGTACGTAAGCCCGGGTTAGTTTGGTTAGCATAAATTAGATAGAAAGGAAAAGAAACAAAAAAATATTTAAATTTGTTAGAAGTTTGGTTAGTGTGAAAGAGAAAAGTTTCAGAAAAGTAAATTTTTCGCAACTACTTAATTTTCCTTAAAATATTTCTTGCAGAAAGCACAAAAAATTTTACTTTCTCATAAAAAAATTGCCTTCATATCTTAGTTTCCTATTATGCCCATGTCACCCTCCTTCACCTTCTCCACAGACTTCACTAATAGGTGATTTTCCTTTGTTAATAGGTGATTTTCCTTCTTTTGTAAATTGCTTATATGATAGTGTAACACTAATTTAATTGTATATAATTTTTATATGTGCATACATAATTATTTTTTACTGTTTTTTTTTCTTCCATAATAATAATGATTGAGAGTGATATAAACATGCTTATATATATATATATATATATATATATATATATATTTTTTTTTTTTTTTTTTCTTAGTTGGTACTCACACATACATGCCTCCACTAAAGAAGTAAGGGCTGATTCCAGTGGCCCATTGGTTACATACTTATGTGTGTGTGTGTGTGTGAGAGAGAGAAAGAAAGAGAAAGATCATTTACGAATAGAGTGCTAGGGTGAAAAACTAGGGTTAGTGTTAGTTGATTTCTTTTCTACGTATACAAGTTTTTAAATTCTACGTATATTAAATGTACCAAACTACTTTAATTCTAATTAAGTAGTTTATTTCGTTTAATCTTACCACTATATATATTAACTTCAACCTTTTATCCTCTATATTTTCTCAAGCAAATTTTTTTATTAATTTAACTTGCATCTATAATCACATATATCAAATTATTAAACATCATAAGACAAATACTATGATGTTCATTGTTTTATCCTTGAACTTGAAATTTTAATTTAATTTGTTCAAAGTATTTTTATATTGTAATCTTATAATTAAAAGGGTAAATTACACTCAGACCCCCTGAAATTGGGTTATTTATCACCTAGATAAAGATTTTGGTTTTACTTTTCACTCATATTTGAAAGAGTGATTTCGTATTTCACTTATATCCAAAATATTAATTTATAGCGATGTTAGACTACTTTTTACGTATAAAATGACTATGCTACCCTTTGACCTCCTATTAACTATTTTTGACCATTTTTGTGACTAAACTACCCCCAATCACAACTGTAACGACCCGGTCATTTGCCTTCCTTTCCTTTTTCCTGAAATTTTACGAATGAATTTTTTTTGTTTAATTTTCTTTTCTGAGCTTTGTTTCGTGTCTCTTAGTGTCATCTCGAGTGCTCGGAATTGGTTTCTGAGACTATTTCATGTGAATTGACAACTTCCTTTGAGGACCGAGTCATTTTCGCATTTTTCGTTTTTGGACACTATGCGCTATTTCATCTTTTCCTTATTCTGTCATTTTCCCTATTTCGTCTTATCTCCGTTTGTCAGTTTTTGGTACAACCTCACTTTTCATGCTCGGAGTTGGTTGCTGACTTCACGTGCCTTCATCTTGAGTGGTTTTCTCGAAATACGTATCTTTACTTTTGCAAGAAAGTACTCTGGTTGCTCCCGGTGCCCACAAGGGCATGGATGCACAATTCTTTAGAATCTTTTTCATTTCTTGGAGTGTTTTTCATAAATATATTTTGAAGATATTTTATTTCAGGAGCATCTAAGAAAATATCTTTTGGAAGATAGTTTCATTCTGGGGCAGTTTCGCAGTAAACTCTTTTTGTAGGGGCCATTGTGCAATTAATGAAAGTTATTGCAAAATGTCTCATCTGGGGCCTGGATCCTCGTATGGGATTCATTTTCATATTTTGTCAACTCATGGACTCTTAGAATTTCCTTTTGGTCATTTTTCTCCAGTTTCAGAGTTTTTGGACCCAGTTGCCGCCGAACTTGTTCGGGGCATAACTTTCTGTTCGGGACTTAGTTTTTTATGCCGTTTCTTCCGTTGTTCATATTTTCTCATTTTGAATCTTTTACGTTCATAGAGTTTTGCCGTTTGAGCACGTCTGCTCAAAATCCACTTTTTCGGACCCGGCAGGGCCCTTTTTGGGCAGTTTTTGAGACTTACTATAAATAGGATGCCCTAAAGTGAAAAATCAGATTTTGGTCATCTTCCCCACCTCTCCTAGCCGGATTTCCTAGTAGCCATGGCTGCCACTTTCTCTCTCCTCCTTTGGTCCACTTTTCCTTAGTAGAAATCCTTCGGCCTTAGCATTTATTGCTTCCCTCGACGTGTTCTACCTTTTGCCCTTATTAGAATCCATTTCCGACGATTTTTCGAGTTTGGGTTTGGAGTCAAGTTGAGATTTTCATGGGGCTTCTTGCGGATTCTTGTTCACGGTGTTGTCCCCGACAAAACCTCTCGGTATCGTCGAATTCGGAGCACTTTTATTTCGGTGGGCCTTTAGGATTTTCATCTCAAATTGAGGTAGGAGATGTTCTAGGTTTAAATTCTTGTTATATAGCATGCTTGTGATGCTTATACTACTTGCTTGCATGATTAAATATAAAATCTAGAGATTTTATTATTTATTTTTCTTTTACGAGATCTAATTTTTCCGGTTGCTCATGATTTGGTTTAAACATGTAGCATGATTTTATATTGCCCCTTGATATGCTCATTGTCGTGTATTAAAATTAGAACATTTGAGTAAGTATTAAAGATTTTATTTAATATTTATCTTAGATGAAAGATTAATTCACATGGCCTTAACTAGCTTGAAATTAATATGTGTTAGCATATTATATTAGGCCTTAGCATGCTCTTCAACATAGTTGAATTTGAAAGTAATTGGAGGTGTTTTGAAAATTAGTAATTATTAATTAATTTGCCCCGAGTGCACTATTCACTCCATTTGAATTCCGACTTGATATTCTTGATCTACATGCCATAAAGCTTCACATATATTTGACTTAGAATATTCAGTGAGGTTTTGAAACCTTTCATTTAATTAATTTCCTTGTTTAAGATTTAATCCTCATGGTAATATACAACTTGGAATTGAATTGTGGCATGCTAGAAAATTAAGCTTTGGTGTGGTTGTTCACATATATTAAATTGGAATTAATTGCATGAGAATTGCAACCTTTCTTTTATATTTAACTTTAGTGAAAGTTTAATTTACATAGGTGTAACTTGCATGAAATAAGCTTGTAATGTGATATTACATTAGTCCTTGGCATGTTCTCTAAAATATGTTAAATTGAGAGTATTTGGTTAAGTTTGAAAATCTAGAGATTTTAATTTAAAGAATTAATTAAAATCTATTTTGTGGTCTTATTAGCTTAATTAAGATTGCAACTTGATATTTGTATTGGCCATGACTTGTTTGCTAGTATATATTAATTGTGGACCGTTTGAAGTTGCTTTAGAACCTTGGTAATTAAATTAGCATGATTTAATTAGAGTGCTGCTTTGTTGTTCCAATAACCTAATTGAGTTTTAGAATGGATATAGGTGATGACCATGCTATGTTCTTTAATATGTATTAATTTGAGGTTATTTGGAATTGAATTAGAATCTAGGGAATTTAATTATTTTTATTTAATTAAATTCTATCGAATTGAGTCATGGATTTAATTGTGTTTGAAAGTCGTTTCTATATCAAAATCCTGGACATGGACTTGTTGTATATTCATTTGGTTATGTTTTTAGCATTGGATAATATAGTTGCTATGTTTATACTCATGAGAATATGTTTTCCTTATTGAATATATTGTTGCCTTGTGTAATGATTCGCACATTTCGTATTTAACATCATTCATGCATAGCGTGTAACGAATCGCACACTGAAGATTCGATATTCATCACATCATATTAGTTGTGGACTTAGAGAATGTATTGTATAGGTTTTCAAATTTGGTTGTGCTTGGTAGATAGTTGATTATCTTGCATATTTCTGTTGATATATGCGTTGTTGCACAACTTGTTGATTTTGGAAACTTGGGGATGTTGTTGTTTGGCTATGGCTAGGACGTGGTTCTAGTACGGGGGATAGTCCCTCTATATAGTCTAATGCGCACATAGGGAGGTTACCCATGGGCTAGTAACCCTAAAGTAACTATGTTGTCGGTCTGATCCGGCGTGACGTTTGAGTATCCACTTTGTTTGACTTCGCATTTCATTTTCAAGTTGATAACTAGATGATGTTATAATCTGTTGTTCCTTATTTGTCATTCCATTTTAAGTTACATGATGCTAACTTTCCGAAATTGTGCTTTATGCGTTGTATTGGAAGTCCCAATGTTGGTTAAATTACATCGATATTGAAAATTGTGTTTTGACGTTCTAACATAGCTTAGGATTGATCCTATTGATTCATTTACAACTTAGACGTTAGGTGGCATGAACCACCACTGTTATTTTGTGCTTTAGATTCGAAGTTGGTGGCTTTGAGAACTTATACCTTACTACATTGTATAACATGCTCTTTTGTTGTTGAATTGGATGGATAATGTGATTCTTGTTAACTTGTATTCAAATATACTTTTGTCATATTATATGGATTACTCTAGACCTAGTTCAATTGTATTGAAAATGTAATTCATGTTAATCTATGCTCAAGCATTCTTCTTGTCGTGTTTTTATATTATCCCAACCATGATTCATTTCATACACGTATGTATATCATGATTCTTATTGCTTAAACTCTAAGGTAGCTTAGGATGCTCCCCGAGTCTCATTTGGATATAGACGTTAGGTGGCATGAGCCCCTTTAACATGTTTCACCTTAAGGTGATAAATTTGTAAAATGTTAGGTCGATGCATGCTCATCTCCTACGAGTAGCTTTATGTTACTCAGCCCTACGATACTGGGGCATATTTCAGGTACGAAGACTTGGTTAGTGACGCCTAGCATTCCTTGGATGTCGTGTAGGTTTCAAGTTTCAATTTCATGCAAATGTTAGCATGAAATGTCATTTTGTAGACTTATATGTCAAAATATGTATATTTGATTCCATGTATGTAATGTGTACATAAGTACACTCCTTTTAATGTATTTGATGTGTATGAGATGAGGCTGAAGGCCAATGACCATTATGTTGTATTCTATGTACTGTTTAACTTTATGAAATATTGTGAAAATCTTAAAAAATCGCAAGTCATTGTTTCACCATGGTTGCATCGGGTGTGGGAATTCCATTTTCATTCTTTTTTAGGGTCTTATAAATCATGTTTGAAGTGTTGCCAAGGGCCAAACGGTTATTTGATCCCATTTTGTATTTTTGGATTCCGAGTTTTCATTCCAAGTTTCATTTTTGCCTTTTTGCCCATTAGGGAGTCGGATTTTGTATCGGTGGTATTTTTAAGTCGTGGACCATTGTAGCATGTCCAAATATGTAAGTTATATTTGCGTGCATGGTCGTTTCCGGGCAAAACCTTATCATTTGTGTTTTAAGCCTCTTGTGAATTCATTTCGCACTTTTTTTGCATATTCTGATCTAGGGGCATTGTAGACTTTTCACGATGGTTTTATTTTCTTCTTTCAAGATGGTTGAATAGAAAACATGATTTTAGGGGGGGTTTCTTTTCCGTGTTTTTCCAAAAAATGTCGTCTTGATATTGGAAATCGCTTACGAAGTTCAGCTCTCAGTTTTTCAATTTAGCAGCTTTTTGGACCTCTATGACCATATTTCACGAAGGGGCATTTCGGGTATTCTACATTGCATTTTTTTTGAATTCTCTTATGAGTCACGTAGAAAACTCAATTTTGAGGGGGGTTTCTTCTCTATGTTTTTGCACTAAAATTCATCTAGGCCTCTAAATTCAGCCTCTGTTCTGGATTTTTCTGAAAAATAACCCCACAATAGCTTTATGGGCTGCTGCTGCTAGCCATGGTGCACTCAGCGCGCGCGCGGCATGCATGGGCACGCGCATGGGCGTGCGCATGGGGCTGTCATGGCCCCTCGTCGGGTCGCCGCGACGTCAACTCTTCTTTTGGGCTTTTCTCCTTCGTCCGGACTCCGATTCAAGTGAATTTTTTGTTGAACTTGACTAATTTTTCGTAGTCTTTCCAACGGTGTGCTCGGTTGCACCCAGTTCTTCCTGGATAATTACCAGTTTACCCTTTTTGCCTTAAGTGCTTGTTTTTCTTCGTTATGCCGTTTCTCCTTCGTCCGGACTCCGAATCATGCTATTCTTGAGTCCATCTTGATTAGTTTTTCGTTGTCCTTCCAGTGGTGTGCTCGGTGGCACTCGAATCTATAGTTTTCATAAATGACTATTTTGCCCCTGGGGGCTTATTTGTCATATTTTCGATCTTTTGCTTCCGCATCAGTTCTTGTTGAGTTCCACGACCTCATGGAAGGTCACTTTGACTTCTTAGAGTCTTGTTTTCTGTTTTCGCTTCCGCATTCGGATCCGTTATCGGATCATCCTTACGGTTCATCACTGGACACGCTAGCCTAAAAAACCAGGGTCGTCATAGGTGGTATGAGAGCATCCGGGTTCGAATACCTTGGATGACGGGTTTTGGGTGCATATCATGCTCATATTGTTTTGCTTTGATGTGTCATTTATATCTTGATAACATGCCTTCTTTGATAACATGTCTTGTATGATAACATGTTCACATGCTTAGGTGTTTTGAGACATCTATTATTTGTTAAGCATACTTTTTGTGTATATATGCTCTTGATAACATGTTTTGATTTGATAATATGTCTATTTGCTTATGTGGCACCTTGAGTAGATAGTTCATTGCTATGTTGCATGCTAGCTACTTCCTTTATGTCAGGTTTTGACATTGTCTCATAGGATTTGTCGTATTCCTTGGATACATTCTGTTTTCACGACTTTCTTCCTTGGATAGGAGAAATTCATTTTCTAAGGACCCATGTCGGGAACCTTCTTATTTGTTTTGTTGATGTTAGTAAGGCTCATGTGAATGTAGAATCACAGTTCTTGTCTGGTGGACTGAGACGTGGGCCAGGGAGGCACCATTTCATTTCCTTTTCCTTCGTGGCTTCTAGATCTAAGGCCTTAAGCGTAATGGTGCCAGTGTCATTGTTGTCAGAGTTTTGGGATTAGCTACCCCAACTCTTGTAGATGTCTGGTTTCCTTAGTGCCTTTGGTAATGATCATTTTCGACATTGATGTCATTGGTATCGAAAAGTTCCCTTTTGGGGCATGTTACGAACTAGTGCCTTATACTGTCATGTTACCTTGCTGATGAGTAAGTGTGGGCGGGTTCTGGTCATTGTTCGTACTGCCTTGTCACTCTCTTCTTCTATCATGTTTCAATGTTTCGTTGTCTTGGGATTCTCTAGGTAGTTGACGTTGAGTTAATGTGTCGATTCGTATGAGGTGTTGCCTCAGTTCTTGGTTTTGCATTCCTTCAGTTGATCTTTAGACTTCAGGATTTGTCCTTCAGTGCGTTGTGAGCTATCATTTGATTTGACCTTTTGTTCGGTCATTATTCTGTTCTCTCTGGTGTGTTCCTAATTTCGGGGACGAAATTCCTTTAAGGAGGGTAGGTTGTAACAACCCGGTCATTTGCCTTCCTTTCATTTTTCCTGAAATTTTACGAATGAATTTTTTTCGGTTAATTTTCCTTTCTGAGCTCTGTTTCGTGTCACTCAGTGTCATCTCGAGTGCTCGAAATTGGTTTCTGAGACTCTTTCATGTGAATTGACAACTTCCTTTGAGGACCGAGTCATTTTTGCATTTTTTGTTTTTGGACACTATGCGTTATTTCGTCTTTTCCCTATTATGTCATTTTCCCTATTTCGTCTTATCTCCGTTTGTCAATTTTTGGCACAACCTTACTTTTTGTGCTCAGAGTTGGTTTTTGACTTTACGTGCCTTTATCTTGAGTGGTTTCCTCAAAATACGTATCTTTACTTTTGCAAGAAAGTACTCTAGTTGCTCCCGGTGCCCATAGGGGCATGGATGCACAATTCTTTAGAATCTTTTTCATTTCTTGGGGTGTTTTTCGTAAATATCTTTTGAAGATATTTTATTTTAGGGGCATCTAAGAAAATATCTTTTGAAAGATATTTTCATTCTGGGGCAGTTTCGTAGTTAACCCTTTTTGTAGGGGCCATTGTGCAATTAACGAAAGTTATTGCAAAATGTCTCGTCTGGGCCTGGATCCTCGTACAGGATTCATTTTCACATTTCGTCAAGTCGTGGACTCTTAGAATTTCCTTCTGGTCATTTTTCTCCAGTTTCAGAGTTTCTGGACCCGGTTGCCGCCAAACTTGTTCAGGGCATAACTTTCTGCTCGGGACTCAATTTTTGACGCTGTTACTTCCGTTGTTTATATTTTCTCAGTTTGAATCTTTGGAGTTTTGCCGTTTGAGCGCGTCTGCTCAAAATCCACTTTTCTGGACCCGGCGGGGCCCTTTCAGGGCAGTTTTTGAGACTTACTATAAATAGGATGCCCTAAAGTGAAAAATCAGATTTTGGTTATCTTCCCTACCTCTCTTGGCTGGATTTCCTAACAGCCATGGCTGCCATTTTCTCTCTCCTCATTTGGTCCACTTTTCAATGGTAGAAATCCTTTAGCCTTAGTATTTATTGCTTCCCTCGACGTGCTCTACCTTTTGCCCTTATTAGAATCCATTTCCGACGATTTTTTTAGTTCGGGTTTGGAGTCAAGTTGAGATTTTCATGGGGCTTCTTGCGGATTCTTGTTCACGGTGTTGTCCCCGACAAAACCTCTCGGTATCGTCGAATTCGGAGCACTTTTATTTTGGTGCGCCTTTGTGATTTTCATCTCAAATTGAGGTAGGAGATGTTATAGGTTTAAATTCTTGTTATATAGCATGCTTGTGATGCTTATACTACTTGTTTGCATGATTAAATATAAAATCTAGAGATTTTATTATTTATTTTTCTTGTACGGGATCTAATTTTTCCGGTTTCTCATGACTTGGTTTAAACATGTAGCATGATTTTATATTGCCCCTTGATATGCTCATTGTCGTGTATTAAAATTGGAACATTTGAGTAAGTATTAAAGATTTTATTTAATGTTTATCTTAGGTGAAAGATTAATTCACATGGTCTTAACTAGCTTGAAATTAGTATGTGTTAGCATATTATATTAGGCCTTAGCATGCTCTTCAACATAGTTGAATTTGAAAGTAATTTGAGGTGTTTTGAAAATTAGTAATTATTAATTAATTTGCCCCGAGTGCACTATTCACTCCATTTGAATTCCGACTTGATATTCTTGACCTACATGCCATATAGCTTCACTTATATTTGATTTAGAATATTTGGTGAGGTTTTGAAACCTTTCATTTAATTAATTTCCTTATTTAAGATTTAATCCTCATGGTGATATACAACTTGGAATTGAATTGTGGCATGTTAGTAAATTAAGCTTTGTTGTGGTTGTTCACATATATTAAATTGGGATTAATTGCATGAGAATTGCAACCTTTATTTTATATTTAACTTTAGTGAAAGTTTAATTTACATAGGTGTAACTTGCTTGAAATAAGCTTGTAATGTGATATTACATTAGTCCTTGGCATGTTCTCGAAGATATGTTAAATTGAGTTTTAGAATGGATATAGGTGATGACCATGCCATGTTCTTTAATATGTATTAATTTGAGGTTATTTGGAATTGAATTAGAATCTAGGGAATTTAATTATTTTTATTTAATTAAATTCTATCGAATTGAGTCATGGATTTAATTGTGTTTGAAAGTCGTTTCTATATCAAAATCCTGGACATGGACTTGTTGTATATTCCTTTGGTTATGTTTTGAGCATTAGATAACATAATTGCTATGTTTATACTCATGATAATATATTTTCCTTATTGAATATATTGTTGCCTTGTGTAATGATTTGCACATTTCGTATTTAACATCATTCATGCATAGTGTGTAACGAATCGCACACTGAAGATTCGACATTGATCACATCATATTAGTTGTGGACATAGATCATGTATTGTATAGGTTTCCAAATTTGGTTGTGCTTGGTAGATAGTTGATTATCTTGCATATTCCTGTTCATATATGCGTTGTTACACAACTTGTTGATTTTGGAAACTTGGGGATGTCGTTGTTTGGCTATGGTTAGGACGTGGTTCTAGTATGGGGGATAATCCCTCTATATAGTCTAGTGCGCACATAGGGAGGTTACCCATGGGCTAGTAACCCTAAAGTAACTATGTTGTCGGTCTGATCCGGCTTGACGTTCGAGTTTCCACTTTGTTTGACTTTGCATTTCATTTTTTAGTTGATACTAGATGATGTTGTAACTTGTTGTTCCTTATTTGTTGTTCCATTTTAAGTTACATGATGTTAACTTTGCGAAATTGTGCTTTATGCGTTGTATTGGAAGTCCTAATGTTGGTTAAATTACATCGATATTAAAAATTATGTTTTGACGTTCTAACATAGCTTAGGATTGATCCTATTGATTCATTTAGTACTTAAACGTTAGGTGACATGAACCACCACTGTTATTTTGTGCTTTAGATTCTAAGTTGATGGCAGAACTTATACCTTATTGCATTGCATAACATGCTCTTTTGTTGTTGAATTGCATGGATAATGTGATTCTTGTTAACTTGTATTCAAATATGCTTTTATCATGTTATATTGATTACTCTAGACCTAGTTCAATTGTATTGAAAATGCAATTCATGTTAATCTATGCTCAAGCATTCTTCTTGTCGTGTTTTTAGATTATCCTAACCATGATTCGTTTCATACACGTATGTATGTCATGATTCTTGTTGCTTAGACTCTAACGTAGCTTAGGATGCTCCCCGAGTCTCATTTGGATATAGACGTTAGGTGGCATGAGCCCCTTTAACATGTTTCACCTTAAGGTGATAAATTTGTAAAATGTTAGGTCGATGCACGCTCATCTCCTACGAGTAGCTTTATGTTACTCACCCTTACGATACTGGGGCATATTTCAGGTACGAAGACTTGGTTCGTGATGCCTAGCATTCCTTAGATGTTGTGTAGCTTTCAAGTTTTCATTTCATACAAATGTTAGCATGAAATGTCATTTTGTAGACTTATATGTCAAAATATGTATATTTGATTCCATGTATGTATTGTGTACTTAAGTATACTCCTTTCAATGTATTTGATATGTATGAGATGAGACCAGAGGCCAATGACCATTATATTGTATTCTATGTACTTTTTAACTTCATGAAATATTGTGAAAATCTTGAAAAATCGAAAGTCATTGCTTCACCATGGTTGCATCGGGTGTGGGAATTCCGTTTTTATTCTTTTATAGGGTCTTATAAATCATGTTTGAAGTATGGCCAAGGGCTAAACGGTCATTTGATCCCGTTTTGTATTTTTGGATTCCGAGTTTTCATTCCAAGTTTCATTTTTGCCTTTTTGCCCGTTGGAGGGTCGGATTTTGTATCGGTGGTATTTTTAAGTCATGGACCATTGTAGCACGTCCAAATAGGTAAGTTACGTTTGCGTGCATGGTCGTTTCTGGGCAAAACCTTATCGTTTGTGTTTTGAGCCTCTTGTGAATTCATTTTGCACTTTTTTTTGCATATTCTGATCTAGGGGCATTGTAGACTTTTCACGGTAGTTTTATTTTCTTCTTTCAAGATGGTTGAATAGAAAAAATGATTTTAAGGGGGGTTTCTTTTTCGTATTTCTCCAGAAAATGTCGTCTTGATATCGGAAATCGCTTACGAAGTTCAGCTCTCAGTTTTTCAATTTAGCAGCTTTTTGGACCTCCATGACCATATTTCACGGAGGGGCATTTCGGGTATTCTATATTGCGTTTTTTTTTAATTCTCTTGTGAGTCACGTAGAAAACTTAATTTTGAGGGGGGTTTCTTCTCTGTGTTTTTGCAATAAAATTCATCTAGGTCTCCAAATTCAGCCTCTGTTCTGGATTTTTCTGAAAAATAACCCCACAGCAGCTTTATGGGCTGCTGCTACCAGCCATGGTGCACTCAGCGCGTGTGTGGCGTGCATGGGCGCGTGCATGGGTGTGCGCATGGGGTTGTCATGACCCCTTGTCGGGCCGCCGCGACGTCAACTCTTATTTTAGGCTTTTCTCCTTCGTCCGGACTCCGATTCAAGTGAATTTTTTTTTGAACTTGACTAATTTTTCGCTGTCTTTCCAACGGTGTACTCGATTGCACCCGGTTTGTCTTGGATAATTACCAGTTTACCCTTTTGCCTTAAGTACTTATTTTTCTTCGTCATGCCGTTTCTCCTTCGTCCGAACTCTGAATCATGCGATTCTTGAGTCCATCTTGATTAGTTTTTCGTTGTCCTTCCAGTAGTATGCTCGGTGGCACCCGAATCTATAGTTTTTAGAAATGACTATTTTGCCCCTGGGGGCTTATTTGTCATATTTTCGATCTTTTACTTCCGCATTAGTTCTTGTTGAGTTCCACGACCTCATGGAAGGTCATTTTGACTTCTTAGAGTCTTGTTTTCTGTTTTCGCTTCCGCATTCAGATCCGTTATCGGATCATCCTTACGGTTCATCACTGGACACGCTGGCCTAAAAAACCAGGGTCGTCACAACAACAACCACCGCCCCACCTCTATGATTTTCCACTGCCATGTCCTTCTCTTTCCTCTTCTCTTCTTCCTCAACTACACCCATCAATCTTTAATAATTTTTTTTCTTTCAAAAAAAAAAAAAAAAAAACAAACTGCACCCATCAATCCTGCTCGTCTATCACCCAAATCCCTCCTCACCGATCTTAGATGGCCCTTCCACTGAAGTACCCTGATTCACTTTGCTCCATTGACGGCCACCATGAACCCATCGTCACCACCACGGACGTGGTCGGCGGCGGCAGAATCATGGCAGAGAGCTAAAAAATGTAAGGGCTCATCGACGGCAGCTATGGAGTTGGTCATGGCTGTTCCGGTGGTCGGCGAAGCTATATTCGAATAGAGAAAGAGTCACTGACATTGTTTCATTGGAGACTCGCCGAAAATGACAACATATAGCACAATCCTGACGTCATCGACACCGGGAGGTTCAAAGTTCTACTACCTCTCCCGCCAGAACTGGTGGATTTTGACCATAACGGGTGTCCGGTCTTCTTCTGAATTGGTTATTTATTTATTTAAAGAAAGTTTCTTTTATTGTTTTGTACTATTATTAGAATTGATTGTTTTCTATTATGGCTGATGGTTTTTACCTTCAGCATCATTCACTGAAGTGATTGACCTGCCAATCGAGAAAGCCCTATGGTTATTTAAATCATGTATTTTGTCTCATCCCAATATGCGAAAAGAACATTTAGCAGTTCATTCCCCTTCTCTTCCAGCTATACATATTTCACAGGGCTTTCTTGGAAACGAAAGAGAATGCAAAGAGTGTTTAGTTCAATAAAAGAAGAATGAGAGAGATATGGGTTTCACTGAAGACAGAAACCAACCAAAGCAAGCCATACAAATGGATGGAATGGACACACAGATAATTTCAATCCAAAACAATAGTAAGCGGTAGTTAACAGTGCTTAAATATATATATAAGGGCCTTTTTGTCATTTAAGATTAGAGATATTTTGTATTAAAAAGTTGAGGGTAAAATAGTCAATTCGCATGTATCAGAGGTCAAAAAGTAAATTGGGGTGTAAGCGAAAGTTAAAACCAAAATCTTCTTCTAACTGAAAAATGACTTAACTTCAAGGGGTCTGAGTGTAATTTGCCCTAATTAAAATGGTAGTTTTGGTCATTTCTTTTCACTTTCATGCTTTTCAAATTTACAAAACAATATTTTCTCATAACTTTCTTGAAAATTTTTCTTACTAACTAGATACATAATGGATACTTTATTTTCTTTTCATTCCCTTTACTTTCTTTAACTTTCATTTTCTATAAAAAATTTCTGTCTAACCAAACGGAGATCATTGCCACCCGAAATTCTTTCAAACGCACCTGAAATTCGCATGGGATCCCACCTTAATTTTACTCCAATGTATGCATGTTTTATGCCTTAGTTTCTGAGATCATTGCCATTGAAGTTGGAGAATGAATTTACTTAACCCGGTCTAAATCCGTTAAAAACCCATTAATTTAGCGGGTCCAATTTAAGTTGACCTGTTAATGACCAACTATTCAATTTGCCTTATCAAAAACCCGCTGAATTGTGATTTAGGGTTCGGATGGGTCGGAGTCATTTTTTGCCACCTCCATCTACATCCAACAATTTTCTATGTTATAAATTTTATACTTGCGTATTTCTGATGAATCTTGACTTGTTATTACTAAATGAGAACCCAGAAGCTTTCAGAAAGAAAAATTAAAATCAAACCTTTGATTTTTACTATGTTATAATTATATTGAATTTCTTGTAATCTAATTTGTGTTAGGCAATTAATCAACTTTGTTGTTTTGCTTGATGTTCTTTATTTTAATTTGGTTTTAGTTATTTAGTTAGTTAGTTTGGTTATATGTTTGTCATTTTTTAAATTTATTTAAATACTATTGTTTTTTTGTAACCTATTCACTTGAATTGTGAAAATTATTTTTCCTTGAGTAAGTTAGGTCTGTTGGGTGGTTGTGGTCCAAATTTTATTTCTTTACTCAAATAATGAGCTTTCTTAAACAACATTGACCCATTTTTATCTTGCTAGTCTTGGACCCAAATTACAATCTCTATCATAACCTAAAAAACTTGAATGTGCCTTAACACTCTCTGTTTTCCCTCGTAAACATTGATGCTTTGGGGTACTCAGCCCAAAAGGATACAAGATGTTATAAGAGCTACAAGCACAATTTTTTTCTTCAAGCTGTTCGATATATAACTCGCTATGATAGGCAGATGGAGTCTGAATATGCCTTGAAATCGGACCAAACATCTTCTTCCCAGCATTCATTTTCTCCTTTTACTGCAACTAGGCTCTCCTTGTAGACCCAAACATGAACCGAACAGTAATTTCCAAAAGGTCCAACATACTTGATTTCTTGACAATCAGGATAGTAAAAAACTAGTTGTGCTGTGCCTGTTTCGAATAAAACATCTCCATTTATCCAGAATCCTAGAGGTGAATCTACATCTCGAAATGGTCCGATTGTAAATCGTTTTGTCCAACTCCCCTCCTCCTTCATCAACCATATATCGAAGTCTTTCTCAACTACTTCACTTGGGTTGTAGAAAAACATAGCAATATAATCATTACACATGGAAAGAACTCCCAATTGAGATTTGGGAATATCTGGAGGTGTCCGCGTTTCATGGAAAATTTCACTGTTCATGTCAAATGAAAAGAGAACATAGTTGTTATCATCGTCACTGGTCAACCAGTAATGAACTCCATCCATGTATGTGTTACACATACACTCGTGTATGTAACCTTTTCCAAACACATCAACTTCGAAGAGATTCCAAGAATGAGTATTTAAGGTATATATTGCAATAACTGTAGGAATGTATGGATCATCATTTATCTCATCCCAGAATAATCGAATCCAAACCAACTTATAATGGTTGGTTATTGGATCTAACCCCATTCCAGAATAAAAACAGTAGGCTGTGTAAGTGGATGGAATTTTGGGTTGAGGTACAAGGAGAGACCTGAATTCTTTCAAAGAAGGGTTCCAAAGAGCTAAGTGGAGACGATCCCAGACACAAAATATTCCGTGAAAAGGACCGTTAACACATAGAATTCTGGGTATTCCAAGTTTATCAAGATCATCAAATAGAGAAGGTGTGATGGAAATTTTTTCATAAGGAAATGAGGCCAAAGCATATTTTTGGATTTTGTATGTGTAGCGCTGCATAAGCAGACGAGTATTGCTGTGGCTATGGAGGTGTTTACTAATGAAATTAGAATTCTTGACAAGAGTGTACCAACATTTGCAAACAATTCTGAACCGCAACAATGATTTCACAGTCAGTCTCGAGAGAATCTCTACTATCACTATTTCTTGAATGTAATTTTCAGCAATATTGCTTGCCATTGATTCCCTCTAATTTAGTTGTTCAAACAGGTCCCTCGCATTGTAATACTATAGGAGGCTTTCTGAAGAAAAGAAAAAAATAAATATAACAACAATTCAAAATTCTAATCAAAATGAGAAGCCATTTATTTGACAAGGAATCCAAAGAGTGAAGCGCTTCCTATGATGTAGAGAAAGAAGGAAAGAAACACACGAGAATAATTACTGAGAAAGGAAACAAATATACTCCCTCTTTCTCAAAATAAGCGTTCACCTCAAAATAAGCGTTCACCTTTCTATGAAAACTCAATGTACTACTTTTCTTTTTTTCTTTTTTTCTTTTTTTTTTTTTTTTTTTTGTAATATTACTCATTAAAAAGTAAACAATCACATCACTATAGAACCAGTAGAGCCACTTGACCTTTTATTTTCTAAACAAAATAACAAGAAAATTCCTTAACTCATTAATGCATCATCAATGATTTTATAATACCATAACTATTGTTTATACTCTAATATTCAACTTTTCATTTTTATTCTTTAAACTTTCTTTACTCTTTTAGTGTTTTTTTTAAGGACATGTCAAAAGAGAGAATTTATACAATGTAAACTTATTTTTTTTGATCTTATCAAAAGAGATAATTTATTCAACAAAGATAACTTTTTGTTAGGTCCGGTCAAAAAGAAAATTTATTTAATTGAAATAACTTTTTGTTTGTCGTATTACGCCTTTTTTTTTAGTGTTGAAAGAGATAATTTATTCATAATAAATAATTTATTTAGTAGATTTAATTTTTTTCTTTTTGTCCTATCTAAAGAAATAATTAATTCAATAAAGACAACTTTTTTTTAGAATGGGCTTTTCGAGCAAAGCTCACTAAGTAAATCAACTCCCTATAAAGATACCTTTGCCCATAGATAAACCAAACCTCAGGTCCGTGTAGAGTTTTTTTGGTACTTATTATTTTATTTTTTGTCATGTAAAAAGAAATAATTTATTCAACATAAATAACTTGTAATGTCTTGGATTTTTCCGAATTTTTCGGTATTTTTTTTCATGCATCGTTTTACGTGTCATGTGGCATCCAATGATTTTATTGCATTTATTTATTTATTTGGGGGCATTGATGTGTTATATATGTATATGGGTATATATGTTTAGTTGGTGGAAGAGATATTTTGTGGTACATGTGTAATTGTTTAAAGGAGGGGGGTTAGTTTGGTATTTTAGTGGGTCAAGGGGGGGAGGACCACTCATTTTGGAAGACTTGGGTTAAGTCTTAGACCACCTCATCACTCTCTCTTCCTCTCATTTTTCAACCACCCCTTTTCCAAATTCCTTATTTTCCATATTTCTCTCTCTCTACATATCTCCATCTTCTCTCTCGAATTTCCCTATGTTAAGGTAAGATTTGTAAAGAGCCATAGAGAAAGCATAGAGCTTGGCAAGGGGTAAATTTTGACACCGGTCTTGCAATCATTTGGTGGGATTTCGAGTTTGGATCTTGAACTTTGATTTCTTCATTTGAGGTAAGGAAGTCTAAATTGCAATTTCTTTGATTTTTGTGAGTTTTCTATTATATGTATTTGTATCTGAAGGTGTTGTTAATTGCAAGTTTGATGTTCTTGAAATGATTATGCCTTATATGATTTATGCTATTAATGTGATGATTTGACGTATTTGATTTAAAGTATGTTACGATGATGATGCTATATGTTTATTTCCTTGAGAAATGTTAATGATTCGTATCTAACATGTATATCATGGGCATTGGTTTGGTTCATGGGTTCGAAAGGATGTTTAAAATGGTTTCCAACAATTTGTGAAAATTGATTTGAAAGTTTTGAAAGGTTTTATTTGAAAATGTTTTGTAAATACGGACGCCTTAGAGTTGCCATATGGTCCGGGGTTAACTAATCTAGAAGGTGGCACAAAATGAAATTTGGACATATATAATTGAGCTACCTAGGCCCTAAATGACGTTAAGGAGACGTCCTAGGTTAAGGATAGCTAGCCAATTCCCTCGTGATGCCTAGGAGTTACTTAGGGTCGAGTTGTGTTAACATTTTCAATGTGGGTCGTGTTTTGTCTGAAATGGTTTCGGAAATAGGGATAGTGCATTTCATTACATCTCATTTCATCATTTGCAAAACATAGAGATTAAACTTATGTTGTATAATTGTTTCTTTCCCCATTGTATGATCTCTTCTTATATTATCCTTTGCTTTGGGTGTGATTCACGGGATTATAAGAAGTGTACTTTAGACTATCTCTATTGAGCCATTGTGCTCACTCTATATTCTAGCATTTTCAGAACATGGCAAGGATGTTGTAGATGATACACTAACGTAAGTTTAGACGTTGATGAGTGCTGAAAAGTGCGTATTTAAACCCCTTAAGCTTAGGCATTCTAGCACCTTTATCTATCTTACTTTACCGTTTTAGATTGATTTCGTATTATTTCCATTTTTAGGCACTTATCCCGAAAATAAGTTAACTTAGCCAAATAAGAGCTTAATTAAAGCAATTCTGGGATTAAACAAAGAAATGAACAAAGTGGAGAAAGAAGAAAGCAAATGAAGCCAAAGGTGGGAAGCAGCAAAGTTCGATCGATCCAACTTCAAGGTTCGATTGATCGAAAAATGATCGATCTCAGCACTTCAAGATAGATCCAAGCCTTGACCCAAAAGCATAAAGTCCAAAAGTTCGATCAATCCAACACCACCCTTCGATCGATCGAACACTTTTGTCCTTATTCAAAATATCTCGGATTTGTCTTTTCCCAAAAAGCTCAACCAGTTGGATCGATCCAGCCTAAGTTCAATGGATTTTAGCCAGTTCGATCCATCCAAGTCCAATGTTCGATCGATCGAACTTCCTCCAGTGCGAAAAAGTTAAATTTCCAACTTGTGCAATCCGTTCTCTATCCAATCATTAGAGAATATTCTTTGCACGACCCCGGCTCATTTTGTGTGCCACTTAACCTACCTATAAAAGGAATATAATGCACTTTTTGAGACATACACAACTCTAGGGTTTATTCTCTTGGAGGGGAAGTTTAGAGGAGGAGGAAGCTAGAGACACCATTGGAGTTTTTCATCAACAAGGAGCAGATTTTTAACCATGGAGTTAGCCCTTGAGGGTTGGAGCAACATCACCATGAGTGGCTAGACATCCTCTTGGGGCTAGAGTTAGCCCCAACCATTTTTTCTATATCTTAATCTTGTGTATTATTGAGGAATTAGTATTGAAATTAATGTTTTGACACCTTGATATATATAGATCTTGTTTATTCAATGATTTATGTGGTTTAATGCTTCCAATTGATCATTTCATTCTATCCATATGTCTATGTATGCTAGAATAGATGTTCATGTGCTTGTCTCTAGATGTTGTGTTATTGATGCATGTCTATGTGTATTGATGCTATAGATTTGGAGATTGTCAAAACATAGTGCTTAAAGGAATGCTCTTGTGATTCTCTTGATGGTTTATACTTATTCCTTGATGGATTGTGCCTCTCCCCTAGTTTATTTTCATGCTAGTAGTGTAGATGTAGTGTAGTTGTAGTGTAGTGTTAAATGGGGAGACAATCTATGCTTGTTGTTTGATGATCCAAGCTTTTGAATGCAAGTAGCATATGTCTCTATCCTTATGTTGTATTTGGATTGTGAGCTTAATGAAAGGATTAATGACTTGTTTTGATCTATTGTGCCTTTTACATGTTGTTTAGACAATATATGCTTCATTGCTTAAATATATTATGCCTTTCACATGATGTTTAGACAATTCATGCTTAACTAGTCATCCTTGCTTGTTGAATCAACCAAACACACACACACCAATATTGCAACACACCATTTGCCCTCATTAGTCACTTGTCAATGGTACAGAAATGCATTGCTTGGTGGTGATCTCTAAACCCCTAAGATCTCTCTCTCTTTTACTTACTCTTAATTGCATTATTTTGTTATCACTTAGTTTAATTTAGTTGTTCTCTAATCAACCAACCAACCAATTGTTTGATCACTCGACCTAGTAGCCTTAATAACGATTCCACGACATTGTTCGATCCTCACAATCCCTTGGGACGATTCCTACTCGCCCTAGCTATATTTATAGTGAAAGGTAGTAGTGGCTTCTATAAATGTAAAACTCTTGGCCCTCGCCTTAAAATCCACACACTCTCAAGCTTGATGTGGTACTGCGACACACCTGTAACAGTTTTTGGCGTCGCTGCCGGGGATTGATTGATTTGATTTGGCAATGTCGAATTTGTGGAATCAATTAGGATTAGTACTCTTTTGATCGTGTCTTTACTTTATTTTTTTTATTTTATTTTTCTTTTTGGTTACTTATTGTGTTGTTTTTACTTAACTAGGTGCATTGTTGGAGAGGAAGCAAGCAAATGAGCATTCAAGCTAAGCAAAGAAGAAAAAAGCTAAAAATTCTAAAAATTTGCTAAGCTAAGCTTTAAATTTGGAGTTGAAGTGTGTGAGATTTTCTTTACTCAATCCCTTAGTTAAATCGTCGGCCCGCGTGGAGGCTTGTTTTTAATTGTTCTTGCATCATTGTTATTAAAGTATGGGAGTATGAATTAAGTGTTTGTGGAAGAAGTCTAATTGCATTGTTGTGAAGGCATAATGTTTGTCATTCTTTGTGTTTGTTGTGTTTTGCATTGTGCATGTATGGACGTCGTTCATTGAAACCAACTCTTGTCCCTCTTGATTTGCATCTTGAATTCATCGTTAGAAATCCTAGGGGAAGAAGAAGTTCAAATAGAACCAATCTATCAATGGATGACCATAATGATAATCATGTTGAGGACCTTAGTCATATAGACCAATAAGGTATCCGTCATTTCAATGTGCACAATGAGAACATACAAGTACTATTAGGCATGCCTAGGCCATTCATTCACCAACCACCACAACAACAAGGCCAAGTTCCATATCGAATACCAAAGCCAATGTATGCTCCACAACCTCCCATCATTAATCAAGGAATTCAAAACCAAGGTGTTCATGTTGCACCTCAAGTAGATAATCCACCTCTTGCTTTAAGAGACCATTATGTGCCTAATGAGTATAATGCACCTACATGCATCCAATTGCCTCCATTTAGAGCACATCATTATGAAATTAAGCCACAAACCATTCAAATGCTTCCTAACTATCATAGACTTCCAAGTGAAGAACCTTACAAGCATTTGGATGAGTTTCTTGAAGTATGCTCCACCGTAAAATATACGAACATGCCGAAAAAGGTTTTAAGACTCAAATTTTTTCCATTCACCTTAAAAGACAAGGCAAAGTATTGGTTTAAAAATCTTAGGCCCTTTTTAATCACTTCTTGGGCAGAAATACAACAAGAGTTCTTGAAGAAGTACTATCCGGTTTCTAAGACCAATGCCATGAGAACCTCAATTCGAGAATTTTCACATAGGGATGGAGAAACGTTTCATGAGGCATGGGAATGCTTCAATGAATTTCTTAGGAAGTGTCCACATCATGACATGCCCAAATGACAATTAGTTCAATATTTCTTTGAGAGCTTATCGGACAACTATAAGGGTATGGTTGATGCTTCCATGGGTGGCTCATACATTGATAGGCATGAGGATGACGTGTGGCGTCTTTATGAGAGCATGAGTGAAAATTCTTTGCATAGAACACTATCATCTAAGAATGTTAGAAATTCACAAGGTAAGAAGAGTGTTGGCTTACATCAAGTCAACCATTCAAATGAAATAACAGCTGAAATGAAGTCTTTATCTCAAAGGTTTGATTAATTTTTTATTAACCAAAACTCGGCGAACCAAGTATCTTCCTTCCCTAACCGTTCTCATCGTGCATCAAATGAAACATGTATGACTTGCTCTAGTGTTCTTCATTCTACTTCTCATTGTCCTTACGGACAAGTGCAAAATGAACCTAATGAATAAGTTAATGCATATTTTGTGAACCAAGGGAACAATCCTTATGGTACTCACTATAATCCAAGTTGGAGGAATCATCCGAATTTCTCTTGGAAAAACCAAGGAGAGGGCTCAAACCCTTCCCAAGGTGGTTTTCAAGGGAAGTACATTCCACTTCCACTACAAAACCAAGGATCCTAAGGTTATAGACCTTATCAATTATAAGGGAATCAATTTGCTAATTCTCATTTTCCCAACCAATCTTATTCCCAAGGAAATACTAGAAGTCCCGCCTTTGAAGAAAAAGTTTTGAATGCTTTAGGCACTTTAGAGGCTAACACTTAATTGCTTCATTCTCACTCTCAATCTATTGCGGAGCTAGAAACCCAAGTAGGGCAAATAGCAAGCACTCTCAATGCAAGAGAGAAGGGAAATATGCCTATTAATGCCTTACCTAAGCAACAATGTGTTGTGGAAACCTATTCCTCATCGGAAGGCCACACCATTGAACATGTTAATGCGGTAACTACCTTGCGGAGTGGTAGGATTGTGGACAATCAAGTTGGAATGTCCAATGTAGAGAGTGAACCGGTGCAACCTCAAGTTGTCACCCATCCCGTTTCACATCCCATTCTTCCTTCATTGCATATACATGACCTTGTAAATGAGAAAGTTTTGAAAAATGTGTTTGAAAAATAAATTTTGAAAAATGATGTTGAAAATGTTTTGTTGAAAAATGATTTGGAACACAATGATTTGAAACTTCTTGTATTGAAGAGAGTTTAAAAGAAAATTCTAAAAAAGTGTTTGAACCAAAGATTCCATTTCCGGATGCCTTAAAAGGGTCCATTTCAAAAGATAAACAAAAGGCAAAAACCAATGAAATTATGGAAATGTTTAGGTAAGTGAAAGTTAATCTTCCACTATTGGATACAATCAAGCAAATTCCGGCTTATGCCAAATTCTTGAAAGACTTGTGCACCCAAAAGCGGAAGAACAAGAGCCAAACACCAAGAAAAGTGGTTTTGACCGAGCAAGTAAGCTCAATTTTGCAACATAACATTCTTCCAAAGTTTAAAGACCTCGGTTCACCCACTACATCATGCATTATTGGTGATCATATTATTAATCGGGCGCTTCTTGACTTAGGAGCAAGTGTTAACCTTCTTCTATACTCGGTTTATGTCAAATTGGGCCTAGGTGAATTGAAACCGACGTCTGTAGTTTTGTAACTTGCCGACCGATCCATTAAGAAGCCTAGGTGTATAATTGAGGATGTTTTGATTAAAATTGACAAATTCTTCTTCCCGGTTGATTTCGCTGTCATAGACACGGAACCGGTTCCCAATCCTAAGAGCTAAATTTCCATTATCCTTGGCCGTCTTTTCTTGGCAACCGCTAATGCCAACATCAATTGTAGGACGGGGATAATGAAGATCTCATTTGGCCACATGAAGGTGAAGTTGAATATCTTTAATACCACGCCCAATTCATTTGACAAATATGAAAGAGAGGTTAATGTTGTAGATAAATGTCATGATCTTCAATGTCAAGGAAATGAGCTTTTGTGTAAGACCAAACCTTTCAAAGGATCATCTTCAACCTTGCATTCTCAAAATCTTGTTTCAAAATCTTGCTTTGAAAGGGCATAGAAGCCCAAAGGTTGTGATTGCATAGACAAAGGACCAAAGGTTTCTTTTCAGCTTAATCCAACAAGTTCTTCAAAGAACCATTTGTTGGGTGGAGTTCAAAGCATCTATCACCCCAACAAGGAGGAGATGCATTATAAGATCTTTGATCGGGGCTAAAAGAGCCCAATGTCTTGCTAGAGACGTTAAAGACTAGAAAAAACATTTCGTAGGGTGTCAAAAACCCTACTCTTCCCCTATTTCTATCTTAAATTTCATTTCTTGCGAAGTCTAGATACTTATTTTTTTGGTCCATATGCATTCAAAGGAACTTTGGTGAGGATTGCATGAGCTTTCATGTCATTATTGAGCATTCTGCATAGTTCGATCGATCTCAAACCTGAGTTCGATCGATCTCAAACCTGAGTTCGATCGATCGAACTCCATTCTGCATCCAACACTTAGAAAAAATTTTGACCTGCAGAAACCTGCATCCAAATCACCTCTCTATCCCATCGTTTGAACTAACTCTTAGATCGATCAAGAGACCTTCGATCGATCCAACTTCCAAGTTTGATCGATCTCATGATTCAACACTTAGAAAAATTTTGAGCCTGCATCAACCTACATATTTCACCTCTCTGTCTTATCGATCGAAATATTCCAAGATCGATCAAGAAGTTCTTCGATTGATCCAATTTTCAAGTTCGATCGATCTTTAAGTTCCAACACTTAGCCAATTTTCTGAGCCAAAAACCTGCATATTTTTCCTCTCTGTCTGATCGATCGAACTCTTGTTTCGATCGATCTCAGTTCTCCATTTCATTATTTTGACTTTTCAATTTTTTATTTTTTTTTTTAAAAAAAAATCCAAAATATTTTTATTTTATTTTTCAAAAATTGTTCAAAAATTCAAAAATATTTTAATTAGTTTTTAATTATTATTATTTTTTTCAATGATTAAAAAAAAAAATTATTCTATTTTTAATTTTAATTCCAATTTCTAATTTTTCATTTTGCATTTTTCAAAAATTTCAAAAATCCAAAAATACTTTGAAGAGAGTTCATCAAAGTTCGATCGATCTCATTTGAAGTTCGATCGATCGAACTCTGTCGGGAATGTTTTTAAAAATA
The DNA here is from genome assembly GCF_030987335.1 of Cornus florida. Taxonomy (NCBI): domain Eukaryota; kingdom Viridiplantae; phylum Streptophyta; class Magnoliopsida; order Cornales; family Cornaceae; genus Cornus; species Cornus florida. The sequence continues at coordinate 5,897,575 of NW_026775577.1, read as the reverse complement.
GAACCGAGGGTTTTCTAGATCGATACCTTAGATCAATCTCACCCTCTCTGCAAACCCTAACCCCCTTCTCCGTCGCCATTGTGCCATCACATCTCCCACCTCCGGTGAACTTTCCGGCAAGCATTTAAGGATCAATCTCTCTCTCCCTTCTCGGATTCATCTTCACTTTTCCACATCTCTACTTCTCTCATCGTTTGAGGTAAGATCCATGAATGTCCCTCATGATTTAAGCTTCAATCTTGTGCATACATGCTTTATATGTTGAATACATGCTATATACACGACAAAATCTGCCATTGTTGAATCTTGAAGCATTTGTGTTTATATATATATATATACACGTGTATATATGTGTATATATTTTTTATGATTTGATTCAATTTGGGAGTATGGGCTTTGAACAGTGGCTAGGATTGATTGATATGTTGTGTTGATGGGCCCATGAACATGTTCGTGTGGGCCCCATGCTTCCAAAGTCACAGATCTGTAACTGTTTATATTCGTCGCACAGTTTGATCGATCGAACTTGTATCTCAGATCGATCTTGAGAGATCGATCGAACTCATGTCCCTGATCGATCGAAGTTGTGAGATCGATCTCACTTATTTTCGATCGATCTAACTTTTGTGATCGATCTCACTCCTTTTTATGATCGATCAAACTTCACAGATCTCACACACACACTTCATTCATCATATCTTATGTTCATGCTATCTCATATATGCCCAATGCCTGTGATATTCCACATTGGATGCATTTCATACTTACATTGTTTAGCATGTTTCATATCCTGCCACTTGCATAGATTCATGTCATATTTGTCTTGTCTATTTTAGTTAACATACATGTTTCTATATTGAGCTTAAAATTTCTTACTCTAGTACTAACTCCCATTGCAAGTTTTTCTTTTTCTTTTTGCAGGCCATAGTTAAGAGGAAGACCGTTGCCAACAGGCAACACGGGCCCCACTGACATATTAGACCATGTACAGAGGAGCCAGAGCCCTCTTATGCACAGTAGGAGCCAGCACAGGCTACCCCACTTCAATCACCATCTCATAAGGCTAAGGATGACCACATACCATCCACCTCTGCGGCTTATCCTGCATTCACTCCATCATCATCTCCATCGCATACTGGAGCTGAGCATTCACCTCGGCCTACTCAGCCAGCTCATCTGGAGCGTGATAGGCCCGCGTCTCGATATGTGTATATGACGGTCGACCATGAGTCAGTGTTCGACACGGCCTTCTTCTCTATATCGGTGCTGACTTGATCCGCCTACCATGACATCATTCAGAGGGGCCTGGCTGCTATTATTGCCCCTATTACAGAGCCGGTTTACCGGCGGCTGGTACGGTTGTTCTACCAGAACCTCCGACCATCCCCGCGTACCACAGCCGAGATGGTTACTTCTATAGATTGCCATCCGATCACCATCACAGTAGACTCACTAGCCCGCTCTTGCCGCTGTCTACACAGATGTCCTCCGGAGCTTCAGGACACATATCCGAGGCTATACAGGCCTTCCTACGCCGACATGGCGGTCTTTCTTACAGGTCACCATGCCAGTGACGAGACCTTCGCCACTTGGACATTCCTTCCAGATGACCTTTGGTTCACCGATTCCATTTTCTATCGGAATATATACATGGCGGGGCACAAGATTCAGAGGAGGGGCAATTATTTGACAGCCCTCTACGCCTTCTACACCGGGCACTGGGTGTCCATTCCCGAGCTCATCTGGAACGTGATGAGGAAGCTATATGATGAGTACATCAGCAACGAGACGCCCGGACGGGCTAAGTCTCTTCCTTTCAGCCACCTCATCACCCAGATTTGGATAGATTAGCGCTACCCCATCCATCCTTGGGAGCACCCCGAGAGAGGTTCCAGTGACTTCCTGAAGAAGGACTGAGACAAGAGTTACCGATCCATTATTACCAGACTACAGGACCACGCGGTAGTAGTTGCAGCGGAATTAGAGGAGGAGGAGGCCTAGGCAGAGGCAGAGGCATAGGCACAGGCAAAGGCACAGGCAGCAGTAGCAGATCCCGCGGCGAATGATGCACCAGTCGATCCAGCTGCCGATCATATAGATATTGACTTAGAGCACCCTGCAAACGACGCAGAGCAGGACTCTCCAGCCAGGTCGCCCATTCACAAGCAGGAGCAGACTCAGGAGTTTTCTTCTGATTCATCTATGCCTGAGGCTCCAGATCTGATCCCCTGCTTTGGAGTACGTCTGCAGATGCATGAGGATGCTATTGTTGCCATTCGAGCTGATCTTACAGCCCACAGAGCTGATTTTGCTGCCTTCAGCACAGATGTCGCGACTATGTTCCGAGATCTATCCAAAGATATCTGCGAAGCCTGACCTACCTCATCCTCCTGAGTTCCCAGTTCCTTCTATCTCATGATCCCTCCTCTTATTGATACTTTACTTTTGTCACTGTACATTATTATTTTTACAGCCGGTCTATCGGCTTTGATATTTTTGTTGTACGTGCACTTTATCTGTTTTATATATATCTGTTTTTGCTATGGATGTCATATGATTATATTCTCATATCTGTATGTTTGACTCCATCAGGTGCATCACAGTGATTTCAGTGAGAGAGTGCTACCCAATTTTCAGGACCACCCTTATACCTCTCTCATTTCTTTATCTGTTTATCCCATTTACACTTGTATAACCACTGTGCACTGGTTATCCCATTTTGTTATCTGATGAGTTTATCCAAATGCCAATTTTCAGGACCACAGTTCATCCCAAGCTTGGGGGGGCTATGCCACCCACTTCGGATACTTCAGTCCCGATCATTCTTGCTTAGTTGCACTGGTATACATTTTTCCTTTGTTCTCTTTGCACATTGAGGACATTGTGCCATTTAAGTTTATGGGGAATGATACTTTACAGTGTTAGTTTTAAATTCAAAATTTTGAGCATGACTTGTGTGTTTGAAAGATATTTCTATGATTGGTCCATATCTAGCTATGATTTTGATCTTTTGAGGACTATATTGCTTAAAATTTAAAAATTACTTGACTTGAGAGTCCAATACTCCTTGTATGCCTTAGGGATGCCATTTAGGAGTAATTTTTTTGAAAAATTGATATCTTGCTTGCACTTGTGGTCCACATCATTTTGATTTTGTGATTACTTTGAGATTCATTCTAGGATTCTACACTATCACCGGCGCACACTAGTATTCATTTGTGGGGTACATGCTTTGTTGATTATTGAATTAGTTATATCCCAATTGAGCTAGTAGTGCATTGAAAGCTTTCATTCTTGATAAGGGTGGATAACAACCCCTTTTTAGTAAGTAGTCAGGATTCTAGCTTCACCAAGCACTGAATTTCTCGCGCCGAAAGGTGGAGGGCCCAAACTCTAGGTTAATAATTGAACTTGTTTATTCAAAAAAAAAAAAAAAGAAGAAGAAGTTGCAAAAGCAATAAAAAGTAAGGACTTCTCCCAAAAGGTGAGAAATGGGAAATGATTAGATGGTTGTTGTCTTGATTTGTAGCCTAGTTGATTTGAGCTTGTAAGTTCATAGGTGTGTTTGAATGCCTAATGCCCTAAAGCCGTCTGGTTTGGGAGTCATTGACCTAACGCTCGACCTCATGAATCGCAAGAAAGCTTAATAGATCAACACATTGCACCATGCTTCCATATTTTATCCTAAAAAAAAAAAAAAAAAAATCGAGTGAAAAGAATAAGTGCACCTAGAACAATAAAGCTTTAATAAAAGGTCCACTTTTTATCTTGATGATCGATACTAGATTTGTGTGCTAGTTTAAGGGTAAGAATGTGATTAATTATTTAGTTGGCTTAGATAGCAACACATTTGATGCCAGTCCACTCAAAAGAATTCTAGAGTTGTTTTGATTTGCATGATCATTTTCTTGATGTATGGAGGACCATATTTGCTTGCTTGATGTTGAAATTTTGGGAGATTGCTTGGAAATGTTTGAAAAATTGTATACTTGATATAGTTTTCTCCCAATGCTTGTTTGTAATATTGGTGCCTCTTTTAAAAGAATGAGCTTAATGTTTGTGGGTACCATTTCTGGAAACCCTCATGAGATTTCACTCGTCCACTAAGGGTAACCTAGGGGTTTAAAAGGCTTGTTGCATATGCTAAGTGCAATCGTATTCCCTACAAAAGTGGCGTTATCCATTTATTATTTTTTAGATTCATACTTGTATAGTTGTTCATGTCATTCATTTACTTTCTAGTTCATTGCTAGGGACTAGCAATATTTAAGTTTGGGAGTGTGATGAGCGCTGAAAAGTGCGTATTTAAACCCCTTAACCTTAGGCATTTTAGCACCTTTATCTATCTTACTTTACCATTTTAGATTGATTTTATGTTATTTTCATTTTTAGGCACTTATCCCGAAAATAAGCTAACTCAGCCAAATAAGAGCTTAATTGAAGCAATTCTGGGATTAAACAAAGAAAGGAGCAAAGTGGAGAAAGAAGAAAGCAAATGAAGACAAAAGTGGGAAGCAGCAAAGTTCGATTGATCCAACTTCAAGGTTCGATCGATCGAACAATGATCGATCTCAGCACTTCAAGATAGATCCAAGCCTTGACCCAAAAGTATAAAGTCCAAAAGTTCGATCGATCCAACACTACCCTTCGATCGATCCAACACTTTTGTCCTTATTCAAATGATTGATCATATCCACAACTATACTACCCACTAACCACTTTTGTCCTTTTCCCAAAAATATCTCTCAAAATATCTCGGATTTGTCTTTTCCCAAAAAGCTCAACCAGTTGGATCAATCCAGCCTAAGTTCGATGGATTTCAGCCAGTTCGATCGATCCAAGTCCAATGTTCGATCGATCGAACTTCCTCCAGTGCGAAAAAGTTAAATTTCCAGCTTGTGCAATCCATTTTCTATCTAATCATTAGAGAATATTCTTTGCACGACCCCAGCTCATTTTGTGTGCCACTTGACCTACCTATAAAAGGAATATAATGCACTTTTTGAGACATACATAATTCTAGGGTTTATTCTCTTGGAGGGGAAGTTTAGAGGAGGAGGAAGCTAGAGACACCATTGGAGTTCTTCATCAACAAGGAGCAGATTTTTAACCATGGAGTTAGCCCTTGAGGGTTGGAGCAACATCACCATAAGTGGCTAGACATCCTCTTGGGGCTAGAGTTAGACCCAAGCATTTTTCTATACCTTAATCTTGTGTATTATTGAGGGATTAGTGTTGTAATTAATGTTTTGACACCTTGATATATATAGATCTTGTTTATTCAATGATTTATGTGGTTTAATGCTTCCAATTGATTATTTCATTCTATCCATATGTCTATGTATGCTAGAATAGATGTTCATGTGCTTGTCTCTAAATGTTGTGTTATTGATGCATGCCTATGTGTATTGATGCTATAGATTTGGAGATTGTCAAAACATAGTGCTTAAAGGAATGCTCTTGTGATTCTCTTGATGGTTTATACTTATTCCTTGATGGATTGTGCCTTTCCCCTAGTTTATTTTCATGCTAGTAGTGTAGATGTAGTGTATTAGTAGTGTACTGTTAAATGGGGAGACAATCTATGCTTGTTGTTTGATGATCCAAGCTTTTGAATGCAAGTAGCATATGTCTCTATCCTTATGTTGTATTTGGATTGTGAGCTTAATGAAATGATTAATGACTTATTTTGATCTATTGTGCCTTTCACATGTTGTTTAGACAATATATGCTTCATTGCTTAAATATATTATGCCTTTCACATGATGTTTAGACAATACATGCTTAACTAGTCATCCTTGCTTGTTGAATCAACCAAACACACACACACCAATATTGCAACACACCATTTGCCCTCAATAGTCACTTGTCAATGGTATAGAAATACATTACTTGGTGGTGATCTCTAAACCCCAAGATCTCTCTCTCTCTTACTTACTCTTAATTGCATTCTTTTGTTATCACTTAGTTTAATCTAGTTGTTTTGTAATCAACCAACCAACCAATTGTTTGATCACTCGACCTATTAGCCCTAATAACGATTCCATGACATTGTTCGATCCTCACAATCCCTTGGGACGATCCCTACTCGCCCTACCTATATTTATAGTGAAAGGTAGTAGTGGCTTCTATAAATGTAAAACTCTTAGCCCTCGCCTTAAACTCCACACACTCTCAAGCTTGATGTGGTGCGGCGACACACCCGCAACAGACGTAGTTAACGACCGTTTTGTATATTTTGTAAAGCTATTCTTTTGAACATTTAACTACATGTAATGACCTTATTATTTTGTTGACTCCATATGAAGTCATTGTATTATGGTCATGGAGGCCTTGAATTGTAATCATATTCTTTTGGACATGTATGTATGTTTGACGAAGATTTTGAATCACAAAAGATGTATGAATGATGTTATTTTGATGATTCAATGCAATGTTTTAAGGTTGATGATGTCTATGAAACTTTATTTCTTATGTTTGGTTACTTTGGGTTGCATTAGAACAGGCTTGAGAAGTGATCGATCACATTACTTCTGGGCATCATCTAACCGATTAGATGAGATCATCTAACCGGTTAGATCAATTTTGGATGCCCATCGAACCGGTTAGATGCTCCCATCTAACCAACATCTATCCGGTTAGATAGGGACATCTTCCTGGTTAGATTGCCATCTACCCAGTTATATAGATCCTCAGTTATTACATGTTCACTGGACTAAGCCATCTAACCAATTAGATGGAATCATGTACCAGGTTAGATGAGCTAGTATTTGCATATTGACCCAGATTTCAAGATAATTACCTATTTAGCCCAGATTTCAACCAAATCATAGAATGACCATAGAAAATGACAGTTTTGCCCCTGATGAGTTTAGAAGCTATAATGAACATACTAAATGACTATTATACCCTTATAAACTCTAGAACTATTTAATGACGTGAAATGATCATAGTACCCTTGTGTAACCTCGGGTTCGGGCAAGGACCCTGTTAGTGATCCGGATCCGCGGGTTTGGGTCATTACATAACTATTACTTTTTTTCCCCTCAACTTTCGATCAAAAGAGATGATTTATTTATAATTTTTTTCGATCAATTTTTTTTTTTTCATGAAGGAGGCATTTCGTTTTGGAATCTTGTCAAAAGGCCGAAAACATTAAATATTGTAGAAAGAGGGGAAGACCAATCATATATAGAAAGATAGTTATGTAATTTGAAAAAAATAATTATTCAAGTGTGAAAGTTAATGTTAGAGGTGCCATTTCCTTTTAAATAGCAGTGCATGTGTAGAAAAGTGGAGTCTTCTCTAAAAAAAATAAAAATCATTTTTTTTTTTAAATTTAGATTCCCAAAAAAGGACACTTATTTTGGAAGCGAAGGAGTACAATATTGGCTAAGAAATATATATGTATATATATACATATTATTAAGAACAAGATGAAAAAAAAAAAAACATCAATATAATTGCATGGGAATGGCATACACATGCTTTGCCCGTATTATATTTAGATGCGAATTATATATATGCCCTTTTTTCATGAAAAAAATAAAATAAAAATAAAAAATAACAAACCAAGCTATTGGCCTTTTTAAACAACCACTTGAATTAGAAACTGTCCAACTATTAATTTGTTGCAATTAAGGACAAATTTTACCATTTCTCATTAAATTAGTCATTTCTTATTATTAAATTATTTTTATCATTTTCTCTTATGTAAATATTAATTATACCATTTACCTTAATTTTATTATTATTATTATCATCAATTTACAATAGAAAAAAATAGAGTTGTAACTACTATTTTCTAAAATGATTAACTAATTATTAAACTTTACTATTTATCATAAACTTATTATTCCCGGTTTAAACTTTTTTACTATAAAAAAATTACTTTCTTTTCCATGCAATATATCCATAAAACTTAATAAATTACTTAAATAAAACTACATTCTTTTTCATGCAATATATCCATGAAAATTTAAGAAATTACTTAAATTGTTTTAAATTTTCTACTTACGATTTTTATTTAAAAATTTAACTACAAGAATGAAAGTATATGTCATCCCCGAGCATATAGATGTAACCTCAAAAGAGATGATGAATGAGTGAGTATGATTTTAACATCTGGTTGTATATATTCTCTTCGTTAATTCATAATAGTGAAATCTCTTCATGGACGTAGCTCTAGAGTTGGGTGAAGTATGTAAAATATTGTGTTATGCGTGGATATGTATGATTGTTATCGCTATATATACTTATGCTTTCGTTGTATTCAATGAGGAGGGATTTAACTCTCAACAACAGCAGACCGTTCAGTGAGTTAATATCCTAACAGTGTGATTACTCATTAAGGGTTTCAATGACCTAAAACGAACAACTTTAATTTTCTCTTTTTACATAGCCATTTCCTCTCTCCTACCCAGGTGAGCCGGTTGATTTTTCAAGGAATGGACGGAAATTTGAAGCCATTACAGTGAAAGTGGAACTGAAGACCTCATACTTGAATAATCATGAATTTACCTTTTAAATGAACAAATTCAATTTCACCTTGTTTCGAAGGTGGAATAAATAGGTATATAAATTGGCCTTTTAGTTTAGAGGAAAATTCCATCGAATATCATTTGAATGCACGTACAGTTGGTGAATCTTGGCATTTATGAATCATACTTTCGGCTGTGTACTTGGAGGAAATGCAACAATTTTGGCATATAAAAGTGAAAAAGAAAAAGAAATACTGTAATACAGAAGGCATCCTTTATGCTAATTACATGTAAGAACAAAAAGGCAATGTCCAATCACATACTACATCTTTGTTAATTTCCCAATATTGTCATGCTTTAAAGCATTTTTATTTTTTATTTTTGATAATTACATACATAAAGCATATTTATAATGTATATATAAACAATACGTATATAATGGCTCAATCATTGTCAAAACAATCCTCAAAAGAATGTCCTAGCCTAAAACCTCAAGATATAAATCAGACTTGATAGAAATCCAAACCGAGTGATCACATGTTTTGTGAGTTTACGTACTTCAAAGCCATTATCAGACCAAAACAAGTTCAGTTCAGCTATATTGACTATTATGAGGGCAATGATCCACTATATGCAAAATAAGATGTGCAGCTTTATGGGCTATGAGGGCCTTATTCATTGTGATATACAAGATTATTTGGAGGAAAAAACAGCGTTAAAATTGTAATGCCATGTTTTGTCTTATGTTATATTTGTTAAGCCTTTTATTTTATTTCATTTTTTTTTTTTTTTTTTTTTTTTTTGGAGTTTTCAAACTTTGAACGTGATACTTGATGAGGCACTAGAGCCAAATGACTTATCCACTTGAGGCAACCCCTCGGGGTTTTATTAATTTATTTTTTGTCATGTCCTATTTGGTCATTTCTTGCATGTTTGGTTGTGCATATGTGTAGGGCGAAATTTAAGCTCTAGATATTTTGCATTCCGAGAAGTGCAACTTAGCAGATCCTATTATTGAATACAACAAATAAAAAATAAAAATAAAAAAATTGAAAAAAAAATAAAATAAGTTTCTCTGCTCTATGTTTTACTCTTCTTCTCTCCACATAATACCTGTGGTTGGTTTAATCGACAAACAACAACAGTGGTATCAGAGCATTTTTTTGATCAACTTCAAATTAGGCGTGATGATCTGAAGAAGATTGATGACAACAATGGTGAGTTCAAGCAATTAAAATAGAAAAAACTATGATTTTTGGTATATGAAGATGAAAATCATTTCCCTTTCGTATGAGCTGTGGGTGTATGTTGAAGATGGGTATGACGAACTGGGGGATATGGCTACTTTAACGAATGCTCAGAAGCAATAATTGAAGGAGTAAAGGAAGAAATTTGCAAATGCTCTAGCATTGATTCAACAAGGGGTTGCTGATACAATTTTTTCAAGAGTCATCAATGCATCTAAATCAAATGAGGCATAGAACATAGTTCAAAAGGAATATAGATGCTCTTTTAAGGATATTTTGAAAATATGAAAATGAAAGAAAGGGAGTAATTGAAATAATTTTTTCTCTAGACTAATGGAGGTTTTGAATCAAATGAAAACATATGGGAAAAATATTAATGATCGAACAACTGTTAAAAAATTCTGATTAGTTTGTTGAAAAATTATGACTCTATTGTTGCTGTTATTGAGGAAACTAAAGATTTTGCTGTGTTGATTAATCAATGGGTTCAATTAAAACAGGCACTTCAAAAAAACAATTGAAATCGCATTTCAATCTAAATTTAATGTAATTATCAAAAATAAAGAAAATGATCGATCAAGTTTTGATTGATCCAAATGTGAATCTTTTAGAGGTGAAAGACATGGAAGAGGAAGAAATGCAAGAGGAAGAGACATGACTAATTTTGAGAGAGCTGAAAATGTAGATCCTAAATTTGTGAAATTTATAACAGTAGTAGTGATGTGGTTAAAGATTGTTGGTTTTGAAAACAAACTCAAATGTTACAATTGCAAAAAAATTGGGCATTATTCGAAAAGATTTCCGATTTAAAACAAACTAGCAAGTGAGTTTTTGAAGAGCAAGAAGGTGAAACAAGCTGTTTTTATGCTTGTCACATGATGTCGGAACAAAAGAATGATGTGTGGTATCTTAATAGTGGGTAATCACGTGATTGGAGATTAAAACATATTTTTGGAGTTTTTTTTTTTTTTTTCTTTTGAAAGGTAATATTATTATTTAATTTTGGAGACTGATCCGGGCCGCCCTGGCCAAGGCGACCAAGGCGGTCACTTAGGGCCTCAGAATTTTAAGGGGCCTCCAAATTTATAGGCCCATGTATGATGGGCTACAAAAAAAAAAAAAAAAAAAAAAATGCAGCAAATCATTTATGGGGCCTAGGCCCATGAATGTTGGGCCACAAAAAAAAAAAAAAAAAAAAAAAATTATAACCAAATGCAGCAAAAAGGGGCATCGAAAAAAAATATAAAAAAATAAAATAAAATTTAGGGTTTAAACAATTGAACCTCGCCTCCAAATCCAAATTCTCGTTCTCAACAGACTAAACTCTCAAGCTTACTCCCTCTCTCTCTCTCTGCTCTGCAAGACTGCAACAATCAAGCTTTTTTTCCTCAAAAATCAAAAGTTCAAAACTCAGTTCCTCTAGCTCTCGCTCTCTATTCGACTGTCCTCTCTCTCTAGACAGACTAGACTCTCTGTTCCAGACTTCCAGTTTGGGTTCGTAAATTGCAAGTCGCAATAGTCGCATTTGCATCTGCATTATCATCATCTTATTTTTCTGTGTGAACTCACTGAACACTATAAGTTTTCTACTTCTAACTCTAATTCAAGTCTTCAAGACTTCAAGTAGTTATTTTGATGAACTTAAATGTTAAACCAAAAAATTATTTTGATGAACTTAAATCTATATCCATTGTTCTTATGGAATTATTGTTTGACAAATGAATTTGTTGTAATACATAAGATCCAAATTCCAATCCAGCAACCCTTCACTTGAAATGTATTTTTGTTTTTCTGTAAATCATATTATTACATATTGAGCCATTGAGATCGAGGTAATCTATATTTTCTTTCAGCAAATCATTTTTTTTTAAGTTTAGTGTTATGTTAATTCTGTTTTCTGTTATTTAGATTTCTAGGTTTGCAAGATTTTTGACAATTATGTCTACAAGAAAATTTAAATTTGTGTATGAAAAAAAGAAAAAAAGAAAAAAGAAAAAGAAAAGAGAAGAATAATTGATTCAATCTTAAAATGGCACTATTCATAAGTTTTTTTTTAGGAACAATGCACAAACTGAGAGTTTAGTTGAAGATTTGGTGAATGAAGAACATAGGAATGAAAAAAATCTTAATGAACATGGAAATTTAATGAATGAAGATAGGAAAGAGAATCAAAATGAAGAAAATATGAATCAACTTGAAGATTTGGTAAATGAAGAATATATGAATGAGAATGATAATCTTCCTTTGAACATTAATGATCCAGGAAATTGGAAAGATATTGATAAAAGAATGATAGATTTATTAGTTGAAAGAGGTCCTCAAAGAGATGCTAAACTTGAAAATTTTCTTAAAAATTCAAAAAATAGACATTTCTCTTCTACATATTACATTCGACACTTGTCAAACGGTGAAAAACATGATAGGAGATGGCTAATCTATTCGAGTTCTTTGGATAAAGTCTATTGCTTTTGTTGTAAGTTGTTTAAATGTGACGAACAAAAAACTCATTTGGCAAATGAAGAAGTCAATGACTGGAAAAATCTTTGGGACAAACTTAAAAGTCACGAGACTAGTCGTGAACATATTGTTAACATGGGGAATTGGATTGAATTAGAAATCAAATTACAAAAAATGCAACAATCGATAAAAGTGTGGAAGAAAAAATCAACAAAGATGGAGAACATTGGAGGCAAGTATTATTGAGAATAATTTTTGTTGTGAAAACTCTTGCTAAAAATAGTTTGGTATTCTGTAAGGACAATGAGAAACTTTATGAAGAAAATAATGTAAAGTTTTTAAGCATAATTGAAATGATTGCTGAATTTGATCCAATAAAAAAAAATAATAATGAAAAATTAATGAAAATTTTGCACTTTTATAAAAAAAAAAAAAAAAAAAGAAAGAAAAATTGCGCGTGTATAACTCATGTATAGAGGACCTTACATTTAAATTTCGCCTAGGGCCTCTCAAGATTTTTTCAATCTCAGGGCTGGCCCTAAGACTGATACTTCATTAAATTCTCAAGTAAGGATGGGAAATGGTGCCTAGGTCAAAGCAAAGGGAAAATGTACTATTGTCATAGAGACAAAGAAGGGAAGAAAACATATACAGGATGTGTTGCTAGTTCCAAATTTGGAGCAAAAATTGTTGAGTGTTTGGCAACTTGTAGAGTATGGATACTCCATTCATTTTGATGAGGACTCTCGCATGATTTATGACAAAAGGAAGAGAGATCAGATTGTGGAAAAAATCAAAATGGGATAAAATAGAAGCTTTCATCTCATTTTTTTCATACTAAAAAAATTTGGCTTTGGCATAAAAGATTTGGGCACTTGAATTTTCAAAGATAAAGGAATCTACAATAAAAGAAAATGTTGTATGAGCTGCCAACTATACAAGAAGTGGGAGAAGTTTGTAGAGATTGTGCACTTGGCAAGCATCATCAAGAGTCCTTTTAGATAGAGAAGGCATGGAGAGCTAAAGCACCGTTGTAGCTTGTTCACACCGATGTGTGTGGGCCGACGATAGCACCAACTCATGCAGGTAGCAATTATATTATTATTTATGTTGATTTTTCTAGAATGACATGAATTTATTTCATGAGATAAAAAATCACGTGTTCTCAATCTATTAAAAAAAAAAAAAAATTTAAAAGCTTGTTGAAAAGCAAAGTGGAAACCTTATCAAAGTGTAGAGGAGTAATAGAGGTAGAGAGTACAACTCTAGTAAATTTAATAAATTCTGTGAAGCTATCGACTTGGAGAGGCAAGTAACGGTTGGACTCACTCCACAACAAAATAGAGTAGCGAAAAGAAAAAATAGAACAATAGTTAAGGTGGCAAAATCAATCCTTCATTAGAAGTGGTTGTTTGGATCCTTTTGGGGTGAAGCGGTGCATACAGTTGTTTACTTGATGAAAATTTGGACAATTTGCTAAGAAAAATTTCATTGTTAAAAACCTAATTCGTTATGGTGCGATGTTCTCTTTAATTAGAAGGCCTCTTGGGATTGGAAAAAGATGAAAATTAAAGATCAAGTCATCACCTTCAATGAATAATCAGAAAATTTAAAAAATGAAGATGAAGATGTTAGCTCAAAATCAACTAAGATCTCTACAAATTCCTCATCTCCAAGTTCAACTCAAAGAAAAATGAGAAGTCTTAGGGATGGGTAGCTACTTTGACAGTATCGTGTAGCAGTTTTTGTTTGTGGAAGGTAGGGTGTGGCCAGCAGAGGATTCCTTCTTCCTTAAGGAGAGGCACCATAAGAGGTGATTTGAAACTCTTTTGTTGTAAATGGAAATAATAAAGTGCCTTAACAGGCGTCAGCGAGGGTCAACTGGTTAATCCTAGGAAAAAGGGTACAAGGAGACTACAGTCACAGCTTCACGGTCACGGACCTCACCGTAAATCATCCCACAGTTCAGTTACAGAAAAGCAAATCTCTTTTCCACTTATAACGGGCATGACGAATTAGAAACTTCGTCTAAGCAGGCAAGCAAGTTGCAATTTTTTTGTCGTTGAACCGAAAGGCTTTGAAAATGCAATTAAATAAGAGGCATGGATGAAAGCTACAAAAGAAGAAATTAATGGGACTAAGAAGAACAAAACTTGAGAGTTCGTGGAGAAGCCAAAAGACAAAGATGTAATTGGTGTGGGGTGGATTTTCAAAACTAAATTCAATCCCATGGCTCCATTTAAAAGAACAAAGCAAGACTTGTAGCTAAAGAGTATTATTAAAGAAGCAAAAGTGAGCCAACCTAATAATTAAAGACACAAGGTAAAATCAGTATTCATATTGTCTCATGTTATGTTGATGATTTGGTGTTTACGAGTAGTGATGAAAAAATGATTAATGTTGAAGGGGAGATAATAAATAATATGAAATGAGTGACTTAGGTTTGTTGCATTACTTCTTGGGCATTGATTTTATCAAAATGAGGTGTTTATATTTACCAAAAGAAGTATACAAAAACTCTTTTTAAAAAATTCTGAATGTTGAATTGTAAATCAGTTTGTACTCCTTTGCTTGTAAATGAAAAATTATTGGAAGAAGATGAAAGCAAAGAAGCAGATGCATCTATCTATAGATGCTTGGTTGGAATCCTATAGTATTTGATGGCTACAAGACCAGCTATGAAGTATGCTACAAGCTTATATGTACAAGTCAAGTCAAACATATTTGGGACTGCCATTAAGATGTTGAAATATATTCAAGGTACTCTTGATTTTGGTATTTTATATGAGAAAAATGTTTAAACAAAGTTTCCTGGATTTTGCGAGTGATTGGGCCGAATGTGTTGATGATATGAGAATCACTTCTGGATATGCATTCTCTCTTAGTTCAGGAGTATTTTTGCGGGCATCTAAGAAGTAACAATTTGTGTCACAATCTTCTACTGAAACTGAGTATATTTCAGCATCATTGGCAACTTTACAAGCAATATGCCTAAAGAGAATTTTAGAAGATGTTGGTAAGAAGCTAATTCAATTTTGTGTGACAACAAATCCAGTATTGCTACGAGAAAAATATATATATCCTGTCTTCCATAACCTAGCTCACAAAGCATATTTCCATCAGTCATCACTATATTAAAAGAGAGGCCGTGGAAAATGAGGAGATTCCACTCAAATATTACAATATTGGAGTCGAAGTTAGATACATCTACACCAAGGCTTTTCCAAGACATAAGTTTCAATACATTAGAGAATTGTTAGGTGTCACAACATGACATTAAGGGGGAGTGTTAAAATTTGTAATGCCCTGTTTTTTTATTTTTGGTTTGGTCGTATTTGATTGGGTGCACGTGTGACACATGTAGGGCTGAATTTAAGCCTGGGAAATATTTTGTATTTGGAGAAGTGCAAGGGTTAGCAGATATACAACAAAAAATGAAATAAAATAAATAAATTCTGCTGTACGTTTTTCTCTTCTTCTTCTCTCCACAGTATAACTATGGTTGTTTTAATCTACAGCCAACACAAAGTCATATGGAATTCAATTATTATGTGCTCAAATGGAAATTTTCAGATGCAGAATTCATTGATAAAAGTTAGAAAATAAAAATTAAAAATTAAGAAAATGATTAAATATATGAGGGAAAATAGCATTTTTTTTTCCCTCTACTATCGCAAGAAGAATTACAGAAGTAAAGATCTTGGAGAGAAAACATACCTTTTTATCACCAAATATGGGGTGGAGTAAAGCTCTGCAAATTGAAAACATATAGTGGATTAAAAGAGATGGAAGGAAAAAGGACAGACCCCTTGAATTTTGTAAGACATGAGGGGTAGAGATGAAGAGAATCTTAAGGAACGAAAACAGGGGATAGAATTGTAATGGCCTCGGGCGGTGCAATGTACACATCCAACACTTACCTTTCTATGTTATAATTGTATACCTGCATATCTATATGCAATCTTGATTTCTCATTGGGTAAATCAGAGCCCATAAACTTTCCCAAACAAAAAAATATATATTCAAAACCTTTGACTTTTACTATTAAAAGGGGGCTAGGCAAGAGGAGGTAAGAATATACACATTCTTACCATTGATTAGGAAAGAGAGAGAAATATATATATATATATATATATATATATATATATATAGAGGGAGAGAGAGAGAGAGAGAGAGAGAGAGAGAGATGGATAAGAGTAGAAAAAGGTATTATATTTGGCTAAGGACACTCTCCAATCAAATCTCTCATGAAAATGGATCCACTTAAGCCAAATCTCTCTCTTGAATTCTGTTGGCCTCCTCAATTCTGTGGTCCAGATTCAGATATACCACCGTGTTAAACTGTATATTGAGATGTGTGTTACAATTGAATTTGCAAAGTGACAAAGTTAAATGAGGTGATGATGTGTTTAAATCTGGATAGCATGATTGAGACCTGCAAAGTCCAAAAGAGAAATGGATAAGGATCCTCTCCACCCAAATTTTTCTTGCACTCCGCACGTCTCAATTCATCAGTTCAGATTCTTACCACTTGCAACATAACACAAACTTCGACATGGAATTTGAGGAGTCCATTTCCATTATATTGAATTCTATTAATCTAATTTGTTTTAGGCAATCAACTTTGTTTTTTTGTTTAGCTTGATGTTCTTTATTTTATTTTTATTTTTAGATTGTAGTTTTTAGGTTTTTTTATATTGTCACTACAATAATTATTGTCTCCTACCAGCAATTTTATTTGTTGTTAAAAGTAAAAATAAAAAATAAAAAAAATAAATAAATAAAAATACTGCCATAGCTACTTTGTAGGATTTATGACCGCATTTGTATTTGCTTTCATAACTTGTGTTGCGCCATATATTAAAAACATATTGCAGCAAATATAAATGTTGCGAAAAATGACGATTATTTTTAAAAGTTATAACAATGTATTTAAATGATGCAATTTTAAAAAAAAAAAAAATTAAAATTTTATAATCAAAGTCAATCCATTCATAAACCAAATTTACTAACCAAATAAACCCAATCCACAACAAAGTCAACAAATAATAATAATAATAATAATAATAATAAGGAATTACAATGCATTTATGAGTGTAACAATGTGAAGTAAAAGATTTTTTAATGTCTCAAATCCTAAGGATTTGCATTAAATCTTAAAAAAAGGAAGAGACTCGATGTATCATCGTTGTTATCCTCCAAGTATCATCCTTCTCTACGTACAGCCTGAAATAAAACATTTAACGTATTAGAAACCAAAAACTATTATTTGAATGAATACAAGCACGTCATTGTGTGTAACCTATTCTCTTGTATTGTGAGAGATATTTTTGGTGGATTATGTCAGCTTTTGATGAGTAGTGGTCCGAATTTTGTTCCTTCAAAGGCTATTGCAACATTTTTTATTTGAGCTAGAGAGAATGACAAGGGTTAGGACTTGAGAGACTTGTGATAATTTTTTTCGTCTTTGCATAGAAGAAACTTTTCACCAATCTTCAGTATGGATAGTGTGTATAAGATGAACTATGTTTGTGTTTTGTGTGGCATGTGATTTTGTTTTTTGTTCTTTTTTTCTTGTCATTTCTTTATTGTTTTTGTACTTTTTTCAGGTTTGTAATAACAGGATTGACTCTCTCCATTGAAGTTAATGCATATGAGAGACAGAAAGTGTTCTATGGAGTTTCTCCCTTTCTTATTAGTTCTCTAACAATTGCACTTGGTGGTTTTCTCTGTGCATGTTGTTATGAAATAAAGATCAAATAAGAGTTTATGAGAACAAGAGAAAAATAATGATAAAAAAATAAATAGGCACACACAAACGCAACAAAAATTTATACGTGGTTCACCCTCACAATTATGGTTATGTCCACAGGCGATGATTCGTATCCCTACAAATAAGAAGATTACAAACTGAAGAACGTTTTGGTTCTTCCTCACAATAATCTCTCTTCTCACACCACTCACTCACCAACAAAGAAAACTCACTCAACACTCAAGAAATACCTCAAATAGTATATGGTTTACATAAAGAGAAAAATCCACCCAAATAAAAGCTTCAACTCTCTTGAAGATTGTACACACAAAAGGATTTTCTCACACACACAAAACCAATATACTCTCTTGATCTGAATATTGTCTTTTGCTCGGATGCCTCTCGGATGCTTTTCATCTACAGAGTGCAAGGCTATTTATAGTCAAAAATATATTTGGTGTCCAAGTATATTACAAAGCTTCCTTTGAAAGCCAAATATCATTTGTTGCCCAAGAATAATTCTTGCTGCCCAAGAATTTCAAAGCTTCATTTGGAAGCTAATTTGGAAGCTTCACTATCACACTTCTTTAACCAAAAGATTTTTGCCATGTCATAAATAAATTTTAGACAAATTTATAACACATGTCTAAGAACATCTTAATTAATTTACTTTCACTTTTATCTCCCTTTCCAAAATTTTATATTGAGTGATTAAAAGTAGGGAAGGGACGACTAATAGTTTCTTTGAAGATACATTATCTTTTCCATGAAACGTACATTGGGAAGTGTGGAGTAAATTGCACAAAAAATAAAATTGTGGAGTAAGTTCAATTTTAAAATTGCCAAGAGTAAATTGCACAAGAAATAAAATTGTAGAGACTCATTTGGAAGTTCTCTGTCCAGATAGAAAAATATATAATGTTAGGTGGATAAAGAGAGAAAACCCAATAACTCGTGTGAACACATGCCAATGCATTCTGATGTAGGACACTTTTATTAAATTTTAATTATTTTATAATTTTTAGGTAGCTTATTTTTAGGTTTTTTTAATTTCCTTCTTGCATTAGATTCTTTATATTTTTAGTTTCTTTTTATTATTAGGTTACCTTATGTTTTTTATTTTCCTTTAGGAATTAGTTTCCTTTAAAGTTTTAGGATTTTATATTATTATAAAAACATGTACTCTATGAATTTTCTTCTAGTTTGTGGATTCAAATTACACCACCTTATGGATTCAATGTACCACTTTGTGGATTCAAGGTAATCTGTTCCTCGTGAACAAATTTATTGCTTCCGCTTACATCAGTTGATCTCAAAGCCTTGTCATAACCTGGTTTGATGATAATTGATCGTCTTAGTAGCAACCGCTCTCGCGATATTAATTGGGGAGTTCAGGCCCCTTGGCAGCCATACATACTCAAGAACATTTTGTAGCAATTGATTTGGAATTGGTGGCAACTAGGTTCGCGGGTCAATTCGTGTTCGTGTTGATGATGTGTCTTGCAGCCAACCGAGCATTGGTTGTGTTCTTGTTTATCCACGTAGGCCTCTAGCCTATGCGAATTATTTTGATGATTCTTCCGATGTTGAGGAGTGCATATTCTGTGATCGAGGTAGATGCAACAATCATGAATTTCAGGTAAAACATGATATACTTACTTTCAATGGAAGTTTTATTATTGAAGATGTCTTTGACTGAATTGAAGAAGTTGAAAAAAAATTCTAATATTTTGATGTACCTGAAAAAAAGCAATTAGTTCCGCTTGTTGCCTTCAAGCTTAAATGATCAGTTTCAATTTGGTGGGAACAAATACAGTTTCATAGAAGGAGGGAAGGATTACATCCTGTTCGGTCATGGTACAAGATGATATGGATGTTCATGTTAAATTTCAGCCATCAAATTATGAGGAGTTAATGTTTCAAAAATATCAGAATTGTCGGAAAGAGAGTCCATCAGCCAAAAAAGCTACAGAGAAAATTTACAAGTAAAATTGTGTTGCTTCAGCTCTTGTGGTTGAAGATGATGAAGTTATGGAAAACGATGAAGTTAAGGAAGATGATGATGGTGGTGAGAGATCCATCACTGAAAATGAGCAACATAACTTATTTGATGACCAGATCACTGAAGTTTCCTAATTAAATGTCCAAGATGATGTCGAAGTTTACTTTGATTCTAGTGAAGGAAAATCTTTAACTGAAAAAGTGGATGACGACAGTGAGATTTTTGACGACAGTGTGAGATCCAGTAATGATGTCGACCCCTATTTGAAGAGTAAAGATGATGATAAGGCGGAGGAGCTTGAGCACGAACATGGTGAGGATGTTGTTATAGTTTGCACCAAGGATAAAGATGGTCTTCAATTGCTAATAAATATGGCGCATGAGCAAAATCTATTGATTCCCATGGATGGCGTGCATGGCCACACCCCAAATAATCCTTTGGACAAGCTGAGTAGGTTTGATCTAAAAAAAAAAATCAGTACTCCAATTCTATTTCGTGGGATTATCTTTGGGCGTGGGATCCACGCCTATACAATCAAAGACAAAGGGAAGTACTGATATTTCTTTTTCCAAGTGTGAGGTATTGGCAGGATGACTACAACTTTAATGGATTTAGCTTTTATAATTTGGCTTTAATGATGTACCTTCGTCATGGATCACAGTTGAAGTTGAAGGAAAAATGGAAAGAAAAATTGAAGCAAGTTTTATGGTATTGAATTTTGTTCATACTCATATATGATTAATGATTAAACTGAGGACAAGTTTTTTTTTTTTTGAAGTGGAGGAGACTGAAGGACAGTTTTATTAAATATTTATAATTTTTAGGTAGTTTATTTTTTAGGTTTTTTATTTTCCTTCCAGCATTAGATTCTTTATATTTTTAGTTTATTTTTATTGTTACGATACCTTATGTTTTTTTATTTTCTTTAAGGAATTAGTTTCCTTTAAAGTTTTAAGATTTTATTTTATTATAAAAACAAGTACTACGATGGCTGAGAA
This sequence comes from Cornus florida, assembly GCF_030987335.1. Lineage (NCBI taxonomy): Eukaryota > Viridiplantae > Streptophyta > Magnoliopsida > Cornales > Cornaceae > Cornus > Cornus florida. The sequence continues at coordinate 5,876,639 of NW_026775577.1, read as the reverse complement.
ATTCAATCTCTAGCGGTACGTTTTCTCGAGCTACTATCTGACGACTCGTTTGGTTCCCAAACTCCCGTCTGAAGGGCAATGTTGATTGTCTAACTTGGTAATAGAAGGGCTGGAGTTCAGGCTCTCATCCGCCTGAGAGGTGGTAATCTCGTTCGTTTTTCAAGGAACCGTGGCAAATCATATTGATTGTCTGGATTGCCTTCGCTGTACCTATCTTTTTGACAATCAACTTTTTATCAATATATTATCAGATTCCTCTGTGAATTTTCTTCTAGTTTGTGGATTCAAACTACACCACCTTGTGGATTCAAGGTACCACTTTGTGGATTCAAGGTAATATGTTCCTCGTGAACAAATTTATCACTTCCGCATACGTCACATTCTACCTGCACCTGCAGTATCGCAAAGTAAGGGAATGTTAATCGGTCTTCAATGTCAAAAGAGAAAGAAAAAGAGAAGAAAAGAACCACCTTCAATATCATCTCAAAGGGATAAGACTCCCAAATAAAACCAAGGATATTGGGAAAAGGAGAGCTTTTGATTGAATAGACAACACTAGTTTGAAAATCAAGGAAATTATGAAGATAATGATGCGTCAAGGATTAAACGAGGAAGTTAGATGTAACTGGAGGGGTACTTTGCGGTATGACCCAAAAAAACTATTAGGTAGAATTTGCACCCAACCTATTTATAAAACTCTCCTTGTAACATTTTTCCCACCAAAATTCAACACCCATGTTGTGGTCCGGCCACCATGCCTACCCAGAAGTGCTCAACCGGACACCACCAGACCGGGCGTTTGTAATATCTCGTAAATTTTTTTTTTTCTTTATTTTTTTTATTTTTATTTTTTCCCAAACCTCGTTTTGCATGCCATGTTTGTTCCGGGGATTGTTTAGGAAGTTTTTTTCTGAGTCTAGACTCTTAGAAATGTATTCTATTTCTTTTCGCCATTTTTGAGTTTTCGGAGTGGGGGGTCCCGTGTGGGCCCGAGGCTGGGTTTTCGTGCTCGGAAAAATTCCCGACTTCATTGCATTATCACTAATTATTTATTTGGTGCTTATATATATATGTATATGTGGCTATATATTATGTGTATGGCATAGTGGTAGTTGTAATTACACATGGAGGGCAAATTTGGGAAGTGGGTACACATTGGGCCACAATTTTCATCATCTCTCTCTCACTCTCTAACTTTTCATTCTTCCTTCATTTTACATCAAACCAACTTCTTTAATCCCTTTATTTCACCTATTTCGAGTAGGATTTGGGCAAAGTGCTAGAAGGGAAGTTGATTCTACTCATCAAGACATTTTGGTATCAATCTTGTTTACATTTGGGAATTTCAAAATTTGGGACTTGACTAGGACTTGAGCTCCATTGAAGGTAGGGGTGGCTAACCCACTTGTCTTTGGTTCTTAGTGAGCTTTACTAGCTTTGATTTCATGAAAAAACATATTTGATTTGAGAATTTTGAAGTAATTGAAGTTTTAACTATGGAAGATATGATCTTCATTTCTAAAGATAAGAAATGTCTTTATGACCATTGGAGGTTTATATGGGGAATTACATGCTTGATTTGTCAATTGTCATGCAAAACTATGCTACTATTAAAATTTTATGTCTATTCTCTATTATGTACATTAATTGTTTGATAAAATGTTTCAACAAAGGTGTTTATGTCTATGCTAGTTTTGGAGAAAATGGCATGTTTATTAAAATTGTAATGGTTGTTCATTTGTAAATGAGATGATGAGAGTCATAAATTCATGCATGGCATTTGCATAGTTGTGGGGATTGTGAGACCCCCGGATCTCCGGATGCGGGTTGGCCAGGCCCACGCCTGATTACCCGAGGATATCAAACCAATTAGTAATTAACGAACACAGAATACAATTAAGAAAGTAGGAATAAATAAATTGCGAAAAAGAAACTACAATGATAATCCAAAAACTGAAACCTCAGAATAAAATTTTATTGATAAATAAAACTATTCTGTTACAACTGATCCTTCACGAATACAAATCATTCTCCAAATTATACAACTCAGGAATCCATCTAGTGGACCTCTAAAATATCCCATTGAACTCAAATGACTGGAAAAAAACCAAAGCCTAAAACATGAAACAAAATCCTACAGCATCGGTGGAGTGAATGACTGTATCTGCTCAGCACGATCCAGCTCTAAGACTGGAATTAACGAACACCTGTAAAAATAAGAGTGGGTCAGGCCCACATGCAAATTATTCTCTAACTGCAATCCAAACAGTGACCCGATACGCAGATACACCCTAGATATCTCAACAATAGCTATCTAGTCCATACATATATATATATATATATATATATATATATATATATATATCCACACTAAGGGACATTCACTGAACTACAATAGGGGTCTCAACCTGAATAGAAGGTAACATGTGAAAATGCACCCAAAGGTGGGCATGAGTACCTAGACCTAATAGGGTACACCTCAACCTACTATAGCCAGCTACGCATCCACTGCATATACGCACCCTAACCGACGAGTCTGAGACTCAAGCTCATCTCATGGTACCATAACCATATATTTAAAATCCGTTCATATCCATCCATAAGAAATCCAATAAGTCGTTCAGCTTATTCAGCCGCACAGACTTATATAAGAGATCCAGTAAGTCGTTCAGCTTATTCAACTGCACAGACTTAAATATAAGGAGAATTATGTTTTTTTATAATTCGTACCCTTATTCCAAAATAGGTAGGACTGAGTATTTTGAATCAGTCTGTCTCTAGTATGACACCGTCCCATACCGGTGCATACAATCCACAAAATCCATATAATTGATAAAACAGATAAAACTGTTCACCAATTAAAATCCATAAGGTAGGAATCAGCGTTTTGAGCTAAACCATACCTAGTATGCCACTGTCCCATACCGGTGCATACAATCCTCCATATCCATATAAATTACAGCATATAAATACTAAGCACGTAATTTACAGTCCAAAACCAAATATCCATATCCTTGCAGAAAAGTGTTTTAAGTTTCAGCACTTTAAAATCCAAAACCATGTAAATTACAACGTATAAATACATGTTAGTAATTTACAATCCGAAACCATTCCAAACAATTGCAAAAGAATATTTATTATTTCAGCAATTTAAATCCAAGAGTTAATCCATGTATTATTTAACGGTTCATCAACAAGCACCCAAAGCATGAATAAATTAGTTTTAATAAATCAACTATTCTATCATGCATTCAAATAAGATTTAAAATCATAATATTATTCAAGAATTTGCTAAAAATTAATTCTAGCAATTCAGTTCCTTTTATCCGTCAATAGTAAGCTAGGTTGCATACTTGTATATTGTTTTGTTGTTTAAGCACCCAGCCACAAACTATGCTACGAGTCCAATTTATTAATTAAAAGACTCCCTCACGCATCTAAAATTTAATTTAGAACCATATATAACATCTTAAATTGTCAAATTAAAATTAAACAATTTATTTCCTTCCAGCCGTTAACCGTACGCAAAATTGTTAAATAGCGCACTGTTAATTCTATTATTACAACGAGGGTAGTTTATGCAATTTAAGATCTTAATTACATGTTAAATTAATTATTTAAACCCCCATTAAAGTTCTAGAATTTTTTCAAGAACCCCAAGTGCCCAAACAGTAGCAAAAAGTTCGTAAAAACATTAACTGAATGTGCAAAATGAAGGGAGCCTGCTCTAATCCTAAAAGAGCAAGCTCTTTTAGAGGTAGAACAGCCTCTTTTAAAGGTAGAGCCTGCTCTACTTCCTCTAGAGCAGGCTTTACTCATGGGAGAGGCGGCTCCTCCCTCCATGGAGCCGTCTCTCTTCCCCTATGAGCCTCAGTTCAATTATTTCTCCGTTTCCAACCATTCTGCTTCTTCTCCGGCCTTTTTCCACCATTCAATTGATTTCAAAAACTGATCCTAAAGGTCTTATTAATACCAAAGAGTATCCCAATGATTTGAAAACAACAATTAAAATCAACTACAGAAATTAAAGTTGCGACCGAATTAACATGTGTTAAGAACAAAACTAAAACTATTTTTCAACAACAATTCTACTGAACTTAGGAGCCTTATAAAATTTAATTAATTCAAGGTCTTAATAACACCTAAAATCAACCTTCTAATCCTTCTGTGAAACCCCAGAATCAACAGAAACATTCCCATGCTCCAAAGTAACAAACAGTTCGTAGAAGAGTTTACAGAACATTCACTATTGAAGAGAGCCTGCTCTAAGTTTTAAAGAGCAGGCTCTTTTGAGCCTGGAGCCGGCTCTATAGGTCTTAGAGACGGCTCTTTAAGCGTGGGAGCCGGCTCCCACATCCATGGAGCCGGCTCTCACCTCATTTGAGAGCCTCCGTCCCCGTTCTGCTCCGTTTCAGCCTATCTGCTCCACCTCCGGTCATTCCAGTTCCTCTGTTTCTCTTAAATACTAAACTTACTAGTCTTATAAATACCTAGTATCATTCCAATGGCCTATCTACAGTGGTTGGAAACAATTACAGAGGCTAAAATTGCAACTAACTTAAAACACTTTAAGAACAGAATGCCAAAACGAAAGCATGCATAAATTTTGTTTTACATAATTGATATCAACACCTACAGATCATTGATATAACATGTACTAAACATATAATTTCCAATTAATGTTCAATTAAACCCTAGAGACTATCTAGGTGCACAGAACACAAGCCAAAGGGAAGGAGAAAGAGAAGAACTTGCCTACAGTTTTGGTCTCAAAACTTTGTCGCCGTCTTCCTAATTTTCGGCAAACACTAACCACCTTCAAGCCTCCCATGGTTTTGTTTTAATCCACCATAACTCTCCCTTGGTCCTCTCTTATTTCCTCCCTGACAATCCTTACAATGCTCTGTTCCTCTACCCTCTGTTTTTACAGAACAACTCTACGTGTATGCTATGTGATATATCGTAAACCCTAAGCTTAAAGCATAATGGTATATTTATAGGCTTAATACCAAAACCCTAATCCTTGTCATAATAGAGACAAAGCCCTAAACTTAATCCTAGTCGGCCCATAATAAAGCCTACGATTAAATTCTATGTCTGCTACACCAGATGACGTCCCAAAACTTGTAGTAAAAATAACTTAATATATTTAAAAACTCACGTAGTTTAATTCACATAAGAATTCCAATAAGTCAATAAATGCAAATAAACAATTTCAATTAAATCACTATAATGCAATTAATTCAATTAATGCAAATAATTCAAATAAATCAAATAATAACACAAATAAATAATTTGACACATGAACACTTAGCCACAAAATAAATAAATAAAATAAAATAAAAATGCACATAAAATAACATTTAAATTCCAATTTATATCCCTTTCAAATTAGGGGTATTACAGGGATTGAGTTGGTTAGTCAAGGATGAAATTGAATTTGTAAAAGTTATTGAGAAAAGGCTTTTTAAGAAAGAAAGGGCCGGAAGTCGCGATCCGATGGCTAACTTAACCTAGAGGGAACACGTGCTGGTTTAGGACATGTATAGTTGAACAAACTAGGCTCCAAATGGTCGTCGGTTTTGAGGCCAGGGATGGTTAGTCAATTTTGTCTTGGTAAAGTTGATTAGCGATTTTCGATGTGAGTATTGTGAGTTGGGTTGGAGTCGGGATTGAATGGCATTGCATGACTCATTATCATTGACATTGATTATATATCTTGTTATATATGAGTTGTTTAGGAAATTATGTATTGTCCACATTCTATGTTTCCCGATATAGAATTTCCAATCAAAGTATGTGTTTTAGGCAATTCCTACTGAACCATTGTGCTCAACCCATATTTATCATTTTTAGGAACCGGAAAGGAAATAGTGGAGGATGCACCCCCACAGGCGTAAATGTTGATGTAGTGTCTCCTGGCTTCTCTCTTGTACAAGACTTGTGTAAGATGGTCACTATTCCATGAGGGCTATTCATTTTGTGTTTAATGTAATCTTGTTGGTAATGACATATTTGTAATCTCAAACTTGTACCCATATTCTTTTGATGACCAAGTGTATTTTGGTCTACATGTAATGACCTTATTATTATTTTTGTAAATTGGAATGTAATTAATGAACTTAGTTAAACATTTATGGATGATAATATAATTCGATCATAAGAATCAACTAGATGGTTATTAGCATATTTATTATGTGATATTGTAAGTTGGGACAGGTATTACAGGTTTCAAGTGACCATATATTTCCTAATTCAAAGGCAAAAAAAATGACTCAAATGAGCAAAAGAAACAATTCTGGGTTCTTTGCGATCTATCGTAGAGGTCCTACGATCAATCACTTTCCATTTTAATTGGATACGAAGTAAGATTATTACCATTTTAATTGGATACGAAGTAAGATTATTACCGAAGCATAGAGAGCATGTTCTATTGCGATCGATCTTTTCCCATTGTGAATGATCTTTTGACCCCTGCAATTGCGATCGATCATAACCTTGACTAGAGCATGCATTGTTCTTTCCCATTTGTGATCAATCCTAGGACCCTTGCAATCGATCGCAAACTTGCATTTCAGAAATTGTGGAATTTATTTCACTGTTCCCCAAAGGGCAAGTATTGGAGCGATCGATCGCAGACCTCCTGCGACCGTTCGCAGTCCCGACTTTATGTATATTTTAGTTATTTGCCTATTTAACCCAAGAACTCATTCAAATCACTTGTAGCCATCGTAGATGACCATTGTACCCATAGTGGGGCATTCTATTCATTATGGTTAGATAAAATGACCACATCACCCTTGAATTGACCTCAGGTTCAGGTAAGGACTCGGCTTATGTTTGCACCACCCAGTATCGATCCAGATTTACCGAATTTGGGTCATTACAGTGCTTGGCATGGCACTGGATCAAGAATTGGGTCTAACTCTATTACTAACTGTAATGGGCTCGGTGTTTCGCGGTCCGACCCATAAGCTTAAGTTATTAGATTGAGCTAACACCCAACCCATTTATATTCATTTTACTTCCCATCTGGATCTGACGTGCGACAAGGCTCCCCTTGCAACACTAGACCAGTGCAGAACCTTCCACTGCCCAAATAGCCATGATATACTGAAGTGACACTAACCAATTAATAGATGAAATAGGCTGGTTCAATTAGGTCCATGCTCTTTGAGCTTCAACTGACTATGGCAAGTGATGTAAAAATTTAAGCATTGAGAAAATGTAGGACTTCAACAAAATATTAGTGACCCATTTCTTTAGTATTCCCCTCCCAAATTCTATGGACCAAAACTTGTGAGATATGTGATTATGTGATGGCTAATTTTGGTGTCAACACAAGTCCAATCGAGTTGTAATTTTTTATTTTTTTATTTTTTTATTTTGAGTCTCAATTTTGAAAGCAGAACAGAAACTGCAAGCATACGTCGATTTGATGAAAACATCATGTAGAATAGGTATGTTGAGTGAGGACACTTCGCACATATATTTGAATTTGGTTGGGACAGAAAAACTAGGTTATTTGTTGAAAATTCAAATTCAGAAAAGTCCCACCAGTCGCATTTTTAGCTACCGGTCCAACTTATCTCGATTGGAAATTTTAAACCAAATTCTATAAAGTCCAACCAGTCGCACTCTTGGCGACTAGTTGCAATTCTCTTATATCTAGAAGGAAATTTCTGTTTTGTTTGTTTTGAACTTACTTTTTAAACCAAACTTATGAGAGAGATCCTTATTAAATTTTAATATATTTTTCAACCTATTTAAGGACTCCCATACCTAGATCATAGAGAATATTATTATTTAGTGTAAGAGTGCTTTTGAGAGTATTTTTCATGAAATATCCCCATAAATAGGATGGTGTTTTGAGTCTGATTAGGATTAAGAGCTTATTGAATATTCAGGTGATTCCATTCAAAAAGCGGGATTTATTTTTTTCTTTTTAACTTTGTGTTTGTAAGGAATGCAAATCAATTGTACTACGAAGGGGGCCGGTTGTTTCCAGTGCAGTTGTGTTCATCCAACAACCCTTGTACAAGGATTGGGAACAATTGAATGAGTAGTCGCAAGAGTAAGCCTACGGAGTTCTGCAATCAGTTCTTCGCAAAGTGGAGCTGGTGTGAATCTGAGGCAAGCTTGTTCTACTTTGCTTCGAGATAGTGGATTCTTTCGCTCGAGACGGCTAATTCTTTTGTGGTTTTTTCCCAATTGGGTTTCCATGCTAAATCCTTGTCATCTCTTGGTTTGCTTTATTTACTTGCGTTGTGTGATTTTTAGTTTTAATTGCGACAAAATTAACATAATCAAAAATCGGATGAATGTGCGAGTTAAACCTATTGATTCCTCCTGGGTTACTATTTTGAATTCAACTTTGACAACCATTCCACATTGTGCAACTCACAAAACTAACTAGCTAAATCAAACATGGAGGTTTATTCATAGTACGTATAGTTGCACAAAATAATCAGTCATCATAAGAGAACAATTCCAAGAGATCAAAACTCACTGTGATTTGATAAAACCATTCAAGACATCCATGTTATTGAACAAGGAAAATTTTGGCATTAATGGCAATCAAAATTATGCATACTTTATATTTTATTCTCCTACAAACAACCACCATAATATTTCTAGAAAACTCGAATAGTCTACGTAGAGTTACCACTAAGTTACAGTTATTGGGTAAAACGTTGCATATTTTCAATGTCTAATACTTTTGCATAATGCAGAGTAAACAAAATGAAAGGATTTGATAACAAGAGATATTTCCAGTATCTAATTGTTATGCACCCTTTTTTTGTCCCCTCTTCATTGTCTCTCCTACAAGAAGCATGCATGAGGAATACAAGCTAGATGCCATGCATAGAAACTTAAAAGTTATAACACTAAGCAGACCCTATAATTCTTGAGGTGTTTGATAATAATGACTGACCGAACGATCAACTTTAGGGCTTTCATTTTCTCCCTTGACCGGTACTAGACTCTCTCTGAACATAAAAACGTCAAGGCAGTGGCCATATCCACGAACTCCAATGTCCTTAATTTCTTTGGTATTAGGGTTGTACAGGATTAACTGTGACGTGCTATTTTCGAAAAAGACCTCACCACTTTTCCAAATGCCAAGTGGCCTCTCAATTTCTAAGATCGGTCCAATAGTTAATGGTTTATTCCAAATACCTTCCTCCTCCATCACCCACAAGTCAAAAATTTTCTCAACTATCTGGTAATCATAGAGGAACATAGCAATAGAATCATTGTACAATAGAAGCTCTCCCCATTGTGGCCCAGTAATATCAGGAGGCGCTCGTAAGTCTCGAAAATTCTCATTGGCCATGTCAAATGAAAGAATCATATAGTAGTCAATATCATTTTCAATGGTCAACCAATAATATGCTCCATTAATGTATGTGTTACACAAAGAATGGAGTATGGAACCCTTTCCGGAAAAATCAACTTCAAAAACCCGCCAAGAATCAGTACGTGAAGTATAAACTGAAACAACTTTATATTTATACTGGTTATCTATTGTATCATCCCAGCAGTACCGTATCCAAACCATCTTGAAATCATTAGTTAAAGGATCCAGCCCTATTCCAAAATTATCAACGAAGGCCGTGAAATGAGGTGGAAGGCCAGAGTGGGGCACTGGGAGGAACCTACATTCTCTTGTGGCAAGGTTCCACATCTCAATATGATCTGGATCAGTACCATCAAAAAGGAAAATAATGCCATTAAAGGGACCTACCATTGTTTCAACATAAGTAGGCAACTGAATATAATCGAGGTGGTGGTATTCATGAGGCGGACTTGCCAGCATTTTGTCTGGAAATAGGCCTAAAACTTTTTTTTCAGTGACTTGATTATAATGTTTAACAATGAGATAAGAACTATTGTGGCAATGGTAGAGGTGCTTGTTAATAAAATTGGAGCTTATGATGGTAGCGTACCAATGTTTGCATACACACCTAAATCGTATTAACGATTTTACCGATAATCTTGAGAGAATCTCAATTATCATATTTTCTGACATAAGATAATCTTCACTATTAGTCATAACTCCCTCTCTCCATTCAGTTGTCGAATCAATTTTCTTTTAGCTGGTACCAAAAAAAATAAAAAATAAAAAATCGTTAAAAGAATTTCCAATCCCAATATCAATTTATAATAAATGAGAACCAAAATATTTAGAGAATGGAAACAGTAGGCCATGTAAACAAAAAACGCAAGTATTCCATGTAAAGGACACGTAACAGATAGAAATCTAGGTATTTCAAGTTTGTTTAAGATCCTCAAATAGAGAAGCTGTGTCGACAATCTTTTTATAAGGAAATGAGGTCAAAGAATATTTTTGGATTTTGTATGTGTAATGCTGCCTAAACAGATGAGTAATGTTGTGGTTATGGAGGAGTTTGGAAATGAAATTAGTATTCTTGCGAGAGTGTACCAATAAACACTTCTGACCCGCAACAATGATATCACAGGGAGTGTTGAGAAAAGCTACATCTCGCTATTTCTTGCATGTAAATTTTAGCACTACTGCTTGTCATTGATCATCTCGTCCAATTAAATTGTCGAACCAATCCATCACATCCTAATACTGCAAGAAGCTTTATGAATAAAAAAAATAGCAAAAATTCAAAATTGAAATCAAAATGAGAATCCATTTAATTGACAATGAATCCAAGGTCTGATAAACTAATTAATCATTTCATTCATGGACATAAGAAAAGCACAACAGCATGTAGAGAGAAATAAGGAAACACATAAGAATAATTACCAAAAAAGAAAAGAAATATACAAGATGCTACTATGTAATTAAATCGACGATGCAACACCATCAATCTGGATTACATGCAACTTCCATATGAAGTGCTACACTCCAGAAGTAATGTTGCTGGAGTGTCAAATCTGAATGTAATATGTTATATGTGTGTTACAGTTTTACATCCCAACACTGTAAGAAGCATCATGCACTGGTTTTTGACCTTTATGTGTTGCAGTTATGAAGAAATTGGGTTGCATGAGAGTTTGGTATTGCATTCTAAATCTAAATTGTACAGAAAAATATAGTACAAAATATGTTCCCAAATGAATCCTGATTCCCTAAGGTGACACATACGGACAAGATATAGACCACAACTTCCTCACAAGAACTCATGGTCATTGATTCATTACCCAATTATTATTATTCTTGCCATCGATATATAAAATGGTGTGATGTCCCATTAAGGGATTAAAATCCTCTTCAGTATACATTTGATGTTGTTCCATGCAGTGCGCCCAAAACAATCACATTTTACATGTTTTAACCTAAGTGGTTCGCTTTGGTAATGGCACAAAAAAAATAAAAAATAAAAAATAAAAATAAAAATAAAAAATAAATTGTTATCTGATAGGTTATAAGAAAGAAAGAGGGTTTTCATTCCTTAAAAAACCCATTCTGGTGAGAACTATCTATCGATCTCATTCTTGTCTGACCATTCGTGCCTCAGATGGGGCAGGACCAAGAGGTCGAATACCTTCTAATGATGGGGTTGGTATTGTTACAAAAAACTTATCCAGGGGTCGGGACAGGGATGGGATGAAAGAACTTCCGATCAAAGAGGGAAAGGTTTAGCAAACCGAGTCCCGGACTCACCTCATTGCCATCCCAATTTATGCAAAAATGTCTTCATAGGGCTATGATTTAATTTGTTGAAAATTACCTCAATGTTTGACCATGTTCCATGAATGGGTGTCCCACAAAATATTTTTCTCTAGCAGGTTATATGTGAAAATCTCTAAGAACATACACTACCACTAACAACCTTTTGAAGGGATGAGTTACGTAAAAATGTGGCAACTCGAGTGTGATGCTTGGAGTTAAAGACTTTGAAACTTAGTTATAATTAGGTACTGTGTTTCAAATTCTTAGTATAATTAGTTTCTATTTTAGAGTTGTATTTCCTTACTTTTTTTTTTTTTTTTTTGTTAGGCAAATCTTTGGCTCTAAGGAAATGTAATTCTTGTCGAATAAGGAATTAGATTTAAGGAAATAGATACCTAGGTTACGGGTTGTGATTTATGAAATTAAGAGAGATGTAGCCCTAATTTTATAGCAGTATGGTGGAGGGAGATAGTCTTAGAAGGGAATTGATGGGTAGAGGTAGTTTAGGGGTTTGGCAGAGTGGAGAGAACATCGATGCGAAAAGAGAGTCTCCAGAAGTGGTACACGATGAAGTGCTCCTGAGCATTTTGGGTTTTCTATATAGTTATAATATCTTTAGATCAATTATAATGGAATCTCTTCTCATCCGTGGATGCAAGCTGGTTTTGGCCTAACCATGTTATATCTTTTGTTAGTGTTTGATTGTTTTATTAATTTTATTGTTGTCGTTTTATCCGTACGCTTTCGATGTCCCAACAATTACGAGGTCCTATGATCCCATTAGATGTCCCTACTCTCCTCACCAAAATCCTCTCTGGTGTACTACTTCTCACGATATTGTGTGGTATAAGATGCAAAGCATGCCACATTACTCACTAATCAAAACGTTTTTGTTGAAAACGAGTTTTGAATCTAGAGATTGTGGAAAGAAGACTTAAAAGGCTGTCATTTTTGTACTTCACAAGGAGTTTTTGAAAAATACATCTACAAGGTCAAAATTTGGCTGCAATTTGGCGTAAATATGTAAAGAAGATTTTGACAGATTTTTTATCGAAATTTGACAGATTTATTCTCCTACAAGTTCTTTGCTGGTGTTGAGAGTACTACTAAGGGTGCTATCTCTTGGTATCTCTCATATGCATGAAGGGTAGTGTTGATTAAATCTATACTTTACTCCATTCAAGCATATTGGTCCCAATATTTTGTGTTGCCAAGAAGAGTTTTTGAGCAGAATAATCATATTTTAAGGTGCTTCTAGTGGTCTAGTGTAGAGATGAAGAAGAGGGGAGCTAAGATTGCTTGGTCAGCCATCTATAGGCCAAGGATCCATGGTGGATTAGGGTTTCTAGACTTAGAACTCTCGAACATCCTTGCAAACCTCAGACACATATGGAAGTTTTACATAAAGAAAGACAGTCTGTGGGTTGCTTAGACTCACAGATACCTCATCAAACCAAGAAGTATTTGGACCACCAAACCAATAGCACTGAGTTCTGGTTTTTGGAGGATGTTGTTGAAGTTAAGGGGATTGGCTAGGGATCTCATCAGGTACAGGGTTAGGGCTAGAACATATACAATGATGTGGTTAGACTTCTGGCTTCCAAATGGTCCAGTTGTCTCTCAATTGGAACTTTCTGAAGTGGAAATTCTTCAACTAGACACTTATGCCTCAGTTGATAGCCTAATTTCTAACCTTCAGTGGGTAATTCCACACACAATTCAATTCCCTTTATTCTTTCAATCACAAGACTTCTTATCCCAGTTCCACAACATTACCCCACTATCAACCACACATGACACATTTGAATGGTTGCCAAGTCCTACACTGAATTTCTCCCTGGCACATACCATGAACTACTTCACCCCCCCTTCAATTATCTTCCCATGGCACCATCTTCTTTGGTTCAAGCACCATATTCCAAAACATGGTTCCATTAATTGGTTAGTAGTCAGGAATAGATGTTATACCCTTGACATTAAACCTATGCTGAACAAGCATTATACAAATGCTTGTTTTCTGTGTAATTCAGGCTTTGAGTCTTTATATCACCATTTCTTCAGCTGCAATTACAACTCTCACATTTGGAGGTTTATCCAAGAGGTTGCAGGATTCACATATCAGTCTAATTCATGGGCTCACTTGATTGCTTGGTGCTCCACTCATTAGATCCCAAAGAATTTTCTTGTTCATAAGCTGCTACTTTCTGCTACAGTTTACTTCCTTTGGATGGAAAGAAATTCTAGAGCCTTCAAGAATAAATCTTGTTCTCCACATCATGTAATTTCTCAGATTAAGTCAAGTATATGTGTAAGATTAGCTTCTATCACTCTAAGATGCTGTTCAGACCTCAGTCAACTTATATCGCCTAATGATCTACAAAATCTTTACTTCAAGGGCTGTTCTATCTCAGGAGGTCACTCATGGCTAATTCCCTAGTGGTAGATGTTTGTTTGATGTTGTTGTTGCAGAATCTTTTGATGCTGTTGCAGTTCTCCATCAGTTGTTTTCACCCTTGTATGCTTAGGGTCTTCTTACGATGTTTCTCAATTCAGTTGTTTTAATTGCTTTGTGGGCTTTGGCCTGTTGTTGTTTCCTTCAGGGGTTCACTTAGGCCCTTCACGTACATTCTATATCTTCCTTCTATATATACAAGCTTACCTTTTAACTAAAAAAAAAAAAAAAAGGGTTCTTTCTCTTATTAAGCCCTAGAGATTATATTATATATATGGGGGGCTAGAGGCAGATGAAAGGACCCCGTAGAAGGTAGAGAAAAGGAAAGGAGGCAAAGGGTCGGAGAGACGACATAGAGCACTCAGTTGGAAGAAGTTCAGGTTTTACTTATTTACTTTAGTTTTCTTTAATTAATTGTTTTTTGGTTTTTTAACCATGTTTAGCAAAACTCCTAAACTAAAGTTGTGAGGAAACTTCCATTGATGAAATAAAATTTCTCTTATTGTTTTTATTAATTCCCATGTGTGTGGTTTGGATGTTTATGATTTTGGCGTCATAAGATTAATTATTTTAATTTTTTTCACCACGTATATCATGTATTAGTGGTAGTTGGGAATAAGAAATAATTAATCTAAGCTTGGTTTTATAATCTTCAAATAAAAATCTTTGATTTTATGTTTTTTAATACCTTAGTGATTTTTTCTATATATTTAATTCTCATTAGCTTATTTTAAATCTGGCATGCTTAGTATAATTATTTATTCTACAATCAGAGTTAGATTTAAATTAATTTAAATTTGCATTAGTTTTTCTTGAAAAACTTTTATTTTTCAAAACATTCCCTTTGTTTCGACCTCAATCTTGCCGGTTTATACCCTCAATAAATTTGTGTGTTTGCGAGTTATTTTTGAAAAAAATCAATTTTTTGGCGCCGTTGACGGGGTTTGCAAGAAAAACTAATTGAATCTAGGTTGATTCAATTCTTCCCCTTGTTGTAGTTTAGGTTTTTATACTTAAAAAGAAAGAAAAAAAATTATTTTCTGGTTTTTATACTCATAAGTTTTAGAGAATTTATTTATTTATTATCTTTTTTTATTAGTTAGAGAATAGAATTTAATTGTTTGTTTTTTATTTATTGTTATAATTGTTTTATGTTATTTAAGTCACCTGATACTTCATGGATTCTATAGGTGGTATGGATAGAGATTGCCGTGAAGTATTCTACTGGATTGAAGTTCTGTTTTCTTACTGGTGTACTATGAGTTGTGGCCGAATCCATGTCAAGTTCAAAGGTGAACACTAATGGAAAACTACTATCTCAATTTAAAAAAAAAAAAAAAAAAAAAAAAAAAAACCTAATGGAAAACTGCTTTTGAAATTCAGTTTTTCACTTCCAAATGGTTATTGCGGAATCCTTAAGTACACATTTTCCCACATTTTTCTTTCTTAGTTTAGGTGAACATAGTTTGTTCTTTTAGGTGATGAACAGTATTTAGACAAACCAAACATCCTAAGATAAAATAACTTAGACTTTTATTACTATTATTATTTTCTATTTATTTGTTGATGTTTGTGAATTTTAATTTAGCATTTTTGCATAAAAAAACACTTAGTAAGGAAATAACCCCCGATTAAATATTATCACCAATTCCATGCCGGCAATTCCATCCCTACCTAGGTTAAACATCTCCCTGCTTTTGTCTAATCCAAGACAAAGTTAATTTAATTTAATTTAAAATCAACTAAATGTTAGGCATATGGTACGCGAAGCTCATAATGAGCTCTTCCAACTTCACAATATAAGGGACCAAGTGTTCCTCGATTCTTTTATGGGAACTTTCCCGGTTGTGTTATTCGTCGGCCTTAACTAGTTATCCTCTAGTTACTCTGAAAGGGTGTAGGTGCTCTTTAATTAGGAGAGAATTGTTTTAGAGCTACTCCTGATGATTTTATACAAAATTTAAAAATAAAAAATAAATACTACCCATGAATTAAGCTCCAAAAAGAGTGAATTTTTTTTTTTTGGGGAGTAATGTTCATGTTGAGTCATTTTAGGAGCCTTTATTTTTCTTTTGCGGTAGAAATAGGTCATTTTAGATTGTATTGTTTTTGTTAGTCCATTTCATTGAGTCTTTCGAGTGTATACTAGGTTGTCGCTTTCTACCATTAGAAATTGAGATTGAGAAAACCTTTCGAAAGGATGTGAAAAATTCTAGTGTTAGACATATTTCTTTTCTGTAGATGAGTGAATAGAATCCTAGTGAAATTAAAGCCCTTGGGATTACTACACTCGTGCAAATTATAAACTATCTTGCATTCTTTTACCCACTACATAGTGGTCATATTTGAGATACAAGCGGCAATACTGCCGACTTTTAGAGTTGTTAACTCTGAGGACCCATACCATCATGTCAAAGAATTTTTAGAAATCTGTTCCATGCTAAAATTTCAAAATGTTTCCAAGTTGTCGACTAAGTAGCAATTATTTCCATTCTCTTTGAAAGAGAATGAAAAATCTTGGTTTACGTGCATCAATTCATAGAATGAGTTATGCACTAAATTCCTCACCGAGTTCTTTCCCATGCACAAAACTAACTCCCTTTGTTGAAATATCATGCAGTTTATTCAAAAAGAGGAAGAGGTGTTTCACACATGTTTGGAGAAATTCAATGATATCCTTTTTAAGTGTCCTCATCAAGGTTTTGCCATGTGACAATTAATTCAGTACTTTTATGAGGGTTTTGTTACCCCAAAATCATTAACTAATTGAGTCACGAGGTGGGGTAGAGTTCATGTCTAAGAATGAGGATGATGTATGTTAGAGAGCTCTCGGTAATGAGAATACTTGAGGAGTGCTAAAAGGAATGTCCTACTAGTGCCCTCAAAACCTAAAAAGGAGGAATATATGAGGTCCTAGAGGAAATAGATTTGAGTGTCACGCTAGACAATCTAACGAGAAAAGTAAAGGCTATAGAGATGAGAAATAAGGGATATTATTTAATTTGTACGGTTAGTGAAGTGTGTAAATTATGTGAGTCCTTCTCATATGGCTCAAAGGTGCTCATCCATTACATCTTTCAATGAACATATAGTCGAACAAGCTAATGCACTTAACTCCTATAAGAAACCATTTGGCAATCCCTATTATCACATGTACAATCCCGATAGGAGGAACCACCCTAATTTATTTTGGAATCAAGACCAACCTCAAAACAACCAAGGCGTGCAACATATGCAGCCCCAATGGCAACCACAATTACCATATCCACCTGTGCCCTAAAATGCCCCTCTGTATGTTCCTTCACCTCAACAAAGACCAACTTTGGAAGATACTCTCCAGCTATTCATGAAATAAACCAATCAGCCGATTTCTAAGTTAGAAACTCAAATAGGCCAGTTTGCTCAAATAGGCTAGTTCGCCATTGTTGTAGGAAAAAGGGAGAAAGGAAAGTTCCCTAGTCAGCCTAAACCTAATCCAAAGGGTAAGTTTCAAATCAGTGTCTAACCTACTTCTAGCTTAAATGAGCAAGTTTAGTCTATCATAATCCTAAGGTCAGGTAAACAAGTTGATAATAAAGTCCAAAAATCTGTACCAAATTAGTGAGTGACCTGTACCTTCATGTCAAGGAATTTTTAAAAATCCGTTCCACACTAAAATTTCAAAATGTTCCCAAGTTGTCAACTAAGTTGCGATTATTTCCATTCTCTTTAAAAGAGAAGGCAAAATCTTGGTTTACGTCCATCAATTCATATAATGGGTAATATACTAACTTCCTTACCAAGTTCTTTCCCATGCATAAAACTAACTCCTTTCGTTGAAATGCAGTTTATTCAAAAAGAGGTGAGGTGCTTCACACATGTTAGGAGAAATTCAATGATATCCTCCTTAAGTGTCCTCATCAAGGTTTTGCCATATGACACGAGGTGGGATATAGTTCATGTCTAAGAATGGGGATGATGCATGTTAGAGAGCTCTCAGCAATGGGAGTACTTGAGGAATGCTGAAAGGAATGTTCTACTATAGTGTCTTCGAAACCCCAAAAGGGAGGAATCTATGAGGTCTCATAGGAAATAGATTTGAGAGTCAGGCTAGCCAATCTAACAAGAAAAGTAGAGGCTATAGAGATGAGAAATAAGGGAAACTTTTTAATTTGTACAGTTAGTGAAATGTGTAAATTATGTGAAAGTCCTTCTCATATGGCTCAAAGGTGCTCATCCATTACATCATTCAATGAATATATAACCGAACAAGCTAATGCACTCAACTTCTATAAGAAACCATTTGGCAGTCCCTATTATCACATATACAATCCCAATTGGATGAACCACCCTAATTTATTTTGGAATCAAGACTAACCCTAGAACAACCAAGGGGTGCAAACTATGCGACGCCAATGGCAACCACAATTACCATATCCATCTATGCCCTAAAATTTCCCTCTATATGTTCCTCCACCTCAACGAAGACCAACTTTGGAGGATACTCTCCAGTTGTTCATAAAATAAACTAGTCAGTCAATTTCTAAGTTAGAAACTCAAATAGGCCAATTCGCCATTTTTGTAGGAAAGAGGGAGAAAGGAAAGTTCCCTAGTCAGACTACACCTAATTAAAACTGTAAGTTTCAAATTATTTACCAACCCACTTCCGGCTTAGATGAGCAAGTTTAGTCTATCACAATCGTAAGGTTAGGTAGACAAGTTAATAATAAAGTCCAAATATTTGTACCAAACGAGGAAATTGAGAATGACCATTTTTGCGATTCAAGGAGGGGGAACAAAACTGCATATTCAATTGGGCTGGAAATTCAAGCCCTGAGTGTTGTCCCACCATCTCCAATAAATCCTCCAGTTAGGAACTTTGTTCCTGCTACACCATTTCCTCAAAGACTTTAAAAGCCTAAGAAGGGGAATAACTATAATGAGAATATGGAATTAATCTTTAAACAAGTAAAAATTCTAAAGTAAAATTCTTATAAATCTCTATTTCTCAATGTAAATTCAACTGGTTGCCTCTTATGAAAAATTCTTGAAGGACTAGTTTACGTAAATCATGGCTTAAATGTGCATAAAAAAGCTTTCCTCACCAATCAAGTTAGCTGAATCATTCAATACAACACTGCAACTAAATTTAAGTATATTGGATGCCCTACAATTTCATATACTACAAGTGAAAAAAATTTAATCAAGCTCTGCTAGACTGGGGTGAGAGTGTCAACTTGTAGCCTTACTCTATTTATAACCAACTTGGTCTTGGTGAGTTGAAACCCACAAAGATAGTGCTATAATTGGCAGATCGGTTAGTTAAGGTATCTCTTGGTGTTATTAAGGATGTGCTCATTTAGGTTGATAAATTCCTATTTTCAGTCAACTTTATTGTCTTTGACACTCAACCTGTAGCAGCTCCATATCTAGATTCCTATGATCCTAGGTTATCCATTTTTTTTGCCACTTTGAATTCTCTAATCAACTATAGGAATGGTGTTCTGAAACTCTCCTTTGAAATATGTCAATTGAAATTAATGCTTTTAATATAATCCAACCACCACAAAATTTTGAGGTTACTTGTGATATAAATTTACTAATGTCTAATTTAGGGTACTTTTTATACATGCAAGTTATAAGGATCCTTTAAAGGCATACATTTCCTAGCTCATTTCAGCTGTGATTTTGATGTTGATAGTGCTTGTGAAGAGGTGAATGCATTTGTTGGATTCAGTCCTCTTATAGACATAGAGAAATGGAAAGCCAAGGTGGAGTCCCTTGCACCGATTGTGTCTAAATATGTCCCCTTTGTTGAGTCACCACCTAAACTGGACTTGAAAGGTCTACTCGCTGAACTTAAGCATGCTTACTTAGGTCTAAATGATAGTCTACCTATTATTATTGCTTCTTAGTTGAATAAGGAACATGAGGACAAACTTCTATACGTCCTTAGGAACATAGGTCAACTATTGGGTGGACTATAGCTGACATTAAGCGTATATGTCTATCTGTGTGATTCATAGTATTCATTTAGAGGAGAATGCTTAAAAATCTCGTGAAATGCAATGACGGCTTAACCTTCATATGAAAGAGTTCATTATAGCGAAAATTTTGAAGTTGTTAGATGTAGGCATAATATCCCGTTTCGGATAGCTCTTGGTAGTAAACAATAATGATAATAAGTTGTGGACAGAGGAAGGAAAATATAATGAACACAACCGTGATAACCAACTCTTTGTGGAAAGAAAATATGTTAGCTATTCTCTTCATTCACACAAGTGAGTAAACAATTTAAGGCATCACGTCTATTGGTTAGCCAGTAATTTCAATATTTATACACTAAGGAAGATTCAAGGCCAACAGTTGTTTATTCAATGCAGTAATTTTCCAATTATACTCTCTTTAGTGTCTGCATTATCATTTTCATTTTAAGCAGTCAATTTCTACTCGTGGGGGATTATTGTAAACTAATTTTGAAACTATCATTTTCAAGTTTGTTCAATCAATCTTTGGGCTAAAATAAAAGGGGGGGTCCGGCTAAGCTTTTTTGGTGAGTCCAAAGTAAGGTGTTTGATAGGCTTAAAATATGGTGAAATAAGTGTGTGGAGTGCTTATCCTACATTAGAATCTTATGAAACAATTGGCAGTCATATATATAGAAGGTGGAATGGGAGGCCACAACTAAGTGGTGCATAGTGGGTATAGACCATGTCAATGTTGGGCTTGACCTCTTCCAAAACACACGTGCCCACCTGTCTCATCTTAGCTGGTCCGGTCTGGTTCGTTCCTGGGCTTAAGCTTGGCCTAGGGCTCAAAGAAATTTTTTTTTTTTTTTTTTGAAGTAAAGTTGTCATAGTGTTACATATGTGTTGCATCTTTAAAGTAACTATGTTGCACAAGTGTAGTGATAAGTATTGCTTTCTATAGCTAAATTTACAGCAAAATATAGTACAAGAAAGAATCCAAATTCCCTAAGGTGACTCATATAGACTACAACTCCCTAGCAAGGACTAATGGTCGGTACCCAATGATCATTATTATTGCCATTATGGAGTTAAACAACCTCAAACTAACAATTTCAATTCTCTCTTTTTACGGTCATTTTCTCTTTCTAGACAACTATATATCCCCTTCGGTCTTTGACTATTCTATGAGCAGTATTCGAAGCCATTACAGTGGAAGTGGAACTGAAGAGCTCGGACTTCAATAATAATGAATTTACCTTTTAAATATAGAAATTCAATCTCACCTTCTTTCGAAGGTGGAAAAAATAATTATATAAATTTGCCTTTATGGATATGGTAAAGCCACCTCACTTAGTCAAATCTAGGTGGCCCCCACGACATCATTACTCTAACCCGGAAAGACAAAATCACAAGTGAGTTCAAGATTGGGTCAAGGAATACAGCGACCCTACCGACCTAACCATGAATCATCGATCGATGGGTCTAGAACCTCGATCTAACCCAACCATGAATTATGGATCGACGGGCCTAGAACCTCGATCCGACCCAACCATGAATCATCGATCGACGAGCCTAGAACCTCGATCCGACCCAACTATGAATCGTCGATCGACGGGCCTAGAACCTCGATCCGACCAGGAACCGTTGATCGACGGGTTTAGAACCTCGATCCGACTCAACCACGAATCGTCGATTGACAGGCCTTGAACCTCGATCCAACCCGACCATGAACCGTTGATCGACGGGCTTAGAACCTCGATCCGACTCAACCATGAATCGCCGATCGACGAGCCTAGAACCTTGATCCGACCTGACCACGAATCATCGATTGACGGGCCTAGAACCTCGATCCAACCTAACCAGAGTGAAGGGTAAATGGTAGGACTTCTTCGTCATCAGGGGAATACAGAAGGGACTGTGAAATGGAAGAAAGAAAACTAGTCAAGTTTTACAAAGGCAAGACCCAATTCGAAGACCAGAGTGAGAGAGAACAAGAGTAAGTATCGCTACTGTTATGCATAATCCTAAATGGGTTATTTAAGGACAAGCATTACACTTATTAATGGGTCTCGAAAGACAGGGATTAGGGCTACGTGATCTTTATCATTACATGAGCGCTACCCTATCTAGAAGGAGGCCTAATAAGTGCCTCTTAAATGACCTAAGGCTATAAAAGGAAGGAGCAGGCTATTTTTCAGATAATACACTCTAGGCACTATATCTCCTACCATCACTATAGTCTTCGTTTTGGACTAGCTTTCCCCCCTTTCCTCAGTTCTTCTGCTTTCCTCACATTGTTTTAAGTGATATATCCCAGATCCTTTGACTTTTCAACTGTATCTTAGAAACAGGTATCTACATTCGGCGACTCTGCTGGGGAATATCCTAGCAAGAAGATAAATCTAGAAGAAATCCATCCCCCACCAGCACAGGCAGAGATATCTACCGTTGAAACCACTAATGCCAAGGCTACCAGTGCCAAATCTCGCTCCTAAAGATAGAGTCACAGATCTAGCACAAATGCCATCTTAGAAACGATACAGAGCATCAAACATCAACTGATGACCCGAATAGAGAAGTTCGAGGAAGCCCTCCACACTCTTGACAAAAAAGTTCCAACTATACGAACTGAGGCCAGACAGAATTGACCCCACTTAATCAGATAGCGCTCGATACCACTACCCAGACGAGCATGCATCTCCTTCCACAGAATGAGCAGCTAGTCATGACACGATCACCAACAAGTCAAGTTAACAACACAGATCCACTCTTGCAAGCTACTCAAGAACCTTACAACCCCACACTACAGGCAACTCCTGGAGCCCTTCACACTTTCCCTCCTAAGGAAAGGAATCTATGTTTTACTCCCCACCCACCTATGCATAAGCTAACCCTAAAACACTACCCACTTTCGCTTCTCATTCTGACTCTGCCTTAAAAAGGTTTTTACACATTCTGAGGTTCGTGATCTCTTCAAAAATAGTACCCCAGCCTTTAAGGCTTTGGATTTTGGCAGTGAACCACCCTACCCTCGATCTATTACACAAACCCCCTACCCACAAGGATATTTTGTCCCTAAGTTTCCACAGTTCAATGGCAAAATAGGTGATCCAAGAGAGCATGTTATACGTTTTGTCAAAGCCTTAGGACATTTCAATGACAATCATATGGTCCGACTACGGGAATTTTCTAAATCCTTAACAGATCGTGTATACCGTTGGTATTTCAATCTCGAGCCTGACTCAATCAGCACTTGGGAGCAACTGAAAGATCACTTCCTCACTAAGTTCTTTCAAGCCAAAGAATGTGTCACCACTAGCTCTCTCACCAAAGAAACCCAAGAAGATAATGAGGATGTCCTCACCTTCATTAGCCGCTTCGGGGATTGAGCAGGTGAATGTCTTGAAAGTAGCAACAAGATGGATTTGGTTGATATTTGTATCCAGGGCATGCTACAAATCTATAAGCTCCATCTGGTCAATCTCAAAATCGCCAGCTTCGGCGAACTCAAGATTGCAGCTAGAAATCTTAAGGACCTCAAACCCGTCACTGCTAAGTATACAATTCCCAAGTATGAAGCCCCAAAATTCGAAGCTACAAAAGTATCCAATCGTCGGACCGCACCCACAGCCGCCATTGACTACTGCCCTAGAAAGCGATTTGACAAAATTCTACAGTCCAAGCCTACGAGCAAAAAGCCACCGCCTTTTCCGATTCGCATCGAAGAGGTCAAGAATACAGTCACTCAATGGGTTAAGGATGGTGTCATCGTCTTACCTACACCCCGCCGACAGCCCACCCTAACAGACAAAGCCAGTGCTAATTTCTACACTTATCATCAGAGTACCACTTATCCCACCATCGGATACTAGGGATTATGCCGTCTTTTTCAACGACAGATGGCAATAGGTGACCTAGAAGTCATTCCTCCTAAGGATGTTCGGCAATTCCCCTGCCCTAACCATTAAGCAGCAAATATTTCTTGCTACGACGAGCTCGAAGAGACAAACCCAGGCCAGAGCACAGAGCCCTCTCCCTCTGCAGCTAACCTTTGTCTGGTGGCCGCTACATCTAAGCCTATGCCAATGGGCAACAAAAAAGTAATCTCCTTCATTTATGTAGACAAACAGAGCCAAGGCGCCCAAAATTAACCACTATATGTTCTCGCTTCGATCAAGGGAGTCGAATTCAAGCGTGCATTCCTTGATAATGGATCATCCATCAATGTCATGCCTCTCTCCACTTTTCGCAAGGCAGGTATCCCCGAAGATTGCCTGATTAAGGAACCAATTGAAGTGGCAGGATTTGGGAACGACCTTCGCCGAACGATAGGCTATGTCAGTATCGATTTGGCTGTCAATAAATTCCAAGCTTCCACCAAAATCCATGTCATCGATAGTCACACGTCCTATCATATCTTGTTAGGGCAAGTATAGATGCACCGTTTTGGCATTATTCCTTCTACTTATCATCAATGCTTCAAAGGCATCTAGAATAGTAAAGTTATCACTGTGCCTTGTTCAGATCGCCCCTTTGCTACTTTCGAGGCCCACTACACTGACGCTTTGTTTTTCAATGAACTCGATGAGTACGAGCAAAGTTGTGATGCCACCATTATCAGCACTCCTTTTCCCACTTGGGCTGACGCCCAGAAAGGTATCTTCTATCCACCTTCTCCAGTCAAGAATCGCGATGCCCCATACGAATGCAAGCGTGCCCATCTTCCTAATGACAGAATCATCTACTGTTTATGATTGTGTCTAGGGCCAGAAGCAGTTCACTCAACAGGCCCTTAGAGAACTAACCTCGGATCCTTGAGAAACTGCCATTGCCAGACCTCATTGAAGTTAACCTTGCCCATCCCAACGAGCAGACCCATACCACTTTCTTTTCTAGTGCACTCAACCTTCATGAGCGCTCTTAATTTCTCTCCTTCTTGCAAGAGTTTCGCGATAGCTTCGCATGGACATACAGTGAAATGCCAGGCCTCCATCCTTAGTTGGTCTCACACCATCTCAACGTCTTGCCTAATGCTCGATCGGTTAAACAAGGCTCGTGAACATTCCAACCAGAGCTTGCACTGCAAATCAAGGATGAAGTCCAAAAGTTGCTAGCTGCAGGTTTTATCAAACCCATCATCCACCCCATTTGGTTGGCCAACATTATCCCAGTTCAGAAGAATAATATCTAAACAAGGGTGTGTGTCGATTTTTGAGACCTCAACAAGGCATGCCCCAGGGATAACTTCCCCTTACCCATCATTGACACTCTGGTCGACGGTACTGCAGATCATGAAATGTTCTCTTTCATAGATGGCTTTAGTGGTTACAATCAAATTCGTATGGCTGAGGGTGACGCAGAGAAGACAGCTTTTCGAATGCCCCTTGGCAACTTCCACTATACTATTATGCCGTTCGGTTTAAAAAATGTAGGTGCTACTTATCAGCGTGCAATGACTGCCATCTTCTATGATCTACTTCATCACAATCTCGAGGACTACGTAGATGACTCGGTCATTAAATCCAAGAAGGCAGCCAACCACTTCTATGACCTGCACCAGGTGTTCGAGCTCTGCAGACAATACAATCTCAAGATTAATCCCCTCAAATGCGCTTTCGGTGTAAACCATGGCAAATTCTTAGGCTTCATAGTCAATCGATAGGGTATTCAAGTAGACCCAGCCAAATCTAAAACAATCATTGATATGCCTTCTCCAGTAACTCCAAAACAGTTACAAAATTTTCTTGGGAAAAGTCTCGTACCTTCGGCGGTTCTTGCCAGCCCTTGCCGAGGCAACTCATGACTTTAGCACCCTTGTCAAAGGAAAAACAAAGTTCTCTTTGACAGACACCCACCAGGTAGCCTTCGAACGGATCAAACAGGTGTTGTTGTACCCACAGATCATGCATGCCCCGTAAAAGGACCAACCCTTCTTCTTGTACATTACCTCCACTCTTCGATCCATAGGAGCACTGCTGGCACAAGAGGTCGACGATCAAGAACGACCAGTCTATTACATTAGTCGCTTAATCCGTGATGCTGAAGAATGATACTCCATTATCTAAAAGCATTGTATTGCCTTAGTCTTCGTAGCAAATAAGTTCCGGCACTACTTTTTCGCTCATCGCATTATCCTACTCACCAAATGCGATCCCTATAGGCATCTCCTCTCCAAGCCTATGCTCATGGGTAAGGCTACATGGTGGCTCCTCTCTCTTGCCGAATTTGACATCACCTAAAAATAGCCTAAGGTTATCAAAAGTCAAGCTCTTGTAGATTTACTGGCTCAATTCCCCAACGAAGCCGACGAGCCTGTGGCTGAATAGTTACCCCACGATAACCTACTGGTTGCCTCAATTGACAAGCCTTAGGAATGGCTCTTGTCTTTTGATGGTTCTTCAATAAGAAATGGTGGCGGCGCCAGTATTGTGTTTTCTTGCCCAACACTAACCTCCACTGCTACTATCAAACTTGACTTCAAATGCACAAACAATAAAGCAGAGTACGAGGCTCTCATCCTTGGACTTTTAACAACACTCAACTGATGGATTTCCCGGATATGTATCGACAGTGATTCTAAATTGATTGTCAAGCAGACTTCGGGTGAATTTGCAATTCGCGAACCTTCATTAGCCTTTTATCGCACGATCATAAAAAAAACTCCTATCATAGTTTACCACCGTTCGTCTGGCTCACGTCCTTCGATCTGTTAATCGATACCCTGATACCTTCGCCACACTCGCATCCAAACTTGACATCTCTGGCAACACTCAGCAAATCACTATTCACAAGCAAACACAGCTTGCTATCACTAGCCTCCTTCCTCTTGAGGACATCACTGATTGGCGTCACCCAATCATCGATCAGATGCAGACCTTCACAGGTTCCTTGGCCCTCACTCATCTTAAGAGATTTCATCTCATCCAAGGTCTCCTCTACCATTAATCCCCTTCCAGCATCTTTAGTCATTGCCTCGGGGATACAGAGGCCTATGTGGTACTGCACCAAGTCCATCAGCAGCATTGCGCCACAACTGATATAACTCTTTATCAACGACTCCAACGACAGGGTTAATACTAATCCCAAATGACAAGTCAGGCTGCCTCGTTGCAACACGCATGTGTTACCTACCAGAAATGTCCTGATGAAATTGAGGTACTTGAACTCGAACTGGCTAATTGACGAACTCTTTTCATCCGCTACCTTCAAAACAATCATCGATCGGATAATCCAGCCTCAACTGCAAAACTCAAACACCAAGCGCCTCGCTTCTAACTCAATGATGGTCAATTATTTCATATCTCTTGTGAAGGAAACACCTTGCGATGCATCGCCGGTGTCGAGATTCATGAGGCACTTCATCAAGCCCACTTTCTTGAACATCAAGGCACTTACAAACTGTTCCAACACTTGATCCAGAAAGGGCTCTACTGGCCAACTATGGAGTGCGATGCCAAAGCATATGTGCAGCAATGTAAGCCTTGCCAATACTATCACCATCAAATCCATACTCCCCCAACCACGTTGCATCCCCTCACTGCCCCTTGGCCTTTTCATACTTGGGGTTTGGATCTCATCGGCCTAATCAACCCTATGGTTCGTTAAATACACTGGATCCTCACTACCACTAACCTCTTTTCCAAATGGGTCGAAGATATTCCCTTACGATACGCAATAGGTATTTCTATTTCATTTTTCATCCGAGAACACCTTATTTGTCGTTTTAGCATCCCAACGATCATCTTATCAGATAATGGCACCCCTTTCATCAATCATAGGGTCGTTCAGCTCCTCTAGCAATATGACATCAAGCAGCGCTGATCTTCTGCTTTTTACCCTAAGGGAAATGGCCAAGCCGAAGCAACAAACAAATCCTTTCTCAAAATACTCAGTCGAACACTCGCCAAGCATAAATCCACCTGGGTTGACCAACTGCCTTTAGCTTTGTGGGCCCATTGAACTTCAAAGAAATGAGCAACTGGCTAAACTCCCTTCTCTCTCCTCTATGGAATGGAGGCTATCCTTCTAGTCGAGATTGCTATCCCTACTATTGCTCTAGCAGCCCGCAGCGAAGTTGACCATTTCACTCATCTCGAAGCTTTAGACGAGCAATGAGAATTGGCAAGACAATATCATAAAGTCTACCAGAATACCTTAGCTAGGGCTTATAACAAACATGTGCGGCCTCAAGCATTCCAGGTAGGCGATCTTGTCTTAAAAGCTGCCAAACATATCATGCGTCACTTATTTGTTCCAAAATTTACTCCAAACTGGGAAGGACCTTTTGTCATCACAAAGGTCCACCCTCGTGGATATTGCAGGCTACATCGTGACTGGAGCAACGCCGAACTAATCAACACTTGTTGGCTAAAGCTCTATCATAGCTAGTTACATAGTATAGCCATTCTATGTAACCAGTTATTTAGCATTAATAAAGTTCACATATTTTGCTCTAACAATTTGTCAAAATATTGCATTTTATTATAACACAACGGTTACTACATTGTTTCAATTAGCAATTACATTATTATTTCCTGTCGATTACATCAATCATAAGACAGTAAAATAAACTCATTAACCCCGAGCTCATCATAAGTCTCAACCACATGCTCCAACTCCTGCTCCGCGATCACTAACCGTGCTTGAGCCTCTTCAAAAAGGCGTCTCTTTCTCTCAACCCTAGATTTAAGATCAGTGATCTATTGAGAAAGAAATGCTCAACCCACTACTCGTTCACAAGCTTCCAGCCATTTGATATCCACCTGATTATCCTTTAGTATCTCAACCAATTCGCGCCCCTCCCCTATTATATTTTTAGATCCCCTCCCTTAGGCTACAATCGCAAAAATCTCCAGGACTCTACCTAACCCATACCACCGCAGAACTAAATGTCTTCCCCTAATGGCTTGATCCATCGCAGGGTGGACTCTTCTGGCTGCTTCCAATCGAGGAACATATTCTGCACAAATCATCAACCCACGCTAGAGTACCTCTGGTCGAACAACCACTTCCTCCATATCCACCATGGCTCGACTTGTACCACCAACTGACATCTGACGACCCTCATCGCCGGCCTTCTCTACAGAGGGATCCACATTTTTTCCCTACGATCCCCAGAAACAATAGTTTCATTTGCTTTGTTCAAATTATCATCAGGAAAAACATTACTGTGATAAGCACTACCTGTTACATTGTTCTTCCCACTTTTCACTTCATCATCGATCGATCACTTGTTAACGGCACTGTTTGACCCCTCTAAAAAGGACGGTGGTTGCAGCCCCTCTAACTCGTTCACCCCTATACCCCCTTCCACTTCCATATCCTCGATCCTCACAGTATCCCCTAATGAGCGTTCTCCCAACTCTTCATTTTCCACAGGGTCTACCAGTGGATGATACTCCAGGAGCAACAGCGCAGGTGCCCTTGGTATCGAGGGCTTATCAACCTGAGGCTTACGAAGTATTCGAATCAATTGCCTCACTTCCCATTCCGGTCAATTACCTGGCACATTTTATTTACAACACCCATTAAGTTATCACAAAACCATTCATTATACACAAAGCAAGTACAATACTTAGAAAATTTAGATACTAACCCATCACCACGTTCACTGCTGGCGACGTTTTAGTTATCATCAAACACCTCAAGATCTCACTTCTCGAACCACCAGCCGCCACTACTGCCCCTACACTACCACTGAATACATTTTCACCAGTCGACGAGTCAACCGCACCATCCGCTCGATCTGATTCATCATCACTTATATGCATAACCCCGTCTGAGCTTTTGCTCTTTAATAGATTGACTACCGTTGCCTTTCATTTACAACGCACCAGATTTATGAATGGTTCATTGCTTTCATCGCTTGATGTCTCTTTCGCTTACTCTTTGCCTGTCCTCGATTCGAATGGAGCCCCAGCTTGGGTTGCACTTGGCCCAGTAGAAGTGTGGCCTATGGTTGTTTTAGGCTGGACAAGAAACTAGCCACAATAGCCTCCAGCACCGTAGCATATGTAACCTCACCCATTTCTGAGGCTAATGGTGCCATGATCGAACGATTTCCTCGCACTCCCACGTGAAGCAAACGCAAGGACACATCATCCTTATAAATTGGTATAGGCTCACATGGTTGGGGCACTTGCAAACAGAATGTCTTGACTTTCTCCACACATTGCTCCTTGAACAATCGATAGCCCTCTATAATGTCACCCAAGCGTGATCGAGAGGGAATCACAACATAGTCTATACCCTATCGTACTAAACTGAGAAATGATACAGTGTCTCTTCCAACTCTTCATACTTTTCCATAAGATCACATACTCCTGGCATACCTTGGTCAAACCCAAATTGCCTCGGCACACGCTTTGGATTATATACCTTCAGCACATCACCCAACTCAAATCACGATTGCAGGGCTTCTGTCTCGGGTTGAACACCCTCGATTCTTCCCAATACAGCGGTACATTGATTACTCCAGCCATTTTGTCTCTATAAGGCCTAAAAATGAACTCTGGCTTCGAATTAATCGCATTAACTAAAGGAACTCGCTATATACGACCAATCCAGCGCTTCCTTCATGCTCCTTCAGGAACTCCTAACTCCAGTGGCAGGGAACCATACAAAGGAAAACACTCGTACAAGAACATCTGTAGAAATCCAGTGGCCAAGTACGACACCATAGGATGACGTCCCGCTGATTGCATGTAATCCTCTACCACCATGTCTAATCGTTGGTATAATATACCCAAAAATAGAGGTCCCAAAGGGAGAGCAACACCACTGGCTATTTTAACTGCTATCTGGCACCACATACTAAGTGGAGCATCGTCCGCAGTCCCTAGAAAAATGTACTGCGATAGCCAGCAAAGCACATACACCGCTAACTCCGCTGGGTGTCCAATTTTGTTCCCATCGATCGCTGGGCACTGTGACTTATTACCCTTAAATGCGGCTGGGCGCTGTGACTTATTACCCTTAAATGCGGGTTGAGTGTTTTTGAAAAAAATATCGAATCTAAGCCCCAGTTGTACTATTTCTTGCACCTTCACTCCTTTCCTCGCGCAGACTGCCCTTTGGTCTAAAAAAGGATCTATAACTTTTTTTTTTTTTCTAAACCCTCCTCCAAAGCCTCCAAGATGGTTTGCTCTGCTGTGTCTAATACAATAGGCACAAAAAATTATCCACCTATCACATGCAGACCCAATAAATAAACCACATCCTCCAAGGTCGGTGTAAACTCCCCCCACTTTATGACAAAAGTATGGGTTGTGTTACACCATCGTGACACTAGCAAATCTAATCCAGCGATATCCCTAGGCACCCTCAAGGTTCGAAATAAGTACATGGCTTGAGCAACCCTCGCCTAGCGAAGCTAATTCATATAGGGCTTATATGAGAAGATGTGATCGGTCTATTCTTCCCACCCACTACATGGGCCTACTGGTGCCTTGAATTCCAAAAAGCAATAGGGATATATCGCTTGCGGCCTAGCCCCTTTTTCAATGGAGCCATATTCCTTCATTAATTGTGCGACTCCATTGTCTATACCTTCCAAAATGATATCCCCTGAGGATGTCCAGAACCCATCTACTGACCCAAAGAACGGTGCCATTTGCCACTCTGACTCCGGCAGCACTTCCGACACTGGTTCACCGTCTTGCTTAGTGCTTTCCACTTCATCATAAATCCAGAAAAAAGACCACGATAATAACCTTACCTCGCCTGTATCTCTCAAAACTTCGATCCCTTTGATAAAGGATCGATTTTTCACTAACTATTTTACTTTTTTTCTCTTCTTTCTTCCTTCCCCAGGCCTCTGTTTATATAGGCATGGCGGTTTCGCATTAGGAAAGATGACAATCAAGCGTCACACCCACTAACACAATCACACCCTAGCCGAAGCGTCACTTCAATTAATGACCAAACTGACACAAGTTACATAAGCCCACGTTTCCTAAAGCCATTACACCCATGCCTCTTTGCACGTACCCCATTTTGTTTCAAAATTCAAAAATGGCATGTGTAAGGGGGCTAAATGTGGATGTGGAAAAGCCATGTCACCTAGTCAAATCCAGGTGGCCCCCACGACATCATTTCTCTAACTAGGAAAGACAAAATCACAAGTGAGTTCAAGATTGGGTAGAGGAATATAATGACCCTAGCGACCCAATGAATAGTCGATTGACGGGCCTAGAACCTTGATTCGACCCAACCATGAATCGTTGATCGACGGGCCTAGAACCTCGATCCGACCTAACCATAAATTGTCGATCGATGGGCCTAGAAACTCGATCAGACCCAACCATGAATCGTTGATCAATGGGCCTAAAACCTCAATCCAACCTAACTATGAATCGTCAATCGATGGGCCTAAAAACTCGATTCGACCAGGAACCATTGATCGATAGGCCTAGAAACTTGATCCAACCTGACCACGAATGGTCGATTGATGAGCCTAGAACCTCAATCCGACCTGACCACGAATCGTTGATCGACGGGCCTAGAACCTTGATCCTACCTAATCAGAGTGAAGGGTAAATGGTAGGACTTCTGAGTCATCAGGGGAATATAGAAGGGACTGTGGAATGGAGGAAAGAAAGCTAGTCGAGTCTTGCAAAGGCAAGACCCAATTCGAAGACCAGAGTGAGAGAAAGCCGGAGTAAGTATCTCTACTGTTACGTATAATCCTACCTGGGTCATTTAAGGACGAGCGTTACACTTATTAATGGGTCCCGAAAGATAGGGATTAGGGTAGCGTGATCTTTATCATTACATGAGTGCTACCCTATCTAGAAGGAGGCACAATAAGTGCCTCTTAAATGACCTAAGGCTATAAAAGGAAGGAAGGGAAAAAGATTGAGGCAGGCTATTTTTCAGATAATACACTCCAGGCATTATCTCTCTTACTGTCACTCTAGTCTTCATTTTGGGCTAGCTTTGCCCCCTTTCCTCAGTTCTTCTGCTTTCCTCACATTGTTTTAAGTGATATATCCCAGATCCTTTGACTTTTCAACTATATCTTAGAAACAGGTATCTACAGCCTTTTATTTTAGAAGAAAATTCCACCCAACATCACTTGAATCCATGTAGAATTGGTGAATCTTGGCATTCATGAATCATACTATCGGTGTTTACTTAGAGGAAATATAATAATTATGGCGTATAAAAGCGAAAGAAAAAAATAATAATACAGAAGGCATCATTTAATCCAATTACTAGTAAGAGAAAAAAAAACACCAATGTCCAATCACATATAACTTTGTTAATTTCCCAATGTTCAGCTTCATGCATACAAGAATATTTATAATGTATTTATAAACATTACATTTCTAATGGCTCAATCATTGTAAAAACAATACTCAAATGAATGTCCTAGCCTAAAACCCCCAGTTATAAATCAAACCTGATAGAAATCCCAACCTAGTCGCACATAGATCTGATTTCTTGTGAGTTTAAATACTTCAATTCAAGCCATGATCAGGCAAAACAAGTTCAGCTGTATTGACTATTATGAGGGCAATGATCCACTTTATAGAAAGAAGATGTGCAGCTTTATAAGCAATGAGGGCCTTAGTCATTGCATAATAAGAGATTATTGGGAGAAAATAACAAAGTCATATGGATTTCAATTATCATGTGCTCAAATGGAAATTTTCAGATGCAGTATTCATTGATACACATTAGAAAATAAAAAATAAGAAACAACTAAACATACAAGAGAAAAAATAGCATTCAAATTAATTTTTTTCCTCTAGAATTGCAGGAAAAGCCACAGATTGGAGAGAAAACATACCGTGGTATCATCAAATATGGGGTAAAAGCTCTGCAAATTGAGAACATGCAGTGGAAATAAAGAGATACGGAATGAAAGGAAAGGAGAGATTGGTTAGACAAGAGGGGCGGAGATGAAGAGAATTTTAAGGGACAAAAATATAGAATTGTCTTGGCGTCTGGCGGTGCAATGTCCACATTCAACCCTTTCCTTTCTATGTTATAATTATGTACCTGCATATCTATCTATAAGCAATATTGATTTGTCATCAGAACCCATAAACTTTTTAAAAATATATAAAAATAAAAATAAATAAAAAATCAAAACATTTGATTTTCTAATTATACTTGAGTGAAACTTTTCAAAAGTCTTTTCCACGAGTTTTGCACTTTGCACACTTGTTACTAATACCCCACCCCCTTCTAACCAAAAAAAAATTGCTTCATCTCATCAAAAGGAGCTCCCTCCAACCAAATGTATAATGACCTTACTAACCTGTATAATGACATTGCCCTTAAATGTAATGTAATGTAATGAAAATAAACCAAATTAAAGACAAATGATTCAAATGAACATGAAAACTCTTATATATGTCTCTATGTATAATACGCACGCTTATATATCTATAATAAACATTTATGTGTGTATATATATATATATATATACATATATATGTAAATTGCCCTAATCACTCTTTCACATTGTCTTCAGCATATAATATAGGAAAATAATATACTTCACGATTTTTGATTTGTGATTTTATCTTTAATTAAGTGGTTGCTTATTTGTCAGCTTATTTAGGTGTTTTAAAAACATAGATGTCTTGATAGCCCAATAGGTTAGTGCTTCCGGTGGATTTTGGAGTGCAGGTTTTGACTCTCTGTATGTACTAATCTTTCTAACCCTTGTTTGACTCTCTATATATGTCTCTATGTATAATAAGCACGCTTATATATCTATAATAAACATTTATGTATGTGTGTGTGTATATATATATACATATATATGTAAATTGCCCTAATCACTCTTTCACATTGTCTTTAACATATAATATAGGAAAATAATATACTTCACGAATTTTGATTTGTGATTTTATCCTTAATTAAGTGGTTGCTTATTTGTCAGCTTATTTAGGTGTTTTAAAAACATAGATGTCTTGATAGCCCAATGGGTTAGTGCTTCCGGTGGATTTTGGAGTGCAGGTTTTGACTCTCTGTATGTACTAATCTTTCTAACCCTTGTTTGACTCTCTATATATGTCTCTATGTATAATACGCACGCTTATATATCTATAATAAACATTTATGTATATATATATATACATATACATATATATGTAAATTGCCCTAATCACTTTTTCTCATTGTTTTTAACATATAATATAGGAAAATAATATACTTCACGAATTTTGATTTGTGATTTTATCTTTAATTAAGTGGTTGCTTATTTGTCAGCTTATTTAGGTGTTTTAAAAACATAGATGTCTTGATAGTCCAATGGGTTAGTGCTTCCGGTGGATTTTGGAGTGCAGGTTTTGACTACTAATCTTTCTAACCCTTGTTTCCTTGTAAAGAAAAAAAAAAAAAAAAAAAAAATGTGTTTTAGAAACAATTTTTTATTTTTTTTTAAAGAGGAAAGATCTTAATATAGAAAAGAGAGAGAGAAAATAGTAAAACTTATCATTATAACCAAACCTTAATATAACTTAATAAATTCAATTCAATTTTATCTGTATATATCTTCTTTTGGAGACCCTTTCTATCAAATCTTCAAATAATTAAAAGCAAAAGTTACAATTTTTTTTCCTGAATGAATGTCATATTTTTCATGAATAAGAACCCTGATTTATATAATTCACTTAAAGTTTTTTATAATTATATTTTGATTTATGTGATACTCTTTGACTCCGAGACATGGGTTGATCAGGCACAAGTCTAAACCCGAGGGAATATCAATCAATTAAATTATTTAACAAGCATGGAATATCAAAAAAAAAAAAAAAAAAAGAATGAAGAATAAAGTTGAAAGAATACTAAATAATAAATCATCATTAATTAATCTAATAATAATGCTAGAATAAACTAAATCCTCTTATACCAATAATTAATTAAAATTACAACTTGGGAATCCATCATGTGGACCCCTAAGTCTGGAACTGAATAACAGTTGAAAAATAATGGTGGGTCAAGCCCACAAACAAGTTCTAATCTACTACATCCCAAACAGAGACTCAGAACTCATATACATCCTAATTAATTGAACAATAACTAATAGTTCATAAATATATATGTACACACTAAAGGAACCTCACTAGACTATAGGATGGCCTCAACCTGAATAGTAGGCAACATGCAAAACACACATATAGTAGGCATGAGTACCTAGACCTACCAAGGCACACAACGACACTATATCTAGCCAGGGCCAGCCCTGGCCCAAGGCGACCAAGGCGGTCGCCTTGGGCCTCAGATTTTAGAGGGCCTTTGAGGCCCATAGGGGATGGAAATAAGATAAAATAAACAAGTTTCAGACGACATAATCTGGTTCGACACTCCGCAGGGCGCAGCCTCCACTATCGCTTCAGGTGACAAGGTATGTTCATCCTCTCTCTCCTTTTGCATGAATCAATCTTTTGTATATGTTTCTTTATTTCATTCATCTCATCATTTGATTTGTTCTAACTATGGTTCGTTTTATTCGGGCCTTTACCTTTGTTCCAATAGTGAAAAGTAGCCAGGGTTTTGTGCGTGGCACTGTGTGTGTGATGGCTATCAAAAGCTGAATGAATATATTATGGTTCTCTTAGTATTTTAATAAATGTGTGCCTTTTTACATGTGTCTTTCATGGCGATCGAGTCCATAATCTTTTTCCCTCTCCCTAAGTCCACTCCAATCTCATAACAGCAGCAACCATACCCCTTTTCCTCATAATTTTTTGCATTTTCACATTCAATCCCACGAAATTTAAGGATCCCTTCTAGTGGGTTGAGGTAATAATTAACTTTTTCGATCTCTAAATTATGCTCATACTTTAAAGTGCCAAATTAAGGGTTTTTTAATGTTTATTTTTATTTTATTTTTATATGAAGATATATACCACTATTATTGATGTTATTTGAAATTGACTCAGCTAGAATTTCAGTTAATAATACTGTCAAAGCACTTGCCATCAGAATGTACAAACACATGAAAATCAATAGCATGCTTTAACAAAACAAAAGTTAATGGTTTTTTCTATTAATTTGCACAGGTCTTCTGTAGCAATGATCAATCAATCACTGCGGGTAATTGGCTCCCAAAAAAACACACAACAAAGTGTAGTGTAGTTCTCTAGTAAACTGTTCACTTCATTTTTTATTTTGTGCCTGTGAAAATTTCGCACTCTTTAATTGATAAATTTATTGTTATTAGTTAGTTGTCTTATGCACACTACACATGCGCACAATTATTTATTGGTGGTGATAAAAATTTATAGTTATTAGTTAGTTGTCTTAAGCACAAAGCACATGTGCACAATTATTTATTGGTGGTAATAGATTTATACTTATTAGTTAGTTGTCTTATGAATACTGCACAAGCGTACAATTATTTGTTGGTGGTGATAAATTTATAGTTATTAGTTAGTTGTCTTAGACACAATGCACATAGACACAATTATATTAGTTATAAAATTTGAAAACATCATGTTAAAATTTCGCACTCTTATAATTCTTTTTTTCATGTGTGAAACTCAAGTGCCTCACATTTGAAAGTTCGCCTAGGGCCTTCAAAATATTTGGAATCTCAGGGCCGGCCCTATATCTAACTACACATCCCTAACAATATACGCACCCTAACCACTAATCCTGAAACTTAAGCTCACATCGTAGCATATATATATATATATATATATATATATATATATATATATATATATATATATATATATATAATCAGTCCTATCTAACCATAAAAGTAAACTATGGTATGTCATCCAACTATGATGTTGATCTGATACGAATATAAATAGGACTTAATATTTTAGTTAATCCATTCCCTTATACATGAATAGGTAGGACTTAACATTTTTAGTTAATCCGTCCCTAATATGCTCCATCCCATAATGTGCATTAATCCATAATATAACCATATTAATATATTATCAAGGAGCCTAACTTATTAGCTACCATCATGATCACATCCCATACAAACATTAATCTCATCCACAATATATAAATTAGAGATATATTAAATAACGCAGTCATAGAGCATTTTTATAGATCACAAGGACATCCGTTCATATAATTAAATCATAATTAATAATATGAAATTAATTAATAACATATAACATTATCCAAAAAATAATTTACAATTTAATAATTAAATAAAATCATTTATTAAAAGTAAATACCACGTTACTACCAATTTAAACATTATTTTATTTTTTTTCACTAAAGTGGTAAAACCACTGACCGCTAACTAATGTTCAAAGTGGTTAAATTAATTACCCAAATAACACGTTACACGTTATTATCCTAATGTACGATACCAATACATGCAGATTTCGATCGACCGATACCCTATTTCGGTCAGTCGAAACACCCACATCGATCGACTGAAATAGTTCGTCTCTTTCATCGCGACTGTTATTTCAGACCTGCAATTCCTCCGTTCGGGTCCTAAATTGATGTATCTAAAACTCGATATGATTATCAATGTTATATATTACAAAGATACACAAGCCCCAACAATTAAAACAAAGATGTATGCATTAATTTACAAAATCACCTAAAATCAAGAACACATAATAAATACATAATTAATTCATGTTTTGATCCGATTAAAGCATACATATAGATTCATTACAACATGAAAAATCAACACAAACCCATTAATATAAACATATGAACAATAATTTCAGATTTTATTCATGCACTTATATTTAATTAATTTAATTAAATTCCTGGAACTAATCTAACATGTATAGATTATGAATCAAAGGGGAAGAGAAGAAATAGA
Source organism: Cornus florida (assembly GCF_030987335.1). Lineage (NCBI taxonomy): Eukaryota > Viridiplantae > Streptophyta > Magnoliopsida > Cornales > Cornaceae > Cornus > Cornus florida. Next base: position 5,837,820 of record NW_026775577.1, on the reverse strand, counting down.
ACTTGCCTTGAGAATTTTGATAAAAACTCTAGCCTCTTTCTCTTATTTTTTCTTCCTTCTTTTTCTCTCTAAACTCTCTGCCTTTTCTCCTAAAATATATTACGTGAATATTTTCTAGCCCCCTTTTACTAACCTAAGTTATATATTTATAGGGAATAAAATAACACTAATCCTTTTCCCAAACTAAGTCAACTTAATATGGAAAAATAATAAATATTAAAATATTAAAAGCTAACTAAAAATATGTTACGTATATACATAATCTATATATATCCTTATTATATAAATATATAAATATACATCAGATTATTTATTATTAATACTAATGATATAATAATATTAATTAATAAATTACTTTCTTTATATAAATCTATATATATACATATACAACTATCCATGGTTAATTATCCATACTCATTAAACCTGCAATCCAAGTAGTCCATGAAACCTAATTGGTTGGTCTATTTCTACTATCCATTCCATAAAAATAAAACAAAAGAAAATAGAATATAATAAAATAAACATTTGATCAATAATTTATTATAATTAAACAAACAAGTCAATTAATCATTTAATTCAAATAAAACATTTAAGCATATAATTTTAATTAATCATTTAATTCAAATAAAATATTTAAGTACATAATTTCAATTAATCATTTAATCAAAGAGCCAAATAATCAAGTAAATAAATAAAAATGCACTTAAAACATTTAAAATAATACCGAGACTATCCTTTTGAAATTAGGGGTATTACAATTTGATATTTTCTTTTACGGTTATATTTTACAGAGATACCCAATAAAGATATAGAGAAGTTGAAAAAGTGCATAAGAGAATATATATATATAATAAAAAATATAAGTAGAGAAAAATAAATTAGAGATAGTGAAAGAAACCTAGTGTAATTGTTCGTTCTTTCTTTTTCCTTCAGTTGCCAATTCGTTTAGTTTGCTAAAATAGGAAACACAAATGCATAAAACAAAAAAAAAAATGTAATATGTATTAAAATAGAGAACATCAATGTCTTTTTAGTTATTGGCACATCAAATTCAAGATCACATCTCAAATTCTAATTTGAGATGTATACCATAGCTTATATATATATATAATTAACGACTGTAGAACCCTCGACAAAAATCGACATATAAAAATCGGATGTGGCTATCTTAAAATTCCAACTCAAACACAATTCTTTTCATAACGTGACTATCCTAAAATTCTTCCAACTTAAGTACGATTCTTTCCATATATGATTATCCTAAAATTTCATCACGTACATGATTCTTTCCATCTCTTTTTCCTTTTTATTTTTTATTTTTTTATTTCTTTCTATATTTATAATAATATGAAAACAAACTATTTCCACACATATATATATATATATATATATATATATATATATATATATATATATTCACAAACTAGGTTTGCATATCTTTGGAATGTTTTGGAATGTTTCTATAAGAAATTAATTAAAACAAAATCTATGACAGAAATTTTGTTGGTCCCAACTTTGAATTAGGGTTTGCTTTTTTAATGTCAAAAAACTGTCTCAGGTTCATTTCTGGGTAGTTCAAGTGATCAATGCATTATAAAGGCTTATAAGGGTAGCATTATCATTTTACATTCATGTGATATCACTTGAGATAGCTTGAGGAAGCTATATTGTGTTGACAATGCTAATTATAGGCAAATTAAGGTTTACAAATTGGTTCAATGTATCCACTTCGGATATGCCCAGTGGTTTACTCACTAGACTTTGGAGATTGGCAAGCCCAAGGTCTGGGGTTCGAGTCCCGCTAGGTGTTCTTTGTGCCTAACTCCACTACCCCTGCAGTGACTTACCATACCAGACCCGAGTGAGGAGGCGCCCTTCCGGGTCCTCGGGGATTAATCGGGTTGTTGAGGGGCTCTAAGGGTTCGTGTCTTCCCGGACACCCCGGGTTAATCAAAAAATAAAAAAATAAAAAAGATTGGTTCAATGTATGGTTCGAAGCTACATACATTTTTAGGGGCATTTGTGTCTTTTCATAGTTGTATTTGATCATTTCACACCTATCTTGCATGTTGCATTGCGTTTTATAGATCGGAATTCAAGTGTTTTGTCCATTATACAGCCTTAGTAACAATTCTGTGCATTGTGTGACAAGTGTCCATTCCAAGGGTACTTCTGCCATTATACCTTGTGTGTGACATGTGTTAAGTGATTCTAATGGCACTACAAGAAAAATGACTTTTTACCACAGTGAAAAAGCCTTTCTACCACGGTTTTGAACCGTGGTAGAAAGTGTACTTTTCTACCACGGTTTTCAACCGTGGTAGAAAGTCATTTTTCTACCACGGTTTTGCACCGTGATAAAAAAGTAGACTTTCTACCACTGTGCATAACCGTAGTAAAAAATGTTATATATATATTTTTTAAAATAATAGTTCAGCCCTTATGAGGGCTGAAAAAAAAAATAAAAAATAAAAAATAAAAAAACTACTGCTACCCTTACAGAACCCTAAATAAATACAAAATAGCATTATAACAAAAATAATTTGCAACTCATAAACCAATTCTAAATCATTGTTTTATACAAAAATTAACCATATACAAATTTGAAAGAAGTACATGATCCACACCTTATATATTTTACTTAACCAAAATAAAACAAAAATTCTTCATATCTTCTTGTAACTTCTCCTTTCATGAACCGTACAAAAAATATAGCAACAACAAAAAAAGTAACTGCACCCGCAACCCTAGCTTTGACCTACAAAGATAGTTGAAGTAAGAGAATTAATGTAAAGCAAGTTGATACCACAAATAAAAATAAACCACTTTTCAAACAAAGTTTGATCAAATTGTCCACCCATTATATTTATGATCAAATTGTTTTCAATATGTATATGAAAGATTTTCTAGGAAACAGAAAGCAAGTTGCATATTTTTTGATTGATTTTAGAAACAGACTTCACTGTCCTTGAGTTTAGGCTGTGTAACTACACTATGCTGTATAAGCCTCCTCTGGGCAGTTTGATGAAATTTGCAACTTTTTGTGTTTTTTAATAATGCAGATATCATCAAAAAACTTATAGAAAAAATAAATTCAGACGATTCCCATCGTTGTACATAGTTATCTTGTTGACCATGAACAAGTAAACCAGATGTATCTGAAAAATATAACAGAAGTTCTATTGGTAAAGAAATTTCAGGCTTTTACATCCACTAACAGTCTGAGTGCTTGTGACTTAAACTGCTCTTAGGTTTTAATCCCGAAGAAAGTTATGTCATTTTCATTCAAAACTGACCTAATTATTATTTGTAAACAATCTAAAGAGACAAATATAGCAGACAAGGGTCCTCTGGGTTGTCGGAGAAAGAAACATACACAAGCCAACATTTGAGGGACAAACACCAAGACAAAAGGCAATTGCAGAAGTATCAAAACAATCATAAACACAATCAAATTCTAAAATAATGTTTTTTTTTTTTTTTTGTTTTTTTCTAATTTTTATTGTCTAATATTTTATTTGTGGAGAATTATAAGCATCCATTCAGTATATCATAAAGACAGAGCTATTACCATGCAATCTAAAGAGAAAGAAACATACACAAGGCAACATTTCAGGGACAAACACCAGGAATAAAAAGTGACCTGAAACCAATCGGTCCCCACTGATGTTCCCCCTCCAAGACAAAAAGCAATTGCAGAAGTATCAAAACAATCATAAACACAATCAATTTCCAAAAGAATGTTTTTTCTTTTTCTTTTTTTTTTTTTTAGGATGTATTATGTTTGCTTCTTCTTATATGCTGAGCCAACATTTAAAGCTGGGGTAGTCTTTCTCTGTGAAGGTACCTGCTGGAGTTATATATATATATATATAGAGAGAGAGAGAGAGAGAGAAAGAGAGAGAGAGAGAAGCAGAAATTAATACTCACGTGATTCTTATACGAAGTGATACTATAGTAAATTGATTGCTAAGGCACCTAACAAGAAAAGAACAAATTAAGGATATATATATATATATATATATATATATATATATATATATATATAATATATGGACATAGAAATTTTTTTTTTGTTCCCTAAATTGGAACTCGAAGAAAACTTGAAGAAATGCAGTTTTCTAGACTAAAATGCGAGACTCGTCATCAAATCCTCTAGCAATCCAACTGCATAAGCATTGGGAAAAGGAAGGTCCTCAAATCAATTAACCAAAATGATTGTTTCACCAAAACAATTATCAGCACCATTTCTGTCATTACTCGTCATGAATTCATGATGGAAGCTACAAAAGACAGTCTTGGCAATATATTAATTCATTCCAATGTATATCTAGAAGGGCAGTAGAATCAACTTGTGTCCAGTTTACACAGAAAATTACCCCTGAGATAACACGGAACAGAAGTTCTGTATTTTGGAAAATGACAATGTCATTCATTGTCTTAGCTACTAGGCCGGGAATGTATCATTAATTACATTAAGATTTAAGATAGTAGCTCCTGTTTTAAGTTAAGATTGGAGGCATTCAATAATATGTGCTACTGTTATATATATATTTATAATTTATCCAACACACTCTTTTCCCTGAGTTAAGAGAATTGAAAAACAAAAAATATATGGGGGAGGAGGAGGAGAAGAGGGAATATATACATATATATGTGTGCGCGCGCGCTATTGCTCCTTGTTCTGATCTCAAAAATGAGTGACCAAAAAGTAGCACCAAACACACACACACAACCTAGCTTTCAAAAAAAAAAACACATACACACACAACCTTTCAAAAAAAAAACACACACACACACATGAAACTTAGACATGCATGAAGAGAAGGTCCTTAATTTGCAAAGAAAAACAAGAGCATGTTGGCCTCACTCCAACATTTTATTTAATGCAGTGGCTAACCAACAGTGACTTTCACATAGTCAAAAAAATTCTACAACAAACACAGTTCTATAAATTACCATATTAAAACACCATTGTTAATTTCCTACAAAGTTGTAATAAGTATAAACATGGGCACATGAGGCATCAGTGTGTTGTACCTTTTTTTTAATTTTTTTTTTTATAGGAATTAAGTTATATCTATTCCACTAACCATTTATTTATTTTCCTAGATTTTTAGCTCAGTGGAAAACATGTCTAGGAGGCCAAGTTTCCTTCTCACAACGCAATAACAATATAATCCCATTGTTAAAACGCTTTAAAAAGCAACTACTCACCTAAGTTCACAGATTATGCAATCATGCAAGACTTTGAAGTGGTATATTCCTGAGGAATTTGATGTTGAAAGATAAGAGTACTGGCCTTGATCTACTGAAAATGAGCTTTAAAAGAAAGGAGAATATTACAGCAAAAGTACACCGAAGAAGTAGCTTTCTTTCACATTCCTATTCTGTACTTCTGCAATCGTCTTATTACCAAAGTAACAACTTTGTCTACAACTTATTCATCAATTCAATCCAAACCCGAATAATATTCTGTCTACGACAAATTATTAATTTTTTGTACTACGCTTGTGCTATCTTCATGTTTTTCTCCTGCACTTTATCTATCAAATATGAAAAGGTAACAAACAGTGCTTTGACTTTATTAAATATTCAAACCCACTAAACTACTAAAGTGTTGATTTTGATAGACACTGAATAAAAAAAAATGGTCACTTAAGGCACGTAACCCCCTATACACCTCAAAATTGGTGACTTAAAGGCACGTGACCCCCTGAGCATGAGTATAAAAGGCATTAAAAATGTGTAATCATAAAAGAAATGCGTCACTTACAAATTTTGATGTACTTGATAGGCTATGCAATTGAAAATCAGGTAAGAAGGAAGAGTAGGGAGGAAAGTAAACTAAAGTAAACCAGGTTGGTTGTATGCTGAGTGCATCAACAGCATAACAACAAATCAACTGGAAATGGAGTAGAACCTCACCCCAGCTAATATACACGTGTATGCCCAAGAAGACCAACCTTGGTATTTACGGACAAGCAATGTAAATTTACTAGAAGGTAAAATTAAAAGAATATTCATTTACCAGACAGTTGCAATAACTTTTCCAACTTTCCTCATTGAACCCAAAATTAAAAAAAAAATCTGTTATATCAGTTCCAGTATGCCTCCATTGCCTCTGTTTGAATATAGCAAAATTTACATCTAGTATAGTCCTGCAAGAAAAAATGGGATGCCACTTAATCAACAGCATACAGAACCTTTAATGACATGAATCAAGAACAGAATAAGTGTTACGCTAGTGCCAAAAGTGGCCCTTATGAGAACCAGAAATCTCATATAGCATTTGTTCTCAACATCTCACCATACACATTATCCTTTTTTTTCTCATAAATGTGGTAAGAAAGATAGTGCTTCTAACATCAGTACATTTTTAACTATTGAATTCTTACATTATCCTAACTAATATTAATTCTATTATACGTTTGACATATCTATCACATGTCATAAACAACAACTAGTTTGCCAAAGAACCCAGCTTGAGTACAATCAAGATCATAACCAAATTCACTTACCTATACCAGGGAAGAGAGAAATTGTATCCACTTTGAGTTACTACTGAGCTTGAGCCCGTATGTTGACTGGACCCATTATTGTCCCAATTGCCTCTAGCCAAGGTGGAAGAGCAGGAAGCTGAAACCATGGATCCAGGCTATTGGCTTTTGAATTACAAGGATAAGCTGCTGTCTGATATCTTAAGTACTACACAACACAAAACCCAGTGAAAAATCATTAATTACAAATAACAATAAACAGCTGCTTCAGGTAGGATGATTATATTACTGCTATAGAGAAATAGAGAGAACTCATATGTAAATGTCATAATCATATATCATAATAAAATAAAAGAATCTCAAAAAAAAAAAAAAAAAAAAAAAAAAAGAAAAGGAAAGACATTAACCTATCTTTATCATCTAAACTGAGAGTTCTATTATTTGAAATGAGTCCAGTTACAAAGTAAAACTTAATCAGGAATTATGTGACCACACTGCTTCCTCCCAAGAGATCATCCATTTAAATCCAAAAATGCTCCCAATTCAAACATTTGATAAGAACAAAGCACATGCATCAAAATAAAAGGTATCGATCTCCAAGGTAGAGCCTTGGAGGCCTTATACCGACAGCTACCCATTGAAATTGCCAAATTCAATCTTATTTCTAAAACGAACACAAATTATTGATCAACTCTCACAATTTTATTCACACCAAGTTCGATCCTATAACACAAATTCTTACATCCGAATATATATATATATATATATATATATATATATATATATATATATATATATAACATTTTACCTTGTATTGTGAATGGTAACCGCCCTTCACCAGATTTCCCCTCTCACCGCCACCGGTACCATTAGAACACTGTTCCAATCCATCGCCCAACTGGGATTGATCAACCCATTTTCAATTCTTACCCGAACCATTCCCCTCTGCAGCTGCAAAATCACAACCTTCCTCCTCTTCTTCATCATCAAACCCTCCACTCCTTAAATTGTGTATGATTGAGTGCGGTTTGGGAAGCCATTGATGGTTGTACTTGCTTGAACTTCAACGTCTACATATATATCGCCGAAATCATCATCGACGCCTTCCATCTGAGATAAAAACCCTAGAGAGAGAAAACAGATATTGCTAGGATTTTTTTGCTAATCAATCACCATGTGAGATAAGGCTCAAAAACCCTAGAAATTTACCTGTAGAGTTTTGCAATTTTGGTCGATTGCTGAAGCTTTCGAACAGCGAACCCAAACTGGAACAGCCGGCGATGGAAACTGAAGGATATGGGTTTTAATTTTTTAAACAATCTAAAATGATATGCCGATATGGGTTCTGATTCTTGTAGATTTTGTAGTTTGTAGTTGCAGAGACATAGAGAGGGCAAGTTCAAAGTTGAGAACGAGAATAGAGTTGGAGGCGACTTGGGAGGCTGATTTGATTCTTGTAGATTATGTAGTTTGCAGTTGTAGAGACAGAGAGAGGGCAAGTTCAGAGTTGAGAACGAGAATTGAGATGGAGGTGATTTGGGAGGCTGAAATGATTTGCCCGAACATGTGTGGTATGGTGTGTTTGGTCTAAAATGATTTGCCTTAAAATTTTTAATAAAGTAGCGGGAATAAGACCCGCGCATCGCCTTAATCCAAATTCACATTCTACCACAGTGCCTGAACCGTGGTAGAATAACTTATTATCACCGTTTTTCATTAATCGTGGTTGAAAGAGTGCTACAAAAGTCTGAATAAATTTAAGTGAAATTAATTCACTTTTTACGACGATTATATTATAACAATATAACCGTGGTAGAAAGTTTTTCTACCACGGTTTTATAATAACTGTGGTAAAATATATTACTTTCTACCATGATTTTAAAAAAACCATGGTAAAAGACACTTTCTACCACGGTTATTGTAAAACCGTGGTAAAAAGGGCGTTCTAAAAAACTGTTTTTTTTTTGTAGTGTGGTGAGAGTATATACATAGATATATAATTCTTGAGCTCCAAGTTTGGATAAGGATAATACATGTGCCTTTTCAAGTGAGCTGTGAAATTATGGTGCACTAATGAACAAAACGACTAAGTTGGCAGGGCAAAATGGTCTATTCATAGAGGGAATGTCAGATTATTCCGTGACCAATGATTGGATAATGGTGCTAGGTACATTTCCTCATTAGGGTAGGACTTGTACTCAATGAAGTATTATATATATATGTTGCTACGGATTTCATTAGGGTTTAAGCCTTTTTTGAAAACCCTAAGTAAGCTACATTAACACATACTCTCGAGACACCAAAACATTGACCAATCCAGAGTTTTGAGACTAATTGGTGAGCTAAATTCAACTCAAAAATGAGTATTGAGTGTGTGAGTGCTAGATAATGATGCAGATGCTTGGTTGCAACTATTTTCTGGTGCAAGAAGGCCTGGTTTGAGCAGTCAAATTTTGTTCTAGCCATTTCTAGAGTTACACAAAGGTTGTGACAAGTTTAATTCAATATTTTACATATGTAGAATGCTTGTTTGTAACCATTTTACTACTGTAGTCACGTATGACGTCTCAGACCTGTGGATATGCTTGTTTTGCTGATTTAGCTTGTTGATATGAGCTTATAATCATTATATCGTGATGTAAGTTGCACTATTATCAGTTGAGTAATTTTCTATAGTTGAATCAAGGCTGTTGAAGTTGATTTATGCACAGAAATATGGTCATTTGAGATTTTAACCTTGTGAAACCCTAGTTCTTGAAGATTTCTGCTATATAAGGCATGTTATATAATGTGATTCTATATACATGTTATATTCATCTTGATTATCATTTGAGCATATTTATATTGAAAATATAAGGCTGAGAATTCATCTCTTGGTCTATGTTCATTCATTTTGCAAAATAAAGACTAGGTGTTGTTCATTGCTACTTTGAGTTGTGTTTTTTACTCCTTTAATTTGTATAAGCTAAAGTAGAGTGGTTATTCACATCTTTCATGTATTTGGTGAGGTGTGAGAGCTTAGAGGGTCCAAACAGGGGTGCTTAGGAAAGGGGGAGTACTGTTGAACACGAAGTGGAGCTAGTGTGTGTGTAGAGGTTATGAAAAACTAGTGTTTCATCTTGTATAAGGGTATGTGTAGAGAGTGAGATAGCTGAGTGAGTAACTACTTGCATACAACTAGTAGAAACTACATTGGTTGTGGCCAAGAACTAAGATTTTTTTTTATCTCTAGTTGAGAGTGATTTTCCTTGTAAAATCTAGGTGCCCTTATATATGGTTGAATGTTTGAGCATTATGTGAGTATTAAAGATATTCTAAGTGTTGAAATAAGTCAAGAAAGAGAACCAATTCACCCCCTCTTGGTTCATCAATTGGTATCAGAGTTTTGGTCTGCCTTATAAAGGTTTTAACCAACCGTAGAGAAGATCTTGATGAAGTAGATGAAGGTGAAGTCACAAACAAAGCCCCAAGGTTTAATGGATCAAACTATGATTCTTAGAAAACTAGAATGGAAGCTTTTATCATGTCCCAATCCTATGATGTTTGGCGTGCCATTGTTATTGGTGTGGTTGTTCTCAATCCAGATAATCCTTTAGTTGATGACAAAGTAGCTTTGGCAAATGATAGAAGAATAAAACATGTTCTCTTCTGTGCTCTCAAGGCAACAATGTGATTAAGGAAAACAAGATACAACTATTGAAAGTTCAATATGAATGTTGTAAAATATAAAAAAAAATAAATAAAAAAAGGGAAGCTGTCTCAGAGTATTTGTTCAAGATAAGTGAAATTGCATGTCAACAATATCAAGGCTCTTAGTGAAGATGTGAAGGACTCAGATGTTTGCAAGAAGATTCTCAAGTCCTTAACCGTAATGTTCAATGCAAAATTCACTATCCTTAAAGACAAATACATGTCCCAAATGAAGATTGATGAACTCCAAGCCTCACTCACATCTTATGAGATGAGAATTGGAGTTATAAACCAACACAGAAGAGAAGTAGCTCTCAAAGCCAAAAAAGTTGAAGAAATTGAGCAGAATTCTAAAGATAATGACCTAGAAGATGATGATGTAGCCTATTTTTCCAAGAAGTTCAGATAATTCATGTTTATGAAGAAGAATCAAACACAAAACCAAACTTTTTATGGCTGTGGAAAACTTGGACACTTCATTGAAAACTGTTTTTCAAATAAAGGCCAAAACCAGAAGAAACCATAAATTTTTAACAACAAAAGTAAGTTTGGAAAGAAGTCTTTGATCACTGAATGGGATGCTACACCTAAAGAAGAAGTTAAATTAAGAGGTTCCTGAAAATGAGTGTTTGTTCATGGCCCTATAAGAAGTCTTTGAATCTCAAATTCAAAATGAAGAGAGTGATGATGATGATATTTCAGAGGTTCTTGCTAAATGTGAAAGACTTGCTATCAAGTGTGACTCTTGGAAGGCTCAAATTAAGAAATTAAGTAATGAGTTTCAAATATCCTTAGATTTACTTATCAAACATATCAAAATGAAGCTCTCCACCCCATTTTCAATCTCTTTGATAGTGTATTGTGTGATGAAACTCAAAAACAAGGGTGAAGTGTGGGATACTAAAAGGTGTAAGGGGGAATTATTTTAAGCTCTCACTACAACATATTAGACTTTTACCAACGCTCTTTAGAAGAGCGTTGGTATAGGTGAATTAATACCAGCGCTTTTGTAAGAGCGTTGATATAGGTGTTGCAGTACCAGTGCTTTTTAAAAAAGCGCTGGTGTAGGTGTTATAGTACCGGCACTTAAAAAAGCAGCACTGGTATAAGTGTAATTGTACCAGCGCTTTAAATAAAAGCGCTGGTATAGGGCTCTTCCATTCCCAATTTTTCCCCTTCCCTCCACTTTTTTCCCTCCGCTTATTTATATATATAGAATATTTAGTGCCTAAACTGCGTCGTTTTTTTTGGGTCCATTAACACTACAACATTCCACTTTCCCCATTTCAATTTCATTTTGCCCTAGCTACTTCATCCATCTCTCCTCTCTGCTCTACCTATCGCTCTGCTCTATCTCGATCACTCACCTGCAAGACTCCCCTCTCTGAAAAATATTTTGCCTTCTGAATTCATAACCATCTCTCTCTAGAGTTCCAACCCTTATTACTCTCTCTAGAGTTCCAACCCTTATTACATTTCTTTTCCGCCACTGCGCTTATATGTGCATTGAGGTAACTCTGTGACTCTGTCTTTTATTGTCTGTGATTTCATTTTCTTGATTTTCGTTTTCTGGGTTATGAGATTTTTGTCTGTACTTGGATTCAGATTACTTTATTGATTTATTTATTTTCAATTAATTTTTCTGATTTTAGTTTACAAATGGGTTTAAACTTCACCTAAAAATCAATTGGTTAGGTTTTCCCCTTTCTGTTTGGTCTATCTTCTATCTTATGTGTACCATTATTATTATTTTTTTTTGGTAAATGAAAGCAAAAGGATCTTCTCTCGCTGAATTTGAAAGAAAAAAAAGTTCATGTCATATACGTGACTAATTGCATTTGCATTTTTAGCACTAAGGTTTTAGTGTGTGTAAAATATGAATGAAGCATCAATATTCTCTATTTCTTTTTCTTGATTTAAAGCAACTTTGTGGAAGGTTTAAGGTTTTGGCCCAACCTTCCAGTGGGTACTTCAAAAGTTTCATTGTTCTTGTCATAACTCTTGTCTCAATCTCTACTGCTCGATCTCCATTTCTCAGCTGAAGCCCTTGATTGATGTTTGCTAACCCGCTCTATGTTGATCTCTCACTACTCTATCTCGATCTCTCACAGCTTGATCTCCATCTCAGCTGAAAGACTCCTCTACCCTGTCTCGATCTCTCACTGTTAGATCTCCATTTCTCAGCTGAAGCCCTTGATTGATGTTTTAATTTTGGACCTTCAAAAATGGGCCGTGACTTTGCGTGTTTGTGTTTTTGGAGCTAAAATATCAAAGTAAAAACGTGAATAACCCTGTTTTATATAGTTCATATTGATGTCTTTTATCTTATTGCCCATTTAAGGATGGCTGAGTGAAAATTGTAGTTCTCTCATGGGAAGTTGTTTTTTGTATGAGCTATCGCTACTCCAAACTCCAGGCTTCTCAGACTAACAATTACAATTATCATGCTCTGTTTATTGTACCTTCAATAATAAGTATGAATTATAGTTTTGATAGCATAGTGATGTATTATGTCTGAAAACTTAATAAAAAAAATGCACATTGTAAGAGAATAATCTTTTGCAGTATTTTGAAACTGTTTTATGTTTTAAGAGTTCCTGGAAATTTCCAGGTTTTAAGAGAATTTTACCAACGAGCTCTATGCTACTTTGAAATTCTGTAATACAATGTCTCCATGTCTGAGTAAATTATGTGTCCAAGAATCAATTAGTAAAGTGAGTTATTTAACTTTAATCTACTTCATTGATGTTTTTGTTTTAATGATAGTTTAGGCTGAAGACGATTATTTTAGGTTTTTGGCATATTATTATTATTATTATTATTTAATTTTAGCAAAATAATTACTTATAAAAAATAGCAAAAATTTTAAATTTAATTATATATTTTTAAATGCAGAAACTGTACTTAAGAACCAAAACAAGATGTGAATGTTGGATAAAACAAGTGTTTGGTTTCCATTAAGAATAAGAAGTGCAAATACCATGCCTGAAGTAACATGTTTAGACACGCTTGTGACATGTAATTTTTTGGAAGAGGGAAATTTTAAAATATACTTCAAATTTTTTTGAGTACTTTACTCCAAGAGCCAATTGAGATATGATTCTCCACAGCATGTGTTTTCCATGCCACTTTCACTTAAAAATTCTGCTGGCTTTCTTCTTCTTTGTTCCTCTTTTGCAATGATGTTAGACCATGATAAAATGGTAGGATGATTGGCTGATACTAGATTATTTGATTGGTTATGATAAATTATCAAGTTCCTAAGCGAAAAAGAGGGAGTTTTGAAAATAGTTGCTGGCAAGTTCTGATGACCTAATGTTTTAGAGTCATCTTATTACATTGATTTTCAACCCAGACAATATCCATTTAAAGGACCATCTAGTTGTGGGTCTGCAACACTTCTATTGTATTACATAACAGTTTCAAGTGTTCAAGAACATGCATATATTTGGGTGTCAGTGACAATGTTTTGTTCCCAAAGTTTTTTTTTTTTTTTTTTCTTTTACCATTTTTGTTTTTAAATTTATTGAGAAATGGGCAATGCGATAGTGGACAAGCAGAGGATATCACTTTTAATTCTCCTACCCCGCAACAACAACAACCCCCCCCCCCCCCCGCGGCCACTCATCTCTATTATTGTTGGTGTTTCCCCCCCCCCCCCCCCCCTCCCCTTCCGCGGCCACTCATCTCTATTATTGTTGGTGTGGAGAGAATGTTGCTTATGTTACTTGATTGTATTCTGTGATGGTTACGATTTTGGCATGTGCATTCTTTATTTTTGTATGTGGATCTAATAATGATCTTGAATTCTAGTTTTGAGGTGTTTAAACAATCTTGTAATTCAAGAAGTGGAGTGGAAAGCTTCATCTTTTTTAATGCGATCAAGATGCCTGATTTATCCTATTAAAATTACCACAATTTTTTATTTCTGAAATAATAAATTAATTGAGTGCTAAGTGGTAAAGTTGATACTCTATACTTGGATTTATGCTGTGCAGACTGTGCTGTTGATATTGACTTTAAGCCGAGACATTTTGTGAGGCTGAGGATCCTAGTTAGTCCTTGTTGCTTTTGTGGGATGCGTTCAAACTTTTGAATGCTTTCTAATACATTGGTACTTATAAAAAGAAGGATATTTAATTTAAGTCGATGAGGTCTTCATTCGTTGCTGATGTTGAGTCCTTATAATTTAAAGCTATGAAACCCAGGTTCATTATGTAGTGTTGTGTACCTAATCTTTCAAACGTCCAGGCTTTAATGATTTTTTATTTTAAATTTTTTTCTGCAATCTTAGGAAAAAAAAGTTTAGTCTCGATCTCTGTTTAGTGTCATGTTTGCTGTTAGATATTGCTTGTGGCCTGTGAGTTGTACTTTATTTGCTTTCATACACACTCATGCACCACCCATTTAAAAGTTGAAAGCATAATAACATTAAAAGAAGAAAATTTTTTGGATGCTATATTAAGACAACTATGCTATTGTTATTAGTTTTCTCTGCATCTTTCAGCGATCCTACCCACAGTACTTTTGTTACTGAATTTTTCTTTTGTTCATATATTGTCTCAGCTTTTGACACCAAAAGCAAGGCCAGGCTGGGTGTTGTCTTGATCAAAATTATTCTGTTCAGCATTTGGTTGAGAGCCTTTATAGATCAGGTAATGAATAATGATGCTAATTTAAAAAGCTGTGATAAATAGAATTTTGTTGCTTATCATATTTTCTATACAAGTGCTCAACAGCCTCAACCATCCTATATATTGACGAAATCCATAAAGGTACCGTACTTCATATTACACATGTCATCCAAATTGACATAAATGGTGTCATTCCTGAAATGCCTGTTGGTTGTGCAAGCAGAAGCATAAAATATCATAATTGTATATTATTCTTGTAGTAGATCATATGTGGTAATATAAACTAATAAAATATTTACATGAATTTGGACTGTGTTTAGATTTGTAAATTCTAGTAGTTCGTTATCAAGGAGTAAGAGAGCCTTATATATCCATTAAATATATCAACATGAATTGCATGAAACTAATAACAGGATTGTCTCTATTTATTTGTTTTAATTTAATGCATCACAAGTGATGGCAAATATTACTCGGCCAAACCTTCCTTCAACAAGTCTTTGAATGAAATAGAAAAGCAACTACTTGGCTCTTGATGATGACCTGAAAAATAAGACTGATCGTGTAGATTTCTTCCCTAGGCCCTACTATTTAGATTAATTCTTTTAGGTATACCATCCTCCTTTATTCCTTGCTCATGGTCTCTTGCTTTTTTCATTTTACTGTTGTAAATCTTAGTAGCTTTCAGTTCTTCTTGTAAATGTGGTCAGCACTTGCTAGATAATCGTTTTTTAATATGAAAATACTTTTATTTCTTTTTATTGGTTTTTCTTGGACCGCTTTTTTTAACAATTTGATTGCATTCTCTTAAATGAATTCTCACTTTTTTTGGAGGCTTTTCCAGAAAGGATAAATAATAAGCTGACAATGAAACGAACAGTTAGTGAAGTGGAAAAAGTGAGTGAATAAAATACCGAAGCTTCAACTTCAAAATCATCCCAACCACTGCCGAAGAAGAGACGGGGCCCAACACGATGCAAGAATGTCATAGACACGACAACCTTATTACTTTTAAGGTACATATATATATAGATCATCTTATATAGTTTACATAATTAGACTATATTCAATATGAAGGAGAAAAAAGAATTTCTATCTTTATTTTTATACTAAACATCTACAATTGTTAATTTTTGTTTAGGGTTAATAAGTTTAGACAGCCGATCGGTCTTGGAAGTGGTACATATACTAATTATTTGGGAACACTTACCCGGAAGGGTAAATTAGCTCCTTTGTGCTACAAAACTTGGTGGGAGATGCCTAAATGGCTGAAGGAGGATATGTGGAACATTATAAATGTAAAACCCTTCAATAACATTAAAATAATTTTTATGGAAAAAGTGGACAAACATGCAACAATTATCACAGTTTTAGGAAAAATATGATGTGGGAATCATGTCAAAACAGTGGACATTATCCTCCATCGGAAAAAAAATGGAGGGGGTACAAGTGTGAATTAAAAAATGAATACTCCTCGGTTAGGGATACAGATGAAGAAAGATTGGCAAACCCACCACCTGATGTTGCAAATGAGCATTAGGAATTTTTGGTTAGGCATTGGGGTACGCCTATGGCGAAAGTAATCATCCATCTATCACAATGTTTTTTGAAGTCAATGAGTTGAATTTATAGTTTACCTGCTTTCAGTCATTATTTTAGGTGGAATGTTCTTTACTCAAAGAACGTTTACTTCTTCTTACTTTTTGTAGGAGGTTAGCAAAAAAAATAAAGAATGTCGTGGGAAGCAGACAATGATGCATACTACAGGGACAAAAAGCTTTGCATGTGTTTCTGCCGAGGTTAGTTGAAGTTTTTATGGAAAATATAAATTATTTCAATTCTTATGTCGTTGAATGATTATAAATGTTAGTGGTAAATAATATATATCACAATGTCTATGTTTCTTTTATAGATTGAGGAAGACGAAGGTATTCAGCTTTCTCGTGCAGATTTATTCATCCGCACGCATGTAAATAAGGATGGCAAAGCTACTGATGCTGCTGCTTCGGAGAGGATTGTAAGTTTTTACGCTTCCATTTTGCAAAAAGGGGGTCACGTGCCTTGAAGTGACTAATTTTTAAACTCTTTACGTTGTATTAGGGGGTCACATGCCTTGAAGTGACCAATTTTTAAATCATCGGTCCGTGTGGAGGCAATTTACTTTCTTATATTTGTTGAAAAGCATGGGAGTATGGGATCATTGTATGTGAAGGCTTCTTGTTGATTGATTTGTGTTGTGGAGGAGAAGTATTTGCTATTTGTTGTTTGTGTTAATTTCTTACTCATATATTGTGGCAATGGTCTTTTGAATGTAGACAACTTCAAATATTATATACAAGTTATATAAAGGCCACTAAACACTTGTTCATAATCTATAAAGTGCCCTATGGTGGTCCAAATGGACCAAATGTCGATTTAGGATAAGGAAGAAACATTAACAAAACATTATAATGACACTTTTTTTGGAGTGAAGTCGATGAACTGCTTCTACAAGTGCCCACCGATTTTCCCCCAAACCCATTTCCACCCTATTCATCTTCCTTTGAAACTCAAATCTATAATGAGTAATCAACAAGAGAGAGACTTACAAATGGAAGCATGTAAAAGCTAGAGCTAAGGGCAGATCTTGGATTTCTCAATGGGGTGGGCTAAATCAAAATATATCAACCAAAATCAACTTTTGTTTAATTCAATTTTAGTTAATTAACAATGTTTCTTTAGACAATTGATTGATTAAGGATTATCTCTTCTTTTGACCAATTAACTACTTTTGCTTGTCAAAGTTCTTCTTGTGGTTTTTTTTTTTTTTTTCAGTTCTGAAAAGATTTCCATCTTCAAAAAGCTTGGCATGTTGATAAAAATTGTTTCAGATTTAATCTCTGTAGATTTCTAATCCAATTCAGATTCTTTTTTTCTTTTTTTTTCATGCACAGATTCAAATTTTCTTCTAGACATATATAATGGACAACAAAAAAATAATAATAATAATAATAATACAGGAATAGAAGTTATAGAAATTTTTTTTTTTTTTTTTTTTTTTTTTTGCTGAAATAAAAAGCAGATTGCGGTGATTACCTCAAAATGCTATGCAAATTTTTTTACTTTATATTGTAAAAAAAATTTATATAAAAAAGATCATAAAAAATTTCACCAAATAGGATTTAGTTTGCAAAACAAGAATTACAGAGCCTGATTAGTTGATTTAGAAAAAAATTTAAAACAAAACCCATACATACAAGTTAGCAGTTGCTTTTCCTCTAACTCTCTAACTCCCTCTCTCCAAGGGCAAGGGTTGATGTTTGTGAAGCTACATTCATCTTTTCTCTATTTACTTCATTTAAATACTTTTGTTTTTTGTCATGAAAGCTTAGGTATATATATATATATTATACATACACATGTATATTTAAGCATTACATGTTCATAGTTTGTTGGGATTTCAGTTCTTTTGTGCTTTATTTAGAATATAGGGTTTTAAAAAATACTTCCCAACCTGTGTTCAAACTTATAGAGCAAACCATGATATGCTATAAACGGTACAACCAGAACAATATCATTGCAACAATAGAGCAACATAACTGAAAAATTAGCAACTAAATTTTTAAAATAGAGAAAATAAAATAAAGTGGTAGAGTTCAGACTTTAGCTAGAACTGAATGTTCAGATTATTCTACTACATGCTCAAATAATTGGCGCTTATGTAGTCTCTCAATAAAATACCTATTTCCAGTCAGAAAATTTGAGGATATGGTGGATTAGTTTTGGCTTTACATTGAAAATTTTGTTGAGACAACTGACTAATAAATACAGTCATTTTCTGGATCACTGAATAATTTGTCAGCAGTTACCCAACTTGACAATTCTTTAGAAACATCACTGCATTGTATCTTTGTTTTCTGCATAATCCAAAACTTGATGCCTCATTTTTCTTTTTCTTAATAGGATATAGAAACAAGATCTGTGATTTGTTTAAACATAGATAAGAACATTTGTAATTATATAATTTACAAGGAGAAAAGGAAATAAAAAAATAAAAACAGATTTGGTGACATTAGAGGAGCCTTAATGGTAGAATTCAAATTACTCAAATGTGGATTTGAGTTTAAGAAGCAATTTTGTTCAAATTATGACAAATGCTAGATCTGTACTCAATCTAATTGAAAGCAGCCTTTAAAACAAGTCCAAGATTGAGTAATTAACAAAAGTTAGGTAGAATGTAAATAATAAAAACTTTTTGAAAGCTAAATTTACATCTAATGGAAAAGCTAAAAATAGAGTACATTACTCTAATATTGCTGTAGTTTTACAAACATGGTATCCCAATTTCCAAACATAACCTTCTTTTAAAGGAAGCCATTTTATCACCTGATTTTCATCGGAAAAGATGAATGTTCAAGTAATTGAGGATTAAAAATGTCACCTAATAAAAACCCAACCCCCACCCAAAAAAAAAGGAAAAAACAAAAAAACAAGTGTCTCTTAGGGGTTGTTACACGGATCCTATCTCAGCATATTTTGAAGCTTTATTTTCACATTGTGTGATGCACTATTGTTTCAGAACACTTGGCTTTCGTCATTACCAATTTGTTATCAAATTACTTTTCTGTTAAGCTGTTTCTGCATTCCTGTTCTATCATTTCATTAGATTTGTCTGGATGTTTCATAGCAATATGTCTTGGTAGTTCAAACTTTTTTTTTTTTTTTTTTTTTTGGCAGGAAAACATAAGAGAACTTCAAAAAAGTTACTCTGACTCACCTATTGGCAGTTCCAATGATTTGTTCTCCATTGTGAGGGGAGAAGAGAGAACTAGTCATGCGTGGATGCTTGGCTTCGGGCCTACACCAAGCGATGTTTGGGGGCCCTTTCTTAGTAAAGTTGAACTGATTAATAATGTCAAAAAATCTCAGGAGGAGGCACGTGCTGCACGTGTAGAGTTGCATGAGACGATTTCAAAAATGCAAGTCGACTATGACAATAAGTTGGAAAATTTACGAGCCAACTACGATGGCAAGTTGGAAAATTTACAACAACAGGTGGCTATGCTAATGCAGATGCAACCACAAAATTGTAGTGGACGGGTATATTTATTATTAATTTTACTCTTTACTAAATATATGTTTACTTATGCCAAGATTTCATGTATTTTGTTTTGTCATTTTGAAGGGTTCTGATTCTTTAAATGCTCCTCCTAAAGTGTCCCCAAATTCATTTTCTAGTCGTGATGCTAATTCAATTAAGGTTATGAACTTTTAATTTCTCTTATATATATGTTAAATTTTCATTTATTATAATATGCGCTTAATGAATTTATAAAAAATGTAAGGTAATTCAAATTAAATGGGCAAGAAGACTTGTTGAAGTTGAAGCTGAAGCTGAAGATGGGGTCGTGGCTGTGCTTTCTGAATTTCCTTCCCCCTGGATGGGTCCTTTTTGAAAAACTTGTACTACATTTGTAAAAAATTCTTAATTCTTTTTGTGTGACATTTAGTAGCTTTATCTAGACAATTTGGATAGTATTTTTCATAGTAGCAGGTTAACTTGTGGTTGTATTAGTATACATTTTGGCTTTTTGGTTGACATTTACCAGCTTTATCAATTAGTAGCCAATTTCGATGGTATTTTTCATATTGGCAGCAGGTTAACTTGTGGTTGTATTATGTAAAAACAATTTGGATGGTATTTTTATATTGATTTGTGGTATATTGGATGACATTTAGTAGCTAAAAAAAAAAAAAAAAAAAAATGACCGCTCTACCAGCGCTTGTTCAAAAAGCGCTGGCATAGGGGGAAAATAAAATAATAATAAAAAATTAAAATGACCGCTGTACCAGCGCTTTTGAACAAGCGCTGGCATAGGGGAAAATAAAATAATAATAAAAAATAAAAATAACCCCTGTACCAGCGCTTCTTCAAAAAACGCTAGCATAGGGGAAAAGAAAATAATTAAAAAAAAAATTAAAATGTCCCCAGTACCAGCGCTTTTTGAAGAAGCGCTAGCATAGGGCGAAAAAAAAAATATTAAAATGACCCCTATACCAGTGCTTTTTCAAAAAGCGATGGTAAATACCCTATGCCAGCACTTCTTCAAAAGCGCTGGTACAAGGTATTTACCAGCACTTTTGAAAAAGCGCTGGTAAAGCCTTACCGACGCAGACTTTACCAGCGCTTTTTCAAAAGCACTGGTAATTGAATTACCAGCGCTTTTTAAGACTTTCAAAAGCGCTAGTAAAAGCCAGATCTGTTGTAGTGTCTTGAAAAAAGATCACTAAAGATGATTGAATTTTGGAAGAATTCCACCAAACGAATTGGTAAAACAGGCATTGGTTACAAATGTGAGATTGCATCTAAGGAAAATCAAACACACTTAGTGTTTGTGAGGTCCTCCACTGGTGAAGTTATGCTAAGTTCCCTATTGTGAGATCAATCAGGTTTAATTATAATATTTTTGACATAACCTATACTACATTCAAGCTAAATAGGTGTGATTTTGTTACTGCCACTATAAAAATGTCAAGTTCACTCCTAGTTATGTGAAGAAAATAGATCTCTTACGGTCTTAGAAAACAAAGGACAAAGGGTCCTTTGTTAAAAGTAAAATGATGTGAATTCCCAAGAAGCTTAACTCAGTGAGTATGTTGGTTTACATAGCCTTCAAATCTTGTAACCCTATTGATAGATGGTATGGTAACAATGGTTGCTCAAAACACATGACAAGTAACAATTCTAAGTTCCTTTCATTAAAGAAATTTGATGGTGGCAATGTGGTGTTTGGAGATAATCAGAAGGCTAAAATTATTGGTATTGGAACTGTGTATAAATAGAAGGAACTACCTGAGATCACATAAGTTTTATATGTTGAAGGACTTAAACACAACCTACTAAGTGTGAGTCAATTGTGTGATACAGGCAAAAGAGTGTGTTTTGACATAGACAAGTGCAAAGTAATTAATCTTAACTCAGACAAGATACTCTTCTCAGTAAATAGGTCTTCTGAAAAAAAATTATACTATATCTGAAGAAGCTCCATCAACTCAATGCAATTTCTTAGCTGTTGATGAAGGGATTATGTGGCACAAAAGACTTGGATATGTTCACTTCAAGAACATTTCTAAGATTCTAAAGTTGAAGGTTGTCAAGGGTTTGCTTGAGCTAAAATTCAAAGAAGATCACACATACAGAGCCTATCAAGAAGGCAAACAAACTAGGGTTTCATTCCTAAGCAAATATGTTAACACCTCTAGAGAACTTAATTTGATTCACATGGACCTTTGTGGCCCTACTAGAACTACAAGCATTGGTGGAAATAAATATTTTATGTTCCTCATTAATGATTTCGGTAGAATGTCTTGGGTTTATTTTCTTAAAGAGAAGTTTGAGGCTATTACACACTTCATCAAGTTTGTCAATCTTGTTGAATATAAGAGAGGTTGTACTGTCAAGAAATTTAGATCAGATTTTGGCACTGAATTTACAATGAAAGAGTTTAAAAGTTACTGTAATGTGAAGGGGATAAGAAAGAGTTCTCAGCCATGGCTACACCCCAACAAAATAGTGTTGTTGAAAGGAATAATAGGATTGTACAAGAAATGGTAAGAACTATGGAGTTAGAAAAAGGCCTTGCAAAGAGATTTTGGGCTGAAACTGTGAATGTAGATGTTTATATCATCAATAGGGTACTTTTCAGGCTAAATTCAACCAAAACCCCTTTTTGAGCTTTGGTATAAAAGATCTGCAACTGCCCATTACTTTAAGGTGTTTAGAAGCAAGTGTTACATTCTCAATCATATTGATAGCCAAGGAAAATTTGATTCAAAATCAGATGAAGGCATTTTTCTGGGGCACTCTACAAAGAGAAATGCTTATAAATGGTACAATCTCATGACATCTAAAATGGTTGAGTCAATTCATGTGAAGTTTGTTGAGAATCCTCAGGTCACTCCCACTGATGAAATTACTTCCGTTTATGCAAATGTGTTTTGTGACTATGAATCACTCTATACACTATCACATTACTAAAGATGGTTCTTTGTGTTGTTTGATCAACAAATTGTTTTAAAGTAACTCAAGTTGTTAGGAATTTACCAATTCTGATATTAAAATTGGTAAATTTCGTAATACAAAACTCATTCTTTTAATTTAATAATTATACTATTAATGAGTGAAATAGATATATAATAGGTAAATGACTTAAGTGTGAAGACTAAGATTGCTTAAAAGAAGTTACATCAAAAGGGCAATAAGGTCCAAGATCTTCAAGAAAGGGGAAAGGGTAATTCAGTCAAAGTACTTTTTCAAAGGGCAAAACAAGTCCAAGAATTACTAGAAACGTAGAATGGTCCAAAGTTCTATCTCAAAGGGCAAAATAGTCTAAGAACCATGGCAAGGGCAAAATAGTCCAGTGTTCTACTACAAGTTAGTCCAAGAACAATTGCAAGGGCAAAATCATCCAGATTTTTATAAAAGGGGGCATAATAGTCCAAAGATCAACTTTAAGGGTATAGATGTCAATTCTCTTAAGTATGAACTTCAAAGTTAAGAATCACACTTGAATTTCATCTATCACCAATTAGGTTCATTCATACATATTATTTGTGTTCATATGCTTTAAGGTGCATGGTAATTCCTATGGCATTTTATTTATTTATTTAGATATATATATTTTTGGAAAAAACGATTTTCATGATAAAATATATATATATTATATTTAGTTTAAGAATCTAGAGCTTTCCACTAAATATATACGTAATATATATTTTTGTATATTTTTTCCTAGAAGTTAATTAAAGGTCAATATTACTTAAGATCAATTTGCTAAGAAAGCTAATACTTTCTATATTGATATTTTGGCATATACTTGAGCATCAATGATATATTTTTTGAAAGATTGCATATATATACACTATTTTGATAAAGTTTTAAATTTCCTTAGATACTATATATATGAGTGTGCGTCATGAAAATATTATTAATTTCAGAACCTTCTTACATATTTTTCTATACTTAAAACACGTGCATACTTATTTTAAGTCTGTCACTAATTAACAAAGTCAAAAATAGCAAGTTGTTGTTGTCTCGATCGAACCTAGCACTTCTCGATCGATTGACACCTTCATAACTTTGATCGACATACCACACCAATGATATCGACTGAACTGTAGCATATATAAGGCATAAAAACTTAGATCGACGGAAGTATTTTAAGTACATAACTTAATTTCTATTTTAAGTTTACATGATCAGTTTTTAATATTTTAATATATTAAGTGGGTCAAGTTTAAAATGTCTTTTAGAAGAAAATATACATATATACTTTATATGATATATTCTTTGAATTATCATTTCTCATATAAATATAATTTTATACTAGATTGTGGTATCTTATTTACAATATGGAGACCACATCATTTGAATGGGGAACACGTATTGTTCTCTATATATACACAAGTTTTGATCATTCAGAAGGTGCGTTGTACCATATATCTCAAATGATATAGCCCTAGTGTGCCGTACCAGAAGTTCTAATTATTTGTTTGTTTATCCATGAGTGTTCAAGAGTTCTACTTGTGTGAATTCATAAGAAAGTCTATGTGAGAGATATTTCTTATGTGAGTTGAGGACACCACACTTCATATATATACACATACACCTTATATGATGTAGAACTGATTGCTGAAGCCTTTATGGTCCATTTGGACCGTCAGGGGCCAAATAGGCATACTGACAGATTTTCTGAGCTGATCCTGAAGTGTGCATTTTTTTTAACTCAGAAAGAGCCCAGTTTATTTAGAAATAGCTCAACTCGAGGAAAAAGCTGCCGAGGTAGGACGCCTTTTGGCCTAATTCAATCGTTTAGAGCTCAGGAATGGCGTTTTCTCATTTTTGAATATTTCAGGATTTTCGTTAGAAGATTAAACGGATTCGATTTAATTTCTTTTTAGGTATTTAGTAGTTTTTAGTAATTAGGTTTCTTTCCTTATTTTTAATATTTGGAGCAAGTTTGTTTTTGAGCAGTTTCTTTGCACTACTAATTTCCTTACGTTTTTAGGATTTCCTTTATGTTGTTAGGGTTTTTATTTATAAACACATGTATTGCAGAATAGATCGTTCATTCAATTATCAATACAAATATCAGATTTCTCTGAAATTATCCTTTGTTTTGTGGATTCAAAATATCGGCTCCACCTTGTGGATTTAAGATAATTTGTTCCTCGTGAACAAATTTATCGCTTCTGCTTACATCATTATATATCCTATGTTATTTGTTTTTACATCAATTATAAATATCATTTACTTTGCTTTAGATATGGTGATTATGATGTATTCAGTGCGTTGATAATATTGTTGCGGTATGAGCTGAAAATTCAACATTAGCACAAGGCCAAAAAGTGCATATTGACAAAGCCAAAAGTGACCAAAACCAAGTGGTGAAAGGATTGGTTGACAGAACGAGTCCGATGTGAAGAAGTTGTGCATGATGGGATTGATGTGGATCAATGGGATCATGTAGTGGTTAGATGGATCGTCTAGAGGACAGCTGAATAGATCTTCTGGAGTGCGCTAGTAGGACTATTAGCTAGAGGGCAACTGAAGTGATCTTGTGGAGTGTGCTATAGTAAAGTGAAATTGAACCAGGCATTTAAGATTTGTTGTCTTGCTAGTGATCGTGAACGGCATTGAGGATTTATTGTCTTGTTGAGTCTAGAGGTTAGCCGGTGGTCATAGTGAGTGAACTAAACTAGTTATAAGACTCTTTCTTCATCGTGATTTTCTTAGCCGTGCCAAGTCCTGGGGTTTTTTTATTTACCGTTAGGGTAGGTTTTTCTTCGTAAATCTGTTGTGCAAGTCTGTATCTCTATTTACTTTATTGCACATATTAATTGCTTATATATTGCTATGTGATTGATATATGCTTGGATGTTTATCATGATGAAATCATCACATATATGTGCATATTGACTTAAAGCAATTAAAATAGATTTAGCACTTCACTAATAAATATTTTGCTAAAATATAATCAACTAAGTGTGGTTGAATAAGTTTATTATTTGATTTAGGAAGAAAAAAAAGATTTATTTATTTGTTTAAATAAACAGATTATTTATTTTTTCTGATTTATTTTTTTAAGTGTTATTCACTTAATTGAATACAAAAGCTGTTTAGATTCACCAGCTTACAATTGAATTAATATATATCTTATATATTATCTTCCGCATTTAAAATATAAAATAAGTTTGTACGCCACCCCACCCCCCCCCCCCCCCCCCAAATTACTACATATGAAATAAAATATATGCTTGGATGTTTATCATGATGAAATCATCACATATATGTGCATATTGACTTAAAGCAATTAAAATAGATTTAGCACTTCACTAATAAATATTTTGCTAAAATATAATCAACTAAAATATATATTTTGTCCCACCCCCCCCCCCCCCCCCCCCCCCCAAATTACTACATATGAAATAAAATTGTAGAGTCTCGTATAATTGAGTTGCTTGAAATCAGAGGATAGAAGAGTTACTCAAATACATAAATGCATTTTTAGGAAGAAAAAAATGGAGCGAATGTATTATTAGTTGGATAATCAAGGCCTATGGTCTAATATTGGTATCTTCTCTCCTTTTAAATTGAAAGATAGAGACTTTTATTCTTTCAAAAAAGTATCATTCTTTGTCAAGACATAAAAACACAAGAAATTTATTAGTCATGCCAATGAAAGTCCTCTGGCTGCAGTAAGGGAGGCATCAATATCATCCCATAGGGATAAAACACCCAAAATTCCCAACACCTCCCAATTATTGATAGACTAAAACTAACTAGCTAAATCAGACATGGAGGTCTATCCATAGTACAGTTGTACACAACTTACTGTCATTTGATAAAACCATTTAAGACGTACATGCGCGCTATTAAACTTAGGGAAAATTGTCATTAATGGGAATCCAAATTATGCATACTATCTTTCGTCTCCTTCATATAGCTCCCACAATATTTATTGGAAGACTTGAATCATCTATCTTTCACTTTGAAAGGAGAGAGTTACCCTCTAAGTTACAGTTTTTGATAGTAAAAACAATGCATATTTTCAATTATACTACTTCTGCAGAGTACACAGAAGGAAAGAATTTAGTAACAAAAGAGATTTCAAGTATCCACTAGTTATGCACTTTTGCTTTCTTTTCCCTCATTGTTTCTCCTACAAGAAGCATTCATGATCGAAGAATACATGCTAGATGCAATAGAAGCTCTTTAAACACTCAACTTTCAAGCTATTTGATAATAATGACAGGCAGAACGATCCACCTTCAGGCATTCATTTACTCCCTTGATCGGTACTAGGCTCTCTTTGAACATAAAAATCTTAAGGCAAAAGTCAGGTCCACGAACTCCAATGTCCTTAAATTGTTTGACATTATAGTTGTACAAGAGTAACTGTGAAGTGCTATTTTCAAAAAATACGTCACCGTTTTTCCAAATCCCTAGTGGCCTCTCAATTTCTAAGAGGGGTCCAATAATTAGTGGTTTGCTCCAAACCCCATCCTCCTCCATCACCCATATGTTAAAATATTTTTCAACTTGATGGTAATCAAAGAGCAACATAGCGATAGAATCGTTGTACATGGCGAGATCGCCCCAATGTGGTCCAGGGATATCTGGAGGCGCAGGTAGGTCTCGGAAAGTCTCATTGGCCATGTCAAACGAAAGAATCATATAATAGTCGTCATCATTTTGAATAGTCAACCAATAATAAGATCCATTATTGTATGTGTTATATAGAGAATCTTGTATGGCACCCTTTCCTGTAAAGTCAACTTCAAAAAGCCGCCATGAATCAGTCCTTAAGGTATAAACAGCAATAACTCTATAATTATATGGGTTATCTGTTTTATCATCCCAGTAGTACCGCATCCAAACAATCTTCAAATCATTAGTTACAAGATCCAACCCAATTCCAAAGTGATGAATAAAGGGCCAAAAAAATGGTGGAAGGTCGGGGTGCGGTACAGGGACGGACCTGGTTTCTCTTGTAGAAAGGTTCCACATTGCAACATGATCCTTATCAATACCATCATAAAAACATAGGATGCCATTAAAGGGTCCTATCATAGCTTCTAGATAAGTAGGCATCTGAATATAATCCAGATTGTGATATTCAAGGGGCACACTAGCAAGCTTTTTGTCAGGAAATAGACCAAAAACAATCTTTTCAGTGATTTGATTGTAATGATGAACAACGAGTTGAGCACTGTTGTGGCAATGGTAGTGGTGCTTGTGAATGAAACTGGAGCTTCTGATGAAACTGTTCCAATATTTGCACACACACCTAAACCGTACTAAGGATTTTACAGGTAATATTGAGAGAATCTCAATTATCATATTTTGTGACATTTGACAACCTTCAATATTAGTCATAATTGTTCTTAATTCAAAAGCTGAATCAAACCTTTCAAAAGAAGTGCTGTATAAATCTTGTTTTTCCTGGCACAATAAAGAATTTGTTACAAAATCCCAAACCCAAACCCAAACCCAAACCCAGTCCTAATTTTTAATTGGAATGAGAACCCTAAAAGAAATCAGGATGGATTAATTTAATTATTATGCTCAGCGACATAAGAGAGGCCAGACAAGATGACAGAAAAAGGAAGGCAAGGACTTAAAAATTATGTAAAATAATAAATTTAATATATATATATATATATATATATATAATATCAACGACTTGAACAAGATAAATACAGCCAAAAAAAGAAGCAGAAATGACGAGTCAAAAGTATATGGGGCATTTCTTAATGTGCATGTGCATTATGCTTTTCAAACGTTAACATTATTGTGTTTGTTATCGTGCTGCTCCACAAATAAATATAATGCTTTTTGAAAGGTTTCTAAGATCCACCTTTGTAAAAATAAACAAATGTTACTTTAACGATCATTTATGGAATTTATTTGATGTATGAAAATTTTATTTGATAAGGAAAAAAAAACAAAATCATACAAATTTTATTATGCAAAAACTTCATATCTTATCATGATTAGTACATATACAAAAACTCCCAATTATATGTTTAAAAATATAAAGAAAAGATAAAAGAAAATAACAGATGCTAGAGAAAGAGATACCCAGTGTCTTCCAATATTGCCTATAAACTCTGAATTTAGAAGAAGAAAGAGGTGAAACAGAGATGATTATACCCTTGGCTTTGGAAACGACGTCTTTTTTTATTTTCCTTTTGTTTTGCTTGTTTTTATGTTTTTTCCTTAAAGAATAGGAAATGACGAAGAGAATTTGACGGAGAAAAATGAGGGCTGAAAATGATCCTAGCGTCCCTAGCTGATATTGTCTTCGAGTCTGCAACCAGTAATTTCTTTTTCCATGTCATGCTCAAACTAAGGTCATCTTCTGTGTCATTTTTATTAGTACCTAATACAACAATGTTACCCCACGAATGCATCAACTTTGATTTTTTATTTTTTATTTTGGTAAGTAACAACTTTAAATGGTGAATTCAACAATTATATAAATGTGTTAAATTTTCAATTTAATGGTGTTGTAACGATCTAACTGTTTACACCCTTATTTTCCACTTTCTAGTAGAAGATTACCCTGGTTGATTTCAATGGAAAGGTACTACGACATTCCAGTGGAAAGTCTCGGGACACATGGCAGCCAAGGAAACAAGCGATTACAAGTGATTACATGCAAAGTCATGGGACACATGGCAGCCTAGGAATTGAGTGGTTACATGCAAAATCATGAGACACATGACAACCTAGGAAATTGGTCAATTCCAATGGAAAGGTACTACGACATTCCAATGGACAGTCTTGGGGCATATGGCAACCAAGGAAGCAATCGGTTACACGCAAAGTCATTGGACACATGGTAGCCAAGAAAGCAAGCAGTTACATGCAAAGTCATGGGACACATGGCAACTTAGGAAGCAAGTGGTTACATGTAAGCTACCATTACTAAATTCTATAAATAAGGCATGATGTTATAACTTAGAAAGTTTACTCAATGCCAAACCAAACACAACATTTCAATACAAATTCTTATTTGCAATGCAGTTTCATTATGTTTAGTCTAAGTCCTGCACTTTACTTTACATTAGATAATCTTACTTTCCAGTCAATTACTTTCTCAAGTAATTTGTTCCTTCCTAGCCAGTTAACCATCCCGAAGTCCTTTATCAAAGGCAAAAAGAACCCAGAGGTGTTCATTCCAGACCTCTTCACAATCATCTGGTCTCGCAGTCTTCCTTTTGGAATATTATTTAGCTCTTTCTTTGAAACTACTGCAGTTCTTGGCACGCCCATACGGTTCCATCAGAACCGACCGCTTTTTACAGCCAAACATAGTGGCACGCCCAGTGGAATAATCAGTAAAAGATCTTTCTAATGATATATCTGAGCTTTGTTCATGAAGAATACTACCAAATGAGGGCCGAAGAACGTGACGTGTACTACCTAGAGATGGCACACAAACGTGAAAAGTGCTACCAAAGGTACCTAAGGGTGGTCGAAGAACATGAATAATATTTTTGAGCTATGTCATAGAGTACGGCTCAGGTTGGTCAATCAGGTAATCAGTCATACTTTCCACCCAATACTACTCAACAATCAGCCGTTCCGATGAATAGGCCAAGTACGTTTGTTGAGGGGAGTCCTTCTCATCAGCTTGTGCATTCCATGCCACAGGCACAGACGACGCAGATGCCATATGCACAATCGATGTCTATTCTAGTGGAACAGCATGTACAGAATCCTGTGGTAAATCCTCAACAGGTTTGTCATGATGTTTTTACTAACAATTGGCATCATTTTGGGTCTTGTCAGGGTACGGCTCAGGCTGGTTAATTAGGAAGTTAGCTGTAATTTCCACCTAATACTACTTAACAGAATGTGCAGCCACCTGTCGCCATTCCTCAAAAGCCGCCTCAGGTTTTTCCCATGGCAGGCGGGGGACAACCTCTTCCAAAAAAGTCTCCTGATCAAGGCGTAAATCCAATCCGCCGGAGGAGTATTCCTTTGGTAGACCCAAACCCAATTCCAGTGGTATTTGGGGTTGCATCCAATGGCCAACTTACCCAAAGGTTGGCTAGAAAATACAAACTCATTACCCCAACCTATGGTATCAATTCCACCAATAGTGAAGTCGATTCCAATCCCACTTCTATCGCAGATGCAGGTTCCAATTGAGGTGCAGAACCTTCCACCAGCAGTAGCTCAACTATTTCCATTTCAGGTGCAGGTTCCAACTGAGATGCAGAACCCTCCACCAGCAGTAGTCCAAAAAGTTCAATTTTAGGTCCAACAGAATGTTCCACTTTTGAACATTCAGCAGCCTACAAACATGCCACCAAGGCCACTATTGGCCTTTCTAATGGCATTCGAAATTGAATGCCCTCCAAGGAAACCTCTTGATCAAGGAGTAAATCCAATCCGCAGGAGGAGTATTCCTTTGGCAAACCCAAACCCAATTCCAGTGGTGTTTGGGGGGCATCCAATGGCCAACCTTCCCAAAGGTTGGCTAGAAAATACAAGCCAACTTGCTGACTTCTCCCAACAAGACTGTGACTTGGCCATGAGGAAGGTCGACAAACTTCAATTGTTGTATATTCTTCTACCTGAAGAATATAATGGTCATAGTATTTTCTTTCAATTTTGAAAAAGAATGCTAGTACTTTATTTGTCCCAAATTCACATCTTGTGATTTTTGGGGGGCAAAACTTGGCCAATAAACTATGTATTTGGCCTGAAGATGTACAATTTGTCCTCCTCGTAAACCTCTAGACCTCGAAAGACAATCAAATTGGATGTGAAGCTTCAAATCTTCGTCTTAGTTAAATAAGTTGTTTAACAGTTTTCGGTCTAATGGTACATTCCAGCTGAAAAGTTTTGGTTATTTCAACAGGAATATCACATGGCAAATTATCACTCACATCTAAAATTTAATATGCCTTACAATTCTTAAAAAAATATCAGGCACATCAAATTTGGGGGGTAATGTTTACACCCTTATTTTCCACTTTCTAGTAGAAGATTACCTTAGTCAATTTCAATGGAAAGGTACTACGATGTTCTAGTGGAAAGTCTTAAAACACATGGCAGCCAAAGAAACAAGTGGTTACATGCAAAGTCATGGGACACATTGCAACAATTTCATTATGTTTAATCTAAGTCATGCACTTTACTTTATATTAGATAATCTTACTTTCCAGTTAATTACTTTCTCAAGTAATTCGTTCTTTCCTAGTAGTTAACCATCACGAAGTCCTTTATCAAAGGCAAAAAAAACGCAGAGGTGTTCATTCCAGACCTCTTCACAATCGTCTGGTTTCGTAGTCTTCCTTCTGGAATATTGTTTGGATCTCTCTTTGGAACTACAGCAATTCTTGGCACGCCCATCTGGTTCCATCGGAACCGACCATTTTTTTCAAGCCAACCATTAACATGATGTAAGATATTGTATGAGTGTTGTATATTAATATTAATACATTGCATATTTTTAAATAGTTGTTGCATTTTTTTTTTCCTTAGTAGTTGTTTCATTTTGTGATGCAACTGTGATGCATTGTGAAAATGCCATTGCACTGTGATGTAACTTTGTTGAATCAATATTCCATGGGATGATTTCATAGATATTCTAAATAGGAGGGGATTTGGGTTTGTCATATGCTTGATCATTTTTTTGTGGGACTCCAAGATTTAATGTCTAACAAGACTCGTAGTAGAGTTTTTCTATTGTTAGAGTGTTTATCTCATGATTGTCACATTAAAAAAAAAAGCTTTGGTAACTTGTGACTTCCCACCAAATACAAAGAAATTGTCCAAGTAAGGACTTAGTAGCCTACAAGTGGTTAAGAACCGGAGTCCCTAATAGCCTGGATTTTTTATATTTTTATTTTATATGTCAAATTTTTTAAAAATATATGAAGAAAACCCCATTGAAATTACAAAAATAGACCTACTATATAAGCTTGCCCCCATAAATTAAAAGGCCTTCCCCCTCACAAAATTTTCTGGGTCTATTACTACTTATAAAGGAGAAAATAAAGTCCAAACCACCAGGGTAGGGCAGA
Source organism: Cornus florida (assembly GCF_030987335.1). Classification (NCBI taxonomy): domain Eukaryota; kingdom Viridiplantae; phylum Streptophyta; class Magnoliopsida; order Cornales; family Cornaceae; genus Cornus; species Cornus florida. Next base: position 5,804,915 of record NW_026775577.1, on the reverse strand, counting down.
CCAAAGCCCATAAAATGGCTCATGAAAACAAAACAAAAAATTAATAAAGGCCTCGTTTGAGGATGTTTAGTTCTATTTTGTTACAAAATATCGAGATGACAACAAAAATAAGTTTAGGTACACCTTTCTATTTTGTTTTGATCCAAAGCAATCCACAATACACCCAAAACACAGGCTAAAATGAAAGTCAAAAAGATATATTTTCAAGTGTCTTGGCTTAGGCTTCATTTGGTAGAAAGGAAGGAACACCGGTAGAGTGAAGATAGGATTAAAATAACAAATTTCTTTCATTTGGTAGAAAGGAAACATGGAAAGGATGAGAAAAGAGGATAGAAGAGCCATCTTCCAACTTCACAAATGTTCATCTCTCCAAATATGGACAAAAAAGATGGAAGAAATAATATTATAATTTTTTTTTTTTTAATTATAATACCACCTTCTATCATCATTAGACAAATGCAATATTGGCAATCTCTCTCCTCCTTTCTCTTTTACCAAACAAAGTAAAGTGTTACCTATTTTTCTTCTCTTCCATCTAACCAACCAAAAAGAGGAAAAGATAATATCCTTTCCCAGTGGATGTTTCATTCATCCCTTATTCTCTCCCTTCCATCCAATTTCCTTCGTTCTTACCAAATGGATAATTAAAAAATCAAAAGCACATGGAAACAAAGTTTTATTAGGGATAATTAACTCATTCCAACCTACTCAATGATCGGTTGTTGTTGAGAGTTAAATTTCTTCTTCATCACACATAGTGGAAACATCATAACATCATATCAACACAAGCATATATGGAGATAACAATCATACACATCCATGGACAACACAATATTTTACATGGTTCACTCAAGTCTACTGTTACATCCATGGAGAGAAAGATTTCCACTATTATAAATTAAGGAAGAGAATATACAACTACATGTCAAAACAGTGAGATATAATGCGGAATACTTATGGAATACAATATGGATAAGCAACCTAACAAGGGGTGAATAGGTTCAACCACCACTTTTACCCAATTTTGGATTAATTTAAATTTACTAAAATAAATGTAAATTAAACACCCTCAAATCATATATAAATTGTAAGTAAAGTAAAGAGTGAATTTAGAGTGACATTGAATTTTTAGCGAAGAAAGACCAATCGTTATGGGAAAACCTCGAAGACTTACGCCATCCTAAGCGAAAAGATCCACTATATATGAAGTAAAGTGCAGTCGACTCTAACTCAAGCTTACACCCTATCACTCTACCAAAAATCAATTGCTAACAATTCCTAGCTTTGTAACTCCCTCGTCTAACAGCTCTCGACCTTAAACTTACTATTGATTTCTGTAGAAGGATCACTAGTAGATCAACCAACACTCCATGAGTGTCTTAATATCTTCAAAGTGTGATATTTTCCTCTTTTTTCTAAAGTTAAAACGAAAATCTATTTTAGGACCCGTAGATATATGAAATCTTCAATCACGCTAATCCCAATCGAACAATGAACAAACATTTTAAATCATTGTGTATGGGTGTGGGTTCTCAAAAAAAAAAAAATAAAAAAAAATAATGAACTCTTAAAAACTCACACAAAAAAGCTTTCAAGGGTTATGAAAATCTTTTTAAAAAAAAGCGGTGATTAGGTGTGTGCTGTTGGTTTCCTTGATGGAGTCGCCACAACCAACAAAGCTTGAAAGTTGTGTGTGAATTTAGGAGGTGGCCAAGTTTTACATTTATAGAAAGCCACTACTACCTTTCTCTATATAAAATATAGATAGGGCGAGTAGGGATCGTCCCAAGGGATTTGATGGTGTATCGAATTGTGAAACGATGGTAATTAGGGTTAGTAGGTCGAGTGATCACACAATTGGTTGGTTGGTTGATTAAGCTAAATTGAATTCAACTAAATAAAATAATATGAGGTAAACAAGAGAGAGAGAGGTCTTGGGGTGTAGAGATCACCACCAAGCAATACTTTTCTATACTACTAACAAGTGATCAATTGAGGGTAATGGATGTGTTGCAATATGATAAGGGTGTGTGTGCATTAGGTTGATTCAATTGGCAAGGATGACAAATCAAGCAAGTATTGTCTAAACATCATGTGAAGAGCACAATATATCTAAACAATAGAGCATATATTGTCTAGACAACATGGGGATAGCACAATAGATCAAAACAAGTTATTAATCCTTCATTAATCTCATAATCCACATGCAACACAATGTTAGAGGAATATGCCATTTGGACTCACAAGCATTAAACATCAAACATCAAGAGTAGATTGTCCTCCCATCTAACATTACACTACCACTACACTAAATCTACACTACTAGCATGAAAATAAAGCTATCTAGACTAGGGGAGAGGTACAAACCATCAAGAATAGGCATAAACCATCAAATGGACCAACATAACATTCATTAAGCATATCATCTTGATAATCTTTAGATCTATAGTATCAATACACATAGACATGCATCAAAAACACTAAATCTAGAGATAAGCACATGAATATCCTATTCTAGCATACATAGACATATGGATAGAATAAAATAGTCAATTGGAAGCATTAAACCATATAAACCATGAAATAATCAAGATTTATATATACATGAATATCAAGATGTATCATACAACACTAATCCCTCAATAATACACAAGATTAGAGTATAGAAAGCATGCTTGGGGCTAACTCTAGCCCCAAGAAGATGTCTAGCCACTCATGGTAGTGATGATCCAACCCTCAAGGGCTAACTCCATGGCTGCTCCTTGTTGGTGAAGATCTCCTCTAATGGTTGCTCTAGCTTCCTCCCTTCTTCCTCTCCAAGAATAGCCTCCAAGATGATTTTCAATGTGTGACAAGAGACTGTAGACTCTTCTCCAAAAAGTGTATCATATTCCTTATATAGGTAAGTCAAATACACCCTATGATGAGCTGTGGTCGTGCAAGGCATATTCTCCAATGATTGGGTCAAGGACGGAATAAATGAGCTGGACTTTAACTTTTTCTCGCTGGAGGAAGTTCGATCGATCGAACCTTAACTTGGATCGATCGAAGATGGGTTCGATCGATAGAACTGCATCTTGGATCGATCGAAGTGGTCTGACTCCTCCGGATAAGGACAAGGCTGAGATATTTCAAAGATATTTATGGGGAAAAGGACAAAAGTGGTTGGTAGGCGTACAGTTGTGGATAAGATCAATCATTTGAATAGGACAAAATAGGGTTCGATCGATCAAAGGTGATGTTCGATCGATCGAACTTGGAATTTCAGCAAAGGCCATGGTTGGATCTATCGAGAAGTACTGTGATCGATCATAGATGTTCGATCGATCGAACTCTAAGTTGGATCGATCGAACTTTTCAGCTGCACAACTTAATTCCTTTTTGCTCATTTCTTTCTCCACTTTGCTCTCTCCTTTGGTTTATCTCAGGATTGCTTCAATTAAGCTCTTATTTGGCTGAGTTAGCTCAATTTTGGGATTAGTGCCTGAAAATATAAATAACACGTAATAAGTCTAAAACGGCAAAGTAAGATAGGTAAATGTACTAGAATGCTTAAGCTTAACGGGTTTAAATACGCACTTTTCGGTGCTCATCAGTGTGTATGAATATGAGTATATATAGAGAATTAGAGAATCCTAATAAGGTTAGAAACATCACAAATTTCATGCTAAAACATCTCTCTAATTCAGATTAAAAAGGTAACAAAAATTGGTTTAAAACAAAACTTTCCTTTTTAGTCCAGGGAAGTGCAACTGGTTCAACCTCACAATGTAACGTGTTGGATTTTTCCAAAGTATGTTTGTCACACAAAAAATATAACTGGCTCATTTTTCAAATGAAACTGGTTGGAAAAATCCTAAGAGCTATTCTTAGCAAAAAGTGTAACCAGTTCTAAAATGAAAAGCAACCGTTTCAACTTGTGAAAAATCCCTAGTTCTCTCTTCCAACTTCAAACCTATTCTAAGTGAACCTTATACACTTACCTTGACTATTTGTTGTCCATTTTTGAATCGAGACTGTTAGTAGCTTCACTTGAACTTTCCGCTTCTAAAATCGATACTCAATAATAATTAAAAAAGATTACAACTCGATCAAAACTTGTTTTGATCATCGAAATATACCAATTACAATTTTACATCTCACAATCTCCCCCTTTGGCAATTTCTTGACTAAATACCTATACAAATTGTTATCTACCCAAGCAGAGAAGATAAATTACAATGTTGCCCAAAAATAAAAAACGTATAAACTTCACAAAAATCTTCATAGTGCTTCTGTAGTGACCTTGTAAGCGGGTGTAAGAGGCACTGGAGAGCTACCACACTAAGAGAGCTAGGAATGCACAATCCCATAATGCCTAGGTGTGGAAAGAGGAAGTGTTATATATGTAGGTGTGTCACTCCAATTGGTATGAAGCCTTTTAGGGTAAAACTCAAGAGCAAAACTATGCGGACTTAGATCCAAAATAGATAATATCATACCATGTGATGGAGTGGGTTGTTACAAATTGTATCAGAGCCTGACCTAGACAAAAGTGTGGCCAACGAGGATGTCGGGACCCAAAGGGGTAATTGTGGCGAACTTGTGGGCGCACTACAACAAATTGGGCTTTTTGCGACCAAATTTTTGGTCGCAAAAGGTCAAAAATTGGTCACAAATGGCCTTTAGAGACCAAAACGTTTTGGTCACCCCGTGGTTGACGATACCTGCAACGCAGATAGTTTTTAGCGACCAAAAAATGAATTGGCCGCTAAAAAACCCTTTTTTGCGACCATTATGTTATCGACCAAATGAATTTTAACGACCAAATTATATGGTTACAAATAGTGAACCTTTTTACGACCTTTATGTTTGGTCGCAGATAAGCTCCCCTTTTGCGACCATTATATTGGTCGCAGATGAGCTCCCCTTTTGTGACCATTATTTTTAGTCGCAGATGAGGTACTCTTTTGTGACCATTATTTTGGTCGCAAATGAGCTATCCTTTTGCGACTCTTATTTTTGGTAGCAGATGAGTTACCCTTTTGCGACCATTATTTTTGGTCGCAAATGAGCTACCCTTTTGCGACTCTTATATTTGGTCGTAAATAAACTGCCCTTTTGTGACCATTAAATTTAGTCGCAAATAAATTACCATTTGCAACCATAGCATTTGGTCACAAATAGATAATCCTTTTGTGGCCATAAAATTTGGTCGCAAATATCCAATTCTTTTGTTAAAAAAAAAAATAAATAAATAAATAAATTTAGACCTGTAATATAATTAATAAATCTATTAACATTTCAATTTTTTTAATTTAAAATAAACTAATAATTAAATACCACCAATCACTTATAATAAAACCATAAAGGTAATTTATTTTACCAAATTAGATACATCCATGGCATGTCATATATATACACATAGTTTGTGGAGAACAAAAAAAAAAAAACTACTAAATACATTCATGCATGGCTTGTCCATTACATACATATACCAATGGCATATCCATTAAAAAAAACAAAGATAAACTATAAGAAAAAACTAACATGTCCTTAAAAAAACAAAAGATGGATAAACTAGTAAAGATAACACATTGTTGCTTATTATTCGGGATGGTTTTATACATTTGCTCCAAAGCCTTAATATTCTCTTTCTAAACTTAGCAGACTCTCGGTGTCTCTTTTAGCATTTGTAGACACCACATCATCCCTTCTATTAGAAGCAATTTGTCTCCAAGATATAACTTCTCTAGGGCATGATAAAGATTGCCTGTCCAAAGAAACAAGAAATTTAAAGATAGGTTATAAAAACTAATCTAACCGAAAAGAAAATAAGTAATAGTTCATATAATGAGCATGATAATACATCTTTTTCCATTGTTCATATGATGAGCATGACAATACATCTTTTTCCAATTTCCAAAAGTGTTCCAATTAGAAAATACAAATCTTAAAACTGAATAGGAGGGGTCAGAAAGTTGAAGGATATTTTATCATCAAGAATTAGTTAAGCAGATGATTTCAGAAAAGAAGAAGTAATTAGTCATACAATTCTGATCACAAATCTGTTACATATGTTTATTGTACTTTCTGAAAAGAATACCCATTATTCTTCTCAAGCATTCAACATAGATAGTTACAAATTTGATGAAAAAGATATGGTCATCTGCAAAATTAAACATATTAAGACTATGTTGTTGCTTCTACTTTTTGAGTTTTAACTATTTGTTCTTTTTGTGTGTGTGTGTGTGTGTGTGTGTTTTGGGGGGAGTTCACCTTGCTACGATTCTTTTACCCTTGACAAATATGTGAGGATAAGTGATGTTTGTGGTAAATTCAATCACTTCATTTCCATGCTGTCTTGAAATGTCCATTAAATGGATATGACACAATGCACAAAGAAAAGAAATGTCCAAATAAAATTAGTAGAAAATATCCTTCCTTGAAGCTGTTCAAAACACAAGTACTCAACCCATATAGGAAAGTAAACCAAAAATGAGTACAGAAATAAAATTAAAGACTACTTAAAAATGCAATAGAGGAATGCTGAAGTTGGAGTTAATTTCCCTAATATGTGAAAATTTATTCTTTGTCAAACCAAAGATTTTTGAGTGTCAAGTAAGAATCATTAGAATTGAAAAGCTGATTGAAATATGTACAAGGACACATTATAGCATATATATACATGTATCATGCAAGGATCCCAATAGTTTTCTCTCTTTCCTTAATAAATAGATTTCATGGTGAAGTCCATATCCTGCCTTGTTAAGTAAGGAAATGCTCTCATATGTCACAACATTTTTTAATGATGAAACTCCTTTTTCAAATGGTTGAAAAAATGAAAATTTTTCCAAATCTATAGAAAAATACCGACTTCTAAATCAAAAATTATTGCACATTTTTTTATATCCCAAAGGAGTTCAGATAAATTAAACTTCAAATAAAAAATGAGATCAGTAAAATGCATGTCTAATTGCATTTGAAATGTTAATTCAGAATTCATGAAAAATGGTTAGGACTAAATAGTGTACAATATTACAATGTGCCCATCTTGAACAAATTTTCTGGCTCTGTCCCTGTTAGACCCATCCAACTCAGTATCAGAACACAAATTTTTTTTTCTTGGGGTTATATATTTAATTCTTATGCGCACAAAATAGAAGAAAAAATCACAAACAAAGTCATACAAATATAAAGACACACAAATCCTTCAAAGGTTTTACACACAAAATACAAGAAAAAAACACAGAGGCATACAAATTAAAATACATCCCACAAATCCTTCAATTGATTGGAAAAATTACCTTCAAAGAATAGGCGATTACCTTCAGTTTAAACGCCGGCGTCACGTAAAGAAACTGAAGAAACTGAGGCATTTTGCACTCTCCTTCCAAATGAAACTTTTCTCTGTAATTTGAGTGTTGATTTATAGAATACAAAAATGAAAAAATAAATAAAAAATTAATTGAGTGAAAGAGCTAGAGTTAAAATAATAATAATAAAAAAAAATATCACCAAATCATTCTCAGTTCGCCCCCCAAAAGTCCAGAAACAGTACACTCACAGAGAGGTCGACGGTGGTGAGAAATGGCCGGATACAGCTGTAGGAAGGAAGGATGGGATTAAGATGTAATTGAGGAAAAGATAGTATGACAGAGTAATTGTGGTGAGAAAGATAGTATGACAGAGTAGAGCCCACCTTCTGGTTCACTTCCCAACCAACACAGATTTGTGTGAACATGTTAAAAAACAAAATAAATATAGTAAGGAACAGATTATACAGAAATCGGAATCTCTTACCTGCCAATACAAATCGAAATATGTTGTCAATATTTAGGAACATGTGATAGATCGATAGAAAATAAATAAATTGGGAATAATCGAAGAAGAGATGGAATAATAGAAGAAAAATGGTATGGTTGCAAAGAGAAGGGTTGCTGAGAGAGTCTGCGCCTATGGATTACAGAGAGAAAAAGACGATCTGGCCATGGGGTTAGAGAGAGAGTTATTCGGGCAGCATTCAGAGAGTACTAAAGAGTTGAAGAGGGTGGGTTTAGTAAAAAATCCAAACGACCTAGTTTTTTTATTTTTTTTTTATTGTTATTTTATTTTTTTATTTGATATTTAGAATGGAAGAAAGAAGGGAATGACTGACACGTGTAATGTGTAATGATGATTAGGTGCAAAAAATATAATTCCGCCAAATTTATTTCTCTCCAAACTGTTGGCGCTTTCAGCTCTGTTTTTGGCGCGAAATTTCAAAATATTCTGAAAATTTTAGCAAAATTTGTTTCTTAATTTAATAAAAATAATAATTATTTTTACTAAAAAATCTCAATCTCCATATTAGTTCAAGGTGATTAATTCAAAATACCTTGGATCAACTAATGCATTGGTACTTTAATGAAGAACTTATTGCAATAATATATGATCATTTATATATATACCATATTTGGTTGTTAAAATTTATCATTTACCAAATTTTAATTAACTAAAAACATGTTTGTTTTGTTAAAATTTATCATTTAACAAATTTTAATTAACCGCGAAATTTAAAAGAAGTCTGAAATTTTTAGCGGATATTAACCATGACAAAATGATTGTGGGAAATATTTTTAAAATAAATGTCCAAATAAGTTCGATTTGTTCATTGAAATATAAATAAGTGGAAAAAAATTTCTTTAGAACTAATAAATTTGAATTTTGATTTTTTTTTTTTTCATTTAAGTTCTAAAATAGAGTTGTTTCTTAATTTAATAAAAATAATATTTCATCTATTTATAGAATAAAATAACAAATTTTTATTTTTATTTTTATTTTTATTTTTGTCATTTCAAAATTATATTCTTCTATTTTAAGACCTACTTTAATATTAATTAATTGTCATGCGGTAATTTTAACCGGACAAAGTTAATGAGATACCTCCCAAATTTAAACTATTTTTTATTTAATTTTTGTCAAAGATGGTGGTGTCGGGTCTCTCTTAGAACTATCTTTTTTTTTTTTCAAACCAACTAGTTCTTTTAAAATCATCTCCCACTAATTCAATGGCAATGAGTAAGTCAATCAATTGTATTATGAGTAAGAACTGACAAGGAAAGAGTTCCTAAAACCAAAACAGTGTAGTTTTTAAACTTTGGTAAATTTTTCTTATCTCAAAAAGTGCAGTTTTCAAACTTTCTTTAAATTAGTTGATATAGTTTAATACCAAAGTAAATAGATTTTAAATGTCACGTGTCAATCTGTAACAAATTCAACTTAGAATAACTTAGACAATATTTAAGTTAGATGATCCAAATCCTTAATGTAGAGGGGTTGTGTTCATGTAGATATTCTATTGTATTTATTTTAACTTAATAAAGGAGTATTAAAAATATTATTTTTAAAATAAGTCTAAAGAGATATATATATATATATATATATATATATATATATATATATATTTCTTTATTTATTTATTTTTTTGATAGATTTGAGCATTTGACCATTACGATCACGAGTTGTGTTAAACATTAACTCCTCTCTGCAAAAATAAATTCTATATTTCATTAAAAAAAATTATATAAAAGGATAAATATTCCTCTTATCAATTCTGTTAAATATTTTTATATCTTTCTATATATATACACTATTATTATATGTACGTAGAATTTTTGTACTTAAAAAAAAAAAAATAAGAATCTATGTTTATTTATATATAAATAACAAAAAGTTGTATGTAACACAAACTCTATTACTTAATTAGTCAATTATTTTAAATATATAATACATTTTTTTAAGAGAAGAGATATTATTGTGGCTGAGAACAAGATAAATTAAGAAATAAGATATCGCAGAAATTGCAAACAAAAATGAGATATCGGTTTACCCTAAACAGAGAAGAAGTTGAAGGTTGTAATAAGAGTTTTTGAAAAATATGACTGAGAATAGAGAAATATAATGTTTGCGATGTTGATATCACTCTTAAAAATTTTCAATATTTAAACCTTAGTCAATTCCCTTAAAATTATACTCCATAATATATATTTTTATATTTTTATTAAATAACAATAGTTATTTATTAAAATATTTAAGGTACAAGTCAATTTAGATCGAGAATTAATTAAACACTTAATAATTAATAAAACATTTAATAATTGTAGAGAAATTATTTTATTTTTTATATTAATTAATAAATAATTTTTATATTAATAATTCTTGGATAATTAGCTTTTCTTTTATTAAAAAACTCATAATAAATAGATAAATAGGTAATTTGTGTTAGAGTTTTATAAAAATTCTTTAAAAAAACTCTTTTTATATCAATTAATAAATATTTTTTACATTAAAAAATTCTTTTTTATTTTTTCATATTAATAATTCTTGTCTAATTAGATTTTCTTTTATTAAAAAACTCATAATAAATAGATAAATAGGTAATTAATATTAATTAATAAATATTTTTCATATTAATTAATAAATAATGAAATACTGAAACACTTAAATACTAAATCACTGAAACTCTTTATACTTTAATAATATAATAGAATAATTTTTATAAAATCTATAACAAATTAGTTACTTTATTTTCTATAAACTCTATCATAATATCTATTTATTATGAATTTTTTAATAAAATAAAATCTAGTTAGACAATAATATATTTAAAATTCTTCCACAAATCAGCTATTTTATTTTCTATAAAACCCAATCACATATAACATATATTTATCTATTTATTATGATTATATTTAAACAAAATAAAATAATTTTTATAAAACTCAACCACAAATTACCTATTTTATTTTCTTTAAAACTCTATCACATATATCCTGTATTTATCTATTTATTATGAGATATTTAATAAAAGAAAATATAATTAGACATGGATATATTTAAAGAAAAAAAAATAATTTCTATAAAACTCTACCACCAATTACCAAATCTATTTTCTATAAAACTCTATCACATTAGGGAAAGATACATTTAAAGAAAATATATAATATATATAATAATACATATAAATAAAATATAAAAATTATTAAAAGTATAAAGAGTTCAGTGTTTCAGTATTTATTTATTAATATAAAAAATATTTATTAATTAATATAAATTAGCTATTTATCTATTTATTATGAGTTTTTTAATAAAAGGAAATCTAATTAGACAAGAATGATTAAAAATAATTATTAATTGATATAAAAATACTTTTTTAAAGAATTTCTATAAAACTCTAACACAAATTACCTATTTATCTATTTATTATGAGTTTTTTAATAAAAGGAAATCTAATTCGACAAGAATTATTAAAATAAAAAATATTTTTTAATTGATATAAAAATAAAATAATTTCTATAAAATCTACCACAAATTAGCTATTTTATTTTCTATAAAACTCTATCACAATATCTAAATGACTTTTTTAATAAAATAAAATCTAATTATACAATAATATATTTAATGAAAATAAAAAAATAGTGTTTGCGATGTTGATATCGCTCTTAAAATTTTTAATATTTAAACCTTAGTCAATTCTCTAAAAAATATACTCTGTAATATAATTTTTTATATTTTTATTAACTAACAATAGTTATTTATTAAAATATTTAAGGTACAGGTCATTTCAGATTGAGAATTAATAAAACACTTAGTAATTATATATTCAAACTTTTCTTTATATTATTCTTATATTGACATTTTTATAAATTAATTAATCTCGAAACAATAAATGACTAATTTGTCTATCTTGCAATTAATGACATTTTTGCCGAGTCATTAATTAGTGGACATATTATTTTACAAAAAATTTAGAATTCATTTTGTATTCTTAAAAAAATTTGTCCTTTTGCGACCATAAGTTATTTTGGTCGTTAATACCTTGTCTAATTGTGACCAAAACTTGATCGTTTTGCAACCATAAAATTTGGTCGTAAAAGACTAATCCTTTCGTGACCATAATTTATTTTGGCTATTGATACTTTAACCAATTGCGACCAAACTTTGATCATTTTGCAACCATAAAATTTGGTCGTAAAAGATTAATCCTTTCATGACCATAATTTATTTTGGTCGTTAATACTTTAACCAATTGCGACCAAACTTTGATCATTGTGCAACCGTAAAATTTGGTCATAAAAGAGCAATTTATTCGCGACCATAATTTATTTTGGTCATTAATACTTTGACAAATTGCGACCATACTTTGATCATTTTGCAACCATAAAATTTGGTCATAACAGACCAATTCTTTCGCGACCATAATTTATTTTGATCGCTAATACTTTGACTAATTACAACCAAACTTTGATCATTTTGCAACATAAAATTTGGTCGTAAAAGACCAATTCTTTCGCAACCATAATTTATTTTGGTCGTTAATACTTTGAGTAATTGCGACCAAACTTTGATCATTTTGCAATCATAAAGTTTGGTCGTTAAAAATCAATTATTTTGCAACCATAATTTATTTTGGTCGTTAATGTGCTTATCAATTGCGACCAAAATTTACTTTAGTCTCTAATATGTTAACTTTTACGAACAACTCATTTTGGTCACAAATAAGATAGTATTTGCGACTTTTTCAGTTTGGTCGCAAAAGGCCTCGTTTGTTGTAGTGGCGGATGCAAGAGGTATTAGCAGGCTACCACGTTAGGTGAATTACAGATGCACAATCCCATATCGCCTCGGTGTGCAAAGGAGCTTCAAGTCACAACAAACTTTCAAACTTATGTTCTGCCCAAGATTTAAGAGCATTACAGATGAAAGTTTAATAAAATAGAGTAAAAACTACTCCACCTCAATGAATTGATGCATATTACTCCCTTTTTTCTTTTCTTTTTTCGTAAAAAATTGATAAAATGTAAGTATTTAAGGAGAAAATAAACAGAGAATGAAATTCAAATAGAGAAGCAAATAAACATGTAGATAGCATCCAAAATAAATATGACTATGCATAGATCATGAATAATAAAGCATAGCACAGTCAAAGCAAAATCATAGCTATCTAAACATGCACAAGAAGTAGCAAAAATATAAAAAATATCAAGTACAGACCCAAAATGAATGAACGTATAGGAATGTATCTAAACTCTTTCAATTCTTAATCATCTCCATTAGGATCAAAGTCAGACTCTCTATCTCCACTATCATTATCATCTCTTTCTTCATCACTAACAACCTCCTCTTCAGCGCTAGAATCACCACTCTCTGACTAATCACTCCTTAAAGCAATCTCCTCATCACCATCATCCTTTGCTGGAGATACATCAACAGGATCTGACTGTAAACTTTGTCCAACAATCCTAGCTAAAGCATTATCAATCTTCTTGTTTATATTAATATATGATTAAGAACAAGGAAACTAGAGGACGAGTTATTTAAAAAAAAAAAAAAAGTAGACGGGATTTATGTAGTACAGTTTTATTAAGTTTTATATCATTTTATATTTATTTTTTAAAATATCTAGGGACTCTAATTTTAGGATTTTAATTTCCTTCTACCATTAATTTTTTTATATTTTTAGTTTCGCAATTTGTTTCCGGTAAGGTATTAGGTTTCTTGGTGACTATGTTTTTTACTTTTTATAAATGCATGTATTGAGACAACAGAAGAAATCAATTCATTTTATCAATACAATATCAGATTCCTCTTCAAATTTTCTTTTTTCTTCTAGTTTCAAGGTACCCTACTTTGTGAATACAAGGTAACCCTCTGATGAGCATCGAAAAGTGCGCATTTAAACCCGTTAAGCTTAAGCATTCTAGTACCTTTATCTATCTTACTTTGCTGTTTTAGACTTATTACGTGTTATTTATATTTTCAGGCACTAATCCCAAAATTGAGCTAACTCAGCCAAATAAGAGCTTAATTGAAGCAATCCTGAGATAAACCAAAGGAGGGAGCAAAGTGGAGAAAGAAAGGAGCAAAAAGGAATCAAAGTTGTGCAGCTGAAAAGTTCGATCGATCCAACTTAGAGTTCGATTGATCGAACATCTATGATTGATCACAGTACTTCTCGATAGATCCAACCTTGGCCTTTGCTGAAATTCCAAGTTCGATCGATCCAACATTACCTTCGATCGATCGAACCTTATTTTGTCCTATTCAAATGATTGATCTTATCCACAGCTGTACGCTTACCAACCACTTTTGTCCTTTTCCCCATAAATATCTTTGAAATATCTCAGGCTTGTCCTTATCCGGAGGAGTCAGACCACTTCGATCGATCCAAGATGCAGTTCGATCGATCGAACCCATCTTTGATCGATCCAAGTTAAGGTTCGATCGATCGAACTTCCTCCAGCGAGAAAAAGTTAAAGTCCAGCTCATTTATTCCGTCCTTCACCTAATCATTGGAGAATATGCCTTGCACGACCACAGCTCATCATAGGGTGTATTTGACCTACCTATATAAGGAATATGATACACTTTTTGGAGAGGAGTCTAGAGTCGCTTGTCACACATTGAAAATCATCTTGGAGGCTCTTCTTGGAGAGGAGGAAGGAGGGAAGCTAGAGCACCATTGGAGGAGATCTTCACCAACAAGGAGCAGCCATGGAGTTAGCCCTTGAGGGTTGGATCATCACTACCATGAGTGTCTAGACATCCTCTTGGGGCTAGAGTTAGCCCCAAACATGCTTTCTATACTCTAATCTTGTGTATTATTGAGGGATTAGTGTTGTATGATACATCTTGATATTCATGTATATATAAATCTTGATTATTTCATGGTTTGTATGGTTTAATGCTTCCAATTGACTATTCTATTCTATCCATATGTCTATGTATGCTAGAGTAGGATATTCATGTGCTTATCTCTAGATTTAGTGTTTTTTATGCATGTCTATGTGTATTGATGCTATAGATCTAGAGATTATCAAGATGATATGCTTAATGAATGCTATTTTGGTTCATTTGATGGTTTATGCCTATTCTTGATGGTTTGTGCTTCTCCCCTAGTCTAGATAGCTTTATTTTCATGCTAGTAGTGTAGATTTAGTGTAGTGGTAGTGTAATATTAGATGGGAGGACAATCTACTCTTGATGTTTGATGTTTCATGCTTGTGAGTCCAAATGGCATATTCCTCTAATATTGTGTTGTATGTGGATTGTGAGCTTAATAAAGGATTAATGACTAGTTATGATATGTTGTATCTTTCTCATGTGTTTAGACAATTTATTCCTCTCTCAATAGATATTTTGTACCTCTCACATGATGTTTAGATAATGCATGTTTAACTAAGTCATCCTTATGGATTGCTTGGACTATGAGCTTAATGAAAGGTTCAATGACTTGATTTGATATTTTGTTCTCTTCACATGATGTCTAGACAATATATTCCTCTACCAATAGATGTATTGTGGCCTCACACATGTTGATTGAGACAATTTGCACTTGTTGAGTCACCCTTACCAATTGAATGTCTTTTACACACACAACATTGTTGCAACACATTCATTTCCCTCATTAGTCACTTGGTTATGGTTTGGAATAGTATTGTTTGGTGGTGATCTCTACACCCCAAGACCTTTCCTTCTTACTTACTCTTTATCTTATTGCATTTTAATTAATTCTTTTCTAGAAGTAATCAACCAACCCAACTCTCTTTTGCAATCATTTGGTACACTAGAGTCGAAGTTGAAATTCCAACACGTATAATCCCTTGGGACGATCCCTACTCACTCTTGCTACGTTAGTAGTGGTGTTGGTAGTGGTTTTTATAAATTTAAATTTGACATAAAGGGCTTTTCTTGAACCACACATTCACTACATTTAGTTTGGCGTATTGGAACGGCCGTCGTCAGATTTTGGCGTCGTTGCCGGGGATTAACGGTTTTGTTGGAATTAAACTAGACAATAGTGTTCATTAGATTGCTTCTATTTTTTTTATTTTATTTTCCATTGTATATTCTTTTCTCTTGATTCTCATTATTATTTTTTCAATTAGGTACTTGACTACAAGGAAGGCGAACTTTAGAACTTAAAGCAATCATTGGAGCTTAAAAGCTAAATTTGGAGTTGAAGTGCTAAAGGACCATTGTGACCAATTCTTGGCTCTCTTGTATTTTAATTGTTTCACTTCTTTGTATGTTTGTGATAGCCCTTGTTGAGGCTCATTTTATTGCTAAATTTTTGTCCAAGCATAGGCCCTTGTTGAGGCCAATTTTTTCTTGCATTTGGGTTTTAATTGTGAATGGAGGAATTGTTTGATCCAAGTTTGGGGGGGAATTACATCCCTTCACCTTATGCTCCTCCATCACATTTTAATCCTTATGAGATTGAGTCCAATTCATTTCATGCATCATCTTATTATGGACTTGATCACTCATTTAATCCTTCTTATGACTATTGCCCTCCACCACCATTTTATGATGAATCAATTCCACCACCTTCTAAGTACTCACCCGAATTTGAAGAAAAAGTGTTAGCTTTACTTGATGTGCATATTTCACACACTTCCCTTATTAATTCTCATTCTCAAACTTTAGCCAACTTAGAAGCTCAAGTTGAGCAAATTGCAAGTACTCTTTCTCATCAAGAGGAGGAGGAAGAGGCAAATGAAAAAATGGCAAGAACTTCAATGTATATAAATGAGGATGATGAGAGTGAGGAGAATGAAACAAGTGAGCTAATGCCTAGCACTCTATCTTGTATAGAGGAAGAAGTGGCAAGTGAGTTAGTGGCTAATCCAATAGAACATAATATGATTAATGAGGACTTTCCTTGTTTTGATTATGATTTTATCTCAGAGATGGCTACTCTAGAGAGTGAGGAGATGTTGACCACACTTGAGGTAGGAGAAAAGGAGGAGGAACTTGTTAAAGAGGGCCTTCCTTCTATTATCTCTAATGACCCTCTTGAGGAGTGTCTTTTGGAAATGTATAAAAATTGTGGTTTTGACTTTAAAAGCTCTAAAAATGAAATAAACTCTCTAATGGACTCCTTAGCTTACTTAGAAGGTGAGGACATGGTAATTTATGAGGAGGAGAAGAGGGATGAAGAGAGGGTGTTTCTTATTAATCCAAATGAGTCTTTAAAAGACAATGCCTCACCAATTATCAATGTGGATGATCATTTGAATGTGTTTCAAGAACACAACAAAGAGGCAAGCCTAATGTAATACCCCGTAATTTTAAAGAGTGTATTTAAATTAATTTTGTGTTAGGTTAATTTTTTTTTAATGTGTAGATTTAATCACCTTGTAATTATATATGTTAGATTAGTTAATTAATTTTATTTATTTGTGCATGTAATATTGATTTATGTTCTATATAGTATAATGATTAGTTTTGAAATTTTTATTGGTTATGTTTTAGATTAATTATTATTATTTAATTAAAGTATTTAATTTGTATAAAATAATAATAATAATATAATAATAATAATTATAAAAGTTTATTAATAAAAATAATAGTTATAATAATAATAATAGTATTAAACCAATGTCATGATGAAATTAGAGATTAGGATAGGATTTCATCAATGTTTATGGGTGGAATTGAAGCCATATGGTTGGGAAGGTGGTTAGTAAATGTAAAAAAATTAGATATTTGTAATATTTATATTATATAATTTGTATATAAATTAGCTAGCCTACCTTAGAAGGAAGGAAAGGGAGTTAGACACAAATTATAAATTTTAGTAAGCCATTGTAAAAGTGTGGAAAGGAAGAGAAAGAAAGAAAGGAGCTTGGACCGGTGTAGGAAAAATTTACCCGACTACGCGCAACCGGCGGATTTATTTTAAATCCAAAAAGGCAAGTTATTATCTATTTTTCCCCTTTGAATTAATAAATTAATTGTTTGGTTTATTTATATTATTTTAGCGCATAGAGACCATGTAAGGAGTTTAATAAATTAGGAATTTTAGTTTATTAAATTTGTGAAATTTTAATTATATAGGATGGTATATATTTATTTAATGTCCTATGAAATTAATAATGGCCGGAAATAATTAAATAAAGCTTTAGGGATTTTTCTAGAATTTTCTAGATTTTTCCGGGGCTTTTCTGCAATTTCCGGCGACCTTCCGGCGAGTTTTCCGGTCGCCGGCAATGGGGGAGATGACCGGAGTGATCCGGTGTGATGCGGCGCACCATAGGAGGGTATGCGCGCGCATCTGGACCATTAAACAGTAACGATTGATCCGGTGCACCGCGGTCCATGTTACCGCGGTACACCCGGATCCGTGAGCGTTGGATGGAGGGAAGGTAGGTGGATTGATCCTGTGTGGCGCGCATGTAGGAAAGCTGATGCAGCCAACCAACCGGAGGACGCCACGTCAGCAGGAAGCCATCAACGCGCGCGTGGGAGCGCGTGCGCGCGCGTGGAACTCTCCAGACGCGCGTGGGAGCGCGTGCGCGCGCGTGGTTGATGCCAGACGCGCGTGGAGGCGTGTGGGAGAGTGGGGAAGGTTGGGTTGCGCGTGGGGAGGCTCTGGGAGGCGCGTGAGGGCGCGTGTGGGGTCTCTACAACTACTGGAAAAATCCAGAATACCCCTAGGGACTGTTTTGTAAATTCCAGAACCTTAAACATGGATTTTTAGGTACTGTGTTGGTATTTACGGGTTTAACGGGCCACGAAATTATTATTTTAATACCCGTTAATTATTCTTATGGCCAATTAATCTTTTCTAAGCATCTATTGGCTCGTTTATGGTACGGATATTAATGTGATTTATTTAATGACATTGTTAAATATAAATAGTGTTAATATCTTACTAAATGGTATCAAACATTACTGTTAAATTAAATAATGCCATGTTTTAATCATATAAATTATACAATATATATTATGGGATATTTATACTGTTAATCATATATCAACCATGATTATTATGCTGTGTGCATTTCAGGAAATAAATGGACTGTTTAAATTATGTCGCATTTATATTATATGGATGTGTTGCCATATAGAACCATGTGAGCTGGCTAATAAGTTTAGACTCATTTATACCTTATGCATTCGTTGCGATAGACAGATGTGTGGCTGTCGGGGTATGTGGTTTAATATTATTGGCATGTGTTGCCTAATTGACATACTCGGTATATTTATTAATATTGTTGGCATGTGTTGCCTAATTGATATGCTCAGTATATTCATCAGTACTTTGAGAGGTGTTATCACTGTGTAGTTCGTTATAGTCAGTGTTGTCAGTACCGTGCACCATGTATAATAGCTGATTTCCCGGGTAGGGAAAAGCGACACTTAACCACCTAGTGTGAGTCTAAGTGATCACCGTCTATTCTGGTTGAGGTCATGTTATACATTGGATAGTTCCCTTAGGATGTATACAGATATAGTACTCATCCGATTCATAATGATTAATTTATTTGATTCTCTGATTTGGGTCATAGTAGAGAGGACTTGCTCGTGGGGTTGACCCACCATTGTTGTTATTTCAGGATACGGTCAGTACCCGTTCCAAGGTTGAGGTTAGCAGTGAAGGACCACCATCCGAACTCATCTACTCTTACGATCCAGTTCAGGGTAGAAGTTTTATGTATTACTTCAGTTTCAGTTTTTATTTACTTTTGACGTTGAACTCTCAGGGTTATATTTAGGGATCCTTGACATAGGATTTCCAAGTTGTAATGGAGTACTGTATTAAATAAAGGATGGATGGATGTTGTATTATTTAGTGTTCCTTTCCTGTCTAAAGTCTTTTATTTTCATCATTTTGTATTCCATGCTTGTATATTGCCAATTGTTTTTGATATCCCTCGTTTTTCGTGTATAAGCCTGATCAACTTATGCGTGGAAAATGTGGGGGTGTTACACCTAACTATGATTGATTTTGTTTTCAAGACCGTGGATGAAAGGAACAATATCATCTCTTTTATTTCTTTTCAAGTCATTCTTTTGGAGGATGATTTTATTGTCATAAGTGGGACATTAAATGAGAAAAGTGAAAAGAGGGTCAATAAGGATGTTTCATATCTAGTTTTTGATTCATTTGATTAGTGAGTTGACCTAACGTCTTGCTAGAGACGTTAAACACTAGTATTCGTAGAGTTTCACAACTCTATTCCTCCCTCATTTCTATCTTGCATTTTGATTCTTGCGAAGTCTAGATACTGTTTTTGTGGTTCATATACATTGGAAGGAACTGAGTAAGGGATTGCATGAGCATTCAAGTCATTTTGAGCATTTAGGCATAATTTCGATCGATCCAAGTTTTGGTTCGATCGATCGAACTTTGGTTCGATCGATCTAACTATGAACTTGATCGATCCAGCTCTCATTTTGCACCCAACACTTAGAAAAATTTTGGACCTGCATCCAAATTCCAAAATGCATGCTCTCGGGACTTTTCAAAATTTTTCATGTTCGATCGATCGAATTTCAAGTTCGATCGATCCAAGGTTCCAACACGTATCAACTCTTGAACCCTTAAACTTGTACATTCTTTATCATCTTCGATCGATCGAAACCTTTCTTCGATCGATCGAAATTTGCATCTCATTAATTTAATTTCCTTTGATTTTTTAAAATTATGCAAAAAAAAAAAAAAAAAAAAAAAAAAAAAATCCAAAATTTCAAAAAAAAAAAAAAAAAAAATGCTATTAAGAGTGGAGACCTAAGTTCGATCGATCGAACTCTATCTTCGATCGATCGAACTCTACATATCGTGTTTTTAAAATATAACCGAGTTGGATCGATCACTTTGGATCGATCCAACTTCAAAAGGAAACCGAACCCTAGTCTCCCTCTTCTCTCAATCTCATCCTAATCCGGCAAAAACCCAATTCCCAATCATCTTCCCCATCTCCGGCGAGCAAATTCCGGCCAACTCAAGCCTTATTTTCACCGCGGCTTCGCCCCCTCTCTCTCATCTCATCCCTCTCGGTTTTAAGATAAACCGCGAGCCATTTCTTGATTCCAAGCTTAAATTGATGCATGTTATTGATTTTCTATGTCGAATCATGTTATAAATGTGTAAATCATCCATTATTGAAGCTTGAATTTCCTGTTACATGATATACATATACATATCCATTCGGCCGAACCAAATTGGGGATTGTGATGTGATTTGTGGAGTTTGGGGAGTGTTTGGGTGTTGAGGATTAGATATTTGGTGTGTAGATGGGCCCACAAACACGTTTGTGTGGGCCTCGTGCTCTAGATCTCACAGATCTGCGACTTTTCAGATTCGGCATTCGCACAGTTCGATCGATCGAACTTGTGCTTCGATCGATCGAAGTAGTGAACTTCATTTCACTACCTTCGATCGATCCAATCTTGTGCACTTTCATGCTTCGATCGATCCAAGTGTTGGATTATTCCAATTCACTTCGATCGATCCAAATTTTGAACATTTTTCACTTCGACCGATCGAAAATTTCTGTGATCGATCGAACTTAAAGTTCGATCGATTGAACTTTCAAAGATCACACATACACACTCCATTCATCTTGTGTCGTCTTCATGCTATCTTTATATGCACAATGCCTGTGATATTCCACATTGGATGCATTTTATACCTACATTGCTTAGCATGACTCACATTTCATCATTATCATAGATTCATGTCATCCATATTTTGTCTATCTTATTTGACATACATGTTTCTATTATGCACTTAAATTCTTATATATCTGGCACTGACTTATATATAGAAATTTTCTTGTCTTTTTACAGACCATGCCTCCGCGGTACAAGAGTACAGCCAGGAGATCTTCGGGGCCACAGCGACCCCGCAGACATATACGGCCCAGGATAGAGATGGTTGTCGAGCCATCTCATACTCAGGTTGAGCCCGCACAGGCTACTCCCCCTCAGTCCCCATCCCACGAGGCTGAGGAGGGAGCTGACCACATGCCATCTACATCCCAGGCTCCTCCAGCCTTCACACCATCACCTTCTCCTGTGCGCCATCAGGCAGATGCAGCCGCCATGCCATCACCGCAGCTACCTCTACCGGCTCAGCGCCGTGACCAGTTGCTGCCGAGATATATAGCTATGACCGTGGCTCAGGAGTCGTACTTCGATACTGAGTACTTCTCCGAGTCTATCCTGACCCGGTCTGGCTATCAGGATATCATGCAGCGGGGCCTCTCAGCCATCTTTGCCCCAGTCACCGGCCTTGTATACCCGCGACTGGTGCGGTTATTCTTTCAGCATCTCCGGCCCTCGCCACGATCTACCGCAGAGATGATCACTACACTGGACGGCCACGAGATTGTCATCACAGTTGACACTCTGGCCCGTGCTTGCCGGTGCCCACACCGGTGTCCACCTGAGCTTGTAGAGACATACCCGAGGCTGCATAGGCCTTCATTTTCTGACATGGCTGTCTCCTTGACAGGCCATCATGCCGGTGGTCAGACATTCGCCACCAGGACCTTCTTGCCTGACGACCTCTGGTTCATCAACACAGTTCTCTTCCAGAACATTTACATGGCGGGCCACAAGATCCAGAGGCGTCATGACTACTTGACAGCTCTTTACGCTTTTTACAAGGGCTACTGGGTATCTATCCCAGTCCTCATCTGGAGTGTGATGAGGTTGCTGTATGATTCTTTCATTTCCAGGAAGGACCCTAAGTGGTCCAAGGTCCTGCCCTTCGGACACCTCATCATGCAGATCCATCTTGACCAGTGCTACAGAGTGCCCCCAGATGAGGAGCCCCTTACACGGTCCAGCTTCTATAGGAGGAGCGACTGGAATAAGAGCTACAATACTTTTATTCGGAGTCTTCAGGATCCAGCTGTAGAGGAAGCAGCTGAACTAGAGAAGGAGGAGGCAGCCCAGGCACAGCCGGCACCTCCAGCAGCAGCAGATATCGCAGCGGACGACGCACCAGTCGGTCCGGCTACCGATCGCATGGACATTGACCTAGAGCGACCTACGGAGGAGTATGCTGATACTGCAGATGATGCTGATGCCGATGATACCAGTGATCGAGCTGCTGCTCAGGAGCGAGTTCGGGAGTCTTCTTTAGAGGCATCTCTGCCTGAGTCTCCAGTTCCCACCCCTGGATTCGGAGTACGCTTGCAGACACTGGAGAGGACGTAGCAGCTATGCGAGCCGACATCACTGCCCACCGAGCTGAGTTCACCTCTTTCAGGGCAGATGTCATAGCTTGCTTTGCCAATCTCTCCAGCCGACTACCTGCACCTGCACCTCCAGCCACTGCAGATCTTCACGATCAGGCGTCCTGAGACTCCACTTCCAGTTGTTCTATGCTTTCATTTCTTTTATTCTGGATCTGTATTATACTGTCACTGTTACTGTATTATACTTTGCTGCCGGTCTGTCGGCTTTATTATTTTATTGATATACCTGCACTTTATATTCTCTATATATTGCTTTTTGATTATGGATGTCTTTTAGTATCTCATATTTGTATGTTTGACTCCATCAGGTACACCACAGTAACTTCAGTGAGAGAGTGCTGCCCAATTTTTCAAGACCACTCTTACACCTCTCTCTCTATTCTCTATTTATCCCATTTTACACTTGCATGTCCACTGTGCACTGATTATCCTATCTTGTTATCTAATGAGTTTATCTGAGTGCAAACTTTTCAGGACCACAGTTTATCCCAAGTTTGGGGGGGCCATGCCACCCACTTTGAATACTTCTATCCCGATCATTCATGTCTAAAGCACTGGTATACTCTTTCCTTTGTTCTCTTCACACATTGAGGACAATGTGCAGTTTAAGTTTGGGGGTATTGGTGTATGTTTTAGTGTTACTTTAAAATACTTTAAAATTCAAATTTTGAGCATGTCTTGTTTATTTGAGGGATATTTCTATACTTGGTCCATTTCTAGCTATGATTTTGATCTTTTGAGGACTATATTGCTTAAAATTTAAAAATTGCTTGACTTGAGAGTCCAATACTCCTTGTATGCCTTGAGGATGCCATTTAGGAGTAAATTTTTCAAAAGATTGATATCTTGCTTGCATTTGTGGTCCACATCATCCTGAATATGTGATTGTTTTGAGATTCATTCTAGGATTCTACACTAGCACCGGTGCACACTAGCATTTATTTGTGGGGTACATGCTTTGTTGATTATTGAATTAGTTATATCCCAATTGGGCTAGTAGTGCATTGAAAGCTTTCATTCTTGATAAAGGTGGATAACAACCCCTTTTCATTGAGTAGCCGGGATTCTTGCCTCATTAAGCAGTGAACTTCTCGTGCCGAAAGGTGGAGGGCCCAAACTCTAGGTTAATAATTGATTTCAAAAAAAAAAAAAAAAAAAAAAAAGAGAAAAAAGAAAAAGAAAAAATTGCAAAAGCAATAAAAGTGAGGACTTCTCCCAAAAGGTGAGAAGTCGTAAATGATTAGATGGTTGTTGTCTTGATTTGTAGCCTAGTTGATTTGAGTTTGTAAGTCCGTAGGGGTGTCTTAACACCTAATGCCCTAAAGCCATCTGGTTTGGGAGTCATTAACCTAACGCTCGCTACATGAATCTTCTAGAAAGCTTAAGAGATCAACATATTGCACAATATTTCCATCTTTGATCCTCAAAAAAAAAAAAAAAAAAAAAAAAATAGAGTGAAAAGAATAAGCGCACCTAAAAGAATAAAGCTTTAATAAAAGGTCCACTCTCTTATCTTGATGATCGGTACTAGATTTGTGTGCTAGTTTGAGGGTAAGGATGTGATTACTTCTCTAGTTGGCTAAGATAGCAACACACTTGATGCCGGACCTCTCACATGGATTCTAGACTTGTTTCGATTTTTATGATCATTTTCTTGATATGTAGAGGACCATACTTGATTGCTTGATATTAAAATTTCGGGAGATTGCTTGGAAATGGTTGAAAAATTGCATACTTGAGGTAGTTTTCTTCCAATGCTTGTTTGTAATATTGGTGCCTCTTTTGAAAGAATGAGCTTAATGTTTGTGGGTACCATTTCTGGAAACCCTCACGAGACTTCACTCGTCCACTAGGGGTAACCTAGGGGTTTAAAAGGCTTGTTGCATATGCTAAATGCAATCGTGTTTCCTACGAAAGTGGCGCTATCATTTTACTTGCTTTCCAGTTTATACTTGTTTAGTTGTTCATTTCATTCCTTTACTTCTTAGTTCATTGCTAGGGACTAGCAATATTTAAGTTTGGGGGTGTGATGAGCACCGAAAAGTGCGCATTTAAACCCGTTAAGCTTAAGCATTCTAGTACCTTTATCTATCTTACTTTGCTGTTTTAGACTTATTACGTGTTATTTATATTTTCAGGCACTAATCCCAAAATTGAGCTAACTTAGCCAAATAAGAGCTTAATTGAAGCAATCCTAAGATAAACCAAAGGAGGGAGCAAAGTGGAGAAAGAAAGGAGCAAAAAGGAATCAAAGTTGTGCAGCTGAAAAGTTCGATCGATCCAACTTAGAGTTCGATCGATTGAACATCTATGATCGATCACAGTACTTCTCGATAGATCCAACCTTGGCCTTTGCTGAAATTCCAAGTTCGATCGATCCAACATTACCTTCGATCGATCGAACCCTATTTTGTCCTATTCAAATGATTGATCTTATCCACAGCTGTACGCCTACCAACCACTTTTGTCCTTTTCCCCATAAATATCTTCGAAATATCTCATCCTTGTCCTTATCCGGAGGAGTCAGACCACTTCGATCGATCCAAGATGCAGTTCGATCGATCGAACCCATCTTCGATCGATCCAAGTTAAGGTTCGATCGATCGAACTTCCTCCAGCGAGAAAAAGTTAAAGTCCAGCTCATTTATTCCGTCCTTCACCCAATCATTGGAGAATATGCCTTGCACGACCACAGCTCATCATAGGGTGTATTTGACCTACCTATATAAGGAATATGATACACTTTTTGGAGAGGAGTCTAGAGTCTCTTGTCACACATTGAAAATCATCTTGGAGGCTCTTCTTGGAGAGGAGGAAGGAGGGAAGCTAGAGCACCATTGGAGGAGATCTTCACCAATAAGGAGCAGCCATGGAGTTAGCCCTTGAGGGTTAGATTATCACTACCATGAGTGTCTAGACATCCTCTTGGGGCTAGAGTTAGCCCTAAGCATGCTTTCTATACTATAATCTTGTGTATTATTGAGGGATTAGTGTTGTATGATACATCTTGATATTCATGTATTTATAAATCTTAATTATTTCATGGTTTGTATGGTTTAATGCTTCCAATTGACTATTCTATTCTATCCATATGTCTATGTATGTTAGAGTAGGATATTCATGTGCTTATCTCTAGATTTAGAGTTTTTGATGCATGTCTATGTGTATTGATGCTATAGATCTAGAGATTATCAAGATGATATGCTTAATGAATGCTATTTTGGTTCATTTGATGGTTTATGCCTATTCTTGATGGTTTGTGCTTCTCCCCTAGTCTAGATAGCTTTATTTTCATGCTAGTAGTGTAGATTTAGTGTAGTGGTAGTGTAATGTTAGATGGGAGGACAATCTACTCTTGATGTTTGATGTTCCATGCTTGTGAGTCCAAATGGCATATTCCTCTAATATTGTGTTGTATGTGGATTGTGAGCTTAATGAAGGATTAATGACTAGTTATGATATGTTGTATCCTTCACATGTGTTTAGACAATTTATTCCTCTCCCAATAGATATTTTGTACCTCTCACATGATGTTTAGATAATGCATGTTTAACTAAGTCATCCTTATGGATTGCTTGGACTATGAGCTTAATGAAAGGTTCAATGACTTGATTTGATATTTTGTTCTCTTCACATGATGTCTAGACAATATATTCCTCTACCAATAGATATATTGTGGCCTCACACATGTTGATTGAGACAATTTGCACTTATTGAGTCACCCTTACCAATTGAATGTCTTTTACACACACAACATTGTTGCAACACATTCATTTCCCTCATTAGTCACTTGATTATGGTTTGGAATAGTATTGTTTGGTGGTGATCTCTACACCCCAAGACATTTCCTTCTTACTTACTCTTTATCTTATTGCATTTTAATTAATTCTTTTCTAGAAGTAATCAACCAACCCAACTCTCTTTTGCAATCATTTGGTACGCTAGAGTCGAAGTTGAAATTCCAACACGTATAATCCCTTGGGACGATCCCTACTCACTCTTGCTACGTTAGTAGTGGTGTTGGTAGTGGTTTTTATAAATTTAAATTTGACATAAAGGGCTTTTCTTGAACCACACATTCACTACATTTAGTTTAGCGTATTGGAACGGCCGTCGTCACCCTCGTTCTTTCTGAACGATTACACAGCTTTTGCTACGTCACACATGGTTTACTAAACTTTAAGAATACGTATATGAAGAGATATATTTCCCTATTATATATCAAGGAAAAAAATATACAACCATTATCTAACCTCACTCACTCAGTAACACTCTAATGTTATACCAAATAGGAATTTCATATTCTATCTCATTTCCTCACAACACATAGCTTTTAACCATTCACATCTTTCCCCCCTCTCCTTACCCAAATCCATCTCTATTTATAAAGGCTTCAATTACCAATTCCTTGCTAGACAAGAATTCCATAACTTGCCTGCAAGGAGTTACCAAAACTATCGCAACTCCAAAATAATAGCTTAATAAATAAACCACAACTTCTTTCCCAATTCTTTAACCTTACTCCTCAAGTCTCCGGGCTTCCAAAATGAAAAAAGAAATTGTCTTCTACGTATATATGAGGCACATTGAACCAGTCCAACTTCTCCAGAATCTCAATCTTGATCAGCCTACCAGCCACGTTGACCGGTCCACTTCTTCCATATTGGATTTCGAACCACATAACCCAACTAAAAACTTTAATATTGTCTTGTCTTCATTTGATTCGGCAAGAATCTTGGCACACCCGCGTTAACCAAAAATATTTTGTAACCAAACATTTTTGACACACCCTGTAAGACACCCTTATAAAAAATTGTTCGAATGGCTAGAAATAGAATACACACGAGAGCCTATCCAAAATTTCTAGAATGTAAAGATCACCAAGAATTCGTAGTTCTAATTATCGCTCAGCCAATGTGGAAGATTTAGTTGTCAAGATTCAAAAGTTGGTCTCCTTAGCTCAGGGAGGATAGCCAAAAGTCTGGAATGACTTTCTCAAATGATTGAACATATATTCCACAAGTTGGAAAACTTGATTAAGTCCTCCATGGGATGAATGAAAAAAAAATCACAGAATTCCTAGCAGTTGGTCATTCTTGTAAATAGGCCATCGGTAGCTGCTGAAGAAAGCAACAGTTCTCAGTCATAGACACAAGCTCTTTCACAAACTCGGCTGCAACCACCACCCCTATTTCCAGCTGTTTAATAGGTGCAACTACAACAATACAACCTCAAAATGCTCTACCTATGGTTTTTGAACCTGCTTCACCTTAGTATGGACAGGCCATTCCTCATAATAGGACAGCTTTTACGACAATAAGGAATATTTCTAAGCGAGTTTCTACAAAAAATAAGAATATTTCTCAGCCACATGAAATGGACACTAGTAGACTCAGCCGCAAGTGCAATCTCGACCAAAAGAATTTCTTCCACAACGTCAGATCAGTAATTGCAACCACCATCGCCGTTACAAAATTTTCCAGAGTATGAGAATGATTTTCTTCAATTTAATTTATGAGAATGATTTTTTTCAATTTAATTTCAAGGACGGTGAAAATTTTTTCACTGGAAGAAGATCAACGTCAAAATTATTATCTTCCAATTCTGGAAGAAACCCAAGCATATTTTTTGTCCTAAATTCACACCTTTTGAGTTTTTGGGGATAAAACATGGCCAAACAACCGTGCGTTTGGTTAGAATATATATGTGCAAGTATTTCCTCCACGTAAACCTTTAGAACCCGCCCGCCCCCGCGGGGGGTGGGGGCACTCACGGATGATTAGTCGATAATTTCATAGTACTCGGCCACATTTCAATATCTGATGGTTGATCAGGCCATAATTTGAAAATTTTTTTCCAAGTAAGTAACCATAATTTGATTTGATCAGCCACATTTCAACTAATCGACCAATTTCTTGGCTATGTTACGATCTTTCATGGGTGATCGATCACGTTTCAATCTTTTCATTATTGATTAGCCAATAATAGTAAATTCTTGCTCACCATTTAAAATTTCACATGACATTATTTGGCAAAAAATAAAAATTTGGGCACAACATTTGCACCCTACTTTGTTAGCCGAAATGTACCAAGCAAAGAGGATGATGCGTGATATGGATGAGCTTGGATTAGCAGATACAGTTCATTTGAATCTCTTAAATTTTCACTAAAAATCAAATTCTAGAAATCGTAGACATGCATATGGCAACAACATCAAAGAAATTAGCAAGCACTTTAGGAAGATAAGGTGTAGTCCGAGATATTTCAGGGAATTAATTTAATGTCCCGTATGACCATGGGAAGTTAGGGGTAAGTGAGAGACTTACACAATGATGCTCGGAAAAAGGAGGAATGGTGGATGATGATTTGTAAAGTAAGCCTAAAGACTGTAAAGGTGGTTAATAAAAAGAGGAGTTACAAGTTACTGGGTCTAGATATGCAACAGCTCGATCTCCTATAAATTGAAGCAGTCAGGGAATGAAAAGAGTTTGTACACACACCCAGTCAAATCACACTCGTATGTATATTTACACTGCACCCGTTACTTTGGTTTTCTGAAATTTCCTTTCGTTATTGTAATCGTTTTTTTCCAGTTCTTAGTTACTTATCTTTTTAGTTAACATTGTAGCAATACACTAATCTTCTTGTTACCTTTCGTTAATGAAATCCAATTTATATTTGGTTATAATTCGTTTTTCCATCATTTCAATCTATTAAAATTCTTGGTCATTCCAGACCTTGTCTGTTAAAATTCTTGGTCATTCCAGACCTTGTTGCAATTGCCTGATAATTCGCTCATCTAAACAATATCAAGGAATAGTGTTTGGTTTTCATTAGATTCGGCAAGAATCCAGACACATTCGCATTAACCAAAATATTTTGTAACCAAACACTGGTAACATTTGTAACAGGGGACAAACTGTAAGGGTTAAAACAAAGCTATGGTTAACCACGCCTCTAAATTATGTTAGCTTTGGTTAGAGGTCAAGCTTGGAGAAGAAAAGGTACTTGTAGAATTTATTCGGGCTTGAGTTATTACATGGAAAGCACTAGTTGGCTAAAAGGGCATATTGGAATTGTTGAAAATAATTTACTTACGCAAGTATTTGATTGACCTAGTTTATAGCAAGTTGTTATGGGTTAGTTTTTATTTTACCTATTCTTAAGGTTGTAACCCAGTAGTGGAGCATGTTAGTGTTGGGATTTATATGCCCTGGCATAGCAAATTTCCATTTGGATTATAATGACATATGTTCCTGACGTTTCTGAAATATTTATACTTTATACAATTGGTGAATTCAATGTATTATATTTCAATTCATTATAGAATTGATGGTGTCCACTTGATTACAAGAGATATTTATATATGTATGTGATGGCGATCCATACATGAATATAAATAATAATCATAAATTGTTCATAGTCGGTAATTATGGATGAACTCATAAAATAATTAAGACTTGAACTGGATCCGTGTTAGCTTAAGATATATTGCGAGAGCCGTCGTATGCAATTGCTCCCTATCATTGTCATTGCATTTGACTCTTAAGCATGAAAAAAGTACAAACTCTTTTATTAATTAATAATTACTTTGATTTATTCGGCGGATACTTCAGGATCCTTAGACCGACACTTTGGGTAGTTATGTAATTAATAGTTAGAGGGTTATATTTTCAATATTTGTATCATTGCTACTTGCATTTATTTTGTATTGATTATGGTTGATCACAAAGTAAATTTGAATGCCTTCATGTATTTTTAGACAAAATGATTTATTATATATTTATTTATTTAAATTATTATTTTTGTCAAACAAATGTTTTATTGTGATCGAGTCAGAAATAATCAAAGGTACCAAAATAAATATATTAATTAAGTAGTCGGATTGATGATTTTATTTATCCGATAACTAATTATGCATAGAGGGGTCAAAGTGCAACATTGACTTAGAGGTTATTTATTATTTAATTGGAGTTCAATTAATTTCTTTTAGTAGAGTAAAAATTAATTAATGAATTAATTTAATTGGGTTTATGGACTGGGCCAATTATTAATTCATTGTAGCCAAGAAAATAATAAGCTCAATAGGATTCTCACTCATAACCCAACTTGATATTGGAATCCTATTAGATTTGAGATATGTGAATTAGAAATAGAGAATGATTTATGGTTTTTTTTTCTGATTTTTATGTTGCATATATATACATGGGTTTATATATATTTTAGGTGAGATTTTTGGAAAAAGAAAAAGGAATATATTTTTTCTTTCTCTAGAAAATTAGGGTTAGTGTTCTCATCTAATGGAGGCTCCCACAAGCCTAGTTTTTCAAGGTCATTCATGGAGACTTATGAGTGATTCCTAAAGGCAATATCATTACCAAGAAGATGGAGATCTAAGGAGAAGGCATCTAGCAAATAGGATCTACAAAATAAATAAGAACATTCACTTTAGAACAGAGATCTAAGGTTTACTCAAACCTTGATGTAAGTATTCAATCTATTAATTGAATGATACATCATATTTTATTTTTGCATAATACTTGTCTCTATGTGATGAATTAAGATCTGTGAATGTAAATCCCTCGAAAAGTTTTTCAAACTAGCACATTTCCCAACAGTGGTATCAGAGTATGGTTTGATTCATTACTAGAGATTATGATTGTATCAAAATCATCTTCATGGATCCAAAATTATAGATGCATATATATATTTATTGATGTATGTTGATGTATGATTTAATATGTTGATATATGTTAAGATATAATGATGATGTATGTATAATTGTGAATGGATGATGATGTTGTTTTGGGCCATGGATGAAGCTTATAGGTTAATTGAATGTAAGTTTAACTTTGGATGAATGTAATTAAGGCTTTGATTTAGCCGTTTGAAAGTTCAATGATGTAATTTAATTTTTTTCATTATATTTCAAATTGTAAATTTATTTATAGTCATGTAATCTTCATCAAAGGATACTATGAAGCTTTAAGAAGGTCCAAAAGGGTTAAATTAGGCTTTAGGAATTTTCTGGAATTTTTTTGAAATTTTTCGAAATTTTTCTGGAATTTTTTGGGCTTAATTTAATTTTCTGGAATTTTTTCGGCGATTTTCCGGAGATCGGAGTTTCGCCGGCTGTAATAGTCATTGCTAAAAGAGGACGCGGGATCCAGTGCATCGCGGTATGCAATATTACCATGCAACCGCATTCGTAACCTCTGGATCAAATCAAGCGGAGAGAGATGATTCGGTGTGGCAGCATCCAAATAACGCATGAGGAGCACGCGTTATGAGGCCGGCAACAAGTCAGCGCCTCAGGCGCGTGAACTATACGCGCTGACCAAGTCAGCGCCTCAAGGCGCGTAAGGAGCACGCGCCGATTGAATGCGGTGCCATCAGGCAAGTCATGGCGCGTGGAACGCGCTGCACATTCCCACACGAGCGTGGGGCCGGGTGAAAGGCACCATCAACTCCCTCCAGGGCGTGCAGGTGATGAGCACTGAAAAGTGCGCATTTAAACCCGTTAAGCTTAAGCATTCTAATACCTTTATCTATCTTACTTTGCCATTTTAGACTTATTACGTGTTATTTATATTTTCAGGCACTAATCCCAAAATTGAGCTAACTCAGCCAAATAAAAGCTTAATTGAAGCAATCCTGAGATAAACCAAATGAGGGAGCAAAGTGGAGAAAGAAATGAGAAAAAAGGAATCAAGTTGTGCAGCTGAAAAGTTCGATCGATCCAACTTAGAGTTCGATCGATCGAACATCTATGATCGATCACAGTACTTCTCGATAGATCCAACCTTGGCCTTTGCTGAAATTCTAAGTTCGATCGATCGAACATCATCTATGATCGATTGAACCCTATTTTGTCCTATTCAAATGATTGATCTTATCCACAGCTGTATGCCTACCAACCACTTTTGTCTTTTTCCCCATAAATATCTTGAAAATATCCCAGCCTTGTCATTATCCGGAGGAGTCAGACCACTTCGATCGATTCAAGATGCAGTTCGATCGATCGAACCCATTTTCGATCGATCCAAGTTAAGGTTCGATCGATCGAACTTCCTCCAGCGAGAAAAAGTTAAAGTCCAACTCATTTATTCCGTCCTTCATCCAATGATTGGAGAATATGCCTTGCACGACCACAGCTCATCATGGGGTGTATTTGACCTACCTATATAAGGAATATGATACACTTTTTGAGAGAGTCTCTAGAGTCTCTTGTCACACATTGAAAATCATCTTGGAGGCTATTCTTGGAGAGGAAAAAGGGAGGAAGCTAGAGCAACCATTGGAGGAAATCTTCACCAACAAGGAGCAGCCATGGAGTTAGCCCTTGAGGGTTGGATCATCACTACCATGAGTGTCTAGACATCCTCTTGGGGCTAGAGTTAGCCCCAAGCATGCTTTTTATACTCTAATCTTGTGTATTATTGAGGGATTAGTGTTGTATGATACATCTTGATATTCATGTATATATAAATCTTGATTATTTCATGGTTTGTATGGTTTAATGCTTCCAATTGACTATTCTATTCTATCCATATGTCTATGTATGCTAGAGTAGGATATTCATGTGCTTATCTCTAGATTTAGTGTTTTTGATGCATGTCTATGTGTATTGATGCTATAAATCTAGAGATTATCAAGATGATATGCTTAATGAATGCTATTTTGGTTCATTTGATGGTTTATGCCTATTCTTGATGGTTTGTGCCTCTCCCTTAGTCTAGATAGCTTTATTTTCATGCTAGTAGTGTAGATTTAGTGTATTGGTAGTGTAATGTTAGATGGGAGGACAATCTATTCTTGATGTTTGATGTTCCATGCTTGTGAGTCCAAATGGCATATTCCTTTAATATTGTGTTGTATGTGGATTGTGAGCTTAATGAAGGATTAATGACTTGTTTTGATTTATTGTGCTATCCCCATGTTGTCTAGACAATATATGCTCTATTGTTTAGATATATTGTGCTCTTCACATGATGTTTAGACAATACTTACTTGATTTGTTATCCTTGCCAATTGAATCAACCTAATACACACACACCCTTATCATATTGCAACATATCCATTACCCTCAATTGATTACTTGTTAGTAGTATAGAAAAGTATTGCTTGGTGGTGATCTCTACATCCCAAGACCTCTCTCTCTCTTGTTTACTTCATATTATTTTATTTAGTTGAATTCAATTTAGCTTAATCAACCAATCAATCAATTGTGTGATCACTCGACCTACTAACCCTAATTACCATAGTTTCACAATTCGATACACCATTAAATCCCTTGGGACGATCCCTACTCGCCCTATCTATATTTTATATAGAGAAAGGTAATAGTGGCTTTTTTATAAATGTGAAACTTGGCCACCTCCTAAATTAACAACTCTTCAAGCTTGACTTGGTATCACGACCCTTGTTGTAAAGGCAAGGACCGGTCAGTTTTTGGCACCGTTGCCGGGGATTTTAAATTGGCAACGTCGAATTGTGAAATTCAATTAGGATTAGTACTCTTTTGATCGTGTCTTTACTTTCTTTTTATTTTTTGTTTTTGATTGCTTATTAAGTTTGTTCTTCATTAACTAGGTGCATTGAGTAAGGAGCTAGCAAAGTAATTCCAAGCTAAGGAGCAAAGCAAAGCAAAGGAAAAATGCTTAAAATGAAAAATTGCTAAGTAAAATTGCTAAGCTAAGCTTTTAATTTTGGAGTTGAAGTGCTAAAGGACTATTGTGAGACCTTCTTACTCAATCTCCTTAGATAAATCAGGGGCCCACGTGGAGGCATTTATTTGACATACATTGCATTTGAAAATTATGGTTGTGAAGTTTAATTGCATTGTTGAGAAAGTTGCTTATTCGTGTTGCATTGTGCATGCATGGTCGTCGTTCATTGAGACTTACTCTTGTCCCTCTTGATTTGCATTTAGAATCCACTATTAGGAATCCAAGGGGAAAAGGAAGTTCACATAGAACCAATCTACCAATGGACGCTCTCAATGATGATTATGTTGAAGACCTTGGTCACATAGACCAACAAGGCATCATTCATCCTAATGTGCAAAATGATAATATGCAAGTTCCATTAGGCATGCCTAGGCCATACATTCATCAACCTCCTCAACAATAAGGCCAAATTCCAATGGGAATTCCAAGGCCAATGTATGCACCACAACCCCCCATCATTAATCAAGCTCAATATAACCAAGGTGTCCATGTTGTACCTCAAGTTGCTAATCCACCACTCGCATTGAGAGATCACTATATGCCTAATGAGTATAATGCACCCACATGCATTCAATTGCCACCATTTAGAGCACACCATTATGAGATTAAAGCACAAACTATCCAAATGCTACCTAACTTTCATGGACTTCCTAGTGAAGAACCTTACAAGCATTTGGATGAGTTTCTTGAAGTTTGTTCTACCGTTCGATACACGGACATGCCGGAAGAAGTTTTAAGGCTGAAACTTTTTCCATTCACCCTTAAAGATAAGGCGAAGTATTGGTTTAACAACCTTAGGCCTTTTTCTATAACTTCTTGGGCAGAAATGCAACAAGAATTTTTAAAAAAGTACTATCCGGTTTCTAAGACCAATGCTATGAGAACCGCCATTAGAGAATTCACACATGGGGAAGGAGAAAATTTCCATGAGGCATGGGAACGCTTCAATGAATTGCTTAGGAAGTGTCCTCACCATGACATGCCTAAATAGCAATTGGTCCAATTCTTCTTTGAAAGCTTATCGGACAATTATAAAGGCATGGTTGATGCTTCAATGGGAGGTTCTTATATAGACCAGCAAGAGGAAGACGTGTGGTGTCTTTATGAGAGTATGAGTGAAAACTCTTTGCATAGAATATTGTCATCTAGGAATGGTAGAAATTCTCAAGGTAGGAAGAGTGTTGGCGTGCATCAAGTTGACCACTCAAATGATATAACCGCCGAGATGAAGTCTTTATCTCAAAAGTTTGATCAATTGATCAATCAAAACTTGGCGAATCAAGTGTCTTCCTTTCCTAACCATTCTCCTAGAGCTCAAAATGAATCATGTATGACTGGTTCTAGTGTTCTTCATTCTACTTCTAATTGTCCTCATGGACAAATTCAAAATGAACCCATTAAGCAAGTTAATGCAACATTTGTGAACCAAGGGAACAATCCTTATGGTAACCATTACAATCCCGGTTGGAGGAATCATCCTAATTTTTCTTGGAAAAACCAAGGGGAGGGCTCAAACTCTTCCCAAGGCGGTTTTCAAGGGAAATACATTCCACCTCTACTTCAAAACCAAGGATCCCAAGGTTCAAGACCATATAACTCACAAGGAAATCAATTTGCTAGTTCTCAATTTCCTAACCAATCATATTCTCAAGGAAATTATAGAGGTTCCGCTTTTGAGGAAAATGTTTTAAATGCTTTGGGCACTCTAGAAGCAAATACTCAATTGTTGCATTCTTATTCTCAATCAATTGCCAAGCTAGAAACCCAAGTAGGGCAAATAGCTGAAACACTTAATGCTAGAGAGAAGGGAAAGATGCACATGAATGCCCCAATCAAACAACAATGTGTTGTAGAAACCAAATCCTTATTGGAAGGGCATAATGTTGAGCATGTCAATGTGGTAACAACCTTGAGAAGTGGTAGGGTAGTAGACAATCAAGTTAGAATGCCTAATGAAGAGAGTGAACCGGTACAACCTCAAGTTGTCACCCGTCCCGTTCCACACACTATTCCTCCTTCATTGCATGTGCATGACCTTGAGAATGAGAAGCCCTCAAATTGTGAGTTGAAAGATGATTTCCAAAGAGATTCATTGAAAACAGTGTTGAAAAATGTGTTTGAGAAAAGTTCTTTGAAAAATGTTATTCATGATTCTTCTTTGAAAAGTGATTTGAAATCCAATGAATTAAACAAGTCCAATGCTAAAAATTCTTTGAAAGAAAATGCTGAAAGAGTTTTTAAAAGAGCTCCATTTCCGGACGCCTTGAAAGGGTCCATTTCAAAAGAAAGGCAAAAGACCAAGAACAATGAGATAATGGATATGTTTAGGCAAGTCAAAGTCAATCTTCCACTTTTGGATGCAATTAAGCAAATTCCGGCTTATGCCAAATTCTTGAAGGACTTATGCACCCAAAAGCGGAAGAACAAGAGCCAAACATCAAAGAAAGTGGTCTTAACCGAACAAGTGAGTTCCATTCTACAACACAACACTTTGCCAAAGTTTAAGGACCCCGGTGCACCTACAACATCTTGTATCATTGGTGAACATGTCATCAACCGGGCACTTCTTGACTTAGGGGCTAGTGTTAACCTTTTTCCCTATTCGGTTTATGTCAAATTGGGCCTAAGTGAATTGAAACCGACGTCGGTGGTTTTACAACTTGCCGACCGATCTATTAAGAAGCCTAGGGGGATAATTGAGGATGTGTTGATTAAGATTGATAAGTTCTTCTTCCCGGTTGACTTTGTCGTCATTGACACGGAACCGGTGCCCAATCCAAAGAACCAAATTCCGGTTATCCTTCGCCGTCCTTTCTTGGCAACCTCAAATGCCAACATAAATTGTAGGACGGGGAAAATGAAGATTTCTTTTGGGCACATGAGAGTGAAGTTGAACATCTTTAACCCCACACCCAATCCATTTGACAAATATGAGGAAGAGGTTAATGTGGTAGAGGAATGTCATAATCTTGCTTGTGAAAGGAATGAGCTTTTGTGTATGAACAATGTTTCAAAGCCTTCATCTTCATCTTCAGCATTGCATGCAAGAAAAGTGATTTTGAACTCTTGTTGTGAAAGGGCGTGGAAGCCCAAGGAAAGTTTTGACAAGGAACTCAAGACGTCTTTTGAGTTTACCCCAACAGGTTCTTCCAACAACCATTTGTTGGGAGTGACTTAAAACATCTCTCATCCCAAAAAGGAGGGGATGCATTACAAGATCTTTGATCCGGGCTGAAAGAGCCCAAGGTCTTGCTAGAGACGTTAAAGACTAGCACCGAAATTCATAGGATGTCAAAACCCTATTCCTCCCTCATTTCTATCTTGCATTTTGATTCTTGTGAAGTCTAGATACTGTTTTTGTGGTTCATATTCATTGGAAGGAACTGAGTAAGGGATTTCATGAGCATTCAAGTCATTTTCAGCATTTAGGCATAATTTCGATCGATCCAAGTTTTGGTTCGATCGATCCAACTATGGACTCGATCGATCCAGCTCTCATTTTGCACCCAACACTTAGAAAAATATTGGACCTGCATCCAAATTCCAAAATGTATGCTCTCGGGATCTCCAAATTTTCAAAAGTTTGATCGATCGTAAACCATTTCGATCGATCGAACTACCTTTCGATCGATCCAACATGTGGTTCGATCGATCATGAGTCCCAACACTTAGAAAAAATTTGGACCTGCATCCAAATTCCAAAATGCATGCTCTCGGGACTTTTCAAAATTTTTCATGTTCGATCGATCGAACTCCAAGTTCGATCGATCCAAGGTTCCAGCACATGTTAACTCTTGAGCCCTTAAACTTGTACATTCTTTATCCTCTTCGATTGATCGAAATATTTCTTCGATCGATCGAAATTTGCATCTCATTAATTTAATTTCCTTTGATTTTTCAAAATTCAAAATTCAAATTCAAAAAAAAAAAAAAAAAAAAAAAAAAATCCAAAAATTTCAAAAAAATGTCATTAAGAGTGGAGACCTAAGTTCGATCGATCGAAATCCATCTTCGATCGATCGAACTCTGCATATTGGGTTTTTAAAATATAACCGAGTTGGATCGATACACTTGGATCGATCCAACCTCAAAGCAAACCGAACCCTAGTCTCCCTCTTCTCTCAATCTCATCCTAATCCAGCAAAAAAACCTAATTCCCAATCATCTTCCCCATCTCCGGCGAGCAAATTCCGGCCAACTCAAGTCTCATTTTCCCCGCGGCTTCACACCTTTCTCTCATCTCATCTCATCTCTCTCAGTTTAGAGGTAAACCGAATGCAATTTTCTTGATTTCAAGCTTAAATCGATGCATGTTATTGATTTTCTCTGTTCAATCATGTTATATATGTGTAAATCGTCCATTATTGAAGCTTGAATTTCCTGTTACATGATATACATATATATATCCATTCGGCCGAACCAAATTGGGGATTGTGATGTGATTTGTGGAATTTGGGGAGTGTTTGGGTGTTGTTGATTGGATGTTTGGTATGTAGATGGGCCCACAAACACGTTTGTGTGGGCCCTATGCTCTAGATCTCACAGATCTGCGACTTTTCAGATTCGGCATTCGCACAGTTCGATCGATCGAACTTGTGCTTCGATCGATCGAAGTAGTGAACTTCATTTCACTACCTTCGATCGATCCAATCTTGTGCACTTTCATGCTTCGATCGATCCAAGTGTTGGATTGATCCAATTCACTTCGATCGATCCAACTTTTGAACATTTTTCACTTCGATCGATCGAAAATTTCTGTAATCGATCGAACTTAAAGTTCGATCGATCGAACTTTCAAAGATCACACATACACACTCCATTCATCTCATGTTGTCTTCATGCTATCTTTATATGCACAATGCCTGTGATATTCCACATTGGATGCATTTCATACCTACATTACTTAGCATGATTCACATTTCATCATTATCATAGATTCATGTCATCCGTATTTTGTCTATCTTATTTGACATACATGTTTCTATTATGCACTTAAATTCTTATATCTGGTACTGACTTATATATTGAAATTTTCTTGTCTTTTTACAGATCATGCCTCTGCGGTACAAGAGTACAGCCAGGAGATCTTCGGGGCCACAGCGATCCCGCAGACATATACGGCCCAGGATAGAGATGGTTGCAGAGCCATCTCATGCTCAGGAGGAGCCCGCACAGGCTACTCCCCCTCAGTCCCCATCCCACGAGGCTGAGGAGGGAGCTGACCACGTGCCATCTACATTCCAGGCTCCTCCAGCCTTCACACGATCACTTTCTCCTGCGCGCCATCAGGCAGATGCAGCCGCCATGCCATCACCGCAGCCACCTCTACCGGCTCAGCGCCGTGACCAGTTGCTGCCAAGATATGCAGCCATGACCGTGGCTCAGGAGTCATACTTCGATACTGAGTACTTCTCCGACTCTATCCTGACCCGGTCTGGCTATCAGGATATCATGCAGCGGGGCCTCTCAGCCATCCTTGCCCCAGTCACCGGCCTTGTATACCCACGACTGGTGCGGCTATTCTTTCAGCATCTCCGGCCCTCACCACGATCTACCGCGGAGATGATCACTACAGTGGACGGCCACGAGATTGTCATCACAGTTGACACTCTAGCCCGTGCTTGCCGGTGCCTACACCGGTGTCCACCTGAGCTTGCAGAGACATACCTGAGGCTGTATAGGCCTTCATTTTCTGACATGGCTGTCTCCTTGACAGGCTATCATGCCAGTGGTCAGACATTCGCCACCAGGACCTTCTTACCTGACGACCTCTGGTTCATCGACACAGTTCTCTTCCAGAACATTTACATGGCGGGCCACAAGATCCAGAGGCGTCATGACTACTTGACAGCTCTTTACGCTTTTTACATGGGCTGCTGGGTATCTATCCCAGCCCTCATCTGGAGCATGATGAGGTTGCTGTATGATTCTTTCATTTCCAGGGAGGACCCTAAGCGGTCCAAGGTCCTGCCCTTCGGACACCTCATCACGCAGATCCTTCTTGACCAGCGCTACAGAGTGCCCCCAGATGAGGAGCCCCTTGCACGGTCCAGCTTCTATGGGAGGAGCGACTGGAAGAAGAGCTACAATACTCTTATTCGGAGTCTTTAGGAGCCAGCTGTAGAGGCAGCAGCTGAACTAGAGGAGGAAAAGGCAGCCCAGGCACAGCCGGCACCTCCAGCAGCAGCAGATATCACAGCGGACGACGCACCAGTCGGTCCGGCTGCCGATCGCATGGACATTAACCTAGAGCGACCTGCGGAGGAGTGTGCCGATGCTGCAGATGATGCTGATGCCGATGATACCAGTGATCGAGCCGCTGCTCAGGAGCGAGTTCGGGAGTCTTCTTCAGAGGCATCTCTGCCTGAGTCTCCAGTTCCCACTCCCGGATTCAGAGCACGCTTGCAGACACTGGAGGAGGACGTAGCAGCCATGCGAGCCGACATCACTGCCCATCGAGCCGAGTTCACCTCTTTCAGGGCGGATGTCATGGCTTGCTTTGCCGATCTCTCCAGCCGACTCCCTGCACCTGCACCTCCAGCCACTGCAGATCTTCACGATCAGGCCTCCTGAGACTCCACTTCTAGTTGTTCTATGCTTTCATTTCTTTTATTTTAGATCTGTATTATACTGTCACTGTTACTGTATTATACTTTGCGGCCGGTCTATCGGCTTTATTATTTTATTGATGTACCTGCACTTTATATTCTCTATTTTGATTATGAATGTCTTTTAGTATCTCATATTTGTATGTTTGACTCCATCAGGTACACCACAGTGATTTCAGTGAGAGAGTGCTGCCCAATTTCTCAGGACCACTCTTACACCTCTCTCTCTATTCTCTATTTATCCCATTTACACTTGCATGTCCACTGTGCACTGATCATCCTACTTTGTTATCTAATGAGTTTATCCAAGTGCAAACTTTTCAGGACCACAGTTTATCCTAAGTTTGGGGGGGCCATGCCACCCACTTTGGATACTTCTATCCCGATCATTCATGTCTAAAGCACTGGTATACTCTTTCCTTTGTTCTCTTCACACATTGAGGACAATGTGCAGTTTAAGTTTGGGGGTATTGGTGTATGTTTCATTGTTACTTTAAAATACTTTAAAATTCAAATTTTGAGCATGTCTTGTGTATTTGAGGGATATTTCTATACTTGGTCCATTTCTAGCTATGATTTTGATCTTTTGAGGACTATATTGCTTAAAATTTAAAAATTGCTTGACTTGAGAGTCCAATACTCCTTGTATGCCTTAAGGATGCCATTTAGGAGTAAATTTTTCAAAAGATTGATATCTTGCTTGCATTTGTGGTCCACATCATCCTGAATATGTGATTGTTTTGAGATTCATTCTAGGATTCTACACTAGCACCGGCACACGCTAGCATTCAATTGTGGGGTACATGCTTTGTTGATTATTGAATTGGTTATATCCCAATTGGGCTAGTAGTGCATTGAAAGCTTTTATTCTTGATAAAGGTGGATAACAACCCCTTTTCATTGAGTAGCCGGGATTCTTGCCTCATTAAGCAGTGAACTTCTCGCGCCGAAA
Source organism: Cornus florida (assembly GCF_030987335.1). Classification (NCBI taxonomy): domain Eukaryota; kingdom Viridiplantae; phylum Streptophyta; class Magnoliopsida; order Cornales; family Cornaceae; genus Cornus; species Cornus florida. The sequence continues at coordinate 5,762,608 of NW_026775577.1, read as the reverse complement.
GGTGGAGGGCCCAAACTCTAGGTTAATAATTGATTAAAAAAAATAATAATAATAAAAAATAAAAATAAAAGTGAGAACTTCTCCCAAAAGGCGAGAAGTGGGAACTGATTAGATGGTTGTTGTCTTGATTTGTAGCCTAGTTGATTTGAGTTTGTAAGTCCGTTGGGGTGTCTTAACACCTAATGCCTTAAAGGCATCTGGTTTGGGAGTCGTTGACCTAACGGTCGCTACATGAATCTTCTAGAAAGCTTAAGAGATTAACACATTGCACAATATTTCCATCTTCGATCCTCAATAAAAAAAAAAAAAAAAAGAAAAAAAAAAGAAAAGAAAAAGAGTGAAAAGAATAAGCGCACCTAGAACAATAAAGCTTTAATAAAAGGTCCACTCTCTTATCTTGATGATCGGTACTAGATTTGTGTGCTAGTTTGAGGGTAAGGATGTGATTACTTCTCTAGTTGGCTAAGATAGCAACACACTTGATGCCGGACCTCTCACATGGATTCTAGACTTGTTTCGATTTTCATGATCATTTTCTTGATATGTGGAGGATCATACGTGCTTGCTTGATATTGAAATTTTGGGAGATTGCTTAGAAACGGTTGAAAAATTGCATACTTGAGGTAGTTTTCTCCCAATGCTTGTTTGCAATATTGGTGCCTCTTTTGAAAGAATGAGCTTAATGTTTGTGGGTACCATTTCTGGAAACCCTCACGAGACTTTACTCGTCCACTAGGGGTAACCTAGGGGTTTAAAAGGCTTGTTGCATATGCTAAATGCAATCGTGTTCCCTATGAAAATGGTGTTATCATTTTACTTGCTTTCCAGTTTATACTTGTATAGTTGTTTATTTCATTCCTTTACTTCTTAGTTCATTGCTAGGGACTAGCAATATTTAAGTTTGGGGGTGTAACTGACCGGTCCTTGCCTTTACAACAAGGGTCGCGATACCAAGTCAGGCTTGAAGAGTTGTGAATTTAGGAGGTGGCCAAGTTTTACATTTATAAAAAAGCCACTACTACCTTTCTCTATGTAAAATATAGATAGGGCGAGTAGGGATCGTCCCAAGGGATTTGATGGTGTATCGAATTGTGAAACTATGGTAATTAGGGTTAGTAGGTCGAGAGATCACACAATTGATTGATTGGTTGATTAAGCTAAATTGAATTCATTTAAATAAAATAATATGAAGTAAACAAGAGAGAGAGAGGTCTTGGGGTGTAGAGATCACCACCAAGCAATACTTTTCTATACTACTAACAAGTGATCAATTGAGGGTAATGGATTTGTTGCAATATGATAAGAGTGTGTGTGCATTAGGTTTATTCAATTGGCAAAGATGACAAATCAAGCAAGTATTATCTAAACATCATGTGAAGAGCACAATATATCTAAACAATAGAGCATATATTGTCTAGACAACATGGGGATAGCACAATAGATCAAAACAAGTCATTAATCCTTCATTAAGCTCACAATCCACATACAACACAATATTAGAGGAATATGCCATTTGGACTCACAAGCATGGAACATCAAACATCAAGAGTAGATTGTCCTCCCATCTAACATTACACTACCAATACACTAAATCTACACTACTAGCATGAAAATAAAGCTATCTAGACTAAGGGAGAGGCACAAACCATCAAGAATAGGCATAAACCATCAAATGAACCAAAATAGCATTCATTAAGCATATCATCTTGATAATCTCTAGATCTATAGCATCAATACACATAGACACGCATCAAAAACACTAAATCTAGAGATAAGCACATGAATATCATACTCTAGCATACATAGACATATAGATAACATAGAATAGTCAATTAGAAGCATTAAACCATACAAACCATGAAATAATCAAGATTTATATATACATGAATATCAAGATATATCATACAACACTAATCCCTCAATAATACACAAGATTAGAGTATAAAAAGCATGCTTGGGGCTAACTCTAGCCCCAAGAGGATGTCTAGCCACTCATGGTAGTAATGATCCAACCCTCAAGGGCTAACTCCATGGCTGCTCCTTGTTGGTGAAGATCTCCTCCAATGGTTGCTCTAGCTTCCTCCCTTCTTCTTCAAGAATAGCCTCCAAGATGATTTTCAATGTGTGACAAGAGACTCTAGAGACTCTCTCAAGAAGTGTATCATATTCCTTATATAGGTAGGTCAAATACACCCCATGATGAGCTGTGGTCGTGCAAGGCATATTCTCCAATCATTGGTTGAAGGACGGAATAAATGAGCTGGACTTTAACTTTTTCTCGCTGGAGGAAGTTCGATCGATCGAACCTTAACTTGGATCCATCGAAAATGGGTTCGATCGATCGAACTACATCTTGGATCGATCGAAGTGGTCTGACTCCTCCGGATAATGACAAGGCTGGGATATTTTCAAGATATTTATGGGGAAAAAGACAAAAGTGGTTGGTAGGCGTACAGCTGTGGATAAGATCAATCATTTGAATAGGACAAAATAGGGTTCGATCGATCATAGATGATGTTCGATCGATCGAACTTGGAATTTCAGCAAAGGCCAAGGTTGGATCTATCGAGAAGTACTGTGATCAATCATAGATGTTCGATCGATCGAACTCTAAGTTGGATCGATTGAACTTTTTAGCTGCACAACTTGATTCCTTTTTGCTCCTTTCTTTCTCCACTTTGCTCCTTCCTTTGGTTTATCTCAGGATTGCTTCAATTAAGCTTTTATTTGGCTGAGTTAGTTCAATTTTGGGATTAGTGCCTGAAAATATAAATAACACGTAATAAGTCTAAAACGGCAAAGTAAGATAGATAAAGGTACTAGAATGCTTAAGCTTAACGGGTTTAAATGCGCACTTTTCAGTGCTCATCAGCAGGCATGTGGGAGCGTGTGGCATGCGCTGGGAACCTTCCTGAGTGCGTGCATGTGCGTGGGATGTGCTTTGAGGCGTCCGATAGTGTTCGGTGACGTATGGGGTCAGGTTACAGCCTTCTGAAGGTGTAGACAGGCTTTTAATAGACCCTCGCGCAATACTTAGAGCAATTAAATGTTAAAAGCTAAATCCATTGGCCATTTAATCTGCTTTATCTGTCATTTATTTATTTATGTGATGCATGAAATAATTAATTACTAATTATTATTATTCATGCATTGGATCCATGATTTTTTTTTTTTTTTTTTTATCTAAATGGCTTGATTTATATTAATTAAATTATGAAGATAAATTGGATTTGATTGCTAATTTATTTGAGGGCATTTATTGGGAAACGAAAAATTATTTTTGTAAATTATTTTAAAATAATGCCTCAAATTAAATATTAGTGAATCATTTAAAATCCAGTTATTTTCTAAATTTAATTGGATTAAAATCAATGCGTTTTGCATACATTAAATCATGAATTGAAAACCCTAATTATATATAATTAAAAATTGAGTGGGAGCGGAGATTTTTATACATTACCCCATGGCCTTCGTTATTATACTCATTGTAATTAGATATTCAAAAACAAGGCCCTACGCATGATTTGAAGAGTCTGAGATTTCAAGAATGGTTGTCTCATGAAAATAAAAATATTAAATGTTCATTGTAATTAGATCTTTAAAAATAAGGCTATATGTATGATTTAAAGAGTCTAGATTATAATGACAAGATATTTAATATTTTATTTTTCATTAGAGCTTTAATAACGTTATACACTCAATCTAAAATCAATAGTGTTAGCTCCCCAACGGAGTGGTCTACACTAGGTGATTTTAGAAAGGCTAAACAAAATCGGGAATCATTTCATATAGATAGACAAGGCATTGTCTTAAGAGATATAGAAATGATGGGATTTGCCCACCAATAGCAATAATGAACTTCGCCAACCGAATAAGTTATGAGCGTATTCGTTATCCGATTTTTCATGCAGTGGTTAAGGGACCCACATACTATTTTAATGGAAGTGCTCGCCTAATAGCAAATGAATCTCAGCAATAGTAATAATGAACTCTTCCATCAGGATAAGTTGTTGACTTATTGATTGTATAATTTATTATGCTAGAAGTTAAGGGACCCGCATTAATTAAAATGGATTGTTCACCAATAATGATAATGATCTCTTATTCTATTTGAGATTTATTATATTATGTGGTTAACAAACTCATTTTAATTTTAAATATGCATGATAGTATTAATAATTCACCTTGAATATGGTATGAATGCATTTATATTCAGATTAATTATGTATAATCCATTTTATCTGCTTGCTAACATATTCAATGTATTTGGACCTCATTTATATGGACTGGAAAAGGAACTTAGATATTTTACTCACAACATAAGGGTACAAAATGTATTTTCTACTCCTAAACCTAATCCTTTACTTTAAGATACCTAATAAGATGTTTCAATGAGATTAGATAGAGCGTATGCCTACGTACTATGTCAGACTTGAACACCATCAAGATAGCCTAAGGAACTCCCGTATGAGATCGTATTTTGAAAATGATTGTTTATTAAAATTGAACTGGAGGTCAATAGGGTTGACTTGGGTGGTAAGTTTCAAATTAACATGATTATTGCCTTATTACCAAACTTGTTTGACTTTTTGAGAGTGAACTAAATAAGGAACCAGTTTGAGTTCACACTCGCTGATATTCTTATAGAATTGGTAATAGATGAAGGGATAATCAATAGTATGGGTGTTCTTATCAATCTAACCTAGTCTATACCATCTTCTTCTAGGCCCAAGTGGAAGGGCAAAGGAAAGGAGAAGGATGATAATAGGACTATGCTAGCACAAAACATGGAATCCAGAAGGTTAAAGGGGATAAGGCAGTGTATGTTGAGGGCGAAAGAAATTGTTTCTTTTGCCACTAACTAAGACACTAAAGGACGAACTGTCTAAGCAATGACGTGGCATAACAAAATGTATATTTAATCATTGAGCATTGTTATGTGGTTGTATCTATTTATGCCTGATGGATAGATTCTAGAGCCACTAATCATGTTTGCAATTCGTTGCAAGGATTTCAGGAATCCAGAAGCCTCGATGACATGGATATATATTTGTCTTTTGACCTGATGCCAAGGTTATAGTTAAGTCAGTGGGAATATTATATTTGAAATTAGAGAGTATGAGAATATTAGTATTAGAGAACTATCTTCATGCACAGATGTTAGACACAATCTAATTCTTGTTTCACTTTTGGTTTACAAAAACTGTGTTATTATTTTGTAAAATTGGTTTTATAAAATTGAATAGATGTGCGATTGCTTCTGGTGCATTGAAAGATGGTTGATATACTATAATCACAAACTCTTAATATTTGCATGATGTAGAAACTAAAGTTGTATTTTCTAGATTGAATGTTAAGAGAAGATTTGTTATTCCTGACTCATTGTATTTTTAGTGTCTATTTTTGGGTTATAATCAGTCAAAATAAGATTCAAAGATTGGGCCTAAACTAACTTGTGAATCCTGTTTTGAATGATTAAAAACCCTAAAGGCTTTAATCAGCCAAATGAAATAGACATAAAGAATAATTGGAGTCGGTACACACAGACACGTGTGGTCTTATGAACATCCAAGCAAGTTTACTCACGTTTTGGATAAATTTACCTAATGCGACACAAGTCTTAAACTTTTGGTATATTCCAAAAAAGTCAAGACTGATGTGGAGCACAGATTAGGTAAACTTATCAAAACACTTCGATCTGATCGTGGATATGAGAATTTCTTGGGATAGTGCAAAGACTATATGATCAATGAGGGTGTTGTGTACTAGTTTTCTGCAATTGATGCTAAATTGATTTAGGTGTCAAATAGGAATAACAAAATTTCGCTTAACATGGTTAGATCTATGATCAGTTATGCCACATTATCTCTTTCATTTAAGAGTTTAGCGTTAATGATATCGATGCGCATTATAAACTGTATTCCATCTTAGTCTGTCTCAAGGATACCATTTGAGCTGTGTTTTTGACTAAATCTTAGTTTGAATCACATGCACATATGGGGTAGTCTTACACATGTGCGCTTGATATGGACAAGTAAGTTGGAAACAGATCATACGCATGATAGATTTGATAGATACTCTAAAGGCACTATGATGGATTATTTTATGATCTCAATGATAAAAGTTGATTGTTACACTCACTATTTATTTATAGAAGGATCATATTATGAATTACATACCTAGTAGCATAATCTTAGAGAATATGGTATGAGTATCAAATGTACCACATGTGAACACACTTATTATAGAAATTAAGAATAATATATGAATTCCCTATTGATGCGTTAGCATTATCTTGTACACAAATTCTTGCATCGGTAGATTGATGTAGTGGGAGGATTATCATCTAATCCGACAGAATCATGTTTTTAGGTGAGACCGTTATGGACATCCTTGTTAAACATGAGTTGGACCCAGTAAGCTACACGGAAGCGTGAATCGATATGGATATAGATTGTTTTGGCAAGTTGCTATGAAATTAGAGTTCGAGTCTATGTATTCTAATAAAATCTGGGATCTTGTAGAACTTTCTAGTAGGGTGATACTTATAGAAGGCAAGTTAATCTACAAAAAGATACCAGAAGATTTCTTAGTGAATGAACCATTTGTGTACAGGGTAATGTCATTATTTTTCCTAATTCTATATATTGATGACATCTTACTCATTTAGAATGACGTGGAAGTTTAGTCATCAGTAAAGAGGTAGTTGTTCAATTATTTTGAAATAATGGATCTTCAAGATGTAATCTATATTCTTATAATCAAGCTTTTGCAAGATCAGGTTAAAAGGATAATAGGCTTATCTTAATAATCCTACATTGATAAAGTTTTGACCAGGTTTGGTAAATAAAACTCAAAGAATGAGTTCTTACTTTATTGACATGGATTGCTCTCTCTAGTAAGTAGTTTTCCAAGACTGACAGAGGAGATTGGGCAAATGAGACTGGAACAATATGATTTGGCATATGGGAGTCTCATATATGCCATGGTCTATACCAAACAGGACATCCGCTACATAGTAGGGATAGTCAATAGATATCAGTCCAATCCTAGACTTGATAACTAGTCTGTTGTGAAAAATATCATTAAGTACCTTAGGAAAACCAATGATCTCATACTCATTTATGGATGTGATGATATGGTCCTAGTCAGGTATGCTAGTTCTGATTTTCAATCAGAAGTAGATACTATGAGGTTTATGACTTAGTGTACATTCACTCAATGGAAGGGAAATCGTTAGTAGATTGTTAAGCAGATTTTAACTGCTAACTCAAACCTGCAGGGGAAGTATATTGCAACTTTAAAGGCGGCAAATGAAGCCTTTTGGTTTGCTCTCACTGATTTAGAGGTTGTGGAGCATACTAGCTTGCCTATCGAGCTATATTGTGACAATAGTGTAGAAGTAGTCCAAACCAATGACCCAAGGTTCCATAGAGGAACAAGGTATATTGATAGGAAGTATCATACCTTACATGATATTGTTTGGCAATAAAATGTACTCATGGCTAGGATATTGCATTGGAATACAACTTTGTTGATCTATTTACAAAGGTGTCATCGATCAATAGTTTTGATCAACATCTGGATAACATTGGAGTTAGATGCAATTTGAATTGGCTATGAGGGTAAGTGCGAGCTGTTGGGATTTATATGCACTAGCATAGCAAATTCCCATTTGGGTTATAGTGACATATGTTCTTGACGTTTCTGAAATATTTATGCTATATACAATTGGTGAATTCAATGTATTATGTTTCAATTCATTATAAAATTGATAATCTCCACTTGATTACAAGAGCTATTTATATATGTATGTGATAGCGATCAATACATAAATATAAATAGGAATCATAAATTATTCATAGTCGGTAATTATGAATGTACTCATAAATTAATTAAGACTTGAACTGGATCCGCGTTAGGTTGAGATATATTGCGAGAGTCATCGTATGCAATTGTTCCCTATCACTGCCATGCCATTTGACTCTTAAGCATGAGAAAAGTATAGACTCTTTTATTAATTAATAATTACTTTGATTTATTCGGCGAATACTTCGGGATCCTTAGACTGACATTTTGGGTAGTTATGTAATTAATAGTTAGAGGGTTATATTTTCAATATTTGCATCATTGCTACTTGTATTTATTTTGTATTGATTATGATTGATCACAAAGTAAATTCGAAGGCCTTCGTGTGTTTTTAGACAAAATGATTTATTATTTATTTATTTATTTAAATTATTATTTTTGTCAAACAAATGTTTTATTGTGATCGAGCCAGAAATAATCAAAGGTACCAAAATAAATATATTAATTAAGTAGTCGGATTGATGGCTTTATTTATCCAATAACTAATTATGAATAGAGGGGTCAAAGTGCAACATTGACTTAGAGGTTATTTATTATTTAATTGGAGTTCAATTAATTTCTTTTAGTGGAGTAAAAATTAATTAATGAATTAATTTAATTGGGTCCATGGACCGGGCCAATTATTAATTTATTGTAGCCAAGAAAATAATAAGCCCAATAGGATTCTCACTCATAGCCCAACTTGATATTGGAATCTTATTAGATTTGAGATATGTGAATTAGAGATGGAGAATGATTTATGGTTTCCTTTTCTGATTTTTATGTTGCCTATATATACATGGGTTCATGTATATTTTAGGAGAGACTTTTGGAAAAAGAAAAAGGAATATATTTTTTCTCTCTCTAGAAAATTAAGGTTAGTATTCTCATCTAATGGAGGCTCCCACAAGCCTAGTTTTTCAAGGTCATTCATGGAGGCTTATAAGTGATTCCTAAAGGCAATATCATTACGAAGAAGATGGAGATCCAAGGAGAAGGTATCTAGCAAACGGGATCTATAATAAGTGAGAACATTCACTTTAGAGGAGAGATCTAAGGTTTACTCAAACCTTGATGTAAGTATTCATTCTATTAATTGAATGATACATCATATTTTATTTTTACATAAAACTTGTCTCTATGTGATGAATTAAAATCTGTGAACGCAAATCCCTCGAAAAGTTTTTCAAACTAGCACGTTTCCTAACAGTTAGTAGAACATGGCTTCATGGTCCTATTTTTCATGGATTAGTTGTTGTGTCTTTTATGTTAGCTGGTTGTATTGCCTATACAAAGGCTATTCTCTAGATGAATAAAAGATCTCAAGTTTTGCTTCTTTGCTTTCTACATATATTATCAATGGTATCAGAGCTAGGTCAAGAGTGTAAGAAAAGTAAAGTTGAGAGTGCCAAACAAAGAAAAAAGAGTGTTCATGAGATAGAATAGCAACAACTTCATTTGTTCTATTTCATCAAAGTTTTTTTTTTGTAGCAGCAACAATGGCCTCTGAAAATAATTTTGTGAGGCTTGTAATTCCACGCTTTGCTGGTCACTATGATCATTGGAGCATGCTAATGGAGAACTTCTTAAGATCTAAGGAGTATTGGCAAGTCATTTCAGATGGAATAATAGGACTAGCAACAGACACGGCAATGACGGAAGCGCAAAAAATAGAGATAGAAGGGCAGTGGTTGAAGGATCTCGAGGCCAAGAACTACTTGTTTCAAGCTATTGATTGGTCAATCTTGGAAACAATTCTTTGCAAAGAAATTTCCAAGCAAATTTGGGATTCCATGAAGAAGATGTACCTGGGATCAGTAAGGGTGAAGAGGCAGCAGCTTCAAGCACTTCATACGGAGTTCAAAATGCTTCGGATGAAATCGGGAGAGTCGGTTATAGACTATTTTTCTCGAATGATGGCAATCGTCAACAAGATGCGTATCCATGGAGACAAGATGGAGGATGTGACTGTAATTGAAAAAGTTCTTCGATCATTGACGCCAAAATTTAACTATGTGGTTTGTTCAATTGAAGAATCAAAGAATCTTGATGATCTTTCAATTGATGAGCTGCAAGGTTCGTTGTTGGTTCATGAACAAAAATTTAAATAGCAAGAAAATGAGGAGCAAGCATTGCAGGTCACAACTAGCAACAATTTTTCGGTCCCCAACTCAGCAGGCCGAAGAAGAGAAGGAACCAGAGGAAACAAGGATCAAAGAAGCTAACAACAATTCCAACACCAAAAGTCTGAAGTTAACCAATTTCATGGTTATCAATGGAGAGGAAGAGGACGAGGAAACAACCAAGGACGAGACAGCCACCAAGGACGAGGTAATCACCATTCAACCAATTTTAAACCAATGTCAGCAAACATGTCCAATGTTGAATACTATAGATGTCATCGGTATGGCCATTATAAATCTGAATGTCAAACAAATTTAAATAGAGAACATGGTGAAAAGTCTAACTTTGCAGAAGAGGAAGAAGAAGTATCATTGTTGATGGTTTGTCATGCAAAGGAGGAAACCAATAAGAATTTATGGTACTTAGATACTGGCTGCAGCAATCATATGTGCGGAGACAAGTCTAAATTCTCTAATTTGGATGAATCCTTCCGTGACGATGTGAAGTTTGGAGACAATTTGAAAGTCTCTGTTATGGGAAAGGGAAAGGTAGCTATCCAAACTAAGGGAAATTCCATCCATACTATCTCTAATGTTCTTTTTGTGCTAGATTTAAAAACCAATTTGCTTAGTGTGGGACAGCTGCAAGAAAAGGGATACGAGATTTCTATCAAAGATGGAGTATGTCGAATTCAAGATGCAAAATTGGGCTTAATAGCTCAAGTTAATATGATGACAAATTGGATGTTTCCGCTTTATCTCCACAACACCATTTATTCATGCTTCTCAGCAAAATTGAAGAATGTAGCATGGCTATGGCATTTTCGCTATGGTCATCTAAACTTTGCTGGATTGAAGATTCTATAGCAGAAAAATATGGTGACTGGTCTTCCTCAAATTATAGCTCCCTCTAAAGTTTGTGAAGATGTATTGTTAGCAAACAACACTGTAATCAATTTCCACAAGGAAAATCATGGAGAGCAAAGAAGCCATTGGAGCTGATTCATTCTGATCTTTGCGGGCCGATAAATCCGTCTTTTAATGGAGGCAAGAGATACATAATTACCTTTATTGATGATTATAAGCGAAAAATTTTGGTATATTTTTTGCAGGAGAAATCTGAAGCTTTTGCAGCCATTAAAATTTATAAAGCGCTGGTTGAGAAAGAGGTTGGAAGTCCAATTAAAGTTCTTCGCACAGATCGTGGTGGAGAATACAACTCGCATGAATTTGCAAATTTTTGTGAGTTTCATAGAATCAAAAGGCAACTTATAGTAGCGTACACACCCCAGCAAAATAGAGTTTCTGAGAGGAAAAATCGCACTATTATGAATATGGTGCGAAGTCTTTTGATGAGGAGCAATGTTCCGAAAATTTTATGGCCTGAAATAGTTAATTGGAGTATTCATATTTTGAACAGAAGTCCCACCTTGGCTGTTCAAAAAATGACTCCAGAGGAAGCTTGGAGCTAACGAAAACCATCTGTAAATAATTTTAGAATTTTTGGGTGTATTGCTTATGCCCATATTCCAGATAAAAAGAGGAAGAAGCTAGATGACAAAGGAGAAAAATGCATTTTTCTTGGTGTTAGTGACCAATCAAAAGATTATAAGCTTTACAATCCTATCACTAAGAAAATTGTTATTAGTTGCGATGCCATTTTTTATGAAGAATGAAACTGGCCATGGAGCGATAATGGTGCTGACCAACATATACTTGCTACAGATTTTGATGGTGATGAAGAAAGGCGGCACCTTATGGAGAGTGTACAGGAACTAGCAGCCACACCAAATGTTCCTGAAGGCACTCAAAGCTCGCCTATAGCTGCAACTAATGATGAACAATGTCCATAACGTGATAGAAGAAGACCAGCATGGATGACCGATTATGACGTAACTAGGATTGAACAATCTGAAGATCCACTTACACACTATGCTCTATTTTCATATTGTGATCCTGTAGCCTTCGAAGATGCTGTTAAAGAAGAAAAATGGAAGAAGGCAATGAATGAAAAAATTATTGCAATTAAAATGAATAATACTTGGGAGTTGATGAAGCTTCCAAAAGAGCAAAAGACCATTGGTGTGCAGTGGGTGTATAAGACAAAACTGAAGGAGAATGGTGAAATTGACAAGTACAAGGCACGCTTTATAGCCAAGGGCTACAAGCAAGAGTTCAGCATCGACTACAAAGAGGTTTTTGCACCAGTTGCATGACATGACACGATTAGATTGGTGATTGAATTGGCAGCTCAAAACTCATAGCCTATCTTCGAGTTGGATGTGAAATTGGCATTTCTACATGGTGACTTGGAAGAATAGGTATTTATTGATCAACCTCTTGGTTATGTGAAGTTTGGAGATGAGCATAAGGTCTATAAATTTAAAAAGGCACTATATGGATTAAAACAAGCTCTAAGAGCTTGGTATAGTCGTATAGATGCTTATTTTTCTAAAGAGGGTTTTCATAAATGTCCATATGAGCATTCGCTTTTTACAAAAATTGGAGATGGAGGAAAGATGCTTATTGTTTGCTTAAATGTGGATGATTTGATATTTACGAGCCATGTTTGAAAATTTTAAGCCGTCCATGATGGTTGAATTTGATATGTCTGATCTTGGAATGATGTAATATTTTCTTCGCATTGAAGTGAAGCAATCTGTTGTTGCAATTTTTATTTCTCAAAAGAAATATGTGGAAGAAATTTTAAATAGGTTTCAGATGAAGAATTGCAATTCTGTGAGCACACCAACTGAGTTTGGTCTGAAGCTAACTAAAGATCCTGAAGGAAGGAAGGTGGACAGCACTCTTTACAAGCAAATTGTAGGAAGCTTGATGTATTTGACTGCAACAAGACTTGATATAATGCATGCTGTAAGTCTTATTAGTAGGTACATGGAATGTCCAAAAGAGATGCATCTTCTAGCTGTAAAGAGGATTTTTCGTTACTTGTAAGGTGCTGCTGATTTTGGGCTGTTCTACAAGAAGGGAGAAAAGTCAAATTTGTTTGGTTTCACTGACAGTGACTATGCTGGAGATCAAGATAATAGAAAAAGCACTTCAGGGTATGCTTTTGTGCTGGGTTCAGGGGCTATCTCATGGTCTTCAAAGAAACAACCAATTGTCACTTTATCAACAACTGAAGCTGAATTCGTAGCTGCAACTTTATGTGCATGTCAAGCTATTTGGCTAAGGAAGATTCTTGAAGAACTTCAATTCAAGCAACAAGGAGCCACTTCAATTTATTGTGACAACAGTTCAGCAATTAAACTTTCCAAAAATCCTGTTTTGCACAGAAGAAGCAAGCATATAGATGTAAAGTATCACTTCTTAAGGGATCTCATGAAAGATGAAGTGATTAAACTTATCTTTTGCAGAAGTGAAGACCAAATTGCTGACATATTCACCAAACCTCTCAAAATGCCTGTGTTTAAGAAGCTAAGAGAGTTGCTCGAGGTCTGTATTTTTTGAAGGTTCAGTTTGAAGTTCGCAGTTGATATTCTTTAAACTGAATGTTGGAAAGTTTCAGTTTAAGGGAGGGAATGTTGGAAATAATTTACTTATGCAAGTATTTGATTGTCCTAGTTTATAGCAAGCTGTTATGGGTTAGTTTTTATTTTACATATTCTTAAGGTTATAACCCAGTAGTGGAGCATGTTAGTAGAACATGGCTTCATAGTCCTATTTTTCATGGTTTAGTTATTGTGTCTATTATGTTAGCTGGTTGTGTTGCCCATATAAAGGCTATTCTCTAGATGAATAAAAGATCTCAAGTTTTGCTTCTTTGCTTTCTACATATATTATCAGGAATCATATGGGCATGGGCCTATACCCGCACCTATAATCTATGCGTGAGTGCTTCCATTCACTTGTCCAATGCACGCTAACATTGGTCAATTAGTAGTAATACGCAAAGAGGCCACCAGATGATAACATTCTGGTATTAATACCCAAGAGTACTTGTGAAGATAAAGTCACTGATACACACATAGTACTTATGCACACACATGCTTGTTCATATGCATGCATCACTAGAGCGGGCATGACCATTTGTTTAACATGGGGGCATGAACACATGAGAGTATTATCACGGTGTTCGTAGTGAAGGATAATATACTTTTGGCATAGTTCGGGTTGTGAAAAATCAAGGAATGTAAAAGAAAGTTCTTATTACAGTATACAATCATGGCGTGGGAAATACTTAAATATAACTTTGCAAAACAAATATATAATTTATTTATGAATATATCATAAGGAGTAAACTAACGTTATGGTCTCACTTGAGCAATTGAGAATCGCAACAAAATTCGTGTGCAAATATTAAGAATAGTTCTCAATGATGGTGTTCAAGGATGTGAACTGCGGCAAATTGTGAATAAACATCAGGACTATTCTAAGGTCCAGTGCAGGGTAGGAGGGGTGATACGCGACCTAGTTAATAGGTGCGATAACTCTCTCGTGACTGGCATGTATCTTACCTCTATAAATATAGCATTCTTGTAAGTCGTACGTTGCAGAAAATAATTAGAAAATTTTTGTTTGTTTTGTAAAATAGATCTGTGTCATTATCAACTTTACTTATTTTATATTTCAGCAATTAAACAGTTAATCACATGCAGATAAAATAAAGCAAATGATAAAGTTAGAGATGACACTAGGATTTTAGCGAGGAAACCCTAGTTGATAAAATACGTCAACTGTTATGGGAAAACCTCGTGGACTGTGCAGTCCAAAGTAAACCAATCCACTATACTTAAAACAAAGTATACTAAACTTTGACTCTGGCTCACACCTTATCGTTCTACCAAACACCAATTGCTGACAATCCTCTGGCTTTACGACTCCCCGTCCAACAGCAACTTGACCTCAGGTTTATGCTTGATATTTGTAGAAGAGTAGCAAGTAGATTAGATAACACTCCTCGAATGCTCCAACCCTTTCAATGTGTGATTGCTTTTACTTCTATTCTTTAATCGTCTGAATGATGTAGAAGAAAATCTGCTTTGTTTGATCATTGTAGATGCAACTATATGAACACGATCAAGATTTCGAACTCCACAACTCTAACCTAACTAGGTGAATATGTGTATGTTCTAGGAAGACAACAGAAAAATCAACTTCCTAAGGCTTTGTATGATATATGAATAATGATTAAAAGTCGTGAATAAACCAATGTATATGACATGGTTTATATAGAGGTTTGCAAAGTCATATTCCTTCTGAAAATAAAGGAAATTTCATGCATAGTACTTAGAAGGAAAGTTAGATAAAAAAAGGTATTAGACAGAACAAGGAAACTAGAACCCTTTTACAATCAGGACATGTGGAACCGGTTCCCAATCTTGGTATCGGTTCCCACTTGACAGAGAGTTGTTTCTCGAGTATTAGCTTCTAGAATCGGTTCCCAAATCTTGGTACCAGTTCCCACTTGACAGAATCCAATATGAACTTGAAAATTCTGTATTTTTTGAACTTTGAAAATATACCATGTACATTAATATGCCCTAAGTGGGAACGATGTCGAAATTGTTGTTCTTTCCTTTTTTGATAATCAACAATACTTTTCTCTTCTGTTCAACCTCTGAATTCCGCAGTTGATGTCAAGTCTGATATGGTAAGTAAAAGTACAACTTGATTAGGACTTGTTTTGTTACTGAAATATGCTAATTTACAAAAATATATCTCACAATCTCCCCTTTTGGCAATTTCACGGCAAAACCCTAAAAAGAATTTATAATCTACCCAAAGAAAAAATAAATAAATAAATTACAATTGTTTAAGGAAACACGAAAATATTTTATCTCTGTTCTCTTCAGCTCTTGGACAAAAGTTTACCTGAATTCTTGCACACGATTCAAGCAAAACTACTAGTGAAAGTTTAATAAAAAAAGTTTGAAACTCCCCCTGAATAAATTATCCAAAAATTTTAGATTTAGATTTTTTTCTCCCCCTTAATGTAATCTTGTTCTCCCCCTTTTTGGAACAAAATGGATAAAGTAATAGCTAAATAACTAGATTGAAATAATACTTAAACAGAGTAAACAAGTATCAGTTCAATACATGTCAGAAACCAAAACAGAATATCCAAAAATATCAAGTCATGACAATGTAAAAACTATACAAAACTGATGCATGAATGATATGAACATAAAATCAAGCATCGGGATCATCTCTAGCAAATGGAACAGTAGATGTCGGAATCTCCTCATCACCATCATCAGTGTCACTCCCACTAACATCTTCATCATCCTATGTATCATCATCTAACTCATCTTCCTCATCTCTATCATCCTCAGCCACAAGCGACAGATCTGAAGGGGCTGGTCTGTATACATCCTCAGAAGTACCACCCATCCTCTACTCCTTAATCAACTTAACATTCCTTTAAAGATCACGAACAACATCCATCAAGGCTTTTTGATTATGAAGAATCAATGAATAGAGCAAATTGGCATCCAGAGTGTTAAACGCCCGCTTAGTCGGAAAAAATGTAGTAACCTCAAGAAGAGATGATGAAGACCCAGCTGCACCCATGCTAGCTTTTTTAGATGAAGCTTATGTAGATTTAGCCTTGTTAAAAGCCCTCACATCCATCTCGGACATGATTTCAATATAGTGAGCACGGGGTGGACGAGGAATCTCAAAATGTCGATATAACCCCATAATAATCATAGGAAATGAAGATGATTTCTTCTTGGTGTTATTCTTGTAGTGTGTAACCATCAAACCATAGATAGAAGAATCAAGATAAATCTCAACATCAATAAGAGATATAGTACCTCTACACGATCAACAGAAATAGCATCCTTCTTCCTGAAGTAACCTAGATTTACAATGGCAAACAAGTTCAGAAAAGCCGCCTCATCTGTCAAACAACGATTATGAATGTAGTCGGGAAATCTTGGTGAGTCTGGAACACATAGCTCATTACTGATATCTTTCCACTTCAACCCGGAGTGATCAAGTGGAAGGTGATATCCTATGTTAGAAAAATTCTTGGGAATACCAAGAACTTTGCCTATCACATCTGTATGAACAACATAATCTTTCCCAAACAATGAAACCTCAAAATATCCGGAATCATGAAACTTGTGGATATTTGAGTAGAAATAATGAACGAGATCGGGATTTGTTGTGAGATTTATATGTACCACTCGCAAGTGCACGAATCTTTGTAGATATGATTTACTTGTAAGGGTGTCATACCCAAGGGACTTGTGTAAAATAAGTTTGTCAACAGATTTCTTAAATTCTAAATTAACTTGAAAGTAGGATAATCGAATTGTGATGATTAATTCTAAATTAACTAAGTCGAAAAATAAAATAAACTAAAGAACAATGATTAAAATGGATGCAGAAAATGAAGAGAGAGGACTAGGGGTATGATTGCACCACTAATGTCGCACCACCAGTCAATTGCATCAATTTATTGGAGATATATCATATAACATGCATAGGGAATTAATCATAGCTACAAGCATATATTAATTTAGCTAGAAAATAATATAATTTAAAGTTAAGCATTGACTATCTTCGATTGGTATAAACCATCTACCTAACTACTTTACTCTAGGATGTAACACGGTCTATCTTTTCTAGGCATAATCCATCAAATATCTAACATTATATTCAGAGAAATACCATTGTGTAATCATTTCATTCACAACTACAAGAAGTGAATGAGTTGTGTTCAATTACAAGATTCAAATATCTAAGACAAGACAGAAAAATATTTGTAATTGAATTAAAACTCTAAAACCGATTCTTATTGAAAAGTCAATTAAAAATCCTATAGATTACACAATCATGCATGATAAAAA
Organism: Cornus florida; assembly: GCF_030987335.1. Taxonomy (NCBI): domain Eukaryota; kingdom Viridiplantae; phylum Streptophyta; class Magnoliopsida; order Cornales; family Cornaceae; genus Cornus; species Cornus florida. The sequence continues at coordinate 5,744,817 of NW_026775577.1, read as the reverse complement.
TTGTTTTTCAATAATTAAATACAATAAAATCAGTGTGCTAAGCGAGGGCTACATCACAACCCTAGCAAAGCGTTTAGCCAAGCATGACTGGAGTGGAATTCTTCATGGTTGAGGAAGACATCTTCACCGCCATAGATCGATCTCTTCTTTCTTCTGAATGCTTCTCCTCTGATCTCACCTCAAGCTCCTCTGTATGATGATTTAATGTTGTAGAGGACCCCCTTTAAATAATAAAAGATCAGCCTTAAAGTTCCCTTTTTCATATAGGAGACATACATAGAAATTCTGTCAAATAAGGACACCAAAATTCGTACAGACTTCTAGGCCAATTTTGACAAGGTAAACAGCTGTTTTAGGGAATCCTCATGAAATATAAAAATTGTAACTCTTCAAATTTCCTTTAAACCTTTCTAAGAATTTAGACGTTTTGACACTCAAGGAGAGAGATATAGTCAGATTACCAAAACGGGTTTCAGTTACCAACTTTGGCGAAAGTTTCCTTTTTGGAGAAGGAGTTTTTTTTTTTTTTTTTTTTTTTTTTTTTTCATCAACTTGTGGCTTCTTTTGGACTATTTTCTAAGTATTATGAGACTTAGATCTTCAACATTGCTCGGTCCCACGGAATGTCATCTTTTAAAGCTCAGAATCACTCATTTTGACTGATTTTACAATTAAAGCCCTGAAATGAATAAAAATAATAAAATAATGTAAAATCTCGAATAAACTACTATTAAGATAATAAAACATGTAAGTAAAGGGGCTAAAATGTATAACATTTAGCATCTAACAGGATTGTAGGAATTCACCATAGTGGTAAAGAACAACAACTTATACTTCTCAATATAATCAACCAATTTCTTTCCCGGACTATCTCGTAACTTCTTCAAGTTCACATTTCGTTCCGACTTTATTGGACCGTCCTTATACATTTTATTGTACACTTGCCAAGTATGGTCATTGTAGAAGTGTTCTAAAGCAAATTGAACCTTCCCAGTGTCAGAAACTGACAGATACCCAGATGGTATCTCAATGGTAGGAGAGCTAGAGAGCACTGGAGAAGTCGGAGCATCCCTTGGAGCGGTTGAACCCTCTTATGGTTCCCAGATTAAATTTGTTGTTCAGGCTTTCTTTAGAGGTGGAGTTGATGCAATACCCTTCCCTTTGGCCTTTCTAGACAATTTGGGAGGCATCTTATATTCGAACAATTTTGATTTGAAGCTTCGGAGTTCACTCAGTAAATTTGTCGAACACTTGGTGTGCGCTTCAACACTTGTTTTTGGCAAACTTAATTTGATTCTTCAAAAACTCCCAAAAACAATCAACAATCAAGCACAAAGTAAAACTCAATGGCTTCAATGTAAAACCCCCAAGAATCTTCAATAAATCTCAACCAAATCCACTAAAAGTTTCTTTCAAACCCAACCTCCTCAAACTCTCTTCAAAACTTCTCTTCAACTCCCAATCTTCAATCTCAAGATCAAATGGATGATTCTATGTTCAAACTTGCAATATGATGAGAATGATGCAATATTTAAAGCAATATAGGAAGTTATATATGATATATATATATGTAGAGAGAGAAACACTACAGAGAGAGAAAAACAATGTATGCAACACTATCCAATAAAATGCCAAAATGGGTTACATATAAGCCTATGCCCGCTGCTCGGAACCGGTTGCCAAAGTGGGAACTGTTTCCCACTGGGTAGTGACTAAAATGCGGATCTCAACCAATGCTGAACCGGTACCAAATTTGTGGTACCGGTAGCCAAGCTCTAGAGACTTATCCATTGCTCTTTTGAACCTAGAATTGGTAGGAGTTCCTAGAACCGGTAGGAACATGACAGTATGCTTCCTTGAAAAAGTTTTCCAGAAAAAAAAAATTTCTTTTTACTTTGTGATTTACTCAATGATCAAACCAACTTAAAAAACTATAACCTAAAAACAAAAACTCTTTTTGAATTTTTTATAATTTTTCAATTTTTTTCAATTTTTTATTTTAAAACAAAACAAAATATAAAAACAAATCATTGAGCAATCAACAAAGTCTTTCAAGTTCATACCTAATTCAATATTTTCAAAAAATTTCAGAGATATCTATGAATGAAAATTTTGACTCCACAGAATATTCAATCAATTTCAATTCTCACGAAATAATAACAACATGAATTTTAACTTACAAAATTTAATGAAACAATTAGAAATCAATCCAGCAAGTTCAAGTGTGTGTGTGCAATCCATCTCATCAATTTCCAATCAATTATCAATAAATCATTGTCTAAGTCATATTGATCGAAAAACATCAAGATAAAATTGTCTTTGAGTAATTTTTCTAAGTTAGGTGGCTTTCACTCTAAAGAACATATAACAATTCCCTTATTTAACTTATTTCCACATTTTTTTTTAGTCAATTAGCTCCTTTTCAAAGTTTAATGGGAGCTTTCGAACACATCTCAATAGATAGCCTTTTCCAAATATAAGAATTCATCATTTTTTTTTCTTTTTCAACTTGAATTTTTTTTTTTCAATCTTTTTTTTCAAGCTCCTATTTTTTTCAAACAATAACCTTTATAACTTTTATGATTAATATACCCTAGTCAACAAATTAAAGATTTTCAATCAAAATTTTTAGATTTGGACTAGTGCACAAAGATTATGAACTTAAAAGATTCAAATCTAAACATCCCTTAAACAATGCAAAAGAACTTCCATTGTATAGATTACAAGCTAAGAATCTATTTTTAATCAAAAATCATGTGTCCAATTTGCATTCAAAGATAGATCATAAATTCAATGAAAGAATTTTCTCAAATATATCATGAAGACTATGATAAAAAACTCAAAACCCTAACCAAACCCTAACAAGTGATCCAATGGCAACAAAAGTTTACTTTTAAACAAGCCATGATCACTGAACTTCATAGGACTCAGTTCAAAGGTTAAGTCCTTTTGGAAACTTGTTCCATGGACTTAATAGGTACATACTTGATTAAATCAGATTTTTTGATCCAAACAGTTCTTACTCTTAATTCCTAAAATTCTTTAACATTCTTTACCTCTCTCTTAGGCAAAATTTCAGTTCTCGAAACCTTAGGCGTCAATTTCTTTTCCCTTCTTGAGCGCACCTTTTTCTTAGCACGAAAATTTTGAGAATGAATTTTAGAAAAGTCTTTCTTTTTCCTGTGAATACATAAGTTATACTTATGTCCATTCTTTCCACAAAAAGTGTAATGCAACAATTTAGGCACATAAGACATATCAGAATGTGTGCATCAGATAAACATGGTTTAGTCACAATAGCAGGTTTAACAAAATTTATTTTACCTTGATTACTAGAAGACCCTTTTACATATCCTAACCCTGTTTTATCATTCACATCCTTACCCATATTGATTATCTTATTCAAATTGTTGTGACTCATATTCAGATTGAATCCTTTCAATTTATTTTGTTCAGATTTCAATTCAATTTCAAGATAATCATTTTTTAAAGTAAGACATTAATTCAATGAGTTAGCAACCCTTACCTTATCTTCAAGAATGATAATCTATTTCTCAAGCTTAGTGATGATCGAATTGCTCTCAAAAGTTTTCCTTTTTCCTTCATCAATCTATTTCTTTAGATCTTTATTCTCTCCTTTTGCTTGGATAAGCTCCTTTCACTATAAGAAAAAAGGCTTTTAACGACATGCGATGCAAGTCGTTATAGGTTTTTCATGACATGCATACACATGCTCTTGCTGACCAAGCCGTGAAAAGTCTATATTATTCATGGTGTGCTTTACAAGTCGTGAATGCAAAAATGTGACATCGTTAAACAACCAAATGGATTTTGCACATTTACGACTCTGCTCATGCGTCATTAATACGCACTTCTTTAACCTCGTGATTTGAATGTCGTCTATGCATGCATTAATGATACGCGAAACATGCTGTGTTTGTGTTTATCCTTTTAACGACTACTATTACGACCTATCATGACGTCCATTACAACATTCTATATATGTCATTAATATTTTTATTTTAAGAGGATGCATTGCATGTCGTCAAAAGGGGTTTTTTTTTTTTTTTTAAAAAAATAATAATAATTATATAGAATTCCTTTTCTTTCTCCTGGAACTAACAATCTGTCTTGCACCTGTATTCAATATGACAAATGATACCTGTCTTCAATTTGAAAAAATAAGACGCACATCATATCATATAACCACATACAACATAACATGTATTAATAAGAATAACAAAAATCCATTACTTTTCATTAAACAAAAAACATCAAGTCTAGTACCGTGTAAAAATAAATAAAAAAATTAAGCCACTATGAATATTAAAAAAATTCCCAGCCTTCCAATATGATGACGTCAACAAGGAATAAAAACTAAACCACTAAATTTGAAAAGAAACAATCATCTTTTGCAAAATAAGAACATAACCATCAATTTTGAATATATGTTAGCTCCCCTCGCCTATACAATATCTTGACGGTAACAATCGATCCATCAATCACATTCTGTAATAAAAAAGAAATATCAAGTTCAATAATTTAATTGTGTCACATAACAAAAAAAATTAAAAAGCCTTGAAGTATGAGGAAGGAAAAGGCGAAGAAGAGGAAGCTAGAAAAGGTTCCTTTTAGTCACTCTAATTTGTCTTCAGTTTAATAAATACCGTATCTTACCTTTCCCTCAACCCCCTGCCCCCCTGAAGAAAATATAAAAAATAAAAATCCAAACAAGCAGCATTTAATGAACAATTTTGTGATTATGTGTACATTACAGGAGGATATCACATCATACACACGAACGAGGTAAAAGAAATAGTGTAGAAGTTCAGGACAAATATAAAACACACTGTACGTGTGAAGGGGTTTGTCAAACATGGTACAAATCATAAGAGTGGAGACTAAATGTGTAGATATAAGACCCTCACTAGCATTCATAAACGTTGAATCTAAAAGTTTTTTCCACCACAACCAAGATGTAAGACCCATATAAGTCCCTGTCATCTCAAAGTTATCTTAAATCTGGGACTATACATCAAACCAAGGATTAGCAATTGCAAACCTAAGAAAACAGAGTCTATCAGCTAAGAGATCCTTCACAGAAAAGTATAATTTAAGCACTGAAATTAACTGCCAGAATATTAGGTGTATAAATGTACTTACATTTCCATTATTCTCTGAACTGCGAGGTAACGAGGACAACTTTCCATTTTGAGAAGATGAAAGAAAATCAAGTCCAACTTACTCAGAATCCCTTTCACTAATTTATATATATTAATATTATAAGGTTGGACCTTCTACTCACCATCTGTGACCTCAGCTGGTTGCAAGCTATTCAACAAATTCATAATGATATCCTGGTATTATGACACCAATTGTAATAAGAATGGTTATTGGTTCCTAAGTTTAAAATCTTCAAGGCACTTTACACTTGTAGAATTAATAAATAAAAAAACTAGTACAACCTTCCTCACCTGTTGAATTGAAATTTGCTGAAAAAGGTTCTGAAGGTGGAGCATGAGAAGTGACGCAGCTATGTTATTATTGCCAATTTCCTTGGGAGACTGACTGATAGGCTGAAAAAAATCAGTTACCTTAGATAAGGTTTAATATTACTAGTACCGGAGGACACAGGTTTACGGACCACTCTGTGTGTGTGCACACATCAGAAACAACAGCTGTCAGTCTTCTATTTCTTTTACAAATTTTATATTCACTGTAACATCTTTAATGATTTTCTAAAGAGCTGATAAAACCCAAGCAGATGAAAGTGGTGAAACGCAACAAAAAGTTATACGCTTTAACTAGATTGTATGGAAAAGAAATCTATGAGGTCATTACATAAACCAATTGTTTGGAATCAAGTAACCAATCTCCAACACTAGCAGATTTCCTTAGTGGAGATCCCTAAAAATCACAAAAATACAATATCAAGAACTACGCATCCAAGTGAAATTGTCATGAAAAGATAATTGCAACATTCGCTACTTACCTGTAAAGATCTTCGAGGAACTGCGCATGATGGAATATCCTGGCATACACATTTAAGTTAGCTGTGGTCATTTAATAAAAAAATATTTCATAAGAGTAGTGTTGCACCTTTACAAGATCAACATTTTCGGAAGTTACTGAAAACTGCCCTTTTATTTGCACCAAATTGGCCTTTGATTTGTCTTCCAAAGAATCTCTATATCCTATTGGAGAAAAAAAAATATTAATGCTACAAAATGTCTTAGGCAATGATTGGTTATCATTTAATGTATTGCACAAAAAAAAAAAAAAAAAAATGTTTTCTATGAAACAGTTGCCAGTTGCGAGTTGCATTGTACTAATAGCAGTAATAATGGTGCTGATATGTCTTTATAAAAAAAAAAAAAACATGGATTTATTACCTCCTGAAGATTTAATAGGAGCTGAGAAACTGTTTGTTGAAGCTCGGTTTGGAAGCATCAATGGACTGTTGGGTTTAAATAATAAATAACATATGGAAATCAAAATTGATCATGAATCAAAGAGAGGGTTTTGATATGATACCTGATTAGAAGATTAAACTTTAGATATCTTTGAGAATTCCTTATTGCCCTTTGAGAGATTTGAAAAATTAGAGCGCTTTACCCCCTTCTGAGAGTTGTCGATACGATAGGTCTGAATAAGGGTTTTAAAACCCTTATATATAACAATAACAGGGGGGATGGCTTCTCTACAAACAAGCATATCTAAGTCTCCCTTCCTATCATGGAAACTTATATATCAATGGTTAGAATTAAATCACACCAAATAAATTGAAAAACCACAATCCAACCGTATAAAACCATACTCCCAATTAGACCACCAAATTGAAAAGTACAAACCCAATCTATCAAGTATCAATAATTACATTGCAATCCTATTTTAGAAAATGTAGTGCATATGACCATAAAATAATTTTTATTATTTAAATATATATATAAAAATTCCAACAATCTTCCACTTGGTACATGCATTCGAAGTTTTATAATATGACACTATGGATTGCAACACACTTTAGAAAATATGAGTGACCACTCAATTTGTTTTATAAAATACAATTATCGAAATAGATGGATTGATACTTCAAACACTATCCTCCATAGACTTCCTCAATAGTGGATTATGAATGCGTAGACAAGTAATATATTAGTCTAAACAGTTCCATGATCTCAAAACCGATTCCATCTAGGATTCAAGCAAATATAATGGTTTGTACTGTATCTCATGAGATGTGCAAACTGCATGTGGTCTAAACGCACACCTCACTATTCGTCCTGCTTCATACCATCGCGGTATGTCACCTGAACATATTATAACAAACTGCCAACCTTCTGTTCAGTGTGAGGGTTTACCAAAATGGAGCCAATCCCACATCTAGCCCAAGTTATCCTCATGGAGTGTGAAATACTCTCACAGACAAACTTTAATATTTATATTTGGATTTACCAATGTGGTGTCAATCTCACATCTAGTCCAAACAATCTCATGAGTGAAATACCACTCCCAGACAAATATTATATTTAAATTTACCGATATAGTGTCAATCTCATATCTAGCCCAAACAACCGTATAAGTGAAATATCACTCTCAGACAACCTTTAATAATTATTTTGGATTTACCGATGTGGTATCAATCTCACATCTAACCCAAACAATCTCATGAGTGAAATACCACTCACAAACAAACATAATAGCATGTGTATAAACCATATATATAAAGATAATAATAATTATGCATCATAACTTTATTTTGGATGCAAATAACTATCACCATAAGGTGTAAACTGGAGGAAAAATAACTGTCACCACAAGGCGTAAAGAAACTAACTGTAATGTAGCATATATAAAAGAAATACTGGACATCATAACATAATGACTCTCGAACACCTATCTGAATCACATGCTTTATAAATACTTTATTATCTTTGACTGAAGACCTTTAGTGAGAGGATATCTAACAATCTTTCTGTAACCATATGGGGAAATCTTAATGGCACTTAAACCTTAACTTTCTTATGCTTGAAAATGAACTTTATGTCAATGGGCTTACCATGCTTGGTCATCCTTAAATTGTTTCAATATACTTAATTAATATAAGCCTTTAGAGAAAGTCCAAGTATTCCAGTAGCATGATCTCTATGGATTCTAATGCCAAGAACATACTTTGCATACCCATGTCCTTTATGTCAAAACTTTACATAAATTTCTTAATGTCATGTATCACATGAATATCATTGCTACCTTGCAAAAAATCTTTAACTATATAAGATAAGGAAAACTAAAATAACTCCCATTGAACTTGAGGTATATGCATTTATCCATAACATTCTCTTTGAATCTACAATTAGTAGCCATTGTATCAAAATTTGGATACCACTGCTGTAAAACTTGCTTAAGCCATAAATGAGTGATAATTAAATAATGACTTTTAAAAAGTCCTTTAATGAAACTGGAGAAAATTTTAAAGAAATTAACACTTAATTTTTGCTTAAGCACTTGGCCATCAATTTTTATCTTATACCCATCAGACACCTAAAAAATCACCAACTACAGCATACTTCCAAGCTCTAGAAGATCTCCTAAGCTAAACAGGCTTAGGAACTAGATTAGAAATTGAAAGAAAAGCCTGCAAAAAAGAAATAACTAATTGAGTTAGAAAAACTGAAAGAATGGGAATATGAGCTTTAATTGAAACCACTAAAGAAAGTGGAATGAAACCTGAAAATGTTTTTCTACAAAAGAAACTACAATATCTTAAACTCTCACTGGATTCACCACTCTCATTAAATATGTATGACATATTTCAAAATCTCCATAGGTCTACAGGGCAGTAAAATCTCGAATCATTTAATCTTTTAAGATGCCCAATAAAATAATCATTGGTAGTGTGAGTATTAAGCTCTTTGATATCTGCATTTTATAACTCTATGTCTATAAGACATCTTCACACTTTCTATTTTCTGTAACTTTATTTTGCGTAGGAGAACTAGGAATGGTGTACTATGGCACAATGCCCTATTTTTTAAGTATGTACTGAAAGTATTACGATTTACACTCTCATTACCATTCTCTTAATAAAACTCACCACCTTAGTCTGATCTTAAAACCATAATCACTATACCCAATTACTTTCAACTTTAGTCTTGTATATTTTACACACATCAAGTGCTTCGGACTTCTGGTGAATTAAGTACACAATCATATTTTGAGAACCTATCAATGAAGACAATAAAATACCTTTATCGCAAATGAGCTACAATAAGAAATGGACCACAAAAATGTCGGTATAAATATAGTTCAAACAACCAAATGACCGACTAGCCTCAAAATTGCGTTTCTTAGCATCTGTCCTTAGACACAACCAACGCATAAAATTTGTGTCCAATAATCTCATCCTTGACCAAGCGTTCAAGTCTCTTTTGAGAGACATTCCCCAATATTCTATGCATAACATAGATGAATCCTCTCTAACCAAAGCACAATTTTATTCGGAAGGTATCAAGTAAATTGAAAAACAAAAAACAGTTATGATCACATCCGGATCCATCTACCATGTCTATACCTATACTTTTACCAAGTTTGGCTTGAATATTAATATGGCAATTTTCTTTCCTATTTTGTTTTTCTTTTTCACCACAATAGCCTTTTATTTTTTTTATGTCTTTTTATTTCTACAGAACCAACATTTATCATTCCATGATCAATGTTTTTCATGTATTGTTCTGTCTTTCTTTATTATGTTTAGCCTTATACACTTTCTTACCGCCTAGTTTATTCTCGAAACAATTCTTGCTATCACGGCAAGATGAGCTAACTCGGTTTTAACACCCTTGAGTCGCTCCTTTTCAATCATACAAAGTGCTAACAACTGGTTAATGCCACATTTAACTTCTTGTGAATTATAATTCACCTTGAAAAAGTTAAAAAACCTAAGCGGAGAATAAATTACCATGTGAACTAATAACTTATCATCAAATATGATTCCCTACTACCTCAGATCATTAACCAGCTTGCATATCTTATAGATGTACTCCCTCACTGAACCATTGCCATCATATCTCACTAACATAATCCATGTCAGATAATAGTATTGTAGTTACTTCTTAATACCCATTAACTTTTTCTTAATCAAATTAAGAAGCTCCTTGGCAGTATCAAAACTAGAATACCACCCTAAACAGTATCACCAATAGAAGCATAAATTAACCTAATGGCATGGTAGTAACTTTAGTCCACCTAAAATTACAACAATTTTTCCACCTAAGAAGACTCTGCACTGGGCATATGGGTTTCTTCCTCAAAATATAGACTCATGGTTTAAGAAACCCAATATAATATCAAAACACATCTTCTAGGCAATATAATTTTCAATGGTTCAATCCCTATGAGCTATCTTTAAATTGCGGAAGCGTCTGTAACCTGAATAAATGTTATATTGAATAACACCACATAAACAACATATAAAATAATGTCATAACTTTAGGGATTATTACTTTAATTCGTGCTTGAGGTTTTTAAGCCGAATTTCTCATGGTGTTTTACTATGTGCAAAAACCATCCATCCTGTGGGAACAAATAAAATGCCACCTAAAAATCACCTTTTGGCAGAATTTTAGATTTTTACTTTACTCCCAAACCTGCGATAAAATCGCACATAGACCTATTTAATTATACTTGAATTATTGCTAAACACTTCCACTACCTTTTGGCAAGAGGGTTATTTAGTTATAATTCAAGCACTCTCAAATATTCTACTCACTTATCCCACACTAAGACATTGATCACCTTTTGGCAAAACTAATGCCTCATGTAGGTAAGTGCACTGTGAGACCTCAATAAGATCAATGTCTTAAAATTTAAAAAAATAATAACCTCCGTGAGCGTGTCACCGTTTGGCAGGCATCACCCATTTTGGCTACCACATTTAAAATGGTTACTTTACCGGTCTTCCTAAACCCCAATGAAAATCTAAACTATAGAAATTCCATTTATTTAAGTTCAACAACTTCTTTATAATGCACATAAACTAAACCCAAATATTATAGAACACTTGATTTCACTGTAATATAAATGGCTTTAATGCAAATAAAATTAAACCTCCTTATATATATCAAGAAATTACAGTGAACAATATAATAACATGCACATCAATCAAGATTTTTTTTTTTTTAAAAAAAAAAACTCAGTTCTTTCTATACTTTAATTAAAAGAAAATAATAAAACTTTGATGCATGTATATTATATATCCGATAAACAATTTAAAGTACTTCAATCTTTAAATCAATTAGCAGGTTAATACTGCTAGATTATTGCACGCAAGTCCCATGGGTTTTTCAACCTAAAATTAACCAAGTATCATGAATTACTTAATAAAATCATTGGGTAGGGTGTGACTAAATGGCCACATAACCTCATGTCCCACTCAAATGTCACTGATTCATGTAATATAACATGAATTAAAATCTCACCCTGACATTAAATAAATTATTCATACATGATATAAACTAGCCAAAAACAAATCACATTTTAATACCTCACTGTCCATTCATGCATTTGATGCGTGTATGTATAAACACATTCAAATAAACAAGTCCACTTTAAATTCATGAAAGTAGAAACTTTATTTATTTAATTTTTATTTTTACTATTAATCACACTGTACTGTACATGCAATCTTTCATATATATATGTATATATATATATATCAAAACATATATATTCACTATATTAAGGCTTTCTTACAAAACTAATCAGTCAAGCACCTTGGCAAAAGACATAAAAAGATTTACATCACTTGTACATGCATATCTCTAACCCATGAATATATATATACATGAATTAATCATGTGTTTTGCTCTTGGAAAGTTGGTGATTTTGATGTTATACTTCAGAAGGCCCAAGGTTTGAATCCATGCTACACCAATAAAAGCTTTAAAATATATATATACATATATCTCGTTCAGTGTGCATGCAATTAATCAGAATACAAACTATAAATTAATCACATATTGATTGCTTAAAACTTCGTTTCGTATGCACAACATAACATGTAAAGGATACCAATTGCTTTTGCTTAAAACGTACCAACTGATGTATATATATAGCATATTGATTGCTTAAAACTTCGTTCCGCGTGCACAACATAATATAAATTATTTTCAAAAAGGAACCTAATTATAATATGCAATTAATTCATAATAAAGTCATACAAGAATATCCGAAAAATAAACACAAATTTCGATCCAAACAGTGCAAAACTCATGTACTTTGCGATCAAATACAAATTTATTTATTTATCCTGCCTTTAATTTAAAATAATATATAATGTGTATTCAATTCACTGATCTTGATTTCTACAAACCCAAACTTGGCTCTGATACCAATTATTGGGTTTAAATAATAAATAACATATAGAAATCAAAATTGATCATGAATTAAAGAGAGGGTTTTGACATCATACCTAATTAGAAGATTAAACTTTAGATACCTTTGAGAATTCCTTATCGCCCTTTGAGAGATCTAAAAAATTAGAGCACTTTACCCCCTTTTGAGAGTTATCGATACGATAGGTCTGAATAAGGATTTTAAAACACTTATATATAACAACAACAGGGGGGGGGGGGACGGCTTCTCTACAAATAAGCATATCTAAGTCTCCCTTCCTATCATGAAAACTTAGATATCAATGGTTAAAATTAAATCACACCAAATAAGTTGAAAAACCACAATCCAACCGTATAAAACCATACTCCCAATTAGACCACAAAATTAAAAAGTACAAACCCAATCCATCAATTATCAATTACATTGCAATCCTACTTTAGAAAATGTAGTGCATAGGATCATAAAATAATTTTTATTATTTAAATATATATATATATATATAAATTCCAACATGGACCACTAAAGCTCGGTGCTCTCCGTATTTCACGTTAAACTTTGAATGTGCTCTCATGAAAATCAATCAAAGAGCCACCTACAAACCAAACATCAACAACTCCAACCATTACCAGACCTAAACCATCATAAAGAATGCAACATACAATCTTCATGACCCCAACTTGAAGATATTCAATCTCTTATAAAAAAAAAAAAAACAACAGTAGGGAAAAAACAAAGGGCAAGTGCTTTGACAGTATTATTAACTGAAATTCTAGCTGAGGCAACTTCAAATAACATCAATAATGGTATCTTCATATAAAAATAAAATAAAAAAAAAAACTCTTAATAAGTATGAGCATAATTTAGAGATCGAAAAAGTTAATTATTACCTCAACGGCTCAACCCATTAGATGGGATCCTTAATCTTCGTAGGATTGAATGTGAAAATGCAAAAAATTATGAGGAAAAGGGGTATGGTTACTGCTGTTGTGAGATTAGAGTGGAATTAGGGAGAGGAAAAAAAAAAGTACCTGCCATAGATTATAGACTCGATCGCTATGCAAGACATATGTAGAAAGGCACACATTTATTAAAATACTAAGAGAACCATAGCCATCACACACAGTGACACACACACACACAAAAATCCCTAGTTTGGAAGCTACTTTTCACTATTGAAACAAAGGTAAAGGCCTGAATCAAATGAACCAAAGTTAGAACAAATCAAATCAAATCAAATCAAGAAGGGAGAGCACTTAGAAAATTCACTTTGAGTACAGGTAAGTCTACTGGTAGGAATTTTTCAGGTCATATTACTGTTTTTCACCGAGAGGGTGGATCGAAGCGATTGCATCAAAGAATTGATCTGAAATGAAGTACTTCATCTGCAAACTGTGTATTTTCAGCTTCAAACTAGGATCATGCAAAAGGAGAGAGAAGAGAGAGAGAGGATGAACATACCTTGTCACTTGATGCGATAGTGGAGGCTGTGCCCTGCGGAGTGTCGAAGCAGATTGTGTCGTCTGAAACTTACCCTAACTTTTTTTTTTTTTTTTTCCATCCCCTTTTGAGGCCCAAGGCAACCAAGACTTCCCAATTTCCCCCCTTCCCCACATGCCCAAGGCGACTAAGACTTATCTAACTTTCTTCTTTTTTTCCCTCCTCCTCCTCCTCCTTAGCAAGTATATTTAAGGGTTTACAAAGGGAGAGCAAACAATCATGTGTATTATTGGCTTGTGGTGCGGGAATATTATCAAAGGAATTTTGGGTCTTTTAAAAACTTTGGGCCCAATTTTAATGATATAACATATAAGTCGTTATAATAGAAAATGCACGCTTTAAAAGGAAAATTGATAAGCGCCGAATATTGCATATTCAAATGCCCTTATTTGCATTAGTTAAGTCCATTATTTTATCATATTGCATATTATAGCTTCAGTTGCATGCTTTTTGTTTAGTTTTAGGTTGGTTCCCCAAAGAGAGTTAAAAGAGATGTTTTGACGAGTTCTTAAAGAATCAAAGCACGCCGTTGTCAGGGACCTTCGTTTTGGCCAAGATTAATGATCCACGGGACTCATGACGTTCTATGCAAAAAGTTCTATGAAAAATTACCGTGTCTTAGGGCCGAGCCAAATCATTTCAGGTTGCAAGTAGCATATTGGTGAAAGGTTGTAACAGCACGGGCGCCTGTTAATATTCCATCAGACTTTGGCCTCCAATTTTGACCCTTTGCATGTGTGAATTTGGTCTTTAGTAAACATAAAATATGAAGGGCTATGAGTCAGCTTTCCATAGACATAGTGTTTGCCTCAATTGAATTTTTATCCAAAGAGTTATGTCATTTTTACCCCAAGTGTGTAATGCTGAAATTCACAGCCTGGCAGCAATGAAGTTTGACTTTGTTCTTCATTTTTGGCCCACCAAACTTGAGAATTGGACTTCCATTAAAACATAATGTACTTAGAGATTTCAGTTAGCTTTCTAAATCATTAAACGGTTTGTCATTTGGAGTTTGAAGCAGAGAGTTATGGCCTTTTTACCAAAGGTGCGCAGAGCTTAGGAGAACCTGCGGGCGCCTGCAAGAAACCCGCGGGCGCCCGCCAAAATGGGTAGTAAGGAACCTGCAGGCACCCACCCGATTAGCCATTATCTTCGTGCAGCCGTGGGCACCCACCCTATCCTTGCGGGCGCCCGCCAATTTGCAGATAAACAGGCATGGGCTCCCTCCTTTTCACTAAATGTTATCCCCTTAATTAGGGGATTGCTCTGCATTTTGTCTAGGGCTTTTGGACTAAGAAAATAGTGTGGTTGGATGGATATGGTTGATATATGAAAGGCATGTATGGTTGTAATAGATCAATCTCACATTTTACAAGTTTTAGAGGGAGAAATATTATGAGTTTAGAGGCTTTGTGTGTCTTGGAGCTCCTAGGTGCAAAAATGGAGGGTGAGACCACTTTTTCTCCTTCCTCCCTTACATCCATGGGCAACTAACTCCCTATCTAGGGAGGTGATAAAGCCCTCTCTAATAAGTATGTTCTAGTTTTGGTTTATTTTGGGGGAAATGATGTGTACATGTGGTTATTTCAAAATCTAGAGTTTACACTTGATGTAATGAACCTAAATTCTTATAAATGATTATGTTGAATCTATTATCTTGTCTTAGATCACATTTTCTCATGATTGTATGGCTTGCATTTTCATAGTGACAGTGGAAATAAGATTATGGAATGGTTTTAATGGCATGTTGTTGGAGAACTTTGATAGTCCATGGCTTAGGGAAACCTTTAATGGATTATCGTTTAGTTTTTGACTTCATGTGCACTTACCACACAAATTGAGGACTTTGATAGTTCATAGGTTAGGAAAAATATTTCATGCTATACCCTAGTTTAGATAGATGAATTATACCAACCTTTGATCGATTATACTTAATTCTTGAATATGTGAACTTCTTGAAGATATTATCGTTGTCTTGCATTTCTACATATCATAGTTACATGTATATTTTGTTGCCCAAGTTAATTACAATTAGGCATGTTTATATGGCTTGTGGTGAAGTCACACTCTTTTTACTTGAAATTCAAATTATTTATTTGTGGTTAATTTCAGTTTATGTATGTGACAAACAAACTAATTCAAAAACTATCTTTCATAAATCAAACCGTAAATTAATCTTACAAGCTTGATTGTCGTAAGCTAGCATTCCTAGTGGTTCGACTTACTTATCCAATAGCCCTATTTTACAATGATTTGTGCTATTACAAAGGGTTGATTATTATTGATAGTTAACGAGATGCGATCAATTTTTGGCACCGTTGCTGGGGAATGCAAACGGCTTTGTGATTAAGATTTAAGGATTAAATTTGGTTTGATTTTTTGTTTAGGATTTTGTATATATTCTATTTTTAACTTGTTTCGAAGTATTTGAGTACATTTGTGTAAGTGCAAGGGCCTGCTTTGCTTGAAAGGAAAGTTCTGGAAATTCTAAAAATTTTGGACCCTTTGTAAGTTTTTAAAGTTGAATTTATTTGCACTCTATGCTCTATTTGTATATATTTTGCGTGATTGTTTTTTATTTGTATCTAAACAAGTAGTTGAATTAGTCCTAGATGGATGGTAATTCTCTTCCAACTCAATTTTACACACTACATGAGTTTTGTGCATATTGCTCTACTTATACACATCATACAAGAGATTGTCCTTCATCGGGACAATTCTTAGATTTTTTTCTAGAGCAGCCAACTGAAAATTTCTTTGAACTGGGTAATGATCTATATTTCGATGTTTATGACTCGGGTTGGGGAGATCATTAAAACTTCTTGTGGCATGACATGGGAAATTTAGCCCCATAATCTCATGGGCAACATTTTCATGCCAATTTTCAACCCAATGATCATTATTTCCAGCCCTCTTCTCTTTTTCCACCATCTCAATTGGATGAGTTTATTGCTGCCAACAAACAAATGATGGAGTCTATCAGCACGCAAATGATGGATTCCAACAAACAAATGTTGGATGACACTGTTAGCAAGCAATCCACGACCTATTCTTATTCCCAATCTAGAGTTGAGCTAGATGACCAAATAGCCCAAATTCAACAAATGGTTAATGCTCTAAATCATGAAAAGGAAGAAGAATTTCCTGTTGAACTTGTGGCCAATCCAAAAGAAAATTCTATGAATGATGAGATTAGTCCTAGTAATTTTCATCATGAGAATGATCAAATGGTTACCACATGTGAAAATGAAGAAATGGTGGTTCAAAATGAGGAAAATAATGATGAAGAGATTGTCTCCCCTAATCCAAAACAGCCCCTAAACAATCCTTTGCTTGATACACCTCCTTCAATAGAGGATCATCTATAAGCTTGCTTGGCTCATTTTAATTGTGAGGATTTTGATGTTGACAATTCTATTTGGGAGGTAAATTCTTTGCTTGATATTTCTTCCCCCATTCACTCTCTTCCGTGGGCAACATCAAATATATCTCTTTCTTGGGAGCTTGCATCTCCTCCTATTCCCTCACTTGAGTTATCTCAAGCTGTTGAGCCCGAACCACCTGATAAGTGTGAAGAGGATGTCGAAAGTTTGATGGATATTTTTCTGGAAATTCCCGCGCTCAATATGACCCTTCACAAGTCTTTGCTTGATGTGCCTTCACTTGATCCACCTTCCCATAATCCAAAATAACCCCATAATCCAAAGTTCTTCATTAAGGAAGAATAGTAGATTGAGGTCTTTCCGTTATCTCTTTTCAAATTTTATCTTCAAGCTCTTTTTCCTCCGCTTTTAAAAGAATTTTCTTATTTGGGGAAGCATAACTCTCTAGAGAGACTTGGAGTAGGGTAAACACTACTTTAAGATTCGTCTAGCTATCAACATTAAATTTAGCACTCCTAGGAAGCAATTCATTCAATTCCAAAGCTTCCCTCTCCCAAAGTTGCCTTAGCCAATAATTTTTCAAAAATTAGCTAAGTATGACCAAAATGTGACCTTTTCCGGAATTGTCTCAAATTGCTTTCCAAAAGTCACATTCAGTTTTCTTAGTCATTTTAAGGTCTCGGTACCATTTTTGAAATTTTTTAAGGTCATTCCGGCAATTTTCTCGACAAATCCAAAGATAACGGGAAATTCAGACCTCAAGTCTAGCGTTTTTGCAAATGAGCTCCGATTCTTCTTCTGAGGGTTTTACAAGGTGTCTAGGGTCAATAAGAGCTTAAATTTCAAATTTAGAAAATTTTCGACCCTGGCCCGGCATCTGTTAGGCCAAAGGTCACTTCAGAAGGTAGTCTGCCCAGTAGCATTGCGGGAGCCCGCCATGCACTTGCAGGCGCCCGCCAAATGTGGCAGTGATGTAATGACCCGAACCCGGAGGTCCGAATCGTTAGACGGGTCCTTACTCGAACCCGGGGTCATTTACGTCAAACCTAACATTACGAGTGTCAAAACATCACCCTTAGGACCATCCTTAGGTTGTCACATGTTTTCAACACAATATCCAGAGGTTACAAGTGGGATACCGAAGAGGAAAGAACAAAGAACCCCAAAGCAGGTGCACTTCGGTCGACCGAAGTGGAGCTTTGGTCGGCCGAAGCAGACCTTCAAGAACCAGTCGACTGAAATAACCCTTCGGTCAACTGAAAGTAAGATACTGAGAGCATGAGAAAGGTTCAGTCGACCGAACCCTATTTCGGTTGACCAAAATGGAGATCCCGAGAGCAACAAGAGGGGTTCGGTCCACCGATGCACCATTTCGATCGACCGAAATGGCTTCTTCGAGCCCTACATCCTGAGACTGACCTACTATGCTTAGAAATGAACTAATATGGCTAAGGAGACTTTTAAAACAACTCAAACCCGGACAAAACCATCAAATATGAGACATTTAACAATCGTAAACTAATAGGCCATCCATTAATCATTTTACAAGATCATTTATTACAATTACATGACGTTAAATATAATGCTTACATTAGTTCCATTTACATCAAATAAAAGCTAAGTCTCCTACTTGAGTTATAAGGCCATATATGTCAACTTAGTTACAATTTCCAAAACAAAAAATATATATTGAATGGCCTAAGTACAAAACAACAAAATAAAGACTTCCAATACCCCATCAGTTTTATGGTGGATTATCATCCGCCATTTTTTTGCCGTGACCTGAAATTTTTTAGATATAATGGGGTGAGCGAATAGCTCAGTAGGTAGCACTTAAGACACGCTTCTTGTGTCCCCGTGAATCCATACAAAGAATAGAGCAATAGGAAATGGGGTCATATCATGTTAGGAATACACAATGTAATAACAAATCTCAATATAACAAATGCAATGCATGCTAATGTCGCTCCCCATTTTAATTCCAAAACCATCACTTTCAAATGGTTAATATAACCCGCCCTTTGGTGACACCGTAGCGACACGAGAGAAGGATTGGCTAGTGTCCCTGACCCTTGGTACCCTCGCGGCGTCATTTTGGGTCCAGCTAGCTCAACCACACTAGGGCAATCTCCCTAGTTCCCTTTAGGCTATATTAACCCTCCGGCCCTTTGGTACCCCTGCGGCGACCGGGTTTTTATAAAGCACTTTAATCAAACTTCTTCCCCAAAATCCCCCTTTTTCATATCAAAACAATGTTTCCCTTTTTCACGCCCAATGTTGATGTATGAATGCCTCCATGCCATGTTTATGCACATCATTCCACAACCAACTCAAATTTAATTAACAAAGCATGGTTCATAAGGACTTCCAAAGAATTTACAACATGTGGTCATACAATAAGAATCTAGTATGATAGGCATATGAAAATCAACACTTAAACATGCTTTTCACATAGATCATTTAACACATAGAATTACACAATTGACCAATATACACAACAACTAAGCAATTGACTAGATACTATACAAGTTAAGTATGCTAAACAACCATTTATGAGAAGATAACTCACAAAAACACAAGATTGCATGGATTAAGAACCCCTACCTCTAAATTGAGCAAAACCCTTGAAATGGGTCACAAATTTTGAAATCCAAAGGGAGCACCAAATTTGAAATTGTTGCTACTCACGCGTAGAGCTCATCGTGCTCTCCATTTTGCCTTAAACGGTACTCCAAAATTCCAAGTAATGAGGATAGGATCAAAGCTTGAAGGTTGCTTGTGAAAATGAAAGAAAAATGCAAAGAATGAGAAGAGAGAGAGAGACTTACGGGAGACGTGAGATTTAAGACCCAAATGTGGTCTCTAAGTCACAAAACGAGTGGGTGGTGGGTCCCACCACCATCCTTTTCTTTTCTCTTTTGCTTTATGCTTTAATTTTACACCATAACTTTTATATATAATGCACCACCACACAAATACTATATGGCTCACACAATTTAAAATGTAGGAAATCCAAATGGAACCAACTAGAATTCCGCATGCAAAACGTGAAAAGACAGAAATACCCTTGTAGCGACAAAATTCCAGAAAATTGAAAAAAATGCATAAAATTGGAAACATCACAAGTGAGCTTGAACTTCTGCGGGGCCTCGTCAAGACCTTATGGGCCCCCGCCGAGACCCACCTCAACAACCCAAGAGCGCCCGCCGCCCTTCGCAGGTTCATTAAAAAGGCCCTCAAACAAGGCCCATTTCAAAAATCTAACTCTCTCTCTCTCAACCTGTGACCCCAAACCTCTCCCTTGCCCTTTCAACCCTACTTCCTCTCCTTCCATTCTTTCTCTCTCACATCTCATCCCTCATCCCTCTTCATTATTCTCTTAATCCCTCATCTCTCATTCTCTTCCCCTCCAATTTAACCAAACAAGGAGGCATGGTTGGACATTTCCATTTGGGTAAGTTCTCTTCCCCTCCACTCTCTTAAAGTTTTTGGTATAAATGGAGGATGGGATTGCATGTAGTGAAGATTTGTAGTTGATTTAGGGCTAGTGTATCTTGATTGCAGGACAAATTTTTGGGTTTTCAAGAACTATTCATTGTCTTTGTCTCTAATTTTTGCAAAGTGCACACCACCTGCTCGACAAAATTCTTGACCCAACTCCATCTCTCTAAATGGCACCACTTTTGGCATTATTTTGCTGTCCATTTTAAACTTGTGGCTAATGTGTGCAGATTTGTTTGTATGGATTTTTATCTTTCAATAAAATTCATGTTAGTGTTATTATTTCTGTTTTAGTTGTTCTTAAGAGACCTATGCTTAAACATGTGTATTTTAGTTGTGTCTTGACAGGTCTTCATGTCCAAGTTTGGGGGAACCATTTGCGCATTCACATAGATGGAAACCTTTGCCTTCGTCATTTCACTTGGTATTATTATTCTTTTACCCTCTTTGCTCTTATTTCGATTTACTTATCTTCTCACATTGAGGACAATGTGACATTTAAGTTTGGGGGTACCTTTTGGTATTGCATTTTTTGCTTGCATATGCTTGCTTGATGCATGTAAGTTAATAAAATTATTTTTTGGAAAGCAATGATAGTGTAATCTTGGAACTTATTGGGGATTGAATCATGTTTTTAATACTTTGTGTATAGAGGCAAATGATAATTTTTGAAACAAGCAAAACAGAAAAATCTAAAATGATCATGTTGATTCAAAAAGGTTTGTATAAATGCTTCAATTAGATTATCTTCGAGTATCACTCTCTTCCATGCTTTATACTTCACATATGCACACCGAAAACTTAATTGTGAGGCATGCAACTCGATGTACCTTGACCATGACTTAGTTGATTTAAATTGATGACCTTAATGAATGGATATCTTTGGCATGAACCAGAAAAAAAAAAGTAAAAAAATCTTCCACGCTTCACACTTCACATATGCACACCGAAAACTTAATTGTGAGGCATGCAACCCGATGTACCTTGACCATGACTCAGTTGATTTGAATTGATGAGCCAAATGAATGGATATCTTTGGCATGAACTAAAAAATAAAAAATAAAATAAAATAAAATAAAATAAATAGAAAAGAAAAGTTGAATAATGAAAATGACTAGTTTAAGTTTGTAGCCTTGTTGACTCGAGTTATTAAGCCCTTGGAGTGTCTTTACACTTAGCACCCTAAAGCCATCTGGTTTGGGAGTTGCTGGCTTAACACTTGCTACATGGGTCAGTTAGAAAGCTTAAGGGACTTAGACATTGCACGGTCATTCACAAAAATAAAAATAAATAAATATGGTTCGTTGGAGTTCGTAACCTTGCCAACTCGAGTTATTAAGCCCTTAGAGTGGTCTTACACTTAATACCCTAAAGCCATCTGGTTTGGGAATTACTGGCCTAAACACTTGCTACATGGGTTGGTTATAAAGCTTAAGGGACTTCAGCATTGAACGACCATAATATGTATCATATATAATAATAATAATAATAACAATAATAATAATAATAATAGACTAAGCAGCAAAAGTTATATTTTGAATAAATTCATGCCTTAAAGACCTCATTCAAAAGGGAAATTCAATGATTTGAAGCTTGTGTTTTGAAATTGGAAAAAGATGGTAAAAGCTGCATATTAGGAATCTGGTTCACTTTAACTGAAGCTTGAGATGATTTCTATTATAGCTATGACAATTGAAGTATTTATATAAACTATGATGTTAATACATGAGAGTTGAAAGATGATTAGCCATTTTGTTCTATCAATGCTTCATATATATAAGGTAGTCTTCATAATGATTTCATCTCCAATGTTTTCTATGTTCCAAGTTTGAAAATGAGCTTTGTGCATCTTCATGCACAATGTTTGATATTTGTGGGTAACATTCCTGTTAAACCCTCACGAGACTTCACTCGTCCTCTAAGGATGCCTAGGGGTTTAAAAGGCTTGTTGCATATGCTAAATGCAGCCGTCACTTTCACGAAAGAAGAGTCATTTTGTTATTTCATTGTGTGTTCAGTTTTGTTTTGCTAAGGGACTAGCAAAATGTAAGTTTGGGGGTGTGATAAGCGCCGAATATTGCATATTCAAACACACTTATTTACATTAGTTAAGTCCATTATTTTATCATATGGCATATTCTAGCTTCATTTGCATGCTTTTGTTTATTTTCAGGGTGGTTCCCCAAAGAGAGTTAAAAGAGATGTTTTGACGAGTTCATAAAGAATCAAAGCACACCGTTGCCAGCAACTTTCATTTTGGCCAAGATTAATGATCCACGAGACTCATGACGCTCTATGAAAAAAGTTCTTGAAAAAATTACCCCGTCTTCGGGCCAAGCCAAATCATTTTAGGTTGCAAGTAGCAAATTGGTGCAAGGCTATACAGCGCGAGTGCTGGTTGATATTCCAACAGACTTTGGCCTCCAATTCTGACCCTTTGCATGTGCAAATTTGTCTTTAGTAAAACATAAAATATGAAGAGCTATGAGTCAGTTTTCCATAGACATAAATTTTGCCATTTTTACCCCAGGTGTGCAATACTGAAATTTATAGCCTAGCAATAGTGAAGTTTGATTTTGTTCTTCATTTTTGGCCCACCAAACTTGAGATTTGGACTTCTATTAAATCATGATATATTTATAGCTTTGAGTTAACTTTCCATATCATCAAACGGTTTATCATTTGGAGTTCGAAGCAGAGAGTTATAGCCTTTTTACCAAAGGTACGCAGAGCTGAGGAGAACCTACGGGCGCCCACAAGAAACCAGTGGGCGCCAGCCAAAATGGGTAGCAAGGAACCTACGGGCGCCCGCTATGAACCCACGGGCACCCGCCCGATTGGCCAGTATCTTCATGCAGCCACGGGGGCCCGCCAATTTGCAAACAAACAGGCATGGGCTCCTTTTTTCCCACCAAATGTTATCCCCTTAATTAGGGGATTGCTCTGATAATGTCTAAGGCTTATGGACCACGAATTTAGGGGTAGATAGGAGGATAAGATGGATATAATAAGGCATGGGTGGTAAGAAATGGATATCTCACATTTTTGCAAAGTCTAGAGAGAGAATTTTAGGGTGTAGAGAAAAGGAGGGTTGAGGAGAAGAGGGAGAAGGGGTGCACGAAAATGGAAGCTCTTTAGCTCCTTTGGGGGATGCAACTTCAACCATGAGAGGCTAACTCTCTTCCTAGGGAGTTGATGTAACCCTTGTCAAGTAAATATGTTTTAATTGTGTTTATATTTGGGGAACTTTGCGTATATGTGACAAGTTGTATAATCTAAAGATACACTTTGATGTGTTTGTGTTGCATTCCATATTTAATCTTGTTGAGACTCTTATCTTGTCTTAGAAATTGCTTCTTTATGATTATGCTACTTACATCTTTATAGTGAGAATGAAGATGAGATCATACAATGGTTTTATTGACATGTTGTATGGAAATTTTGATAGTCCATGGCTTAGGGAAACCTTTAATGGATTATCGCTTAGTTTTTGACTTCATATGCACTTACCACACAAATTGAGGACTTTGATAGTTCATAGCTTAGGAAGGATATTTCATGTTATATCCTAATTTAGATAGATGAATTATACCAACCTTTGATGGATTATACTTAATTCTTGAATGTATGAACTTCTTGAAGATATTGTAGTTGTCTTGCATTTCTACATATCATGGTTACATGTATATTTTGTTCCCCAAGTTAATTGCAATTAGGCATGTTTATATGGCTTGTGGTGAAGTCAATTCCCTAGCGTTTCCCACACTCTCCTTACTTGAAATTCAAATTATTTATTTGTGGTTAATTTCAGTTTATGTATGTGACAAACAAACTAATCCAAAAACTATATTTCATAAATTAAACCATAAATTAATCTTACAAGCTTGATTGCCATAAGTTAGCATTCCTAGTGGTTCGACTTACCCGTCCAATAGTCCTGTTTTACAATGATTTGTGCTATTATAAAGGGTTAATTATTATTGATAGTCGACGAGACCCGATCAAAAATTCCAAGGGTAATTAAGTGCAAGCCGTTAATATAACCATATTTTAGAATTTAATGACTTGCCTGAAACATAAATTGTAAATTAGCATATAAGAAGGCTTGTTGTTTATGCATGTCATCAATTATAGTCATAAAACATCAATTTTCTTGCAGTGTTTGCTAGCTTATTGATTGCCTATTTGACTTCAATGGTTTCTTTGACCATTTTCTTTAACTTTTCATCGTCCTTTGCAGCCTCTTGCACCTGTTCATCATGAAATTTATTGTCTTCGTTATCTGAAATATCAGAGTCGAATAAAGACATGACATAAGGACCTTTATCAAGAAAAGCGACGTAAGAAAAATCATTAGCATCATTTAGAGGAGAATCACTATCACTTAAAGTAGAATTTTCAGACATAGAAACTTTCATTACTTTTCCTTTATTCCTATCATTTTATTCTTTCCTAGGACTAGGACAAACATTTGATGCGTGACCTTTGCCACCACAATTTTAGCAAATAAATTCTCTTTCTTTTGATTCTTCTACTTTCTTTTCATTAAACCTAAACTTTGACGTTTTGTCAAAGTTTTTAGAATTAGCCATGTTGCTATTCCTACTGCTATATTGCCTTTGCAAATTTTGAATGTATTGACTTGATAAGAATGCAAGATCATCATCAGAGTTGTCATCCACAGAATTCTTAACCTGTGTAGATTTCAAAGCAAGATTTTTCTCCTTCTGACTTAAATCAAAATTCTGCATCTCAAAAGTTTTTAATGAACCTACCATTTCATCAACTTGACAAGTAGTCAAATCCTAATGTTCAGAGATGGTTTCAACCCTAATATGAAATCTTTAAGGTAAAGACCTAAAGATTTTCTCACAGTTTTTTTTATCACTAATTTTTTTCCCCAAGTGACGCAGTTAAGAAATTATTTCAAGAAGATTAGAAAAAAAATCAGAAAAGAATTCATCTTCTTTCATCAGAATGTTGCCAAATTTATGAGAGAGCAATTGAATTTTGGACAACTTCACTTTTGAAGTTCCTTCATGAGTAACCTGTAAAATATCCCAAGCTTCTCTAGCAGTTTTACAATCAGAAATTCTAGCATATTCAGATGGAACAACATAATCAATAATTGAATATAAAATTTTGCCATTAGCATCATTATGCTAAGTTTCAATAGTAGTAAAAGCAAAAGTCTCTTTTAACTCTTTGACTATTTTACCATCCACAGTTGTATCTACTATAGGAGGTGTATAGCCAGTTTCAACTATTGCCTAAGTTTTATCACCAAAATTTTGTAAATAAGCTCTCATCTTTGATTTTCAAAAATTGTAATTATCTCCTTCAAATAAAGAACCACGTTGATTAGAACTACAATCTTTCAACACATAAGATATGATGTTGAAAACAATTTTTGAAAAACACAACAAAACTAAACTTTCCAACAAGGATCAATTCAATGTATAGATATTGGCTCTGATACCAAATTGTGAGTCGTACATAGCGAAAAACACTTAGAAAGTTTTTGTTTGTTTTGTAAAACAGATCTGTGTCATTATCAACTTTACTTATTTTATAATTCAGCAATTTAACAGTTAATCACATGCAGATAAAATAAAGCAAAGTATAAAGTTAGCGATGATACCGGGATTTTAGCGAGGAAACCCTAGTTGATAAAATACGTCAATTGTTATGGGAAAACACTATGATTGAAATAAGGTATACTGAAATTTGACTCTAGCTCACACCCTATCGTTCTACGAAACACCAATAGCTAACAATCATCTGGCTTTGCGACTCCCCTTCCAATAGCAACTTGACCTGAGGTTTATGTTTGATATTTGTAGAAGAGTAGCAAGTAGATTAAACAACACTCCTCGAATACTCCAACCCTTTCAAAGTGTGATTGCTTTTACTTTTCTTCTTCAATCGTCTAAATGATGTAAAAGAAAATCTGTTTTGTCTGATCGTTGTAGATGCAACTATATGATCACGATCAGGATTTTGAACTCCACAACTCTAACCTAACTAGGTGAATATGTGTATGTTCTAGGAAGACAACAGAAAAATCAACTTCTTAAGGCTTTGTATGATATATGAATAATGATTAAAAGTCGTAAATAAACCAGTGTATATGACATGGTTTATATAGAGGTTTGTAAAGTCCTATTCTTTCTGAAAATAAAGAAAATTTTGTGCGTAGGACTTGGAAGGAAAGTTGGATCAAAAAGGTATCAGACAAAACAAGGAAACTAGAATCCTTTTGCAATAAGGACACGTGGAACCGGTTCCCAATCTTGGTACTGGTTCCCACTTGACAGAGAGTTGTTTCTCGAGTATTAGCTTCTGGAACCGGTTCCCAAATCTTGGTACTGATTCTCACTTGACAGAATTCAATATGAACTTGGAAATTCTGTATTTTTGGAACTCTGAAAATATACCATGTATATCAATGTGTCCTAAGTGGGAAACGATGTCAAATTCGTTGTTATTTCCTTTTTGATGATCAACAGTACTTTCCTCTTCTGTTCAACCTCTGAATTCCGCAGTT
Source organism: Cornus florida (assembly GCF_030987335.1). NCBI lineage: Eukaryota > Viridiplantae > Streptophyta > Magnoliopsida > Cornales > Cornaceae > Cornus > Cornus florida. The sequence goes on along the minus strand of NW_026775577.1, from coordinate 5,717,496 downwards.
GATGTTAAGCTTGATATGGTAAGTAAAAGTACAACTTGACTAGGACTTGTTTTGTTACCGAAATATACCAATTTACAAAAATATCTCTCACATTTCCAACTCCCATTCTCTCTCCTGTCTCTTTCACTCTCTTTTCTCTCTATCAGCCGTGAGAGTAAGTCAATCTTTAAATTTCAAATTAAATCATTTTCTTTTGAACCCCTCTACATTATTCTTATGGAATCTATGCAATCAAGTTAAATTTCGAATTGAATGATAGCACGTGATTGAATTCATCGTTTACAAATAGATTTTAGCAAAAATGTAACAGAAACGTCTGGATTCTCCTTTAAACAAAAAGAGAGAAGGTGATTTAGAGAGGAGTACTGATACTGATTTTATTCCAAGCAATTCAAACACAGTTACTATAATAGAGAAATTGAAAGTGGATAAGGGAGCTATCATAATCACTTCAAACACAACTCCCCAAATTTGCACCAAATAGGCAATTGTCCATCTGGTACAAGTCCTATTTCCCAAACGGGAGGTCGGATGTACGAATTTATGTAGAGGCACGAGTGTGTTTGTTTAACCCTTTCTAAAAAATCCAAAAAAAAAAAAGAAAAAGAGAAAAAGAGGCACTTAATGACAAAAATCTCGGCACCATTACTTTAACTAATCAACATTAAAATCATTTTCCAAATTTAAATGAAGATTTACTAGTTCCATTCAATGAAATTGGAAGCCCAGAGACAAAAAGAGACAACCAAGGAGGGGAAGAGTGGGTTTCTCATTAAACTGGCAGCATTAATGGCTATGAAAGGATTGGATTTAAAAGATTGGTGGACCTGCCCAGAAACTTTAGTTATCCAAGTAGCCATGAAAAACTTCTATTAAAATGTACACATCCTGGCATTTTCAAAGTGTAAGATGAAGGCCTAAAAGTCTTTCTAAGAGTACTAATGTGGAAGTTATTTAAAAAACAAGTAAATTAAATGGGTGGTGTCATTTGGTTGATTCAATCTTTTATCTCCTTCCAAATTTGATTATGTATATTGCAGAAGGCTCTGTTGATTTTAGAATTTTCTTTTCTATATATATATATTTTTTATCCGGTTAAGTGATTGATTGTAGATTTTCGTCCAAAGGAAAAGAAAACTACAACTGACCAGGTAGCTGGATCGATCAAGGAGGTTTATCCATAGCAAACTTGTATGGTCAAGAAAAAAGAAAAAGGCATAAGCGGAGCGGTAGGTAGAAGTTATAACTTAGCCTTAAGAAAAACATCCATCCACACGTCGTCAAGGTTTAAGAAGTTAGGCTTATGCATTTAAAAGTGGTACACTTATCAACTAGGAATATATATATATATATATATATATAGCCATTCATGATGACGCACATGCTATTAAACTAGAGCAAATTTAGCTTGGAATGAATATCGAGAGACTGACATACCTTTAGAAGACAATAGACGAAAATGAAAATATAATTTAACTTGGTACACAATGAGTGAAAATATATTAGAAAGACATGTCAACAAGAGAGTTCTAAATATCTATAGGTTATGCATTTACCTTTCCCTTCTTTTTACAGTTACTCAGTGTTGCTCCTGCAAAAAACACATGCAAGGAGAATACAGGATGCATAGAAATAGGAAAGACTACGAATCATCAGCTTGTTCATCAACTTCTGAAAGTAATATGATGCCGGCCTTGAGGTCCACAAAATAAGAGGAAGAGTAATGATACTGTCTCCCAAGAGGGAGTAGCTGAAGAAGGCTCTCCTTTGAATGTGTTCAATGCATTCAAAGGGGGAGGCTTGTTCAGCTCTCCCTCTCAGTACTCTCTTTACGCGGAGTATTATTGTTTTTTCGTGAGCCTTTGAGAGAGTATTATTAGTCTAGGAAGAATTATTTGCTTTCTCACATCCATCAACTTCCTTAACTGAAAATAGGCTCTCCTTATAGAGAACAATAACAAAGCAAGATCGATATCCACGAAGTCCAAGGCTTTTAATTTCTTGGGTATTGTGGTCGTACATTACTAACTGAGAATCGCTATCTTCTAAAAATAGCTCGCCGTTCTTCCAAATTCCAAGTGGCCTCTGAATTTCTGGAAGGGGCCCTATATTTAATTGTTTGGTCCAGAATCCCTCTTCCTTCATTACCCATACGTGGAAGTATTTCTCAACTTCTTGTGCATCGAAATATATCATAGCAATGGAGTCATTGTACATGGTAAGATCCCCGCATAGATCTTTTTGAACACCTGTTGGTGCCGGTATATCTTCTTTGAAAATCTCTTTACTCATATCAAATGAAAGGAGAGTATATCTATGAAAATCAATACTGGTCAACCAATAATAAAATCCATTCAAATATGTGTTACACAGAGAATTATTTATAGAACTATTTGTCATCATCTCGAATTCAAAGAGCCTCCAAGAATCAGTACGTAAGTTGTACACGGAAACAACTCTAGGGATGTATGGAATGTCTTCTTCCTCATCATAGTAGTATCGAATCCAAATCAATTTGTAATCATTTGTTATAGGATCCAATCCACAACCAAACATATGCAAAAAATCCATAATATGGGTTGGTAAGTTAGGGTTAGGTATAGCGAGGGACCTCCATTCTTTTGTAGCTGGGTTCCACAGAACTACAATATATCGATCCTCCCAATGAGTAAATAGGCAAAATATGCCACTAATTGGTCCAATAATGGCATCCGGAAGATCCGGCAACTGAAATTCATCAATATCATTATGTGCAAAAGGCATTTTGGCAAGTGTTTCGTCAGGGAACACAGCAAAAACATATTTTTGTGTGCTATAGTTGTAATGGTGAACAAGGAGGCATGATTTGTTGTTGGGGTGATGCAGGTGCTTGCTAACAAAAGTAGAGGTTCTGATGAGACCAAACCAGTATTTGCAAACACACCTAAATCGGATTAATGATTTTATTGGCAACCTTGAGACAATCTCAATTATCAGATCTTCTGGTATATGCTGATCACCACTACTGCTTGCCATTTCTTTGTCTTTTTTGAATCTGATGTTGAATCATTTTTTATCCCCAACACTAAAACCAAATCTGCATAAAAATTCTTAATCTTAATTTTTAATGAAATGGAAGATTCATTTTGTTTAATGTCAAAACCTAATGGTAAGAAATATTACTCATTATTTTCCTTATCATCAAATTAAAAATATAAGAAAAGGTGAGAGAAAAATAGAAGGAAATACTGACATGATTTTTCTTTTCAAACTCTAAGGCATGTTCCCTACAAGGACAATGTAAACAAATGTGTTATTTCCAAAATACCAAAATGTAAAAACTATTTCTTTTAATGCATCATGAATAAAATTTATAACTTCTTGGCCAAAAACAGTAAATTCTGATGCACGTGTTATTATTATTATTATTATTTTTTTCTAGAAGTTCTGATGCACATGTTATTACTTGAAAATTACAAATTACAAATGGTGATGAAGCACCAAAAGTTATCGATTAGTAGCAAATGAATAAACAAACCGAAAAAGACGGGAGTTGAAGAACGCACTTCTACCATGTCAAAGTCTTATAAATTTCCTCAAACTGCAGTTACCAAAGTTCTAGCTCAAGTTGTATTTCTATCCTCTTTGATAGGTTGTTGAGTGTTCATGTTCCTCTTGAGAAGAGTTGTGTCTGCCTTCTTGTTTACAACCCAAATAAATAAATAAATTTGAACTGTTGAAACTATACTGTCTGCAATATATATATAGATGGATCTCTATAAGTAAAACTCAAACTGGGCATACAATGATTTTTTTTTTTTTTTCAAAAAAAATAAAAGAAAAAGAAAAAATAAAAAAGATAATGACACTAATGGTATGGATCATGTTAGAGAATTTTACAAACAGTCTCTAATCGCGTTTTGCTTTCTTTTTTTTTTTTCCCCTCAATATCTCTTATCTCGGAGTCACTCGGCAAAGTTTGCAAATTTTTTTTGGTGATTGGGTCCCAGCAGAATTCGAAATCTGAAGCTCTAAAATATAGGTGATAGACTTGTGCCCTTGAACTTTGATCCATACCATGATTCTTTTTACAAAGTTTGATAGCATTTAATTAAAAAAAGTTTGGAATGAAGTTATAAGAAATTATTTTAAAAAATTAAATAGAGGAGATGATATGACATATAATAAAAAAAAAAATTAAAAAAAAAAAAATTAGTGGTGAAAGGGAATTTGTGATTGTAACTATGATTCTGATGAGATTTCAGTATATTCAGTATTTGCAAGTGAAAGAAAGTTTAGAGTCACCACCATATGACTCTCTAAAGAAATCAGCATAAGTGAACAATCGGCAAGAAACTTTACTTGCTACAAAAGGAACACAACCGGATTGAGAAAATTTTCATTTAGCTATACATGTAAAATGATTGATCTAGGGACGTCAGAACAACCTTCTTGTTCTTAAAATGAATGAAAAATATAAGCATAGTTCTATTTCAATCATAAAATATAAAAAATAAATAAAAACTAAATAAACTAAAATATTATGCGTTTTTTTTTTTCGAAAATTAAATGTTATGACAAACATCAGAAAACACAAACACAATGAACAAAGAAGAAATCAAAAGAATCATCAGAAAACTCAAGAACAAATCACACAAAATACAAATTACCAAAGAGAAAAATCACACAAAATTAGAAAGATTTAAGAATGGTTGATTACCGGTTTTCACCCCAAACCCTCTTTCACTTTATTTCTAGTGTTCTTTTTTGATAAATAACAAACTCTAAACGCTAAATTTGTTGGGATTTGAAGCATTTATCAAGGTGCTAACTCTTCTTGTATCCTACAAACAAAAACTAAAGGGTTTCTAAACGATTATTATACTTCTTTTCAAATCAGGGAAGGATCTTAAGCCGTTGGGCCCGACCAAATGACCTTTTTTTTCTTTTTTTCTTTTTTTTTGCCGTAATTAAAAAAAAAAGAAAAAAAAAGAAAAAAGAAAAGATGATCATCTGTACTTTGTACATGATGTGGTCAGATGGAGATAATTAGATCTGAGAGTGATTTATGTATTAGAATAGGTGATTGTAAAAAGTTCGAGAAATTTTCAAGAAACACATAAAGGTAGAGAGATACCATGGTTTCTTCCAGAGCACTGTAAAATGAAGATGAAGGAGGAGAAGGAGAGATGGAACAAAAGACGATCGGAGGAGAGATCCTTGAGATTGCGAAGGAAAAAAAGGAAGTGGGAAGAAAAAGAGAATTTGAGGGTGAAAATAAGGGCTGGGAATTGTCGTTTGAAATTGATCACGTCCCCAATCGAGGACCAACTTTTTTACCACGTCATGCACATGTGGTAGAGCAATAATGGATCCGCGATATTTACTGGAGAAAAAATTAATGGATCCTCGATTAAATTTTTTTTTTTCTTTTTTTTCTGGCAGAGAGAAGATATTTATTAATAAATTAAAACATACAATCTAAAAAATTATAATTAGGTGTGGTAATATTTGACACAACAATCTAAACACTATATGAACACGATGCGATATAAGAGATTTTGGGTTTGGGCTAATCCTATTCGTGCCATAATCATGTTGATATAGATTAACCTCTTAACTAAACGTGCCGTGTTCGTATTTGACCATACTAACACATTAACCCGATTAATTCAAGTGTCAAATAAGCGTGTCGTGTTCGTATAAAAAATGATCTATTTAATTAAACGTGTCGTGTTCGTGTCAAAAATAACTTAAACGTGTCTTTTCGTGTCATGTCAAAGTTTTGACCTATTTATTAAACTGGTTATGCGTGTCGTGGCGTGTTAGATGTGTAATAATCGTGTCGTGTCGTATTCGAGCCAAGGATTTTAACACGATTAATAATAATGCCGTGTTCGTGTTGTAAACTTGTTGTCACGAATACAACAAGCCAACACGAATTTTTAACCCTAGAAACAACGTACAGTGCTAAGCCATCACGGCATAGCATCAGAAAAAGGAAAAATACACTTATGGGTGCAAACTCACTCAAGAAGTGAGCAACTGAGTTACTCTCTAGAAACACTTTTTTTAGATTGGTGTATTTTAATACCATATAATATAGTATTATTATTTAAATATTATGTAAAAAAATAATATATATATAATTTTTTAATAAAATATAGTTATATATATCTAATAAAATCAAACTATTTTAAAAATATGTTGTAGTTTCCTTGGCTGGGACCTTATTAAGAGTGTTTCCCCTTCTTATTTTTATGTTTAGCTTCCACTGCATTTGTTTTTGACACCATTGAAGAATTCTTGGATTTCTTTTCAAATGTGCGGTTATCTTCTTCAATCCTCAGCTTGACAATCAGGTCTTCAAACCCCATTTCCTTGCGCTTATGTTTCAAGTAATTTTCGAAATCTTTCCAAATAGGTGACAATTTTTCAATGATTGAAGCCACTTGAAAAGAATCACTTAAAGCCATCTTCTCAGCATGTATCTCATGTAGGATCAGCTGGAACTCCTACACTTGGCTCATAACAATCTTGGAGTCCACCATTTTGAAATCTAGAAATCATTTGACCATAAATTTCTTCAAACCAACAATCCACTATTTTATACTTCTTGTCTAGTGACTCCCAGATCTCTGTAGTAGTATTGATCGGACTATACACATTATATAACGTGTTGTCTAATCCATTGAGGGTGTAGTTCTTGCATAGGAAATTCATTTCTTCCATGCATCAACAACTCCCACTTTTGTAATATCAGTTTCACCCTCTTGTAACACTGGGCAGTCTCACCCTCTTGTAACAATAGGCAGTCTCAGTTAGAAACTTGTTCACATTCAAAGTTGTAAAGTAAAACATCATTTTCTGTTGCCACCTTTTGAATTATGCCCCATTAAAATTTTCTGGCTTCTCCGCATGACTGACGAGAACATCAGGCATAATTGTACTCATACTTGCCATTCGTCTGTTGTATATGAAATATACAGGCCACAAGTCAATTTATAGCAATATAACAATAACAATATTTAAATAATAATATTATAATAAAAACGAGATCCGTCTTAAGTTTGCTCTCCAAAATGATCTATATGTACCATATACTATAGTATTACTATTTAAATATTATTAAAAAAATAATATATATATATAATTATTATTATAAAATAATAATATATATTCTGTAAATAAAATATAATTATATTAGTATAAAAATTGTACTATATAAATAAAGGAACTTGATAATAGGCTGAGTCTAGAATTGGTTCTATCTCCTTAGGACAGATTCGCCCTGCTATGGTACTGACGGACACTACAGTGTCTGTTACTTAAGATACAATGACATTTCTTTCTTCGGTAGCAGCACTGCAAATTGGAGAAATGGGCGAACCAGCTCGGTGAAGTACTTTCTCTCTCTATGAACTAGACTCGAACAGGTACACTAACAATATATGTATATAAATAAGGGGGGGAAAAAAAAAAAAAGAGGAAAGCTCAGAATTAGAGAAGAAGATTTCTGAGTTTGGTGTAATTTATAAATGACCCGGGGTATTTATAGGCATGCAGGTGCCTTTTCAGAGGACCCGAAAAGCTACGGGGCACAATGGTTCAACCTGAATCAACACTAAAGGCACCTATTCAAATAGGATACACTAGTTCACACTAGGTGCAACCCTTGGAAGCACTGGTTCACACCAGGTGTAACCATTTGTAAGCCCAACCCAATTCAAAATAATGAAACTCAGAGTAAACCGAGCTAAAAATAAAATTAAACCAAACATAAGGCTACATTCAAAAATTTCGTTTAATCAAAAATTAATCAGATTTTACAATTTAGCCGAAGCCTAGCTCAGGTTGGGTGTGCGTGTGTGGTAAATGGCTTAGACCTAAGCTTATCTAGGTCCTCCCCCTTTTAAAAACTTGGATGCCTTTTCAAAGGACCCGAAAAGCCACGGAATACAATGGTTCAACCTGAACCAACACCAAAGGCACCTATGCAAATGGGGTACACTAAATCACACCAGGTGCAACCCTTAGATGCACTAGTTCACTCCGGCTAGGTGCAATCATTTATAAGCCCAGCCTAATTCAAAACAATGAAACCTAAAGTAAGCCCAGCCTAAAATAAAATTAAACCAAACATAAGACTCTATTCAAAATTTCCATTTAATAAAAAATTAATTGGATTTTACAATTAAGCCCAAGCCTAGCTCGGGTCGGGTCAGGCGTGCGCATGTGTAAATGGCTTGGACCCAAGCTTATCTAGATCATCCCCCTCTTAAAAACTTGGATGCCCTTGGGCCCAAACCCAAATTCCAAACTTGGGTTATATAAACTGCAATTGGTTTCACTTTATTTTCAATGTGGGACAACAACTTCCCACATTTTGCATACCCATTTAAGTTTATTAAACACCTTACTTTGGAGCTAATTTCTTATTCACCCAAAAAAGGATTTGAGAGACTACATATACCACATTCATCTCCTTACGAAAAAATACGCGTTGTCTATAGATTCACAAGAAATTCTTAACAGGACCTACTCAAAATTTCACTCAAAGCTTATATTTTGTATGCTCCGTTTCCAACACCTAGTCCTATGGGGACTTGAACTCTTGACTTTCTGTTTTGAGAGATGAGGTAGTACCACTAAGCTACAATACCTTTGATAGGAATATAATACACTTTAAAAGACTTAAGTCTTTGCAGTTGAATTAGTATATCAACCCTAATTGTTGCCCTTCCCACCATCGTGCACACAACCATGCTAATCTTTGACCACAAGATCATTGCCTATTGTAATACCTCTAATTTTAAAAGGATAATGTCGGAATTTATTTATTTATTTTATTGCATTACTATAAGAAAATTAGTTTTTTTACCACGGTAAAAAATACTTTCTACCACGGTTTTGAACCGTGGTGGAAACGGCCATGGTAGTAATTAGAAGACTTTCTACCACGGTACAGAACCATGGTAGAAAGTGTTATATAGTTTATTTATTTATTTATTTATTATTATTATTTTTTTTTAAATAGTGTAGCCCCTATAAGGCCTTTTTCTTCCCTACTACTAGCCTTACAAGTACCCCATAAGCAAACCCTAAATAAATAAAAAATAGCATCATAACCAAAATAACTTACAACTGGCTAATAACATCACACACACACACACACACACACATATATATATAACCAATTCCAAATCATGGTTTTATACAAAAATTAACTATATACAAATTTCAAAGAAGTACATGATCCATACCTTATATCTTTACTTAACCAAAATAAAACAAAAAATTTTCATATCTTCTTGCTCTGTTTTATTCTCTCTCTTCCATATATGCAACTTCTTCATGAGCCATACAAAATATATAATGGTAATAAAAAAAGTAACGGCAACCGCAATTCCACAATCCTAACTTTGACCTACAAAGATGTAATAGTTGAAGTAAGAGAATGTAAAGTAAGTTGTAAAGTTGCCAAAATTAAACCAAGCAAAGCAAGCATTATAATAAAGGTACATTGAAACCACTACACTAGTATTTGTGTAAGTTTAGAAAAAAGGGTATACCAAAAAATAAATGTACATGCATTTAGAAATGGAATGTGATGATGAAGGCTGAACACTAAGTATAATGCAAATTAATAGTGTGGACATGAATTCCACTATCAACTATATGTTTGGGATACACAAAATGGGATGGCATTATGGAACACATATGCTTATGTTTACTTAATTATAATCATCTTTCCACTTTGCTCTAAATTCGTACCTTGTGTATGAAGTTGCATGTTTGACTGTTCGATGGGTTGTAGACTTTTAAGTTAGAATATGAGATGCATACTTCTTCTATGCTTCTAATCCATATCTTCACTTTGAATTTTTATGAACTTTGCTCGATAACTTATTGTGATCGGCTAACTATGTTATACCTCTAATTCTCACTTTAAACATTGATAATTAACTAAGTGAAATATGAAAATATATTAGCAGAATTTTCATATAAAGTTTCATCCAGATAGCGCACAGTGAATGGAAAGAGGAGAGAAAAAAGAAGAAGAAGGTGGATGGATATATCAACATAAAATGCATATACAAAAACCTTAGAGAGATCGAACCAAAACAACAAAAGAAAAGTGATAGATATGGATATATGACACGGATATGACACGCGGACAAGGCAAATATATATATTTTTTTCATAAGGAAAATATTAAAAAATGTTAACTCAGAGGTCAATTGAACAAAATAGGAGTTTTCAACTCCACAAAATATCAAGAATTTCTTCTTTTTTCTTTAATAAAAAAAAAAGTTCCACAAAATATCAAAAAGGGGAATCGTCAATAAGCCAAGCAAGATATGACGTGAAACCAACAACATTAAAGTATTTGAATAAGTGTTCTCTAAAATCTCCACGGAGAGTCCTCTCAGGCTAGCTTGTAAGAGGGGTTTTGAAGGAAGCTCTAGATTTCTATATTCTTGTCCACACACAAGTAGTGGCTATCATAAACGAGTCAAAGTCTGTCAAATTTAAAAATCTTCTTTACTTATCATCTAGAAGAAAACTAAAACATGTATGTGATATAGCTAATGAAATCAAGACTATGTGTGTCAGTGTGTGCAAGTGTGTGTGAAAAAGGAATTAAGATGAATGAATTGAACAGAGAGAAGTTAGGCTTTGCTTAACGATCAGACAAAGAGTCGTTTCTTTATAGAATTAAATTTTGCTCTTAATCAACACAGCTATATCTCATCAATCCCCAAAGAACGAACAACTCGTCAATAAAAGAATGAACAACACTTTCAAGGATTTGGGTTAAGCAACGAAAAATGATGAAATCTGGGTCATATGTATGAGAAAGGGAAGATATTACATACCTATTATTTTGTACTGAGAGCTAAATTAAAAACACAATCTTCTAATTTAGTGACTTGTTTCTGAGTCGTGTGTTATCATTTAGGGCTTAGGTTCCCTTCTATAGTGACTGGAGACAAAGACGACGATGGCGACTGGAGAGATAGAGACGACGAAGGCGACCGTAGACAGAGATCTAGACGACGATGGTGACCGGAGATAGATATCTAGATGACGATGGAAAGCCCCTTTACAGCGAGATGTATAGAAGAAGATTTTTGTGTTAGGTCTTTTTTTCTAAGACAGATTTTTGTACTAGGCTTGTTGAGCCATAAATTTATGTTATGCAAATTTTTTATTTTTATTTTTTTTATTTTGTTTTCGTCAATTACTAGCGGGAATAATACCCGCGCGGTGAGGGGAAATTTTTTTCACTTTATACCACGGGGAAAAACCGTGGTAGAATATAATTTCTACTACAGTTCTAATTGGACCGTGGTAGAAAGTAATCTTTTAACCACGGTTTTCAAGAAAACGTGGTTAAAAGGGTCTTCTACCACAGTTTATGGGGAACCGTGGTAAAAAGCTTGTGGTTAAATGTAATTTTCTTATAGTGTTTTAAATTGATTATTTGATTATTTGGCTAATTGTTTATGTGTTTTATGTGATTTATCGTTTTATTTAATTGTCTTGTTTGAGTTAATTGATGTTGGCATATTGTAGTTACATTTTAATTGCTTCCATGTGATGTGTTTGTGCGATTAAATTATTTTATATGTTTAATTGTGTTAGTTAAATGATTTTATTTTTATTTTATTTTATATTTTAAAGGATTTGGGTTATAGCCCATGGACCACCTAGATGGATCTTGGACTATTTGAGAAGGATCCTAAATGGGTTAGATAGTAACTTATATATATATAATGAGGTGTATATATATATCTATATATTTGTTATTAAAAATAATATTTTATTAAATTAGTTACTTAGTTTGTGAATTGACATATCAGGTTTAGAAGAATAGGTAAATATATTTTATCTATATATATACCTAAAGAGTAGATCTAGAAAGAGAAAGCTAGAGAGAGAAAGAGGAAGAGAAAGAAGGAAGAAGAAGGACTATTAGAGAAGAAGAATAAGGAAGAAGGAGTTTAGCTTTCTATTCGAAAGTTTAAAGCAAGTTCTTTATTCTACACTTCTTCCTTAGATTTGTGATCTATATGTCTCTAATATAACTTTAAGGATGTTTAAAGGAATATTAAAATTGGAATCCATGTTTAAATTGATCTAAAACATAGGTTTTATAAGTTATGTTTCTGGTTGTTCTTGTTGTATGAATTGATAAATTCATGGTTTAGATATGATTGTTTTTATGGATTTCTACATATTATAGTGATGTATTTTCATGCTTGTGTGTTGATGGGACTTAGTAGCATGTTTTAGAACCCTTAACAATGAAGAATATGGCTTAAAAATAGGTTTTTAGGTTGTCTCACATAGTAGTGCTTGTAACGATCCGAACCCAAGGATCCGAATCGCTAACCGGGTCCCTACCCGAACCCGAGGTCATGCAAGGGTACTATAGTCATTTCCCATTAAATTAATACTTTACAGCCCAACAAAGGAAAAATGGTCATTTAAATATAATTATGATGGTTTAAGACCCAAAAGAGTAAAATGGTCATTTACTAAGGTCATCCAAAGATATAATGAAGTTTGGGGGTAATACGGTCATTCTTGTGACGGCCCTAGTTTTACAAATCCGGTGTGTCAATGATGACCCGAAAGTTGACCCGATAACGGATCTGAAATGCAGAAACAAAAGATAACACAAAGGTCTCTAGAGATATTCATCACCCCTAAGACGCCAAAGTGACCTTCCATAAAGTCATGGAAAAAAAAAAAAAACAAAAATGGAAAATAAAGGTCAAAACGGGCAAAATCCGTTAATCAAGGGTAAAGTTATCATTTCACAAATAAAAATACAAATTTGACTCCAAGCAAGTCAAATGAGGTCTATACAACCTAATTTAATCATTACACAACATTCCAAGAGATTATAAGAACTTTGGCTAAGAATCTTACAAACACCTATTCCCAGTTTAATAAAATCTGACACTGTCCCACAAAAATATGAATAATTCCCACTATGATTTGAATCTGAGAATAGAATTGGTACTATTGAAAATCTGACTCAAAATCCTTACAGATAGGCTCAAGAATGACCCCATTTAGATTAGAAATGAAAAAAATATGACTGTTTGAAGTCTGAGCAACAAAGTTGTCCCAAAACAAGGGAGAAGTGAGCCTGAGGCATTTTGGACAACCGAAATGCCATTTAAATCGACCGAAATGAACCCAGTCTCACTAGCAAAGTGAAATAAAAAGGAAAATTTATTTCGGTCGTATGAAGTAAAGAACCGATTGACCGGTTATGATCCAAACTAAACGTAAGCTACTAGAAAATGCAAAAAAAACTGATCAATTGCTTTCAAAAAGCAACCGGTCGTCCGAAATGACTCTAGAAAGGGTAGAATGACCTGTTATGTAGCAAAAATGTTAAGGCTTCACCCAAGCCTCAATCCCCATCATGAATTTATCTAAAAACAAAGATTTAAAGATGTGCAAACATGACAATAAGCGTAAATTTCATAATGAATTATGTTGAAATGGCTCAAAGCCTCATTACATGCCAATTATCCAAAAACATAACTTGCATGTCCATAGTTACAAAAATACATCAAAACACATGGTAAACACTTTGCATGTTAACAAAAATACATAAAAGGACATCACTAAAGCCAAGCCAACCTAGGGATGTTACGCATCCTAAAACAACGTCTTCTTGCCTAAAAAATCACAATCAGCGGGGGTGAATAACTTGCATTACTCGTAGGAGAAACATATGCGTATAACTTAAAGTTTCAAATATCATGCAAATTCAATATAAATGAATATAAGGGATCATCCCACTTAACATCTAAGTTATAAGGTGGACTAAAGGACATCTTAAAGCTACATTTGAAGCATGTTATGAGTCATTCATAACAAGTAAAACCAATTAACTACAACTTCAAAAGTATTGTTAACTTGCAAATGAAAACGAAATCAAACAATAAGTATACTCTTTCAATTATAACTACCACGAAACTTGTAGGATAACAAGGTAAACATCACTCCATGAGCTACCAAATAACTAGCACATAGACTCTACTATGATGCAACTCGCACATGTGACCCTAAGACACAAAGTAACGAAAAACGATGCCGGAATCAAATCCCGGACGCGAAAACGAGATTGGTGCACTTCCATACCCCATTGGCCAATGTTCCATGGGATTTCCACCCACTAGATGTGATGTCCATTATTTTCAAGATCGGATGGTGTTCATCCTTCAAACTTGTTATGTATGCCGTACACACATAACTTAAAATCAAATGCATGTTCATGAACCAAATAGTGACCACTATGCTCCTAAAGCTCAAGTAGCGCACACACCATGATTCACACACACAAGAACTACATCTCTACAAGTACACAATGTAAATCTCTAAGCTATACAACTTGTCAACTAGTGAAATACAATATTCTCATTACATAGTAAAGTTTCAAGTCCTCATTTCAACATCATCAAAGCATTGAAAATATAACAATTCAAAGGCATGCTTTATACATAATTCAAGTAATCTATATATATAGAAATCCCTAGACTTAAGTAACCACTATACATTAAAATCTCTATATTTTAGGTTACTTCAAATGAAATAACATAAACACAATATATAAGTTAAATACAAGCTATTTACCACATGAATCCCTAGGTCTATCTTACACAATAGCAACCTATATGCAAATCTAGAAGTATAAGCATGCATACAACATATACTAAACCTCAAATTAAACCTTAAAACACTAAGGGTGTAAACATAGGATATCCCCTACCTCACTAGAGTAGAGAGCTCTAGAATCCAAAGCAAACGTACACAAATCAAAAAATCGAACAAGAGTATTGTAGAGGTGGATGAGGCGAAGGTTTTACCTTCCAAGGTTTAAGCCAAAAGGTGAGAGGAAAAGGTTCAAAAACAAGGTTAAAGGTCTAGGGTTTCAAGGTCTTCAATAGAGGCAATTTGAGAGGAAAATGAGAAATAGATGAGATAATGGAATATCATGTATTCCTCCACTCACTAGGTGAACTAGCACTACCTCTCTCACACACACAACTCATCACCACCCTCCACTTGTTAACTAAGTAAGCCACCTCAGAAGATCACATCTAAAGCCTACACTTGTCACCATCTTAAGCCTCCTCTCAAGGCTTAATCCAAGCCCTACACTTGTTAACATTCAAAGCTAACAAGTGCTCCAATCCTAGGGCAACAAGTGGGTGGATCCTTACCCTCCACATGTCATCACCCAAGACTTCCAAGTGTCACCAATGAAATAACGACAAGTGGACCAATGGGAGTGTAACACTTGTCACACTTTTTAAAAATTACAAAAAAAATCCCTCCCCAAAATATCTTCAAAATAAAATTACAAATAGGTCCCTAAGAAAAATATCTAAAGAAAATTTAATTACAAAAAAATAATACATAAAACAAAAATGTTTCCAAAGAAACTATGCATCCACGGCCCTACAGGAAAAGTAAACAACTAGCATGCTTTTCTACAAATGTAAAACTACGCATTTCATGAAATAAAACAAAGAGAAAGTACATGATGTCAGAAAAGAAATCGGGTACAAAACCCTAACTCGGTTTCCTAAAACCCTAAGGTACGGGAAAGGAAATAATAAGCAAAAAGGTAAAAACAAAAGAAAGAGGAAGACGCCGAAAGGAGAAAAAGATGACACGGTCATCACAAGGATAATACTAATCTCCACAAGAAAAGTGTCGGGAACTATTCCTGAGCACTCGAGACAACCCGAAGGGACAAACCCGAACTTAGAAAAGAGGCTTTAACGGAAAAAGAAAATCCGTAAAAATGGAAAAAAAAATCGGTCATTACAATTCTCATGATTAAAATATAATTAATGTGTTTTAATGGGCCATGTAGTAAATACTCGTAACTTTAAATGGGTGATAAAGTATAATTAGGGAAACTAAATCACAAATGTATAAAATAGGAATCGATCGACGTGTGTACATTACACGTCGACTGGTTTGGCACAATCGATCAACGTGTGAGTAATTCACGGTGACTGATTTAGTTCATTCACAGTGAAAATGCTCACTGCCCAAAAAATAAGAGATACCGATCGATGTGTGGGAACTTCATGTCGACCGAATCTCCTCTAACTTGGACACTAAGTTCCTTTTAATTGTCTAAAGAATTACACTCAAACTACCCAACAATTACCACAATTACACTACTATAGTACTACTAAAACACCACTGTATATATATACACACACACACAGACACATACACATATATACTTATGTTAAAATACCCCAAATAAATCTCTTCCTGATATACGCTCAAACAAAACCACATAAACATGCTTATACACCCAAATAGAATTATTGTGAATATTATTACAATGTTAAAACAATGCTTTATAAAAATTACATTATAGGGATGCAATACCATCGCTACTAATTACATACCCAAAATGATAAAAATTACATTGTCATTGGAATAAATACAACATGATTGAACTCAAAACACTCCAAATATTGAGGATTATAATGGCATCAAATGTTACTTTCTAAATGATTACAATGGTGAAGATGAATTGTCCACTCCGTCTCTTTCGAGTCCTGAAACTAATAATAATAATAATAATAATGGGGTAAGCACAATGGCTCAATAGGAAGTGCCTAAAATGCATTCCTTAATCACCCCGTGAATCCAAACAAAGAATAGCGTATAGAGAGAGGGATCATACTCGTTTGGGAAAAATTAATCAACATACTCATCCACATACAATCAAAGTGCAACAAGTCCAATGCTATGCATTGCCCATGAAATGAGACATCACTACCCATTTCCAAAACCTTTACCCAAAGTAAATTCCTTTCCTTTCCAAGAAATTAATTCCCCTCTTTCTTACCCAATGCCAATGTATGAACACAACATGCCTCATGATGCCATGCAAATTCATACTTTCCAACCTTAATTATATAACATGCTTTGAGGAGAAACATATACGACAATTTGTCAACCAATAAATCATTTAACATGGCATTTTAAATGAGAAGATCATAGCATAACACACATTAAATACTCATCTTCACAACAATTCACATAAACATGGCATTCAACACATTTCGCCACATATGACATAGATGTTATGCTTTATAGCTTTAGCATGTTATAACACAAAATGGGATATTAACTCACGAAAACCCAAGGAATTGTGTTTTATAAACCCGTTCCTAAACAAATCTAGCAAAAGCTCCCAAAAGCCCCAAATTTCGAAATCTTCAAGATCAGAAATCTACTGCGATCACCTTGTAGCTCTCGTCATCTACAACTTTGCCTTCAATGACAAAGATCAATTCCAACAAGAAAAGGGTGAAATCTAGGTATGAAGTTTGAGATTTTCGAGAGAGAAAATGATTTTGTAAAGAGAGAAAGAGACACCACGTTTTTGAGGAGGAAATGGCTATAAAATCAAAATATTTGTGACATATGTGGTCATATATATGTAGCTTAGTCAATTGCATGTGGACCACACATGCCTTCAAAATATCTACCTTTGCCTCATTAGACATATATACACACTAAACCCACTACAAAGAAGTAATAAAACACCCAATCACATAAATATACACCAAGTAAAAATATATGATGTACAATGACGTCGAAAAATTATCCCGTGCATGAAAATTTTGGTGCTGGTCCTACCTAGGAACTCCAGGTCCAAAAATCTGAAATGGCTGACAATGCATTTCTAAGGGTCCTGAACTCGAAGAAATGACCCAAACAACTTTCAAGAATCTCACCGCACACCCCATGGTGTCCGATACGGAAAACGAGACAAAGAAAATAAATAATTCAAAAAATTAAAAAATTCCCAAAATAAAAAAAGAAAAAAAAGGAAAAATTAGAAACACCACAATCTCCCCAACTTTAAAAGATTTCGTCCCCGAAATCAACCCCCCACAAGCGAAGGACAAAAGGATACAAAAATGGAGTACGTCTCTGAGTACCCCATGTAACACACTATACTAGAAATCTCAACACGAAGTATCCCACGTCCCATGTCACTCGCAACCTTGTTCTTATGACCTAGCACAACATCGATCGAATAGTGACCACAGTCACATGCAATCTCATCCCTCACAACTACTAACTGGATGTAAAAGGCATACCTTTTGCAGGACAAAACTTTTTACCGCCACACACTAAGCACACAAAGCACAGGCCCCCAACTAAACTCCATGACTCCACCAAGTCTATAATGACCCAAAAATTCTAATAAAATTCCTCAATCTCATTAAATCAAAATACTTCATTATACACCTAGGATCACAAAAAAAAATATCCTTTTATTGATACAAAATCCAATTCCTCAAATATTCATATACAAAATCTCTAAATAAATAAAATAATTTCGCAATGCCAATTTTTCCACCTAAGCCCAAAACTAGCAATCCAAATTCATCCTCAATACCTGAAACTGGAAGGGGGTGAGATAGGGGAAGTCACAGTAGGAAAAACCATAACAAGAATCTCAAGGAGGTTTCATGAAAATTAGCTTCACAAAATATGGATATGCTTTTGAATAAAAATACATATATGTAATTTCAGCAAAATAACAGTTACAAAATATTTGAGATAAAATTACCCCAAATAATTCAAGGCATAAAGAACCCTACACTAAAAAAGAAATATCTGGATCATTAGAGCCTCAAACCTTCGGCCCTCATTGTCCAACTTGGCTCTCTGTCCTCAAACTCTCTGTATGTGTTTCCTCAGTTTTTGTCTTTCTCTGAATACTAACTTAGTGCACACAATCATTCCATATATAATGCTTCCACTAACACCCAACAAATATCAATTCAATCCTTAGGACACTAATTCTATAGTGGACCCCGCCACCACCTCCTTTCTACCTTATCTTCATTCATCTGATTCCTTGTCAAACAAAATCTCTCCCCCAAAACATTTAGATAAAGCCACGTGATCTGACAAAGCCAAGAGAAACTTAGCCAAAAAATCTACTAGTGGACCCCACACCAAATCATTACAATTTTTCTTTTTCCTTTTCTTTCCACTTTCTGCTGGCCCACTTATTCCTTCTCATCTCAATCTTTCTTTCTATTCACATTTTGGTTGGTCCCTTCCATTAGACAAGATATATATATATATATATATATATATATATATATATATATATATATATATATATATATATAATTTACAAATGTAACAAAACCAAATCCAACCCTATTATATGATTGCCCTGGTTTTTCAACCTAGTGCGCCAGTAATGACCCGAAAGGTGACCAACTAATTGATCCCGAATGCAGAAGCAAATTAAAGAAATAACATCTCTAGGGATGCGTATCATCCCTAAGACACAAAAGTGGCTTCCTATGAAGCTATGGAATTCAAAAGAAAGCAAACGTGAAAATGAAGTTTTGAAAACAGTTAAGTTTAACCCTAGGGACAAAATGGTCATTTTACAAAGATTTGGGTGCTACCGTGCACACCATTGGAAATAAGGCAAAAAATAAATAAAGTTAGTCTCAAGAATCGTCTGATTCGAAGTCTGGATGAAAGAATTATGAAACCTCGAAGTTTTTAAATAAAAACGAAAAATGGCATGCACCTAGGTCTGTTTTGGAAATGCTGCAATTTGAAGGCTTAAGTGGATTTTTTGGAAAAAAGTTGTGAAGTAACCCCCCTGAAATCATGTTTTCTGATTAACCATGGTCCAAACCAAAAGTAATATAAAACCTGTGACGACCCTAGTTTTTAGGCTAGTGCGTCAGTGATGAACCGAAAGGATGATCCGATAATGGATTCGAAATGCGAAAGCAAAAATAGAACACAAGATTCTAAGAAGTCAAAGTGACCTTCCATGAGGTCGTGGAACTCAATGAGAACTGAGGCGGAAGCAAAAGATCGAAAATATGACAAATAAGCCCCTAGGGGCAAAATAGTCATATTACTTAGAAATGACATCCCTAGAATGTAAATTATTCTTGAGACACATCCATGACTTCCTGTGAAGTCACGAAACTCAAAAGAAAGTAGCGGAAATGAATTACAAGAAAACCGGACAAAAATAGCCCCAAGGGCAAAATGGTCATTTCTGAAAATATAAAATCGGGTGCTACCGAGCACACCACTGGGAATATAGCAAAAAATTAATCAAGTTAGACTCAAGAATCACTTGATTCAAATTCCGGATGGAAGAGAAAAGTCAAAACAAAGTTTTGATGTCACCGTAGCCGTGAATAGTAACCTGGGCAAAATGCTAAAATCGTGTGCCGTTTTGAGGCACTAAACGACATTTTCCGGAAAAACACGAAGAAGAAACCCCCCTCAAAATAATTTTTCCAAGCTGACCATATCGAAAGAAAATTTTATTTTTGACGGGACATCACCAAAATGCCCTTACAACCGACTTTTTCAAATAGTGTAGATGCGCACAGGAAATCAGATATGATGCGGGGTTTTCGGGTTCGAGATGAAATTTTCTGGAAAAATATGAAGAAGAAACCTCGCTAAAATTGATTTTTTTACCCGACCAAGTAAAAGGAAATGAAAAAAATACACTGTAAAATCCCCAAAATGCCCCTAGATCAGAACTAGACAAGAAGGCAAAAGTTGCTACAGTAACTGTCCTGATCTGAGAGCAGAAACGGGCTATCAAATGAATTTTTCTGGAAAAACACGAAAAAGAAACCCCTCCCGGAATCAAATTTTCTACCTAGTACTATGAAAGAAAATGAAAAAAAAAACACACTGTGAAATGGCTAAAATGCCCCTCCAAAAAATCTAATAAAGAGGGCTAAAAAGCTGCTGAAATGCAAAACTGAAAACTGAATTTCATAAGAGATTTCTGGTACCAAGACTACATTTTCTAGAAAAACACGAAGAAGAAATCCCCCCTAAAATCACATTTCCTAAGTGACCATGTAAAGACCGGAATTCATTTCTCGAAGGAAAACCCTAAAATGTCCTAAAATCAGATTATGCAAAAATGTCAAAAGTAAATCCATAGAGTACTCATTTTGTGAGAAATGACTCTAAACTTGAAAACGATCATGCACAAAAATGTAACTTACCTAATAGGACATGCTACAATGGTCCATGGCTTAAAAATACCACCGATGCAAAATCAACCCCCCAACGGCCAAAAAGTCAAAAATGAACATAAAAAGGAAAATTTGAAAACCAAAATTATGAAATGGTTTCAAATGAATGTGTTTGTGCAAACTTTGCATTACCCGATTTTGAAATGAACACTTAAAGGCTTGGATTTTACTATTTTAGCTCAAAATGCAAAGTATGAAACTAAAATGCAAAAATGAAAACAAAATAATGATTGGCCCTTGGCCATACCTTGTACATATTAAATGAATGGTAGATAATGAATTTCATACCCGATGTGCACTTCGGTGCAAAAATGTCATGCAAAAACCCTAATTTCTCATATATTCTCATTAAAGGCAAGATTTCAACATTTATGAATATGCATGAATTTCAAATATGGTTTGGCCCTTGGCCTCATATCATTTACATAAAATGAGAATCAAAGAGTGTGCTTAGGCACACATTACAAGTTTAGAATCAAATATACACATTTGACAAATAAGGCTACAAATGGCTTTTCAAGCCAATCTTTACAAGAATGGAACCTTCAAGTCCACAAATCATCCAAGCATAATGAGAATCTCAACCTTGATTCCTGTACCTGAAAAATGTCCCCACTACGTGGGTGAGTAATATAAAGCTACTCGTAGAAAATGAGTACGCATCGACCTAACGTTTTACAAAGTTATCACATTAACTTAAAACAATTCAAAAGGGTCATGCCACCTAATGTCTATATCAAATGTGAGACTTAAGGAGCATCCTAAGCTACCTTAAAACATTTCTAGCATAAATCACATCATTTATGTAATTCAAACAACATAGAAGCATGCTATACAAAGCAACAAGATATAGATACTCAAAGCCATTGACTTGAAATCTAAAATGTGAAAACAACTAAAGTGGGTCATGCCACCTAACGTCTATGTGGAAGACTTGGACATCAAATCTTGGATAAAGCCAGGACCTAAACGATTATTCTGACCATTAACCCACTGGGAATACCACCCTAAGTGTGCACTATAAATGGGGAGAACTCATACCTTCGGCATTAGAGCCAAACTCTAGCCATGTCTATATAACAATGTCCCAAGTGACTCCAAAATAAATAAGTTAACACCTTATATACGAAATATATATAAAGCATGAAACTACATTCAATGCACAAGTAGGTTGTAACCACACAGTTCATGCTCTAAATCTACAACTACTATAAGATGACAAATGTCGAGACTTCAGAGCGCGATTCGTTACGCGCTATAATAACATCACATGTCGAGTCTTCAGAGCGCGATTCGTTACGCGCTATAATAACATCACATGTCGAATCTTCAGTGTGCGATTTGTTACACGCTATAACAATATCATCCAATGTTGAAAACATAAACTGAAGAATCCAATACAAGTCTAAAATCATGTTTTTAAACATACTACCAATGTCAAACTCATGATTAAATCAATAATGCAATAGAAATAGAAATTAATCAAATAAACCAATTAATTTCTCTAGGTTTCAAATTTTAATCAAATGATCCCTAATTAATACATGTTAAACAACATAGCTTGGTCATTTCATATATCAATTCAAAAACTTAATTAGGCCATGGAACAATAAGATAGAATTTAATTAAATCATGATAATTAAATCTCTAACTTCTAAAATAACACTAAATGGTCTCAAATTAATATATGCTAGTGTACAAGTCATGCTCATCACAAATATCATGTTAAAAACTTAATTAAGCCAATGGAACCATTAAATAGATTTTAATTAATCCTTTTAATTAAAATCTCTAGATTTTCAAACTTATCCAAATGCTCTCAAATTAACATATGTTAGGGAACATGCCAAGGCCTATTGTAATATCACATTACAAGCTTATTTCATGCAAGTTACATCTATGTAAATTAAACTTTCACCAAAGATAAGTATTAAATAAAAGTTGTAATTCTCATTCAAATAATCCCAATTTAATATATGTGAACAACCATACCAAAGCTTAATTTTCTAGCATGCCACAATTTAATTCTAAGTTGTATAGCATCATGAGAATTAAATCCTATACAAAGAAAATAATTAAATTAAATTCTAGGATTAATACAAAACATGCACAAGTGGTATAAGCTTATAAAATCATCAATACAACATACATAAAAGCCTAAGACATCCCCTACCTCAATTTGAGATGAAAATCTCAAATCCCCACTGAACGAAAAGTGCTCCGAATTCGACGATACTTCGGGGTTTTGTTAGGGACAACACGATGAATAAGAATCCCAAGGAAGCCCCATCAAAATCACAACTTGACTTTAAAACCGAACTCAAAATTTGTCTAAAAACGGGTTCTAATAAGGGGGAAAGGTAGAGCACAACGAGGCCTACAATAAATGTTAAGGCCGAAGACTTTCTACCAAGGAAATCAAGTGGAGGAGAAGAAGAAAAGGTGGCAGCCCAAGGAGCTCCTATGGCTGCCAGCCAAAGAGGGAGGAAGATGATGGAAAAAGTGACTTTTCACTTTAAGACATTCTATTTATAGTAAAACCCTAAAAGTGCCCCGAAAGGGCCTAGCTGGGTCCGGAAAAGTGAAATTTGAGCAAACGCGCTCAAACGGCAAAACTCCATGAACAAAAAAGAACCGAGATGAGAAAATATAAGAAATATAAAGAGATGATTGGAAGCAATTTATATTTAACAGCTGGTAGGCCGGACATTATGCTTAGTGTATGTTTATGTGCTAGGTTTCAATCTTGTCCCAAAGAGTCTCACTCAAATGCTGTCAAATATATTTTCAAATATTTAAATGGCACTATTAACTTAGGATTATGGTATCCTAGGCATACATCATTTGAACTTGCAGGATTTACTAATGCGGATTTTGCCAGTTGTAAAGTTGATAGAAAAAGTACAAGCGGTGCCTGTCACATTATAGGTCAGTCCCTAGTGTCTTGGTCATACAAGAAATAAAATTCAGTCGCATTATCCACTGCTAAAGCTGAATATAAAGCTGCTGGAAGTTGCTGTGCACAAACTTTGTATATCAAACAACAGCTTAAGGACTTTGGCTTATTCTTCGACAAAATTCCTATCAAATGTGACAATACCAGCGCCATTTGTATATCAAAGAATCCCATTCAGCACTCAAAAACAAAACATATTGAGATTAGGTATCATTTCTTAAGGGATCACGTATCAAAATGTGATATTAAATTGATATTCATTAACATTGAGAATCAATTGGCCGACATTCTCACGAAGCCACTTCAAGAAGATAGATTTTGCACACTTTGACGAGAAATCAGAATGGCAATGGAAAGTGAGATTCAATAACAAATAACAAATCCTTCACAAGTTTGCCTCCGTATTCATTTCGGCAGGCCGAAACCCCATTTCGGCTGACCAAAATAAGGATGTCAATATCATTTCAAACTGCAAACTGGCCGACCGATGAAGTCATTTCATTCGATCGATGCTTAACGGCTCAGAAACATAAAAGCCCAAATTTACCCTTAAGTAACCCGCGAACCATTTTATTCTCCCCCAAACTCAAATATGATTTTTTTTTCTCTCTCAAAAGGCGATTACAAAGCCTCTTCACTCTCTTCTCTTTGTATTCAAGGTAAGACTCATGACTCATAATCAAATCAATTAGTT
Organism: Cornus florida; assembly: GCF_030987335.1. NCBI lineage: Eukaryota > Viridiplantae > Streptophyta > Magnoliopsida > Cornales > Cornaceae > Cornus > Cornus florida. The sequence continues at coordinate 5,692,733 of NW_026775577.1, read as the reverse complement.
CTTCATTATCATGTGTTGGTATCTTAGATTGCCTATCTTTGTGCTTATCCTTATCTATCATAAATCATTCTATCTTGTTATCATATACCATCCCTTAACTCTAGAGAAAACCCTTGAATTCGTTTCCCATGGCTTCTAGGAAGAATCCATCTAGGACGGCCAGAGGTTTAGAAAAACACACTAAGCGTGCTCATGATCTTGATGCCGGAGGGTCTGCCCTACCTTATCCTGACCCCTATCCTACCCCATCAATGCACCTCTTCCAAGAACTTGAGTTCAAAGAAACATATGAAACCAAATTCCTCTACAAGATAGTTGCAAAAAGCAAATTTTTTTATGGAAGTGAGAGTGAAGTATTGCTTCGAAACACCTCCTCTCTATTTGATACTATTGGCTTAGGTGGCTTTGTATCTCTCAAAGTTCCCAATTACCCAAAGCTTGTAAGATTATTTTACACATATCTTGAGAGAATTCTAGGGTAAAACACCTTTAATTCCTTCGTCGTAGGCACTAACATCCACCTTACCTTGTCTGATATTCACCGTATTCTCAAAATACCTCAAGGCAATATCACCTACTATACTGCCTATGACTGGTATAATGGGGAAGGATTTGACACTCTACAAGCAGTTCAACAAATGAGCCACTTTCCTATTAAAAACACTGACAAGATATTTGCAAGTCAGTCAACTATGCAAGCTCGCCTCATTTATCATGTTATCATCCATACCATCCTTCCAAAATCTGGCAGACGCTTAGATGTGTCCATTATAGAAGCTTTTTCAAATCTGGTGTGTCCTAAATGGAAAGAAGTTTGACCTCGCTTTCCTTATCTTTCACCACATGCAAGATTGTGCTAAGGAGCAAAAAACTCACCTATTCTATGCTATGGCTCTTACTATTATATTCAGAGCCTACAAAGTATGGCTAGCAGAAGAAGATGAAAAAGAATTGACTAATCTCTATAGGGTTGACAGAGACTTGCTAGGCTGAATGGGTCTCAAAAACTTTGAAGACAACACTTGGTATGACCCTAAATTTGGTAATTCGGCAAATATGGGCCAAAAAATTATTATGGTAGAATACCAAGAAATAGGTGTAAAAGTAGGTGGTGAATAAGAAGAAGAAGAAGAAGAAGAAGATGAAGAGGGAGAAAACGAAGAACAAGTAGCCACTAATGCTCCTCCAGTCCCTCTATCAGAAGAAAGATCTCTTCGTGACCTTCTATTAGAAAGTATTGCTCTTTCTAAAGAGCAAATAGACCTTACCAACGAAAATAGGGAACACATTTTAGCTCTACACAAACGAGTTGAAGAAGTAGCAAATGAAGTTGACCTTGTCAAGCACGACCTTACTGACCTCCGGGTTACGGGATGTTGATGTTCTCTCGCAATATCATGATATCGTATAGGATAGCTCTATGTAAAGAGGATGTCAAACCCACAAGGAGATGGAATTTTGTATTAGTCTTTAAATTAATTTCATGGTTTACAGATAATTTGGTTGGAGAGTTTGTTAGTTGTCACAGTTTAACAAATTAGAATTAAAACAAAATATTAAATAAAAGTAAAGTAAATAAATTGAGTGATCAGAGAGAGAAATCTTAGGGCTTTGACTTTACCACAACCATTGTACTATAGTTAATTATACTAACTCTGGGAATTTAACAATGAGATTTTCCAAATGAATTGAACTCAATAACATTCGTTCAATTCAGGTTTTAAAGAAAAATGTTTTACAAATTTAGCTAACTATAACCTATTTGCGGTTAGCGTAGACTGCCCGCCTATGTACTTTAACTACGTTGCGAACAATCCACATTTCCTAAGCATAGACTATGAAAACGTTCTTTTGCAAAATACATTGGAACACCATTATATGACCTCTAGTCTTATGGTCGGCAAGGCTCCGCCAGATACCGTCCAATAAGGTAGGTTTAGAATAGCAAATAGACTATTACATTTAAGACAAGGTAGTAACAGTTTATAAGCTATTAAAGCACGAAAACCACTTGAGTTGTCTCAAGTGCTCGTAGTCATATAATCAAAAAAAATATATATATTAAAAATAATCACAGAGTTAAAACAATTAAACCATAGTATTAGGTTGGGTTACATTAGTGCCTTAAGAGAGGAATTAGCTACTCATGACAAGGTTGGATATCATCTATGTTAAGTTCATCTCCATCGTTATGAACGACACTTCTCTTCTCAGGATCTTCACTTTCAAGGTTGTAGGAACCCTAAAAGCCACCACACCTTCAGCCTTCTGAATAACACCATAAAAGATATTGAAATTTTGGACCCCTTCTATCAAGGCTTACGCCTTCTTTTATAGAAGAAAATAACTATTTGGTGGGCTTTTAGGTCTTCTGGCCCAACTGGGATAAAATATGGCTGATAAAGAGAGCAATCCCGCAGCTTTTAATCTGACATGTCATGGAAGGCTCGAGCTTCAAGAACTGATGCTCGAGCTTTAGGGTTCATGCTCGAGCTTATCTAGATGGATGCTCGAGCTTCAATAAAAGGTGTTTAATCTTCACTTCGACACTTAGCCAATTTTCTTTAACTATTTTCTGAAGCGTCTTTTTCTTCAACACTAAGAATATTTTTAGGGTTGAAATCTTTTAACATTATTCATTCCAAGCTTCTTGGGCTCGAGCACTAGGTACCATGCTCGAGCATCTGGGGCTCAAGGCTCGAGTATCAATGGATGATGCTCGATCCTTAATAGATGGTGCTCGATCATGGAGGTGAGGCACGAGACCTAGGAGCATAGCCTTCAATTAAAATCAACGCATTAATTTTCGATGCCTCATGCTCGAGCCTGAGGGTCAAAGCTCGACCACCCTTGGTTAAGGCTCGAGCACCCCTTAGTGAGGCTCGAGCACCAAGGTACAATACTCGAGCTTTTGGGCCTTGTTGACTTTTCTTCTTCTTTTTGTTGTGATGCTCGAGCCTCAACACTTGGGCTCGAGCTCTAAGGCCTGAATTTCTTCAAACTTCACCATTTACGCTCTTAGCTTACTCTGGATGATCGAAAATGACTCTGTAAGCTTCGATATCATCATAAAGTTCTAGTTTTAACCATTTATCTGGGAAAGTACCTACAAACACACATTAAACATAAATTAAGCTAATTATGGATAGAAGTATATCATCATAAAGTGTGAATATCTGCAAAGTGTAGCATCTAAGAGATCACCATCATTAAATAACAATCATCCTAACAGAGTGAACCACAGGCCTCCAACTAATTTTAAAAATTTTCAAGTAATCCCTTTCATAGTATTTTAGCATACAAATCATTTCCGACCAACATTAGACTTCAAACAGAGTATATAACTATTAATAGAGTCAAACACATGCTTATATCATTAAATATTAAATCACATCCTTGTCTAAACAGATTAAGCCAAAAATTAAAATTTCAAAGCGAACCTTACTCCCAAACTTATTATGCACATTGTCCTCAATGTGTGAGAACAAAAGAGAGTGAGAAAGATATTACCATATAAGCAGACCAGCAAAAATATGACAACATAATGCACAGACGGGTAAAAATGAGTTTTCAACATCGTCTCTTTCAATATAGTGGTTCCTCTCAAAATCATCCCCAAACTTAATCTGTTATATCTGGCAAAATCAATAAACTTCCACACACATCAAAATATTAAGCATATGGAGTAAGCATAGAGAAATATAAACACAAGGATAAGATAACCAATAAGCATGTATATATATATCAGAAATCAGTACAATGCTTGTAAAAGAAAGACTTAGGGCAGGTATACATCATATGTAAATAAATATAGCAAAAGACTGCCCTAGTCAACAAAAATATAGAAAAGTCTAAAACTAATCCATAAGTGGTGGTGGTGGAACAGAAGAAGTAGATGGATCAGACGGAGTGCGGGGAAGTAACTCCTCCAATATGCTTTGCTGCGCAGTCAGCATCTGCTGCGCTGTCAGCATCTGCCGCAGCACTGTCTGACCATCCTGCAACTCAGCCACCCTGGCCTGTAAAGCTCTAATCTCAGCCTGAGAAGAACTCTCAGGCTGGGCTGCAGAAGTAGGACTCATCCTAACCTGAGGCCTACTATCAGAGAAATACGTCTCCTCATCCGTAGCCTCCTCATCATCGTCGTCGTCCTCATCCTCATCCACCGCTGCTATCACCACATCAGCAGGGTCGATAGGAAGAATAATAGGAGGGGGTGGATAAGGTGGAAAGTGCAGCTCATAAGGCACACCCCTCGCCTCGGCGTCCCTGCGCCATCGATCCTCTCGGATCTCATTATCAACACCCCACTCCAGCTTCCTCGTCTTGGGCATATACCCAAAGACGTTATTCCACTACGTGAAATGGTACTGGGTGAAGACGGTCACATCAGCCTCATTCAGGGGTATTAGAACCCCCGCTATCTCTAGCAGGCGCGTGACAAGCCTAGGAAAGTGAATATGATGAATTGGGGGGCATCGGGCCTCTCCCATCTCCTCGTAAAGCTGGTGGAGCTGCACCAAAACTAACTAAGGAATAGACACCCAGTAGCTGGCATGAAATGCAGAGGTTGCATTCACCATCTCAGTACATCACACTATCTTGTGTCTGGTAGGGCGAGCGTTGGCCATAAGGACCGTATCTATAAACCAAAAATGTCTTGGAAGTTGTATTTCCCGATCGTCTCTATGGTGGAGGCATGTCGCCCTTGGCCCAAAGCACGAACCATCGCCTCTCGGGTCGTGCTCGGGGGAACCTGTAGAAATTTCCCCTCAAGAACAGCCGGGCACCTATGATGGCAACCCATAGCCTAAGCAATAGTATCACAGCTCACTATCAGCTGTACACCCTTAACAATGGCTGTGAAATGATCCTCCTTATTCTCCTCCTCGTCTTCCTCATGAAACTACAAAGAGCGGTAGAAAGCTCGAACCAGCCTGGGGTAAGCAACCTGGGCTGGATACCACAAGAATCTTGAAAGCTGGCGAGCCTACAGGGCCTCCATCGCCCAAAATGTATCACGGTGGTGCTGAAAATCCTATAAAATAAAATCTGTCTCAAAATAGATTTTGTTATACCGTCATGCATCATCTAATGCCATCGTCAACGTCCTAACAACTCTCTACCTCAGCCGTCTCGGCATTGCTATAATCCAAGAATAATATCCAAGCAAAAATCCCAACTCTGTGCTGCAAGACTCGAGCTTGAGGTACTGATGCTCGAGCTTGGGACTGGCTAAGGCTTGAGCTTGGGATCTGATGCTCGAGCCTGCTGTAAGCAAATGCTCGAGCCTCAATCCAAAGGCTTGAGCTTCCTGGTTTTCAACCGAAGCATAATCCACTCCAAAATCTTCCAAAAATAGTCCCAACTCAATCCTAATTCTCCCAAAGACACCTCTATAATAACACTACAACCCCGTACTTCCTATATTTACATGGCAATCCTTCAAGTGACCCAACCCGTATTTTTCAAATCCCTTTAAGATTTGGAATTTCTGTAAGGTTGGATTATAGATTTTATGTTAGATTAGATGATATAAATTCAAAAGGAAAGTTTTTAAGAGGTTTGGGCATCACTTGGAGAGAAAATTAGTGTATATATAGACATTATATACATATATATATATATATATATCTATATAAAAATTGAAAGAAATGAAGAGATTCATACCTTTGTGATGTGGAATCAAAGCCTAGAATGATGTAGATATGTAATATGGGGAGATTGGAGAGTGTATGGAGGCAAAAAGAAGCAAAGGCACGAAGGTTTGTATCTGTGGCTCGAGGGTTTTTTTATTATTTTAAAGTACGCAGACTAGAGCCTCAAGTGTGATGCTCGAGCGTGGCTGTTGAAAACCCTAGATCTAACGATGATAAAAGCTCGAGCTTTGGGTACTAATGCTCGAGCCTGTAGCTGATGATGCTCGAGCATAGAGCTAATGATGCTCGAGCAAAGAGATAAATTTTTGGATTTTTCAGATTTTTTTTTCAATTTTTATTTTCTTTTTATATTTTATGCAAACCTAAATAACCTAAACCTAATTAAAGACTAAAATAACCCTAAAATCTAGAAAATAAAATAATTAAATTGAAGCTAAAATAAAGAAATAAAAACCCAAGTAAACTACGGTACAACATACAAATGTTAAGTCGACAGCTCGACAGCAGGCTAAGTTTAACGTCGATAGCTCGATGAAAACCTGATTTCTTTAGTCCAAGTAAATAGGATCATGAAGTTCTACTGACTCCACTATGCCTCTCTGCACACTACCTTCTATATAGGTTTTCAATCTCTGTCTATTGACCTTGGATAGTTGTCCAGTCTTGCAATCTTATATCTTTATTGCCCCATAAGGTGTAATAGAAATAACCATGTATGGACCTTCCCACCTTGACTTTAACTTTCCAGGAAAAAGTTTTAATCGTGTACTAAACAACCAAACCTTCTTCTTAGGCTCAAAAGTCTTACGCAAGATATGATTGTCATGAAATGCCTTAGTCTTTGCTTTGTAAACCTTAGCACTCTCATACGCATCATTACGTAACTCTTCAAGCTCAGTTAATTGAAAATTCCTATTAGAACCAGATGTCATATCAAAGTTAAGCTTTTTAATGCTCAGAACGCTCTGTGTTCTAACTCTACAGGAAGATGGCACCCTTTACCATAGACAAGTCGGTAAGGTGACATACCAATCGGAGTCTTATATATCGTTCGGTAAGCCCACAAAGCATCGTTCAGTCTAAAAGACCAATCTTTACGATCTGGCTTAACCGTTTTCTCAAGAATTTTCTTAATTTGACGATTGGATATTTCTACTTGGCCACTTGTTTGGGGATGATAGGCAGAAGCAACTTTATGAGTGACGGAGTATCTTTGGACCAAGGTACGGAAGTACCTATTACAGAAGTGAGCACCCCTATCACTAATAATAGCTCGTGGCATACAAAACCTACTAAAAATGTTTGTTTGAATGAACTCAACCACAACTGCGTGATCGACGATTTTAATAGCCATTGCTTTAACCCATTTAGACACATAGTCAACAGCCAGAAGAATGTATTCATTATGATTAGACATAACAAAAGGACCCATGAAATCAATATCTCAAACATCAAAAACCTCAATAACTAAGATTGGAGTTAAGGGCATCATATTTCTTCTATAAATTGATCCTAGCTGCTGACATCTAAGGCATAACCTACAGAATAAATATGTATCCCGAAAGAGTGAAGGCCAAAAGAAATCGCATTGAAGAATTTTAGTTGTAGTTTTCTTTGCACTGAAATGACCTCCACATGCCAAACTGTAACAAAAAGTCAGAATACTATGAAACTCACTCTCAGGAACGCATCTACGAATGATTTGATCAGCATAGTATTTGAATAGCTGAGGATCTTCCCAATAGTACATCCTAATTTAGGAGAAAAATCGATCATTTTTCTGCTTTGACCATGACAAAGGAATCTTGCCTATTACGAGGTAATTCATACTATCAGCAAACCAAGACAAATCCTTATAAGAAACCTCAAATAGTTGTTTATTCGGGAAGGAATCATGAACTGTAAGTGAAGTTGAGGTATCCTTAATCAGAATTCTGGAAAGATGGTCAGCTACTTCATTCTCTGACCCTTTCTTATCCCAGATTTCATAATCAAACTCTTGAAGCAAGAGGATCCATCGAATCAAATGGGGTTTGGTTTCCTTTTTAGAAGGAAGATGTTTTAAAGTAGAATGATCAGAATAGATTACGACTTTAGAACCCAATAAATATGATCTGAATTTGTCTAAAGCAAAGACAACTGCAAACAACACTTTTTCAGTAGTGGTATAATTCAATTGTGCATCTGAAAGAGTTTTACTAGCATAGTAGATAACATGAGGAAGCTTATCCACTCGTTGTTCCAAGACAGCACCTATATCATAATCAGATGCATCACACATAATCTCAAATAAAAGAGCCCAATTCGGAGGATTCATGATAGGAGCTGAAGAAAAAAGAGAGCAAAGCTTTTGGAAAGCTTTAAGGCATGATTCATCAAAGACAAAAAGAGCATCCTTTACAAGTAAATTACACAAAGGATGAGAAATTTAGCTAAAATCTTTAATAAAGCATTGATAGAACCCAGCGTGCCCAAGAAATGATCGCACTCCCCTTACGGAGGTAGGAGGAGGCAATTTAGAGATCAAATCTACTTTAGCTCTATCAACTTTAATACCTCTCTCTAAAATGATATGTCCTAAAATAATACTCTCTTGAACCATAAAATAGCTCTTTTCCCAACTAAGAATAAAATTCGTTTCCCTACAACACTGAAGCACTAAGGAAAGATTTTGGAGACAGTTTTCGAATGTGGACCCAAAAGCAGAGAAGTCATCCATAAGGACTTTAAGAAACTTCTCAACCATGTCCGAAAAGATAGACATCATACACCTCTGGAATGTTGCTAGCGCATTACATAATCTGAAAGGTCTATATACAAACGTATTGAATGGACAAGTGAAAGTAGTTTTCTCTTGATCCTTAGGATCAATGGCCACCTAATTATAGCTGGAATATCAGTCTAAAAAGCAATAATAGCTCTGCCCGGCCAATCGCTCTAGAATATGATCAATGAATGGAAGTGGAAAATGATCTTTTCTAGTAGCGGAGTTGAGTTTCTGATAATCAATACACACACGCCATCCAGTGGTGGTGCGCTGTGGAACTAATTCTCCTTCATAATTCTCAACCACTGTAATACCTGTCTTTTTAGGTACTACTTGAGTAAGACTTACCCACTTACTATCTGAGATGGGGTAGATTATTCCCACATCTAGCAATTTCACAACTTCCTTTAACACTACCTCCGTCTTATTAGGATTCAATCTTCGTTGGAGCTCCCGAGATGTTCGAGAATCCTCTTCCAAATGAATCTAATGCATGCAAATTGTGAGGCTAATTCCTTTCAAATCAGCCACACTCAACCCAATAGCCTCTTTTTTCTTTTGTTCAAGAACTTTTAAGAGACTACTTTCTTGGGAACTTGTAAGACTGGAAGCAATGATCACTGGGAGGGTGTCATTTAAACCCAGGAAAGCATACTTCAGCTTTTTCGGTAGTGGCTTAAGCTCAAGTTTAGGTGAAGACTTTAACGAAGGAATAGAAGGAGTACTAGAAAATGGTGGAAGAGGCTTTAACCTAGATTTCCATGGAGGAAAATCTGTGATAGGAGTGCAATTGAGCAAAGAATTCACTTAAGCTATCGAAGCATCGATATCAAAATCTTCATAATTGAAGTGATTCAGACAAGCTTTTAAAGGATCCTTAGATAAAATAGTTGGGAGTGATTCCTCAACCAACTCATCAATAACATCAAGGGAGAAGCATTCACTATCATCATGGGAATGATGAATAGCATTGAAGATATTTAACTTGACTTTCATATTTCCAGAAGATAAATCCGTGGCTCTAGTCCTACAGTTAATGCAAGCATTCGCTGTGGCTAGGAAAGGTCACCCAAGAATGACTGGAATATACTTTTTGGAATTATGGACCGGTTCTGTATCAAGAACTAGAAAATCGACCGAAAAATAGAACTTGTCCACTTTTATGAGTACATCTTCAACAGTACCACGTAGTTGTCTGATAGAATGGTTAGCAAATTGCAAAACAACCGATGTAGGTTTTAATTCTCCCAAACTTAACTTTTCATACACCGAGTAAGGAATAAGATTAACACTTGCTCCAAGGTCAAGAAGTGCTCGCTCTACCACATTGTTTCCAATGATGTAAGAAATTGTAGGGGCACCAGGATCTTTAACCTTTAGAGGAGTGTTGTACTTAAGAATAGCACTGACCTACTCGATGAGATAAACTTTCTTAGGAACTTGGCTTTTTAATTTTCTCTTAAGAGTGCACAAGTCCTTTAGAAATTTAGAATAAGCTGGAATTTGCTTTATAGCATCGAGGAGAGGAAGATTGATTTTGACCTGTTTAAAGACCTCCATCATATTTTGAATTTTCTCCCCTTATTTACCAAAGTGGGAGGGTGTTCAGGATAAGGCGCTTTTAGCTCATAAGCTGTCTCAGGGTTAGGAGTAGATAAAGAAGTGACTCTACCTTCAACTCCTTTTATGGATTGTGGAATAGCACTTGAGGAAACATCCTTGGGATGTGGATGATGAATGGTAGGAACAATGGGAATCCTAAGCCTTTCTTTTTCCTCCTGTCCTTTTTCAACTTGGTTATCAACCACTTTACCACTCCTCAATGTAATAATAACTTGAACTTGCTCATGATGAATACCTGAGGAATTGGTTTCATCAATCATGTAAGTCTACCCTTTCGGGTTGGCTATTGGCTGACTAGACAGCTTTCCATCCTCCCTTCGAAATAGAGTACTCGTTATTTGCCCAACTTGTGCCTCTAGCTTTGCTATAGCTTGAGAATGAGAATTAAGAAGTTAAGTATTGGCTTCAAGATCAACAAGAGCATTGAGTACTTGTTCCTCAAAAGTAGAATTTCTAGGAGGAGGTGGAAGATTTGGAGCTTGAGTGGGTTGATTCCTAAACTGAGGTGGACGGTAAATGCCAGATTGGTTGAAAGAATTATTTTGTGGCATAGGATTGGATGAATTTTGATACTGCCCTTGAGATTGGGAAACAGTGTTTCCTTGATTCTGATTATACCCTGACAGATTGGGATGATTTCTCCAGCTAGGATTATATGTAGAAGAATATGGATTATGAGATGACTTAGAAAATGTAGCATTCACTTGCTCTTATGGGATCTCAAATGATTGTCCCAGCATAGGGCAAGCGTCAGCAAAATGGTTAGGATTAACACAGATGGAACAAACTTCCTTTGGCAACGCAGTTTGTGGATTAGCGACAGGAGTAAAGCCAGATGATAAAATTTGATCGGACCTATGGTTCAAGGATTCTATTTGAGCGGCCGACTCATGGTCCACTGCTATATGCGCATATCTAGGTGCGGGCCTATCACGCTCTCGAGCTGGCTGGCGTGGTGGAGATGGTACTGGTGAATACTCAGCTCCAACATATGATGGAGATGGTGACAGTGTAAACGTAGGCTGAGCTGCAGAGGTGGACAGAATATGATCATCCTCAGCCTCATGAGTAGGTGACTGAGGTGGAGTAGGCTGTAAGGGTTCCTCCCATGCATGAGAGGGCTCTGTTGGGTCCTCTATCCTCGGTCTGATATAGTGCTGAGGCCCATGTTGCCTCTTAGCAACAGTCATGCGCTTAGTCATAACTTGAAAAATAATTTAAAAACTTGGAAGGGGAGTCAGTGCCAGAATAAAGATTTTAAAAGCACAAAAAAGAAACATACATGTCAAATAAGATAGACAAAATATATAGATGACATAAATCTATGCAAGTGATAGGATATGAAGCATGCTAAACAGTGTAAATATGAAATGCATCTAATGTGGAATATCACAGGCATTGGGCATATATGAGATAGCATGAACATAATATATGATGAATGAAGTGTGTGTATGAGATCTGTGAAGTCCGATCGATCATAAAAAGGTTTGAGATCAATCTCAAAACTTCGATCGATCTGAGATATGAGTTCGATCAATCTCTCAAGATCGATCTAAGATTGAAGTTCGATCGATCGAACTGTGTGAAGGTGAAAACTCAAAGGTCACAGATCTGTGACTTTGGAAGCTTAGGGCCCACACGAACAAGGTCGTGGGCCCATCAACACAACAATCCAATCAATTCTACTCACTGAGCATGGCCCATACTCCCATAATCAATTCAAAAATAAAAATATAAAAACATATATACACATATATACATACATGCTTTAAGCTCATCAATGGTGGATTTCATCATCATTCATCCTAGATCTAGCATGTAGGCAACATACATTGTCAAATTGAAGCTTGAAAGGACAAAATGTTGTTTGGATCTCACCTCTAGTCATGAGGGAAGATGAGAGGAAGATGGTGATGCAAATCCGAGAGGAGAGAGAGAAAATCAAAGGTTGGAACTCGCCGGAGGTTCGCCGGAGAAAATGATGATGATGGGGCACAGTAGTGACGGGAAGGATGAGGGACAAGGGTTTAGAGGGTTGGATCGATCTAAATAATCAATCTTGAGACCCTCCAGGTCTATTTTTAAAAACATTTCCCAAGGGCAAAAATAATCAATCTTGAGACCCTCCAGGTCTCCTCAAAGTATTTTTGGGATTTTTTTAACATTTTTGAAAAATTAAAACTAAAATTAAAAATTAAAAATTAAAATTAAAAAATAGAAAATATTTTTAGATTTTTGTAAATTAAAATAAAATAAAAATATTTTTGGATTTTTGAAAATTAAAAAGTCAAATAAAGTCAAACAAGGGTCAAAATAGAGAAGTGAAGAACTGAGATCGATCTGAACAAAATGTTCGATCGATCAGACAGAGGGCAAAAATATGCAGGTTTTTGGTTTAAAAATTTGGCTAAGTGTTGGAACTTGAAGATTGATCAAACTTTGAAGTTGGATCGATCAAAGAACTTCAGATCGATCTTGGAATGTTTTCGATCGATGAGATAGAAAGCTGAAATATGCAGGTTTTTGCAGGCTTAAAATTTTCTAAGTGTTGGATCATGAGATCGATCAAACTTTGAAGTTGGATCAATCGAAGGTCTCCTGATCGATCTAAGAATAAGTTCGAACGATGGGACAGAGAGGTGATTTGGATGCAGGTGGAAAATTTTTCTAAGTGTTAGATGCAGGTAGAAGTTCAATCCATCGAACTCTCAACTGAGATCGATCGAACTTATGCAAAGTGCTCAATCACAACACAAAAATTCATGCAATCCTAATCACAGTTCCTATCAATGCATATGAACCAAAAACAAGTATCTAGACTTCGCAAGAAATGAAATTTAAGATAGAAATGAGGAAAAAATAGGGTTTTGACACCCTACGAAATATCGTTGCTAGTCTTTAACGTCTCTAGCAAGACATTGGGCTCTTTTAGCCCTGATCAAAGATCTTATAATGCATCCCCTCCTTGTTGGGGTGATAGATGCTTTGAACTCTACCCAACAAATGGTTCTTTGAAGAACTTGTTGGATTAAGCTCAAAAGAAACTTTTGTTCCCTTGTCAATGCAAGAACAATCTTTGGGCTTCCATGCCCTTTCAAAGCAAGAATTTGAAACAACACTTTTAAAATGCAAGATTGAAGATGATTCCTTTAAAGTTTTGGTGTTACATAAAAGCTCATTTCCTTGACATTGAAGATCATGACATTTGTCTACAACATTAACCTCTCATTCATATTTGTCAAATAAATTAGGTGTGGGATTGAAGATATTCAACTTCACCTTCATGTGGCCAAATGAGATCTTTATTATCCTCATCCTATAATTGATGTTGGCATTAGCAGTTGCCAAGAAAGGACAGCCAAGTATAACGGGAATTTGGCTCTTAGGATTGGGGGCCAGTTCCGTGTCAATGACAATGAAATCAACGGGGAAGAAAAATTTGTCAATCTTTATCAAAACATCCTCAATTATACACATAGGCTTCTTAATGGATCGATCGACAAGTTGTAAAACTACCGACGTCGGTTTCAATTCACCTAGGTCCAATTTGACATAAACCGAGTATGGAAGAAGGTTAACACTTGCTCCTAAGTCAAGAAGTGCCTGATTAATGATATGATCACCAATAATGCATGAAGTGGTAGGTGAACCGGGGTCCTTAAACTTTGGCAAAGTGTTATGTTGCAAAATTGAGCCTACTTGCTCGGTCAAAACCACTTTTCTTGGTACTTGGCTCTTGTTCTTCCGCTTTTGGGTACATAAGTCTTTCAAGAATTTGGCATAAGCTGGAATTTGCTTGATTGCATCCAAAAGTGGAAGATTAACTTTCACTTACCTAAACATTTCCATGATTTCTTTGGTTTTTGCCTTTGGCTTGTCTTTTGAAATGGATTCTTTTAAGGCATCCGGAAATGGAACTTTTGGTTCAAACACTTTTTCAAAATTTTTCTTTGAAGTCTCTTCAACACAAGAAGTTTTCAAATCATTTTGCTTCAAATCATTTTTCAACAAAACCTTTTCAAATTCATTTTTTTGCAAATCTTTCTTCAAATCATTTCAAAATCATTCTTCAAATCACATTTTGAAGTTTTCTCATTCACAAGATCATGTATATACAATGAAGGAGGAATGGGATGTGAAACGGGACAGGTGAAAACTTGAGGTTGCACCGGTTCACTCTCTTCATTGGACATTTCAACTTGATTATCCATAATCCTACCACTCTACAAGGTAGTCACCGCATTAACATGTCCAATGGTGTGGCCTTCCGATGAGGAATGGGTTTGCACAACACATTGTTGCTTAGGTGGGGCATTAATAGGCATCTTTCCCTTCTCTCTTATATTAAGAGTGTTTTCTATTTGCCCTACTTGGGTTTCTAGTTTCACAATAGATTGAGAGTAAGAATGAAGCAATTGTGTGTTAGCCTTAAGAGTGCCTAAAGCATTCAAAACTTTTTCTTCAAAGGCGGGACTTCTAGTACTTCCTTGGGAATAAGATTGGTTGGGAAATGAGAATTAGCAAATTAATTCCCTTGTGATTGATAAGGTCTATAACCTTAGGATCCTTGGTTTTGGAGTGGAGATGGAATGTACTTCCCTTGAAAACTGCCTTGGGAAGGGTTTGAGCCCTCTCCTTGGTTTTTCCAAGAGAAGTTCGGATGATTTCTCCAACTTGGATTATAGTGAGTACCATAAAGATTGTTCCCTTGGTTCACAAAAGCTGCATTGACTTGTTCAATAGGTTCATTTTGCACTTGTCTGTGAGGACAATGAGAAGTAGAATGAAGAACACTAGAACAAGTCATACATGTTTCATTTGATGCATGATGAGAATGGTTAGGGAAGGAAGATACTTGGTTCGCCGAGTTTTGGTTAATCAAGAATTGATCAAAGCTTTGAGACAAGGACTTCATTTCGGCGGCTATTTCATTTGAATGGTCGACTTGATGTAAGCTAACACTCTTCTTACCTTGTGAATTTCTACCATTCTTGGATGATAATGTTCTATGCAAAGAATTTTCACTCATGCTCTCATAAAGACGCCACACGTCATCCTCATGCCTATCAATGTATGAGCTACCCATGGAAGCATCAACCATGCCTTTGTAATTGTCCGATAAGTTCTCAAAGAAATATTGAACTAATTACCATTTGGGTATGTCATGATGTGGACACTTCCTAAGCAATTCATTGAAGCGTTCCCATGCCTCATGAAACGTTTTTCCATCCCCATGTGAAAATTCTCGAATTGAGGTTCTCATGGCATTGGTCTTAGAAATCGGATAGTACTTCTTCAAGAACTCTTGTTGCATTTCTGCCCAAGAAGTGATTGAAAAAGGCCTAAGATTGTTAAACCAATACTTTGCCTTGTCTTTTAAGGTGAATGGAAAAATTTTGAGTCTTAAAACCTCTTCCGGCATGTCCGTATATTTTACGGTGGAACATACTTCAAGAAACTTATCCAAATGCTTGTAAGGTTCTTCACTTGGAAGTCCATGATAGTTAGGAATCATTTGAATGGTTTGTGGCTTAATTTCATAGTGATGTACTCTAAATGGTGGCAATTGAATATATGTGGGTGCATTATATTCATTAGGCACATAGTGATCTCTTAAAGCAAGTGGAGGATTAGCAATTTGAGGTGCAACGTGGGCACCTTGATTTTGATTTCCTTGAATGATGGGAGGTTGTGGAGCATACATTGGCCTTGGCATTCCAAATGGTACTTGGCCTTGTTGTTGTTGTGGTTGGTGAATGAATGGCCTAGGTATGCCTAATGGTGCTTGCATGTTCTCATAATGCACATTTGGATGCAGGATACCTTGTTGGTCTATGTAACCAAGGTCCTCTGCATTATCTTCATTATGGCCTTCCATTGATGTAATGGATCGGGTAGAACTAGAACTTTCTCTTCCCTTAGGATTTCTAATTACGGATTCAAGATGCAAATCAAGAGGGACAAGAGTTGGTCTTAGTAATCTACGACCATGCATGCACAATGTGAAAACACATAGACACAATGAATGAACAAACACTTCAACTTCATAACAATTTCAATGAAACTTCCTCCACAAACACTTAACCCATACTCCTATGCTTTAACAACAATGATGCAAAGAACAATTAAGATACAATCCTCCACGCGGGATCAAAATTTATCTAAGAAATTAAAAATAAGCCTCCACGCGGGCCGATGATTTAACTAAGGGATTAAGTAAGAAAAAGCTCGCAAAGGTCCTTTAGCACTTCAACTCCAAATTTATAGCTTAGCTTAGCAAATTTTTTAAAATTTTTTTTAGCATTTTTCCTTGCTTGCTTAGCTCTTTTGCTTGGATGCTCCTTTGCTTGGATCCTAGCTCAATGCTCCTTGTCAAAGATGAACAAACACAATAAGTAATCAAAAGAAAAATAAAAACAAAGTAAAGACACGATCAAAAGAGCACTAATTCCTAATTGATTCCACAAATACGACGTTGCCTAATCCCCTACAACGGCATCAAAATTTGACGATAGAAGCCGCTTGATATACGCCAAATTGATGTGGTAAATGTGCGGTTCAAGAAAAGCCTTTTTGGTCAAGTTTAAATTTATAAAAACCACTACTACTAACGTAGCAAGGGTGAGTAAGCATCGTCTTAAGGGATTGGAGTCGTACTAGCTTGTAGAATTACTATTAGGGTTAGTAGGTCGAGTGATCAAACAAATGATTGGTTAGTTGATTAAACTAGAGAGAAAATTAAACTAAATAATTGAATGCATAAAAGAGTAAGTAAGAGAGAGAAAAATCTTGGAGTTTAGAGGTCACCACCAAATAATGCTTTTCTACACCCTTAACTAGTGACTAATGAGGGAAATGTGTGTTGTAATATTGATGTGTGTGTGTGTTTGGTTGATTCAATTAGCAAGGGTGACCAATTAAGCATACATTGTCTAATCAACATGTGAAAAGCACAATATATCTAGCAATTAAGTATATATTGTCTAAATAGCATGTGAAAAGCACAATATATCTAGCAAGTCATTAATCCTTTCATTAAGCTCACAAGCCAAATATACCACAAGGTTAGAGACATATGCTACTTGCATTCAAAAGTATGGAACATCAAACAACAAGCATGGATTGTCCTCCCATCTAACAACTATACTACCACTACACTACAATTAAGCTAATGACATGAAATTAAACTAATTAAGCTAAGGGAGAGGCACAATCCATTAAGAAATGAGCATGGACCATCTAGAAAATCACAAGAGCATTCTTTTAAGTACAGTGTTTTGACAATCTCTAGATCTATAGCATTAATACACATAGACATGCATAAAAAACACAAGAAATAAAGACAAACACATGAACATCTATTCTAGCATACATAGACATATGGATGAAATGATCAATTGGAAGCATTAAACCACACAAATTATTGAATAAACAAGATATATATATATATATATATATATATATATATATATATATATATATATAAGTGCCAAAACATTTATTACAAAACTAATCCTTTAATAATACACAAAATCAAGATGTAGAAAGCATGCTTGGGGCTAACTCTAGCCCCAAGAGGATCTCTAGCCACTCATGGTAGTGCTTCTCTAACCCTCAAGGGCTAACTCCATGGTAGAGATTTGCTCCTTGGTTGATGAAGAGTCTCCAATGATGTCTCTAGCCTCCTCCTCCTCTAAGCTTGCTCTCCAAGAATTCTTACAAGGTATGAGATGATATGATATGGTATGAGGTTCTCCTTGTAAAAAGCAATCCTTATCGTTATATAGGTAGGTCAAATGACACCCAAAATAAGCTAGGGTCGTGCACACAATATTCCCCAATGATTAGATAAAGGATAACTTTCAATGAGCTGGAAATTTAACTTTTTCGTACTGGAGGAAGTTTGATCAATCGAACCTTGGACTTGGATCAATCGAACATGGCTGAGATCCATTGAACTTAGGCTGGATTGATCCTCACTGGTGGCGCTTTTTGGATAAAGACAAATCTGAGATATTTTGAAGATATTTTTGGTAAAAGGACAAAAGTGGTTGGTAGGGTGGTACAACTAGATGAGATCAATCATTTGGATAAGGACAAAGCATTTCGATCGATCGAAGAATGATGTTGGATCGATCGAACTTTTGAGATCTCTGAAAATGTCATCATGGCTCTGACCCATCTTGAAGTGCTGAGATCGATCATGTTGGATCGATCGAAAATGTTGATTTCCACCTTCTTCTTCCTTTTGCTTCCACTTGGCTCATTTCTTTGATTCATCCCAGAATTGCTTCATTTCTACTCTTATTTGGCTGAGTTAGCTTATTTTCTGGATAAGTGCCTGAAAATGGAAATAATACGACATCAATCTAAAACGGTAAAGTAAGATAGATAAAGGTACTAGAATGCCTAAGCTTAAGGGGTTTAAATATGCACTTTTCAGCGTTCATCATCATGCTCGAGCATCTGGGGCTCAAGGCTTGAGCATTAATGGATGATGCTCGATCCTTAATAAATGGTGCTCGATCATGGAGGTAAGGCACGAGAACTGGGAGCGTAGCCTTCAATTAAAATCAATGCATTAATTTCTAACGCCTCATGCTCGAGCTTGAGGGTCAAGGCTCGAGCACCCTTGGTTAAGGCTCGAGCACCCCTTGGTAAGGCTCGAGCATCAAGATACAATGCTCGAGTTTTTAGGCCTTGTTGACTTTTCTTCATCTTTTTGTTGTGATGCTCGAGCCTCAACACTTGGGCTCGAGCTCTAAGGCCTGAATTTCTTCAAACTTCACCATTTACACTCTTAGCTTGCTCTGGATGACCAGCAACAACTCTGTAAGCTTCGATATCATCATAAAGTTCTGGTTTTAACCATTTATCTAGGAAAGTACCTACAAACACACATTAAACATAAATTAAGTTAATTATGGATAGAAGTATCACTTTAGGCCATAACATATGCATATTTAAGGGCTCGAATATGCATATATTCAGTACTCATCACACCCCCAAACTTACATAGTGCTAGTCCCTTAGCAATACAAAACTAAAAAGTCACTTTCGTAAGGATGACGGTTGCATTTAGCCTATGTAACAAGCCTTTAAACCCCTAGGTTACCCCTAGTGGACGAGTTGTAGTCTCGTGAGGGTTTCTAGTGAAGATAACCACAAACTTCTCAAATCAGTGCCTTAAATGCACATTAAGCTTATTCAAGCCTGTTTTAAAATCATATCATCCCTGCAGTGTATTAATCAGTCAAATACAGCAAGTACACCAATCATGAAATTAGAAAACTTTCAACTTCCAATTTCAATTAAGCAACTATAGTCCCCACATATCAGTTTAATCATTCATTCAACAATATTAATCTTTA
Organism: Cornus florida; assembly: GCF_030987335.1. Classification (NCBI taxonomy): domain Eukaryota; kingdom Viridiplantae; phylum Streptophyta; class Magnoliopsida; order Cornales; family Cornaceae; genus Cornus; species Cornus florida. The sequence goes on along the minus strand of NW_026775577.1, from coordinate 5,673,312 downwards.
AACATACTTTGAAAGTGATCCTATAATTCAATGTATGGCTTACTGTCCATACTTACATTTATTCCTTGTTATTCCTTAATTTATAAGCAGACTCTTCAAATTCCAACTCCCAAGGCATTTTTATTTTTTCTGGGTGTGCATTTTTCAAAAAGATATTATGCAATGTTTAGGTTTATTAAGCTTTCTAAATCACCCTTATAACGAACTTTCAACCAATGACTCCCAGACCAAATGATTTTAGGGCATTAAGTGTTAAAACACCCCTTAGGACTTAATTGTTCAAGTAATCTAGGCCACCTAAATCCCTTATGTAACGAGCGTTCAGCCAATGACTCCCAGACCAGACGATCTTAGGGCATTAGGTGTCAGAACACACCCCTAAGGACTTAATCACTCAAGCAATCTAAGTAAAATCCTGAACTTGATCCTTTTCTACTTTTCTTTTTCTTTTTTTGTTTTTCATCATGTTTTTTTTTTTCCATTTTTCATTCACATTAGTGAAGAATTTTTTCTTTGTTGCTTTACATACATACCAAATTTTTCTATGTTTCTATTTTTTTTTTATGCCTTAGTAGTCAAAATAATCAAATCTACTTACTCATCTTAGTCTAACTCAAAACAAAATAAGACTTCCAATTTCTATCCCACAGAATTCATCCAAGTGTGAATATGTGCAAAGTGTAGCATCTCAGAGATCACCATTTTTAATTAACAATCATCCTAACAGAGTGAACCACAGGCCATAACTAATTTTAAAAATTTTCAAGTAATCCCTTTCACAATATTTTAGCATACAAATCATTTTCGACCAACATCAGACTGCAAACAGAGTATATAACTATCAACAGACTCAAACACATGCTTATATCATCAAATATTAAATCACATCCTTGTGTAAACAGATTAAGCCAAAAATTAAAATTTCAAAGCGAACCTTACTCCCAAACTTATTATGCACATTGTCCTCAATATGTGAGAACAAAAGAGAGTGAGAAAGATATTACCATATAAGCAGACCAGCAAAAATATGACAACATAATGCACAGACGGGTAAAAATGAGTTTTCAACATCGTCTCCTTCAATATAGTGGTTCCTCTCAAAATCATCCCCAAACTTAATCTGTTATATCTGGCAAAATCAATAAACTTCCACACACATCAAAATATTAAGCATATGGAGTAAGCATAGAGAAATATAAACACAAGGATAAGATAACCAACAAGCATGTATATATATCAGAAATCTATACAATGCTTGTAAAAGAAAGACTTAGGGCAGGTATACATCATATGGAAATAAATACAGCAAAAAGACTACCCTAGTCAACAAAAATATAGAAAAGTCCTAAAACTAATCCATAGGTGGTGGTGGTGGAACGGAAAAAGTAGATAGATCGAACGGAGTGCGGTAAAGTAACTTCTCCAATATACTTTGCTGCGTGGTCAGCATCTGTCGCAGTACTGTCTGACTATCCTGCAGCTCAGCCAATATGGCCTGTAAAGCTCTAATCTTAACCTGAGAAGAACTCTCAGGTTGGGCTGTAGAAGCAGGTTTCCTCCTAAGCTAAGGCTTACTATCGGAGAAATACATCTCCTCATCCGTAGCCTTCTCATCATCGTCGTCGTCCTCATCTTCATCCACCATTGCCATAGCCATATCGGTAGGGTCGGTAGGAAGAATAGTAGGCAGGGGTGGATAAGGTGGAAAGTGCAGCTCGCCTTGGCATCCCTGCGCCGTCGATCCTTTCGAATCTCATTGTCAACACCCCACTCTAGCTTCCTCGTGTTGGGCATATGCCCAAAGATGTTGTTCTACTGCGTGAAACGGTATTGGGTGAAGACGGTCATATCAGCCTCATTGGGGGGTATCGGAACCCCTGCTATCTCCATCAGGCACGTAACAAGCCTGGGAAAGTGAATATGATGAATAGGAGGGAATTGGGCCTCTCCCATCTCCTCGTAAAGCTGGCGAAGCTACACCAAAACTAACTGGGGAATAGACACCCAGTAGCCGGCATAAAATGCATAGGTCACATCCACCATCTCATTACATCGCACTATCTTATGTCCGATAGGGCGAGCGTTAGCCACAAGGATCGTATTTATAAACTAGAAACGTCTCAGAAGCTGTGACTTCCTGATCATCTCCATAGTAGAGGCATGTCACCCCTGGCCCAAAGCATGGACCATTGCCTCTCGGGTCGTCCCTGGGGGAACCTATGGAAATCTCCCCTCAAGAGCGGTCAGGCACCTATGATGGCAACCCATAGCTTGAGCAATAATATCATAGCTCACTGTCAGTTGTACACCTTCGACAGTGGTTGTGAAATGATCGTCCTCATCTTCCTCCTCGTCTCCCTCATGAAACTGTAAAGAGCGGTAAAAAGCTTGAACTAGTCTAAGGTAAGTAACTTGGGTTGGATGCCGTAAGAATCCTGAAACTAGCGAGCTTGTAGGGACTCCATTGCCCAACATGTATCACAGTAGTGCTAAAAATCCTCTAAAACAAAATTCGTCTCAAAACAGATTTTGCTATACCGCCATGCATGTAACGACCTGGTTATTTGTCTTCCTTTCATTTTTCTTGAAATTTTATAAATGAATTTTTTTCGTTTAATTTTCTTTTCTGAGCTCTGTTTTGTGTCGCTTAGTGTCATCTCGAGTGCTCAAAATTGGTTCCTGAGACTTTTTTTCGTGGATTGACAACTTCCTTTGAGGACCGAGTCATTTTCACATTTTTCGTTTTTCGACACTATTCACTTTTCATCATTTTCCCTATTTCGTCCTTTTCCCCATTTTGTCTTTTTCTCGTTTGACACTTTGTTGGTGTAACCACACTTATTGTGTTCTTAGTTGGTTTTTGACTTCATGTATCTCCATCTTGAGTGGTTTCCACGAAATACGTATCTTTACTTTTGCAAGAAAGTACTCTGGTTGCTCCCGGTGCCCACAGCGGCATGGATGCACAATTCTTTAGAATCTTTTTCATTTCTTGGGGTGTTTTCCGTAAATATCTTTTGAAGATATTTTATTTCAGGGGCATCTAAGAAAATATCATTTGGAAGATATTTTCATTCTGAGGCAATTTCGCAGTTAACCCCTTTTGTAGAAGCCATTGTGCAATTAACGAAAGTTATTGCAAAAATGTCTCGTCTGGAGCCTGGATCCTCGTACGGGATTCATTTTCACTTTTCGTTGACTCATAAATTCATAGAATTTCCTTCTGGTCATTTTTCTCCAGTTTCAGAGTTTCTGGACCCGGTTGCCGCCGAACTTGTTCGGGGCATAACTTTTTGCTCGGGACTCAGTTTTTGACGTTGTTTCTTCCGTTGTTCATATTTTCTTATTTTAAATCTTTTTTGTTCACGGAGTTTTACCGTTTGAGCTCGGTTTCTCAAAATCCACTTTTTCGGACTTGGCGGGGCCTTTTCGGGGCACTTTTTGAGATTTCTATAAATAGGTTGCCCTAATTTTTAAAATAAGATTTTCAGACCTTCTTCCTCTTTTTGGCTGGTAGCCATGGGAGCCCAAGGGGCTGCCTTCACTCTTTCTTCTCCTCCACTTGATTTCCTTGGTAGAAATCCTTCGGCCTTAGCATTTGTTGTTCCCCTCGACGTGCTCTACCTTTTGCCCTTATTAGAATCAATTTTCGACGATTTTTCAAGTTTGGGTTTGGAGTCAAGTTGAGATTTTCATGGGGCTTCTTGCGGATTCTTGTTCATGGTGTTGTCCCCGATAAAACCTCTCGGTATCGTCGAATTCGGAGCACTTTTATTTTGGTAGGCCTTTAGGATTTTCATCTCAAATTGAGGTAGGAGATGTTCTAGGTTTAAATGCTTGTTATATAGCATGCTTGTGATGTTTATACTACTTATTTGCATGATTAAATATAAAATCTAGAGATTTTATTATTTATTTTTCTTGTACGGGATCTAATTTTCCCGGTTGTTCATGACTTGGTTTAAACATGTAGTATGATTTTATATTGCCCCTTGATATGCTCATGTCATGTATTAAAATTGGAACATTTGAATAAGTATTAAAGATTTTATTTAATATTTATCTTAGGTGAAAGATTAATTCACATGGCCTTAACTAGCTTGAAATTAATATGTGTTAGCGTATTATATTAGGCCTTAGCATGCTCTCCAACATAGTTTAATTTGAAAGTAATTGGAGGTGTTTTGAAAATTAGAAATTATTAATTAATTTGATTAATTAATTTGCCCCGAGTGCACTATTCACTCTATTTATATTCCGATTTGATATTCTTGATTTATATGTCATATAGCTTCACATATATTTGATTTAGAATATTCGGTTAGGTTTTGAAGCCTTTTATTTAATTAAATTCCATGTTTAAGATTTAATCCTCATGGTGATATACAACTTGGAATTGAATTTTGGCATGCTAGAAAATTAAGCTTTGGTGTGGTTGTTCACATATATTAAATTGGGATTAATTGCATGCGAATTGCAACCTTTATTTTATATTTAACTTTAGTGAAAGTTTAATTTACATAGGTGTAACTTGTATGAAATAAGCTTGTAATGTGATATTACATTAGTCCTTGGCATGTTCTCTAAAATATGTTAAATTGAGAGCATTTGGTTGAGTTTGAAAATCTAGACATTTTAATTAAAAGAATTAATTAAAATCTATTTTGTGGTCCCATTAGCTTAATTAAGATTTTAATTTGATATTTGTATTGGCTATGACTTGTTTACTAGTATATTTTAATTGTGGACCATTTGAAGTTGCTTTAGAATCTTGGTAATTAAATTAGCATGATTTAATTAGAGTTCTACTTTGTTGTTCCAATAACCTAATTGAGTTTTAGAATGGATATAGGTGATGACCATGCCATGTTCTTTAATATGTATTAATTTGAGGTTATTTGGAATTGAATTAGAATTTAGGGAATTTAATTATCTTTATTTAATTAAATTCTATCGAATTGAGCCGTGGATTTAATTGTGTTTGAAACTCGTTTCTATATCAAAATCCTGGACATGGACTTGTTGTATATTCATTTGGTTATGTTTTGAGCATTGGATAACATAGTTGCTATGTTTATACTTATGAGAATATGTTTTCCTTATTGAATATATTATTGCCTTGTGTAATGATTTGGACATTTCGTATTTAACATCATTCATGCATAGCGTGTAACGAATCGCACACTAAATATTCAACATTCATCACATCATATTAGTTGTGGACTTAGAGCATGTATTGTATAGGTTTCCAAATTTGGTTGTGCTTCGTAGATAGTTGATTATCTTGCATATTCCTGTTGATATATGCATTGTTACATAACTTGTTGATTTTGGAAACTTGGGGATGTCGTTGTTTGGCTATGGCTAGGACGTGGTTCTAGTACGGGGGATAGTCCCTCTATATATAGTCTAGTGCGCACATAGGGAGGTTACCCATGGGCTAATAACCCTAAAGTAACTATGTTTTCGGTCTGATCCGGCGTGACGTCCGAGTATCCACTTTGTTTGATTTCGCATTTCATTTTCAAGTTGATAACTAGATGATGTTGTAACTTGTTGTTTCTTATTTGTCGTTCCATTTTAAGTTACAGGATGTTAACTTTGCGAAATTGTGCTTTATGCGTTATATTGGAAGTTCCAATGTTGGTTAAATTGCATCGATATTGAAAATCATTTTTTGACGTTTTAATAAAGCTTAGGATTGATCCTATTGATTCATTTATAACACAGACGCTAGGTGGCATGAACCACTACTGTTATTTTGTGCTTTAGATTCTAAGTTGATGGCTTTGAGAACTTAAACCTTGTTGCATTGTATAACATGCTCTTTTGTTGTTGAATTGCATGGATAATGTGATTCTTGTTAACTTGTATTCAAATATGCTTTTGTCATGTTGTATGGATTACTCTAGACCTAGTTCAATTGTATTGAAAATGCAATTCATGTTAATCTATGCTCAAGCATCCTTCTTATCGTGTTCTTTGGATTATCCCAACCATGATTCGTTTCATACACGTATGTATATCATGATTCTTGTTGTTTAGACTCTAAGGTAGCTTAGAATGTTCCCCGAGTCTCATTTGGACATAGACGTTAGGTGGCATGAGCCTCTTTAACATGTTTCACCTTAAGGTGATAAATTTGTAAAATGCTAAGTCGATGCATGCTCATCTCCTACGAGTAGCTTTATGTTACTCACCCCTACGATACTGGGGCATATTTTAGGTACGAAGACTTGGTTCGTGATGCCTAGCATTCCTTGGACATCGTGTAGCTTTCAAGTTTTCATTTCATGCGAATGTTAGCATGAAATGTCATTTTGTAGACTTATATGTCAAAATATGTATATTTGATTCCATGTATGTAATGTGTACATAAGTGCACTCCTTTTAATGTATTTGACATGTATGAGATGAGGCCGGAGGCCAATGACATGTGTATTATAGTCTATGTACTTTTTAACTTCATGAAATATTGTGAAAATCTTGAAAAATCGCAAGTCATTGCTTCACCATGGTTGCATCGGGTGTGGGAATTCCATTCTTATTCTTTCATAGGGTCTTATTAATCTTGTATGAAGTGTGGCCAAGGGCCAAATGGTCATTTGACCCCGTTTTGTATTTTTGGATTCCGAGTTTTCATTCCAAATTCCTTTTTTTCCTTTTTGCCCGTTGGGGGGTCAGATTTTGTATCGGTGGTATTTTTAAGTCGTGGACCATTGTAGCATGTCCAAATAGGTATGTTACGTTTGCGTGTATGGTTGTTTCTGGGCAAAATCTTATAGTTTGTGTTTTGAGCCTCTTATGAATTCATTTCGTATTTTTTTTTTGCATATTCTGATCTAGGGGCATTGTAGACTTTTCACGGTGATTTTATTTTCTTCTTTTAACATGGTCACTTAAAAAACGTGATTTTAGCGGGGGCTTTTTTTTCGTGTTTTTCTAGAAAATGTCGTCTTGGTGCCGAAAATCGATCGCAAAGTTCAGCTTTCTGTTTTTTTTTAGCGGCTTTTTGGACCTCCATGACCAGATTTCATGGAAGGGCATTTCGGGCATTCTACATTGCGTTTTTTTTTTAATTCTCTTGCGAGTCACGTAGAAAGCTCAATTTTGAATGGGGTTTATTCTTTGTGTTTTTCCAGAAAAATTTATCTACTAACCCGTTTTTACTCTCTGTTCTATCTGTTTCTGGAAAAAAATGCTTGTAGCAGCTTTTTGGGTCCATCTTGACCTAGGCTGTTCAAGGGGCATTTTAGGGACTTTACATCATATTTTTTTTTATTTCTTCTACATAGTTGGTAGAAAACGTGATTTTAAGGGGGGTTTCTTCTTCGTATTTTTCCAGAAAAACTCGTTTAAGGGTCCGTTTTTAGCCTCGGTTCTGGAAAAAAATTTAATTGGTGCTTGCTATTAAAACACTATTCCTGCCCAGATTTCTTACCTAGAAAATAAGTCTAATTTTTTGAAACTTTGAGGCTTCATATCTTCTTCATCCCGACTCCAAATCAAGTGATTTTTGAGTCTAAGTTTATTAGTTTTTGCTTTTTTAGCCAACGGTATTCACGGTTGCATCTAATTCTATCTGAAAAGACTATTTTACCCTTTGTAAAGTACCCTTGCCGCACTGATTTTAAACTCAAAGGTTGGTTTTTTTGAAACTTTGACGTTTCATATCTTCTTCATCCGGACTCCGAATCAAGTGATTCTTGAGTCTAGATTCATTAATTTTTCCTAGTCTATCTATCAGTATGCTCAGTTGCATCCAATTTTATCTAAAAAGACTATTTTACCCCTTGTCAATTACCTTTGCCGCACTGTTTTGAAACCCGAAAGTTGGTTTTTATGAAACTTTGGAGTTTCATATCTTCTTCATCCGGACTCTGAATCAAGTGATTCTTGAGTTTAGATTTGTTAATTTTTCACTGTCTTTCCAGCAGTGTGCTTGGTGGCACCCGAATCCACATTTTTCAGAAATAACTATTTTGCCTCTAGGGGCTTATTTGTCATATTTTCGATCTTTTGCTTCTGCGTCAGTTCTTGTTGAGTTCCACGACCTTATGGAAGGTCACTTGACTTCTTAGAGTCTTGTTTTCTGTTTTCGCTTCCGCATTCGGATCCGTTATCAGATCATCCTTACGGTTCATCACAGGACACGCTGGCCTAAAAACCAGGGTCGTCACAATGCATCATCTAATGCCATCGCCGGCGTCTTAACAACTTTTTTCCTTGGCTGTCTCGGCATTGCTATAATCTAAGAATAATATCCAAGAAAAAATCCCAATTCTGTGCTCCAAGGCTCAAGCCTAAGGTACTGATGCTCGAGCTTGGGACTGGCTATGGCTCGAGCTTGAGATCTAATACTCAAGCCTGCTGCAAGCAAATGTTCGTACCTCAATCTGAAGGCTCGAGCTTCCTAGTTTTTAACCGAAGCAAAATCCACTCCAAAATCTTCCAAAAACAGTCCCAACTCAATCCTAATTCTCCCCAACATACCTCTATAATCACACTACAACCCCCACACTTCCTATATTTGCACGACAATCCTTCAAGTGACCCAACCCGTGTTCTTCAAATCCCTTTAAGATTTGGAATTTCTGTAAGGTTAGATTATAGATTCCATGTTAGATTGGATAATATAAATTCAAAAGGAAAGTTTTTAAAAGGTTTAGGCATCACTTGGAGAGAAAATCAGTGTATATATGGACAATATATACATATATATATATATAAAACGAAATAATAAAGAGATTCATACCTTTGTGATGTGGAATCAAAGCCTAGAATGATGTAGATATGTATTATGAAGAGATTGGAGAGTGTATGACGGCAAAAAGAAGCAAAGGCATGAGGGTTTGTATCTGTGGCTCGAGGGTTTCTTTTATTTTAAAGTTCAGAGGCTTGAGCCTCAAGTGTGATGCTCGAGCATGGCCGCTGAATACCCTAGATCTAACGATGATAAAAGCTCGAGCTTTGGGGACTAATGCTCGAGCCTGTAGCTAATGATGCTCGAGTATGGAGTTAATGATGCTCGAGCATGGATCTAATGATGCTCGAGTAAAGAGATAATTTTTTAGATTTTTCAGAATTTTTTTTCAATTTTTATTTTCTTTTTATATTTTATGCAAACCTAAATAACCTAAACCTAATTAAAGACTAAAATAACCCTAAAATCTAGAAAAGAAAATAATTAAATCGAAACTAAAATAAAAAAATAAAAACCAAAGTAAACTACAGTACAACATACAAATGCTAAGTTTAACGTCGACAGCTCGACAGCATGCTAAGTTTAACGTCGATAGCTCGACGAAAACCTGATTTCTTTAGTCCAAGTAAATAGGATCATGAAGTTCTATTGACTCCACTGTGGCTCTCTGCACACTACCCTTTATATAGGGTTTCAGTCTCTGTCCATTGACCTTGGACAGTTGTCCAGTCTTGCAATCTTGTATCTCTATTACCCCATAAGGTGTAACAAAAATAACCATGTATGGACCTTCCCACCATGACTTTAACTTTCCTGGAAAAAGTTTCAATCGTGTACTAAACAACCAAACCTTCTTCCTAGGCTCAAAAGTCTTACGCAAGATATGCTTGTCATGAAATGCCTTAGTCTTTACTTTGTAAACCTTTGTAAACCTTAGCACTCTCATACGCATCATTACGTAACTCTTCAAGCTCAGTTAATTGAAGCTTCCTGTTAGAACCAGCAGATGTCATATCGAAGTTGAGCTTTTTACTGGCCCAGAAAGCTCTATGTTCTAACTCTACAGGAAGATGGCACCCTTTACCATAGACAAGTCGGTAAGGTGATATAACAATCGGAGTCTTATATGCCATTCGGTAAGCCCACAAAGCATCGTTCAGTAAAAAAGACCAATTTTTACGATTTGGCTTAACTGTTTTCTCAAGAATTCTTTTAATTTAACGGTTGGATATTTCTACTTGGCCACTTGTTTAGGGATGAAAGGCAGAAGCAACTTTATGAGTGACAGAGTATCTTTGGACCAAGGTACGAAAATACCTATTATAGAAATGACCACCCCCATGACTAATGATAGCTCGTGGCATACCAAACCGACTAAAAATGTTCGTTTGAATGAACTCAACCATGACTGTGTGATCGGTGGTTTTAGTAACCACTGCTTCAACCCATTTAGACACATAGTCAACAGCCACAAGAATGCATTCATTATGATTAGACAGAACAAAAGGACCCATGAAATCAAAACCCCAAACATCAAAAACCTCAATACTAAGATTGGAGTTAAGTGCATCATATTTCTTTTAGAAATCAATCCTAGCTGCTGACATCTAAGGCATGACTTACAGATTAAATATGCATCCCGAAAGAGTGAAGGCCAAAAGAAACCGCACTGAAGAATTTTAGCTGCAGTTTTCTTTGCACTGAAATGACCTTCACATGTCAAACTGTGATAGTAGGTCAGAATACTATGAAACTCAATCTCAGGAACGCATCTACGAATGATTTGTTCAGCACAGTATTTGAATAGTTGAGGATCTTCCTAATAGTGCATCCTAATTTAGGGGAAAAATTGATCATTTTCCTGCTTTGACCAAGACAAAAGAATTTTGCCAATTGCGAGGATCTTCCCAACACTGTTCATACTTTTACTCATATTTATCAAACACATCAATGAATTGTCATCATCAAAAAGGGGGAGATTATTGACCTTAAATCTAAGGCTTTTGATGATTATAATTCATTAATGATGTTCTATATGTTCTAATGTCTACCTTGAGCAAAATTACAAATTTAAGCACTTAGCAAGTCAAGACATTTCTTGTTAAGCATACAGGAAGAGAAGCATCATGAAGATACGGAAAAAGTCAAAGGAGTCAAGACCTAAAAGAAAGTCATCAAGATCATATCAATTAAATGGGGTAGTTAAGGTGGTGAGCTTTTAGGAACCATTGTCAAAGTATGTATGAAAATTTTTGAAGCTCATATCTAGGATCATACATTAATCACTTGCACAGTAATCAAGAAATATAAAGAATAAAAATCATCTATGAACTTAGAACATGTTTCTCAAAAGATAAGTTCCATTTCGGTTGACCAAAATAGAAGGACAACTTGAAAAAGTTAACTAGTCTTAATAGTGGGTTTGGAACAAAGTCTCAAGTTATTTCGGCCTACCAAAATAAAAGACTAAATCATTTCGGCCTACTGAAATGAATTGATGAAAGGCAACCTCTAGTTATTTCAGACGACTGAAATAGAGAAGCAAAGTGAATCGGACAACCGATTCTAACAGTGAGTTTTGCATCAAAGGTTCAAGTTATTTCGGTGGACCGAAACAAAAGGCTAAATCATTTCGGCCTACCAAAATAAAAAGTGATAGACAGCCTTAAGTTATTTCAGACAATCGAAACACAATGGTGTTTCATTTTAGTCGACCGAACCAGCGCAGATTGAAATTTGAACGGCTATTTTATCTTGAACTGTGTGCCCAACAGCTAGAATACACACCAGATACGTCTGAAACTCTATATAATGACTTATTGTCTTCATAAAAAGATATGGCAACCATTGAGAATCATATTCTTGCAATTATAAAGCCTTTGTATCATCATTCACACACTTCATAGTCTTAAAAGAGTTTTGAGCTTCAATCTATTCATACATACTCTAAAGTGAGCTAAAACTTGTACTACAGATCTGAGAGAGATTATATTGTACTTCATTTATCTTCTTCAAATCTTGTAAGGGCTGGTATGGCCCAAAAAAGACTAAGAGAAGGTGGTTCTCTTAGCACTTTGAAGCAAGGATGTGCTTCTTGTAAAAGATTTGCTCTCCACCCGTAAGGAGAAGCCATAGTGGATTGGGAAGTCTCAAGAAGGGTCTTGAGCCGAGGAGTAGGAGTTTCAGAACCTTACTAAAATCGCTGAGTACTTGTTTGCAATCTCTGTCTTTATCTCTTACATTTATTGCTTAAAGTTTAACTTGATTAATCTCTTAATAATTGATGGTAGTTATAGTTTAAAATTCAAATTGCTTTATTAAACTATTGTTGAAAAAGTTAGCCTTGTACTTGCAAATCAATTAAAATAAAAATTGACCATTATTTGTTAAGACTCTATTCACCCCCCCTCTAGAGTCAATACTTGGGCAACACATATAACATGGGAGTACACTGCTAAAAGATAAACATGCTCACGTAAGTAAAATCAATGATATATGCAATACGTCTCCACAAAAGTATAAAAATCATATTACTTAAGCACAATTACAACATGCCATCTCTAAGCATATAAGCATGCATCAATGCAGGAATAATGCTATAATATGAATACCATGTAAAGATAAAACTCATGAATGGAATACCAAAATAAAATACAAGCATAAAAATACTGAATTAGGACCATGTCTATCATCATAAAACCAACATATATACAGTGATCATGTCACAATCTCAAAATATATCTACACTATGTATGCAACTCCAATGTAGTACTATGTACCTATGTATGTACTCGACACCCACGTAGCACATACTCACAAAATCAAATCACATAGACCATATTACACCTTACAACTATGCACATAATATACATAAGGCAATCAAATAAGCTACCTATCATATAGGGATCAAGCAAGCAACGACACTCTAAACATCACTAATGATACTAGAATGTTAAACAGATATAGCATATGAAAAACGAATCACATCTATCATCGCATAAGCCAACACATAGCCACATATCCTAAACATGTCTCTAAGGCATGCTCAAAAGCGATAAGGCTTACAAACACGTGACAATGACTATACAAATAGCGATGTCACAAAAATCATAAGTAAAAATAAAATGCCTCTTAAAAAGACAATCTCATAAAAAACGCACCCCAAAAATCATGGATGAGTCCAACCTCTCACTGCGAGGAATAGAATCAGCCCCAAGAACAACTACTGAATAATAAGACTGCAATGTATTGGATAGTTCCAACACTAACATCACAAGACATCCACAAGAAAGACAAATCACAAAATGCCAAAGAGTCCAATAGGAACTCTATAAGATTCCACCGGAACTCTAACACACAACCCCAAGTCTCCAATAACAAGGGAGAGTAATTAATTGCACCAATGCAATTAATCACGTGAAGCCACTCATATCCCAACTGTAGCTCGTAAGAGTTATCCAAAGCAACACAAGAAGGATCGCAGGTCAACACATCTATTAGTCCTTAAACCAACATTCTAAGAAGACAAGACATGAGAACCTCGCCCTTAAGGCTCACGAAGATAAACTACTCATTCCTAAAGAATAACTCAAGTCAATCCTAACTCACTGTCCTACAACACTGGAAATGAAACTCTAAATAATGTTAACACATTAAGATCACCACAAAACCCCAAGAGATGATACCATCACCTTAGACACTATCGCGACTACGTCACGAATCAACAAAAGAGAATGAGACAAAATGGTGCCTCTATGGCCTACATTTCATCCCGATAAACAAGGACTACAACCCTACGCTCACATGATCTAACATAAATAAACCGTCAACCCAAAGTCTCAAAACTCACAAACTGGCAAAATAGATAAGAAGGCTCCCACCATGGAGACCTTACAAAATGAATCCCTCTACCCAAGGAAAAAGTCCTAAATAACAAGGATGAGTCTAAAAATACTATGGACTCCCAAAGACAATGCCCTAGCATTAATCTCACCTAACCGAGCATGAACAATGCACAAGGTCAAAACAAATCCGAAACAAGTATAAGGCTACTTATACAACACATAGAAAATCCCATGTTATCACTGCAATCAGATAAAAATCAAAATAATCAGCGCAAGTAGTAACTAGTATGCTCATAACCTAATACAAGGTTGACGTAAACACTTAAATCATACCAAGTCATGCGGTAAAAGCTCTAAACACTTAAGCACGTAAGCATACATGTCATATAAAAGATGTTTCTAAACACATAAGCATATACAACACGCTAAGGCAGACAATCATATCCAACATGCTAAGGCAGACAAGCGTATACAACAGGCTAAGGCAGACAAACATATACAATGTGCTAAGGTAGACAAACATATACAATATGCTAAGGCAGACAAGCATATACAACATGCTAAGGCAGTCAAAATAAAGCTTCTAAACGTATTGGCACATAAGCACGTAAACATGTGGTTATATCAAACATGTTATCAAGAAGCATGTGAACATATCAAAGCAAGTCAACAAAAGCATAATACGCACCCAAAACCCGTCGTCTTAAGGTTTTCAAACCTAGGAGCTCTGATACCACTTGTGACGGCCCAAGTTTTACAAAACCTGGAGCGTCAGCGAGTGACCCGGAAGACTGATCAGTGAACGGATCCGAAACGCAGAAGCAATGAAAAGGAAATAGTCACTAGGGATTGATACCAACCATAAGACCCAAATTGGACTTCAACAAAGCCGCGGAACTCAAGAGAGAAACTAAAACTAAAACAAAGGTCAAAACGGGCAAAATCCGTTAATCAAGGTTAAAATGGTCATTTCACAACTAAAGAGAGAAATTTGACTCCAAGTAAGTCAAATGAGGTCCATGCAACCTAGACTAATTATAAAACAACATTCCAAGAGGTTCAAAGAACTTTGACGAAGAATCCTACAAAACGCTCATTCCCAGTTCAAGCAAAATCCGACATTGTCTCACTAAAACATGAATAACTCCCACTGTGATTTAAATATAAGAATGGTATTAGTACCATTGGAAAGCTAACTCAAAATCCTTAAAGATAGGCTTAGGAATGACCCCATTTAGATTATAAATGAAAAAGACATGACTATTTGAAGTCTGAACAACAAAGCTATCCCAAAATTGAGGAGAAGTGAGCTTGTGGTATTTCAGTCGACCGAAATGCCATTTAAGTGGACCAAAATGGACCCAGTCTCACCAGTAAACTGAAATAATGGGAAAAAATCATTTCAGTCGTCCGAAATGAAGAACCGGTTGACCGGTTGTGACCCAAAGTGAATGTAAGCTACTGGAAATGACAAAACATCATTCCAAATAGCTACCGGTCATCCGAAATGATGCTTCGGCTGACCGAAATAGCTCAAGAAACTGCTAAAAATTCAGCTATGCACCAGAAAATGCAAGGTGCCTCTTAAGTCATGTTTAAATCCCTCATGGCATGACCAAATTTAAAATTGTGAATTTGTTTATGAATGTGAGCTTGCACGTAAACATAAAATAACATTTTAGATGCGCTGCAATGGCCTACGGCTCATTACATTTCATTTACAAA
The DNA here is from genome assembly GCF_030987335.1 of Cornus florida. Taxonomy (NCBI): domain Eukaryota; kingdom Viridiplantae; phylum Streptophyta; class Magnoliopsida; order Cornales; family Cornaceae; genus Cornus; species Cornus florida. The sequence continues at coordinate 5,658,039 of NW_026775577.1, read as the reverse complement.
AAAATGACAAGTCAAACCTCTAAAGTTAGCAAAATTACATTTCAAAGGCAAAACTTAAAATTTAAAGGCATACACTTGAACTTTAAAGTTTGTGGCCCTTGGCCTCATTACATATCATGTTAAATACATCAAAAGGAAGTGTCTAAGTAAATATTACAATATCAAAAGAGGCCAAGACATGCTAACACTTGCATTCTTGTAAAATGCATAAAAATACTCCAATGCTACCAAGCCAACCTAGGGATGATGTGCTTCCCAAAATAAGGTTCCTTCACCTAAAAATATCCTAAACAACTAGGGTGAGCAACCAAAGTTACTCGTAGGAAGAAGAGCATGCATATACCCTAAAGTTTCAAATGTCTTGCAAGTTCAATGTAGACGAATACAATGGATCATTCCACCTAACGTCTAAGTTGCAAGGTGAACTAAGGGATTATCTCAAGCTACAACAAGCAATTGAAATGAAAGACATTATACACAAGTATACAAGCCCAAGTACACTAGACAATTAAAATACAATACATAAGGAACAAGTATACATGCTACAAGTATACAAAGCATTTGTAATGTAATACACAATATACAAGTATACATGCTCAAGTATACTAAAAAATATTGAAATGAAGTACACAATATATAAGTATACAAGCTCAAGTTTTACTAAACAATATTGAAATGAAGTACACAATATATAAGTATACAAGCTCAAGTATACTAAACAATATTAAAATGAAGTACACAATATACAAGTATACAAGCTCAAGTATACTAAACAATATTAAAATGAAGTACACAATATACAAGTATACAAGTTCGAGAATACTAAACAATATTAAAACTTCAAGCATAAAATTACAAGCTACTAGTAATCAAGGACTAACAAATTAGAATTGAATGCGAAATCAAGTAGGTGAAAAAACTAGGACATGTGGTCCCTAGACCAAGCAAGTTATTCTAGATATCACAAGGTATTACCTAGTGTGCACATTGGGAGACCTCTTCTCCCGTACTAGAGCCAAACCCTAACTATCACATTTTTCAATGTCCTTATAAGCTTTCTAAAATCAATAAGTTCATAACTTATACTCAAATATACATTAATGCATGAAACCACATTCCATGCACAAGTTGGGTGAAACCACACAATCCATGTCCTAGGGTTTCAATTCTAAAATGGCATATAAAATGTCAAGTATCAACATATGAATGTGTTACACAATACAAGATACTATATGCCAACTAAATCAAGTTACCATCATTTAAGCCACAAATACTAAATATTCCACAATCTAGTAATAAGCTTCCAAGGTAAACATTAGTATATATTCCACAAGAGTTCATTATCACAATAAGATAAATACTCTAGAATTAAGTAAACAACTAAATGAACAATACATTTTATACAAGATGTATCTATAGGCCATGTAGAACAATGATATTTCCTATCATGCTAAATCAATTCATCATCATAAAAAGCCATAATTACTAAGTCCTCAACAATATAGTAATATGCTCACAAGGTGAATATAAACAATACTCTACAAGAATTCATTATCATAATAAGAATCTCTAGAATTTGTAAACTAGTAAATGAAACAATTTACTTACAACAATATAAATATATTCCACATACTTTGAATCATTAAACCCTAGTCAAGGACATCAAATATACATCTATATGCACTCCTATAATTCAAGAAGCATGGATTCAATATATATAAAACCTCAAATACAAGAGTATAAACATACTATAACCCCTACCTCACTAGAGGATTGTCCCTCTAGAATCTGAGGCAAACAAGCTTAAAATGCAAAACTAAAAAACAATCTTCTAGATCATGAAGAGATGAAGCTATGATCTTCAATATTGGAGACCCAATTCCATAAGCAAAGCAGTCAAATTTCAAAAATGGCAAACAATTCCTAGGATTCCCCAAATTGACAACCTTAGATTCGCTCCTCTGGAATCCCATGCAAACAAGGTCAAAATAGAAAACTGGAAAAAGGTGTTCTATATTAAGAGGAAATGAAGTTATTATCTTCAAGGTCTAAGATCAAACTCCAAAGGCAAGGGCTCTAAAAACTGAAAGTGGCAAAGAGGTTCTCAGGATACCTCAAACTGCCTACACGAAATTCACACCTCTAGAATCTATGGCAAACAACCTCCAATGGAGAAACTGAGAAAATTTGTTCTAGATCAAGAAGACAGGAAGATATGATCTTCAAGGCCCAAGATCCAAATCCCAAGGCAAGGGGTTCAAAATCCTAAAGTGCCAATACAGGTTCTGTTTGGCTAAAATGAAGCTTTGTGAGGAAAAATGTCAAAATCCTCTAACTACCACTAACCCTAGTATTTGTTGACCAACCACACACACACAAACACTACCTCACTCACACACACATATCCACACCCTCCACTTGTCATCAATCTAGGCCTCCTCACAAGGTTTGATCAAGGCCTTAAACTTATCACTATCCTAGGCTTCCAAGTGCAATAAATGGAAAGTCAACACATGGTCAATGGAAAAGGTAACACTTGACACTCTTTTCCCAAATTACAAGTAAGTCCCTCCTCTAAATATCTAGAAAATGTAATTACACAAAAGTCCCTAAAGCAAAATATCTCAAAAATATAATTCCACAAAACACCCCGAAAAATGAAAATGTTTCCGAAGAAATTATGCATTCATACCCCTACAAAAATATAAATATACGAACATGCTTTTCATATAAAATAAAGACCTACGCGGCCAGTAAAAGATGAAATAACGTAATGCACATGGTGTTGGAAATCATTTCCGAGCACCAAAACCTACTTCGCATTAGACAAATCCCTTAGGTCACAAGAAAAAGATTAAATCAAATGATTATATAATTAATTAAATAATTAATAATCATAAAATAGTAAAAAAAATATTAATGGCGGAAAATCGGAAAGGAAGAAGAAAACATTGTCATTACAATGGCTCATACCACACCCTAGTTTAAGTGGAAGAGCCATACTAACCGCAGATGGGTTATGCTTGGTCTTAAATTACATGATTTTCTGTAAAATTGTTGTGGTTGTTTTTATACGTCTACACTTTAAACATCACACATAATTGTATCCCCAAGTTATTTACAAGTATGCATGATTACGAGATCTTGGTGAACTTAATTCCTTAGCCTCCCTTAATTGTTCTTTTAATTCATTTTAGTTTATTTTAATCTTTATGCAATTGACAAACAAACAAACCAACCATCTTTTGTGACATTAAAAAACATAAAATTAGTCTTTGAAACTTGATTGCCACAAGCTTCGCAATTTTCATGGATCGATACCCTACTTAGCCACTTTCTTGTGAATTTATACTATAGTCAGTGGTTTTATTATTGATGCACCGCTTGGATACGCATCAATTTTTGGCACCGTTGCCGGGGATTGTAATCGGCTTTGTGATCAAAAATTTCAAATATTACATTCAGTTTGTTCGTAAATATAATTTTTATATATATATTTTTTTTTTGCTTTTTATTTGTTTGCCAAGTGGTTTGAGTGTAGATTTGAAGCGAAAGGGCTTCTTTGAGGTGTTTTTCAAGTTCTAAAAAATCCAGAAAAATTCTGAAAATTTAGAGAATTACACCCCTTTGTAAGTGTTTCAAAGTTGATATTTATTGCATTTAAATTCTTGGTATTTTTGGCTTCGTATGGATGCATGCTAGTTGATATGGGTAGTAGGTCTTTAACATTTGCTAGTTGATAGAGGGTAATTATACTCCAAATCATTTTTACATACCACATGAGTTATGTGCATTTTGCTTTAGTCATACACATGATATAAGAAATTGTCCTACAACGGGACATTTTCTGGTTTTTATCAAGGACAAGCAAATATAGATTTCTTTAAACCGGGGAATGATCCATATTTCAATTATTATGATCCGGGTTGGGGAGATCATCAAATTTTTTTTATGGCATGATATGGGAAATTCAGCCCCACAATCTCATGGGCAACATTTTCAATCAAAATTTCAGCCCAATGATCATTATTTCCAACCTTATTCTCCTTTTTCACTGTCTCAATTTGATGAGCTAATGGCTAATAGCAAGCAAATGTTGGCTTCATTTTTGAGCATGCAATCCACAATAGAGTCCTTCAATCAAGTGGTACCTTCTAATTCCCAATCTAGTGCTAGCATAGATGTTCAAATAACCCAAATTGAACAAATGGTTAATGCTCTAAATCATAAAGAGGAAGAGGAATTTCCTTATGAGCTTGTAACCGATTCAAATGGGCATTCTATGAATGATAAGATTACTTCTAGTAGCTCTCATCATGAGAATGATCAAAGTTGTTAGCACATGTGAAAATGAAGAAATAGTGGTTCAAAATGATCAAGTTGTTACCACATATAAAATTGAAGAATTTGTGGTTCAAAATAAAGAAAAGAATGATGAAGAGATTGAATCCCTTAAAAATCCAAATCAACTGTCCCAAAATCCTCTGAAAACATGATTGACTCATTTCAATTGTGAGCATTTTGATGTCAAAAAATCTATTTGGGAGGCAAATTCTTTGCTTGATATTCTTCCACTCTTTCACTCTCCTCTTGGGCAACATCAAATGAATCTCTCTATTAGGAGTGTGTATCTCCTGCCATTCCCTCACTTGAGTTGTCTCAAAATTTTAAGGTTGAACCACCAGATAAGTGTGAGAAGGATGTTGAAAGTTTGAAGGATATTTTTTTGGGCATTCCCGCGCTAACTCTGATCCTTTAAAAGTATTTCCTTGATGTTCCCCCACTTAATCAACCTTCCCATAATCCAAAGTTCTCAAATGAGGAAGAAGAGTAGGTTGAGGTCTTTCCTTTACCTACTCTCATTCTTTATCTTCAAGCCCTATTGTCTACACTCCTAAAGGAACTTTCTTATGTGGGGACGCAATACTCTTTAGAGTGACATGATATAGGTTAGCCCTTACCTTGAGTTTTGTAGTTATTAGATGTTTTTTAGTTTTTAATTTTTCTCTTTTTTTCGTTTTGAACATTTTTATCTTTTAGATGTTGTTACATTAAAAAACAAAAAAAATCTCTAAAATTTTTTGCCTAAGTATGGTCCTCAAAATTAGTGCTTTTGCAAAAGTGCTACGATTCTCATTTTGTTGGTCATACTAGGTGTCTCGGCCATCAAATAGGCTCTTATGAAAAAATCAAAATTTTTCAGGATTGTTTCAGGCTCCAATTTGAGAAAATAAAAATCCAGAATATTGGAAAATTTTTGTCTGGATACTCCTCTTGGGGTCCGAATGCAATGCTACCTGGAGCAAAATATTATCAAAAACCCAAAAATTTGAGTTTTTTCGGAACATGTCCGTTTTTTATTCCGACTGTTCCAAGGGGTGTCCCAGTGTTAGTACACCATGTCCAAGTGTTCCTGTAAATTATGGATTTCGTTCCGGCCTCCAAATGGCCGGAATAAAAAAAAAAAAAAAAAAAAAAAAATCCCTAGCCTATTTTGTGTTTGGACACCAAGCCAACTGTAAAAAAATAATAACAATAAAAAAATTAAAAATTAAAAAATATATATTTTTTTTACTCTTCGTTTCATTTCTTTCTCATCCACTTCACTATATTTTTGAATATTTGTTTGGGTTATGTTTAGTATGACATGTGGGTGAACCTTTTATGTGCACAAATTTTGATCTCTTCCCTAGTTTTTGAATAAAAGCATGATGTGTTATTTTAGATTTATTTTGATGTGTGTATATCTATGCTTTTATGCTTGGTACCCGGTGTATGTTGACAGGTTATCAGGTATAAGTTTGGGGGAGGTCACTTGGCATCTCATATAGGATTAGATGCGTAGTGTGCATGCTTCAAACACTTGGTAATGTTGCTTCCTTTCACCCTTTTTGTACGCTTCATTTTATACTTGTTTTCATACATTGAGGATAATGTATCGTTTAAGTTTAGGGGTGTTGGGATATCACCAATTATATGCATAATGTTGTATAGTGTCATTGCTAAATTAGGGTTATAAATGCATTGTCCCCATTTCAAATTACTAAATTGTCCTTCAAATTTTAAATATATATAATACCAAGGTGTAAGATTTTTGAAAAGTTAGAAGGGTAATTATGGAAGGATGGCATTTCTTTTGTTTGACTTTTCAAAGTGGACATTTAATTTGGGACACTCTAAAAGGGGAAAATGGACTACTAATAAGGGACAGAGAGAGTATACAAAAAATAAAAAAAAAAATTGTGTGTTTAGGCAAATGATTTCTGATTTGTTGGAACTAAGTTTGGGGGGGAGGGAGATTTATGTGACTAATACAATTTGTATGCTTATATATGATAACAAGGAATGATTGAAAGTTGATAGCATGAATGTTCAAATGAAAAAGGTCCATTGCATGATTTAAACATCTTATTTTCAAGTGTTTTATCTCTAAGTGACTTCACATTGCACATTGAGCACACTGGAAATTGCATCTCCTTCCTTATGGTTTTATTAAAATTGGCTCCCAAAATTAATAACTCGGATGAAAGAAATTGTTCCTAGCATTGAATATATATATATACATATATATATAATGCAATCTTTCACTTTGTCAACCGAATAAAAGGAAGACAAGTAGAGAATGTAAAGTGTGTGGCTTGTTTGAGTTCGTAGCCTAGTCATCTCGAGTTATTACATCATTTGGAGTGTCTTTACACTTAACGCCCTAAAACCAATTGGTTTGGGAGTCGTTGGCTCAACGCTTGCTACATGGGGTGATTAGAGAGCTTAAGAGACTTGGACATTGCACGGCCACATACATTAAAAAAGAAAATGTGTTCAAATAAAATTCATGCTTTGGATTATTATTTCAAAAGACAAGTTAAAGATGTGGAAGCCATTGTATGAGTCATTAAAAGGTTAAAATGTATTATCAAATAGAATAAATGTTCCGGTTCACTTTGAAGGAACTTGAGATGAATTTTATTATAAATGAGATATTGAAGGTCGCGTATGTGTACTATTTTGTTGATACATGAATGTTGGGAATTGTATGTTGTTTTGAGATATCATTATATGCATACTTGTTTTAGTCTTCATAATAGACTCCTTTCCCGAGATCATATGTTTCAACTTTACAAGAATGAGCCTTGTTGTTTAATGTTTGTGGGTATCATTTCTGGTAAACCCTCACGAGACTTCACTAGTCCTCTTGGGATACCTAGGGTTTTAGAAAGCTTATTGTATATACTAAATGTAATCGTCACTTCCACGAAAGTGGGGATGTCTTGTAGTTACTTTTTACAAGGGACTAGAAAATTGTAAGTTTGGGGATGTGATAAACGCCGAATATTACAAATTCAACCGAACTTAATTGCATTGTTTAGTCTATTTAGCATGTTAATAAAATGTTTTATATATACTTTTGTGTTTATTTGTTATTTTCAGGGTTTGTCTCCAAAATGGTGTGAAAACAGGATGTTAAGGGCTTTTAAAGGAGAAGGTATTTGGCGAACATATGAAACCCGTTAAAATGGACTTAATGATTCAAGATCGTACTCAACCTAAGAATGAAGTCAGGCCTAATAAGCTAAGCAAAAGGAGGATTCTAATAAGCGCCGAATATTGCATATTCAAACACTCTTATTTGCATTAGTTAAGTCCACTAGTTGGTTCTATTGTATAAGTTATCTTCATTTGCGTGTTTTTATTTATTTTTAGGTTTGTTTCCAAAAAAGGAATAAAATGACATTTTGGTGAGTTCTTGAAGATCAAAGCATGCCGGGCCAGGGCTATACAGTTTTACCAATCTAATATATGCCATTGAACTCATGGCACTCTCTGCAAAGTGCTAAGAAGAAGGATAGCGTCATTCGGCTGAGCCAAAGGTCAAATTAAGAGAAGTTTTTTCAGCCCAGGAGTATTGCGGGAGCCCGCCAGCCTCATGCACAAATCCTGTGGGCTCCCACCAATTTGTGATCGAGGAATTTAATTCCAAGGAATGAAAGAAATTCATTCTAGTAGGTTTCAAATTTTATGGGCCCTCGCCAGTGCCTGTGGGCGCCCGCCTGTTGCCAATAGCAGCCCCAAATGCCCTATTGCCAACGCATAGATGCCAACCTTGACACCTCGCGGGTGCCCGCCATGTGCTGCGAGCGCCCGCTATATTGCAGACTGTAGGTCGTGGGCTACATTGTTTCACCCAATGTTATCCCCTTGATTGAAGGGATAGGTCTGCACTATTCCAGGGTTTTCTAGCCACGAATTAAGAGTTATTGGGAGGATATTTTGCCTATATTTTGTGGCTTAAATCATTGTAAAGAGATATCAAACATTATAAGGTTTTCTAGAAAGAGAAATATTGTGTTCTTGAGGGTTTGTGTGTATTTTGGCTAGGAAGTGCGAAAATGGAGAGGAAGATCTCCTCAACCTCTTCCTCCCTTGCTTCTATAGGTAATTAACTCCTTTTCTAGGGAGGTGATGAAGCCTTTCTTTGTAAGCATGCTCTAGTTTTGTTTTTAATTTGGGGAATGAATCATGTATATGGTAGTTTCATATTCTAGAGCTCTACACATGTTGTAATGGATCTTAATTTCTATAAATGATTATGTTGAATCTATTATCCTGTCTTAGATTATATTTTCTCGTGATTATATGGCTTGCATCTTCATAGTGAGAATGGATATGAGATTATGAAATGATGTTTAATGGCATGTTGTATGAGTTGCTTAATAGTCTATAGCTTAGGGCCTCCCTTTGATGGATTATTCTTGGTTTTTGACTTCATGTGCTATTACCATAGTTATTGAGGAGTTTGATAGTCCCTAGCTTAGTGAGTGTGGCATAGCTACACTTTAGTTTAGGTAGTTCAAGCATGTGAAACTTTGATGGATTATACTTAATTCTTGATTCTATGAACTTCCTGAAGATAATGTAGCAATCTTGTACTACTACATATCATTGTCATATACCTAAGTTGTTTCCCAAGTTAATCACAAGCTAGCATGTTTATGTGGTTGGAGGTGGATTCACTTTCCTAGCCCTCTCTACATAATTTCCTCTTCTTTTAAATTCATTCCATTTATTGTTTTATGCAATTTTCATTTCCTAGTTCTAAGTGACAAACAAGGCAAAAACCCTACACCTCTTTCATCAAACAAAGTAATTTTTAAGACCTTGGTTGCCATAAACTTGAAGTCCTTGTGGTTTAACTTACTCCTATAATAGCCCTATTTTACAATGATTTGTGCTATTGCAATGGTTGATTATTATTGGTAGCATAAACCAACCCACCAATTTTTGGCGCCGTTGTCGAGGACTGCAAATGGTTTCGTAACCGAGGTTTAAGGATTAACTTTAGTTTGATTGTGAACGTTGTGTTTTGTGGATATTTTTCAATTTGGTTTTTGTGATTTCTTTGTTTTAAGTACTCTAGTGAGATTCTAGGGACTCAAGACTTACCGGGGGAAAACTGAAAAATCGCAAGTCTAGAGGACTTCTAGTAAGTTTTTCAAGTTCTAGTCTCAGAAATGTGAATATCATTCATGTGTTTAAATTAGTGATCGTTGATTTGTGAAGCCTTTGTTGAGGTTATTCCTATTTTATTGTATTGCAAAGCATCGGTCCTTGTCGTGGCCATTTATTTTCTGTCTTGTTGATAATTAAGGAGAAAGGGAACATTGTATATGGATGTTATGGTGAAGGGGTGTTGTGCTTGTTGTGTAAATTGTGTTGTTAATGCTGGGCCGTAGGTTATTATCTTTGCCAACTCTTGAAAAACCAATTGACATAAATTCATTTGAAATGACTCTTAGAAGAAACCTTAGGGAATCTAAAAATATAAGAAGAATTGAACTTGAATTTAATACAATGGCAGGAAATGAAGAAAATGTGGGGAATGAGGAAATCAATAATGAAAGGGCTGAAATTCCAAATTTGGTACCTATGACTCTTAGGGACCATTTCATCCCTACCATTTATACCTCTCCTTCTTGCATCGTGATGCTAAACATCGATGCAGCCTAATATGAGATCAAATATAGCATAATTCAAATGCTACCATCCTTTCATGGCTTTGAAAATGAAGACCCCTATAAGCATCTTGATGAGTTCCTTGAAATCTATTCTACCATCAAGATAAGGGACTTCCCTGAATTTGCATCTCTTCCTATTCGCCTTAAAAGATAGGGCAAAATATTGGTTGAACTCTCTTGTTGCAAATTCCATCATTACATGGGCACAATTGCAACAAGAATTCTTAAAAAAATATTATTAGGTTAGTAAGACCAATCAAATGAGGTGTTCTATTCTTAGCTTTTCACAAATCGATGGGGAATAACTCCATGAGACTTGGGAAAGACTTCAAGACCTCCTTAGGAAATGTCCGCACTACTTAATTCCAAAATGAAAATTGGTGCAAGTTTTCTATGATGGTTTAACCGAACCACATAGACTCATGGTTGACTTACAATGTGGAGGGATGTTTATGTCTAAAAATGCGGATGAGGCTTGGACCTTACTCGAGAATTCGAGTGGAAACTCATTGCAACATAATTCTCGTAGGGCTCCAACCTCAACCAATGTAAAAAACACCAATCTATGTCAACCAAAGACAATGAGAGAAGAATCTTCTCAAGTGGATGCCATAGCTTACAAATTCTATCAATTAATGGCACCACATCTCTCTCCTTCTTTGTCTCAAAATTCATCAAGTGCGGTGTGTGTATCATGCACTAGCCCATTCTATCTCTCAGAAGATTGCCCTACACCAGAACAATTTCTAAGTAACAATCAAAAGTAAGCAAATGCTATATTTTCCAGGGCCGAAAATAATCCTTACTCCAATACCTACAATCCGAGATGGAGAGATCATCCGAATTTTTCATATAGGCAACTAGCCCCACAAAATTCGACATTTCAAAATCAAGGGCATCAAAATCAGCCCTCTTCTCAATTTCCAAATAGGCAATTTCAGGCCTCTTCAAGTTACCGTCCACCCTATAATCCAAATGTTCCTACTCCACCTCATGTGTTTCTAACTGATGAGATTCTCGCTGCAAATAAGCAAATGATGGAATCCCTTAACAAGCAAATGTTATAATATAACAAGTAACTCTTGACATCATTGCAGCCCACTATCCAAATGGTTCATTCACATACTTAGTCAATAACTAAACTTGATAATCAAGTGGGACAAATAGTTAATTCAATGAACCAACTTCTTCAAAGAGATAAGGGAAAACCTCTCGCTCAACCATTTGAGAATCATAGAGGGATTCATGTGATTGAGGACATCCCTCTTCCGAGTGGGCCTACTCATGAACATGTCCAAGCAATCACCACCCTTCGGAATGGTCGAATTTTGGACAACAAAGTTGATGGAGGAAAAAATGAAAAAGTTCTTCCTCCCAAAAATCCAAATCTTAGCTCATCTAATCCAAATTTCACTCCTGAAAATCCAAAGTCCAGCACTGAAAACTCCAAGCTTGTCACCCCAAATGTGGAGACCTCTTATGAGCCTAAGGCTCCGTTTCCTCAACGTCTCCAAAAGTCGACACATTTTGGGAACAAAAGCTATAAAATTCAAGACATGTGGGAGGTCTTTAGGCAAGTAAAGATCAACCTACCTCTCTTATATGCTATTAAGCAAATTCCTCCCTATACCAAATTTCTTAAGGATTTATGCACTCAAAAGCGCACTCCAAAAGTTATTTACCGAAGAAGGTAAGACTAACTGAACAGGTGCGTACGATAATTTAGCTCAACACTCCTCCAAAGTATAAGGATCCGGGTGCCCCGACAATCTCGTGTGTCATTAGTGACAACAAAATAGAAAGGGCCCTCCTTAACTTAGGAGCGAATGTGAACTTGATTCCATATTCAGTTTACTTACAACTTGGGTTGGGAGATCTTAAGCCAACCACCGTGGTCTTGTAGCTTGCCAATAGATCGGTCAAACACCCACGAGGCATTCTTGAAGATGTCATTATCAAAGTGGACAAATTGTACTTCCTAGACTTTGTGGTTCTTAACACGAAACCAGTCCATGATCCAAAGAAACATATTCCTGTGATCCTCGGTAGGCCTTTCTTAGCTATGGCTAAAGTTTCAATAAATTACCGAATCGGGGTGATGGACATTGCCTTTAAAAATATGCAAGTCAAACTCCACATTTTTCATGTAACTCAACATCCTCCCGATGAGGATGATTATTTTCTTATTAATGTGTTAGATGAAGTGGTCGAAGAATCTCTCCCCTTCATTCTAAGTAATGATCCTCTTAAAACTTGTATGTCTCACTTTGATTTTGCAAACTTTGATATCGACCAATCCATTTAAGAAGTAATTTCTTTACTCGATATTGGTGCTATCATTGACTTTCCTCCTTGGAAAGTGCCAAGAGAACTACTTCCTCAATTTTCCACTACTCCTCTGGTCCCTTCATTGAAATCTCCACCACAACTTGAGTTAAAGCTGATCCATGTCTACCTCAAGTATGTGTTTCTTGGTGTAAATAAAACTTTTCCAGTCATCATTGCATCGGACCTTTTAAAAGACCAAGAAAATAGCCTTTTAGCGGTGCTACAAGAGCACAAAGAAGCTATTGGCTGGGTAGTGGCTAATTTGAAAGGAATTGACCCTTCTATTTGTATGCATCGTATTCATATAGAGTATGAAACCAAACCTTCTAGAGAGGTGAAGCACCAGTTGAATCCAAATATGAAGGAAGTGGTCATGAAAGAAGTGATCAATCTACTAGATATAAGAATCATCAACCCCATCTCAGATAGCAAGTGGGTATTATTCCCAAGAAATCCGACCTCACCGTTGTTAAAAATTCAACGGGAGAGCTCATGCCATAACGCACTACCACCGGGTGGCGTGTGTGCATTGACTACCAGAAACTAAATTTTACCACTAGGAAGGATCATTTCCCACTCCCATTCATTGATCAAATCCTAGAAAAGCTTACCGTCCAAAGCTACTACTGTTGTCTTGATGGTTATTCTGGCTATAACTAAGTGGCAATTGATCCTCAAGATCAAGAGAATACCAGATTCACATGTCCCTTTGGAACCATTGCCTATAGGTGCATGCCCTTTGGGCTATGCAATGCACCGATAACTTTCCAAAAGTGCATGATATCCATATTTTCTGATATGGTCAAAAAGTTTTTAGAAGTATTCATGGATGATTTTTTTTGTCTTTTGATCTTCTTTTGACTCATATCTCCACAATCTATCCCTTATGCTTCAAAGATGCAAAGAGACAAATCTGATTCTAAGTTCGGAAAAGAGTCATTTCGTAGTCCAAGAAGGCATTATCTTGGGGCATGTTATCTCTAAAAGGGGAATTGAGGTTGACAAGGCAAAAGTCAAATTAATCTCTAGCCTTCCTCCTCTAAATTCTGTCTAACAAATCCATTCCTTTCTTGGTCATGCCTGCTTTTATTACCACTTCATCAAAGATTTTAGCAAAAAATCCTGGCCCTTGTGTAATCTTTTTGCCAAGGACATTCCCTTCAATTTTGATGAAGCATGTTTGGAAGCTTTCAAGAAGCTTCGTACTCTTCTCTCTTTAACCCCAATCATAAAACCGCCTAACTGGTCTCTTCCATTTGAGATCATGTGTGATGCATCTGATTATGCATTGGGCACGATTTTAGGCCAGCGTGTGGACAATCTACCGCATACTATCTATTATGCTAGCAAAACTCTTTTTGATGCTTAATTGAATTACACCACCACTAAAAAAGAGTTGCTAGCTATGGTGTATGCCTTAGATAAATTCCATTTTTACCTTCTTGGATCCAAGGTCATTGTCTTCTCGGACCATGTCGCTCTTAGGCATTTGCTCGCCAAGAAAGAGACCAAACCCTGGCTAATTCAATGGATACTCTTACTCCAAGAGTTTGATATTAAAATTCAAGATAAAAAAGGGACAGACAATGTTGTCGCCGACCATCTCTCTCGTTAACTCATTGAGAAATCTTCTAAATTTACTATAGTTCATGATTCCTTCTCGGATGAGCAATTGTTTCAGATTTCTTATACAAATCTTCCTTGGTTCATGGATATTGTTAACTACCTTGCAGTAGGAAAAATTTCGTCCAAATGGTCAAAACAAGAGAAAGACTGGTTCTTCTCCTAAGTCAAAATTTTCTTTTGGGAAGATCCAGAATTATTCAAGTATTGCCCGGACCAAATCATCCGACGATGCATTCCCGAAACTAAATTCTCAAGTGTCCTAAATTTCTGCCACACTCTTGCGTGTGGAGGACACTTCAACACCAAGAAAACTGATGACAAAGTCCTTCAAAGTGGATTTTATTGGCCCTCTTTATTTCAGGATGCTTACGATTTCTGCAAGTCGTATGAGCATTGCCAAAAGCTCAGAACCATGTCTAGAAGAGACATGATGCCCCTGACCCCTATCTTAATCATAGAAAATTTTGATATGTGGGGAATTGATTTCATGGGACCGTTTCCATCCTCTTATGGCTATGAGTATATTCTCGTAACAGTGGATTACATGTCTAAATGGGTTGAGGCTAAAGCTACCAAAACTAATGATCATAAAGTTGTGGTCAAGTTCGTTCAATCGAACATCTTCAGTCGATTTGGTACACCAAGAGCCCTCATCAGTGATGGAGGATCTTATTTTTAAAATCGCCATCTCAAATCTGTCCTTCTTAAGTACTCCGTCATTCACAAGGTTGCCACGCCTTACCACCCTCAAACAAGTGGTCAAATGGAAGTATCTAATCATGAGATCAAGCATATTCTGGAAAAAACGGTTCGACCGGACCGCAAAGATTGGTCATTACGACTAAACGATGTGCTTTGGGCCTACCGAATAGCGTATAAGACGCCCATTGGCATGTCACCATATTGACTTATCTTTGGCAAAGCATTTCATCTCCTAGTGGAGTTAGAGCATTGTGCTTTTTGGGCCATAAAACAGTTCAACTTTGATCTTAAGAAAGCCGGCTCTATTCGCAAATTGCAGCTCAATGAGCTTGAGGAAATTCAAAATGATGCGTATGAAAGTGCCAAAATCTATAAGGTAAAGACTAAAGCATTCCATGACAAGCACATTGTCAACAAGTCTTTTGCCCCCGGATAGAAAGTATGGCTTTTCAATTCTCGGTTACGACTCTTTCCCGATTAACTCCGTTCACGGTGGGATGGTCCATATGTTATCTCATCCGTCTTTCCTCATGGTGCCATTGAGCTTCATGATCCTACAAATGGATCTCTCTTTAAAGTGAATGGCCAAAGGCTTAAACCTTATGTTGATGGCATACTCCCGATTCGAAAAGTGGAGAAAGCCCTATTAACGGACCCAATTTACAAGGACTGATGTGAAATCATGGCTCGTCTAGCTATCGACATTAAATGTATCCCTCTTGGGAAATAATTCTTTCAATTCCAAAGCTTCCCTCTCCCAAAGTTACCTTAGCCAAAAAAATTTTGGAAAATAACTAAGTGTAGCCAAAATTTAAACTTTTCTAAAACTATCTCGAATTGCATTTCAAAAGCCCTTTTAGGCTTACTTAGTCATTTTAAGGTCTCTGTACCATTCTTGGAATTTTTCAAGGTTGTTTGGCAATTTTCTCGAAAAAATCCAAAAATCACGAGAAATTTAGACCCTAAAATTAGCGCTTTTGCAAATGAGTTCGGATTCCCGTTTCGAGGGTAATACAAGGTGTCCAGGGTCCATAGACCTTAAGTTTCTAATTGAAAATTTTTTGGATCCTGGCACGGCCTCCGTTCGGCCAAAATGAAAAAACAGTTTCTGCATAATTTGGCGAGCGCTCGCCAATTCTTGTGGGGGCCTGCCAAGTGCCAACAGTGTAATACCCCTAATTTTAAAAGGATAGTCCGGCCATTTATTTAATTGTTTAATCCTTTATTTAATTTTTAATTGTGTGTTATTTTATTGGTTGTATTAATTGTGTGTTTCTTTTATTATTATTTACATTTGATTTTATTTTTAATTAATTGATTAAAGTGTTTTAATTGACTAAAGTGTTTTGTTTTCTTTTATTGTAAATTTTTTTAAATTAAATTATATTATGATATTTTATTTGACTTAATTAATAATTGGTTTTATTTAATTAAATTGGTTTAAATTAGAATTGTGTTTTTCTACATTTTCACGTATTAGCCGACATAGGTTATAACTTAGGTTATTCTTGGGCCGATTAAGTGTTGCATTAGGGCTCAAATTATACAAGAATTAGGGTTGGATTACTAAGCCTATAAATATACATGTATGAGTTCTACCTAGGGTTTTGAAAACAAAACCCATATACGTAGTAAAAATACAGAGAGCAACAATTGTGGTTTTGAGAAAACAAAAAGTGGAAACTTGAGAGCTTACAGAGAGGGATTAAGGAGGGAAGCTAGGGTTGTGGTTTTCAACTAAGACTAAACCAAGAGTGACAGAGGTGGAACAACAGTCGGAAAATTCGTCAGAAAATTCAAGAGACGACAGTTTAGAGTTTCAAATCTGAAACTTAAGGCAAGTTCTGTTCTGCTCTATCTCTTTAATCTGTGTTCTGTGCGTGTTTAAGAAGACTCCAGGAATTAAACTAAGGCTTAATTATAACCTTTATGCTTGTTTAATTAATGTTTCAATTCATGGAATAAACCTGCTCTTGGTTGTTTTAACAAGACAGTAATAAAAATTGTAACTTTGTAACCTTGCTCCATTGAGTAACAGTTTGTTTTTCAATTCAAGTTTTGATTAAATATCATTGTATATCCTTGTTTTATAATCAATTTGGAATTGGAATAGACCTTAAAAACATGTAATAAAAGTACTACAGAGAACTGGTACTTACAGGAATTGGAGAAAACGAAGTTTAAACGGACAGAAGGCTGCTAAGGGAGGAAGAAGAGGCTTCCAAAACCCTTAGAGCCGGCTCCCAAAGAGGAGGAGCCGGCTCTTGGTGCACTAGAGTAGGCTCTAGAAAGTCTAGAGCTGGCTCTAGATGGGAAGAGCAGGCTCAACTTTTTTCTAGAGCCTGCTCTCTCTTTAATTGCCCAGAATGTTGATTTTAAGGTCCGTTTGGGCTGAAAATTGGTTTTCTAAAATTATTTAAAAGCTACTGGAGGGTGTAAATCATTGCCAAAGACTTATAAAAATGTTGGGAAGCATGGTTACAAGTAGGTATTGAGGATGGAATTAACTTTAGTTTAAACAGAGAACTGTAGGAGGATGATTGAAGAATTAATTTTCTTTTGTCTATTATTTTTGAAATTTTGATTTCTCTGTATAATCTTAAACTGCTAGTTATATTTTTATTATGGTTTAAGCATATAGCAGTATAACTAGATGTAAATATGGATGGAATTAATTGATGATTTAAACTTGATATAAATTGCATCAGTTATGACACTATTTGGAGAAATAAATTGCATACTTTTGTTTTGTCATTTAACGGACTGGAATTGGGATTTTTATTTGTTACTATTTTAATTATATTTAGACAGTTTTATAAGTATAATAAATTCTTGGAATTATCTATGTTTGGTTGGAAGTAAATTGATATAACAGTTCAGTTAATTTTATCAATTAGTGAATTTGATGCATGATATAAATGTTATGTTTCTTAATTAGCAAATTTAATGGTTGGAATATAATTTCTAAGCCCGGACTGAATGCCTAAGTTTTATATTTATGGATTAATTTGGTTTGTGCATATTTTGGGAGTTGGGTTGATGACTATCTAGTACTGTTTTATCAACTCTGTTAACTGGAGGATGGTATGTACCGGTATGGGACGGTCACATACTAGGTATGGAGTAGTTCAGACACTAGGCCTACCTAAATTGGGATTAAGGTATGGATTAATCATAAAGGTTAAGTCCATCACCTACATGTGTCATATCAATTGTGAATTGAATGACCTACTATGGTTTCAGGATGGATTTGTTATACATATGTCAGACCACTACACAGATGGATGGTATACTGTATTAGGAGGAGTTCGGACTTTATATATATATTATATGGTGCCGTGGTATGAGCTTGAGTCTCATGACCATGGTTAAGGCGCGTATATCGCCTAGGATGGATAACTGGACATAAGTGTTGTTCCGTGGTCGGTCTAGGTACTCATGCCCACCTTAGGGTGCGTATTCGCATGTTGCCTTCTATTCAGGCTGAGACAGACCTATTGGACTAGCGAGCGTCCTATAGTGTGTACTATATACTTATATGGACTACTCTAGATATTGTTGAGTCTTCCTAGGATGTATCTGCGTATCGGATTACTGTTTGGATTATAGTAGATCAGGACTTACATGTGGGCTTGACCCACTTCTTTATTTTTTAGGTGTTCGCCAGTTCCAGGGTTAGAGCTTGGACGTGCAGAGTAGATACAGATATTCATTCCTCCGACTATGTAGGAATCTTCTTTATATTAGCTTTAGACTTTATTTTTATTTTTTTTCTGTTTCGGTTTGAGAATCTTTAATAAGGGGTCTAATGGATGGATTCCCCAGTTGTAAACCTATGGAGTTTGGATTTAACAGATTTCAATAATTATATTATTTTAAGGATTTTCAATTAGCATTCTTTGGGCTTATCATTTTTATTTCTTATTTTATCTTATATTATGTGTTCGGTTACATATTAATTATTTGATATCCCTTGGGTTTGGACCTGGGCCTGATCAACCCGAGTCTCGGATCCGAGGGGTATCACAATTGGTATCAGAGCACTCAAGGTTCAAGTGTCTCTAGGATTCTATCGTATAAGACTTCCGCATAACGTTCTCTATTATTTAGAGCTTAAGTTTAGAATTCATTGTATTCTTTACGGTTCGGTTTAATCGTGCTAATGTCTATCTTCCTGTGTTGACAGAATGGCTAACGCAAGAACCAGACGGAACAATTGGCAACGAAGGGAAGCGGCCCATCGGCAGCGTTAGGAGGATGAAGGTCAGTTCTATGAGGAGTAGGAGGAAGTTCAGCAGACTCAAGATTAGGGAGGAGATCCAGAGTTTCCTTCTCACCTCAATGACCTTATTGCTCGGGCTATAGAAGCAGGGGTAACGGCTGCACTTCGGAATCAGCCTCAAGCACAGCCGGCACCGTTACCAGCACCAGTTGTTCAGACTGATACTTGGGAGAAGGCTAGGAGTTATTTCACAAAGGGGAGCCCACCTAAGTTCACAGGCTCCACCGATGCGAGAGCAGCTCACCAGTGGAAACAGGACATGGAACGACATCTTCATTTGGTTCAGTGAACGGAGGTTCAGAAGTAGATGCTTACTACCTTTAAGCTAGTTGGGGATGCACTACAGTGGTGGGAGTCAGTTACCACCATAGATGAGAGAATGGCTTTAACTTATGATGAGTTCAGTGCATGCTTTGAAGAAAAGTATTTTCCTTATGCAGTCAAGGTAGCCATGAAGACTGAGTTTCTCAATCTGTAACAAGGAAACATGACAGTGGCAGAGTATGAGCAGCAGTTCACATGTTTGTCTCTCTTTGCACTGAAGGAGGTGGATACAGAAGAGAAGAAGCACAACAGTTTCATCAAGGGACTGATGTGGTCTATCAAGAGAGCTATTACAGGTAGTCCAGCCTATACTACCTATGCTCAAGTGGTAGACGCCGCTCTACAACAGTATCAATTGACCGTGGACATCAGACAGGCCAAGGGTAAGAAGCGGGGTGATAGAGACTCTGCTAACCAGTCAGCTAAGAAAAGGAATAGGAACGGACACCGACAGAACGACAAGGGCAGATTCCAGGGACAGCAGCCTTGGAAGAAGCACAAGGGTGGTTCAGATGCTCCTAAGGATATGGCACCTATTCAGCGTCAATAGAATGGGGGACCGCAGGCAGGACAGGGTCAGCCACAAGCTAACCAACAGAGGAGGCCATTTGGTACTTTCCAAGGTAGTTGTTATACTTGTGGAGAGTATGGTCACATTTCCAGGCAGTGTCCTATAGTTAGACAGGGACAGGGACAGAGACAGGGGCAGGGATAGCATGTGCAGCAGGGGCAGAGGGCGCCAGTGCCTTTACCAACTTCACAGGTTCCTCGGATTCAGGGATAGACTTATCTGGCATTACTAGCACTACCACAGCCTCAGGGACAGGTACCGCAGTAGTTACATTATGGCAGGGTGTACAACCCCAAACCATAGGATATGCAGGCACCTCAAGCTGTTGAGGGTAAGTTTCCTATACATGGTTTTCATGGACGTGTTTTATTTGATATGGGTGTTACACACTCATTTGTAGCTAGGACTTTTGTTGTTTTATCTGGGATAAGGACGAGGGTATGCACTAGACCTCAGGGTATTTCTACACCATTGGGCGATATAGATATTATACATGAGAATGATGGCCTGTGACACTGGATATTGGCAGATTTAGATTTCTAGCCAATCTATTGGTCCTGGACATACATACTTATGATGTGATACTTGGGATGGATTGGTTGTCTCACTACCATACCCAAGTTAATTATTTTGATAGGTCTATTGTGTTTACCATACCTAGTCAGGACATGTATGTCATCACTATGCCACGTTCTAGCGGAGTCATTAGCACTTATTTGTTTCATGTGGAGGAGGAAACGGAGGATGAGACTACTGTATCATTGGATAGCATACCGATTGTACAGGATTTCCTGGATATATTTCAGGAGATTCCAGGGTTGTCACCTAGTCGTGAGATCAATTTTGTTATAGACTTAGCTCTAGGCACTACGCCTATTGCTAGGGCACCTTATAGGATGGCACCGGTGGAGATACGCGAGCTGAGGGATCAGATTCAGCAGCTACTCAGTCAGGGTTTCATTCGCAGGAGTACTTCACCCTGGGGAGCACTAGTGTTATTTGTGAAGAAGAAGGATGGTTCGCTCCGCTTGTGTATAGATTACAGGGAGTTGAACAAGGTTATGATTCGTAATAAGTATCATTTGCCTAGGATTGATGACTTGTTTGATCAATTAAGGGGAGCCACATACTTCTCCAAGATTGATCTACATTCTGGATATCATCAGTTGAGGGTTAGGGAGTAGGATGTTCCTAAGATAGCGTTTCTCACAAGATATAGTTCTTATGAGTTCCGTGTCATGCCATTTGGGACAACTAACGCACCAGCAGTGTTCATGGACTTAATGAACAAGGTCTTCAGGCTTATTTGGATCAGTTTGTCATTGTTTTCATTGATGATATCTTGATCTATTCTAGGTTTAAGGACGATCATGCGAGACATCTTCGGATGGTGTTGCAAACGCTTCGTGAGCACCAGTTGTATGCCAAGTTCGAGAAATGTGAATTTTGGCAGCAGGAAGTGAAGTTTTTGGGTTACGTGGTGTCAGAAAAAGGAATAGTAGTGGATCCAGCTAAGGTTTCAGCTGTGGTTGAGTGGGGACAGCTTACTTCACCTACCAAGATTCAGAGTTTTCTCGAATTGGCAGGATACTATTAGAGGTTCATTCAGGGGTTCTCTAATATTGCGGGGCCACTCACTCATCTGACCAAGAAAGGTGTACAGTTCGTGTAGGATAAGCACTGTCAACGAGCTTTTGATGAGCTCAAAAGGAAGTTGACTTCTGCACCGGTTCTGGCTACTCCTCAGAGCGGTATCGAATATCTTGTTTACATAGATAATTTATTGTAGGGTCTTGGATGTGTTTTGATGCAGGAGGAGCAACCGATTTATTATGGATCTCGGAAGCTTAAGCCTCATGAGCTTAATTATCCAACACATGATTTGGAGTTGGCAACTGTAGTCTTTGCTTTATGTATATGGAGGCATTATCTGTTGGGTGAGTCCTTCAGATTATTCAGCGATCACAAAAGTCTGCAGTATTTGTTCACTCAGCGAGAGCTGAATATGAGACAGCGCAGGTGGTTAGAATTCGTGAAGGACTATCACTTCTCGATACAGTATCACCCAGGAAAAGCGAATGTGGTAGCAGATGCACTCAGTCGCCAACCTGTTGGTAGTCTTTCTGCTCTGTTCGCTACGAAGTGGAATGCTTTGAGGACAGTGGATGAGTTGTCGGATGCTTTCATGGCTTGTATAGTAGTTACACCTTCTATTATTCACAAGGTTTTGAAGGCACAACTCAAAAATTAGCAGTGTATTGACAAGATTGCAGAGATAGCTTTTGGAGAGGTTCTATTCTACTATGTTGGGGCTGATGGAGGTTTGAGGTACAAGGGACGGTAGGTGGTACCTTCTGCAGATGATTTGAGGAAAGATGTGATGACTGAGACTCTCCATTATGAGTTTTCTATTCATCCGGGGGGCGATAAGATGTATTAGGATATGAAGCGGTAGTTTTGGTGGGCAGGTACGAAAAGGGAAATTGCTCTTTTTGTCTCCCGATATAGTACTTGTTAAATGGTCAAGATTAATCATCAAAGGCCGCTAGGAGCTCTATAGCCACTACCGATACCGAAATGGAAATGGGAGAGCATTTCTATGGATTTTGTGGAAGGATTGCCAAATTCTTTCAAGGGGCATAATTCCATATGGGTCATTGTGGATAGGTTGACCAAGTTAGCTCATTTCTTGCCTATTTGCACTGACTACACTTCAGAGCAGTTGGCGAGGCTTTACATTTTAGAGATTGTGAAGCTACATGGCATTCCATTGTCTATTATATCAGATAGGGATTCGAGCTTTGTATCTGGATTTTGGAAGAGTTTTCAGCAGGCCTTGGGTACAAAATTGCACCTTAGTATAACTTATCATCCTCAGACTAATGGACAGACTGAGCGGGTGAATCAGATTATGGAGGATATGCTTCGATCGTGTGTTCTTGATTTCAAAGGCCATTGGGATGATTATTTGCCACTTGTGGAGTTTGCTTATAACAATAATTTCCAGAAGACTATTGGGATAGCACCATTTGAGGCGTTATATGGCCGACCGTATGGATCGCCTGTTTGTTGGATGGAGGTTGGTGAGAGTAGATTCTTGGGTCCTGAGTTCATCACGAATACTTCCGAGAAGATAGCTCTTATACGAGATCGCATGCATACTACCCAAAGTAGGTAGAAGAGTTATGCGGATCGTCGCACTCGTGCTTTAGAGTTTCGGGTTGGGGATCAGGTTCTTCTCAAAATATCTCCTATGAAGGGTGTTACGCTCTTTGGGAAGAAAGAGAAGTTGTCTCCGCAGTTTGTCGGTCCCTTCATGATTACAGATCGTGTTGGGGCTGTGACTTATCGGTTGGCACTTTTGGATAACATGGATCGCATTCATAACGTGTTCCATGTTTCCATGTTGCAGAAATATCTGCGAGATGAAGATCGGTATTAGCATATCGATGTTAGGGAGATTGAGTTGCAGCCGGATGCAACTTACTTGGAGCCACCATGTCGTATTGTCAAATGTCGGGATCAAATCCTTCGTAATAAGGTTATTCCTTTGGTGCGTGTTCAGTGGAGTCATCACAATAAGGCAGAGTCTACTTGGGAACGAGAGGATGTCATTCGCTCGCAGTTTCCTAAAATATTGGAAGAAGGTAAGAGCAAATTCCGAGGACGGAATTCCTTTTGTTAGGAGAGAAGAATGTAATACCCCTAATTTTAAAATGATAGTCTTGGCATTTATTTAATTGTTTAATCCTTTATTTAATTGTTTAATTGCGTATTATTTTATTGGTTGTTTTAATTGTGTGTTTCTTTTATGGTTATTTACATTTGATTTTGTTTTTAATTAATTGATTAAAGTGTTTTAATTGATTAAAGTGTTTTATTTTCTTTTATTGTAAATTGTTTTAAATTAAATTGTATTCTGATGTTTTATTTGACTTAATTGATAATTGGTTTTATTTAATTAAATTGGTTTAAATTAGAATTGTGTTTTTCTATATTTTTCATGTATTAGCCGACATAGGTTATAACTTAGGTTATTCTTGGGCAGATTAAGTGTTGCATTAGGGCTCAAATTATACAAGGATTGGGATTGGATTACTAAGCCTATAAATATACATGTACGAGTTCTACCTAGGGTTTTGAAAACAAAACCAATATACGTAGTAAAAATACAGAGAGCAACGGTTGTGGTTTTGAGAAAACAGAGAGTGGAAACTTGAGAGCTTACAGAGAGGGATTAAGGAGGGAAGCTAGGGTTATGGGTTTCAACTAAGATTAAACCAAGAGTGATAGAGGTGGAACAACAGTCGGAAACTTCGTCGGAAAATTTAGGAGACGACAGTTTAGAGTTTCAAATCTGAAACTTAAAGCAAGTTCTGTTCTGCTCTATCTCTTTAATCTGTGTTCTGTGCGTGCTTAGGAAGACTCCAGGAATTAAACTAAGGATTAATTATAACCTTTATGCATGTTTCATTAATGTTTCAATTCATGGAATAAACCTGTTCTTGGTTGTTTTAACAGGATAGTAATAAAAACTGTAACTTTGTAACCTTGCTTCATTGAGTAACAGTTTATTTTTCAATTCAAGTTTTGATTAAATATCATTGTATATCCTTGTTTTATAATCAATTTGGAATTGGAATAGACCTTAAAAACATGTAATAAAAGTACTACAGAGAACTGGTACTTACAAGAATCAGAGAAGACGAAGTTTAAACGGATAGAAGGCTGCTAAAGGAAGAAGAAGAGGCTTCCAAAACCCTTAGAGTCGGCTACTAAAGAGGAGGATCCGGCTCTTGGTGCACTAGAGCAGGCTTTAGAGCCTGCTTTAGATGGGAAGAGCAGGCTTCACTTTTTTCTAGAGCCTGCTCTCTCTTTAATTGCCTAGAATGTTGATTTTAAGGTCCGTTTGGGCTGAAAATTGGTTTTCTAAAATTATTTAAAAGATACTGGCGGGTGTAAATCATTGCCAAAGACTTATAAAAATGTTGGGAAGCATGGTTACAAGTAGCTATTGAGGATGGAATTAACTTTAATTTAAACAGAGAACCGTAGGAGGATGATTGAAGAATTAAATTTATTTTGTCTATTATTTTTGAAATTTTGATTTCTCTGTATAATCTTAAACTGCTAGTTATATTTTTATTATGGTTTAAGCATATAGTAGTATAACTACATGTAAATATGGATGGAATTAACTGATGATTTAAACTAGATATAAATTGCATCAGTTATGACACTATTTGGGGAAATAAATTGCATACTTTTGTTTTGTCATTTAACGGACTGAAATTGGGATTTTTATTTGTTACTGTTTTAATTATATTTAGACAGTTTTATAAGTATAATAAATTCTTGGAATTATCTATGTTTGGTTGGAAGTAAATTGATATAACAGTTTAGTTAATTTTATCAATTAGTGGATTTGATGCATGATATAAATGCTATGTTTCATAATTAGCAAATTTAATGGTTGGAATATAATTTCTAGGCCTGGACTGAATGCCTAAGTTTTATATTTATGGAATAATTTGGTTTGTGCATATTTTGGGAGTTGGGTTGATGACTATCTAGTACTGTTTTATCAACTCTGTTAACTGGAGGATGGTATATACCGGTATGGGACGGTGACATACTAGGTATGGACTAGTTCAGACACTAGGCCTACCTAAATTGGGATTAAGGTATGGATTAATCATAAAGGTTAAGTCCATCACCTACATGTGTCATATCAATTGTGAATTAAATGACCTACTATGGTTTTAGGATGGATTTGTTATACATATGTCAGACCACTACACAGTTGGATGGTATACTGTATTAAGAGGAGTTCGGACTTTATATATATATTATATAGTGTCGTGGTATGAACTTGAGTCTCATGACCATGGTTAGGGTGCGTATATCGCCTAAGATTGATAACTGGACATAGGTGTTGTTCCTTGGTAGGTCTAGGTACTCATGCCTACCTTAGGGTGCGTATTCACATGTTGCCTTCTATTCAGGCTGAGACAGACCTATTGGACTAGCGAGCGTCCTATAGTGTGTACTATATACTTATATGGACTACTCTAGATATTGTTGAGTCTTCCTAGGATGTATCTGCGTATCGGATTACTATTTGGATTGTAGTAGATCAGGACTTGCATGTGGGCCTGACCCACTTCTTTATTTTTCAGGTGTTCGCCAGTTCCAGGGTTAAAGCTTTGACGTGCAGAGCAGATACAGATATTCATTCCTCCGACTATGTAGGAATCTTCTTTATGTTAGCTTTAGACTTTATTTTTATTTTTTTTTCAGTTTCGATTTGAGAATCTTTAATAAGGGGTCCAATGGATGGATTCCCAAGTCGTAAACCTATGGAGTTTGGATTTAACAGATTTCAATAATTATATTATTTTAAGGATTTTTAATTAGCATTCTTTCAGCTTATTATTTTTATTTCTTATTTTATCTTATATTCTGTGTTCAGTTACATATTAATTGTTTGGTATCCCTTGGGTTTAGGCCTGGGCCTGATCAACCCGAGTCTTGGATCCGAGGGGTATTACAAATAGGCACCCTCAATTGCACACTAGGCTTGGCACAAGCCAAGCCTTAACATCCTGCGGATGCCCGCCCTACGATGCAGGTGCCCGCCAAGCTTCGAATTTCATTAAAACCCATTGAACCCAAGGCCCATTTCAAATTCTATAAATCCCTCTTTCTCATTCTAGCCGCAACTACCTCTCCCTTTCCCTATTTTTTCCTCTCCTTTCACCCTACTTTCTCACTTCCATCTCACCTTCTTCCATCCCCATCCTTCTCTCAAACCCTCATCTCTCATCCTCATTCCCTCAATTTCGCACCAAGCAAAGGGGCCCTTTGGTTTCTCCATTGTTGGGTAAGTTCTCCTACTCTTTTTCTTTCAAAGTTTTGGATTAATGGAGGATAGGATTGAATGTGTGGAGGTTTAGTAATTGTTTGGGGCTACTATATTGTATTTATAGGGCCAAACTTTTTGCGTTTTTACAACTCTAATCATCATTTGGCTCTCTTCCTTTTTATCTTGCACACCAGGTGTTCGACAAATTGCCTGAAACAACTCCCTCTTCCAAATGGCTCCCAAAACTTCCTCCAAGCCTGCTCACTCCTCCGAAAGACCATCCGAGGACACTCCCACTCCAAATTAGGCTGAGTGGCCTATTAAATCGAAGCCAAATTCATCATTAAGGACAAATTTAAAGAAAATCTAGAGACGGCTTGGTCGGTCAAAGAATTGAAGGACCATGGCCTTAAAGCTCTGTTTAAGCCATGCACTTCGGCGTTCTATCCACGGATAGTCCGCCAATTCTACTCTAACATGTTTTACTCATGCGCGGAGCCGGAAGTGATTAAAACAACCATTGATGCCACGCCTTATGCGTTTACCATTAATGACCTTGTTGTGGCCTTGGAGTGTCCATTGGCATCTCCTTTGGATTAGGACCACGAACCTCTTTACGGTGCTTTACCCGAGGATGTGACTTTGTCAGACATTGTCTATAAGATGTGCCACAATAATTACATCGGCAATCACAAAACAAGTACGAACAAGTCATATCTTTCGTACTGGCTGTGGTTCTTGGACTCCATCCTCGCCAAAAAATGTTCTCCTAATCCCCAAGCACTCTAAACGTAAGGGCGTTTTTCTGAACGCCCTTTATGTGGCTGAAAAGGGGTATTGGTTTTGTGTTCCGCAGCTCATCTGGGACCAATTTCTCAAGGTCTTCAATGATCTATTTGTTGCACAGTCGGATAATGCCCTAACTTGAGCACTTCCTTTCCCATATTTGGTTACTAAACTGTTCAAGAATAAAAAGTTCAAGGCACCCCGTAATGAGGAGCGCAATACTGAGGTATTTCTTTATGACCTCGGTGCATGGAAGTCAGGCACAGTCCAGCTTAAGACATCTCGGCAAGCACGCATTGGTGGCATGCTGGATTGGGGGGGTGCAAATGTCCCTATTGCTCCTGCACCTGCTGCGCCGCCACCACCTGCCATGTCCCGTGCTGATTATGACTCCCTTAGCGCCTGTATTGACACACTACAGCTGCGGGTCGAGACCATGGAGGGCACCCACGAATTTTTGTAAGGAGACTCAGGAGGGGCAACAGGTATTATAGGCCATGCTGTAATCTTTGATTGACAGAGCACCAGGCAGAGCCGGTGGCTCATCCTCTACTCCTATAATGGAGTGATTTTCTATTTTCAGTTCCTATTTTTATTTCTCGTAGTACTATTTGGATTTATTTTGGGCCGCGTTTGGCATTCCTTTTCCTTTATGTTTTAAACTTATAACTGTGTTCCTTTTTACTGTTTTGCATGGATACTCAGTTTGTTAAATAAAATTGCAGTTATTTATTTTTATCTCTTTCTGTGTTCCGAATAATGTTTGTTGTATATATTTATGTGTTTTTAACAAGTTTTTAGATTCAAGTTTGGGGGCGTTGTTTTTGCAATTTGCATGGTGGCATGTTATCACAACGTCACTGATTTTCCTCCTACTTGGTATTATTACTCTTTTTACCCTCTCTATTTTTCTTTTTCATTCTTTGTCTTCTCACATTGAGGACAATGTGACATTCAAGTTTGGGGATATATTTTTGGTATGCATTTTTTATTTTGGTACGCATTTTTGTTTGCACGTGCTAAATTGTTCATGTAAATTGAAAGATAATAATTTTTTTAGAAAGCAATGATCGGGTAATCTTGAAACTTGTTGGAGATTGAAGCATGTGTTTAATTCTTTGTGTATAGAGGCAAATGATAGCTTTGAAAAAAAAAAATCTGAAATGATCATGTGGATTCAATTGATTTGTATAAATGCTTCAATTAGATTTTCGATGGATTTCATTCTCTTATATTCACACTTCACAGATGCACACCGGAAACTTAATCATGAGGTGTGTAACCCGATTTACCTTGACCATGACTCAGTTGATTTGAATTGATAACCCTAATGAATGGATATATTTGGCATGAATCTTTTAAAAAATAAATAAATAAATGATGAATAATGAAAATGACTAGTTTAAGTTCATAGCCTTGCTAACTCAAGTTATTAAGCCCTTGGAATGTCCTTACACTTACCACCCTAAAGCCATCCAGTTTGGGAGTTGTTAGTCTAACATTTGCTACTGGGTTAGTTAGAAAGCCTAAGAGACTTAGGCATTGCACGGTCATTCACAAAAAAAAAAAAAAATACATATGGTTAGTTGGAGTTCATAGCCTTGCTAATTCGAGTTTTAAGCCTTTGGAGTGTCCTTACACTTAGCACCCTAAAGCCATCCGGTTTGGGAGTTGCTGGCCTAACATTTGTTACATGGGTTAGTTAGAAAGCTTAAGGGACTTCGACATTGCACGACCATAATATATATAATATAAATAAATAAATAAATAAATAAGTTGTATTTTGAATAAAATCATGCCTTAGAGACCTCATTTAAAAGGGAAATTCAATGATTTAAAGACTTGTGTTCTTAAAATGGGAAAAAAAAAAAAAAAAAAAAAAAAAAAAAAAAAAAAGAAGAAGAAGGTAGAAGCTGCATATTGGGAATCCGGTTCACTTTTAATGAAGTTAGAGATGATTTTTTTATAGATATGACAATTGAAGTATTTATATGCACTATGATGTTGATACATGAGATTTGAAAGATGTTTACCCATTTTGTTATATCAAGGCCTCATATACACAAGGTAGTCTTCATAATGTTTCCATCTCGAATGTTCTCTATATTCTAAGTTGCATTTGAGCTTTGTGCATCTTCTTGCACCATGTTTGATATTTTTTGGTAGCATTCCAATTGTTGTCATTTTATTAAGTACTTCATTTTGGTTTTGCTATGGAACTAGCAAAATGTAAGTTTGGGGGTGTGATAAGCGCCGAATATTGCATATTCAAGCGCCCTTATTTGTATTAGTTAAGTCCATTACTTAGTTCTATTGTATAGGTTATCTTCATTTGCATGTTTTTATTTATTTTTAGGTTTGTTTCCCAAAAAAGAATAAAAATGACATTTTGGTGAGTTCTTGAAGATCAAAGCATGCCGGGCCGAGGCTCTATAGTTTTGCCAAGCTAATATGTGCCATTGAACTTATGGCACTTTCTACAAAGTGCTAAGAAGAAGGATAACGTCATCGGGCTGAGCCAAAGGTCAAATTGAGATAAGTGTTTTTAAGCCCAAGAGCATTGCGGGCGCCTGCCAGCCTCATGCATAAATCATACGGGTACCCGCCAATTTGTGATCGAGGCATTTAATTCCAAGGAATGAAAGAAATTTATTCTAGTAGGTTTCAAATTTTGCGGGCCCCCGCCAGTGCCTGCAGCCCACCTGCTGCCAACAACAGCCCCTAATGCCCCATTGCCAGTGCATGGATGCCAG
Source organism: Cornus florida (assembly GCF_030987335.1). Classification (NCBI taxonomy): domain Eukaryota; kingdom Viridiplantae; phylum Streptophyta; class Magnoliopsida; order Cornales; family Cornaceae; genus Cornus; species Cornus florida. Next base: position 5,627,789 of record NW_026775577.1, on the reverse strand, counting down.
CCTTGACACCTCGCCGGCGCCCGCCATGCCCTGTGGGGGCCCGCTATGTTGTAGACAGCAAGTCGTGGGCTGCATTGTTTCACCCAATGTTGTCCCCTTGATTGAAGGGATAGGTTTGTACTCTTCCAGGGTTTTCTCGCCATGAATTAATAGTTGTTGGAAGGATATTTTGCCTACATTTTATGGCTTGAATCATTGTAAAAAGATATCAAACATTGTAATGTTTTCTGAAGAGAGAAATATTGTGTTTTTGAGGGTTTGTGTGTATTTTGGCTAGGAGGTGCAAAAATGGAGGGGAAGATCTCCTTAACCTCTTCCTCCCTTACTTCCATGGGTAACTAACTCCCTTTCTAGGGAGGTTATGAAGCCTTTCTTTGTAAGCATGCTCTAGTTTTATTTTTAATTTGGGAAATGAATCATGTATATGGTAGTTTCATATTCTAGAGCTCTACACATGTTGTAATGGATCTTAATTTCTATAAATGATTATGTTGAATCTATTATCTTGTCTTAGATTATATTTTCTCATAATTATATGGCATGCATCTTCATAGTGAGAATGGAGATAAGATTATGAAATGGTGTTTAATGGCATGTTGTATGAAAAGTTTGATAGTCCATAGCTTAGGGCCTCCCTTTGATGGATTATTCTTGGTTTTTGACTTCATGTGCTATTACCATAGTTATTGAGGAGTTTGATAGTCCCTAGTTCAATGAGCATGTCATAGCTACACTCTAGTTTAGGTTGTTCAAGCATATGAAACTTCGATGGATTATACTTAATTCTTGATTTTATGAACTTCTTGAAGATAATGTAGCAATCTTGTATTACTACATATCATTGTCATATACCTAAGTTGTTTCCCAAGTAAATCACGAGCTAGCATGTTTATATGGTTGGAGGTGGATTCACTTCCCTAGCCCTCTCTACATAATTTCCTCTCCTCTTAAATTCCTTCCATTTATTGTTTTATGCAATTTTCATTTCCTAGTTCTAAGTGACAAACAAACCAAAAACCTTACACCTCTTTCATCAAACAAAGCGATTTTAAAGACCTTGGTTGCCATAAACTTACAGTCCTTGTGGTTCGACTTACCCCTATGATAGACCTATTTTACAATGATTTGTGCTATTGCAAGAGTTGATTATTATTGGTAACATATACAGACCCACCAGATTCAACTTGAAAGAATCAAGCCTTGCATCTCGACGCACTCTCCTAGTGCATTTCTTGCGTCCGGATGCCTTTCATAATCCGTGATCAACAATTAAAGAAGTTAAGAAAAATAAAATTCCAATAGGCAGCTAAAAATGCGTCCGGACACTCTGCCATGTGTCCGGATGCCCAATGCCACCAGCTTCAGTAGCAAGCGCCCTGCGCATGCGCGAAGAGAGCACCTGGACACTCGGCGTCCGAATACAAATCTACGAAGCTTTGAAATAATTTAAAATTTCAGCTACTTTTCTCTCTCCTCCTCCCATGAATGCACGATTTTATTGGTTTTTGAACTGATTTCTGGCAGAGGGGGTTATATACACTTGTATAGAGTTATATCACATATCATATATCAATATAGAAATTTCTAGAGAGAGAAAGTGAGGAATAGCATGGGTTCATGAGTGTTCTTGGCTTGGGCTGTGACGGCCCTGGTTTTTCAAACCAGTGCGTCCTGTGATGAACTGAAGATTGACCCGATAACGGATCTAGATGCGGAAGTAAGAAATAAAACAACGATCTCCCAAGGCACAACACACCTCTAAGATACTTCGATGACCTTCCATGAGGTCGTGGAACTCAATGAGAACTGACACGGAAGCAAAAGATCGAAAATATGACAAATAAGCCCCTAGGAGCAAAATAGTCATTTTGAAAAAATATAGATTCTGGTTCTACCGAGCACACCATTGGAAATATAATGAAAAACTAATCATAATGGACTAAAGAGTCGCATGATTCGGAGTTCGGACGAAGGAGAAACGGCAAAACAAGAAAAACAGACATATAAAGCAAAAAGGGTAAATTGGTAATTATTCAGGAATATCTGGGCATAACTGAGCACACCGTTGAATAGAAGATGAAAAATTAGTCAAGTTCAAAAAAACTTTTACTCGATTTGGAGTCCGGACGTGAGAGAAAGTTCAAAAACAAAAACAATGTCCCGGTGGCCCGATAAGGGTCATGACAGCTATAGTGCTACCGACCCACTGCTGCTGCAACTGAGAGTAAAAACGAACATCTAAACGGACTTTTTTTTGGAAAATCTCAAAGAAGAAACCCCCCCCCCCCCCCCCTAAAATCAAGTTTTCTACCCAGCAGCGCGAACGGAAACAAAAAAAAAAAAAAAAAATACATTATGAAATGCCTAGAATTCCCCCAAGAAAATCAGGTCAAGAGAGCAAAAATCATTCCGAGCTGCTGCCAAAGGAAAGAAAATCGGGCTTCGAGAGGTTTTTAAATTGCCTAAATTGAAAATGCAATCTTAAAATACATCCACAAGACCCCCGGAAGTTTCTGATCAATCGAAACATTTTTTTAAAAAAAGTCGATAAATAGTACCAAGTATTAAAATCTCAAGTTTTAAAACATATTTGTAAACTTTAGAATTAATGGCCCTTGGCCTCATGTCATACATACAAAATAAGCATCCAAAAAGTGTACTTAGGTACATATTACATATTTCTAGGCAAAAATAACATTTTACAACTAAAAGATGCTACATGCTAACACTTGCATGTTTTCCAAAATACATCAAAATACTTCAAGGTATCAAGGCAACTTAGGGATGTGATGCATCCCAAAACAAAGTTTCTTTACCTCCAAAATAATCCAAATAACTAGGGTGAGTAATCAAGTTAATCGTAGGATGTGGTGCATGCGCATACCCTATAGTTTCAAGTATAATGTGAACCAAACATAGACCATCACAAGGGTGCATTCCATATAATGTCTATGTTTCCATGGTACTCTAAGGGATCATCTCAAGCTATACAAATGTTTGAAATGATAAACACATAGCATCCAAGTATATATAAACAAGTACACTAACCGCATTTAAACTAAGATTATCAAATCATAAGCTACAAGAAATCTATGATTTACAACTTGGAAAGTAATGCGAAATCAAATAATGGAAAGACTATGATATGTGGCCACAAGACATACAAGTTATTTCGGGTAATTATGACCCACAAGGTACAACCTAGTGCGCAATATGACTTAGGAGAATTCTTACCCTCCGTACTAGAGCCAAACCTTAGCCATATCCTTACAAGCTTCCAAAAATCAACAAGTCCATGACATTTATATAATCTCAATGCATGAAACTACCTACCAAGCACAAGTAGGGTGAAACCACACAAACCATGCTCTAAGGTTGCATGTCTAAAGTGGCAAGCTAATGATATTACACATTATGCTATATGAATTTAATATTAATGTAGGCCACAATTACTAACCATGCAATATAGTAGTTTACCTATAAGTAATTACAAGTGCTACATACAAGATTTTCATACTAGACTTTCAATGAAATTTCCATTACTTAACACATAAGTGCAATTTTAAGATATTCATAATAAACCTTCAATGAAATCACAAGTATTAGGCAAATCATTAAACAATAACCTACCTATACAATTTAATAGTCATATACATGCTTTAATCCACAAGTCCTAAGTTAAACATATAAAATCTCTATTTACATGCAAGTGCAAGAATTTAAAAGGCATGTAATCAATATATATTAAGCTCCAATAAATATAAAACCCAAAGAGGATAAACACACAACCACCCCTACCTCAATAGGGAATTGAATCTCTATAATCCAAAACAACCAAGCTTAAAATGGTAAACCAATCTAGGTTTTTGTAGAGGAGAGTGAGAGGAAGCTAAAGTACTCCAAGCTTTAGGTTCTAAAGTGAGTGGAAGGAGGCCAAAATGAAGCTTAAAGCTCTAAACTAAGCTTTGCTTCAATGGTGGCTAGGTTAGGGTTTGAGAGGAAAGAGATAAAATGAAATAAAAACCCAAACCCTAAACTAAATGTGGTGGGATTCTCCACTCACTATGTGCTCTTGCACTACCTCTCACACACACACAAATGCAAGACAAAATATGGTGCCTACTCTTGTCACCATCTTAAGTAATCATCCAAGGCTTGATATTAAGCCTACACTTGTCAACCATCCATGCCGACAAGTACTCCTATCCTAGGTCAACAAATGGGTGAATCTCCACCCTCTATGTGTCATCAAACTAAGCCTCCAAGTGATTACACCACATTGCCAACAAGTGACTCCATGGGAGTGTGACACTTGTCACAGTTTCCAAAAATTACAAAAAGGTCATTTTCCAAAATATCTCCCAAATTAAATTGTAAAATGGTCCCTAAGACGAAAAATAATTACTGTACATAATTACACTAAAACCCCAAAAGTAAAGAATATTTTCAAGAAGTTATGCATCCATGCCCTTTACAAGAAAAGTAAACATCTAGCATGCTTTTCTACAAAAGTAAAAATGTAGATATCATGGAAATTAAATATCATGGATGCATGTAAGGCCAAAATCAAATCCGAGCACAAAAAGTGAGGTTATGCAAAGAAAAACGATAAACGAGAAAAAAGACGAAATAGGGAAAAAGATGAAAAAAAAAAATTACCAAAAAATAAAAAGAAGGAAAATGACTGGGTCATTACAACCTACCCTCCTTAAAAGGATTTCGTCCCCAAAATCAAGTCGTGCCTGAAAGAGAGAACAAATGGGGATACCGAGAGCGAACCTCCTGTTTGAGCTCCCAGGTAGCCTCCTCGATGCCGTGATATCTCCACAAGACCTTAACCAATGGATGGTCTTGGTCCGCAAGACCTGCTCCCGTGAATCAAGAATCTGGACCGGACCTTCCTCGTAGGTCACGTCCTCATCAACAACCACATCAGTCCACCGCAAAACATGTGATGGATCTGGCTCGTACTTCCTCAGCATAGAGACATAAAAGAAGTCGTGAACCCTATCTAGGTCTAGTAGTAACACCAAACGATAAGCAACCTCACTGACACGCTCCAAAATCTCAAATGGTCTAATGAACCTAGGATACAACTTGCCAGTTTGTCGAAATCTCATAAGCCCCTTGTAAGGAGAAATCTTAAGAAAGACATAGTTCCCTACCTTAAAAGATAAGGATCGTCTCCTCCTATCAGCGTAACTTTTCTGTCTACTCTGTGCGGTAGCCAACCGCTGCCGAATCAACTTAATTTTCTTTGTAGTCGCAATAACAATGTCAGGACCTAAAGCAACGGCATCACCAACCTCGGTCCAACAAACTGGAGATCTACAAGGCCTACCATACAATGCCTTAAAAGGTGCCATGCCAATACTAGTCTGGTAACTATTGTTGTAGGCAAACTCAACCAAAGGCAAGTAGTCCTCCCAACTACCCCCAAAATCCAAGATCCAAGCCTGTAACATATCCTCCAATATCTGAATGGTACGCTCCAACTGACCATCAGTCTGAAAATGGAATGTCGTGCTAAAATGAAGCCCTGTATCAAGAGCCTGCTGAAAACTCTACCAAAAATGAGACTTGAACTGCGGATCCCTATCCGAAATAATGGATACAGGAACTCCTTGAAGCCTGAAAATCTGCCTCACATACAGTCCACTCAGTCTCTCTACACTATCTGTCACTGCCATGGGCAAGAAGTCTGCCGTCTTAGTCAACCTGTTAACTATGACCTAAACAGCATCATTCCCTGCCTAAGACCTCGGAAGTCCCGTTACGAAATCCATAGTGATATGCTCCCATTTCCACTTAGTTACTAGTAATGGTTGCAACAATCCTTCCAGCCGTTGGTGCTCTGTCTTCACTTGTTGATAAGTAAGACATCGAGCCACAAACTGTGAAACATCCCGTTTCATGCCCCACCACCAAAACTGTCACCGCAGATTGTGATACATCTTCTTACCCCCAGGATGAACTACGAGCCGAGAGTGGTAAAAGTCCCAAAGAACGTCTTCATGATAAGACAAAGGAACAAGCATCATCCCTTTGTACCTAAGACCACCGTCTGAATATAAGGTCCAACCTCTACACTCTCGCCACCTGAAATTCGAACATGGATGGCCTTCATCTCCCTATCCTCCAACTGTACCTCAATAACTCTGCTAACAAGAGCTGGTTAAGCCATAAAGCTAAATAAAATAGCTGGCGAAACATCCTCATAAGACTGTAAACCAAGATCTGCAAGCTCTTCTAGCATCTTCCATCTATGAACGAAAATGCTAGTAAGAGTTCGCCGTGACTTCCTACTCAATGCATCGGCCACTATGTTAGTCTTACTCGGATGGTACTGTAACTCAAAGTCATAGTCCTTCATGAACTTGACCCATCTGCGCTGTCTCAAGTTCAAATCCTTCTGAGAGAAGAGATACTTGAGACTCTTGTAATCGGAGAAAACCTCAAACTTCTCCCTGTACAAATAGTGTCTTCACCCCTTCAGGGCAAAGATAACTACTGCTAACTCCAAATCATGTGTCAGATAGTTCAACTGGTGAATCTTCAATTGTCGAGACCCATAAGCAACCACCCGCTCTGTCTGCATTAAGACGCAACCCAAACCTTCCCGCGAAGCATCACATAACCTAAACCATGTTCAGGAATGATCAAAATTGGAGCCGATGTCAACCTGACCTTCAACTCCTGAAAAGCAAACTCATATGCCTCGTTCCATATGAACTTGAGTAACTTCTTGCTCGAACTGGTGAAATCGATGGATGATCATGCTCCTAACGGAGCCCACACTTCACCCTCTAATTTGTAGGGTGAACTGAATCTCTTTAGTTTTATTTAGTCGTGTTATTTACTTCTGTTTTGTGTGCTTTGAATAATTTTAGGATTTGGGCCATGTTTGGCACGACATTTGTAGGTGCACTTTTTGATGTGCACATATTTTGGTTTTCTTTCCTAGTTTTGAATAAAGCATGAAGTAGTACTTTATATTTATATCTTTATATATGTCTATGCTTTTATGCTTGGTGTATAGTTTTTTCTGAACAGATTATCCGGTCCAAGTTTAAGGGAAGATATTTCGTTGTTTCATTACCAATGATTGCACTGAAGTCAAAGATTCACACTTAGTAGTTTCTCTCTTTTTACACTTCTATGCATGCTTAGTTTCTATATTTGTTTTCATACATTGAGGACAATGTATCATTTAAGTTTAGGGGTGTTGAGAGTAGGCAGATTGTCATTATTAAATATGGTTGAATTGTTTATAGTAAAACAAAAAAAAAAACAAAAAAAATGTTTAGGCAAAGGATTTTTGGCGTTGTCGGAACTAAGTTTGGGGGGGGGGGGGAATTTATATGACTAATACAGCATATATGCTTATATAGGATATCTTGAAAGTTGTCAGTATGATTGTTCAAATGAAAAAGGTCAATTACATGATTTAAATGTTTTATTTTGGAGTCTTTCGTCTCTGAGTGACTTCACAATGCACATTGAGCACACCGAAAATTGCATTCCCTTCCTTGTGGTTTTACTTAATTGACTCCATAAATTAGTAAGTCGGATGAATGAAATAATCCTTGGCATAAAAAATAATAAAAAATGAATAAAACTACATTCTCTGAGTTTGTAACCTAGCCATTCTGAGTTATTAAGCACTTAGGAGTGTCTTTACACTTAATGCCCTAAGACCATCTAGTTTGGGAGTCGTTGGCTCAACGCTTATTACATGGGCTGGTTAGAGAGCTTAAGAAACTTAGACATTACACATGGTCATACATTAAAAAATTAAAATTAAAAAATACTAATAATAATAATAAATGTGTTCAAATAAATGTATGCCTTGGATTATGATTTCAAAAGATAGATTAAGGATGGGAAAATGTTGAATAAGCCATAAAATGGTTAAAAGTGCATTCTTAAAGAAAATGAAATTTCAGTTCACTTCTAAGGATCTTGAGATGAAATTCTATTATAAATGAGATGTTGAAGATCATGTATGTAGACTAGTCTGTTGATGCATAAGGGCTGGGAATTGAATAATGTTTTGAGATGTCATTGTATACATACTTGTTGTAGTCTTCTTGATAGAGTTTTACCCAAAGTCATATGTTTCAATGTACACTAGAATGAGCCTTGTTGCTTAGTGTTTGTGGGTATCATTTCTGGTAAACCCTCACAAGACTATACTCGTCCTCTAGGGATACCTAGGGGTTTAAAAGACTTGTTGCATATGCTAAATGTAATTGTCACTTCCACGAATGAGTAAAAGTCTATATTACAATTTTGTTTTGCTAAAGGACTAGCAAAATATAAGTTTGGGAGTCTGATAAGCGTCAAATATTACATATTTAAGCGCCCTTAATTACATTAGTTAAACCCATTATTTGATTTGTTTATATAGATTAACTACATTTTTATGTTTTTGTGTTTTTGCAAGCCTTATTGCTAAAAAGGAATAAGAATAAAGTTTTAAAGGGTTTTTGAAGCACAAGTCATATCAGGCCTACATTCCAAGTGATCATCAAAGGAAAATGACATGAAGAGGCAATGGATACAACCGGAGCTAAAGAGAGAAGCTTGTGTCAGAGTAGAAAGCCTGGCGTCTGGATGCGAGAAATGACGTCTAGACGCCATCCTCCAGTAGCTCGCGTCTGGACACCCATTCTGGCGTCCGGACTCCACATCCTCTAGCAGCTCGCATCCGGACGCCATTCTTCGCGTCTAGATGCGAGACCACTGGCCCCCATTTTATTTAAGTCTGATTTTGTCTATTTTGAGTTGGGATTCGAATTTAAAATGTGAGATTTGGTATTTCAAACTCACGGGAGGATAAAAGAGAGGGAAAGGCTGGAAGAAATGAGTCTTGATTTTGTTTTAAAGAAAGAGAGAGATGAAGGAGGATTTTTAGGGTTTTTGGAGGCTGAGTTTGCAACAATATGAGAGATAGGAATTCTTTCTCTTCTTCAATCATGGAGGTTGCTGCCATATTCATGAGAGGCTAAACCCCTTCTCTAGGGAGTTGATGTAACCTAGGCCAAGTAAACATATTTTGATTTGTATTCCAATTTGGGGATGATTATTGTATATATTCAGTTTCATAAATTAGAAGTATTTACATTGACTTGATGTATGTTACATTGAATTGATGCATGTGTTTATCATATGAATATATGTTCGTGTTGATTTGCTTTCTTGTCTTTGAAATCATATTGATACAAATATTACACTTGATTTCCTATAGTGATAATGGGAAAGAATTTATGGAATGGTTATATTGATATGAAATTGAGCATTTATATAGGTTATACCTAAGGAAGATGGACCATGCTACACCTTTAAATTAATATAGTTATGTGGATGGTCCATACCAATTGAAGATAATCTATGATATTTAATTAATTTCTTGTGCTGCAACATACAATTGAAGGACCTTGATAGGCCATGCCTAGGGAAGATGGTTCATACCATAACCTAGTTTAGGTGGATGAACCATGCTAACCAAAGATGGGTTATGCTTAGTCCTGAAATGTATGATCTTCTTAATGATGTTATGGTAGTTTTATGTTTCTACACATCATTTTATATATATAATTATAAATCCCCCAGTTGAATGCAAGTTTAACATGTTTGCAAGGTTGAGGTGAAATCAATTCCCTAGCTTTTTTATTATAAGTTCAATCAATTTTTATTTATTATTTTATGAAAGTTAAATTCATAGGTTAAGTAACAACCAATTAATTTATCATTTATTTTATCAAATAGAGGAAGTAGTTTTATAATTCTGTTTGCCATAAACTAGCAATCCTTGTGGTTCAATAACCCCCTACTCTAGCATTAATCTGCAATGATGAATGTGTTATTGTTATAAGTGGTATTTAAGTGGTACACATTTGTGCACATCACGGTTGTGGTCTTCCGTTCCTTTGTTTGACCTTGGGTTCTGTGTGTGAGTTTTGACTTGTCGTGTGGCCGTGTGGTCACTTTTCTTTAGGGAGGTTGTCGTGTCATGAGCGTGTGGGTGCAAATGACATTAGTTTGTGGGTTCTCCTTCAATTTTGGGATTGCTTTTGTAGCTTGTTGTGTGGGATACTCGGAGATATACTCTGTAGTTACCTTGGTTTCACCTTTTGTTTTGTTAGGGCTGGATTTCAGGGACGAAATCCCTTTGAGGTGGGTTATAATGACCTGGTCATTTTCCTTCCTTTCCTTTTTTCCTCAAATTTTATGGATAAATTTTTTTCATTGTCTTTTCTATTCTGTGTTTGGTTCTCGTCACTTTGTGTCATCTCGAGTGCTCAAAAATGGTTTATGAGACTCTTTCCTTTAGATTAACAACTTCCTTTTGAAGACCGATTCATTTCTTCATTTTTATTTTTCAGTACTATTCACTTTTCGTCCTTTTCTCAGTTATCACTTTGTTGGCATAACCTCACTTTTCGTGTTTGGATTTGATTCCGGTTTTTGCATGCATCCACGATATTTAAATTCCATACCCTTTGTATTTTTACTTTTATAGAAAAGCATGTTAGTTGTGTACTTTCTTCCTTAGGGGTGTGGATGCACACTTCTTTGGAATTTTTCTTTCTTTTGGGGTTATTTGTGTGATTACTATAAGTAATTATTTTTCATTTTGGGGACCATTTTATAATTTAATTTGGAAGATATTTTCAAAAAGGACCTTTTTGTAATTTTTGAAAAAGTGTGACAAGTGTCACACTCTCATTGGTCCACTTGTTGACATTTATGTGGAAACACTTTGATGCCTTGGATGATGACAGGTGGAGGGTGGATATTCAACCACTTGTTGACCTAGGATAGGTGTACTTGTTGGCTTGGATGGTTGACAAGTGTAGGCTTAGAATTAAGCCTACAATAGATGCTTGAATGAGTGACAAGTGTATGCTCCAAATTAAGTCTTGCAATTATTTTTGGACTACTTTGGGATTATGGTGTTAAAGAAGGGTTTTTGTGCAATTGACCAAGACTTGTGTGTGTTGACCAAGGTGTAGGATCACATAGTGAGTGGAGGATTTCTATTTCCTCTACTCACACTTCATCTCATTGTTTCATTCTCTTCCTCACCATAAACCCTAGCCACCATTAGAGGAGCTTGATGCTTAGGCTTTGAAATTAACTTTTGAGGCCCTTCCATTCACTTTAGACCATAAAGCTTGGAATACTTTCTGTTCTCCTCATCCTCCTTTACATAACCCTTGAAGGGTTTACCATTTTGTATTGATTTGCCTTAGATTCAAGTGGAACAATCCTCTTGTGAGGTAGGGGGTGTTATAGTTTATTATCTAAAGGTTTTTGCTTGCTTTTGTAATTAAATATAAGTTATATGCATGTCTTATGTTAATTTGAGAAATAAATAATTAATTGTAACTTGCATATAACTCACTTTAGACTTGATGTATAGTATGGCCATGACTAGATTTTTGTTGTATATTAATTTGGGGTGATTTAAATGAGTTTTTAAATCTAGAGATTTAATAAATTTACTTAATTGTACTTTACTTGTATTCCATTTTTGACTTGATATGGCATGGCCATAACTTAGTCCTTGTTGTATATTAATTTGGGATCATTTGAACAACTTTTGAAAATTAGAGATTTAATTAATTTAAATTAATTAAATTATACATGATGATGTCTTGCTCAATTTGCTCTTTTGATTTGATATATGTAATGAGCCTACTATGATGTTTAACATATATTAATTTGAGGTTATTTGAAATTGATTTGAAATCTAGAGAATTAAATTATTTTGTTTAATTAAATTCTATCTAATTGCTCCATGGATTTAATTGTGTTTTAGAAGTTGTTTCTATATTCAAATCATGGACTTGGACTTGTTGTATATTCACTTGGTTATGTTTTGAGCATTAGATAACATTGTTGTTATATTTATATTCATGAGAATATGTTTTCTTTATGGAATAGAATATTGCCTTGTGTAATGAGTTGCACACTATAATACCTCTAATTTTAAAATGATAGTCCTGGTATTTTAGATAATTATTTAATTGCATTTTTATTGGTTTACTTGTTTTCTTGTTTGTTTTAATTGCATTAATTGTTATTATTTGATTTATTTGAATTAAATTGAATTAATTATTATTATTTGATTTATTTGAATAAAATTGAATTAATTGTTATTCTGTGACTTATTTGACAATTATGTGACTTATTTGAATTAAATTGAAGTATTGCAATTAATTAGAGTTTTGTTTTATTTTCCTTCACGTTGTAGCCGACTTTTAATTAGCTTGGGCTTATGATTAGGGTTTTTAGTTAGGCCTATAAATATATGTATTAGGGTTCTGCCTAGGTTTTAGAACCCTATTCACGACTGTGGAGGCAGAGAGAGAGAATAGAGGAGGTTTACAGTAGGAATCGCCGGAGAATTTAGGAAGACGACAGTGCAAGGTTTCAAACTGAGACCTAAAGACAAGTTCTATTCCTAACTCTCTCTCTTTGACTCGTGTTCTTTACATGCCTAACACAACTCCAGGAGTAAATAGACGTTAAAGATTAATCTGGTTCGTATATTAATTTCAATTATAACAGTATGCCTTTACATGAATTGGTGTTTGCTTGTTTGTAAATTTCCTTGCATAATTCATGTTTTAATTGATGTTAATTGATGCATAATGAATTTAATAAATTGTTGGGACTGTCTGGAACCTAGAACAGAGGGTTAGGAACCTTAGCAAGGACAATCAGAAAGTCAGAAAATAGCCGGCATTGGGGAAGACGAAGGCTGGGAAGAATAGAGGCGACTCCACATGATGTAGAGGCGGCTCCAAGGGAGTTGAGCCTGCTCGACCTAAAAGTTGAGCCTGCTCTACCTAAGTTGAGCCTCCTCTACCTAAAAGGTTAAGCCCCCTCTACCCAAGTTGAGCCTCCTCTACCTAAAAGGTTGAGCCCCCTCTACCTAAGTTGAGCCTCCTCTACCCAAAAAAGTTGAACCTCCTTTACCCAAGTTGAGCCTCCTCTACCCAAAAAGTTGAGCCTCCTCTACCTAAGTTGAGCCTCCTCTACCTAAAAGTTGAGCCTCCTCTACCTTAAATTGGAGCCTGCTCTACATCTTTATGGAGCCTGCTCCTTTGTGGATTTTCAATTTGTTTTTAATTTCAGCGATGGATTTTACTCCTGTACTTGGATTTTGATGTTCTAGTTTAATTAGAAGCTATACTGGAGGTTCTCAGAGGTATCTTGAGCTTATTTAAAACTCCCAAGAGCCTTGTTAATGCATAATTAATTACCGTGTATTATAGTTTGAACAGTATAAAATTGTTACACAAATTGGTATACTGTTTTAAATGTGGAGGTTTAAAATTGTTCAACATTGTTTTAGCAATTTTTTGAGAATGATTTTATAGTTTAAATCATGTTCCAGTGTTATAAATATGCATGTGAATTTATATATTTTATTATGCTTATTTGGAATGAATTTATGTTTACATGTATAATATGTATTATCAGTTATTGTACTTTGTGGAGTAGTATCAAATAAGTCTATTACATTACAGATTTTTATTATGCTTAGTATGGAACAATAAATGTTTATATTTGATATTTTATTATCAATTATTGGATGTATGGATTAGTTGATATTTACATTCCTTGTCTGTATTATCAACTGCTGGATGGATGGATTGTATGCACCGGTATGGGACGGTGACATACTAGGGGGATTAGCTCAAAAACGCTAAGTCCTACCTACTATGGAATTAAGGAATGGATTAACTAAAAGTTAAATCCTATTAATTTGTAGTGTCAAGGCAACGAATGGTTGGGCGGCACTACTATTGATTCTGGATGGATTTTAAATATATTGTTATGGTATCTCGAAATGAGCTTAAATCTCAGGATCGATGGTTAGGGCGCGTATATGCATTGGAATGCATAGCTAGTTATGATGGTTGGAGGTGTACCCTGTTAGGCTTAGGTATACATGCCCACTTCAAGTGCGTTTTGCATGTTGCCTCTATTCAGGTTGAGACCGGCCTGTAGTCCAGTGAGAGTCCTTTAGTGTGAATATATATATATTTACGAACTATATAGGTATTGTTGAGTTGGTTAGGATGTACATGCGTATTGAGTCTCTGCTTGTATTGTAGTAGGATAGAACTTATTCATAGGCCTGACCCACTTCTATTTTCAGGTGTTCGACAGTTCCAGCCGTAGGTTTGATCGTACTAAGCAGAGACTATCACTCACTCTTCCGACGACGTAGGACTTCTCTCCATGGTTTACTTTGGATGTTCTTTTAGTAGTTTCATTTCAGTTTGGATTTTTATTAGGGGTCCATTAGAGATGGATTCCCGAGTTGTTTAATTATTGGAGTTTTTATGGAGGATTGGATTTCTGGATTTTAATTTTATTTTATTCAAGGATTTTAAAACTTAGATTTCTTTCAGCTCTTAATTGTTTATGTCTTATTTCATTTTTGTATTCCGTGTTCATTTTAAATATTAATTGTTTGATATTCCCTCAGGTTCGGGCTTGAGCCTGATCAACCCGTGTCTCGGATCCGAGGGGTATCACACACACCTTGTAATTGACATCTTTCATGCCATAGTAATTGTTGACTTAGAGCATGTATTGTATGTGTTTCCAAATTTAGTTATGCGTGGTAGATAGTTGATTATCTTATATATACATGTTGATATATACGTTGCTGCACAACTTGTTGATTTTGGAAACTTGGGGATGTCGTTGTTTAACTACGGCTAGGACTTGGTTTTAGTACGGGGGAATGTCCTCCTAAAGTCTAATGCACACATAGGGTGGTTACCCGTGGGTTAGTAACCCTAAAGTAACTATGATGTCGGTCTGATCTGGTATGATGTCCAAGTATCCACCTTGTTTGATTTCGCATTTCATTTCAAGTTGATAACTATATGATGTTATAACTTGTTGTTCCTTATTTGATTTCCCATTTTAAGTTATAAGATGTTAACTTGAGAATTTGTGCTTGATGCATTGTGTTGGAAGTTCCAATGTTGGTTAAATTGCATCAGTATGGTGATTTGTGTTTTAAATGTTCAAATGTAACTTAGGAATGATCCTATAGATTCATTTGGAACATAGACGTTAGGTGGCTTGACCTACTTTTATTGTTTTCGTATTTTAAATTTCAAGTTGATGGCTTTAAGAATCTATATCTAGTTGCTTCGTATAACATGCTTCTATGTTGTTTGAATTGCACGAATGATGTAATTTATGCTAGAAATGAGCTATGGTAGCTTAGGATGATCCCTGAGTCTCACTTTAATATAGATGTTAGGTGGCATGAGCCCTCTTGAATTGTCTCACCTTAAGGTGAAAATATTGTAAAATGCTAGGTTTATGCATGCTCATTTGCTATAAGTAGCTTTATATTACTCACCCTAAAGTTATTAGGGCATTGTTCAAGTACGAAGACTTGGTTCTTGATATTCATCATTGCTTGGATGATTGTAGACTTGAAGGTTTTAATTCTTGTAAAGATTGGCTTGAAATGCCACTTGTAGCCTTATATGTCAAAATGTGTATATTTGATTCCATATATGTAATGTGTACATAAGTACACCTTTTGTACTGTATTTAACATGTATGAGATGAGGCCGGAGGACAATGGCATGTATTTTGTATGCAATGTAAATTTTGACTTCATGAAATATTATGAAAATATTGAAAAATGTCAAGTTATTGTTTCGCCATGGCTGCATCAGGTGTGGGAATTCCATTTTCATTCTTTCATAGGGTCTTATTAATCATATATGAAGCGTGGTCAAGGGATAAATGGTAATTTAAAGTCACTTGTTAATTTTAGATTTCAAGATTTCCATTTCAAGTTCATTTTCGCCTTTTTGGCTGTCGGGGGGGTCGAATTTTGACTTGGCCATTTTTGGGAGCCGTGGACCATTCCTACGCGCTCAAAATCACTATTTACATTTGCGTGCATGATTGTTTTCATGAAAACTCTTTCGTTGGTGAAATGAGCCTCCTATGGACTTATTTCACATTTTTGTTGAAAAATTCGGCTTAAGGGCATTTTGGGTATTTCCTTTGGGAAATAAATTCTGTTCTCAACTCCGTCACATAGAAAATGTGATTTTAGGGGGAGTTTCTTTATGACATTTTTTCGAAAAATGTCATCTTGATCTCAAAAACTGCATTTCAAACTAATTTTTCTACTTTTCTACTATTTCTACTGCATTTTACTGTTTCTGTTCAGGTTGAACCGGTTCAAGATTGTTGAACCGGTTCAAGGTGAATTTTTTGGTCCAGCATGGATGTTCTGTCCATGTTGAACCGGTTCAAGTCCTCCAAAGTTGTTTTTGAAGGTCCAGCTTTGGTCTTCTAACTTTAAACTATTGTAACTTCTTTGTTTTAACTCTGAATTGGTTCGTTCTTGAGTCTAAACTGACCACGTCGAAGTAAAGATTTCTAATGGTATAAATTTTAGTTTTAGATTCTTCTCCTATCTCAAGATATCCTTATTTTAGTGAGAGGGTGTGAGATTTGGTTCGATCCGGGATAGGGTTCATTTGGGTTTTCTCTTCCTTTGCCCTTGGGACTTCATGTGAAGTTACCAAATGATGTTTTTTACCTTATTTGACTTTTTGGAAGTTAAATCCCTTTCTCTTAGGGTAAAATAATCATTTTACCCTTGGTCCTTCTTTCGGTAGGGTTTTGATACCCTTATCTTCGTTTTTCTTTTATTGAGCATCAAAACTCCTCGAAGGGCCATTTTTGTGTCTTAGAGATGACATACATCTTTAAGGATTTGTCTTTGTTTTACTTCCACATTCTTGGATCTGTTTCGGGTCATCACAAGACACACTGGGTTGAAAAATTCAGGGTCGTCACAATTAAATTAGTTAGTAACTAATTAATCATTAATTTATCCATTTAACATTATATATATATACTCATACTGATCAATCGAAGTTTAGGTAAGTTCGATCCTTGAAACTTAATAATCCAAAAATTCAAAGAAAATATTCTTTTATAACAAAATATATATAGTAAAATGTATTATTTTATTTTTGGACTCATAGATCATAATTGAATCAATCTAAAAATTGATTCTCCATGATGTAAGTATGTATGAGTAGGGGTGCACACAGTTCGGTTTAGACTGGTTTAAGAGTGTTTTTGGAACCAAACAAATTCTAAAAGATTCATAAAATTTGGAACCAAACCGAACCATTTGACCAAAGGAACCAAACCAAACCAAATCGTGAAAAACCCGTTTGGTTCGATTCGGTTCCACAGTTCTCCCTTTTTTTTTTTTTTCTTTCTTGTTATAGAAGTATTCATATTTCAAAATCCACATGCACAAAAAAAACCAAGTTACCAACACAGTCATAACTATTAATATATTCAAAACTTTCAATTCATTATTTTCTATCACTTCTGGAACTTAAGTAAACAAATTCATAATTGCTAATAACCTAATACATTTAGAATTACTAATTCAACAACAAATAATCAGCCAGAATTCAAAATTCAACCACTATATCAAATAATAATAATAATAATAATGAAGAATCATCTAATAAATTGAGAAGACCTAAGAAAATTAAGAATGGACTATAGAATTGATAGTTGTTACAAACTTCTAAGTGATTTGAATTGTAGGATTATATTATATTATACAATATTATATTAAAGACCTTAAACTGTGACCGAACCGTATCTTTACGGTTTCAAAAATTTAGAATCGTGACCGAACCAAACTATTAGCAAACCAAACCAATCTGTTCGGTCCGGTTTGGTTCGATTTGGATTTTCGGTCTGACTGAATTTTTGTGCACCCCTATGTATGAGTACAAAATAATAATTTATTTGCATATCCACTAAAGTTAAATTAAATTTCTAAACTCAGACATTATTTTAGAAATTTAAATTTTTAATAAAATAAATAAATACACGTATTTTGTGTAATCAATAATTTATTAATTTTTTAAATAATTAATAAAATATAATCTGTGTAATCATCCAACAGTAATTGATAACTTCATTAAAAGTGTAATAAGCAAACTAAACACTTTTCAATTCATATCATGTACGGAAATAAAAACAAACACATGAATCTAATATTGTATATATGTATGTATGCATATATCATTAATTAACTTTAACTAATTCAATTATGTTCGAAAATCGAGGCACTGATCAAAACTAAATTCCTTTACAATAATTTACATAAAAGATATAAAAGCATATCATCAGTCAATCAATGGTGGACAAAGCTTTATTAATGAAATCAACTACATCAGCACATTCGAATACATACATATATATTATAGAATCACTTAATTTTACTTTTATTTATGCAACTTTAGAGGAAACTTATGAGTTCCTAAACTTTAAGCTCTGATACCACATGTAATATTTAATTATTCGTGTCAAGCATTAATCACAAATAAACATGAATTTCAAATCTTAGAATTTCATTATTTTCACATGTCTATAATGCATAAACAAATACTTAAATATAAATACCTCAATCTGTATTTGCAAATCTCATATAGATCAAGGTAAACGTCGAGATTCTTTCTGCAGAATGAATAACGTGCTAAACTGTAACTCAAAGTGTGGAAACCGATTTCTCTCTCTTGGCCTTTTACACACATCAACATTATACGTGTTGTTTTTATTTCCTTTTGGTAATTAATCCATCAAAGTAGAAAATAAATAGTAAAACACTTCTCCAATAATTAATTATCAAAAAGGTAATTTATAAGTTGATCGAATAATATAATATTAATTTGATATTTATCTACTTAACCACTAATTAATTAAATATATCACATGTCCAAATCATATGAGCCACACAATTAATAAACAATGTTACAGCCCTTGTAAGAGGAAAGTATTTAGCATGTAAATTTGTAGGAATGCACGCCAAGCAACTGATCCCGAACCTGGGACCAGTTGGTAAGGAGATCAAGAAATGGACAATAATTTATTTTTTATTATTTTCCCAATAAGATAAACGACGACATTGCCTTTTATTATTGTCCTAATGTGTATGTTATTATATCATATAATGAAAATAATCTTCCCTGCTTCAAAAACATCTCTTTGCAGCAACAGGCCTACCAAAAAATACATCAAGAAATATTAAAATGTAATTCGTTTTAATTTTTTAAATTTCTATAGCATACAAGAAATTAAAAATAGAGAAATTCCCAAGAACTTACATAGCTTCTAGACAGGGAATTTGATGTTCGATACCATTTTATTCCCGCTACAACCCTTTCTTGCATTTTTATGTGGACATGAAATATAGCTTGTTGCATTATCATTTAGACAAATATAGATTTCAAAAAGTAAATTTGTTTTGTTACTATTGCGGCAAGAAACAATGACTTTTTTATTTCCGCCAATGGCCTGTTCGGCAGCAGTCTCAATGGCAGACTTGCTGTATAATGTCGTATTTGTAGGAGTGATATTGGAAGCATTTAAAGTCTTTAACAGATTGACTTTTGGACTTTCTCTGATAATGGAACGGAAGTAATATTCAGGGGTTATCTTTGTTGTCGAACATGAACCGTGTCCTTCCCATTCGTGTTTCCAGAAACCACTCTCGTTCCTACCAACGATGATAGACGGCCAAACTGGTTTAAGATTATTTTTCACCGTATCTATCTGTGCATATATATCATGGAGTACAAGATCAGAGAGCTAGGAAGAGAAGTATTTTGATAAATAACAACAAAGAAAGAATCATGTTAAATAGGAGCAAGCCAGAAACATACTGCCCCAATCACTTGTTGATCCATGCCGCTGCAATTGTTCAATGTAGCCCCATTTTGATCAGCTGGCCATAGCCCATGCAATGTGAAGTCTTGTAGCACCGGTTTTACGCATCTATTAGTCATGCAAAAGGTTGGAGCCCATGTCTTGACCAATTGCAAGTGATGATAAGAAAGAACTGGCCATGAGAGCAAATAAAGGAAAAGAGGAAGATGATAGACGGAAATCTTCATAGCTGGATGAGAAATTAAAATTAAGTGGAAGATTTTGGCTGACCATTTGTATTTATATAGGACATCTATTGTTTGTCGTAAAGAACCGTTTCATTGCCCAGAAAACTGTCTTATTACTTACCATTTTATTTTATTTTTTTGGGTAATTTGATAACTTCTCACTTTAATATATGGTATATGTGGGGGTGGAAATTATATTCCCTCCAAGTGTCTCACTTTTCTATTTTTATCAAGTCGTATTATTTAATATCACTCCTAAGGTTTTTTTTGGCTATATAAGTGCGTTAAGTTTGAAAAAATGATCAAATAGTGACTTGAGATCACTATTTAGTTACAAATTTTATGCACATGACATTTTTAAGATATAAAATTTTAAAATATCATTTTCTCTTTCAATAATGCCCTTATATATATATAAAAAAAAAAAAAAAAAAAAAAAAGAAAAAAGAAAAAAAGAAAAAAAGGGACACTTTAATCATTTCACATTTAGTTATTTTTTTATCTTTTTTATTCAGTCATGGAGACACTTTAGTCTTTTTAGCATTTAGACCCTTTTTCGCTAAAAAATTAAATGTTAGGGACTTTTTATAACGTATAAGAGGTTATACACTCTATATGCATATAATGGGGGTGTTTTTCACTTGTGACACTTAATTCCATAAAAATTAAACCATCACATTACTATAGATCCACTAGAGATAAATTTGATAGTTTATTCACTACTAATATAATAAAAAAATAATAATAAAAATTATTTTCTCAAAAAGTAAGAATCCCTAAAAGGAACACTTATTTTGGGAGGATGGATTAATTTTTTTTTTTTTTTTTTAAATAAAGTTGTATTTAAAAGGAAAAGGAAAATTGTCCTTTTAAATAAAGATTTTTAAAAATGGTAAAATGCAGAAAACGTCCCTAAAGTATACTCATGTATGACACTTTCACCATATTTTAAAAAGTTTGCTATTAAAACCTCTTTATTATATATTCTCTAAAAATTGAACGAAAACACTCCTCAAATTACTTTTTGTAGAAATTTGACATAAAATAATGCTGTAATGCTTGTTTTGACTTTTATTTTTTCGAAAATGTCCATTGGAATGCATATACTAATAATCTCATAGTAGAGAAATGTTATGTGTACATTAATTATATTTAATCAACTTTTAAGAATTTCTCTCACCTTTCAAATAAATATAAAATCTCTCCATAGATTTTCCTTGAGAATGTATTATATCTCTTTGAATTGATTGTTTTACATTTCCTGTGAGTTATTGTCACTCATAAGTTATAAAGATCTAATATATATATAATTTTTACCAGTCAAATGGGGATAAAAAATTTCTCAAAAAAATAAAATTTTGTTCTCGTAGTTGATTAATGTACAGTGTATATCATATAGAATGAATACATCAGTTCTTTCGATAATTATAAATAAATAAATATATATATATATATATATATATATATATATATATATATAATTCTCAATTAAAATTTAATATAGTTTTCATTTTTTCATTAAATATATAGTTAATTAAAAAGTTAAATGAAAGATACTTATTAAATATATACTAGTATATAATAGGTTAATATATATATATATATATATATATATATATATATATGTATATAATACACATTTAATTTTTTAACATTTAGAATTTGTATTAAATTTATCAACGGATCAATGGTCTAGCAGTAATGAGTTTGGCCAGGATAATGCTTTTCATGTTTTGAGTAATAGTGGTGTAAGATTTCTTCAGTTCTCAGAGGAGACAAGTGTGTGTAAGTACCAACTAGTCAGGATTCAAGTTTTAGAGGTGACAAGTATATGTAATTACCAACTAAGAAAAATAAAAATTGCATTAAATTTCACCAATATATATATGGGTAAACTACAAAAGATCCCATCGCTATATAAAAAATGTGCAAGAAACACCCATATTAGATATTTTGTGTAGATAAATCCCTGTATTTTCAAATTTTGGAACACATTGCCCCCCGAGCATTAATTTTGACCCTTTTTATTATATAAAAAAAAAAAAAAAAAAAAGCCCCAAAACGCAAAATGCCCTTAAGATTAAATATTTTTTTCAAGCTCCTTTAATTCTCACTGTAAAGTACAAAATTGCCCCTCAATAGTTACTGAATCTACTATCTCCTTTTCCTTTGTTTTACTGTTACTCTCACTGTAAGGATTTGGATGAGAGATGTGGTTTGATTATGGTAAAGCAACTGATACAAATATTGTGTTCGAATTTTTTTTCCTGATGATACTGGTGTGGCACACTTTGACGTATTAGGTGACGTGGTTGATGATGTGGTAAAAAAAAGAATTAGAGCTACGGAGAAGCTGACGTGGCAGTTGATGATGTGGTAAATACTGTCGTGGATGTTGACGTAACAAGAAAAGACCAACACAAAGCTAACATGGCAGCTTATGCGTTGTGTTACATGGAAGATGATGTGTCGACTCCTGACGTGGACATCATTGTGGTAGAGAAATAGCGACTAGGAGCTGACATGGCAAATGATGTGGCAGGTGACATGGTGGATGATGTTGAAAAACTAGTTTTCTATTGTTGACGTGGAATCTCGGCTGACATTGCTAGTTGATCAAACTGTGCAGGAAATGGATATGACGTGTGGACGCGTGTGGATAAAAGACACCGCATGGCAGAGCATGGTGGCACGTGGAGGAACGAGCAACTGGGTAGAACCTTTTCGTTGCGCGTGATGACTTGGTTTGGACTATTTTTGGCGGCAAAATAATGGCATTCTTTACTTTCGATTGATGTGCTCTATAAATCGAAAGGACTTATGGAAGACGTACGTCGGACCATGAACAGATGATGGATCTTGAGTGGCTATGAGAACATCACCAAGAGCTTAAGACAGAGAGAAGAAAAATGTAGAAGACGCTAGCTCTGATATCATGTTTATTTATTAATTATTATTATTATTATTATTTTTTTTTACATACCATGTTAGAATATGTGAAAACGTATTGTTATTGAATGAATAATAATGTACAAAATGATTACATAGGTAAAGAGTGGGGTAGGTGAGCCTTTACAAATTAGGATAGGCGAGTGTTATACAATCTAGCTATATATGGTAGTTGGGTAGATAAGATTGCTGCACATGAAACCTTGATACTGCTTTGGTGTTAGGTAAAGGGATATTGCAGTCGATACAAGTAATCTGACATTAACATTTTCCTTCCATTACCTCATGTTGATGCTAAAATCGGTTGGCTTAAGCCGATTCTAATTTTGATATTTATGAGCGTGCCGGAATTAATAATATGGTTCGAGTGTGTTTAGTCGACAATAGTCTTTTTGAGAATTTTGACTTTCAGGCAATGCGAAAAAAAACAAATATACTCCTCTGTGAGGCCTTAATTAAAAGGACTTTTAATAGTGAATAAATATAGTAACAATTTGATAATAAAAAGAGGAAAAAAGATAGATATAGAAAGTGATAGGGAGAGAGAGATATAGGGAGAGAAATAGAACGATATTAAAATAGAGAGAGAGAGAGATAGAGATAGCAAGGATGCTATATATGGAAAGAGATTAAGAAAGCAACAATAATAATAAAATATTCTGAGGGTGCTGGACCTCTTTCTCAGCATGCCTCTACAATTATTTATAGAATAATGTAAAAACAAACTCCTATATGCAAGTATTTATACTTGCGTTACAACTCTATAATATAATTAACTTATAAATTCAAACTAAACTATCTTAGAAATAACCATTAGTAATTAAATGAAACCAACTAAAAGATAAATACTATCACTATGATCCCTATTCATCAGTTAATTCAAAGACTTCTTTCATCTTTATCACTCTTACATGAAATTCCAACTTTAATTCGTGTGAAAACCATCCACCTGTAGTTCAAACACTGCCACGTCATTACCCATGCAATTTTACCAAAAAGGTGTCAACAATGCCCCCCAATTTTAAATGTCTTATCGGCTGTTGGCTGCCCAAGCCGATAAGATATTTGAAATTTTAAATTACATTGGAAGGAAATTTTGAACAAGGGTTGCGCTAGTCACTTGGAATAAGATTGAAAATCAACGAGCTCCAAAGTTTTATTTCTTCTGAATCACCCCTAAGATGGTCTTTATTTAGCCAAATCTGCCGATTTAGGCTTCTTCCTAAATTCTCAGAAAGTTTGCCAATATCACTTGCCCATAAACCTAGGAAGGACTTGCCCCCCATGCATTTTCTAACTCTATTAGTAAATCATGATCATAATCGGTAGGAATTAAATTATTATGAAACGTCATTCTAGCTGATCTGCCAATTATCTCTAAGACATTTTGCCAGGAAGGAGTTTTCTTAACTGATTTCCTTTCAGCCGATTTCATCTCAGCCAATTGTTTTTCAGCCGATTTTGCATTCAGCTCTATCGGTAGGACTGCATCATGCCCAAAATTCCATTGATCAACAAGCATGACCTTATTATAATCGGCAGGTTGAAGTAGAGCATATGGATCAACTAACTTTTGTTGAGGGTTTGCAATCACATGTGCCCCGGTAGCCGCTGGTTTTTTAGCTGATTTTCTTTCAGCCGATTTTGCCTCAACCGATTTTCTCAACCGAGCTCTAACTAACCTTTTGAAATTAACATCGGCTAGTCTTTTTTTTTTTTTTTTTTTTTTCTTTTCTTTTCTTTTCTTGAAATTGGGCTGAGGACAGCGAGTTAAAACAATTCTTTCAGCTGATGAATATTTTTGCCGATTATTAGTTATCACAATCGGCAAAGAATTCTGGTACATAGGTCGCTTTGCTTTCAGCCAAATTTCTGGTAAAATTTCTTTCTGAGATTGGCAAAGCTGGCTGATTTTAGTACTAGGCTGATAGTTTTTCCAACTTCGTTGTTGATAAGTCGTTTGTTGTGACTGATTTACCAAATACCGATAATCAACTGCTGGAACTTACCGATAATCTGATACTGGTGGCTGATATTTTGCTGGTGGCCGATAATAATCGTGCCGATCATACGGCTGACATTTTGCTGGTGATAGGTAAAAATATATCGTATCGATCATACGGCTGATATTTTTTGCCGTTAAGAGTCGCAAAATCATTGTTAGGCTGAAGTGGAGCATACGGGTCAACCCATTCCTATTGTAAATTTGCAATCACATGCCCTCCAGCAGCCGCCGGTGGTACCTGTGGATTTTTTCTTCCTCGGTTCTTATTACCCCCCATATCTTGCTGTTTTCTTTGAGGGGGAATCGACAGTACTGGTGAATGTTGCCGATTCTGATTTTGTTGACATAGTACCGGTGGTTGAGGATGCCTACGCCCTTGAGCTACCTCGACCTGAATAAGCTGAGCCATCAATTCTTTAATCCCCTGATTAATTTCCACTATTTCTTGTTGTTCTCTCTGAGGAGGAATCAGCGTAACTGGTGGGCATTATAGAATAACGTTTGCCCATTTTACATTTGGCTCAATCGGTATCAATGGTATTTCTGTTATTATCGTTGGATTGCCAAAGGGCATACCAAGAGCTGCATTCGGCGGGGAAAGTCCTGTCATCGTTGTTTGTAACCCTTGAGAAGTATTTATCAACGGTGAAGAAACACGTTGAAAAATTGATTCATGAGTTGCCGAGATTTCAGCTTGATTATGGCGACTTTGGATAGCCGATGTTTGGGCAAGTACCTCCTATTTAAATTCTCCTATTATGAGATTTATTTGGAATCTTAGTTCTCCCATATGCTAATTTATCACCTACTGATAATTGGTTTGCCAGTTGCTGATAATCGGCTATTGGTCGTTGATAACTTTCAAGCCAACCATATGACTGATTGGCCATCGGCTGCCTCCTGAGTACTAGAGATTGTGATACGAAAGTGACATGCTGATTTACCTCTTACCGATAATCGGCTACTGGCGTATGCCAATAATCTACTATTGGCGTCTGCCGATAATCGACTGTTAGCGTTTGCAGATAATCGACTGTTGGCGTCAGCCGATAATCAGCTGTTGGCATCTGTCGATAATGGATTATTGATGTCTGCCAAAAATCAGTGACTGTTGGCGTCTGTCGATAATTAACTGTTAACGTCTACTAATAATGGACTGTTAACGTTTACCGATAATCGATTGTTGGCGTCTGTCGATAATCGACTGGTTACTGATAATTGTTTAGACAACCATATGGCAGATTAGAATACTGATACATCGGCTGATGTGACTGATCAGAATATTCGTACTTCTGTTGAGAAGCCGACTGCATATTTTTATTATAAATCACTCACCTAGTGGGGTTCCACTGGGCGTGTCAAGAATGTTGACGCTAAAATTGGCTGGCTTAAGCCGATTCTAATTTTGATATTTACGGGCGTGCCAGAACCAATAATATGGTTCGAGTGTGTTTAGTCAACAATAGTCTCTTTGAGAATTTTGACTTTCAGGCAATACGAAGAGAAAAATAACAAATATACTCCTCTGTGAGTTCAGTATTGCCTTAATTAAAAGGACTTTTAATAGTGAATAAATGTAGTAATATTTTGATAATAGAAAGGGGAGAAAAGATAGATATAGAAAGTGATAGGGAGAAGAGATAGGGAGAGAGATATATAGAGAGAGAAATAGAACGAGACTAAAATAGAAAGGGAGAGAGATATAGATAGCAAGGATGTTATATAGGGAAAGAGCTTGAGAAAACAACAATAATAATAAAAGATTCTGAGGGTGCTGGACCTCTTTCTCAGCATGCCTCTACAATTATTTATAGAATAACGTAAAAACAAACTCTATATGCAAGTATTTTACTTGCAGTACAACTCTATAATATAATTGACTTTTAAATTCAAACTAAACTATCTTAGAGATAACCATTAGTAATTAAATGAAACCAACTAAAAGATAAACACTATCTGTTGACACCCTTTTTGGTAATTTTGCATGGGTAGTGACGTGGCAATGTTTGAACTATAGGTGGATTATTAGGCAGTATTATTGGGCAATGACGTGGCTGTGATTTGGACGGAAATGGGGATATATTTTTATCGTGGATTCAAATGGTATGTAAAGGTGGTTGAAGTATTTGAATTAGTTAGGTAACATTTATAGCTGCTACAAGTTATTTTTGGGATAATTTAATTTAAATTTGTAGTTGTTTAGGTGATGGACTTGTAATCAAGTAGAATGCTTATCTATAAGATTAGTTTGATTTGAATTTATATTTTAGTTATGGCAAAGAGTTATAATGTAATTAGAATGCTTATGTATATGATTTTGGTTACGATTTATTCTATAAATAATCAAAGAGGCATGCTGTACTAGAGGTCTAGCACCCTTAGAATCATATTAATATTGTTATTGCTTT
Source organism: Cornus florida (assembly GCF_030987335.1). Classification (NCBI taxonomy): domain Eukaryota; kingdom Viridiplantae; phylum Streptophyta; class Magnoliopsida; order Cornales; family Cornaceae; genus Cornus; species Cornus florida. The sequence goes on along the minus strand of NW_026775577.1, from coordinate 5,600,424 downwards.
CTCAAGCCTTTCCCAGAATAGCATCCTTACTATTTTTTCTCTATCTCTATCTATTTCTCTCAATATCTCGTTCTATCTCTCTCTTAATCTTTCTATATCTATTTCTCTCCCCTTTCTATTCTCAAAACGTTACTATAAATTATTCATTATAAAAGTCCTTTTAATTAAGGTCATTCTTGAACTCAAAGAGGAGTTTTACTGTTCTACTTATCCTCGCATAGTCTGAAAGTCAACCTTCCCAAAGAGACTACAGTTGACTATTTAACCTCAAACCATATAATTGGTTCTGGCACATTCGTATCACATCAATTCCGAATCGGATCTAAGGAACTGATTTTAGCGTCAACATTCTTGGCACGCCCGGTGGGACCCTATTAGGTGAGTGACTTATAGGAAAAATATGCAATCGGCTTCTCAACTGACATATAAATATTCTGATCAGTCAAATCATCCGATGTACCAATATTATAATCAGCCATATGGTTGGCCAGATGATTATTGGTATGTTTCAGCAGTTGATTATCGGCATGTTACAACCGCTGATTATCGGCATGCTCCAGCAACCGATTATCGGCATGTTCCAGCAGTCAATTATTAGCAACCAGTTGCTGATTATCGGCAGACGCCAATAGTCAATTATCGGCAAGTTCCAGTAACCGATTATCGGCAAGTGGTAAATCAGTCACAACAGATGACTTATCAATAACAAAGTTTTGCCGAAACGAGGGAGGAGATTAAAGCAATGATGGCTCAGATATCGACTACCCAGAGTCGCCATAATCAAGCCGAAAGCTCGGCATCTCATGAATCAATTCTTCAACATATTTCTTTGCCATTAACACAAATCCCTTAAGTGCAACAGACTACAACAGTAGGGCCTAGCCAGCCAAGTGTAACTGCTAGTTTACCTATCGGCAATCTACCGATAATAACAGAAATACCATTGATGCCGATTAAGCCGAATGTAAAATCGGCAAAGGTTATTCTACAACGCCCACCAGTTATGCCAATTCCCCCTCAGAGAGAACAGCAAGATATGGGGGGCAATCAGAATCAAGGAAGAAACAATCCACAAGTACCACCGACGGCTTCCAGGGGGCATGTGATTGCAAACCCACAACGGGAATGGGTTGATCCATATATTAAGCTTTAGCCTGATGATAGGGCACTGATTTTAGCCCTAATCCAGGATGAGGTAGCTCAAGGGTGTAGACGTCCTCAGCTCATTTACAAGAAACCTTACCCTGAACAGCTGGTAAATCAGTATGTCACCCCTATATCATAACCTCCGTTACATGAGGGGTTGCCGATAACCAGTACCGAAATTGGCCAGCCTTGCCGATTTCGGCAGGAAATTTTACTAGAAAATCAGCAGCAAAATTTCTCAGAATATTATCAGTCACTGACTGCCAATTATCAGCAAGTTCCAACAGTCGAGTATCAACAGGTGGTAAATCAGCCGGTTGCTCCTATAAATCAAGACGGAAAGATAAAGCAAACCGAACTTGTTCCCATTCAACATGGTTGCCATGGATGGAAGGGTAAAAATCGGCTGGAAGCGAAGCGGCCGATGTACCAGAGTTCTTTATTGATTGTGATATCTAATAATCGATAAAAACAATCATCAGCTGAAAGAATCATTTTAGCTCGTTGTCCTCAGCCCAATTTCAAGAAAAGAAAAAAAAAGACTAGCCGATGTTAATTTCAAAAGGTTACTTAGAGCTCGGTTGAGAAAATCGGCTGAGGCAAAAATGGCTGAAAGACCAACGGCTGCCGGGGGGCATGTGATCGCTAAACCTTAACAAAAGTTAGTTGACCCATACACTCTACTTCAGCCTACCGATTATAGCGAGGTCATGATTGCCGATCAATGGACTTTTGTGCATGATGCAGTCTTATCGATGGAGCTGAATGCAAAATCGCCTGCAATGAAATCAGCTGAAAGGAAATCAGCTAAGAAAATTCCTTCTTGGCACAATGTCATAGAGATAATAGGCAGATCGTCTAGAATGACGCTTCACAATTATTTAATTCCAACCGATCATGATCATGATTTGCTAATGAAGCTAGAAATGCATGGGGGGTAAGTCCTTCCTGGTTTATGGGCAGGCGATATCGGCAAACTTTACGAGAATCTAGAAAGAAATCTAAATCGGCAGATTGGGCTAATATGAAATAAAGATCATCTTAGGGGTGATTCAGAAGAAATAAAGCTTTGGAGCTCTTTAATTTACAATCTTATTTCAAGTGACTAGCGAAGCCCTTGTTCAAAATTTCCTTCCAATGTACTTTAAATTTCAAATATCTTATCAGCTTTGGCAGCCGACAATCGATAAGATATTTAAAATTGGGGGGCATTGTTGACACCCTTTTTGGTAAATTTGTATGGGTAGTGACGTAGCAATGTTTGAACTACAAGTGGATTATTCGACAGTATTATTGGGCAATGACGTGGCTGTGACTTGAACGAAAATGGGGATGTATTTTTATCGTGGATTCAAATGGATGTAAAGATGGTTGAAGCATTTGAATTAGTTGGGTAACGTTTATAGTTGCTAATAGTTATCTGTGGGATAATTTAATTTAAATTTGCAGTTGTTTAGGTGATGGAGTTGTAATCAAGTAGGATGCTTATCTATAGGATTAGTTTGATTTGAATTTACATTTTAGTGATGGCAAAGAGTCATAATGTAATTAGAATGCTTATGTATAGGATTTTGATTACGATTTATTCTATAAATAATCAAAGAAGCATGCTATACTAGAGGTCCAGCACCCTCAGAATCATTTTAATATTGTTATTGCTTTCTCAAGCCTTTCCCAGAATAGCAACCTTGCTATTTTTTCTCTATCTCTATTTATCTCTCTCAATATCTTGTCTATCTTTCTCTCTCTCTCTCAATCTTTCTCTCTATATTTCTTTCTATATCTATTTCTCTCCCCTTTCTATTCTCAAAACGTTACTATAAATTATTCATTATAAAAGTCCTTTTAATTAAGGCAATTCTTGAACTCAAAGAAGAGTTTTACTGTTTTCTTTATCCTCGCATCGTCTGAAAGTCAACCTTCCCAAAGAGACTACAGTTGACTATTTAATCTCGAACCATATAATTGATTCTGGCACGCCCGTATCACATCAATTCCGAATCGGATCTAAGGAGCCGATTTTAGCGTCAACACTATCACTATGATCCCTATTCATCAGTTAATTCAAAGGCTTCTTTCATCTTTATCACTCTTACATGAAATTTCAACTTTAATCCATGGGAAAACCATCCACCTGTAGTTCAAACACTACCACGTCACTACCCATGCAATTTTACCAAAAAGGGTATCAACACCTCGCATTCTTTGGAGGATTGCAAAACCTACTCATCATGCCTAATTGTATTCCTCCAAATTCCTTAATTTCTTTTATTTATTTATTTTCCCAAATGTTATACAGAGCACTTTATAACATTACTTTCCCTTTCCCTTTCCCTTTCCCTTTCCCTTTCCCTTCACTTTCTCGTCCTTGCCTTAATTTAATTCCTCCATATCCCTTTATTTTTCTGGGAGTCAAACACATCCAGCCAAGTATGAATTTCCGGAAGCTCACTAGAAAGGTATTAATAGGGATGGTTCATATGATTCCCGAAGAAATTTAAATTATCGTAAAATCAATATAACAGAAACTGACACCCATACTTCTCCCACATAAATGCCAAGTTGACTTAAATGAACAAAACCCTTTTGTCAGTGTCTTGATAAGTTTCTCCGTTTAGATTACGTGGTTCCCATACGTTGGTTGTGAAGTGGTACTCTAAATTCTTTTTAAAGTCATGCATCCCATGTTTTGGCACGGCTGTCCTAATGGACATTCATTCATGTGGCATTAAGTTTAGATTTAGCGTTGCCTATTTTCAAACTGACCAATGTATTTCTGATTTGTTATTTCTACCTTTTTTTTTTTTTTTTTTTAATTTTTTAATTTTTTAATTTTTAACAGAAAAAGAGGTAATCAATAGTGAGTCGCACCTGCAACTTCCACCATTTTACAATTTTAACTTGAGTAATGACAGGGAACCGAAAAGGAATTCCTGAGCACCGAACTTGATGTGGTTGGCCACATCAGCTTCTATTGTTACATTCTGCTCTCTCTTCCTTGTTTTTGTCCTTATATTTATTACATACCTTTTATTTTCTCTTTCTAAAAGGGGTGTGATTTAGAGGTGCACTGATTTGATAGGGCCAAATTTAGATAATGAAGGAGTCGCTATCTAACATCAAGTTTTGGTGTGTTAGGTGGAAGAATTTGGATTGAATTTGGGGCCTTGAATGACTCGCGGTTTGCATCACCAAAGATTGGGATTCGGGGGTTTCTTTACGCTTGGGGAAGGTGTTAGGCACCCCAAGATGCTCGTACCAAGTACAGTTACCTATACTCTGTGCTAAATTCCATTTCCATTCATATGATTGTGCGATGATCGATGATAAGGTACATGCAAGCAAGTTTTCAGTTGTTTAGGGAGATGACGAAGAAAATGATATGTGGAAAGGTGGTGATTAAGTGATAGATGATGGTCTTAGTAGGGGAATGACGATGGTGATGAGGGATATTAATGAACCAAGAGGGGGGGTGAATTGGTTCGATCTTTTCCACAACTTCTTTCAACACTTGGTTAAATCTGAATGCAAATAGGCTCACATATTCAATCACAAGTGCTCAGTGATTTTACAAGAAAAATCTCTCTCAACTAGAGATCAATGTAAGCTCTACTAGTTGTAAGCTTTACTAGTTGTAATGCAAGTAGATACACACTCAACTGTCTCTCACTCTGCACACACCCTAGTCACAACAATGCACACAAGCACTCTTCCTATCCTAAGCAACCTTGTTTGGACCTTATGAGCTCTCACATCTCACCAAATATACATATATATCAAGAAGTATTACAACAATACTTACGCTATTACATAAGATAAGATTGATTGTACAACTCAAAGTATCAAACAACAACAATAAACCTTCATTTTGCTAAATCTATAGTAGAAGGTTAAATATGGAATTTTGCATTATCACAAACCAGAAGATGGTTTTCTCAGCTTTATATCAACCTATTACACATGCTCATGTGATGTACACAATGAAACAAGCATGGTATAACAGTGACAGTGCTCAATAGGCATTAATACAGTTGAAACCCTAACTTTGAAGGTTCACAAGACCAAAAATTGCTTTGGTCACTTTTCTGGCCAAATCTTAACTTGAACAGCCTCAAATCAGATATATAAACATGATCAGATGATAGGAATGCAACACACAATAAGATATCAACTATATATACTTATATCAGAGGGTTAAACCAGAAAAACAAACTCAGATGGAGGTTTGAGACATCAAAATCAACTACAGTAAGAATATACATACAAATACTGGTTCTGCAGTTGTAAAATGGTAAAACAAGCTTGCCTCAACCTCTGGACACCTCTGAAATAGACTCAAGCTTGGATTGAACATCTGAACCAGCCCTTTGCACCAGAAAACCATTAATACAAAACATTGTCCATCATCTTCAATTACACACTCACACTATATGAATTAGCTCACAAATTGGTCTATGCACTCAGTGAAAGTTCATTGTTCTTAGTATCTTGAGTGCTTGTCACAATGTAGCTCAAGGGTGCTCACTTAAAAGGATTAAGAGGTGTAACGACCCAAACTCGGAGGTCCGGATCGCTAACTGGTACTAACCCGACCTGGAGACACCAAGGGTTAAATGGTCATTTTAAGGTAACAAAAAAAGGTGAGTTGACTATAAATGAGTCAAAGTAAGTCTATGTAAGTCCTCATGGCCTTAAAAACACATTTAGTAAGGTTCTAGGTGCAAGTACAATATAAGGCAAAAATTAAAATAAAGGAATTTTTTATTAAATTAATGAGATCGAGGTAGTGTCCCCACTCCTCATGATTGTGTGTGTACTACATAGATATACATATTTATATGTATAGATGTATATACACTTGTGTGTCTTATTCTTGCTATGATTTTGTTGATGAAACATGGGTAACTATTGATTGTTGTGACCCATAAGAAACAAATTTTATGTTAAATTTAAATAATATTAAATGTAAAAGGAACTGATACTAATTTGTAAGAGGCACTGAACCAATGCTCCTTCTTGGTTTAGAAGATTTTCGGAGTAGTCCTCACTAAAACAGTCATAACTTCCTCTACGATTGGAATTTTTTTATGAGATTTGTTCCATTGGAAAGCTGACTCAAAAATATTGAAAATGGACTTAAATTAGACTCAATTTAGAGTTAAAATGAAGGAGATATGGTCATTTTAAGTCAGGTTAAAAATCCTGATGCACTGAAGGCGTCACCCAGCCGAAGCCAGCGGGTCAGCCGGCCGACCATGATGGTCAACCGGCCTAAACAAGTGTTTAGCACTAGCAACTCTCTGTTTTGGCCCTCAGTTCGCTAGTGGGCCTTGCCAACCGGCCGACAGGGCCTAAGAGTGACAAAAATGGCCCAGAAATGAACTTTTCTCACTGTGTGAGTGCCCAAACAACTTGACATCATATGGTTAACAAATGAAACCTTTAATATGATCAATAACTGTCCCAAACAACCATAAACATGTATACCTTGATAAAATAAGATTCATTTATATCATAGCGGAATTAAATTACATTATTAACATATCAATTTTAGTCCGGTTACATCATTAAATGGTTCAGAAGCTTCAAAGTAAGTTTAAGATCACTATGAGATCGTACGAAATGGAAAATGGACTTTGAAACCTTCTACAACCGAATATACATACATTTGGTCATCAATTACAAATCATAACAAAATTATACATCAAATTTTTACGTGCTTCGAAATAAGCTAAACATCTAATCGACAAAAAGGGTCCTCAATACATCAAAGTGGGGTGGTGAATCATCCGTCTCTACTTTTTAATTTCCAGAAAAATGGTAAGTAAAGGAGTGAGTATAACGGCTCAGTAGAGATTGCCTAAGTGGTATCTCCTCAAACAAGGTAAGTGATCACATACCTTACATATAATGAATAGAAAAAAGAACAAGAGATCATGTAAGGGGTCCACGTATAACACTTCCATTTTCCAATAATCATCACACCATCCATATATAAGACAATGCATAAATGGCCTAATGCAACCCTACATCACACCCATACCTTCACATGTCCACACATCACATCCACACCCTCGCATAACCATACATACATCCTTCAACCAACGCAATTCTCTTTTGTTCATGAACACCACTATGCCATGCATATGGAAATGCTTCAATTTTAAGCATCCAACATTCATCATGCTTTCATCATACAATAGACATTTCTATGGCTATATGAAGATTAATTCACATTCATAACATGCTTTAAACACTAAAACATTAACTAGCATGTTAGTAGTCAAAGGCTTCAAAACAATTATATAAAGAAAATATCCAATTCATCATAAAACAAGTTAGCAACATTTCTTTGCAATTTATACTCAAGATAACATATAACCCCATGTAACACATGAATTTGGCAAAGCTTAAACATGAACCAAACCTTCGAATCAAGTTATACAATTAGATATCAAATTTACACATTAGAGATGGGGAAAAACATTCAACTAACTACCAAACTCAAGGAATATGACAATTAAACAACTCTACCTTGATTTGAAGAAAAAGCCCCAAATTCAAAATACACCAAAATCACCCAATTGAGAATCTGCTCCGATCACTTTGTAGCTCTCATCGAGTTCCACAACTTTGCCTTCAATAACAAAGATCAAATCCAACTAGAAATGGAGAAATCTAAGCTTGAAATTAGAGATTTTTAGAGAGAGAAAAAGTTTTGTATGGAGAGAGAAGGAGCAACACAAAATGGAGGAAGTAAATGAGCCCCTAATCAGCATATGTGGTCCTTTATGGAGTAAAAGTCAAGGTGGGGTCCACTTGCTAAAAAAAAATCTCTTTTGTCTCCCTTTATATATATATGTATACACATGCTATAATTAATTAAATCATACACTTAGCCGCACAAAATACACCAACTGATAACATTTAAAGTTTAATGATGCCGAAAAATAATCCCGTGCTCGAAAAATTTAGGTGTGGGTCCCACCCGGGACCTTCCGGCCCGAAAATCCAAAAAATGCCAAAATGGTTTACAATGTATTTCTAAAAGTCATGAACTCGAAGAAATGCCATAAACAACTCCCGAGACTTACACAGTACACCCTACGGTGTTTGACACGCAAAACGAGACAATAAATAAATAATTCAAAAAAATTAAAAAATCTATGAAATTGAAAAACAGGAAAAATCAGAAACAACACAATCTCCCCAACTTTAAAAGATTTCGTTCCCGAAATCAACCCACCTCACAAGCGAAGGACGAAAGGATACAAAAATGGAGAACGTCTCCTAGTACCCTACGCAACACGTTACACCACATATCTCAACACGAAGAATCCCACATCCTATGCCACTCATAACCCTGTGCTTGTGACCTAACGCAATATCGACCGAACAGTGACCACAGTCACATGCAACCTTTCCCCCACAATAACTAGCTGGGTGCAAAGACATACCCCGTGCCGAACAAAACTCTCTACCGCCACATACTAAGCACACAAGGCACAAGCCCCCAACCAAACCTCGTGACTCCACCGAGTCCTAACCACTTTAAACCAATAAGATCGTCATCCTCCCAGCCTAAACATGCCACTAGTCAACACTGAATCCGCAAATGATGACTTCAGTCAACCCATATGAATATACGCATTTCAAAAGGAATCATTCAACCCAAGTCACCACAAAACTCAACCATTGGCCCTGCATACGGGATCAGGAAATACACTCACGACCCAAAACGTAAAATCGCATCAGCATAATCCTCACGAGACATCTCACCAAAAAGCTGTTGGATCCCATATGAAGTAGGCTCAAACAGCAGTGCCTCACCCAATCCACGCTAAACACCCTAAGGCTCACAAGAACAATGGTAACCAAATGATGAGCGCTGAATATTACATTTTCGATCCCTTAAACAAGGATATGTTAAGACCTTAAGTAGTACTTCTATCCTGTTTTAGACTGATTTTAGTTTACTTTGTTTTTGTACGTACTTTCCTAAAAAAATGGATAAAACCTGGATTTTATGATGAAAAGACTAATGTTGAAGCTTATGGAGTTGTCGTCGATCATCTGAAGCAAGCTTGGAGTCAAAATGGTGATTTTGGAGAAGTTTAAGTGTCAAAGCTCAAACATAAGTTCCTTGGCTAGAGCACAAAGTCAACTGAAGCAAGAAAAGCAACCAAGGTCAAAAGGCTCGAGTAGAAATTCAAGGTGCTCGACCCTTTGCAAAAGGGATCGAGTACAAACTCCCTCAGAATATTAAAAGACACTTCAGAAGATCCATGTTATCAGACCTTGAGCAGAGTCCAAAAGGTTCGAGCATAATTGAAAAAGCTCGAGCAGAAGTCCCAAGGCTAGAGCACTAAGTCAAGGTGATTGAGCACCATGAAGAAATTATTCCAAAATATTCTAAGTGTTGATGAAAAAGATGCTTCGAAAAATATTTGAAGAAAATTGGCTAAGTATAGAATTCCTGCTCGAGCACAAGTTAAAAGGCTCGACCATAGGCTAAAAAGCTCGAGCAGAAGCTTCTTTGCTCGAGCCTTGCCTATTAAGTTAGATTTCTAAGTGGCGGGATTAATTCTAATTAAGTCCTAATTTGTCCCAGATGGGCCCAGATGACCTAAGAAGACCTAAAGCCCATCCAATCCTTGTTAGAAGTCAGTTGCTTCTATTAAAGGATGAACAAGGCCACAAAAAATCTCTCTCGTTTTAGTTTTCGTTATTCTAGATCTAGTGGCAGCTTTTAGGATTTCTGTAGTTGTTCTGAAGCATTGAAGGTGAAGATCCTTAGAAGAGAAGTGCAGTCCATGATGATGAAGTCCACAACAACACAGATGATATCTTGTGCCGTCATGAGTAGCTAAATCCTTTCTTAGGTCATTAATGTAACTCAAATCCGATTACTATGGTTTGATTGTTCTATACTTTGAGATTTTAATTATTTATGTATTTTGATTGCATGATTTTGAGTAATTGATTTAGATCAATTAGAATTTAATGAAGTAAGTAGTTTTTGAATAATTAAAACATTGTCTTAGATTTAATTGTTCATTAATTATATTAAACCTATTCTTAATGTACGAGATTGACAGCTAAGGGCTTCTCGGACAATACGACTAAAGATCATGCAATGGTGTTTAAACATTTTTTGTGAATGAATGTTTTCATATTCTATGCCTAGGGAAGATGAGTTATACTACAACATTAGTTAGAAGTATGTAGGTAGATAATTCATGCCAACCAAAGATAGGTTATTATTAATTGAAATTCATGAAACATCTTTCTTTAAATTTGAATTAAACGAATGCTATTGAGTTTAATTCCATTTGATACATAATTATTGAAATCCCAAGGTTGAACAGTTGACCATAGTATGAGGTTCGTGGTAAAGTTAATCCCTAAGATCTTTTATCTCTGATCTCAATCTTTATTTATTTATGTTATTTGATCACGACACATCAAATAATGTTTCTCTCTAAGTTAAAATAGTATTAATTAAAGGCTTGATAATCCACCATAGTCCCTAAGGTTTGACACTCTCGAAGTAGCACTATCCTGCAAAGGATTTGTTTTATTGCGAGTAATATTTTATAATTGAACACTTTTCCACCCATATCAATTTTTAGTGCTGTTGCCGGGGACTGTGTGACGGTTTTATTGAGTTTACAATTAATTCTATTTTGATTTATAGTTTTCAGACTTTCTAATATCTCATCTTATTCTTTATCTTTTCAGGTGCTGGAATCTAGCAGCGAGGACGCTTAAGGAATAGAAGTTTCGGTTTTAGGACCTTCTGTGAGTTCTTGTTGGTTTTTCTTTACTTGAAAATTTTCTTTTTGTTACTACTTTTGCCGTTGGACTTAGTGCATGTTAGGTCATCATTCTTTGTCAGAACCAACACTTGAATACAACCTTGAACTAGAGAAAACTCTTAGGTGAATTAGAAAACCTAAACAGAATTCTAACTTGTTAGGAGAATCCTCTAAGACAGATATGGCTACTAATGGTGATAATACTGTGAGAGCACTTGTACCACCTACAGCTGCTCCTACACTACTGAGGGATCATTACATTCCCACTTTATATACATCCCCTTCATGCTTTCAATTATGCAACCCACTTTGAGATCAAGCCTGCTTGCTATGATCCAAATGTTTCCTTCATTCCATTTGTTTGCAACTGAGGATCCTTATAAGCACTTGGATGTGTTTCTGGAATTGTGTTCTATTACCAAGTTATCCACTCTTTCAGTTGACGCATTTAAGATGTGACTATTCCAATTCTCTCTCAAGGAAAAAGCAAGAACCTGGTTACACTCCCTACTAACTAATTTCGTGTCTACATGGGACATGATGCAACAAGAATTCTTGAAAAAGTACTACACTGTGGGTAAAACCACACAAATGAGAAGAAAAATCATGGCATTTACCTAAATCCCAGGTGAACAACTCCATGATTTATGGGAAAGGTATAATGATCTTTTGAGAAAGTGTCCATACTATGATATTGGTAAATGGCATTTGGTGCAGATCTTCTATGATAGATTATTTGATCCACATAGGAACATAGTTGATGCCTCCAATAATGGAGCTTTTCTTCATAAGAGTGCAGCTGATGCTTGGGAACTATTTGAGGCATTAAGTGAAAACTCTGTACAACATGTGTCATCCTCTAAGACTAGGTTTACTCCTGGTATCCACAAGGTAGAAAATCTATATGAAGTTGAGAAATTTAGAGAGTTAGCCAGTCAAATAGAAGCGTTGAACTGAAGGTTTGACCAAGTCTTATCATCTGGCTATGTTCCTGTTGCTTCTCAACATGCTTCCTTACCGAATAAAGTGTGTTCGATCTGTGCTAATCCATCACATCTTGTTGATGCATGCCCTATGATGGGATAATTTTCTAAGATCCCTCAAGAGCAAGTACATACTGCATTCTCCAGACCAACGTATAATCCATATTTTGCTACCTATAATCCTCGTTGGAGAGATCATCCCAATCTATCATGGTAGAATCATAGCCAAGGTACCACTGTTTCACAATCTTAGGGATAATTCTTTTAATTGATTTTCCATATATCGTCCATCTCATTTTAGGAATCAATCTACTCAAGCTCCTAATATTCCATCTCCTCCTAGAAATTATGCTTTCGAGGATCAAGTACTGATCTTAAAGTGAATACCCAATTTCTTTATTCTCATTCTCAAGCCATAACAAAGCTAGAGGCACAAGTTGGGCAAATAATGAGTACTCTATCTCAAAGAGAGGATAGAAAGCTGCCTAGTCAGCTAGTAACCAACCTGTGACGTTTCCCATTTTTTTGGTTTTTCCATTTTCTAATTTCAGGTATTTTTTTTATTTTTCTGAATTTATTTATTTATCGCTTTGTTTTGTGTGCCGAATACCGTAGGGTGTGCCAGGTGAGTCCCGAGAGTTATTTAGAGCATTTCTTTGAGTTCAAGACTCTTAGAAATGCATTGGCAGCCATTTTGGCATTTTTTGGATTTTCAGGCCGGGAGGTCCCGGGCGAGACCCACACCCGGATTTTTCATACACGAGATTATGTTTCTGCATCATTACCCTCCACACATTTTTATTTGAAGTATAATTGTGTGGTTAAGTGTATGGTTTCATTAACTATAGCATATATATATATATATATATATAAAGAGAGACAAAGAAGATTTTTTTATGCAAGTGGACCCCACAAGGTCATTAGGACATTACAAAGGCCACACCTTGCTGGTTTTTCTGCATTCTTTTCCACCACAAACCGCAGCTCCACTTCTCTCTCTAAATTTTATATCTTTCACCCTAAATTTCACCTATTTCTTGTTGGTTTTGATCTTTGCCATTGAAGGCAAAATTGTAGAGCTCGATGAAAGCTACGAGGTGATCGGAGCAGATTTCCGTTTGGAGGATTTTGAATTTTTAAAAAATTAGGGCTCTTATGGCTTTGGCTTGGTTTCTTTGAGGTAGGGGTTCCTAAACTATAAAACCTTTGATTTTAGTGAGTTATCTCTCATATTTGGGTTATAGTATGCTTAAATTGTGGTTTTTCTTTGAGTATGACATCTATGTGTATATGACAAAGTGTAAAGTTATGTCTTAATTATTGTTTTGTGAAGATATATGCTTGAATGATGATATTACATGCTTTACATGTTTAACATGACTTAAATGATGAGTTAGTTACATAAATAATTATAGTACTAATTATTTTCCCTAAAACATGTAATTAGGATTGTGGTTTAAATGTGTTTTCATGGTATTGGGTAAAGTGTTTGGAAATGGTGAGTGACATCTCATTGCATGGGCTTGCATAGCATCACACTTGTTATGTGTAGATTGTATGTGAAGGTGTATGTTAATAATTTTTTTTTCCCAAAACAACTTCTCCATACGCCGTTCTTTGTTTAGATTCATGAGATCATTAAGGAGTGTATTTTAGGCACTTCCTACTAGGCCATTGTGCTCACCCCATAACCCATAATTATCATTTTTCAGGACTCGGAAGAGGCGGAGTGGACGATTCATCTTCACCATTGTAGACCATTTAGGAAGTGACATTTGATGTCATTATAATCCTCAATATTTGTAGTGTTTTGAGTTCAATCATGTTGTAATTGTATTTATTCTAATGGCAATGTAATTTTTATTATTTTGGGGTATGTAATTGGTAGCGATGGCATTGCATCCCTATAATGTAATTTTTACAAAGCATTGTTCTAGCGTTGTAACAATATTTGCAATAATCCTATTTGGGTATATAAGTATGTTAATGTTGTTTTGTTTGTGCGGATTGCATTTGGTATTAATATATATATGTAATGTTTCAGTTGCAATTTATAGTGTATTGGTGGTGGTTTTAGTGATTGTGAATTTGGTGGTGAGTGGAATTGTTTTGCTAAAAAAAGACAGATAGATACATGATTGGCGAGAACCTATCGACGTGTAACTTCCCACAGGTTGACTGGTATCTCTTATTTTTGGGTAGTGAGCAATTTCACTGTGGATGACTGTGATACCCCTCGATTCTAGAGCCACGGGTGATCAAGTCCGAGCACAAATCGAAGGATATCAAACAATTAATATTTAAACAAGCATTGAGTAGAAAAGAAAATAAGAATAAATAAATAAGTAGAAATAAAACTAAATAATAAATCCTTAAATAAATTCATTAAATAAACATACAAATGATTTTTATCCAAATCTGCAGTTACAACTCGGGAATCCATCATGTGGACCCCTATCCATAATCCAACTGAAACTAAATAAATATGAAATAAAACTGAAAACAAATACTAAAACATAAGGAAGACTCCTATGTCGAATCAAAAGAGTGAAGGATAGTCTCTGCTTGGCACGAACCACCTCTATGACTAGATCTAACGAACACCTGAAAAATAATAGTGGGTCAGGCCCACAAACAAGTTCTAATCTACTATATCCTAAACAGAAATCCGATACACGTATACATCCATATCAATTTAACAATAACTATATAGTCCGTATATATATATATATATATATATATATATATATATATATATATATATACACATACACTAAAGGAACCTCACTAGACTATAGGGTTGTCTTAATCTGAATAGTAGGCAACATGCAAAATGCACATATAGTGGGCATAAGTACCTAGACCTACCAGGGTACACAACTACACTATATCTAGCTACATATCCCTGACAATATACGCGCCCTAACCATAGATATTGAGACTCAAGCTCATATCATAGCTCATAACTAAATATATATAAATACATTAACTATCCTATCCAGTATAAAGTAATCCTCTATAAGTCATCAACTTGTTCAGTTGACCTGACTCGAATATAAGTAGGACTTAACATTTTAGTTAATCAATTCCCTTATACAAAATAGGTAGGACTTAATTGATAAGTTAATCCGTCCCTAGAATACCACCATCCCATACTGGTGCATTACATCACACAATCCACAATTAATGAAAATAAATATAATATTACATTAATTTAAATCCAGAGATGAGCATAATAAAAATCAGATATATATATGATCATATTATACTAACAATATATGACTAAAATCATATACATATATCACAAGATCATGCTAGATTAAAGTTAAGCATTTATATCCTCCATCAACAACATTTATGTATAATTAAAGTCCATGTTGTTCCTATCATTAGCATGTTAATATTTAATTATGCTTTCCCATTCCTCCATGAATCTATCTTAACAAATTTAGGATATTTAAAATAGATTCAACACATTCAATCATATACAGTATGCAAAAATCCCAAAAATAGTTCCCAGTACCAAATTGGTCGACTGAAGTACCAAACCGGTCGGTCGATACCGCTATTTCAGTCAACCAAAGTACCTAGTCCGGTCGACCGAAATGCAACCTCTACCCTTCACTGTTGAGCCACTTCGGTCTACCGAAACACCAAACCGATCGACCGAACCTCCGTGGCAGATCAACTTCTTCTTCTCCAATAGCTCTGTTACTTCAAACCTCCATTGTTGAAGGTTCAAAGCTTACCAACTATGTCCCAAATTGTTCCCATGTTGATTTTAAAGCATATAAACATTTATATATCAATTTAAAACACATACCATGCATCAAGTTATTTAAAACAACTAAAAATCATACAACCCATTACATAAAACTAAGCACTGTAAATTAAGATTTTTAGCATGCAAATCAGTTTATTAAATCCAATTAAAAATCCTGCAATATAACTAAGCAAGTATAAAACATAAGTCAAAGGAGAAGAGACAAAATTAGAACTTGCCTTAGGATTTTAGATTAAAACCCAAATCTCCTTTTTCCTTGCCTAAGCCTTATTCTCTTTCCACAGTTTTCTTTAAAACTGCTGCCTCCAATATGAATGTGAATAGGGTTTTTGAACAACCCTTTTGGCAGACGCAACTTCTATATATATATATAACTATATTGTCCAATTCCCATTCCAACTCCAATAGTAACGTAGGGACAAAGAAAAGAAAAAGAAAATAGAAAATAAAAAGAGATAATACATAATATACCCACACATACATATAAGATATAATTATATATATCTATATATATATAATCTGACTTATTCAATATTAATACTATTAATTATTTACAAATAATAATAATAATAGTAATA
Organism: Cornus florida; assembly: GCF_030987335.1. Classification (NCBI taxonomy): domain Eukaryota; kingdom Viridiplantae; phylum Streptophyta; class Magnoliopsida; order Cornales; family Cornaceae; genus Cornus; species Cornus florida. The sequence continues at coordinate 5,584,115 of NW_026775577.1, read as the reverse complement.
AGAATAAACTATCCTTAAATACAAATATATCTTTATATATAAAATCAATTATCCATGGGTAATTATTTGTACCCATTCAATTCCAATCCAAGTAGTCCATGCAACCTAACCCATTGAGTGGTCCATTATTACTATTCATAGCCCAACTCCTTTAAATATAACAAAATAAAACATTTAAATCCTAACAATTAAATTACACGTAATACAGCTCATCAAATAACAAATAAGTTAGTTAAATCATTTAAATTCAAATTAATCAAATAAGCACACAATTAACATTTAAACACTCAATTAAATTAAACAAATAAACAAATAGTCAATTAATCAATTAAATAATTTAAAAATATAAGTAAAACAAATAAATAAATGCCGAGACTATCCGTATAAAATTAAGGGTATTACAATGACCCAATCCAGTCGACATGAATTATCCACACGTCGACTGATTATGCTAAATCGGTCGACATGAAGTTTTCACACGTCGACTGATTATGCTAAATCGGTCGACATGAAGTTTTCACACGTCGACTGATTGTCCTAAACCAGTTGACGTGTAATGTTCACACGTCGACCGGTTCCTATTTTTTCTCAAGGTTGTGTTTTATTTCCCTCTTTTACCCTTTATTATACATTTAACATTGCTAGTATTCACTATATAGCCCAATAAAATACAGTAATTATATTTTAACCACGGGAATGACCATATTACCCCCGGACTTCATCATAATCATTGGAGGACCTTAGTAAATGACTGTTTTACCCTTTTTGGGTTTTAAAACCACTATATATAGATATATATGTGTGTGTGTTACAGGACAATTTTGCCCTTGTTGGGCCTTAAAGTATTAATTTAACGCAAAATAACCATTATACCCTTAGATGACCGTGGGTTCGAGTAAGAACCTGGATAATGATTCGGACCCCCGGGTTCGAGTCGTTACACAACCCGAAAGGGCAAACTTACATGATTGATTGCCCTAATATTTCAAATGGTCATCATAAGCAAGTTCAGGCTATCACTATATTGAGGAGTGGTAAAGTGGTTGATAACCAAGTTTAAGAACAATGGGAAGAAAATGAAAGGCATATGATTCCCATTAATCCTATCATTCTTATTCCACATCCCGAGGATGCTCCCTCAAATACTACTCCATCGAGCTCCAAAGGAGTTAAAGGTGAAGTCACTTCTTTATCTGCTTTAAACCTTGAGACAACTTATGAGCCAAGAGCGCTTTTTCCTGAACGTCTCAAGAAAACTTGGCAAGCAAGGGGAGAAAATTCAAGACATGATGTAGGTCTTTAAATTGGTAAAAATCAATCTACCTCTCCTTGATACTATAAAGCAAATCCCCGCTTACTCAATACCTCAACTACTTCCAATTGCTAACCTTCCACACCCTAATTCACACAATCAAAACAAGGTTATGTGGTGTCCATTAAATGGAGCCAAATTCTCAATCTCTCAAGCCTTGAAACACCTAAACCAACACTTACCTACCTAACCATGGACTCACCTAGTCTAGACCAAACCTTCAATTCCAAAACATTCATTTACATTATGGGTTTCCATCCAAAGTTGCCTCCCAACATTAAACAAAAGATGCACCTCCCACATCAATGCCACAATATGTGTCCTCTGCAACAAGGAATTGGAAACTCATGACCACATTTTCTTCAAGTGCGATTTTTTCAAACCTTTGTGGACATTTCTACAAATACGTTGTAGGTTTCACATTCAACCCTCTTCATGGTCTACTTTGATTAATTGGGCATCACACCATTGGAGAAGAAGATCAAACTTCTATAGTGTCACAGCTTCAAAATAAGGCCTGGCATCACTTGTTTATTGCATCTGGAATGAACGCAACAGAAGGATTTTTCAGAAAAAGTCTTTTTCATGCAAACTCACTCTTATACCAAGCTCTGGAACTAGTTCAATGGAAATTGCACTTCGTGCTAACAATCGACTCATCTAACCCTAACATAATTGCAGAGAAATGGGAGCTTCCATCTACTGTGCTAACCACAAGACCATCGGCGAAACCTCCTGACAATAATGTTCGTGATTGAGGAGATTTTCTTCATGTGCCTTGCTACAGTGTTTGCCTTCACCGGTCTTCTTAGTTCTACGTTGGGCATAGTTGTTTGGCCTCAGGTCACTTCCTTTTTTTGGGATATAATTGGGCTGTAATGTTTGTTTGGCTATTAGTCTGTCTTAAAGGCTGTAAATTTGGGCTGTATTGTTTGGCCGCATTGGTTAGCATTGGGCTAGCCTTTGGTTGGTCCTCTTTTTTTATAAAATTTAATCTTTAAAAAAAAAAAAAGAGAAAATAAAAAAGCTATGTTCCTAAGAAAATTTGTCTCACCAAGCAAGTCAATGCTATACTTCAGCATAACACTCCTCTTAAGGTTAAAGATCCTGGTGCTCTTACCATTTCTTGTATAATTGGAAATAATGTGATAGAGCGAGCACTTCTTAATCTTGGAGCATGTGTGAATCTTATTCCTTACTCGGTGTATGATAACTTAGGTTTGGGAGATCTAAAACCAACATCGGTTGTTCTATAGCTTGCTGACCGTTCTGTTAGACAACCGTGTAGTATCATTGAAGATGTATTTATAAAAGTAGACAAGTTTTACTTTTCGGTTGATTTCTTAGTTCTTGATATTGAACTAGTCCACGATTCCAAGAAATATATTTTAGTCATTATTGGTCATCCTTTCCTTGCCACAACGAATGCTTGTATTAACTATAGGACGGGCACCATGGATTTATCTTTTGGGAATATGAAAATCAACCTAAACATCTTCAATACCATTCATCATCCCTACGATGATAGTGAATTCTTCTTCCTTGATGTTATCGATGAGTTGGTTGAGGAATTACTCCCAACTATTCTATCCAAGGATCCATTAGACGCTTATCTAAATCACTTCAACTTTGAGGACTTCAATATCGAATCCTCAATTGCTGAAGTGAATGTTTTGCTCAACACCTCTCCTATCATAGTTTTTTCCTCCATGGAAATCTAGAACTGAGCCTCTTTCTCCCCTCTCTAGTATTTCACCAATTCCTTCTTTTAAGTCTCCACCTAAGATTGAGCTTAAGCCACTACTGGACAAGCTCAAGTACACTTTCTTAGGTTCAAATGACACCTTATTGGTGATCATTGCTTCCAATCTTACAAGTTCTCAAGAAAGTAGTCTCTTAAAAGTTCTTGAGCAAAATAATGAGGTTATTAGGTGGAGTGTGGCTGATTTAAAAAGAATCAGTCCCATAATTTACATGCATCAGATTCATTTAGAGGAGAATTCTTGACCATCTTGGGAGCTTCAAAGAAGATTGAATCCTAACAAAAAGGAGGTGGCTGTGAAGGAGGTAGTGAAGTTGCAAGATGCGGGAATTATCTACCCTAACTCAGGTAGCAAGTAGGTGAGCCTCACACAAGTAGTACCTAAAAAGTCAAGTATTACTATAGTTGAGAATTCTGAGGGTGAATTAGTTCCACAGCGCACCACCACTAGATGGCGTGTGTGTATTCATTATCAAAAACTCAACTCCGCTACTAGGAAGGATCACTTTTTATTACCATTCATTGATCAGATCCTAGAGCGGTTTGCTAGCCAAAGTTATTACTGTTTCTTAGACGGATATTCTGGCTATAATCAGTTGGTCATAGATCTTAAAGATCAAAAGAAAACTACTTTCACCTGTCCATTTGGTATTTATGCATATAGACAGATGCCTTTCGGTTTGTGCAATTCTCTTGCAATATTCTAGAGGTGTATGATGTCTGTCTTTTTGGACATGGTTGAAAAGTTTCTTGAGATCTTTATGGATGACTTCTCTATTTTCGGATCCATTTTTGAAAATTGTCTCCAAAATCTGTCTATAGTTCTTTAGCGTTGTAAAGAGACCAATCTCATTCTTAGTTGGGAGAAGAGCCATTTCATGGTTCAAGAGGGTATAGTTTTGGGCATATTGTGTATTGACTTGGTCATTTTCCTTCCTTTCTTTTTTCCTATTTTTACGGATAAATTTTTTCCATTAATGTTTTCCTTTTTGAGTTCGAGTTCGGACCTTCGGATTGTCGTGAGTGCTCAGGAATAATTCCCGACACTTATTCATTTGGGAGATTGGTATCGTCCTGGTGAAGACCGTGCCGTCTCCTCTTTTTATTTTCGGACATTTTCCTTTTTCGTCTTTTCCCCATTTCACTTCTTTCGCGTAACGTCACTTTTTGTGTATAGAGTTGATTTTTGACTTCACGTGCCTTCATTCTTTGTGGTTTCCATGAAATACGTATCTTTACTTTTGTAGAAAAGTACTCTAGTTGTTCACTGTGTCCATAGGGGCATGGATGCAAAGTTTCTTTGGAAACATTTTTCTTTCTTAGGGTGTTTTTTATAAGTATCTTTTGAAGATATTTTATTTTGGGGGTTTTTAAGAAAATATTTTCATTCTGGGTCATTCGTGCAGTTATCCCTTTTTAGAATGGTCATTATGCAATTAACAAAAGTTATTACAAAATGCCTCGTTTTGAGCCTGGATTCACGGACGGGATTCATTTTTACTTTTTGTCGAGTCGTGTACTCTTAGAATTTCCTTCCAGTTGTTTTCCCCAGTTTTAGGGTTTTTAGCTTCGGTTGCTGCCGAACTTGTTCGAGGCATATCTTTCTGCTCAGGACTCATTTTTAACGCCATTTCTTCCATTGTTCATTTCTTTTCATTTCAGTTCTTTTTTATTCATAGTGTATTACCGTTTAAGCGCGTATGGGCAGATTTCTCTTTTTATGGTTGGGCAGGACCCGTTCGGGGCACTTTTTAGAAAATCTATAAATAGGGGGTAGGTGAGGGAAAATTTCAGAACTCTTCTCTCTTCCCCATGGCTGGCCAGAGCTCCTCCCATGGCTGCCATGCTTCTTTCCTCCTTTTAACCTCTTTCCCCTTTGATTCTTCCTCTTCTGATGAAGGTTTTATCGTCGGCCTTAACGAGGCTGTCCTTTCCCTTCTTTTAGAATCTGATTTCGACGATATTTGAGTTTGGGTTCAGATTTTCGTATTACCACAAAGAGGATAGTTGTTCCCCTCGTTGTCCCTGTCGTAACCCCGAAGTATCGTCGTTTTCGGAGCGGTTTCATTTTGGTGGCTTTTTAGATTTCATCTCAAATTGAGGTAGGGGGTTGATTATAGGTGTATGTGCTTTGTGTTTAATTGTTTTTGAGGTTTATACAACTTGTATACTTGTTTTTGTATGAAATCTAGAATTTAATTTAATTATTCTTTGGATAACATTTAATTCACATAGTTGTATCTAGTGTGGAATTAATTAAAGACTTGATATTAAATTAGGCCTTGATATGTTCATTAATCACACGTGCCCCTAGGCTTGGGCGATTGTTTTTTTATTAAACGAAATTTTGAACTAGCCTGTGTTTGGACTTAATTTATTTTTTGGGCTGGGCTTAGATGGGTTTAATGAATATGTGTGACTGGTCCAAACGTGCATTTAAAGGGTTGCACTTGGTTCGAGCCAGTGCTTCGTTTAAACTAAAGCATTACATCTAGTGTAGGTGATGGTTCAGGCCACCCGAAAAGGTACTAAGTTGCCTATAAATACCCTAATTTAGGTCATTTGTGAATTACACCAAAATTTAAAATTCTTCTCTTTTACTTCTGCTCCTTGTTGATGAAGAACTCCAATGGTGTCTCTAGCCTCCTCATCCTCTAAGCTTGCTCTCCAAGAAGTGCATCATATTCATTTTATAGTCTATGTCTCAAAAAGTGCATCATATTCATTTTATAGGTAGGTCAAGTGGCACACAAAATGAGCTGGGGTCGTGCAAAGAACATTCTCCAATGATTGGATAGAGGACGGATTGCACAAGCCTAAAATTTAACTTTTTCGTACTAGAGGAAGTTCGATCGATAAAACATTGGACTTGGATAGATCGAACTGGCTGAGATCCATCAAACTTAGGCTGGATCGATCCAACTGGTTGAGCTTTTTGGGAAAAGATAAATCTGAGATATTTTGAGAGATATTTTTGGGAAAAGGACAAAAGTGGTTAGTGGGTGGTACAGCTGTGGATAGGATCAATCATTTAAATAAAGACAAAAGTGTTCGATCGATCAAAGGGTGCTGTTGGATTGATCGAACTTTTGGACTTTATGCTTTTGGGCCAAGGCTTGGATCTATCTTGAAGTACTAAGATCGATCATTGTTCGATCGATCGAACCTTGAACTTGGATCGATCGAACTTTGCTGCTTCCCACCTTTGGCTTCATTTGCTTCATTCTTTCTTCACTTTGCTCCTTTCTTTGTTTAATCCTAGAATTGCTTTAATTAAGCTCTTATTTGGCTGAGTTAGCTTATTTTTCGGGATAAGTGCCTAAAAATGGAAATAATACGAAACAAATCTAAAACGGTAAAGTAAGATAGATAAACGTACTAGAATGCCTAAGCTTAAGGAGTTTAAACACGCACTTTTCAGCGCTCATCACACCACCAAATTTAAATATTGCTAGTCCCTAGCAATGAACTAGAAAGTAAAGGAATGTAATAAACAACTATACAAGTATGAACTCGAAAACAATAAATGGATAACGCCATTTTCGTAGGGAACACGATTGCACTTAGCACATGCAATAAGCCTTTTAAACCCCTAGGTTACCCCTAGTGGATGAGTGAAGTCTCATGAGGGTTTCCAGAAATGGTACCCACAAACGTTAAGCTCATTCTTTCAAAAGAGGCACCAATATTGCAAACAAGCATTGGGAGAAAATTACCTCAAGTATGCAATTTTTCAAACATTTCTGAGCAATCTCCCAAAATTTCAACATCAAGCAAACAAGTATGGTCCTCCACACATCAAGAAAATGATCATGCAAATCAAAACAACTCTAGAATTCTTTTGAGTGGACTGGCATCAAATGTGTTGCTATCTAAGCCAACTAAAGAATTAATCACATCCTTACCCTCAAACTAGCACACAAATCAAGTACTGATCATTAAGACAAAAAGTGAACCTTTTATTAAAGCTTCATTATTCTAGGTGCGCTTATTATTTTCACTCGATTTTTATTTATTTATTTATTTTTATTATTATTTTTTAAATAGGATCAAAGATGGAAGCATGGTGCAATGTGTTGATCTATTAAGCTTTCTAGCGATTCATGAGGTCGAGCGTTATGTCAATGACTCCTAAACCAGACGGTTTTAGGGTATTAGGCGTTCAAACACCCCTACGGACTTACAAGCTCAAATCAACAAGGTTACAAATCAAGACAACAACCATTTAATCATTTCCCACTTCTCACCTTTTGGGAGAAGTCCTCACTTTTTATTACTTTTGCAACTTCTTTTTTTATTTTATTTTATTTTATTTTTTTGAATTCAATTATTAACCTAGAGTTCGGGCCCTCCACCTTTCGACGCGAGAAGTTCAGTGCTTGATGATGCTAGAATCCCGTCTACTTAGTGAAAAGGGGTTGTTATCTACCTTTATCAAGAATGAAAGCTTTCAATGCACTACTATCTCAATTGGGATATAACCAATTCAATAATCAACAAAGCATGTACCCCACAAATGAATGCTAGTGTGCGCCGGTGCTAGTGTAGAATCCTAGAATGAATCTCAAAGTAATCACAAAATCAAGATGATGTGGACCACAAGTGCAAGCAAGATATCAATCTTTTGAAAAATTTACTCCTAAATGGCATCCCTAAGGCATACAATGAGTATTGGACTCTCAAGTCAAACAATTTTTAAATTTTAAGCAATATAGTCCTCAAAAGATCAAAATCATCGCTAGATATGGACCAATCATAGAAATACCCCTCAAATACACAAGTCATGCTCAAAATTTTTGAATTTAAAACTAACACTGTAAAGCACCATTCCCCCTAAACTTAAATGGCACAATATCCTCAATGTGCAAGAGAATAAAGGAAAGAGTATACCCGTGCAACTAAGCAAGAATGATCAAGACTGAAGTATCCGAAGTGGGTGGCATGGCCCCCCCAAACTTGGGATGAACTGTGGTCCTGAAAATTGGCACTTGGATAAACTCATCAGATAACAAAATGGGACAATCAGTGTACAGTGGACATGCAAGTGTAAATGGGATAAACAGATAAATAGATGAGAGAGGTATAAGGGTGGTCCTGAAAATTGGGTAGCACTCTCTCACTGAAGTCACTGTGATGTACTTGATGGAGTCAAACATTCAGTTATGAGAATATAATCACATGACATCCATAGCAAAGATAGATATATAAAATAGATAAAGTGCAGGTACAACAAAAATATCAAAGCCGATAGACCGGCTGTAAAAATAATAGTACTGTATAGTGACAAAAGTAAAGTATCAATAGGAGAGAGGGATCATGAGATAGAAGGGACTGGGAGCTCAGGAGGATGAGGTAGGATGGGCAGGTCGGGTGCCGCGGATATCTCTGGATAGATCTCGGAACATGGTCGCGACATCTATGCGGAAGGTAGCAAAATCAGTTCTGTGGTCTGTGAGATCAACTCGTATGGCAGCAACAGCATCCTCAAGCGTCTACAGATGTACTCTAAAGCCAGGGGTCATATCTGGAGCCCCAGGCATAGATGAATCAGAAGAAAACTCCTAAGTCTGCTCCTGCTCATGAATGGGTGACCTGGTTGGAGAGTCCTGCTCTGCGTCATCTGCAGGGCACTCCAAGTCTATATCTATATGCTCTACAGCTGGATCGACTGGTGCGTCGTCCGCTGCAGGATCTGCTGCTGCTACTTCTGCCTCTACTTGGGCCTCCTCTTCCTCTAACTCCGCTGCAGCCACTACCGCGTGGTCTTGCAGGCGAGTAATGATGGATCGGTAGCTCTTGTCCCAGTCCTTCTTCAGGAAGTGACATGAACCTCTCTTGAGGTGCTCCCGAGGGTGAATAGGGTAACGTTGGTTTATTAAAATCTGGGTGAGGAGGTGGCTGAATGGAAGAGACTTAGCCCGTCCGGGAGTCTCCTTGCTGATGTACTCGTCATATAGCTTCCTCATCAAGCTCCAGATGAGTGCGGGAATAGACACCCAGTGCCCGGTGTAGAAGGCGTAGAGGGTTGTCAAATAATCGTCCCTCCTCTAAATCTTGTGCCCGGTCATGTAAATGTTTCGATAGAGAACGAAATCGATGAACAAAAGGTCATTTGGAAGGAATGTCCGAGTGGCGAAGGTTTTGCCACTAGCATGGTAACCTGTAAGAAAGACTGCCATGTCGGCGTAAGAAGGCCTGTATGGCCTCGGATATGTGTCCTGAAGCTCCGGAGGACATCTGTGTGGACAGCGGCAAGAGCGGGCTAGAAAGTCCACTGTGATGGTGATCTGATGGCAATCTACAGAGGTGACCAGCTCTGCTGTGGTACGCGGGGATGGCCAGAGGTTTTGGTAGAATAATCGTACTAGCCACGGGTAGACCGGTTCCATGACGGGGGCAAGAATAGCTGCCAAACCCCTCTGAATGATGTCATTGTAGGTGGATCGGGTTAGCACCGGTCTAGAGAAAGAAGCCGTGTCGAACACTAACTCATGGTCGACCATCATATGCGCATATCTAGGCGTGGGCCTATCACGCTCCAGATAAGCTGGCTGAGCTGGTATAGGTGAATGCTCAGCTCCAGTCTGCGGTGGAGATAGTGATGGTGTAAAAGCAGGATGAGCCGCAGAGGTGGATGGTATATGGTCATCCTCAGCCTCATGAGATAGTGACTGAGGTGGGGTAGCCTGTGCTGGCTCCTCCTGTGCATAAGAGGGCTCTGCTGGCTCCTCTATCCGTGGTCGAATGTGTCGGGTAGGCCCGTAGTTCCTGTTGGCAACGGTCTTGCTCTTAACTATGGTCTGCAAAAAGAAAAAGAAAAACTTGCAATGGGAGTTAGTACCAGAGTAAGAAAGTTTAAGCACAATGTAGAAACATGTATGTCAAGTAAAATAGACAAAACAGATATGACATGAATCTATGCAAGTGGCAGGATATGAAACATGCTAAACAATATAAGTGTGAAATGCATCCAATGTGGAATATCACTGGCATTGGGCATATATGATATAGCATGAACATAAAATATGATGAATAAAGTGTGTGTGTGTGAGATTTGTGAAGTTCGATCGATCATAAAAAGGAGTGAGATCGATTATAAAAGTTGGATCGATCGAAAATAAGTGAGATCGGTCTCACAACTTTGATCGATTGAGGACATGAGTTCGATCGATCTCTCAAGATCAATCTAAGATACAAGTTCGATCGATCGAACTGTGCGACGATAAAAACTCAAAGGTCACATGGGGGCCACACGAACGTGTTCGTGGACCCATCAACACAACACATCAATCAATCCTAGCCACTGTTTAAAGCCTATACTCCCAAATCGAATCAAATCATCAAAAATATATACACATATATACACACACATATATATATAGACACAAATGCTTCAAGCTTCAACAATGTAGGATTTTGTCATGTATATAGCATGTATTCAACATATAAAGCATGTATGCACAAGATTGAAGCTTAAATTATAAGGGACATTCTTGGATCTTACCTCAAACGATGAGAGAAGTGGAGATGTGGAAGAGTGAAGATGAATCCGAGAAGGGAGAGAGAGATTGATACTTAGATGTTCGCCGAAAAGTTCACCGGAGGTGGGAGAGGTGATGGCACAATGGCGACGGAGAAGGGGGTTAGGGTTTGCAGAGAGGGTGAGATCGATCTAAGGTATCGATCTAGAAAACCCTCGGTTCTATTTTTAAAAACATTCCCGACACAGTTCGATCGATCGAACTTCAACTGAGATCGATCGAACTTTGATGAACTCTTTTTAAAGTATTTTGGGATTTTTGAAATTTTTGAAAATTGCAAAATTAAAATTAAAAATTGGAATTAAAATTAAAAATTGTAAAATAAAAATAAAATAGAATAATATATATATATATATTTAAAATTTAATTGAATAAACAATAATAATTAAAAACTAATTGAAATATTTTTGAATTTTTGAAAACTTTTTGAAAAATAAAATAAAATGAAATAAAATAGAATAAAATAAAAATAAAAATATTTTGGATTTTTAAAATTTGAAAAGTCAAAACAAAATCAAAATAATGAAATGGAGAACTGAGATCGATCGAAACAAGAGTTCTCTCGATCAGACAGAGAGCAAAAATATGTAGGTTTTTGGCTCAAAAAATTGGCTAAGTGTTGGAACTTGAAGATCGATCGAACTTGAAAGTTGGATCGATCGAAGAACTTCTTGATCGATCTTGGAATGTTTCAATCGATGAGACAGAGAGGTGAAATATGCAGGTTGATGTAGGCTCAAAATTTTTCTAAGTTTTGAATCATGAGATCGATTGAACTTGGAAGTTGGATCGATCGAAGGTCTCTTGATCGATCTAAGAGTTAGTTCGAACGATGGGACAGAGAGGTGATTTGGATACAGGTTTCTGTAGGTCAAAAATTTTTCTAAGTGTTGGATGCAGAATGGAGTTCGATCGATCGAACTCAGGTTTGAGATCGATCGAACTATGTAGAATGCTTAATAATGACATGAAAGCTCATACAATCCTCACTAAAGTTCCTTTCAATGCATATAAACCAAAAACAAGTATCTAGACTTCGCAAGAAATGAAATGAAAGATAGAAATGAGGGAGGAATAGGGTTTTGACACCCTACAAAATGTCGTTGTTAGTCTTTAACGTCTCTAGCAAGACATTGGGCTCTTTTAGCCCGGATCAAAGATCTTATAATGCATCCCCTCCTTGTTGGGGTGATAGATGCTTTGAACTGCACCCGACAAATGGTTCTTTAAAGAACTTGTTGGATTAAGCTCAAAAGAAACTTTTGGTCCCTTGTCTATGCAATCACAACCTTTGGACTTCCATGCCCTTTCAAAGCAAGAATTTGAAATAAGACTTTTAGAATGCAAAGTTGAAGATGATCCTTTGGAAGTTTTGGTCTTACACAAAAGCTCATTTCCTTGACATTGAAGATCATGACATTTATCTATAACATTAACCTCTTCTTCATATTTGTCAAATGAATTGGGTGTGGGATTAAAGATATTCAACTTCACCTTTATGTGGCCAAATGAGATCTTCATTATCCCCGTCCTACAATTAATGTTGGCATTAGCAGTTGCCAAGAAAAGACGACCAAGGATAACGGGAATTTGGCTCTTAAGATTGGGGACCGGTTCTATGTCTATGACAACCAAATCAACTAGGAAGAAGAATTTATCAATCTTAATCAAAACATCCTCAATTATACCCCTAGGCTTCTTAATGGATCGGTCGGCAAGTTGCAAAACTATCGACATCGGTTTCAATTCACCTAGGCCCAATTTGATATAAACCGAGTATGGAAGAAGGTTAACACTTGCGCCTAAGTCAAGAAGCACCTGATTAATAATATGATCACCAATAATGCATGATGTAGTGGGTGAACCGAGGTCCTTAAACTTTGGAAGAGTGTTATGTTGCAAAACTGAGCTTACTTACTCGGTCAAAACCACTTTTCTTGGTGCTTGGCTCTTGTTCTTCCGCTTTTGGGTGCAGAAGTCTTTTAAGAATTTGGTATAAGCCTGAATTTGCTTGATCGCATCCAATAGTGGAAGATTAACTTTCACTTGCCTAAACATTTTCATAATTTCATTGGTTTTTGCGTTTTGCTTGTCTTTTGAAATGGATCCTTTTAAGGCATCCGGAAATGGAACTTTTGGTTCAATCATTTTTCAGAATTTTCTTTTGAACTCTCTTCAACATAAGAAGTTTTCAAATCATTGTGTTCTAAGTCATTTTTCAGCAAAACTTCTTCAACATCATTTTTAAAAACTTCTTTTTCAAACACATTTTTCAAAACTTTCTCATTTACAAGGTCATGTATATGCAATGAAGGAGGAATGGGATATGAAACGGGACGGGTGATAACTTGAGGTTGCACCAGTTCACTCTTTTCATTGGACATTTCTACTTGATTGTCCATAATTCTACCACTCCGCAAGGTAGTCACCGCATTAACATATTCAATGGTGTGGCCTTCCAATGAGGAATGGGTTTCCACAACACATTGTTGCTTAGGTGGGGCATTAATAGGCATCTTTCCCTTCTCTCTTGCATTGAGAGTGCTTGTTATTTGCCCTACTTGGGTTTCTAGTTTCGCAATAGATTGAGAGTGAGAATGAAGCAATTGAGTGTTAGCCTCTAAAGTGCCCAAAGCATTTAAAACTTTTTCTTCAAAGGCGGGACTTCTGGTATTACCTTGGGAATAAGATTGGTTGGGAAAATGAGAATTAACAAATTGATTCCCTTGTGATTGATAAGGTCTATAACCTTGGGATCCTTGGTTTTGAATTGGAGGTGGAATGTACTTCCCTTGAAAAACGCATTGGGAAGGATTTGAGCCCTCTCCTTGGTTTTTCCAAGAGAAATTCGGATGATTCCTCCAACTTGGATTATAGTGAGTACCATAAGGATTGTTCCCTTGGTTCACAAAAGCTGCATTGAGTTGTTTATTAGTTTCATTTTGCACTTGTCCATAAGGACAATGAGAAGTAGAATGAAGAACACTAGAACAAGTCATACATGTTTCATTTGATGCACAATGAGAATGGTTAGGGAAGGAAGATACTTGGTTCGCCGAGTTTTGGTTAATGAAAAATTTATCAAACCTTTGAGATAAAGACTTCATTTCGGTGGCTATTTCATTTGAATGGTCGACTTGATGTAAGCCAACACTCTTCCTACCTTGTGAATTTTTACCATTCTTGGATGATAGTGTTCTATGCATAGAATTTTCACTCATGCTCTCATAAAGACGCCACACGTCATCCTCATGCCTATCAATGTATGAGCCACCTATGGAATCATCAACCATGCCCTTATAATTGTCCGATAAGCTCTCAAAGAAATATTGAACTAATTGCCATTTGGGCATGTCATGATGTGGACACTTCCTAAGCAATTCATTGAAGCGTTCCCATGCCTCATGAAACGTTTCTCCATCCCCATGTGAAAATTCTCGAATTGAGGTTCTCATTGCATTGGTCTTAGAAACCGGATAGTACTTCTTCAAGAACTCTTGTTGCATTTCTGCCCAAGAAGTGATTAAAAAAGGCCTAAGATTGTTAAACCAATACTTTGCCTTGTCTTTTAAGGTGAATGGAAAAAGTTTGAGTCTTAAAACCTCTTCCGGCATGTCCATATATTTTACGGTGGAGCATACTTCAAGAAACTCATCCAAATGCTTGTAAGGTTCTTCACTTGGAAGTCCATGATAGTTAGGAAGCATTTGAATGGTTTGTGGCTTAATTTCATAATGATGTGCTCTAAATGGAGGCAATTGGATGTATGTACGTGCATTATACTCATTAGGCACATAATGGTCTCTTAAAGTAAGAGGTGGATTAGCTACTTGAGGTGCAGTATGAACACCTTGGTTTTGAATTCCTTGATTGATGATGGGAGGTTGTGGAACATACATTGGCCTTGGCATTCCATATGGAGCTTAGCCTTGTTGTTGTGGTGGCTGGTGAATGAATGGCCTAGGCATGCCTAATGGCACTTGTATGTTCTCATTGTGCCCATTGGGATGAATGATACCTTGTTGGTCTATGTGACCAAGGTCCTCAACATGATTATCATTATGGTCATCCATTGATAGATTGGTTCTATTTGAACTTCCTCTTCCCCTAGGATTTCTAACGATGGATTCAAGATGCAAATCAAGAGGGACAAGAGTTGGTCTCAATGAATGACGTCCATGCATGTACAATGCAAAACACAACAAGCACAAAGAATGACAAACACTATGCCTTTACAACAATGCAATTAGACTTCTTCCACAAACACTTAATTCATCCTCCTATGCTTTAACAACAATGATGCAAAGAATAATTAAAGACGAGCCTCCACGCGGGCCGACGATTTAACTAAGGGATTGATTAAAGAAAATCTCACAAAGGTCCTTTAACACTTCAACTCCAAATTTAAAGCTTAGCTTAACAAATTTTTAGAATTTGTAGCTTTTTTCTTGCTTGCTTAGCTTGAATGCTCTTTTGCTTGCTTTCTCTCCAACAATGCACCTAGTTAAGTAAGAACAACACAATAAGTAACCAAAAAGAAAAATAAAAAAATAAAGTAAAGACACGATCAAAAGAGTACTAATCCTAATTGATTCCACAAATCCAACGTTGCCAAATCAAATCAATCAATCCTCGGCAACGGCGCCAAAAACTGATGACGTGTATGTCGTACCACCGTCAAGCTTGAGAGTGTGTGGATTTTAAGGCGAGGGCCAAGAGGTTTACATTTATAGAAGCCACTACTACCTTTCACTATAGATATAGCTAGGGTGAGTAGGGATCGTCCCAAGGGATTGTGAGGATCGAACAATGTCATGGAATCGTTATTAAGGCTAGTAGGTCGAGTGATCGAACAATTGGTTGGTTGGTTGATTAGAGAACAACTAAATTAAACTAAGTGATAACAATTAATGCAATTAAGAGTAAGTAAGAGAGAGAGAGATCTTGGGGTTTAGAGATCACCACCAAGAAATGCATTTTTATACTGTTGACAAGTGACTAATGAGGGCAAATGGTGTGTTACAATATTGGTGTGTGTGTGTGTTTGGTTGATTCAACAAGCAAGGATGACTAGTTAAGCATGTATTGTCTAAACGTCATGTGAAAGGCACAATATATCTAAGCAATGAAGCATATATTGTCTAAACAACATGTGAAAGGCACAATAGATCAAAATAAGTCATTAATCCTTTCATTAAGCTCACAATCCAAATACAACACAAGGATAAAGACATATGCTAATTGCATTCAAAAGCTTGGATCATCAAACAACAAGCATAGATTGTCCTCCCATTTAACACTACACTACAACTACACTACATCTACACTACTAGCATGAAAATAAACTAGGGGAGAGGCACAATCCATCAAGGAATAAGTATGAACCATCAAGAGAATCACAAGAGCATTCCTTTAAGCACTACGTTTTGACAATCTCCAAATTTATAGCATCAATACACATAGACATGCATCAATAACACAACATCTAGAGACAAGTACATGAATATCTATTCTAGCATACATAGACATATGGATAGAATGAAATAATCAATTGGAAGCATTAAACCATATAAATCATTGAATAAACAAGATCTATATATATCAAAGTGTCAAAACATTAATTACAACATTAATCCCTCAATAATACATAAGATTAAGATATAGAAAGCATGCTTGGGCTAACTCTAGCCCCAAGAGGATGTCTAGCTACTCATGGTGATGTTGCTCCAACCCTCAAGGGCTAACTCCATGGTTGAAATTTGCTCCTTGTTGATGAAGAACTCCAATGGTGTCTTTAGCCTCCTCCTCCTCTAAGCTTGCTCTCTAAGAGATTAAACCCTAGAATAGTGTATGTCTTAAAAAGTGTATCATATTCATTTTATAGGTAGGTCAAGTGGCACAAAAAATGAGCTGGGGTGGTGCAAAGAACATTCTCTAATGATTGGATAGAGGACGGATTGCATAAGTCAGAAATTTAACTTTTTTCGCACTAGAGGAAGTTCGATCGATCGAACCTTGGACTTAGATCGATCGAACTGGCTGAAATCCATCGAACTTAGGCTGGATCGATCCAACTGGTTGAGCTTTTTGGGAAAAGACAAATCCGAGATATTTTGAGAGATATTTTTGGGAAAAGGATAAAAGTGGTTAGTGGGTGGTACAGTTGTGGATAGGATCAATCATTTGAATAAGGACAAAAGTGTTCAATTGATCAAAGGGTGGTGTTGGATCGATCGAACTTTTGGACTTTATGCTTTTGGGCCAAGCCTTGGATCTATCTTGAAGTGCTGAGATCGATCATTGTTCGATCGATTGAACCTTAAACTTGGATTGATCGAACTTTGCTGCTTCCCAGCTTTGGCTTCATTTGCTTCCTTCTTTCTCCACTTTGTTCCTTTCTTTGTTTAATCCCAGAATTGCTTTAATTAAGCTCTTATTTGGCTGAGTTAGCTTATTTTCGGGATAAGTGCCTGAAAATGGAAATAATACGAAATCAATCTAAAACGGTAAAGTAAGATAGATAAAGGTACTAGAGTGCCTAAGCTTAAGGGGTTTAAATACGCACTTTTTAGCTGTCATCACTGAACCACCATTATTTTACAGGTATTCCTCAGTTCCAGACTTAGAGATTGTTCGTACTGAGCAGAGACAGTTTATTCACTCTTCTGACTTTACGTACGATTTCTTTTTTAGGTTTTCGTCTTTGGATTCAGTTTTATTTTAGTTTCAAATGGGTTTTGGATTAGAGGTCCATTTGATAGATTCCCAAGTTGTAATATAGATGGTTACTGGTATTAGAGGATTTAGATTAATGCAGGATTATTTTATTGGATTAATTAATAGAGCTTTATTATTTAGTTATCTTTTAGATTTATTCGTTATTATTATTTCTTTTTATATTATATGCTTGTTAAATACTTTAATTGTTTGATATTCCCTTAAGTTTAGGCTTGGGCCTGATTAACTCATGTCTCGGAGTCGATGGGTATCACATGACTAAGAAGGTAGAAAGAAATTTGGGAAGAAGCTTTAAAGGGCATTAAGTGAGAAACACCCAAAAATAAAATCTTTGGTCAATCTATTAAAAGAAAGGAATGCAATAACTCAAAAGTGTCATTTATGTATTGAACATGTTTAAAAAGATTACATGAAAAATAAAGAATGACTCGTGTAATGACCCGGCCATTTTCTTCTTTTCCTTTTTTTCGGCATTCTTTTTTTTTTTTGAGTAACCTTAGGGTTTCGGAGTTCCGAATTAGGGTTTTGAGTTCGGATTTGAGTTCTGACTTCACGTTCATCTACATTACTTGATTTCCATTAAATATGTAGTTTTGCGAATTTTGGAAAAGTGTGACAAGTATCACACTCTCATTAGACCACTTGTAAGCATGTGGGTGGAAAGACTTGGAAGCTTATTTTGGTGACAAGTATTGGGTGTAGATTCACCCACTTGTTGGCCTTGGATTAAAACACTTGTTAGCTTGAGATGTTGACAAGTGTAGGCTTGTGATTAGGCCTTATGAGGGTGCTTTGGATTGTGATAAATGGAGGGTGAAGATTCATCCACTTGTAGACTTTTGGTTGAAACACTTGTTGGCTTAAATTAGTGACAAGTGTAGGTTTGAGATTAAGCCTTGTGGAAAGCCTCAGGATTATGACATTTGGAGGGTGTGGATGTGTTTCTGTGTGAGAGAGGTGGTGTTAGTGTGTGTGTGTTTGGCTAACATAGCCATTATTAGTGGAAAAGTTAGAGATTTTTGTTGAATCCTCACTTAACCACCTTGCAGCCAAACAGACCTCTCTTTGCTATTTTCAAATTTTGAATCCTTTGCCTTGGGAATTTGATCTTGAGCTTTGAAGATTATATCTTCATCTCTTCTTGATTTAGAAGATGTTTTTCCAATTTTTCATTTTGACCTTATTTGCATGGTATTCTGGAAGGGTGAATCTCTAGTAAGTAGTTTGGGGAATCCTGGAACCTGTTTTTCCATTTCTGAAATTTGACCTCATTGCTTGAGGAACTTGGTCTTCAACATTGAAGATCCTAGCTTCCACTCTCCTTGATCTAGAAAATTGTTTTTTAGTTTTTCATTTTGAGTTTGTTTGCCTTAGATTCTAGAGGGCCAATCATCTAGTGAGGTAAGGGTTGTTGTATGTTTTTTTCCTTTGTGTTTTATATGTATTTGGGATTAATGTACCTTGATTACATGCTTATAAAATTGTTGTATTACATATAAATGTAGAAATAATAGGCTTGACTTAGGGTTTTATGATTCAAAGCATGTATAGTATGTATTTCATGTATAAGTAAATTGATTCATTTACTAGTGTATTTAATTCTAGAGATTTGTCTTGTTGAGATGATAAACTCTTGTGGATTAATAATTCTGTTTGCCTTGTGAGCTTATTGATGTGTCTCTCGCAATTAAACGATATCATTTGGGATAGTTCTACGTAGAGAGGATGTTGAACCCATAGGGAGATGAGATTTGCATTCAGTTTTCAATTTAGTTTTATTGGTTTACAGAGGTAACTGGTTGGAAAGTTTGTTGGTTGTTGCAGTTTAACAAACTAGAATAAAAAGTAAAATATCAAATAAAAGTAAAGTAAATAAATTGAGTGATCAGAGAGAGAGGAATCTTAGGGCTTTGACTTCACCACAACCATATACTACAGTTAATTCTACTAACTCTAGGAATTTAATAATGAGATTTTCCAAATGAATTGAACTCAATAACATTCATTCAATTCGGGTTTTAAAGAAAGATGTTTTACAAATTTAGCTAACTATAACCTATCTACGGTTAGCGTGAACTATTCGCCTACCTACTTTACCTACTTTAACTACTTTGCGAATGAACCACCTTTCCTAAGCATAGATTATAAAAACGTTCTTCTGTAAAAAAACATTAGAGTACCATTATATGACCTCTATTCTTGTGTTCGGCAGGGCTCCGCCAGATACCGTATAACAAGGTAGGTTGAGAATAGAGAACATACCATTACATCTAAGATAAGGTATTAATAGTTTATAATCTATTAAAGCATGAAAATCATTTGAGTTGTCTCAAGTGCTCATAGTCATATAATCAAGAAAATACATGTATTAAAATTAATCCCAGAGTTAAAACAATCAAACCATAGTATTTAGGTTGGGCTACATCAGTGCCCTAAGAAAGGGTTTAGCTACTCATGACGAGACTTGATAGTATTTGTGTTGAGTTCATCTCCATCGTCACAGACTGTACTTCTCTCCTCAGGATCTACACTTCTAAGGTTGTAGGAACCCTAAAAGCCACCACACCTTCAGCCTTCTGAATAACACCGTAAAAAACGATTGAAATTTTGGACCCCTTCTATCAAGGCTTACGCCTTCTTTTATAGAAGAAAAGATGTATTTAGTGGGCTTTTAGGTCTTCTGGACCAACTAGAATGAGATACGGCTGATAAAGACAGTAATCCCGCAACTTTTAATCTGACATGTCATAGAAGGCTCGAGCTTCAGGAACGAATGCTCGAGCTTTAGGGTTCATGCTAGAGCATCAGGATCAATGCTCGAGCTTCTTTGGATAGATGCTCGAGCTTCTTTGGATAGATGCTCGAGCTTCAGTAGATAGTGCTCGATCATCATATTGACACTTAGCCAATTTTCTTCAACTATTTTCTGAAGCGTCTTTTTCTTCAACACTTAAAATATTTTTGGGGTTGAACTCCTTTAACATTGCTCTATCCAAGCTTCATAGGCTCAAGTACTAGGTGTGACATTTCTGATTTTTAGCGTTTTTCATTTTTCCAGAATTTTGTAGCCGCAAGTGCATTTTCGTCTTTTCACATTTTTCTTACCGGACATTGTGGAGTGTACAGGTTGTGTCCTAGAATTTGTTTGGGGCATTTCATTGAGTCCAGGACTCTTTGAAATGTAGGGGTGACCATTTTTACATTTTTCAGCTTTTCGAGCTAGACGGTTCCGTGTGGGACCCACTACTGGAATTGTCAAGCGTAGGGATTTTAATTGGATTCATTTGCATCATATTTATTTTATTTAATGTGTTGTGTATGGTTATGATTTAATATGTGTACATATAGGTGTGTGGTGAGAATTAAAGGGCAAAAGAAAAAGGAAAATTATAAAAGAAATGGGTGACACCCACTACCACCATCTAAATGACTTATAGACCACATTTTTGGTCTCAAAATCTCACTTCTCCCGTAAGTCTCTCTCTCATCTCATTTCCTTGCATTTTTTTTTTTCAATTTCACAATCAAACTTCAAGCTATGATTCCATCTTCATTACTTGTCGGATTTAAGTGCCATATGAGGCAAAACGGAGAGCACGATAAGCTCTACGCATTGATACCAACAATTTCAAATTTGGATCTCCCTAACAACTTCGAAAATCTAGGCCATTTTGAGGGCTTTGCGCAATTAAGAGGTAGGGGCTCTTAATCCATGAGGTCTTGTGCTTTTGTGAGTTAATCTCTCTTAAATGACTGTTTGGCATGCTCAATTTGTATAGTCTTTAGCCAATTGATTAGTTGTGATGTATACATGTAAATTTGTGCAATTATGTGTGATAAATGGTCTATGTGAAGAGCATGCCTATATGATGATTCTTTATATGCCTATCATACTAGATGCTATTGTATGAAAACATGTTGTAGCTTCCTTAGAAATTTTTATGAATTGTGTCTTGCTAATTAAATTTGAGCTAATTGTGAAATGATGAATATTGGCATGACATAAACACATCTATGTATTTACATTGGACAAGAAATGGGAAGAATTGATTTTGAAATGAAAAAGGGGAGTTTTGGGAAAGTATGTTGAAGAATTGTTTTGATAAAACCCAGTCGCTGCGGAGTCACCAACCGGCCGGTAGGTTAATGTAACCTAGAGGGAACTAGGGAGATTGCCCTAGCGTGGTTGAGCTATCTGGGCCCCACGATGACGCTGCGGAGTCACCAATGGTCTAGGGACAGTAGCCAATCCTTCTCTCGGCGCTGAAGGGGTACAAAAGGGGGTTACATTAACGGTTTGAAAGTGATGGTTTTGAAAATGGGGAGCGACATCAGCATGCATTGCATCCCATAGCATTCTATGGTTTATAATGAGACTTGTTGTTATGTTGTGTTATTCCGATAATGTATGATCCCCATTCCTATTGTCTTATTCTTTGATTGGATTCACAGGGACACAAGAGACATGTCTTAAGTGTCACCTACTGAGCATATTGCTCACCCCATCACATTCTACATTTTTTAGGTCATCGAAAAGAAGTAGCTGATGATAATCCAATTTAGCCTTAGCTTGGAGTAGAGAAATGCCTCTTTTCCTATCTTTTGTAAAAGAACCTAATTTTGTAAAGTACTAACTCAAGGTGTATTATTTTTGCAATGTGTGTTGTATTGAGGTTCATTGTGTATATGGTTATTTGAGAGAATGTAATTAAGTTTTACTCACTCAAAATCAATTTGTGTATTTTAAGTAACGTGTGGCAAATTACATTAAGAACGTGGTGGTTGATATTGTAATTTAGTGTTAACATGTATTTAAATTTAACCTGAAATAACCGTATTACCCTTGGATGTTTTTGGGTCGGGTAAGGACCCTTTTAATGATCGGGATCCATGAGGAGCTGGGTTGTTGCACTAGGTACCAGGCTCGAGCATTTAGGGCTCAATGCTCGAGCATCAGTGGATGATGCTCGATCCTTTGTGGGTGGTGCTTGATCCTAGAGGTAAGGCATGAGACCTCCTTTGTAGATGGTGCTCGATCTTGAAGGTAAGGCACAAGACCTGGGAGCATAGCCTTCAATTAAAATCAACTCATTAATTTTCGACTCCTAATGCTCGAGTTTCAAGGTCAAGGCTCGAGCACCCTGAAATAAGGCTTGGGCATCAAGGTACTGATGCTCGAGCATTTGGGCCTTATTGGTTTTTCTTCTCTTCTTTGTTGTGATGCTTGAGCCTCAACACTTGGGCCGAGCTCTAAGGCTTGAATTGCTTCCAACTTCACCATTTCAACTCTCGGCTTGCTCTGAATGACCAACAACGACTCTGTAAGCTTCGATATCAACATAAAGTCCCATTTTTAACCATTTATTTGGGAAAATACCTATAAACACAAAGTAAACATAAATTAGTCTAATTATGGATAGAAGTATCACTTTAGGCCCTAACATATACGTACTTAGGGGCTCGAATATGCATATATTCAGCGCTCATCACACCCCTAAACTTATATATTGCTAGTCCCTTAGCAATATAGAACTAAAAAGCCGCTTTCGTGGGAATCACGGTTGCATTTAGCCTATGCAACAAGCCTTTAAACCCCTAGGTTACCCCTAGTGGACGAGTTATAGTCTCGTGAGGGTTTCCAGTGAAGATACCTACAAACTTCTCAAATTAATGCCTTAAATGCACATTAAGCTTATTCAAGCCTGTTTTCAGATCATATTATCCCTGCAGTTCATTAATCAGCCACATATAGTAAGTATACCAATCATGTAATCAGAAAAACTTTCAACTTCCAATTTCAATTAAGCAACCATAGTCCCCACATATCAGTTTAATCATTTATTCAACAATTTAAATCTCTAAAACACTTTTTGAAAGTGATCCTACAATTCATCATGTGGCTTACTGTCCATACTTGCTTTTATTCTTTGTCATTACTCAATTCACAAGCAAACTCTTCAAATTCTAACTCCCAAGGCATTTTTATTTTTTTCTGGTATGTATTGTTTCTAAAAGGATATTGTGCAATGTTCAGGTTTATTAAGCTTTCTAAATCACCCTTGTAGCAAACTTTTAGCCAATGACTCCCAGATTAGACGGTTTTAGGGCATTAAGTGTTAAAACACCCCTAAGGACTTAATTGTTCAAGTAATCTAGGCAACTTAAACCCCTTATGTAACAAGCTTTTAGCCAATGACTCCCAGACCAAATGATCTTAGGGCATTAGGTGTCAGAATACACCCCTAAGGACTTAATCACTCAAGCAATTTAAGTACAAACCTGAACTTGACCCTTTTCGACTTTTTCTCATTTTTCATCATTTTTTTTTTTTTTTTTTCACATTGGTGAAGGATATTTTTCTTTGTTGCAAACATACCATTTTTTCTCTA
Source organism: Cornus florida (assembly GCF_030987335.1). NCBI lineage: Eukaryota > Viridiplantae > Streptophyta > Magnoliopsida > Cornales > Cornaceae > Cornus > Cornus florida. Next base: position 5,560,373 of record NW_026775577.1, on the reverse strand, counting down.
TTCTTTTTTCTTTTTTTATGCCTCGATCATCAAAACTATCAAATCTACCTGATCATCTCAGTGTAACTCAAAACAAAACAAGACTTCCAATTTCTACCCCATAGATTTCATGCAAGTGTGAATATTGTGCAAGGTGTAGCATATTAGAGATCATCATCATTAAACAACAATTATCCTAACAGAGTAAACCACATGTTACCAACTGATTTCAAATTTTTTAAGCAATCCTTTCATAGTAATTTAGCATACAAACCATTTCTAACCAACTTCAGATTGCAAACAGAGTATAGAACCATCAACAGACTTAAACACATGCTTCTATCATCAAATAGCAAATCATATCCTTGTGTAAGCAGATTAAAAATAAAAAATTTAAAAATTTCTCAAGCCCAAGCCAACCTTAGCCCCAAACTTATTATGCACATTGTCCTCAATGTGTGAGAACAAAAGTGAGTGAGAAAGATATTACCATACAAGTAGACCAGCAAAGATATGACAATGTACTGCACAGAAGGGTAAAAATGAGTGTTTAGCATCGTCTCCTTCAACATAGTGGTTCATCTCAAAATCACCCCCAAACTTAATCTATTGTATCTGGCAAAATCAATAAACTCCAACACATATCAGGGTATCAAGTATATGGAGTAAGTATAGAGAAATATAAACACAAGGATAATATAACCAAAAAGCATGTATAAATATCAGAAATCAGTACAATACTTTTAAAAGAAAGACTTATGGCAGAAATACATCATATACTACAACAAAAATGACTTTTAGTGACGATATTTTAGCTACAAAATTTCTTTCGTCCTTGAAAGCAATCTTTTAGGGACGAAATTCAAGCTTGTGACTATTTGTGTATCTTTTTAGTGACGAGTTAGATAATTTGTCACCAATTGATGGTGGAAGGTTTGTACGATGTCGTTATGATTTCTTTTTTCTTTTTGTACTTATTTGTGTCTAAAATCTGCTAAGGTAAATGACCAATTCGTTTTTCCCCACTATCTCCCCTAATTTCTCCCACTATGGCGCCATTCTCTGTTCCAATTTCAATCAAACTCTATCATCCCGCCATTCGCTCTCATAGTGTTTGCATCACATCTTTTTATTTTATTTTTTATTTTATTTTATCAAACCCTAGCTTTCTCTCAATAAACAATTGATTATCCTAGAGTCCCCTCATCACCAATTAACTACTCGTAGAGAGATAGAGAGAATAGAACTTTAGGTCACCAATCGATTAGCCTCAAATCTTCTAAATTCCAAAATCTTTTTTATCGAATCCCACTCAACTACTCCCTTCATATTCTCTTTTCAATATTTATTTTCTTGTATTAATTTTTTGATCTTGATTGTCTTCATTCTCTATCTTATATATGTAGAGAGAATTGCAGAGCTGAATTTCTGCATGTCATTGGGTTCAACCGTCATTTCATGACAGCACAGGTATGAAAGTTCCCAAATAAATTTTTCTAAAGTTCTAGTTTTTAGATATTTATTTATTTTTATATAGTCTAATATTCACATAGATAGAGTGATTATTACTGTATTTTTTTCAGTAAGTAAATAAATAGAGTGATTATCTTGATATTGGTTGTTCAGATTTTTTTTTCCTTTTGATTTCATACCTTGTTAGAGGGTCGATCAATAATTCTTGGCCGTGGTTTGATCACAAGTTCTAAGCCCTTAAATCACTTTAGAAATTCCTCAATTTTTTGTAAGTTATAAATCTCAAATTAAAAATATTACTGTAGGACTTTATTAAACTCTTAATTTAGGCATCACATACCATTCATTTTTTTTTTTTTGTTAAATAATCAGCCTTCACAATGAAATCCTATTGTTTTCAGTTTGGTATTGGTTATGCACTTAATATGCTTGTATCTTGTCTAACGTTCCTATTTGTGTGGTGAATTGAGTAGGCTTTTTTCACTTATATTTTGCAACTTCTATTGTTATAATTAGGTAACCAAGAACATAACTTTTATCTCTAGATTTCATATTAATTTTAGTCCAATCACACAATTATTTGATATGCATAGCCCTTTTTTTTTTTTTTTTTTTTTCAGCTGAAATGATGATTCTTTTCAAAGTTAGCTCTGTTAGACTTGGTTTTCGAAACACAGACAAGTAAAGTTGGTTTTCGAAACACAGACAAGTAAAGTTTTTCAAATTCTTTTTATTTTATTTGATTTTATTTTTTGTCATTAATATGTTCTTTATGCAATTTGTATGTGTAAATTTGATAAGTAACGTTAGTGCAGGCTTCCCTCTGTTAGCTCTGTTTTGTCTACCTTGCTCATGATTACCTTTGTAAGTTGGACTAAAAAAAATTCAGCTGCTGTTGTTCAAAGTCTATCTTCCACACTCTTATTCTTCATCTTGGGAATAGTTTTAATTGATAAAGAAGCTTGTTGTTGTAGTGTTTCATGTATGTCTTTATGAGAAGATTTATTATTAATTTTTTTTTTTAGATTTAATACTTTCCAACTTGGTGATAAGTTATATGGTACTGAGAAATCCCATTCAGGAATGCTTTTTATTTATTTAGTTTCAAAAACTATATTCTTGTTAATGTTTATTGCTACTTTCTTTTTCTAACTTATATTAGTACTTTTATTCAAAATTAGGTCCTGGTGTCAATGTATATACATGAATATATATATATATATATATATATATATATATTCTTTACTACTCTTTTTTTTATTTTATTTTATTTTATTTTTTTTTTATCTTATTGCACCTTAAATATCCTTACTCTTATTCTAGTCTCTTATTTGCTTTGCAGAAATAGTAATTGAGTTGTCTAAGCCAGAACTAAAGGTTAGATATTAAATGTGGGTAGCTCTTACAACGAGGTTACAGTCAAAGCTTTCTATTATTATTTGACGTGAATATATGTATGTATATAGAGCAATATTTATTAGAGAAGCTTTCTCTCACACACACAGTGAATATAAAAGAGAGAGAGAGAGAGAGAAGGATGAAAAACTTTATCCAAGTCTCTACCAAGCAAGTGATACATATAGCTTATTTATAGGCTCCAGATAAAGCGTCCCAAGCAAGCTTATACTAAAGCTTTCATTGTAAGCTAAAAGTTGGTCTTCCTGCCCACGCCAAAGATAAGATATATGGATGACTTACACTATTGTGGGCCCCATAAACATATATATATATATAACACTCCCCCTTGGGGTCCACAATACTACACTAAGAATATGCCTCGTTAAAACTTTGTTAAGGAAAACCCAGTGGGACAAAACCCTAGTGAAGGAAAAAGAGTACAGTATTCTTGTGTATCTGAAAATGGTATTGCATAGATTAAAACTGCCTCATTAAAACCTTGCCAGGAAATCCCAGTGGGATAAAACCTGGATGAAGGAAAAAGAGTACAGTATGCTAATACCTCTTTGATCAATTGCTCCCCCTCATTAGTTCAACCCTGAAGATCCTTTAGTTGACGCATTCCAATGTTGTCCACTAACTTCTTGAATGTTGTAGTTGAAAGCGCTTTAGTGAATAAATCTGCTAGATTATTACTAGAGCATATCTGTTGAACATCGATATCACGGCTCTTTTGGAGCTCGTGTGTGGAAAAGAATTTTAGTGAAATGTGCTTGGTTTTGTCACTTTTTATGTATCCTCCTCTTACTTGTGTAATACATGCTGTATTATCTTCATATAATATTGTTGGACTATCTTTGATTGGGGAGAGTCCACATGATTCTCGAATATGTTGTATAACAGATCTCAACTAAACACACTCTCTACCTGCTTCATGAATTGCGAGTATCTCAGAGTGATTTGAGGAAGTTGCAGTTATGGTTTGTTTCATAGATCGCCATGATATAGCAGTACCACCACAAGTAAACAAGTACCTTGTTTGTGATCGGGTTATGTGAGGGTCAGAAAGATAACCTGCATCTGCATATCCGATCAACTGGGGCTTTGATTGTCTTGAATAAAACAATCCCAGATCAGTCATTCCCCGAAGGTAACGCATAATGTGTTTGACCCCATTCCAATGTCTTCGAGTTGGTGCAGAACTATACCGTGCTAGTAAGTTGATTGCAAATGCTATATCAGGTCTGGTACAATTTGCAAGGTATATTAAAGCACCGATTGCACTAAGATATGGTACTTCAGGACTGAGAACTTCTTCGCTTTCTTCTAGAGGACGAAAAGGATCTTTCTTCACATCGAGTGATCTGACAATCATTGGAGAACTCAAAGGGTGAGCTTTATCCATATAAAAGTGCTTCAGGACTTTTTCGGTGTATGTTGACTGATAGATAAGAATTCCACTCAGTAAATGTTCAATCTGCAGGCTGAGACAAAATTTTGTTCTATCAAGATCTTTCATTTCGAATTCTTTCTTTAAATAATTAGCAGTCATGGTGAGCTCTTCAGGAGTTCCCACAAGATTTAGATCATCAACATATAGAGCTATAATGGCAAATCCAGATTTTGATTTCTTGATGAAAATGCATGGACAAACTTGATTATTCACATATCCTTTTTTGAGTAAATACTCGCTGAGTCGATTGTACCACATGCGTCCTGATTGTTTCAATCCGTACAAGGATTGTTGTAACTTGATGGAATACATGGTACGTGGTTTCAAGCTACTTGCTTCAGGCATTTTAAATCCTTCAGGGATTTTCATATATATATCACTATCTAGTGATCCATATAAATAAGCTGTAACCACGTCCATCAGACGCATATCCAGTGCTTCTAAAACTATCAAACTGATCAAGAAGCGAAATGTGATTGCATCCATCATAGAAGAGTATGTCTCTTCATAATCAATACTAGGTCTCTGCGAGAAACCTTGGGCTGCAAGTCGGGCTTTGTATCTTACAATTTCATTTTTCTCATTATATTTCCTTACAAATACCCATTTGTATCCCACAAGCATGACATCTTCAGGTGTCTGGACTACAGGTCCAAATACTTCACGTTTTGCTAATGAGTTTAGCTCTGCCTCTATTGCTTCTTTCCATTTTGGCCAATCATTTTTCTACATCGACACTCTTCGATGTTTTGAGGTTCAGGGTCCTCATTAGCACCTGCAATATCAAGAGCAATTGCAAAGGAGAATATATCGTTAATAATAACTGTATTTCTATCCCACAATTCTCTATAGTTTATTGAGATCTCATTATTTTCAGGTACTAGTGCCATTTCCGGGGCTTGTACCACTTCTGGGGCATGCATATCTTCTAGGGCTACTTGCTTATAAAATTTAGATTGATCAATCATTTTTGTTGTTCCTTTTGCAAGTGTGACCTCTTCAGGAGAGCCAATTTTTTTTTTTTGCAAGTGTGTCCTGTCCAGGAGCGCCAATTTCTTTATTTGATTTCTCTTGTACTTTCCTCTTCCGGGGAACAGTGTCTTTTGCACCGACTAGTTTACCACGCTTCTAGCGTGTCTTAGATGCATTTGCAACAACACTGATAGACTGTCCTACAGGGACATCAATTCTTGCTGGAATGTTTACAGCCGGTATATGTGATTTCATCACGTTCTTTGTGTCAGTGAATGCATCGGGTAATTGATTTGCAATACTTTGCAAATGAATAACCCTTTGAACTTCTAGTTCACGTTGGTTTGTGTAAGAATCGAAATTAGATAAAATCGAGACATTCCAATTAATAAATCGATGCTCTTCTGGCTTTTTCTTTTCTCCCCCTAATGGAGGGAAAACAACCTCACTGAAATGACAGTCAGCAAACCGTGCCTGAAACACATCACCTGTCATAGGTTCAAGATATCTAATAATAGATGGAGAATCAAAACCTACATAAATACCAAGTCGTCGTTGAGGACCCATTTTGGTGCGTTGTAGGGGTGCAATAGGAACATATACAGTGCAACCAAAAACTCGTAAGTGAGAGATACTTAGTTGTTGACCCATCACAAGTTGTAGTGGTGAAAAACTATGATATGCAGTAGGTCTAATGCGAACAAGTGATGCTGCATGTAATATCGCATGTCCCCAAGCAGAAACAGGTAGTTTAGTTCTCATGAGTAATGGTCTAGCTATTAACTGAAGACGTTTAATAAAAGATTCTGCAAGACCATTTTGGGTGTGAGTGTGTGCAACAAGATGTTCAATAAGAATGCCAATTGATATGCAATAGTCATCAAATGATTGAGATGTGAATTCTCCAGCATTATCAAGACGAATAGTCTTGATTAGATAATCCGAAAATTGTGCTCGTAATCAGATTATTTGAGCAAGGAGTCGAGCAAATGCAACATTACGAGTGGAAAGTAAACTTACGTGTGACCACCGTGTTGATGCATCAATTAAGACCATAAAATACCAAAATGGTCCACAACTGAATGAATTGGTCCACATATATCCCCTTGAATTCGTTATAAAAATGGTGGGCATTCAACAACGACCTTGGAAGGTGATGGTCTGACTATTAATTTACCCTGTGAACAAGCAGTGCAAGGATAATAATTTGCTAAAAGAATCTTCTAGTTCTTTAGTGGATGACCATGTGAATTTTCAATGATTCGGCGCATCATTATTGACCCAGGATGACCAAGGCGATCATGCCAAAGTATAAAAATATTTGGGTCGGAGCACTTTTGGTGCGTCACTGCATGTGACTCAATTACTCTTATATTTGTATAGTATAACCCAGAAGATAAAGCAGGGAGTTTTTCTAATACATGCTTCTGGCATATAATACAGAGATATTTAATGCCCCCTTCATTTATAGTCTCAATATGATAACCGTTGAGACGTATATCTTTAAAAGCTTAATAAATTTCTTTTAGATTTTGTAGAGTATAGAGCATCATTAATATTCAATTGTGTTCCACCTGGTAACACAATGATAGCTCTTCCAGAGCCTTCAATTAGGTCTGCTGGACCTGATATTGTATTGACACGAGCTTCAACTAATGTTATACTTGAAAAATATTTTCTATCTCGGAGTATAGTGTGTGTTGTTGCACTGTCTGCCAGACATATATCTTCACCATTTGTCTTGGATACAGTCAATGCCTTAGTCAGATCCGTGTTTCTTCATACACATAAAATATATATTTCATTACTTCAAACTTGAAATACAAACTAGATTTACATGCAAGATAGCCAAAATAAAAACATACTAGTACAACCTAGATAGAGACATATTGATACAGATAAGCTAAAACACATAAGGGATAACATGCTAGAGAAGGACACATTAATTGGTATGGACATTTCCATCACCAATCAAATGATCACTACTACCACTAGTATCAGCAAAGAAGTCAGAAACATCAAAGTGAGTAATATCAGTTGTTAAGTCGTTATCCACAAAATTCATTTCAATTTCTTTTCCTTTTCCCTTATCATTCATTGAGGCACAGTAAAGATCAAATAGATGTTTGGGCATACGACAGGTACGCGACTAATGACCTTTCATTCCACATCTATAGCAAGGCTTGTCATCATATATCTCAGGAGCTTTGTTCTGCAAAGCCTTTTCTTTTGCCTGCTTGGTCGCATTTGAATTCCACTTCTGGTGGGATGGTGTGGAGTTCTTTCTGGGAACCAATGAGGAATTATGACCACCACGATTATTATAATTATTTCTATTGCGACCACCACGACGTCCGCGTCCACGTCTACATCCATGACCGTGAAATGATGACACATTCGCTTCTAGGAATGGTACAGATCCAGTGAGACGGGACTGGTGGTTTTACATCAAAAGCTCATTATTCTGTTCAGCCACCAACAAACAAGAAATCAGCTCAGAATATTTAGTAAATCTGTGCTCTCTATATTGCTGCTGCAGGAGCACATTTGAGGCATGAAATGTGGATTATATTTTTTTCCAATATATCATCATCAGTAATTTTTTCTCCACATAATTTCAATTGTGAGCTGATTTTAAACAAGGCTGAATTGTACTCACTTACACTTTTAAAATCCTGCAAGCGCAGGTGGATCCAGTCATAGCGAGCTTTCGGAAGGATCACAGTTTTCTAATGCTTATATCGTTCTTTCAGATTTTTCCACAGTGTAAGTGGATCCTTAATCGTGAGGTACTCTGTTTTTAGTTCCTCATAGAGATGATGACGAAGAAAGATCATGGATTTTTAGCGGTCCTGCAGGGACGCATTATTATTTTCCTTAATTATTTCTCCGAGATTCATGGCCTCCAAGTGAATCTCGGCATCAAGGGTCCATGACAAGTAGTTTTTGCCCGAGATGTCAAGTGCCACAAATTCAAGCTTGGTAAGATTTGACATTGTGAACTATAAATGATAAAATAACATAGTTAGAATTATTTCACAAAAAGAATAATCAATTTGATAATATAAAATTACTGCAGTCACTATAGTATGATTTGTCAGTATATTATATAATGTCAACAAGTTAATTATGTGCTTTCAGTAAACAAAACAATAGCCAGAAGACAAAATATGTTTACACTAAAAGGCACATATAATTTATATTTCTACGTTTTACAAAACTTCAGGTTTGTAAGGGTACTCCGTGTAAATGACTTCAGGTCAAAGAATTTCAGATTCATTTGGACTTCAGGCCAACAAATTTTGCGAAACTTCGGGTTTGCAAAAAGTACCAAATATTTGTGAAACTTCAGGCTCACAAATTTTGCGGAATTTCGGGTTCGCAAACACTATTTGTGAAACATCAGGCTTACAAATAGTAGTTTAATATATGCAAAACTTTGAGTTTGCAAATTAAATAATTTAGTATTTGCGAGACTTCGGTCTCACCAATTTAATTTTCTATAAGGAATAGACAAAAATACTCTAACCTAAATTAATAAATAAATAATTGCGAGACTGCAGGCTCAAAAATGTTAATTATATGTGAGACTTGATTAATAACAGTTTAATATAAATAATTAATTTTCTTACCCTTTGAAGTGAGAAAGAAAAATAGAATTTTCTTCTCAGTTGATAGAGCCTCGTGCTGATAACGTGACATGAATATATGTATGTATCTAGAGCAATATTTATTAGAGAAGCTTTCTCTCACACACACAGTGAACACGAAAAAGAGAGAGAGAGAGAGAGAAGGATAACAAACTTTATTCAAGTCTCTACCAAGCAAGTGATACATATAGCCTATTTATAGGCTCCAGATAAAGCGTCCCAAGCAAGCTTATACTAAAGCTTTCATTGTAAGCTAAAAGTTGGTCTTCTTGCCCACGCCAAAGATGAGATATATGGATGACTTACACTATTGTGGGCCCCATAAACATTGATATATATAACATTATTATTATTATTTGTGTTTATAATGTGCATTGCATGGAGGAAGTAATTTTAATCAAGTTTATGCTGAGGAGAATATTATTTAAATTTTATAGTTTGACTTTCATGGAGCTCTATTGTTCCATTACAAAACTTTTTCTTGTGTTTTGTTGCAGCTACTGGAGTGGAGTGGCTCTTGCTAGAATATTTCTGTATTCAAGGGTGAATTGCATAAAACTAAAGGCAAAATTAGCTTCAAGAATTTTAAGATTCTGAATCTTGTATGAAGGCTTGAGATTTTGTTTTTATTTGTTAGTTTAAATTTGTGTAACCCAATTGGGGAGTTAGTTTCATTTTATAGTGAAATTGGATATTGTAATGAAATTTCATAATGAAATTTGATGTTTTATTTAAATTTGTGTCATCTCTTGGTGTTTTGAATAGAATTTAGTGTGGAATTTAATTCAATTATAGCAGATTTGATTCTCAAAAGGGCATTTAGCAACTAAATCAAATTGGGCAAATATACCACGATGTAGAGTTTAGTGACAAAAGTTAATCGTTGCAAATTCTATTTAGCCACAAAAGATGATGTCATATTTGAGTGGTCATAGTGACGAACAGATTCGTCTTAAAAGAGTTGGTATTAAGGATGAAATATATTTTGTCGCTAAAATAGTTGGTATTAGGGACGAAATATATTTCGTTGATAAAAGTCTATGCTTCAGTGACAAAAATTATGCTTCGTCACTATAGAGCAATAACGACGGCTACATAGCAACGACCTAGTTACGAAATGAATTTTGAGAATTAACAACAAATAATTTTGTCAATAAAGGCCTTCTTTGTTATAGTGTATATGAAAATAAATACAGCAAAAAGACTGCCCTAGTCAACAAAAATATAGAAAAGTCCTAAAACTAATCCATAGGTGGTGGTGGTAGAACGAAAGAAGTGGATGGATCGGATGGAGTACGGCAAAGTAACTCCTCTAATATACTCTACTGCGTAGTCAACATCTGATGTAGCACTGTCTGACCATCCTGTAGCTCGGCCACCCTAGCCTGTAAAGCTTTAATCTTAACCTGAGAAGAACTCTCAGGCTGAGTTGTAGAAGTGGGTCTCCTCCTCACCTGAGGCTGGCTATAGGAAAGATCCATTTCTTTATCTGTAGCCTCATCATCAGCTCTCCTATCAACAACCGCTACATATCCCTCATCACCAAACTTTATTGCATCTATCCGATGTGCCGGCATATGTGACCAAGCTTTATTCCATTCCCTTTTTCCAAATTATGGAGATTCATCACATGATTCCTCTTTTGGACTCACCAAAAACCCTTGTAGCTCTAATATCCTGGTAATCATATATGAAAAAGGCAGCGCATGTATAGGAATATCCTTATGCTGTCCAATCTCAGACCAAAACACTAGTAGCTAATAGAAAATCATCATAGGGAACGAATACTAGTGCTCAAATTGAATAGCATAAAGGGCCTGGAGAAAGTCAGTATTCCTAATATTCTTATACCCAAGAAGATAGACATTAGCAGAGATGATAGAATCTAGAATCCACAACCTCTTAGGAATTTTGGCTTTGGTAGTACTACTACGCTTTTTCCTAGCAAATCGACCATCACATAACTTCTGAATTAAATTCTCAGCAATTGGTACCCTAGGGAATGGTGTAAAAACAGGATAGCTACGTCTTTCATCTATAACCTCAGGAAGCAGATTATAACATTCTAAAGTTGCAACAATAGCATCAGGATTAATAATCAAATCATGCCCATCAATTCTAGTCCTAAGCTCCCAAGGGTCATCCTCACTATAAACCAGATTGAGGTAAAATAAACGAACAAGTCGAGGATACGCAACTTGAGTAATAGGGACCACGAGATGAAGAAGAAGCCTGTAACTGAAAGATTTCATAGCCCATCTAATGCGCGGATTATTGATAAACACCTGATAATCAAAATTCGTTTCATAAGAAATTGGAACTGTCTGCCACGCACTTGGCAACATATCTTTCATCCATCTAGCACGTTTAGCAGAAGTAGGACGAAACATCTTCAAGATAACTTTCTAATTTCTTAAAAATCTTTAATTACTGCAATCTGCAACCCGAAGCTCGAGCTTCAAGTACCGATGCTTGAGCCTTAGTAGCTAATGCTCGAGCCTCAACATTCAATGCTAAACCTCTACCTGAACTTCACTAAATCAGATCATAGAACTTAGTTCAATAAATCAAGGAAGAGTGGATCTAAACAGTTAGTCTATGTTGATGATGTATGAACAAAATTTATAAACTCATATATCCAAAGAATAACTCATACTCTCCCTCATTAGATCTAGACAATTAATGACTCAGGAAATTCTATTTGAAAGAAGAAGAAGAAAGAGAAGATTACCTCTATTTCCTGTAGATCTGGAACAAGAATGTAGATTAGCACTGATTATGAATAGGAAGAATACTTAGGAGTTTATATAAAGAACCATAGCTTTCCTTTATGTTCTAGGCGAATGAGTAATCAGTTTCCTGATTTTAAAACTTTTAGAACCTCAGGCTTGAGCATCAAGGGTGTAAGCTCGAGCCTGCCTCCATCAATTTCTAACATCACGATGATGGAAAGCTCGAGCTATGGGTACTGATGCTCGAGCAAGCTAGGAGACAAATTTTTGGATTTTTTCAATTTTTATTTTATTTTTATTTTATTTTATTCAAACTTAAACTAACTTAAACCTAAATGAAGACTAATATGAACCTAAAATCTAGAAAAGAAAATAACTAAATTCAAAACTTAAAATAGCGAAATAAAAATCAAAACAGACTACAGTACAACATACAAATGCTAAGTTTAACTTCGATAGCTCGACAATATGCTAAGTTTAACGTTGATAGCTCAACAAAAACCTGACCTCTTTAGTTTAAGTATATAGGTTTATGAAGTTCCACTGCCTCAACTGTGCCTTTCTGCACACTACCCTCTATGTAGTGTTTAAGTCTCTGTCCATTGACCTTGGACAGTTGTCCAGTCTTGCAATCTTGTATTTCTATTGCACCATAAAGTGTAACAGAAATAACCATGTATAGACCTTCCCAACGTGACTTTAACTTCCCAGGAAAAAGTTTCAGTTGTGTATTAAACAACCAAACTTTCTTCCTAGGCTCAAAAATCTTACGCAAGATATGCATGTCATGAAATGCCTTAGTCTTTACTTTGTAAACCTTAGCACTCTCATAAGCATCATTATGTAATTCTTTAAGCTCAGTTAATTGAAGTATCCTGTTAGAACTAGTAGATGTCATATCAAAATTGAGCTTTTTTATGGCCCAAAAAGCTCTGTGTTCTAACTCTACAGGGAAAATGGCACCCTTTATAATAGACAAGATGGTAAGGTGATATACCAATCAGAGTCTTATATGCAGTACGGTAAGCCCACAAAGCATCGTTCAGTCTATAAGACTAATCTTTATGATCTGGCTCAACCGTTTTCTCAAGAATTCTCTTAATTTCATGATTAAATATTTCTACTTGGCCACTTGTTTGGGGATGATAGGCAGAAACAACTTTATGGGTGATGGAGTATTTTTGCATCAAGGTACAGAAATACCTATTACAGAAATAAGCACCCCCATCACTAATGATAGCTTATGGCATACCAAACCGACTAAAAATGTTCGTTTGAATGAACTCAACCACAACTGTGTGATCGGCGGGTTTAGTATCTACTGCTTCAACCCATTTATACACATAATCAATAGCCATAAGAATGTACTCATTTTTATTGGACAGAACAAAAGGACCCATGAAATCAATACCCCAAACATCAAAAACCTCAATAATTAAGATTAGAGTTAAGGGCATCATATTCCTTTTGGAAATTGATCCTAGCTACTGACATCTAAGGCATGACCTACAGAATATATATGCATCTCGAAAGATTGAAGGCCAAAAGAAACCTCACTGAAGAGTTTTAGCCGTAGTTTTCTTTGCACTGAAATGACCACCACATGCCAAACTCTGACAGAAGGTTAGAATACTATGAAACTCACTCTCAGGAATGCATCTACGAATGATTTGATCAACACAGTATTTGAATAGCTGAGGATCTTCCCAATAATACATCCTAATTTAGGAGAAGAATCGATCTTTTTCCTACTTTGACCAAGATAAAGGAATTTTGCCTATTACGAGGTAATTCACAATATTAGCAAACCAAGGCAAATCCTTATGAGAAACCTCAAGCAGTTGTTCATCTGGGAAGGAATTACAAACTGGAAGTGAAGTTGAGGTATCCTCAATCAGAATTCTAGAAAGATGATCAGTTACAATATTCTCTGACCCTTTCTTATCCCAGATTTTGTAATCAAACTCTTGAAGCAAGAGGATCCATCGAATCAAACGAGGTTTGGTTTCCTTTTTAGATAGAAGACGTTTCAAAGCAGAATGATCAGAATAGACTATGACCTTGGAACCCAATAGATATGATCTGAATTTATCCAAAGCGAAGACAACTACAAGTAATTCTTTTTCAGTAGTTCTATAATTCAATTGTGCATTTGAAATAGTTTTACTAGCATAGTAGATAACATGAGGAAGTTTATCTACTCGTTGTCCCAAGACAGCACCCATAGCATAATCAGATGCGTCACACATAATCTCAAATGGAAGAGCCCAATCCGGAGGATTCATGATAGGAGCTGAAGAAAAAAGAGAGCGAAGCTTTTGAAAAGCTTCTAGGCATGACTCATCAAAGACAAAAGGAGCATCCTTTGTAAATAGATTACACAAAGGACGGGAAATTTTGCTAAAATCTTTAATGAAGCGTCGATAGAACCCGGCGTGCCCAAGAAATGATCATACTCCCCTTACGGAGGTAGGAGGAGGCAATTTAGAGATCAAATCTACTATAGCTCTATCAACTTCAATACCTCTCTTTGAAATGATATGTCCTAAAATAATACCCTCTTGAACCATAAAATGGCTCTTCTCCCAACCAAGAATAAGATTCGTTTCCCTACAACGCTGATCACTAGGGAAAGATTTTGAAGACAGTTTTCGAATGTAAATCCGAAAACAGAGAAGTCATCTATAAAGACTTCGAGAAACTTTTCAACCATGTTCGAAAAGATAGACATCATACACCTTTGGAATGTTGATGGCGCATTACATAATCTGAAAGGCATCCGTCTATATTCAAACGTACCGAATGGACAAGTGAAAGTAGTTTTCTCTTGATCTTTAGGATTAATGGCTACTTGATTATAGCTAGAATATTCATCTAAAAAGCAATAATAGCTTTGGCCAGCCAATCACTCTAGAATTTGATCAATGAATGAAAGTGGAAAATGATCTTTTCTAGTAGCGAAGTTGAGTTTACGGTAATCAATACACACACGTCATCCAGTGGTGGTGCGTTGTGGAACTAATTCACCCTCTGAATTCTCAACTACTGTAATACCTGTCTTTTTGGTTACTACTTGAGTAGGACTCACCCACTGTCTATTTGAGATGGGGTAGATTATTCCTGTATCTAGCAACTTCACGACTTCCTCTAAAACTACCTCCTTCATATTAGGATTCAATATTCATAGGAGTTCCTAAGATGTTTGAGAATCATCCTCTAAATGAATCTGATGCATGCAAATTGTAGGACTAATTCCTTTTAAATCAACCACACTCCACCCAATAGCCTCTTTATTTTACTCAAGAACTTTTAAGAGACTACTTCATTGGGAACTTGTAAGATTGGAAACAATGATCACCGGGAGGGTCTCATTTAAACCCAAGAAATCATACTTGAGCTTTTTCGGTAGTGGCTTAAGCTCAACCTTAGGTGGAGAATCTAACGAAGGAATAGGCGTAGTACTAGAAAGTGGTGGAAGTGACTCTAACCTAAATTTTCATGGAGGAAAATTTGTGATAGGAGTTGAATCATACAAAGAATTCACTTCAGCTATTGAAGAATTAATATCAAACTCTTCATAATTGAAGTGATTTAGCAAGCTTCTAAAGGATCCTTAGATAAAATAGTTGAGAGTGATTCCTCAACTAACTCATCAATAACATCAAGGAAGAAGCATTCACTATCATCGTAGGGATGATGAATAGCATTGAAGATGTTTAGCTTGACTTTCATATTTCTAAAAGATAAATCCATGGCTCCAGTCCTACAGTTAATGCAAGCATTTGCTGTGGCTAGAAAAGGTGGCCTAAGAATGACTGGAATATACTTTTTGGAATCGTGGACTAGTTTTGTATTAAGAACTAGAAAATTAACCGAAAAATAAAACTTGTCCACTTTTATGAGTACATCTTCAAAAATACCTCGTGGTTGTTTGACAAAATGGTCAGCAAGCTATAGAACAACCGACATAGGTTTTAACTCTCCCAAGTCTAACTTCTCATACACCGTGTAAAGAATAAGATTAACACTTACTCCAAGGTCAAGGAGTGCTTGCTCTATCACATTGTTTTCAATGTTGCAAGAAATTGTAGGAGCTCCAAGATCTTTAACCTTTAGAGGAGTGTTGTACTTAAGAATAGCACTGACATGCTCAGTGAGATAAACTTTCTTAGGAACTTGGCTTTTGGATTTTCTCTTAAGAGTGCACAAGTCCTTTAAAAATTTGGAATAGGCTGGAATTTGCATTATAGCATCGAGCAGAGGAAGATTGATTTTGACCTGTTTAAAGACCTCTATCATATCTTAAATTTTCTCCCCTTGTTGACCAAAGTGGGAGGGTTCCTTGGGACGTTCAGGATAAGGTGCTTTTGGCTCATAAGCCGTCTCAGGGTTAGGAGCAGATGAATAAGTGACTTCACCTTCAACTCCTCTTGTAGATTGTGGAATAGCACTTGAGGAAACATCCTTGGGATGTGGATTATAAAAGATAGGAATTATGGGAATCCTAAGCCTTTTTTTTTTCTTTTCCTTTTGTCCTTTTTTAACTTGGTTATCAACCACTCGACCACTACTTAATGTAATGATAGCCTAAACTTGCTCATGATGAATACTTGAGGAATTGGTTTCATCAATCATATAAGTCTGCCCTTTCAGGTTGGCTATTGGCTAACTAGGCAGCTTTCCATCATCTCTTCAAGATAAAGTACTCACTATTTGCCCAACTTGTGCCTCTAGCTTTGTTATGGCTTGAGAATGAGAATTAAGAAGTTGGTTATTGGCTTTCAGATCAACAAGAGCATTGAGTACTTGTTCCTCAAACTCTAAATTTCTAGGAGGAGGTGGAAGATTAGGAGCTTAAGTGGGTTGATTTCTAAACTGAGGTGGACGGTAAATACCAGATTGGTTGAAAGAATTATTTTGTGGCATAGGATTGGATGAATTTTGATACTGCCCCTGAGATTAGGGAACAGTGTTTCCTTAATTTGGATTATGCCATGACAGATTGGGATGATCTCTCTAGCCAGGATTGTATGTAGCAGAATATGGATTATAAGCTGACCTAGAGAATGCAGCATTCACTTGCTCCTGTGGAATCTCAGATGATTGTCCTAGCATAGGGCAAGCATCAGCAAAATGGTTTGGATTAACACAGATGGAACAAACTTCCTTGGGTAAGGCAATTTGTGGATTAACAATAGGAGTAAAGCCAGATGATAAAATTTGATCGAACCTATAGTTCAAGGCTTCTATTTGAGTGGCTAACTCACTAGATTTATCTACCTCATAAAGTTTTTCAAACTTATGCATTCTAGGTGAAGACCTAGACCTAGAGGAAGAAGCATGTTGCACTGAGTTTTCACTTAGGGCCTCAAACAGTTCCCAAGCGTCAGCCGGACTCTTTCGCAGAAAAGCTCCATTGCTGGAAGCATCGACCATATTTCTATAAGAATCAGGAAGACTATCATAGAAGATCTGTATTAAGTGCATTTGAGCAATATCATGGTGTGGACACTTTCACAGAAGATCATTATATCTCTCCTATGCATCATGGAGCCGGTCTCCTGGGATTTGGGAAAATGCCATGATTTCTCTTCTCATTTGTGTGGTTTTACCCACAGTGTAGTACTTCTTCAAGAACTTCTGTTACAACATGTCCCATAAAGATATGGAATTTGTTAGAAGGGACTGCTACCAAGTTCTTGCTTTGTCTTTGAGAGAGAACTGAAAAAGACGCATTCTGAATGAATCATTGGTTAAAGTGGTCAACTTGGTAGTTGAACACAATTCCAAAATACATCCAAGTGCTTATAAGGATCCTTTGTTGTATACCCATGGAAGGTAGGAAGCATTTGGATCATAGCAGGCTTGATCTCAAAATGGGTTGCATCAGGATCCAGAAAAACAAAGCATGAAGGGGAAATATATGTGGTAGGAATAAAATGGTCCCTCAATTGTGGTGGTGGAGGGACAGGTGGAACCTGTTCTCTATTCCCATTACCATTATTACTTGGTGCATTACATTGTTCAGCCATATTATCAAAAGAACATCCTATCGAATTTAGATTTTTTTAAGCTTTCTTAATTGTCTAAGAGTTCTCTCTATTTCAGGATCATGCACTAAAAATGTTGTCCGATTATGGTGAGTTAACATACACTGGTTGCACTAATCCTAACAGTAGCAAAAATAAAATATTCCAAGTAATATAAAACAGTAAGAACTCACAAAAAGGTTAAATAAACTGAAGCTTTTTCTCCCTTAAGCGTCATTGCCCTCACTGCTAACTTGTACCTGAAAAGAAAAAGAAATAAGGTGAGATATCAGAGAGTCAGAAAACTGGTAAACCAAAATAAGTAATTAAAAACTAAAATAAAAACTAATCTCCCCGGCAACGGCGCCAAAAATTGATGTGTCTCTCGCAATTGAATGATATCATGTAGAATAGTTTTACATAGAAAGGATGTCGAACCCATAGGGAGATGAGATTTGCATTTAGTTTTCAATTTAGTTTTATTGGTTTACAGAGGTAACTGGTTGGAAAGTTTGTTGGTTGTCATAGTTTAACAAACTAGAATTAAAAGTAAAATATCAAATAAAAGCAAAGTAAGTAAATTGAGTGATCACAGAGAGAGGAATCTTAGGGCTTTGACTTCACCACAACCATATACTGCAGTTAATTATACTAACTCTGGGAATTTAATAATGAGATTTTCTAAATGAATTGAACTCAATAACATTTGTTTAATTCGGGTTTTAAAGAAAGATGTTTTACAAATTTAGCAAACTATAGCCTATCTGCGGTTAGCGTGGACTATTCGCCTACCTACTCTACCTACTTTAACTACTTTGCGAATGAACCACCTTTCTTAAGCATAGATTATGAAAACGTTCTTCTGTAAAAAACATTAGACTACCATTATATGACCTCTATTCTTGTGTCTGGTAGGGCTCCGCCAGATACCGTGCAACAAGGTAGGTTGAGAATAGAGAACATACCAGTACATGTAAGACAAGGTAGTAACAGTTTATAATCTATTAAAGCATGAAAACTACTTGAATTGTCTCAAGTGCTTATAGTCATATAATCAAGAAAATACATATATTAAAATTAATCCTAGAGTTAAAACAATTAAACCATAGTATTTAGGTTGGGTTACATCAGTGCCCTAAGAAAGGGTTTAGTTACTCATGACGAGACTGGATAGCATTTATGTTGAGTTCATCTCCATCGTCACAAACTGTACTTCTCTCCTTAGGATCTGCACTTCTAAGGTTGTATGAACCCTAAAAGCCACCATACCTTCAACCTTCTGAATAACACCGTAAAAAGTGTTTAAAATTTTGGACCCCTTCTATCAAGGCTTATACCTTCTTTTATAGAAGAAAATATGTATTTGGTGGGTTTTTAGGTCTCCTGGCCCAACTGGAATGAGATACGGCTGATAAAGACAATAATCCCGTAGCTTTTAATCTGACATGTCATGGAAGGCTCGAGCTTTAGGAACGGATGCTCGAGCTTTAGGGTTCATGCTCGAGCATTAGGATCAATGCTCGAGCTTCTTTGGATAGATACTTGAGCTTTAGTAAATAGTGCTTGATCATCATATTGACACTTAGCCAATTTTCTTCAACTATTTTTCGAAGCATCTTTTTCTTCAACACTTAGAATATTTTTGGGATTAAACTCCTTTAACATTGCTCAATCCAAGCTTCATAGGCTCGAGCACTAGGTACTAGGCTCGAGCATCTAGGGCTCAATGCTCGAGCATTAGTGGATAATGCTCGATCCTTTGTGGATGGTGCTCGATCCTAGAAGTAAGACACGAGACCTGGGAGCATAGCCTTCAATTAAAATAAACTCATTAATTTTTGACCCTAATGCTTGAGCTTCAGGGTCAAGGCTTGAGTACCTTTTGTTAAGGCTCGAGTATCCTGAAGTAAGGCTCGAGCATCAAGGTACTGATGCTCAAGCATTTGGGCCTTGTTGAATTTTGTTCTCTTCTTTGTTGTGATGCTCGAGCCTTAACACTTGGGCTCAAGCTCTAAGGCTTCAATTGCTTCAAACTTCACCATTTCAACTCTCGACTTGCTCTGAATGACCGGCAACGACTCTATAAGCTTCGATATCATCATAAAGTCCCGGTTTTAACTATTTATCTGGGAAAATACCTACAAACACACAGTAAACATAAATTAGTCTAATTATGGATAGAAGTATCACTTTAGGCCCTAACATGTATGTACTTAGGGGCTCGAATATGCATATATTTAGTGCTCATCACTTATTACTAAGTTATAGTGTGCTTAGTAATTGTAGCTTGTATAATGGTAACTTAATTTAGTTGAATTATAGTGTCATTGTTGTGTGTAGCGAATCGCACGTTGAAGATTTGACATTTGACATTCCATTGTATGTGTAACGAATCGCATATTGAAGATTTGACATGGTGTATGCCATTGTAGATATGAAACCTTAGGACATAGTTTGTGTGGTTTCACCCTATTTGTGCTTAGTAGGTAGTTTCCATGTATTGTGGTTGAGTATAAGTCATGAACTTGTTGATTTTGCAAAGCTTGTAAGGACGTGAAAAATATGATGGCTAGGGTTCGACTTTAGTACGGTTGAAGAGTTCTCCCTATCACATAATGCGCACTAGGTAGTACCTTGTGGGTCGTAATTACCCGGAATAAATTGTTTGGTCTTGAGACTAAATGTCCTAGTCTTTCCAACTACTTGATTTTGCATTCAATTCCAAGTTTTTAATCAATGAGTATTTGTAGCTTGTGACTTGGTGCTTAAAGTTTCAATATGTTTTAGTGTACTTGTAAGCCCAGTATTTATCACTTTAATTGTTTGTGTAACATGAGATGATCCCTTAGTTCACTTTGAAACTTAGACGTTAAGTGGAATGATCACTTGTATTGATTTATATTGAGTTTGCAAGACATTTGAACCTTTAGGGTATACGCATGCACTTCTTCCTACAAGTAGCTTATTTACTCACCCTAGTTGTTTGGGATTTTTTTCAGGTAAAGAAACCTTGTTTTGGGATACACAATATCCCTATGTTGCCTTGGTTACCTTGGAGTACTTTTGTGTAATTTCACAAGCATGCAAGTGTTAACATGTGTTGTTTTGCCTTTTGAAGTTATAACGCATATCTAGGTTTAATAGGTCATTTTTATCTTGAATTATGTAATGTGTACCTAAGTACCACTTTTTGGAATTCATTTTATATGTATGATGTGTGGCTAAGGGCCAAACACCTTTTTGTTTACATATATACTTTTTGATTTCGTTTTTTTTTTCCTTTAAAGGCAGCTTTATGGATTTTGGAGGTTTGGCATGTGATATTTTGCGTTTGGTATATTTGGAGGCCACGAGCCATTGTAGCGTATGTAAAAATGCATATTATGTTTGCATGCATGTTCATTTTGCACACAACATCACATTTGTATGAAATGGATGTTTGTAAGTTCAAGTAATTTTATGTTTTTGCAAAATCTGATCTTGAGAGCATTTTGGCTACTTCACTTGAAAAATAAGAATTTTCCTTGTCATGGTCACTTAGAAAATGTGATTTTAGGGGGGGGTCACTTTACAGCATTTTTCAAAAAAATGTCGTCTTGATCTCGAAAATCCCGCGTCAATTCAGATTTTCTGGTTTAAGCCTGTTTTAAAATTTTAAAGCATGCTACTATTCATCGACTTTTTTTTTTTTTAACAATCGTGCTGACTGTTCTGAAACTTTTGGGGGTCTTGTAGGTGTATTTTAAGGTTTTATATTCAGTTTAGGTGTTTTAAGAACCTCTTGATGCCTAATTTCCATTTCTTTGGCAACAATTCGGTATGTTTTAAATTCTCTTGACCTGATTTATCTTGGGGGCATTTTCGTCATTTTTCATTGTTTTTCAATTGTGGTTTGGACCATGGTTGATCAGAAAACATGATTTTAGAGGGGGTTATTGTGTTGTATAGTGTTTGCATTTTGCTGTTTTGTTCAAGTAGACATTTTGCTATTTTGTTCAAGTAAATTATTTTAAAACTGAAAAAAAAAAAAAAATGGAAGCAATGATTTTGGAATTTTGGAATTTGTTAGAGATTGAAGCATGTGTTGAATACCTTGTGTATAGAAATAAATGATAGTTATGAAATGGGGAAAAACTGAAATGAGTATGTGGGTTCCAAATGGTTGTATAAATGCTTCAATTAGATTATCTTCGAGTATCACTCTCTTCTATGCTTCACACTTCACATATGCACACCGGAAACTTAATTGTGAGGCATGCAACCTGATTGACCTTGACCTTGACTCAGTTGATTTGAATTGATGACCCTAATGAATGGATATCTTTGGTATGTTGAATTTAAAAAATAAAAAATAAAAAAAAATAAAAAATAAAAAATTGAAGTTGAATAATGATAATGACTAGTTTAAGTTCATAGTCTTGCTAACTCGAGTTATTAAGCGTTAGGAGTGTCTTTGCACTTAGCACCCTAAAGCCATCTGGCTTGGGAGTTGTTGGCCTAACACTTGCTACATGGGTTAGTTAGAAAGCTTAAGGGACTTAGGCATTGCACGGTCATTCACAAAATAAAAATAAATAAATATGATTCGTTGGAGTTCGTAGCCTTGCTGACTTGAGTTATTAAGCCCTAGAAGTGTCATTACACTTAGCACCCTAAAGCCATCCGGTTTGGGAGTTGTTGGCCTAACATTTGCTACATGGATCGGTTAAAAAGCTTAAGGGACTTTGGCATTGCATGACTATAATATGTATTTAAAAAAACAAAAAAAAAAACAAAAAAAAAAAAAAACAAAATTTGTGTTTTGAATAAAATCATGCCTTAGAGACCTCATTTAAAAGGAAATTCAATTAATTGAAGACTTGTGTTATTGAAATTGGAACAAAAGGGTAAAAGCTGCATATTGGGAATCCGGTTCACTTTCAATAAAGCTTGAGATGATTTATATTATAGATATAACAATTGAAGTATTTATATAGACTATGATGTTGATACTTGAGAATTGAAAGATGATTAGCCATTTTATTTAATCAATGTTTCATATACACAAGGTAGTCTTCATAATGATTCCATCTCCAATGTTCTCTATGTTCCAAGTTCGCAAATGAGCTTTGTGCATCTTCATGCACCATGTTTGATGTTTGTGGGTAACATTCCTGTTAAACTCTCACGAGACTTCACTCATCCTCTAGGGATGCCTAGGGGTTTAAAAGGCTTGTTGCATATGCTAAATGCAACCGTCTCTCCCACGAAAGAGGAGAGTTGTTGTCATTTCATTAAGTATTTTCATTTTAGTTTTGCTATGGGACTAGCAAAATGTAAGTTTGGGGTGTGATAAGCGCCGAATATTGCATATTCAAGCACCCTTATTTGCATTAGTTAAGTCCATTCATTGATCATATTATACATATTAGCTTCATTTGTGTGTTTTTGATCATTTTCAGGTTGGTGCCGCAAAGATAGTTAAGAGCGCTGCTTTGTTGAGTTTTTGAAAAATCAAAGCATGCCGTTGCCAGGGACCTTCACTTTGGCCATGCGATCTCATATTTTCCCTGCAAAAAGCGCTAAGGAGGATGCTTACCAAAGTGCACCAAGCCAAAAGCAACCTGGCAACAGTGAAGTTCAACTTTATTCTTCATTTTTGACCCACCACACTTAAGAATTGGACTCCTACTAAAACATAGCATACTTATAGCCTTGAATTAGCTTTCCAAATCATCAAACGGTTCTTCATTTGGAGTTCAAAGCAGAGAGTTATGGCATTTTACCCAAAGGTGCGCAAAATATCCTGGCAGCAGTGAAGTTCGCTTTGCTCTTCATTTTTAACCTAACAAACTAAAGAACTGGACTTCTATTAAAACATGACGTACTTAGATCTTTGAGTTAGCTTTCTAAATCATTAAACGGTTTGTCATATGGAGTTTGGAGCCTGGAGTTATGGCCTTTTTACCAAAGGTGCGTAGAGCTGAGAAACATCCACGGGCGCCCGCGAGAAACCCGCGGGTGCCCGCCAAAATGGGCAGGGAGCTCGTGCGCCCGCGGGCGCCCACCAATTTGCAGAGAGCAGCCCACCTGCTCTAGAATTCTTGCTGTATTTGGTCCCCTATGCATTTTTTGTGGTCCTTATTGCTTCTAGGTGGTTGGAGCTCGTGATGGGGTGGATAGAAGTTGGTTTTTTGGCTAGAAAAGAGAAGAAGGCATGTATGATAGACATATCTCACATTTTGGAAGGTTTTAGAGAGAGAAATATTGTGAGCTTGAGGTTTTGTGAGTCTTGGAGCTCCTTGGTGCAAAAATGGTGGGGATGATGATCTCTTCTCTTTCTTCCATTGCTCCTATGGGTAACTAACTCCCTTTCTAGGGAGGTGATGAAGACCTACTTTGTATGCATGCCTTAGTTTTGATTTAATCTTGGGAAATATGTATATATATGGTATTTTCATGATCTAGAGCTTGCATTTGATGTAATGAACTTAAATTTCTATAAATGATCATGTGAATATATTATCTTGTCTTAGATTGTATGTTTTAATAGTTGTATTGCTTTCAATTTCATAGTGACAATGAAAATAAGATTGTGAAAGTGTTTTTATTAGCATGTATTTGAGAACCTTGTTAGTCCATAGCTTAGGGTTCCCCTTTGATGGATTTTTCTTGATTCTTAGCTCCATGTGCTATCATCATAGTTATTAAGGGGTTTGATAGTCCCTAGCTTAGTGAATATATGAAGCTACACTCTAATCTAGGTAATCAAGCATGTGGAACTTTGAGGGATTATGCTTAAATCTTGATTCTATGAACTTCTTGGAAATAGTGTAGTAATTTTGTGTTGCTATATATCATTGCCATATATCTAATTTGTTTCCCAAGTTTACCACATACTAGCATGTTAATAGGGTAGGTCGTGGATTCACTTCCCTATTCCTCTTTACATTTATTTTCATCTCTTTAATTTACTTCAAATTATTGTTTTATGCACATTTCAATTCCTAGCTTTAAGTGACAAATCAAACAAAACTCTACACCTCTTTCATCAAACTAAAAGTAATTTTCAAAGACCTTGGTTGCCATAAACTAGCAGTCCCTGTGGTTCACCTTACCTGACTAATAGCCCTGTTTTATAATGATTTGTGCTATTGCAAAATGGGTTGATTTATAATTGTAATCGATTTGTCGATCAATTTTTGGCAAAAATTGATCGACGAATCGATTACAATTTTAAATCAACCCATTTTGCAATAGCACAAATCGTTGTAAAATAGGGCTATTGGTCGGGTAAGTCGAACCACTAGGACTGCTAGTTTATAGCAACCTAAGTATCTAAAATCATCTTTTAGAATGAGAAGGGAGGTTTATAGAGGATTTGTTGGTTTGTCACTAAAACTATAAATTGAGAAATGCATAAAATGGTAATGCTATGAAATAAATTGGCAAAGACAATTAAAAAGAACTAGGGAAGTGAATCCGCACTAAACCCTAAACACATGCTAGATCAAAACTAAATTGGGGATAGATAATATATATATAATGGTCAAGAATTATATAACAACACATGGTTACCCTATAATCAACAAGAAGTTCATTAAATCAAAACAAGAATGATCCATCAAAAGTTCATACATTTGAACTACCTAAATTAGGGTGTAGCATCAAACCTACTACCTTAAGCAAAAAACCATTAAGCCATTAATCAAATGATAAAGCACATGAAGCTAGGAATCAAGTATAAACCATCAAAGGGAATACCTAAGCAATGGACTATCAAGTTTCTCTATCAACATGCCATGAAAACCACTCATAATCTTATTTCCGTTGTCACCATGAAAATGTAAGCATTAAGATTAATATAAGGATCATCAAAGACAAGATAATTAACTTACATCAATCATTTATGAACATTAAAATTCATTACAAAAAGTAATATGCTCTAGATTATGAGAAGACCAACAAAATTATACATATTTACCCCCAAAATAGAGCCTAATCTAAAACATGATTACAAGGGAAGGCATCATCACCTCCCTAGATGGAGGTTTAGTTACCCATAGAAGCAATAGAGGAAGGAGAAGAGATCATTATCCTCACCATTTTTGCACCTAGGAGCTCCAAGACTTACAAAACCTCAAGCTCACAATATTTCTCTCTAAACCCTTCCAAAATGTGAGATATGTCTATCATACATGCTTTCTTCTCTTTTCTAGCCAAAAACCAACTTCTATCCACCCCATCACGAGCTCCAACCACCTAGAAGCAATAAAGACCACAAAAAATGCATAGGGGACCAAATACAACAAGAAATCCGGAGCAGGTGGGCTTCTCTCTGTAAATTGGTGGGCGCCCGTGGGCGCACGAGCTCGCTGTCCATTTTGGCAGGCGCCCGCGGGTTTTTTGTGGCCGCCCGCGGATGTTTCTCAACTCTACGCACCTTCGGTAAAAATGCCATAACTCCCTGCTCTGAACTCCAAATGATAAACTGTTTGATGATTTGGAAAGCTAACTCAAACCTCTAAGTACATCATGTTTTAATAGAAGTCCAGTTCTTAACTTTGGTAGGTCAAAAATGAAGAGCAAAGTCAAACTTCACTACTACCAGGATGTTCTGTGCACCTTTGGTAAAAATGCCATAACTCTCTGCTCTGAACTCCAAATAAAGAACCGTTTGATGATTTGGAAATCAAATTCAAGGCTCTAAGTACTTCATGTTTTAGGAGGAGTCCAATTCTCAAGTGTGGTAGGTCAAAAATGAAGAACAAAGTTGAACTTCATTGCTGCCAAGTTGCTTTTGGCTTGGTCCGCTTTGGTAGGCATCCTCCTTAGCGCTTTTTGCGGGGAAAACATGAGATCGCTTGGCAAAAGTGAAGGTCACTGGCAATGGCATGCTTTGATTCTTCAAAAACTCAACAAAGCAATGCTCTTAACTATCTTTTGGGCACCAACCTGAAAATGATAAAAAACACACAAATGAAGCTAATATGTATAATATGATCAACGAATGGACTTAACTAATGCAAATAAGGGCAATTGAATATGCAATATTCGGCGCTTATCACACCCCCAAACTTACATTTTGCTAGTCTTATAGCAAAACTAGAATGAAAATACTTAATGAAATGACAATAACTCTCCTTTTTCGTGGGAAAGACGGTTGCATTTAGCATATGCAACAAGCCTTTTAAACCCCTAGGCATCCCTAGAGGACGAGTGAAGTCTCGTGAGGATTTAACAGGAATGTTACCCATAAACATCAAACATGGTGCATAAAGATGCACAAAGCTCATTTGCAAACTTGGAACATAGAGAACATTAGAGATGGAATCATTATGAAGACTACCTTGTGTATATGAAACATTAATAGAACAAAATGGCTAATCATCTTTCAATTCTCAAGTATCAACATCATAGTCTATATAAATAC
The DNA here is from genome assembly GCF_030987335.1 of Cornus florida. Taxonomy (NCBI): domain Eukaryota; kingdom Viridiplantae; phylum Streptophyta; class Magnoliopsida; order Cornales; family Cornaceae; genus Cornus; species Cornus florida. The sequence goes on along the minus strand of NW_026775577.1, from coordinate 5,533,275 downwards.
TTCAATTGTCATATCTATAATAGAAGTCATCTTAAGCTTCATTGAAAGTGAATCGGATTCCCAATATGCAGCTTTTACCCTCTTGCTCCAATTTCAATAACACAAGTTTTTAATTAATTGAATTTCCTTTTAAATGAGGTCTCTAAGGCATGATTTTATTCAAAACACAAATTTTGTTTTTGTTTTTTTTTTTAAATACATATTATGGTCGTGCAATGCCAAAGTCCTTTAAGTTTTCTAACCGACCCATGTCGCAAGTGTTAGGCCAACAACTCCCAAACCGGATGGCTTTAGGGTGCTAAGTGTAAAGACACTCCTAGGGCTTAATAACTCGAGTCAGCAAGGCTACGAACTCCAATGAACCATATTTATTTATTTTTATTTCGTGAATAACCGTACAATGCCAAAGTCCCTTAAGCTTTCTAACTAACCCATGTATCAAGTGTTAGGCCAACAACTCCCAAGCCAGATGGCTTAGGGTGCTAAGTGCAAAGACACTCCTAAGGCTTAATAACTCGAGTTAGCAAGGCTACAAACTTAAACTAGTCATTATCATTATTCAACTTCAATTTTTTATTTTTTATTAATTTTTTTATTATTTATTTATTTATTTAAATTCAACATGCCAAAGGTATCCATTCATTAGGGTTATCAATTCAAATCAACTGAGTCAAAGTCAAGGTCAATCAGGTTGCATGCCTCACAATTAAGTTTCCAGTGTGCATATGTGAAGTGTAAAGCATAGAAGAGAGTGATACTCGAAGATAATCTAATTGAAGCATCTATACAACCATTTGGAACCCACATACTCATTTCAGTTTTTCCTCATTTCATAACTATCATTTACCTCTATACATAAGGTATTCAACACATGCTTCAATCTCTAACAAATTCCAAAATTCCAAAATCATTGCTTCCAATTTTTTTTTTTTTTTTTTTTTTTTTTTTTTTTTTTTCAGTTTTAAAACAATTTACTTGAACAAAACAACAAAATGTCTACTTGAACAAAACAGCAAAATGCAAACACTATACAACAGACAATACCCCCAAACTTGAATGGCACATTGTCCTCAATGTGTGAAGACAAAGATGTATAAATAAATAGCATAGGGGGGTAAAAGGAACAATAATACCAAGTGAGTGATGCAACTCTGGCATTATAGCCGCATACAATCCCATGAAGATACGCCAAAATGATCTTCCCCCAAACTTGGACATAAGAACCTATGAAAACAACCCTAAAGCACACAAGTATAAAAGCATAGGCACACAAAAACAAACTAAAAATGTGCAAAGGAAACTAAACTAAGCATATTCACAAATACAAGAAACCAAATAAAAAAAAATTATCTAGTAAAATCAAAACATCTAAAAATTAAAATGAAATAAAATAAAATCTAAAATAACATAAAATAAAATCTAACTACGAATCTCAAAGTAGGTTTTACCCTATACCAAGTCTCTCTAGAGAGTTATACTTCCCCAAATAAGAAAGTTCTTTTAGAAGCGGAAGAAAAAGAGCTTGAAGAAAAAAAAATTAAAAGAGGTAAAGGAAAGACCTCAACCCACTCTTCTTCCTCAATGAAGAACTTTAGATTAATTAGGGGCTATTTTGGATTATGGGAAGGTGGATCAAGTGAGAGCACATCTAGCAAAGACTTGTGAAGGATTATATTTGGCGCGGGAATGTCCGGAAAAATATCTTTCACATTTTCAATAGCCTCCTCACACTTATCCGGTGGTTCAGGCTCAACAGTTTGAGATAACTCAAGTGAGGGAATGGAAGGAGATACAAGCTCCCAACAAAGAGATACATTTGATGCTGCCCAAGGAAGAGAGTGAATGAGTGGAGGAATATCAAGTAAGGAATTTACCTCCCAAATAGAAGTGTCAACATCAAAATCCTCACAATTGAAATGAGCCAATCAAACTTTTAGAGGATCCTCCATTGGAGGAGGTGTATCAAGCAAAGGATTGTTTAGAGGCTGTTTTGGATTTTCAAGGGAGACAATCTCTTCATTATTAATTTCCTCATTTTGAACCATAAATTCTTCAATTTTTTGCGTGGCAACAATTTGATCTTCAACCACCATTTCATCATTTTCACAAGTAATAACCACTTGATCATTTTCATGATGGAAGTTACTAGAAGTAAACTCATCATTCATAGAATTCTCTTTTGGATTGGCCATAAATTCAAATGAACATGCTTCCTCCTCTTCATGATTTTTAACATTAATCTTTTGTTGAATTTGAGATATTTGGTCATCTATCATTGCACTAACTTGGGACTTGTGGTATGGTACTACTTGATTGATAGACACTATTGTGGATTGCATGCTAGCAAGGGAAGCCAATGTTTACTTGTTAAAGTCCATCATGGACTCCATCATTTCTTTATTGTTATTGGCAATTGCTTCTTCAAATTGAGAGGGTGTATGAGATAAAGGCTGGAAATAATGATCATGGGGCTGAAAATTGGCTTGAAAATGTTGCCCATGAGATTGTGGGGCTGAATTTCCCATGTCATGCCACAAGAAGTTTTGATAATCTCCCCAACCCGAGTCATAACCATTGAAGTATGGATCATTACCCGGTGATCGGTTGATCAACTATACATCAACCTTCACAATAGCACGAATCATTGTAAAATAGGGCTATTGGTCGGGTAAGTCGAACCACTGGGACTGCGCTAGTCTTAAGGCAACCTAAGTATCTAGAGTTATTTAAGAATGATAAGGTGTAATAAGGAGTTATTGATTGGTTTGTCACTAAGCTAGTAATTGAAGTGTGCATAAAACAAGAATGCTAGTAAATGTAAAGGAAGGAGATCTAGGTAGAGAGGGCTAGGGAAGTGAATCCACTACCTATCCATAAGCATGTTAATACATGATTTACTTGGGGAATAATATATACACATAACCATGAAATGCAACAACATAAAATTGATACATTACCTTCAAGAATTTTTATGAAATCAATAGGCAAGAATAACTTATCAAAGTATTGCATGTTTTGGTTACCTAAACTAGGTTGCAACCTTATACATACACACTAAGCATAGAGTTATCAAGCCATTAATCACATAGTAGAAGCACATGACATTAGGAATCAAGAATAATCTATCAAAAGAGAACCCTAAGCTATAGACTATCAAATTTCCCAAGTATCATGCCAATAAAAACATTTCCATAAACTCATCTTCATTGTCACTATGAAAATGGAAGCAAAATAATCATAAGAGGAAACAATCTTAAGACAAGATCTTAAACTCAAAATGATCATTAATAGACATTGAAGCTCTTCACATCAAATAAAGCTCTAGTTCATGGAAAGGTCATATATATACATTACATCCCCAAATGTAAATAAAAAACAAGACATGCTTACAAGAAGGAGTTTCATCACCTCCCTAGAAGGGAGTTAGTTACCCATTGCCAAGCTAGAAGAAGGAAGAAGCTCCATTTTCATGGCCATTTTCGTGCAACCTCCTTAGAGCTTCAAGAACACCTTTTTTGCTCTCTTCTTTCTCCTCTAATCTTGTAGAAATGTAGGATATGAAATGTGTGGCCTTTGGTTGCCTTTTGTCCTCCAACAAAACCCTCTCTCTCCTCCAAAAAAACATCCTCAACCACCTCATAAAGATGTAAGTAGAAAATGAGGAAACCAATGCACAAGTGGCTGCCAAAATGAGAATTCCCAAAGGCAATTCTGCCCCAAATTCGAGCACTCTAAGCAAGGCCTCGAGCACTCGAAATTGGAGCAGATTGCTCCATGCTTGCTTTGATTCGCCCGGACCTAATTTGGTGAAATGGCTATAACTTTGCGCTCCAAACTCCGAATGATAAACCGTTTAAAGATTTGGAAAGCCAATTCAGAGATTTAAATAATTTATGTTTTGGTGGAGATCCAATTCTCAAGGATAGGTGGTCAAAAATGAAGATCAAGGCAGAATTTCATTGCTGCCAGGCAGTTCTGCGCATCTCTGGTAACAAGGCCATAACTCTCTGCTCCGAGCTCCGAATGACAAACCGTTTGAAGATTTAGAAAGCTAACTCAGAGCTCTAAATATGCCATTTATAATGGAAGTCCAAATATCGAGCTTTATGGGTCAAAAGTGGCAATCAAAATTGAGCTTCACTGCTGCCAGAATTTCAGAATTGGCTCCCCTCTTTTGTAGACATGTTACTCCACCCAAAAAGTCCTCTCTCTCCTCCAAGAAACGTCCCCAACCAACTCATAAAGAGAGCATACAAAGTTGGCAAATTTCTAAGCACAAGTGGCTGATCTCGTGAAGCAATCTGCCTTAATTTCGAGCACTCGAAATAAGGCCTCGAGCACTCGAAAATTGGCCAGAATGCCCTATGCTTGGTTTGCTCTGCCCAGACCTACTTTGGTAAAATGGTCATAACTTTACGCTCTAAACTCCAAATGATAAACCGTTTAAAGATTTAGAAAGAGAATTCAGAGCTTTAAATACTTTATGTTTTGGTGGAGATCTAATTCTCAAGGATGGTTGGTCGAAAATGAAGATCAAGGCAGAATTTCATTGCTGCTAGGCAAATCTGCTCACCTCTAGTAACAAGGCCATAACTCTCTGCTCCGAGCTCCGAATGACAAACCATTTAAAGATTTAGGAAGCTAAATCAAAGCTCTAAATATGCCATTTTATAATGGAAGTCCAGATCTCGAGCTTTCTGGGTCAAAAGTGGCAATCAAAATCGAGCTTCACTGCTGCCAGAATTTCAGAGTTGGCTCCCCTCTTTTGTAGACATGTTACTCCACCCAAAAAGCCCTCTCTCTCCTCCAAGAAACATCCCCAACCAACTTATAAAGAGAGCATACAAAGTTAGCAAATTTCTGAGCACAAGTGGCTGATCTCGTGAAGCAATCTGCCCTAATTTCGAGCACTCGAAAAAAGGCCTCGAGCACTCGAAAATTGGCCAGAATGCCCTATGCTTGGTTTGCTCTGCCCGGACCTACTTTGGTAAAACAGCCATAACTTTGCGCTCTTAACTCCAAATGATGAACTGTTTAAATATTTGGAAAGCTAATTCAGAGTTATAAAAACTTTATGTTTTGGTGGAGATCCAATTCTCAAGTCGGATTGGTCGAAATTGAAGAACAAGGCAGACTTTCATTGCTGCCAGGCAGTTCTGAGTACCTCTAATAAGAAGATCATAACTCTCTGCTCTAAACTCCGAATGAAAAACTGCTTGAAGATTTAGAAAGCTGATTTAGAGCTCTAAATCTTTTATGTTATGATTGAAGTCCAGTTCTTGAGGTTGGTAGGTCAAAATGGCGAACAAAGTTCGGGCTTCACTGCTGCCAGAATTTCAGAATTGGCACCTTTGATGTTCAAAACTCCACAAAGCATCCTTCTTGCTTCTTTTTGGCCAATGGACCTGAAAATGTGCAAAAACATGCAATTGGAGATAATATATATAAAATACACAAATAAAGAACTTCACTAATGCAATTTAGGGCGCTTGAATATACAATATTCGGCGCTTATCACACCCCCAAACTTACATTTTGCTAGTCCCTTAGCAAAACCAAAATGTAAAACTCAATGGAATGACAAACATGGGACTGCTACTACAAAAATATCTACGATGGTAAAATAAAATAGATACATAGCTCAAATACAACTTGAAACAGATAAAAACTGGAGATGGGTTCATTAGGAAAACTACCTTGCATATATGAAGCATTGATACAAAAATTGGCTAAATACATTTCCACATACATGCATCAACATCAAAGTCTATATAAATAACTCAATTATCATCTCTTGAATGGAAATCAACTCTAGCTTCAGTGAAAGTGAATTGGATTCTCAACATGCGGCTTTTACTTTCTTTTCCAATTCCCAAGCACAAGTTTTCAAATCATTGAATTCCCCTTTAAATGAGGTCCCTAAGGCATGATTTTATTTACAGGATAACTTTTGTTGCTTGTTGACAATTTATTGCAACTCATAAGCGAAACATAGAATGGTTGTGCAATGCTAAAGTCCCTTAAGCTTTCTAACCAACCTATGTAGCAAGTGTTAGGCCAACAACTCCCAAACCAGATGGCTTTAGGGTGTTAAGTGTAGAGACACTCCATAGGGCTTAATAGCTCAAGTTGGAAAGGCTACGAACTCCAACGAACCATGTTTATTACAATTTTTTTGAATGACCGTACAATGTTTAAGTCTTTTAAGCTTTCTAACCAACCCTTGTAGCAAGCGTTAGGCCAACAACTCCCAAACCAGACGGCTTTAGGGTGCTAAGTGTAGAGACACTCCTAGGGCTTAATAGCTCGAGTTGGAAAGGCTACGAACGTCAACTGGTCATTTTTTTTTTCTTTCTTTCTCAATTTTTTTTTTTCTTTTCTTTTTTTTCTTAAATCATGCCAAAGATATTCATTTATCAGGTTCATCAAATCAAATTAACTAGGCCAAGGTCAAGGTCGATCAAGTTGCATGCCTCACAGTTAAGTTTCCAATGTGCATCTGTGCATTGTGAAGCTTAAAAGAGTGTCAAATCCAGCGAGAATTTAATTGAGACATTTATACAGACTAATTTGAATCTACATGATCATTTCAACTCAAATTTTTCTTTATTTTCAAAAATTTCAATTACTTCTATACACAAGGTATTAAACATATGTTTCATCTCCGACAAGTGTCAAGTTATACTATCATTGGTTAGCAAAAATTATGAAACCAAAAATGTCAAAATGTGAAACCGAAAATGTCCTATTACACCCCCAAACTTAAATGTCACATTGTCCTCAATGTGAGAGGACAAATAAATGAAAATAAGAACAGAGAGGGTTAAAGAACAATAATACCAAGCGGAGTGAGAAAGGCAAAGGTTTCCATCTATGTGAATGTGCAAGTGCTTGCCCCAAACTTGGACATGAAGACCTAGCAAAACACAACTAATATACACATGTAAAAGCATGGGCTCTTAAGAAAAATCAAAACAGAATTAAAAACACTAACCTGAATTGTAGTGCAAGATAAAAATCCAAACAAAACACAAATGCAGACATTAGCCACAAGTGTAAAATGGATAGCAAAAGAATGCCAAAAGTGTGCCATTTTTTTTTTTTTTTTTTGAATGGCATGCATGAGGGTGTTGTGGAGGAATTGAGGATGGGGTTGATTGAGTGTGAAGGGTGGTGGGTGGTTAGGGAGTGAAGGTGCCAAGAGAGAGAAGGCTTGTGTGAGGGTTGGTTGGTGAATGAGCGAGGGGTGAAGGTTGGGGTGGTGGTCGGTTTGGTTGGTGTGTGCATGGTGTTAATGTGAATGGTTGGGATTGTGTTGGGAGGGTGGCCGTGGAAGGCATGCATGGTTGAGGATGATGAGGGGTTGCTGAGAGGTTAGTTTGTGGGTTGAGGTGGTGGAAGTTGATGGTGCATGCAAGATGCCGAGAGGGTGGGGTTGGTGTTGGAAGCTGAGGGAAATGAGGTGTGGGTTACTTGGGTTGCATAAGGATTGCATGGTGGATGAGATAGAGAGATTGGTGATTGGGTGTGTTGAATGAGAGAGAGAAAAGGTGGAGGTTGGTTGGTTTTGGGTTCATGTATGGGAGTTGTCGAGAGAGAGAGAGGTTTGGATGTGGGAGCTTTGGTTAGTGAGATGCCGAGGGGTTGGTGTTGTGTGAGGTGGTTTAGGAAGGTTGGCATGCATGGTTGGATGGTGCCGATGGTGGTTGGTTGCATGGTTGGATGCCTTGGGTGAGAAAGAGATTTCGAGCACTCGAAATGGGATTTCGAGTGCTCGATTTGAAGACAGAGAGTTTGGTATGTTGGGTTGCAGTGGGATAGCAGCTGCGAGCACTCGAAGCTTGGCCTTCGAGTGCTCGAATTGGAGACAGTGGTTGCGGGATGTTGGGCTGAAAATTTAGAGCACTCTAAATGGAAGCTAGAGTGCTCTAAATGAAGGCAGTGAGCTTGGGATTGATGGTTCACATTTAGAGCACTCCAAATGGGAGCTATAGTGCTCTAAATGAAGGCAGTAGGCTCGTGATTTTGGTGTTGAACCTTGATTGCAGCTGCAAGGAATTTCGAGCACTCCACATGGAAATTGGATTGCTCTAAATTGAGGCAGTGAGCTAGGATTGATGCTTTGAAAGCTGCGAGCACTCAAATGGGAAATGGGATTGCTCAAAAATTGCAGCCAAATTGCAGCCAAATTAAAGTGAAGCTTGAAAACTAAAGCACTCGGCATGGAGCTTGAATGTTGTTGCATGGCCATGCATGAGCTTGCATGGATGGTTCAAGGAATGAGATCATTAATACATGGAAGCATAAAGAATTTGAGCAGTGGGCTCGGATAAGAAGGAATGCATGCATCAGAGAAATGCATGCAACCATGCATAAAATATAGAAATGCATGAAATGCATGCAAGCAAGGAACTTTACGGATCATGATAAAATTTTTGAGGCATGAAATTCCTATGCATGCAATGTTGATGGATTCAAGCCAATGTATGGGAAAATTTTAAACGTTGCAACATCCTCTCATTCAAATGGATGGAAAATTTGAAAAGAACTCTCTCTTTTTTTTCTTTTTTTTTTTTTTTTTTTTTTTTTTTACTTTTCAAACTTTGCAATTTCTAATGCATGGAAAAATTGCCAACTTTCAGAACATCACACAAAGCATGGGTGGATGTAAGAAAATTTTCAAACCTTTGCAACATCACACAATGCATGAATGAAATTTCTGGAGAAAATTTTAAACTTGCAAATTCATTCCATTCCAATGCATGGGAAATTTTGAAAGTTTGTTTTGAAACCTTGCAAATTAAAACTTTTTAATCATCTCAAATGCATGAAGAATTTTGAGAAAATTTTCAAACTTTTCATTAAAAATGAGAAAATATGCACATGAGTCGCATTTGAAAAATCTAATGAAATTGTTAGAAAGCGATGGAGACTTCTGGGAATGAAAATTAGAGTTGAGAAGGTCTAAGAAAAATCAAATTTTTGGCTTTTCTAAACCGTTTCCTAGAAAATTTGCAAGGCACGAGCAATTTCAAAGAGAAGGAAGCTTGGAAATTGAAAGAATTGCTTCCCTTGCTTTGCTAAATTTAATGTCGATAGCTAGACGAAATTAGAGCAGGCACTAATCCTCAAAAATCTCGATAGTTAGACACACCGAGATCAGGTTAGTCCTCCTTACCCTATACCATGTCTCTCTAGAGATTCAAGCTTCCCTAAGTAAGAAAGTTCTTTTGGAAGTAGAAGAAAAAGAGCTTGAAGACAAAAGTTGGAAAAAGGTAATGGAAAGACCTCAATCCACTCTTCATCCTCAATGAAGAACTTTGGATTATGGGGCTTATTTGGATTATGGGAAGATGGATTAGGTGAGGGTGCACCAAGCAAAGACTGATGAAGTGTCATATTGAGCACGGGAATGCTCGACAAGTTATCCTTCAGACTTTCAACATCCTCCCCACACTTATCCGGTGGTTCGGGCTCAACAGTTTGAGATAACTCAAGTGAGGGAATGGGATGAGATGCAAGCTCCCAAGAAAGAGATACATTTGATGTTGACAAAGGAAGAGAATGAATAGGAGGAATATTAAGCAAAGAATTGACCTCGTAAATAGAATTGGCAACATCAAAATCCTCATAATTAAAATAAGCTAAGCATGTTTTTAGAGGATCTTCCATTAAAGGAGGTACATCAAGCAAGGGATTATGTAGGGGCTGTGCTGGATTTTTATAGGATACAATCTCATCATCATTAATTTCCTCATTTTGAACCACAAATTCTTCAATTTTTTGTGTGGCGACAATTTGATCTTCACACACTATTTCTTCATTTTCACATGTGGTAACCACTTGAACATTCTCGTGATGAAAATTACTAGAAGTAAACTCATCATTCATAGAATTCTCTTTTGGATTGACCACAAGTTCAATTGGAAATTCTTCTTCCTTTTCCTGATTTAGAACATCAATTGTTGAATTTGGGCTATTTGGTCATCTAAATCAACTCTAGATTGGGAATGAGAATAGGCAGTGGATTGCATGCTAACAATGTCATCCAACATTTGCTTGTTGGACTCCATCATTTGCGTATGCATAGACTCTATCATTTGTTCGTTGGCAGCTATTAACTCATCCAATGGAGACGGTAGAAAAGGAGAAGAAGAGGGCTAGAAAGAATGATCATTGGGTTGAAAAGGTTGCATATGAGATTGTGGGGTTGAATTTCCTATGTCATGCCACAAGAAGTTTTGTTGGTCTCCCCAACCCGAGTTATAACCATTGAAGTATGGATCACTACCCAGTTCAGAGAAATTTGCATTTGGTTGCTCTAGATAAAAGTCCGAGAATTGTCTCGTTGGAAGACATTCTCTTGTATGATGTGTATGACTAGAGCAAAAGGCACAAAACTCATGTGGTGTGTAAAATTGAGTTGAAGGAAAATTACTCCCCATTAAGGACTAATTCAGCCACTTGATTAGATACATTAAGGTGAATTCACACAAAATATATACAACACAATTAAACTACACAGCAACCCTTCACCAAAACATCCACATTCAATGATCCCTTTCTCCTCAATTATCAACACAAAAATGTAAATGGCCACGACAAGGATCGATGCTTGAACATGAAATATAAACAAGATAAGAGGCTCAACAAGGGCTTGCAACTAAATTATCACTAGATTAACACATACACAATATTCACAATGCGAAACTAGAAGTCAAGAGACTTACCTGGGGTCCTCTAGACTTACAATTTGCTAGCATTCCCACGGCGAGCTTTGAGTTCCTAGAATCTTACAACACAAAGACGATAAAAACACATAAGGAATATTCATAAAACACGATATTCACAATCAAACTAAAATTAACCCTAAAACTTTGGTCACTAAACCGTTTGCAGTCCCCGGCAACGGCGCCAAAAATTGATCGGTTGATCAACTATACATCAACCTTCGTAATAGCACGAATCATTGTAAAATAGGGCTATTGGTCGGGTAAGTCGAACCACTGGGACTGCGCTAGTCTTAAGGCAACCTAAGTATCTAGAGTTATTTAAGAATGATAAGGTGTAATAAGGAGTTGTTGATTGGTTTGTCACTAAGCTAGTAATTGAAGTGTGCATAAAACAAGAATGCTAGTAAATGTAAAGGAAGGAGATCTAAGTAAAGAGGGCTAGGGAAGCGAATCCACTACCTATCCATAAACATGTTAATACATGATTTACTTGGGGAATAATATATACACATAACCATGAAATGCAATAACATAAAATTGCTACATTACCTTCAAGAATTTTTATGAAATCAATAGGCAAGAATAACTAATCAAAGTATTGCATGTTTTGGTTACCTAAACTAGGTTGCAACCTTAGACATACTCACTAAGCATAGAGTTATCAAGCCCTTAATCACATAGTAGAAGCACATGACATTAGGAATTAAGAATAATCTATCAAAAGAGAACCCTAAGCTATAGACTATCAAATTTCCCAACCATCATGCCAATAAAAACATTTCCATAAACTCATCTTCATTGTCACTATGAAAATGGAAGCAAAATAATCATAAGAGGAAACAATCTTAAGACAAGATCTTAAACTCAAAATGATCATTAATAGACATTGAAGCTCTTCACATCAAATAAAGCTCTAGTTCATGGAAAGGTCATATATATACATTACATCCCCAAATATAAATAAAAAACAAGACATGCTTACAAGAAGGAGTTTCATCACCTCCCTAGAAGGGAGTTAGTTACCCATTGCCAAGCTAGAAGAAGGAAGAAGCTCCATCTTCATGGCCATTTTCGTGCAACCTCCTTAGAGCTTCAAGAACACCTTTCTTGCTCTCTTCTCTCTCTTCTAATCTTGTAGAAATGTAGGATATGAAATGTGTGGCCTTTGGTTGCCTTTTGTCCTCCAACAAAACCCTCTCTCTCCTCCAAAAAACATCCTCAACCACCTCATAAAGAAGTAAGTAGAAAATGAGGAAACCAATGCACAAGTGGCTGCCAAAATGAGAATTCCCAAAGGCAATTCTGCCCCAAATTCGAGCACTCTAAGCAAGGCCTCGAGCACTCGAAAATGGAGTAGATTGCTCCATGCTTGCTTTGATTCGCCCAGACCTACTTTGGTGAAATTACCATAACTTTGACCTCCAAACTCTGAATTATAAAACGTTTAAAGATTTACAAAGCTAATTCAGAGTTTTAAATACTTTATGTTTTGGTAGAGATCCAATTCTCAAGGATGGTTGGTCGAAAATGAAGATCAAGGCAGAATTTCATTGCTGCCAGGCAGTTCTGCACACCTCTGGTAACAAGGCCATAACTCTCTGCTCCGAGCTCTGAATGATAAACCGTTTAAAGATTTAGAAAGCTAACTCAGAGCTCTAAATATTCCATTTAATAATGGAAGTCCAGATCTTGAGCTTTATGGGTCAAAAGTGGCAATCAAAATTGAGCTTCACTGCTGCCAGAATTTCAGAATTGGCTCCCCTCTTTTGTAGACATGTTACTCCACCCAAAAAGCCCTCTCTCTCCTCCAAGAAACATCCCCAACCAACTCATAAAGAGAGGATACAAAGTTAGCAAATTTCTGAGCACAAGTGGATGATCTCGTGAAGCAATCTGCCCTAATTTCGAGCACTCGAAATAAGGCCTCGAGCACTCGAAAATTGGCCAGAATGCCCTATGCTTGGTTTGCTCTGCCCAGACCTACTTTGGTAAAACAGCCATAACTTTGCGCTCTGAACTCCAAATGATGAACCATTTAAATATTTGGAAAGCTAATTCAGAGGTCTAAAAACTTTATGTTTTGGTTGAGATCCAATTCTCAAGTCTGATTGGTCAAAATTGAAGAACAATTCAGACTTTCATTGCTGCCAGGCAGTTCTGAGCACCTCTAATAAGAAGATCATAACTCTCTGCTCCGAACTCCGAATGACAAACCGCTTAAAGATTTAGAAAGCTGATTCAGAGATCTAAATCTTTCATGTTATGATAGAAGTCCAGTTCTTGATTTTTGTAGGTCAAAATGGTGAACAAAATTTTGGCTTCACTGCTGCCAGAATTTCAGAATTGGCACCTTTGATGTTCAAAACTCCACAAATCATCCTTCTTGCTTCTTTTTGGCCAATGGACCTGAAAATGTGCAAAAACATACAATTGGAGATAATCTATATAAAATACACAAATAAAGAACTTAACTAATGCAATTTAGGGCGCTTGAATATACAATATTCGGCGCTTATCACCCGGTTCAAAGAAATTTTCATTTGGTTGCTCTAGATAAAATTCTGAAAATTATCCTGGTGGAGGACAATCTCTTGTATGATGTGTATGACTAGAGCAGAATACACAAAACTCATGTGGTGTGTAAAATTGAGTTGAAGGAAAATTACTCTCCATTTAGGACTAATTCAACCTTTCATTGAGATACATAAAAAAAAAAATTTCACACATAACATAAATACTACACAAACAAGATACACAACAACCCTTCACCAAAACATCCACATGCAATGATCCCTTTTTCCTCAATTATCAACAAGGCAGAAAATAAATGACCACGACAAAGACCGATGCTTTGTAAAACAGTAAAACAAGAATAGCCTCGACAAGGGCTTCATAATTAAAAAATCTCTAACTTAACACATGTAAGATATTCACAATGTCGAAACTAGAACTTTGAAAAACATACCGAGAGTCCTTAAGATTTCAGATTTTCAACTTCTCCTTAGCGAGTTTTGAGTTCCTAGGATCATATAGAAAGACACGAAACACAAAAACACAAGAGCAAAAACTATACACAAAATAAAATATTCACAATCAAGCTAAAGGTAATTTTTAAAACCTCGGTCACAAAACCGTTCGCAATCCCCGTCAATGGCTCCAAAAATTGATCGACGAATCGATTACAATTATAAATCAACCCATTTTGCAATAGCACAAATCATTGTAAAATAAGACTATTGGTCGGGTAAGTCAAACCACAGGGATTGCTAGTTTATGGCAACCAAGTTCTTTGAAAATTACTTTTAGTTTGATGAAAGAGTTGTAGAGTTTTGTTTGATTTGTCACTTAAAGCTAGGAATTGAAATGTGCATAAAACAATAATTTGAAGGAAATTAAAGAGATGAAAATAAATGTAAAGAGGAATAGGGAAGTGAATCCACGACCTACCCTATTAACATGCTAGTATGTGGTTAACTTGGGAAACAAATTAGATATATGGCAATGATATGTAGCAACACAAAATTACTACATTATCTTCAAGAATTTCATAGAATCAAGATTTAAGCATAATCCCTCAAAGTTCCACATGCTTGACTACCTAAATTAGAGTGTAGCTTCACATATTTACTAAGCTGGGGACTATTAAACCCCTCAATAACTATGATGATAGCACATGGAGCTAAGAATCAAGAAAAATCCATCAATGGGGAACCCTAAGCTATGGACTAACAAGGTTCTCAAATACATGCCAATAAAAACACTTTCACAATCTTATTTCCATTGTCACTATGAAAATGAAAGCAATACAACTATGAAAACATACAATCTAAGATAAGATAATATATTCACATGATCATTTATAGAAATTTAAGTTTATTACATCAAATGCAAGCTCTAGATCATGAAAATACCATATATATACATATTTCCCAAGATTAAACCAAAACTAAGGCATGCTTACAAAGTAGGTCTTCATCACCTCCCTAGAAAGGGAGTTAGTTACCCATAGGAGCAATGGAGGAAGGAGAAGAGATCATCATCCCCACCATTTTTGCACCTAGGAGCTCCAAGACTCACAAAACCTCAAGCTCACAATATTTCTCTCTCTAAAACCTTCCAAAATGTGATAATCATACATGCCTTCTTCTCTTTTTTAGCCAAAAACTAACTTCTATCCACCCCATCACGAGCTCCAATCACCTAAAAGCAATAAGGACCACAAAAAATGCATAGGGGACCAAATGTAATAAGAAATCTAGAGTAGGTGGGCTACTCTCTACAAATTGGCGGGCGCCCGAGCTCGCTGCCCATTTATATATATTGTTTTCCCCCAATTTAGCTCTAATCTAGCATGTGTATAGGGATGGAGGCGGATTCACTTCCCTAGTCCTCTTTACTTGTATTTCATCTCCCTTCAACTCTTGCAAACTTTTACTTTATGCACTTTAATTTCATAGCTTAAGTGACAACCAACAAATCCTCTATGAACACCTTTATCATTCTAAAAAGACTCTAGACACTTAGGTTGCCATAGATTAGCGCAGTCCCAGTGGTTCGACTTACCCGACCAATAGCCCTATTTTACAATGATTCGTGCTATTGCGAAGGTTGATTTATAATTATAATCGACTCAACCGATCAATTTTTGGCGCCGTTGCCGGGGATTGCAAACTGTTTAGCAACCGAAGTTCTAGGGTTAATTTTAGTTTGATTGTTAATATTGTGTTTTGTGAATATTTCCTTGTGTGGTTTTGACAACTCTGTCGTTGTAAGTGTGTGAGATTCTAGGAACTCGAGGCTCACTGAGGGGACGCTAGCAAATTTTTAAGTCTAGGGGACTCCAGGTAAGTTTCTTGACCTTCTAGTTTCGAATTGGTAATATATTGTGCATGTGTTAACCCTAGTAATAATTTAGTTTAAAGCCCTGGTTGAGGCTCTTATCTTGTTTAAATTTCGTGTACAAGTATCGGTCCTTGTCGTGGCCATTTAAATTCTGTCTTGATAATTGAGGAGAATGGGAACATCGTATGTTGAGTTGGGAATGATGAATAGTAGCATTGATAGCATTATATATTGTTGATGTTTGCCCGTAGATCGCTCTCCCTACCAATTCTTGACTCGCCAGTTGACATAAATTCACTTGAAAGAACGCTTAGATGAAACCTTAGGGAATCTTCTAGCGTAAGAGAGCTTGAAACTGAATTTAACACAATGGCTGAAAATGTAAGAGATGCCAGAAATGAGGGAATTTGGGCCGAAATTCCAAATGAAGAGCCAATGACTCTCAGGGACCATTTCATCCCTACTACATATGTTTCACCTTCATGCATAGTGATGCCAAACATTGATGCGGCTCAATATGAGATCAAATCAAGTACCATTCAAATGCTTCCATCTTTCCATGGCCTTGATAATGAAGATCCATATAAGCATCTTGATAAATTCCTTGAAATCTGTTCGACCATCCGGTTGAGAGGTTTTCCTGAGAATGCACTCCATCTGCATCTTTTCCCATTTTCTTTAAAAGATAGGGCAAAGTATTGGTTAAACTCACTCACTCCAAATTCTATCACTTATTGGGCTCAATTACAGCAAGAATTCCTTAAGAAGTATTATCCGATGAGTAAAACCAACCAAATAAGGCGTTCCATTCTTAGCTTTTCTCAAACGGATGGAGAATAACTCTACGAGACTTGGGAAAGGCTACAAGACCTTCTTAGAAAATGTCCGCATCATTTGATTCCAAAATGGAAATTAGTGCAAGCTTTCTATGCTGGCTTAACCGAACCCCATAGATTCATGGTTGACTCTTCTTGTGGCGGGATGTTCATGTCCAAGAATGCAGATGAGGCTTGGACCCTACTAGAGAATTTAAGCGAAAATTCACTTCAACATAATTCTCGTAGGGCTCCGCCCTCAACCAATGCAAAGAACACCAACCCGTGTCAACTAAAATCAATAAGGGAGGAATCATCCCAAGTGGATGCCATAGCTCATAAATTCTATCAATTGATGGCACCACATCTCTCTCCTTCATTATCTCAAAATTCGGCAAGTTCGGTATGCTCATCATGTACTAGTCCATTCCACCTCACTGAAGATTGTCCCACACCGGAGCAATATTCCAATCCAAATGAAGAACAAGCTCATGCCATGTTCTCAAGACCCGGGAATAATCCCAATTCTAATACCTACAATCCGGGATGGCGAGATCACCCTAATTTTTCGTGGCGACAACAAGCCCCACAAAATTCCCAATTCCAAAATCAAGGGCATCAAAATCAGCCCCCTCCTCAATTTCAAAATAGGCAATTTCCAGCCTCCTCAAGCTACCGTCCTCCGTATAATCCAAATGTCTCTAATCAACCTCCGGTCTACCTAACTGATGAAATTGTGGCTGTAAACAAGCAAATAATGGAGTCATTAAACAAGCAAATCATGGACTCCAACAAGCAACTCTTAACATCTTTGCAACCTACTCTTCAAATGGTTCACTCTCATACTCAATCCATAGCTAAGCTCGAAAATCAAGTGGGCCAAATAGCTAACTCTGTGAACCAAGTGCTTCAAAAGGACAAGGGTAAGCTTCCCGCTCAACCATTTGAAAATCCTAGAGGGATGCATGCGATTGATGAAACCCTTCCATCGAGTAGGCTGAGTCATGAGCATGTTCAAGCGATTACCACCTTTAGGAGTGGTAGAGTGGTTGACAACAAGGTTGATGGAGACAAAAATGGAAAAGAACTTCCTTTGAGAAATCCAAATTCAAGCTCTTCCAATCAAATTCCAAGCTCTTCTTGTCCAAATACCAGTCACGGAAATCCCACACATGTTAACCCAAATGTGGAAACTACTTATGAGCCAAAGCTCCATTTCCGCAATGTCTTCAAGAGTTAACACACATTGGGAACAAGAATTGTAAAATTCAAGACATATGGGAAGTTTTCAAGCAAGTGAAGATCAACTTACCCCTATTGGATGCTATCAAGCAGATTCCTCCCTATGCGAAATTTCTCAAAGACTTGTGTACTCAAAAGCGTACTTCTAAAAGTCATTTGCCAAAGAAAGTGAGGTTAACTGAAAATGTTAGTGTTATCATTCAGCACAGCACTCCTCCAAAGTATAAGGATCCGGGTGCCCCCACAATCTCTTGTGTCATTGGTGACAACAAAATCGAGAGGGCCCTCCTTGACTTAGGAGCTAGTGTGAATTTAATTCCATACTCAGTTTACTTACAACTTGGCCTGGGAGATTTAAAGCCGACTTCCGTGGTTTTGCAACTTGCCGATAGATCGGTCAAGCATCCACGAGGCATTCTTGAGGATGTTATCATCCAAGTGGACAAATTCTACTAACCGGTAGACTTTGTGGTTCTTGACACGGAACCGGTCCACGATCCAAAAAAGTATATTCCAGTGATCCTTGGTAGGCCATTCTTAGCTACGGCTAATGCATCAATTAATTACCGAACAGGGGTGATGGATATTGCTTTTGGAAACATGCAAGTCAAACTCCATATCTTTCATGCAACTCAACATCCTTCCAATGAGGATGATTGTTTTCTTGTTGATGTCATTGATGAAGTGGTTGAAGAATCTCTCCCCTTCATTCTAAGCAAGGACCCCCTTGAGACTTGCATGTCTCATTTCGACTTCTTAAACTTTGATATTGACCAATCCATCCAAGAAGTTAATTCTCTGCTTGATGTCGACGCTATCATGGATTTTCCCCCTTGGAAAATTCCAAGAGAGCCACTTCCTCAGCTTTCCACTACTCCTCCTGTTCCGTCCTTGAAATCTCCACCGCTACTTGAGCTTAAGCCGCTCCCGGCCTATCTCAAGTATGTATTCCTTGGTTCAAATCAAACTCTCCTGGTCATCATTGCATCGGACCTTCTAAAGGACCAAGAAACCAACTTTTTAGTGGTGCTACAAGAGCACAAAGAAGCTATTGGTTGGGCAGTGGCTGACTTGAAGGGAATTGACCCCTCCATCTGTATGCACCGCATTCATATGGAGGATGATGCAAAGCCTACTAGAGATGTTCAGCGCCGGTTAAATCCTAACATGAAGGAAGTGGTAATGAAGGAAGTAATAAAATTGTTAGATGCGGGAATCATCTACCCCATCTCTGATAGCAAGTGGGTAAGCCCCACACAAGTTGTTCCCAAGAAATACGGTCTCACCGTTGTTGAAAGTTCAGAGGGTGAGCTCATGCCACAACGAACCACCACTAGGTGGCGTGTGTGTATTGATTACCGAAAGCTCAACTCGTCAACTAGGAAAGATCATTTTCCATTACCATTTATTGATCAAATCCTAGAAAGGCTAGCCGGCCAAAGTTACTATTGTTTTCTTGACGGTTATTCTGGCTATAACCAAGTGGCACTCGCCCCTCAAGATCAAGAGAAAACAACATTCACATGTCCCTTTGGAACTTTTGCATATCGACGCAAGCCTTTTGGGCTATGCAATGCTCCTGCAACGTTTCAAAGATGTATGATGTCCATATTTTCCGATATGGTTGAAAAATTCTTGGAAGTTTTCATGAACGATTTTTCTGTCTTTGGCTCCTCCTTTGATTCTTGTCTCAACAACTTATCTCTTGTACTCCAAAGATGTAAGGAGACAAATCTAATTCTAAGCTGGGAGAAGAGCCATTTCATGGTCCAAGAAGGCATTGTTCTAGGTCATGTCATCTCTAAACGGGGAATCGAGGTAGACAAGGTAAAAGTTGAGTTAATTTCTAATCTTCCTCCTCCGAATTCCGTTCGTCAAATCCGTTCTTTTCTTGGCCATGCTGGTTTTTATCGCCGCTTCATCAAAGACTTTAGCAAAGTCTCACGGCCCTTGTGCAACCTCTTAGCCAAGGATGTTCCATTCAATTTTGATGAAGCTTGTATGGAAGCTTTCATTAAACTTCGTACTCTCCTCTTATCTGCCCCAATAATGAAACCGCCTAATTGGTCTCTTCCTTTTGAGATCATGTGTGATGCATTCGACTATGCATTAGGCGCGGTTTTGGGCCAATGTATGGGCAAGCTCCCATACGTCATTTATTACACTAGTCGAACTCTTTTTGATGCTCAATTAAATTACACAACTACTAAAAAAGAGTTATTAGCTGTAGTTTATGCCTTGGACAAATTCTGCTCCTATCTTCTAGGTTCCAAGGTCATAGTTTTCTCGGATTATGCCGCCCTTCGGCATTTGCTATCAAAAAAGAGACCAAACCCAGCTTGATTCGATGGATACTCTTACTTCAAGAGTTCGACATCAAAATTCGGGATAAAAAAGGGGCAGACAATGTTGTCGCCGATCATCTCTCTCGCTTACTCATTGAAAAATCGTCCGATTTCGCTGTTGTCCGTGATTCTTTTCCGGATGAGCAACTCTTCCAAATTTCCCATGCAAATCTTCCATGGTTTGCGAATATTGTTAACTACCTTGCAATAGGTAAAATTCCAACTCATTGGTCCAAACAAGAGAAGGACTGGTTCTTTTCCCAAGTCAAGCATTTCTTTTGGGAAGATCCAGAGCTATTCAAATACTGCCCGGACCAAATCATCCGGCGATGTATTCCCGAAGTTGAGACTACAAGCATTCTCAATTTCTCTCATACTCTTGCTTGTGGAGGCCATTTCAGTGCCAAAAAGACCGCTCACAAAGTTCTTCAAAGCAGATTCTATTGGCCCTCCTTATTCCGAGATGCATATAATTTCTGTAAATCATGTAAAAGATGCCAAAGGCTCGGATCCATGTCCCAAAGAGACATGATGCCCCTCAATTCCATATTAATAATTGAAATTTTTGATGTGTGGGGAATCGACTTCATGTGACCATTTCCATCTTCTTATAGCTATGAGTACATCCTTGTAACAGTGGATTATGTTTCCAAATAGGTGGAAGCCGCGGCCACTAGAACCAGTGATTATAAAGTTATGATCGAGTTCATTCAATCTAACATCTTTAGTCATTTTGGTACGCCCCGAGCAATCATCAGCGATGGCGGATCACATTTTAGAAATCGTTATCTTAAATCCGTCCTTTTGAAGTATTCCATCATCTATAAGGTTGCTACACCTTACCATCCTCAAACGAGTGGTCAAGTAGAGGTGTCTAACCGGCAGATAAAGCACATTTTGGAAAAAAACGGTTTGCCCGGACCGCAAGGATTGGTCACTGAGACTAGACGATGCACTTTGGGCTACCGGACGGCTTATAAGATACCCATTGGCATGTCGCCATATCGACTTATCTTTGGCAAAGCATGTCATCTTCCAGTAGAATTAGAGCACCGTGCTTTTTGGATAATAAAAAGGCTAAATTTTGATCTCAAACAGGCTTGCTTTAATCGTGCTTTGCAACTGAATGAACTTGAGGAAATCTGAAATGATGCATACGAAAATGCCAAAATCTATAAGGCAAAGACTAAAGCTTTTCATGACAAGCACATTGTTAGCAAGTCTTTCGCCCCGGGACAAAATGTTTGGCTTTTCAATTCCCACTTGAAACTCTTTCCCAGTAAACTCCGGTCAAGATGGGATGGTCCATACATCGTCACTATTGTCTTCCCTCATAGAGCAATCGAACTCCAAGATCTGGCAAGAGGATCGCTCATTAAAGTTAATGGCCAACGGCTTAAGCCTTGTATTGACAGCATAGTCCCAACCCGAAAAATTGAGGAAGTCCTCTTGACAGACCCAATTTACGAGGATTGATGCCTGTTCTAGCTTCGTCTAGCTATCGACTTTAAATTTAGCACAGCAAGAGAAGCACTTCTTTCTATTTCCAGACTTCTCTACATTTTCATTGCCTGGACTTTGAAATTTTCTGGGAAATTGCTAAGGAAAGCTAATTTTTAACCTTATCTGGAGTTATCTTAAATTGTGTCCAACAATTCAAACTAGTTCTCTTAGGCCTTCTACAACCCTTATTTTCATACTTGGAAATTTTCAGCTCCATCCGGCAATTTTATTGGATTGTTGGAATGCTTAACATGTGTATGACCTCTATTTTTTTTAATGCATTATTGGAAAATTTTCTCCAAATTCCATTCATGCATTGAAGAGATGTTAGCAAATTGGCAATTTCAGTCATTTCACCCAAGCTTTGCTCCCTGGTCAAATTTCGAGCACTCAAAGTCCAAGCTTCGAGCCCTTGAAACTTCCATTTTTCAGTTAAGAGCCTACTGTATCCAGTTCGAGCGCTCGAAGTGCAAACTTTAAGCGCTCGAAAGTCCATCGAAGCTCACTGCCTCAACTTTAAGTGCTCGAAGTGCACACTTCGAGCACTCGAAACTCACTGCCTCAAGTTCGAGAGCTCGAAGGCCTAACTTCGAGCGCTTGAACCCCCCTTCCCCAGTTTTTAAATCTGATCTCTCCCTCTCCCGCGTCTTTCCAGCTCCTCAACCCACGACCTCCTCCCTCCATTTCCACCTTTTCTCTCTCCCATTACTTCTCTCCTACCTCCCCCACTCCCTCCATCACCTACAACCTCAACCTTTCCACCTTCCTCTATTCCTCCATTAACTCCTACCCCCCCACTCCCTCCATCACCCACAACCTCAACCTTTCCACCTTCCTCTCTTCCTCCATTAACTCCTACCCACATCCCACTCCTCTCCTTCTTCTTTATCCATCCCTTTATATATGACCATCACCCCCATTATTCCTCCTCATTCCACCCGTGCCTCTCTCTACTCTTCTTCCAAGGTATGTCTCTTCCCTCTTTCTCTTCAATCTTTGTGTTTTTTTTATTACATTTGAGAAGTATGGGCATCAAATCTTTGGAGTTTATTTGTGCTTGTTGCTATGCTCTATCATAAAGAGCATTGTATCTGAAATTTTTTGGGTTTCTTCATAGATTCCTCTCATTCTCACATCCTTTCTTTCTTTATACATACCAGGTGCTCGCTAAAATTCCCCAACCAAGTTCGCCTCTCCACATGTCTCGTGCCGGCCCTTCCCGTCGTCCTAGACCCTCTGAGGATGTTCCCGTCGTTCCTTATGAACAGCCCTGAGCCCCTTGGCTCGACAAAAAGCTCAATTATGAGCTTCTCTTCCTGCTCACGGGTGTCTTTGACACTCTTCCCACCACTTCATGGGCTGTCGCGGAGCTCGTTAACCATCATCTTCAGCACATTTGCCAACCTGTTTCCAAGGTCACCTACCCCCGTGTGGTGCGGCTCTTCTTCCAGAATCTTAATTGCCCCGAAGAGCCGCCAATCACTCTCACCACATCCATTGATGGCATCCCTTTTTCCTTCACTCTTGCGGACATGGTGGCAGTCTCTGGCTGTCCTCTGGAGTGCCCCGATGACATTGTCAATCGTGAGAATCTCCCTTTATATGAGGAGCCGGATACTTTAATTGTGGAGCAAGTTGTCGATGCCATTTGCAACGTGGATGACCCTCATCGCCCTCGGAGCTTTACCCTCAAATCCACCCTTCCGGAGCGAGTTTGGTTCCTTGACTCCATTCTCAAGCATAATGTTTACCCTTTGGCGCACAGCACCGAGCGCCGAGGCCTGATGTTGCAAGCCTTGTATGCCATGGACCAAGGCAAATGGTTCTCTGTCCCCGAACTCATTTGGGACACATTTATGCGGTTTTGGGACGAGTGTATCAACGCATGGCAGTAGAGTCTTAAAAATCTGCCTTTGCCATTACCATTCTTTGTTATCAAGCTCTTGAAATACAAGGGCTTCATGGTTCCTCCTCATGAACTAAGGGGCAAAAAGATTCAAACTTTTACTCTCCGCCGGTGGACCAATGTTCTAAGCCATTCTCGGAACCCTCGGCTCGCTGCTCCTCCTTTGCCCCACTCTCTATCTCCTCCTTTTTCTGAGGATGACCCCATGGTGGAGGACGCTGAAAGGGACGAGCCTCTTGTTGATCTTCCGCCTAACCAAGCCTTCTTCCAGGCTAGTCTTGCCCGTCTTCATGAGCGGATGGATTGTTTTGAGATTTCTTTAGCCGACTACACTCGGACTGTGCGGGAAGACTACTTCTGTGCCGAAGAAAACCGTCGCCTTGCTGCCGACGACCACCGTGTTGCGGCGGAGGACCGTCGCATGGCACAGGAGGACCGGCGTGAGACTCAATCCCTCCTCACTGCCATCCTCGCCCATTTTCCCCCGGCCCCGTAGATAGTTGCCAGTGTTGGACTTTTTCATTTTGTTTCGTAATTGTATATGTTTCCTTTCTATTTTTCTTTTACTTTTCAACTTTAGGATTGTGCTATGCACAAGTTGCTCTGGTTCAACATGATTGACTCTCAATTCCTTTTGTAATCATGTTTTTATGAATAAAAATCCTTTAGCATTTCTGTTATCTTCTTTTTCAACATTTTCTGTCCATATTTTACTGTTTGTTACTATTTTTGTCGTTGTTCTGTTTTTTCTTCATGTCCCATTACAGGTGGCACATTTCAAGTTTGGGGGACGCATTTTGCGCTTTTATATAGCTGGAAACCTTTGCCTTCGTCGCTCCACTGGGTTTTTTTGTTCCTTTTATCCCCTTTGCCCTTTATTTTTTCCATCTTTGTCTCCCACATTGAGGACAATGTGTCCTTCCAGTTTGGCGGTGCAACTTGCATTGTTGGTTCTATATTTTTGCTAAGCAATGACAGTATAATTTGAAACTTGGCGGAGATAAAGTATATGTTTAATACTGTGGATATAGAAGCAATTGTGAATTTTTTTGAAAATAAAGAAAAATGTGATTTTAAAATGATCATGTGGATTCAAATTAGTCTGTATAAATGTCTCAATTAGATTCTCGTTGGATTTTCCACTCTTTTATGCTTCACAATGCATAGATGCACATTGGAAACTTAACCGTGAGGCATATAACTTGATTAACTGTGATCTTGACCTAGTCAATCTGAATTGATGAACCTAATAGATGGATACCTTTGGTGTGAAAAAAAAAATAAAAAATTGACTAGTTTGAGTTTATAGCCTTTCCAACTTGAGTTATTAAGCCCTAGGAGTGCCTCTACACTCGACACCCTAAAGCCATCTGGTTTGGGAGTTGTTGGCCTAACGCTTGCTATATGGGTTGGTCAGAAAGCTTAAAAGACTTAGACATTGCACGGTCATTCAAAAATATTTTTATTAAACATGGTTCGTTGGAGTTCGTAGCCTTGCCAATTCGAGCTATTAAGCCCTAGGAGTGTCTCTACACTCAGCACCCTAAAGCCATCTGGTTTGGGAGTTGTTGGCCTAACGCTTGCTATACGGGTTGGTTAGAAAGCTTAAAGGATTTCAGCATTGCACAACCATTTTATGTATCATTTTTGAGTTAAAATAAACTGTCAACAAGCAACAAAGTTGTTTGTAATTTAATTCATGCCTTAGGGACTTCATTTAAAAGGGAATTCAATGATTTGAAGACTTGTGTCTTAAAACTGGAAAAAGAAAGTAAAAGCTGCATGTTGTGAATCCAATCCACTTTCACTAAAGCTAGAGTTGATTTCCAGTCATGAGATGACAATTGAGTTATTTATATAAACTAGGATGTTGATGCATGTTTATTGAAATGTGTTTAACCAATTTTTTTTTTGTATCAATGCTTCATATATGCATGGTAGTCTCCTCAATGACCCCGTCTCCAGTCCTGTGTCTGTTTCGAGTTATATTCGAACTATGTATATATTTCATTTTGCCATAATTGATTTTGTGGTAGCATTTCCATTGTTGTCATTTCATTGAGTTTTTCATTTTAGTTTTGCTAAGGGACTAGCAAAATGTAAGTTTGGGGGTGTGATAAGCGCCGAATATTACATATTCAAGCGCCCTTAGCTGCATTAGTTAAATCCATTTTTTGATTATTCTTTATAAATTATCTTTATTTGCATGCTTTTATTTATTTTCAGGTTCATTGGCCAAAAAGGAGCAAAAATGGTGTTTTATTCAATCTTTGAATAGCAATGCGCTCAAGACTAAGTTCTGGCAGCAGCGGAATCTGACTTTGCTCACCATTTTTGACCGATCAAACTCGAGAATTGGACTTCCATTTAAACATGACATATTTAGAGCCTCGATTTAACTTTCAAAATCTTCAAACGGTTTATCATTTTGAGTTCGGAGTAGAAAGTTATGGCTGTTCTATCAAAGTTGTGCAAAGCAGGTCCAGAGGAAGGAGCTCACTGGACTAACTTCGAGCACTCGAAGTCCTTAGTTCGAGCGCTCGAAGTGCTAGTTTGAGCGCTCGAAGTGCTTAGTTTGAGCGCTCGAACTCCGGGCAGATTCCTCTCCGGGAACCATCACTTCAGCCCACTTGCACCTTGTTTCTCTCATCTCTGATTTCCATCTTTATGGGTTTGTTAGAGATGTCTTTTGGTGGTTTTCTGTGCCTTGTTTGGTGGAGAGAGATGTCTATACAAAGGAGGGAAACCACACAAACAAATCATATCTAATCCTTGCTAGATTGGTGGAGAGAGAAAGAGGAGGAGAAGAGAGAGTTCTTGAAGCTACAACCAAGGAGCTCGAAAATAGAGGTTGCAACCAAGCTTCTTCCTTCTTCTAAAGCTTCTATGGGTAACTAAACCTCCATCTAGGGAGGTGATGAGGCCCCTCCCTTGTAAGCATGTTCTAATTTAGGCTATATTTTGGGGATTACAATGTATAGTCTTTGGTCTTTTCATGGTCTAGAGCATTTTGCCTTTTGTAATGGATCTTCATGTATTTAAATGATTAATGTTGAGTCAATTATCTATCTTTAATGGTTTATTCTTTTAATCATGTTGCTTGCACTCTCATGGTGACAATGGTAGTGAGATCATGGAATTGTTTTAATGGCATGGAGTTGGAGGACTTTGATAGATCATTGCTTAGGTGAAACCTTTGATGATTTATGCTTATTTCTTGCATTCATGTGCTTCATCATTTTATCTAGGGCTTGATAGTCTTTCATTCAAGTAAATGTGGTTAAGCTACACCTTAGTTAAGTAGTCTAAACATGTTAACCTTTGATGGATTATGCTTGCTTCAAATTTAATTAATTTCTTGAGGATATTATAGCAACCAAATGTGCTATGTATCATGACCATATATATATATTGTTTTCCCCCAATTTAGCTCTAATCTAGCATGTGTATAGAGATGGAGGCGGATTCACTTCCCTAGTCCTCTTTTACTTGTATTTCATCTCCCTTCAACTCTTGCAAACTTTTACTTTATGCACTTTAATTTCATAGCTTAAGTGACAACCAACAAATCCTCTATGAACACCTCTATCATTCTAAAAAGACTCTAGACACTTAGGTTGCCATAGATTAGCGCAGTCCCAGTGGTTCGACTTACCCGACCAATAGCCCTATTTTACAATGATTTGTGCTATTGCGAAGGTTGATTTATAATTGTAATCGACTCAACCGATCAGTGGCAGCATAAGATTTTTTTATTATGTGATGTATAAGTAGCCTTATACTTGTTTCGTATCTGTTTTGACCTTGTGCATTGTTCATGCTCGGTTGGGTGAGATTAATGCTAGGGCATTGTCTTCTGGATTCTGTAGTATTCTTAGACACGTCCTTATCATTTATGACTTTTTCCTTGGGTTGAAAGAATTCATTTTGTAAAAGGATGGTGTTGGATTGATCGAACTTTTGGAACTTTATGCTTTTGGGTCAAGCCTTGGATCTATCTTGAAGTGCTGAGATCGATCATTGTTCAATCGATCGAACCTTGAACTTGGATCGATCGAACTTTACTGCTTGCCACCTTTGGCTTCATTTGCTTCCTTCTTTCTCTACTTTGCTCCTTTCTTTGATTAATCCCAGAATTGCTTCAATTAAGCTCTTATTTGGCTGAGTTAGCTTATTTTCGGGATAAGTGCTTGAAAAAGGAAATAATATGAAATCAATCTAAAACGGCAAAGTAGGATAGATAAAGGTACTAGAATGCCTAAGCTTAAGGGGTTTAAATACGCACTTTTCAGTGCTTATCATATAGCCTTGGGTATGTGTCCTGAAGCTCCGGAGGACAGCGGTGTGGGCAGTGGCAAGAGCGGGCTAGTGAGTTCATTGTGATGGTGATCTGATGGCTATCTACAGAAGTGACTAGCTCTGTTGTGGTATGCGGGGATGGTCAGAGGTTCTGGTAGAACAACCGTACCAGCAGCGGGTAGATCGGCTCTGTGACTAGGGCAAGAATAGCTGCCAAGCCTGATGTCATGGTAAGCGGATTGGGTCAGCACTGATCGGGAGAAAAAGGCTGTGTCCAACACTGACTCATGGTCGACCGTCATATGCGCATATCTAGGCGGGGGCCTATCACGCTCTAGATGAGTTGGCTGAGCTGGTATAGGTGAATGCTCAGCTCTAGCATACGGTGGAGATGGTGATGGAGTAAATGCAGGATGAGCCGCAGAGGTGGATGATATATGGTCATCCTCAGCCTCATGAGATGGTGACTGAGGTGGGGTAGCCTATGCTGGCTCCTCCTGTGCATGAGAGGGCTCTGCTGGCTCCTCTATCCGTGGTCTAATATGTCAGTGGGGTCCGTGTTGCCTGTTGGCATCGGTCTTCCTCTTAACCATGGCCTGCAAAAAGAAAAAGAAAAACTTGCAATGGGAATTAGTACCAGAGTAAGAAAGTTTAAGCACAATGTAGAAACATGTATGTCAAGTAGAAATAGACAAAATAAATATGACATAAATCTATGCAAGTGGTAGGATATGAAACATACTAAACAATGTAAGTATGAAATGCATCCAATGTGGAATATCACAGGCATTGGGCATAGATATGATAGCATGAACATAAGATATGATGAATATAGTGTGTATGTGAGATCTGTGAAGTTCGATCGATCACAAAAAGAAGTGAGATTGATCACAAAAGTTGGATCGATCGAAAATAAGTGAGATTGATCTCACAACTTCGATCGATCTGAGACATGAGTTCAATCGATCTCTCAAGATCGATCTGAGATACAAGTTCGATCAATCGAACTGTGCGACGAATGTAAACAGTTACAGATCTGTGACTTTGGAAGCATGGGGCCCACACGAACGTGTTCGTGGCCCATCAACGTAACAAATTAATCAATTCCATCACCCAATCATGGCCCATCCTCCCAAAATAGATCAAACATATACATATATATATGAAGCAGATACACATATATATATATACATGGAAACTTAATGATTCGAAGCTTCAAAAATGGAGATTTAATCATGTATAAAGCAAGAATGCAACATATAAAGCATCTAATCATCATATTAAAGCTTAAATCATAAGTGAGATCTCGGATCTTACCCAAATCGAAGGGAGAGAAGTGGATGCGAAGAGTGGGCGAGAAATCCGAGATGAGAGAGGTAGATGTGAGCTTGGATCTCGCCGGAGATGTCACCGGAGATAAGGGAGATGAGATTGGATGTGGCGGCGATGAGGGGAGCAAGGGTTTGGAGGGTTTGATCGATCTAAATGATCGATCTTGAGACCCTCTAGGTTTATTTTAAAAACATTCCCGACAGAGTTCGATCGATCGAACTTCAAATGAGATCGATCGAACTTTGATGAACTCTCTTCAAAGTATTTTTGGATTTTTGAAATTTTTGAAAAATGCAAAATTAAAATTAAAAATTGGAATTAAAATTAAAAATTGTAAAATAAAATAGAATAAAATATTTTTGGATTTTTTTTTTTTTTTGCATAAATTAAATAAACAATAATAATTAAAAACTAAATAAATTAAAATATTTTTGAATTTTTGAAAACTTTTTGAATTATAAAATGAAATGAAATGAAAATAAAATAAAATAAAATAAAAATGAAAATATTTAGGATTTTTAAAATTTGAAAAGTCAAAACAAAGTCTAAATAATGAAATGGAGAACTGAGATCGATCGAAACAAGAGTTCGATCGATCAGACAGAGAGCAAAAATATGCAAGTTTTTGGCTCAGAAAATTGGCTAAGTGTTAGAACTTGAAGATCAATCGAACTTGGAAGTTGGATCGATCGAAAAACTTCAGATCGATCTTGGAATGTTTCGATCGATGAGATAGAGAGGTGAAATATGCAGGTTTATGCAGGCTCAAAATTTTTCTAAGTGTTGAATCATGAGATCGATCGAACTTGGAAGTTAGATTGATCGAAGGTCTCTTGATCGATCTAAGAGTTAGTTTGAAGGATGGGATAGAGAGGTGATTTGGATGCAGGTTTCTGCAGGTCGAGAAATTTTCTAAGTGTTGGATGCAGAATGGAGTTCGATCGATCGAACTCAGGTTTGAGATCGATCGAACTATGCAGAATGCTCAATAATGACATGAAAGCTCATGCAATCCTCACCATAGTTCCTTTCAATGCATATAAACTGTATCTTTTACCATTTTCTTTAAAAGATAGGGCAAAGTATTGGTTAAACTCACTCACTCCAAATTCCATCACTTCTTGGGCTCAATTACAGCAAGAATTCCTTAGGAAGTATTATCCGGTGAGTAAAACCAACCAAATGAGGCGTTCCATTCTTAGCTTTTCTCAAACGGATGGAGAACAACTCTATGAGACTTGGGAAAGGCTACAAGACCTTCTTAGAAAATATCCGCATTATTTGATTCCAAAATGGCAATTAGTGCAAGCTTTCTATGTTAGCTTAACCGAACCCCATAGATTCATGGTTGACTCTTCTTGTGGTGGGATGTTCATGTCCAAGAATGCAGATGAGGCTTAGACCCTACTAGGGAATTTAAGCAAAAATTCACTTCAACATAATTCTCGTAGGGCTCCGACCTCAACCAATGCAAAGAACACCAACCCATGTCAACTAAAATCAATAAGGGAGGAATCATCCCAAGTGGATGCCATAGCTTATAAATTCTATCAATTGATGGCACCACTTCTCTCTCCTTCATTACCTCAAAATTCGGCAAGTTCGGTATGCTCATCATGTACTAGTCCATTCCATCTCACGGAAGATTGCCCCACACCGGAGCAATATTCCAATCCAAATGAAGAGCAAGCTAATGCCATGTTCTCAAGATCCGGGAATAATCCCTATTCCAATACCTACAATCTAGGATAATGAGATCACCCTAATTTTTCGTGGCGGCAATAAGCCCCACAAAATTCCCAATTTCAAAATCAAGGGCATCAAAATCAGCCCCCTCCTCAATTTTAAAATAGGCAATTTCCAGCCTCCTCAAGCTATCGTCCTCCGTATAATCCAAATGTCTCTAATCAGCCTCCGGTCTACCCAATTGATGAAATTGTGGTTGTAAACAAGCAAATGATGGAGTCATTAAACAAGCAAATCATGGACTCCAACAAGCAACTCTTGACATCTTTGCAGCCTACTCTTCAAATGGTTCACTCTCATACTCAATCCATAGCTAAGCTCAAAAATCAAGTGGGCCAAATAGCTAACTCTGTGAACCAATTGCTTCAAAAGGACATGGGTAAGCTTCCCGCTCAACCATTTGAAAATCCTAGAGGGATGCATACGATTGATGAAACCCCTCCATCGAGTGGGCCGAATCATGAGCATGTTCAAGCAATCACCACCCTTAGGAGTGGTAGAGTGGTTGACAACAAGGTTGATGGAGACAAAAATGGAAAAGAACCTCCTTTGAGAAATCCAAATTCAAGCTCTTCCAATCAAATTCCAAGCTCTTCTCGTCCAAATACCATTCACGGAAATCCCACACATGTTAACCCAAATGTGAAAACTACTTATGAGCCAAAAGCTCCGTTTCCGCAACGTCTTCAAGAATCAATACACATTAGGAACAAGAATTGTAAAATTCAAGACATGTGGGAAGTTTTCAAGCAAGTGAAGATTAACTTGCCCCTCTTAGATGCTATCAAGCAAATCCCTCCCTATGCAAAATTTCTCAAAGACTTGTGCACTCAAAAGCGCACTTCTAAAAGTCATTTGCCAAAGAAAGTGAGGTTAACTGAAAATGTTAGTGCTATCATTCAGCACAGCACTCCTCCAAAGTATAAGGATCCGGGTGCCCCCACAATCTCTTGTGTCATTGGTGACAACAAAATCGAGAGGGCCCTCCTTGACTTAGGAGCTAGTGTGAATTTAATTCCATACTCAGTTTACTTACAGCTTGGCCTAGGAGATTTGAAGCCGACTTCCGTGGTTTTGCAACTTGCCGATAGATCGGTCAAGCATCCACGAGGCATTCTTGAGGATGTTATCATCCAAGTGGACAAATTCTACTTCCTGGTAGACTTTGTGGTTCTTGACACGGAACCGGTCCACGATCCAAAAAAACGTATTCCAGTGATCCTTGGTAGGCCATTCTTAGCTACGGCTAATGCATCAATTAATTGCCGAACCGGGGTGATGGACATTGCTTTTGGAAACATGCAAGTCAAACTCCATATCTTTCATGCAACTCAACATCCTTCCAATGAGGATGATTGTTTTCTTGTTGATGTCATTGATGAAGTGGTTGAAGAATCTCTCCCCTTCATTCTAAGCAAGGACCCCCTTGAAACTTGCATGTCTCATTTCGACTTCTTAAACTTTGATATTGACCAATCCATCCAAGAAGTTAATTCTCTACTTGATGTCGATGCTATCATAGATATTCCCCCTTGGAAAATTCCAAGAGAGCTGCTTCCTCAGCTTTCCACTACTCCTCCGGTTTCGTATTTGAAATCTCCACCACTACTTGAGCTTAAACCGCTCCCGGCCCATCTCAAGTATGTATTCCTTAGTTCAAATCAAACTCTCCCGGTCATCATCGCATCGGATCTTCTAAAGGACTAAGAAACCAACCTTTTAGCAGTGCTACAAGAGCACAAAGAAGCTATTGGTTGGGCAGTGGCTGACTTGAAGGGAATTGACCCCTCCATTTGTATGCACCGTATTCATATAGAGGATAAACCCTAACATGAAGGAAGTGGTAATGAAGGAAGTAATAAAATTGCTAGATGTGGGAATCATCTACCCCATCTCTGATAGCAAGTGGGTAAGCCCCACACAAGTTGTTCCCAAGAAATCCGGTCTCACCGTTGTTAAAAATTCAGCGGGTGAGCTCATGCCACAACGAACCACCACCGGGTGGCGTGCGTGTATTGATTACCGGAAGCTTAATTCGTCAACTAGGAAAGATCATTTTCCATTACCATTTATTGATCAAATCCTAGAAAGGCTAACCGGCCAAAGTTACTATTGTTTTCTCGACGGTTATTCCGGCTATAACCAAGTGGCAATCGCCCCTCAAGATCAAGAGAAAACAACATTCACATGTCCCTTTGGAACTTTTGCATATCGACGCATGCCTTTTGGGCTATGTAATGCTCCTACAACATTTCAAAGGTGTATGATGTCCATATTTTCTGATATGGTTGAAAAATTCTTGGAAGTTTTCATAGACGATTTTTCTGTCTTTGGCTCATCCTTTGATTCTTGTCTCAACAATTTATCTCTTGTACTCCAAAGATGTAAGGAGACAAATCTAATTCTAAGCTAGGAGAAAAGCCATTTCATGGTCCAAGAAGGCATTGTTCTAGGACATGTCATCTCTAAACGGGGAATCGAGGTAGACAAGGCCAAAGTTGAGTTAATTTCTAATCTTCCTCCTCCGAATTCCGTCCGTTAAATCCGTTCTTTTCTTGGCCATGCCGGATTCTATCGTCGCTTCATCAAAGACTTTAGCAAAGTCTCACGGTCCTTGTGTAATCTCTTAGCCAAGGATGTTTCATTCGATTTTGATGAAGCTTGTATGGAAGCTTTCATTAAACTTCGCACTCTCCTCTCATCTGCCCCAATAATGAAACCGCCTAATTGGTCTCTTCCTTTTGAGATCATGTGTGATGCATCCGACTATGCATTAGGCGCGGTTTTGGGCCAACGTGTGGACAAGCTCCCATACGTCATTTATTATGCTAGTCGAACTCTTTCTAATGCTCAATTAAATTACACAACTATTGAAAAAGAGTTGCTAGCTGTAGTTTATGCCTTGGATAAATTCCGCTCCTATCTTCTAGGTTCCAAGGTCATAGTTTTCTCGGATCATGCCGCCCTTCGGCATTTGCTATCAAAAAAAGAGACCAAACCCCGCTTGATTCGATGGATACTCTTACTTCAAGAGTTCGACATTGAAATTCAGGATAAAAAAGGGGCAGACAATGTTGTCGCAGATCATCTCTCTCACTTACTCATTGAAAAATCTTCCGATTTCGCTGTTGTCCGTGATTCTTTTCCGGATGAGCAACTCTTCCAGATTTCCCATGAAAATCTTCCATGGTTTGCGGATATTTTTAACTACCTTACGGTAGGTAAAATTCCAACTCATTGGTTTAAATAAGAGAAGGACCGGTTCTTTTCCCAAGTCAAGCATTTGTTTTGGGAAGATCCGAAGCTATTCAAATACTGCCCGGACCAAAACATCCGGCGATGTATTCCCGAAACTGAGACCACAAGCATTCTCAATTTCTCTCATACTCTTGTTTGTGGAGGCCATTTCAGTGCCAAAAAAACCGCTCACAAAGTTCTTCAAAGCGGATTCTATTGGCCCTCCTTGTTTTGAGATGCATACAATTTCTGTAAATCATGTGAAAGATGCCAAAGGCTCGGATCCATGTCCCAAAGAGACATGATGCCCCTCAATTCCATATTAATAATTGAAATTTTTGATGTGTGGGGAATCGACTTCATGGGACCATTTCCATCTTCTTATGGCTACGAGTACATCCTTGTAGCGGTGGACTACGTTTCCAAATGGGTGGAAGCCGCGGCCACCAGAACCAGTGATCATAAAGTTGTGATTGAGTTCATTCAATCTAATATCTTTAGTCATTTTGGTACGCCCCGAGCAATCATCAGCGATGGCGGATCACATTTCAGAAATTATTATCTTAAATCCGTCCTTTCTAAGTATTCCATCATCTATAAAGTTGCTACACCTTACCATCCTCAAACGAGTGGTCAAGTAGAGGTTTCTAACTGGCAGATAAAGCACATTTTGGAAAAAACGGTTCGACCGGACCGCAAAGATTGGTCACTAAGACTAAACGATGCACTTTGGGCTTACTGGACGGCTTATAAGACACCCATTGGCATGTCGCCATATCGACTTATCTTTGGCAAAGCGTGTCATCTTCCAGTAGAATTAGAGCACCGTGCTTTTTGGGCCATAAAAAGGCTAAATTTTGATCTCAAATAGGCCGGCTTTAATCATGCTTTGCAACTGAATGAACTTGAGGAAATCCAAAATGATGCATACGAAAATGCCAAAATCTATAAGGCAAAGACTAAAGCTTTTCATGACAAGCACATTGTTAGCAAGTCTTTCGCCCCGGGACAAAAGGTTTGGCTTTTCAATTCCCGCTTGAAACTCTTTCCCGGTAAACTCCGGTCAAGATGGGATGGTCCATACATCGTCACTACTGTCTTCCCTCATGGAGCAATCGAACTCCAAGATCCGGCAAGAGGATCGCTCTTTAAAGTTAATGGCCAACGGCTTAAGCCTTGCATTGACGGTATAGTCCCAACTCGAAAAATTGAGAAAGTCCTCTTGACAGACCCAATTTACGAGGATAAATGCCTGCTCTAGCTTCGTCTAGCTATCGACTTTAAATTTAGCACAGCATGAGAAGCACTTCTTTCTATTTCCAGGCTTTTCTACATTTTCAATTGCCTGGGCTTTGAAATTTTCTGGGAAATTGCTAAGGAAAGCCAAAATTTAACCTTATCTAGAATTATCTTAAATTGTGTCAAAAATTCATAACTGGTTTTCTTAGGCCTTCTACAACCCTTGTTTTCATACTTGGAAATTTTCAGCTCCATCCGGCAATTTTATTGGATCTTTGGAATGCTTCACATGTGTGTAACCTCTAATTTTTAATGCATTATTGGAAAATTTTCTCCAAATTCCATTCATGCATTGAAAAGATGTTGGCAAATTGGAAATTTCAGTCATTTCACCCAATTTTTGCTCACTGGTCAAATTTCGAGCACTCAAAGTCCAAGCTTCGAGCACTTGAAACTTTCATTTTTCATTTAAGAGCCTACTGCCTCAAGTTCGAGCGCTCGAAGTACACACTTTGAGCGCTCGAATGTCCATCGAAGCTCATTGCCTCAACTTCAAGCGCTCGAAGTGCACACTTCGAGCGCTCGAAACTCACTGCCTCAAGTTCAAGCGCTCGAAGGCCTAACTTCGAGTGCTCGAACCCTCCTTCCCCACTTTTTAAATCTGAACTCTCTCTCTCCCGCGTCTTTCCAGCTCCTCAACCCACGACCTCCTCCCTCCATTTCCAACTTCCTCTCTCCCATTACTTCTCTTCTACCCCCCCCCCCCACTCCCTCCATCAACCCACAACCTCAACCTTTCCACCTTCCTCTCTCCCTCCATTAACTCCTAACCCATCCCACTTCTCTCCTTCATTTATCCACATCCCACTACTCTCCTTCCATAATTCATCCACCCATTTCACTCCTTTCCTTCTTCTTCATCCATCCCTATATATATGACCATCACCCCCACTATTCCTCCCCATTCCATCCGTGCTTCTCTCCACTCTTCTTCCAAGGTATGTCTCTTCCCTCTTTCTCTTCAATCTTTGTGTTCCATTTATATTACATTTGAGGAGTATGGGCATCAAATCCTTGGAGTTTGATTGTGCTTGTTGCTATGCTCTATCATAGAGAGCATTGTGTCTGAAATTTTTTGGGTTTCTTCATAGATTCCTCTCATTCTCACATCCTTTCTTTATTTATGCATACCAGGTGCTCGCTGAAATTCCCCAACCAAGTTCGCCTCTCCAAATGTCTCGTGCCGGCCCTTCCCGTCGTCCTACACCCTCTGAGGATGTTCCCGTCGTTCCTTATGAACAGCCCCGAGCCCCTTGGCTCGACAAAAAGCTCAATTACGAGCTTCTCTTCCCACTCACGGGTGTCTTTGACACTCTTCCCACCACTTCATAGGCTGCCGCGGAGCTAGTTAACCGGCACCTTCAGCACATTTGCCATCCTGTTGCCAAGGTCACCTACCCCCGTGTGGTGCGGCTCTTCTTTCAGAATCTTAATTGCCCCGAAGAGCCGCCGGTCACTCTCACCACATCCATTGATGGCATCCCTTTTTCCTTCACTCTTGCTGACATGGTGGCAGTCTCTGGCTATCCTCTGGAGTGCCCCGATGACATTGTCAATCTTGAGAATCTCCCTTTATATGAGGAGCCGGATACTTTGACTGTGGAGTAGGTTGTCACTGCCATTTGCAACGTGGATGACCCTCATCGACCTCGGAGCTTTACCCTCAAATCCACCTTCCGGAGCGAGTTTGGTTCCTTGACTACATTCTCAAGCATAATGTTTACCCCTTAGCGCACAGCACCGAGCGCCGAGGCCTGATGTTGCAAGCCTTGTATGCCATGGACCAAGGCAAATGGTTCTCTGTCCCATAACTCATTTGGGACACATTTATGCGGTTTTGGGACGAGTGTATCAACGCATGGCAGCAGCGTCTTAAAAATCGGCCTTTACCATTACCATTCTTTGTTATCAAGCTCTTGAAGCACAAGGCCTTCATTGTTCCTCCTCATGAACCAAGGGGAAAAAAGATTCAAACTTTTACTCTCCGCCGGTGGACCAATGTTCTAAGCCATTCTCGGAACCCTCGGCTCACTGCTCCTCCTTTGCCCCACTCTCCATCTCCTCCTTTTTCTGAGGATGACCCCATGGCGGAGGACGCTGAAAGGGACGAGCCTCCTGTTGATCTTCCGCCAGACCAAGCCTTCATCTGGGCTAGTCTTGCTCGTCTTCATGAGCGGATGGATCGTTTTGAGATTTCTTTGGCCGACTACACTCGGACTGTGCGTGAGGACTACTTCTGTGCCGAAGAAGACCGTCGTCTTACTGCAGACGACCGCAGTGTTGCGGCGGAGGACCGTCGCGTGGCATAGGAGGACCGGCGTGAGACTCAATCTCTCCTCAATGCCATCTTCGCCCGTTTTCCCCCGGCCCCGTAGATAGTTGCCAGTGTTAGACTTTATCATTTTGTTTCGTATTTGTGTATGTTTCCTTTCTGTTTTTCTTTTACTTTTCAACTTTAGGATTGTGCTATGCACAAGTTGCTCTGGTTCAACATGATTGACTTTCAGTCCCTTTTGTAATCATGTTATTATGAATAAAAATCATTTAGCATTTCTGTTATCTTCTTTTCAGAAATTTTCTGTCCATATTTTACTGTTTGTTACTATTTTTGTCGTTGTTCTGCCTTTTCTTCGTGTCCCATTACAGGTGGCACATTTCAAGTTTGGGGGAAGCATTTTGCGCTTTTATATAGCTGGAAACCTTTGCCTTCATCGCTCCACTTGGTATTTTTGTTCCTTTTATCCCCTATGCCCTTTATTTTTTCCATCTTTGTCTCCCACATTGAGGACAATGTGTACTTCCTGTTTGGGGGTGCAACTTGCATTGTTGGTTCCATATTTTTGCTAAGCAATGACAATATAATTTAAAACTTGTCGGAGATAAAGCATATGTTTAATACCGTGGATATAGAAGCAATTGTGAATTTTTGAAAATAAAGAAAAATGTGAATTTAAAGTGACCATGTGGATTCAAATTAGTCTGTATAAATGTCTCAATTAGATTCTCGCTGAATTTTACACTCTTTTATGCTTCACAATGCACAGATGTACATTGGAAACTTAACCGTGAGGCATGTAACTTGATTAACCGTGATCTTGACCTAGTTAATCTGAATTGATGAACCAAATAGATGGATACCTTTGGTGTGAAAAAAAAAATAATAAAAATAAATAAAAAATAAAAAAATAAAAATAATGACCAGTTTGAGTTTGTAGCCTTTCTAACTTGAGTTATTAAGCCCTAGGAGTGTCTCTACACTCAACACCCTAAAGCCATCTGGTTTAGGAGTTGTTGGCCTAACGCTTGCTATATGGGTTGGTCAGAAAGCTTAAAAGACTTAGACATTGCACTGTCATTCAAAAATATTTTTATAAACATGGTTCGTTGGAGTTCGTAGCCTTGCCAATTCGAGCTATTAAGCCCTAGGAGTGTCTCTACACTCAGCACCCTAAAGCCATCTAGTTTGGGAGTTGTTGGCCTAACGTTTGCTATATGGGTTGGTTAGAAAGCTTAAAGGATTTCAGCATTGCACAACCATTTTATGTATCATTTTTGAGTTAAAATAAACTGTCAACAAGCAACAAAGTTGTTTGTAAATTAATTTATGCCTTAAGGACTTCATTTAAAATGGAATTCAATGATTTGAAGACTTGTGTCTTGAAACTGGAAAAAGAAAGTAAAAACCGCATGTTGTGAATCCAATCCACTTTCACTAAAGCTAGAGTTGATTTCCAGTCAAGAGATGAAAATTGAGTTATTTATATAGACTAGGATGTTGATGCATGTATATTGAAATGTGTTTAACCAATTTTTTGTATCAATGCTTCATATATGCATGGTA
Source organism: Cornus florida (assembly GCF_030987335.1). Taxonomy (NCBI): domain Eukaryota; kingdom Viridiplantae; phylum Streptophyta; class Magnoliopsida; order Cornales; family Cornaceae; genus Cornus; species Cornus florida. The sequence continues at coordinate 5,494,135 of NW_026775577.1, read as the reverse complement.
GTCTCCTCAATGACCCCGTCTCCAGTCCTGTGTCTGTTTCGAGTTATATTCGAGCTATGTATATATTTCATTTTACCATAGTTGATTTAGTGGTAGCATTCCCATTATTGTCATTTCATTGAGTTTTTCATTTTAGTTTTGCTAAGGGACTAGCAAAATGTAAGTTTGGGGGTGTGATAAGCGCCGAATATTGCATATTCAAGCGCCCTTAGCTGCATTAGTTAAATCCATTATTTAATTATTCTTTATAAATTATCTTTATTTGCATGTTTTTATATATTTTCAGGTTCATTGGCCAAAAAGGAGCAAAAATGGTGTTTTATTCAATCTTTGAATAGCAATGTGCTCAAGGCTAAGTTCTGGCAACAGTGGAATCTGACTTTCCTTACCATTTTTGACCAATCAAACTCGAGAACTAGACTTCTATTAAAACATGACATATTTAGACCTTCAAATTAACTTTCCAAATCCTTAAACGGTTTGTCATTTGGAGTTTGGAACAGAAAGTTATGGCTGTTCTACCAAAGTAGTGCAAAGCAGGTCAAGAGGAAGGAGTTTACTGGTCTAACTTCGAGCGCTCGAAGTTCTAGTTTGAGCGCTCGAAGTGCTTAGTTCGAGTGCTCGAACTATGGGCAGATTACTCTCCGGGAACTATCACTTCAGCCCACTTGCACCTTGTTACCCTCATCTTTAATTTCCATCTTTATGGGTTGGTTGGAGATGTCTTTTGGTGGTTTTTTGTGCCTTGTTTGGTAGAGAGGAATGTCTACAAAGGAGGGGAACCACATAAAAAAGATCATATCTCATCTTTGTAAGATTTGTAGAGAGAGAAAGAGGAGGAAAAAGATAGAGTTCTTGAAGCCAAGGAAAGGGAGCTCAAAAATGGAGGTTGCAACCAAGCTTCTTCCTTCTTCTAAAGCTTCCATGGGTAACTAAACCTCTATCTAGGGAGGTGATGAGGCCCCTCCCTTGTAAGTATGTTCTAATTTAGGCTATATTTTGGAGATTACAATGTATATTCTTGGGTCTTTTCATGGTCTAGAGCATTTTGCCTTTTGTAATGGATCTTCATGTATTTAAATGATTAATGTTGAGTTAATTATCTATCTTTGATGGTTTATTCTTTTAATCATGTTGCTTGCACTCTCGTGGTAACAATGGTAGTGAGATCATGGAATTGTTTTAATGGCATGGAGTTGGAAGACTTTGATAGATCATTGCTTAGGTGAAACCTTTGATGATTTATGCTTATTTCTTACCTTCATGTGCTTCATCATTTTATCTAGGGCTTGATAGTCTTTCATTCAAGTAAATGTGGTTAAGCTATACCTTAGTTAGGTAATCTAAACATGTTAACCTTTGATGGATTATGCTTGCTTCAGATTTAATGAACTTCTTGAGGATATTATAGCAACCAAGTGTGCTATGTATCATGACCATATATATATATTGTTTTCTCCCAATTTAGCTCTAATCTAGCATGTGTATAGGGATGGAGGCAGATTCACTTCCCTAGTCCTCTTTACTTGTATTTCATCTCCTTTAAATTCTTGCAAGCTTTTATTTGATGCACTTTAATTTCATAGCTTAAGTGACAACCAACAAATCTTCTATGAACACCTTTATCATTCTAAAAAGACTCTAGACACTTAGGTTGCCATAGATTAGCGTAGTCCCAGTGGTTCGACTTACCCGGCCAATAGCCCTATTTTACAATGATTTGTGCTATTGCGAAGGTTGATTTATAATTGTAATCGACTCAACCGATCAACCACTTCATCTACCACATCGATGAGGAAACAATCATCCTCTTCGGAAGGATGTTGCGTCGCATGGAATATGTGGAGTTTGACTTTCATATTTCCAAAGGCGATATCCATCACCCCAGTTCGGCAATTAATTGAAGCATTAGCCGTAGCTAAAAATGGCCTGCCGAGGATCACAGGAATATGCTTCTTTGGGTCATTGACCAGTTCCGTGTCAAGAACCACAAAATCTATCAGGAAGTAGAATTTATCCACTTTGATAATGACATCCTCAAGAATGCCTCGTGGGTGCTTGATCGATCTGTCGGCAAGCTGCAAGATCACGGATGTTGGCTTTAAATCCCCCAACCCAAGCTATAAGTAAATTGAATTTGGAATCAAATTTACACTAGCTCCTAAGTCAAGGAGGGCCTTTCTATCTTGTTGTCGCCAATGACACACGAGATAGTTGGGGCACCTGGATCCTTATACTTTGGAGGAGCACTGTGTTGAATGATTGTACTCACATTTTCAGTTAATCTCACCTTCTTTGGCAAATGATTTTTGGAAGCGCTTTTGAGTGCACAAATCCTTGAGAAATTTTACATAGGGAGGGATTTGCTTTATAGCATCCAAGAGAGGCAAGTTGATCTTTACTTGCTTGAAAACTTCCCACATGTCTTGAATTTTGCAACTCTTGTTCCCAAAATGTGTCGACTCTTGGAGACGTTGAGGAAATGGAGCCTTAGGCTCATAAGATGTCTCCACATTTGGGTTGACAAACTTGGAATTTTTAGCATTAGACTTTGGATTTTCCAGGGTGAACTTTGGATTAGAAGAGAGAAAATTTGGATTTTTAGGAGGAAGAACTTTGTCATTGTTACTTCCATCAACCTTGTTGTCCACAACTCGACCACTCCAAAGGGTAATGATTGCTTAGACTTGTTCATGAGTTGGCCCACTCGGAGGAGGGGTTTCGTCAATCACATGGATCCCTCTAGGATTCTTAAATGGTTGAGCGGGAAGCTTCCCTTTATCTCTTTGAAGGAGTTGGTTCATTGAAGTGGCTATTTGCCCTGCTTGATTCTCAAGTTTAGCAATAGACTGAGTGTGGGAATGAACCATTTGGAGAGTGGGATACAAAGATGACAAAAGTTACTTGTTGGATTCCATCATTTGCTTATTTAGAGATTCCATCATTTGTTTATTTGCAGCCATAATCTCAACCGTTGGGAACACTGGAGGGTGATTAGAGACATTTGGTATATAAAAGGGACGGTAGCTTGACGAGGCCTGATATGGCCTATTGTGAAATTGAGAAGAGGGCTGATTTTGATGCCCTTGATTTTGAAATTGTGAATTTTGTGGGGCTTGTTGCCTCTACGAGAAATTCGGATGATCTCTCCATCCCGGATTGTAAGTATTATAATATGGATTATTTTCGGGCCTTGAGAACATTGCATTTGTTTGCTCTTGATATTAGGAAATTGTTCTGGTGTGGGACAATCTTCCGAGAGATGGAAAGGACTAGTGCATGATGCACACACCGCACTAGCTGAATTTTGAGACAAGGAAAGAGATAGATGTGGTGCCATCAATTGATAGAATTTATGGGCTATGGCATCCACTTGAGATGATTCTTCCCTCATCATCTTTGGTTGACAAGGGTTGGTGTTCTTGGCATTAGTTGAGGTTAGAACCCTACGAGAATTGTGTTGCAATGAATTCTCACTCAAATTCTCTAGTAAGGTCCACACCTCATCCGCACTTTTAGACATGAACATCCCTCCACATGATGAGTCAACCATGAATCTATGGGTGTCGGTCAAACCAGCATAGAAAGCTTGCACTAATTGCTATTTTGGAATTAGGTGGTGCGGACATTTCCTAAAGAGGTCTTGTAGTCTTTCCCAAGTCTCATGGAGTTGTTCCCCATCGCTTTGTGAAAAGCTAAGAATAGAACGCCCCATTAGATTGGTCTTACTCACTGGATAATATATTTTTAAGAATTCTTGTTGCAATTTAGCCCATGTAGTGATGGAATTTGCAACAAGGGAGTTCAACCAATATTTTGCCCTATCTTTTAAGGAGAAAAGGAAGAGATGTAAATGGAGAGCATTGTCAAGGAAGCCTCTCAGCTTGATGGTAGAACATATTTCGAGGAATTCATCAAGGTGCTTATAGGGGTCCTCATTTTCAAAGCCATGAAAAGATGGATACATTTGGATGGTGCTAGATTTGATCTCATATTGGGCTGCCTCGATGTTTTGTATCACTATGCAGGAGGGAGAGGCATAAGTTGTAGGGATGAAATGGTCCCTAAAAGTTATGGGAACCACATTTAGAATTTCGGCCCTATCATTATTAATTCCCTCATCTCTGACATTTCCTACATTTTCAGCCATTGTATTAAATTCAAGTTCAATTCCTCTTATGTTAGCAGATTCCCTAAGGTTTCTTCTGAGAGTCCTTTCAAGTGAATTTATGTCAACTGGCGAGTTAAGAGTCGGTAAGGAAAGTGATCTATGGCTAAACATCAACAACTCATAACACAATTAAAACAACAATGCATCACTATAACCTCCACATACAATGTTCCCGTTCTCCTCAATTATCTAGATAGAAATGTAAATGGCCACGACAAGGACCGATGCTTGCAATTGAAAAAGAACAATAAATAGCCTTGATAAGGGCTTCATAACTTAACTAAATCTAATCTAAACACATGCAAGATATTCACAACTTTGAAACTAGAGCTTCAAAAACTTACCTGAAGTCGTCTAGACTTATAAATTTACTAGCTTCCCTCAGCAAGCCTTGAATACCTAAAATCTCACAAACACTTAAAATGTCACAATGATCAAAACCATGCAAGAAAATATTCATAAGACACAGTATTAACAATCAAACCAAAGGTAATCCTAAAACCTCAGTTGCAAAATCGTTTGCAGTCCACGGCAACGGCGCCAAAAATTGATCGGTATGACAATTATACATCAACCTTTGCAATAGCACAAATCATTGTAAAATAGGGCTATTGGTCGGATAAGTCGAACCACTAGGACTGCCAGTTTATGGTAACTAAGGTCTTTAAATTCTTTTTTAATTTGACGAAGGGTGTAAATAGAGGTTTGTTGGTTTGTCACTAAACTTAGGAATTTAATATGCATAAAACAATGACTTGCAAGAACTTTAAAGAAAAGAAATTCAGAAATAGAGGACTAGGGAAATGACTCTACTCCAACCCTTTACACATGCTAGAAAAAGACTAAATTGGGGATAAACAATGTATATAATGGTCAAGAATTACATAGCAACCTATGGTTACCATATAATCGTCAAGAAGTTCATTAAATCAAAAATAAGAATGATCCATCAAAAGTTCATATAATTGAACTACCTAAACTAGGGTGTAGTATCAAACTTACTCTCTTAAGCAAAAGATCATCAAGCCCTTAATCAAATGGTAAAGCACATGAAGTTAGGAATCAAGTATAAACCATCAAAGGGATTACCTAAGCAATGGACTATCAAGGCTCTCTATCAACATGCCATTAAAACCATTCCACAACCTTATTTCCATTGTCACCATGACAATGCAAGCATTATGATTAAGATAAGAAATCATCTAAGATAAGATAATTAACTTAAAACAATCATTAATATACATTAGAATCCATTACAACAAGTAATATGCTCTAGATTATGGAAATACCAAAACTATACATCATTATCCCCAAAATAGAAATTAATCTAGAACATGCTTACAAGGGAGGGCTTCATCACCTCCCTAGATGAAGGTTTAGTTACCCATAGGAACAAGGAATGAAGGAGAAGAAGCAAATCCACCCTCTATTTTCGTGCTCAAGTAAGTTAAAACTCCAAACCCTACAAAACACTACTTTCTCTCTCTAAAACTTAGCTAAATTTTGAGATGCATGATAAGCCATGCTTTTCCCCTTCTTATCCACCCAAAATATACTCTCTATCCCCCCAATCCCGAGCTCCAACCACCTTAGATGAATTAGAACCACAGAAATTGCATAGGAGACCAAAATCAGCCTGAAATTCGGAGTAGGTAAGATGTCATCTGCAGATCTGCGGGCGCCCGCGGGCTTTCATGGCTAGAGGGAAGCTACTGGCATAAACGGCGGGCACCCACAGGAGCTCGGCGGGGGCCCGTGAACCTGTGGTGGGGCTCTGCTAAATAAGGCAGTGAGTTGTGGATTTGGCGGGCTCCACGGAGGTGCAGCGGGCGCCCGCGGAGACTTGCAACTGCAACACTTCAGCAAAACTTCTCGTGCCACTTTGAGCTGGTCCGTTGCCGCGATTTCCATTATGATCATTATGCCCCAAACTCCACACAAACAACGACTGAAAAGGCTCGGTCCAAAAGATGGCTCCCAGCAACAGCGCACCTCCTTTAACAAGAGATTGTCAAAACCGCTTCTATAACCATATTCGGGGAAACTGACCTAAAAGAAGACAAAAATACAAAAATAAAGTTAAATTGTACATTAAACTCCACTAATGGACTTAACTAATGCAAGTGAGGGTGTTTGAATATGTAATATTCGGCACTTATCACGCTATCGGGTCATCACAACACGCATTGGATTTGAAAACCAGGGCCGTCACAATTCGAAAAAGAATGGTAAGCCTTTGGCTTTTGTATATTTCAAATTACTTATTGATATTCCTTCTAATACATGATAGGTTGACTTAAGTAATAATGTTTATGTTTCTAATATATGCAAGGATTTCTTATATATGGCCTAAACCACAAATTCAAATGAGAATTTCTTATTTATGAGAATTGGGAAAAAGTATTGTTGAAACCATTGAGACATTTTGTTTAGTCTTAGACAATGAATTTTATTTAAATTATTGTAAACTCTTTATGTTTCTTCAATTTCTCATAATTTGATTTGATTTAAAAACTTTATGTTAATGATTTTTCCTTTAAATTTGATAATGATGTTTATTCAAGAAATTCTAATTTTTGAGTTATGATATTCTTGTTGATGATTTCTGTAAATTCAAACTTGATAGTTTATTTATTGAAACCCTTTGACCTTGCATCATAATGTTAAGATTAAGCATAGCTCAATTAATGAAAATTCATTTATCTTGTGGCATAAAAGATTGGGACAATATTCAGTGAAATGTTTGGAAAATTAGTAAAGGATGTGATTTTTCTTAATCTAAACTTATTGATTTTGGTGTGTGTGTGGATTATATTAAGGGTAAATGACGGGTGATGGCTGTTCCTACACGCCAAATTGATGTAGTGAATGTGCGGTTCAAGAAAAGCCTTTTGAGTCAAATTTAAATTTATAAAAACTACTACCAACACTACTACTAAAGTAGCAAGAGTAAGTAGGGATCGTCCCAAGGGATTGGAGTCGTACTTGATTGTGGAATCGCAATTAAGGTTAGTAGGTCGAGTGATCAAACAAATGGTTAGTTGGTTAATTAAACTAAAGAGCAACTAAATTAAACTAAGTAATTGAATGTAACAAATCAGAAATTAGGAGAGAGAGAAATCTTGGGGTTTAGAGGTCACCACCAAACAATGCTTTTCTACACTTCTAACTAGTGACTAATGAGGGTAATGTGTGTTGCAATATTGGTGTGTCTGTGTGTTTGGTTGATTCAATTAGCAAAGGTAACCAATTAAGCATACATTGTCTAATCAACATGTGAAAAGCACAATATATCTAGCAATTAAGTATATATTGTCTAAATAGCATGTGAAAAGCATAACATATCTAGCAAATCATTAATCCTTTCATTAAGCTCACAAGCCAAATACACCACAAGGTTAGAGACATATGCTACTTGCATTCAGAAGTATAGAACATCAAACAACTAGTATGGATTGTCCTTTCATCTAACAACTATAATATCACTACACTACAATTAAGCTAATAACATGAAATTAAACTAATTAAGCTAAGGGAGAGTCATAATCCATCAAGAAATGAGCATGGACCATCTAGAAAATCACAAGAGCATTCTTTTAAGCACAATATTTTGACAATCTCTAAATCTATAGTATTAATACACATAGACATGCATCAATAACTTAAGAAATAGAGGCAAACACATGAACATCTATTCTAGCATACATAGACATATGGATAGAATGAAATGATCAATTGGAAGCATTAAACCACATAAATCATTGAATAAACAAGATTTATATATATCAAAGTGTCAAAACATTAATTACAACACTAATCCCTCAATAATACATAAGATTTAGGTATAGAAAACATGCTTGGGGCTAACTCTAGCCCCAAGAGGATGTCTAGCCACTCATGGTGATGTTGCTCCAACCCTAAAGGGCTAACTGATCGGTTGATCAACTAAATATCAACCTTCGCAATAGCACGAATCATTGTAAAATAGGGCTATTGGTCGGGTAAGTCGAACCACTGGGACTGCGCTAGTCTATGGCAACCTAAGTGTCTAGAATTGTTCTTAGAATGATAAGGGGTTTATAAAGGGTTTTGGTTGTTTGTCACTTAAACTTAGAACTTAGAATGCATAAAATAGTAATGTGCTAGGAAGTAAAGAGATATAATACAAGTAGAGAAGCCTAAGGAAATGAATCCGCTCCATCCCTAAACACATGCTAGATTAGAGCTAAATTGGGGAAACAACATAAATATGTGACCATGGAATGCTACAACCAAAATTGCTACATTCCTTCAAGAAATTCATGAAATCAATGGCAAGTATAACCTATCAAAGATGCACATGTTTGAACTACCTAAACTAGTGTGTAGCCTTGGACATGCTTACTAAGTTAGAGATTATCAAGCCTTTAATCATATGATAGGAGCACATGAAGTCAAGAGTCAAGAATAGTCCATCAAATGAGGGTCCTAAGCTATGGAATATCAAGATTCTCATACAACATGCCAAGAAACCCATTTCACAATCTCATTTCCAATGTCACTATAGAAATGCAAGGTATACAATCGTGAGAAAAGATGATCTAAGACAAGATAATACATTCATCATAATCATTTATAAGAAATTAGGTTCATTACATCAAGTGTAACTCTAGATTGTGAAATAATCACATATATACATCATTTTCCCCAAAATAAACTAAGGCTAGAACATGCTTACTAGAGAGGGCTTCATCACCTCCCTAGAAGGGGGTTTAGTTACCCATGGCGGCCCTAGATTGAAGAAGAAGCTCGATCCTGATGCGACCCGAGCGTGTGCACAAAATAATGCACAACACTTTGGTTTTGGAAATGGTATCAAGCGGGCATCATAGTTTACATTTGTAAACCGCTAGACACTTATACTATGTAGTATGAAGTGAGAAGGGATCGAACCCAAGGGATTGAACACGTGTTGGGACTAAACTTGATTTTAATGCTAATTAGATTGTAAAAGAGAGAAGAGAAAGAGAGAGAAAGAGTGTGAGAGAAAAATATTTTGGTGGAGTGATTAAACTAAAATTCAATTAAAAGCATGAAAATAGAAATGACATTAAACTAAGAATTAAAGAGATAGGAAGAGAGTCTTAGGGTTAGGATTCACCACTAAGCCCATGCAATTAACCATATGCTTTCAATTAATGGGGAATTTATTAGTGTAATTATAGATGTGGTCACATTATCATCACAAATCACAATTATAAGCATAGATTATCAACATCAAGAATGAATTGTTTACCTAATGACAATTAAACTAAAGTGTAGAACCCATTCAAGACTACGTCATAACCCACCATACACATTCACAAATGTATTCGATAAAAGCACACATCAATTAAGAGGATAATACTAATTGTAATTAGAAGTATGGATTAACATAATCAAGCACAAATTGCCTACTTTACTACAATTACCTAATGACAATAAGCTAATTTGTAGAACAACCCATCAAGATTAAGCCTTTATCCATCAAATTAATTTACAATTGTATCAACTAAGTCTCATGCTATGGCCATCACTAAACACAACTAAAAGAAGTATTTAGTGTAGAGTATAATTCTAAATCAATCACACATAGACATGCAATTTTCATATAGAATTAATGGAAGAATTAATTTTCAAACATCTAATGAAGAATAAAATCCCTAATTAATCATATATAGACATACAATCAACTTGGAGATTTCAATGGAAGAATTAATCAATACAAGCCCTAATTTGTCAAATCAAGCATGTATATATAAATAAATCACAAGGCCAAATATTTAATTACAACTTAATAATTCCCCAAGAAAAGAAAAACAAAGGTTTATGTTACATGAACTTAGGGCTCATCCAAGCCCTAAGTGAAGAACTAGCTCATGGAGGAGATGATCATGGTGTCAACAAGTTCTATCTCCATCTTTTGGCCCTTCTTCTTCTTCCTTCCACTGTAGACAAAGCCTCTGTAAAAAATATTCTTAAAACCCTCGCTTTTTTTCTTCCTTTCGTTTTCTTCCAGAGAGAACAATATCACGATACAGATTAAAAAATAATCAAAACTTAATTCTTCAAATAATAAATCACTAAACTAATAAATACTAACCCTAAAAACAATGGGCCTCACTGGGCTTAAGTAATAAACCTAATAAAGCCCACTAGGTTACAAAATAAGCCCAAACATTAAAATAAAAATATGCAATGTTGCCAAGTCCTGGGGGATTGATCTCCCACCCTGGGGGATCGATCCCCCAGAGTTGGAAAATTCCTTTAAGCCTTATTCAGCTCCATTTTTGCCCCGAGCTATTTGGTTTGCTTCTCCATCTTTGGGAACATCATCAAAGGCCCGAGATTAACCGCTTTGTGCCATTTTCTGAAAATCTTTGCTTAACTCCAAAAAGGCTTAATTGGACCGTTCTTAGCTCATTTTAACTTTATTGCCCTGGAATACACATAAACATAAATTAGGACTAAAACATAAACTTAAGATAGATGCAAAGACTGAAATACCCTAACTTAGGTGCTGAAATGTGCAACATTTAAGCACTTATCAGATCCTTATCTCCATTTTTGTGCACCCTCCTTGAAGCTTCAAGAACTCCTCCTTCTTGCTCCCTTCTCTCTCCTCTAACTTGCTAGAATATATGATAATGTTTTGTGTGGTCCTTCCTCTCTCTTATCAAGCTCAAGTCAAGGCTCTCCCTCCTCCAAGGAACACCTCCAACCACTTCATAAAGAAGGAAGATGGCATTGAGGAAACCAATGTGCAAGTGGCTGAAATTGAGCCATTTCCGAGTACAATCTGCCTGATTTTCGAGCACTCGAAGAGTGGTCTCGAGCACTCTAAATTAGTGTAATGTGTAACATGCTCTTCTTGCTCAGCACTGACCTACTTTAGTAAAACTGCTATAACTTTGTGCCCCGAACTCTGAATGATGATCTGTTTGAAGATTTGGAGAGCTGATTCAGTGGTTTAAAAAATTCATGTTTTGATGAAGACCCAATTCTCAAGTTTGGTTGGTTAAAAATGGGGAGAAAAGCAGTACTTCAGTGCTGCCAGGTAGTTCTGCGCACCTCTGTTAAGAAGATCATAACTCTCTGCTCTAAACTCCGAATGACAAACCGCTTGAAGATTTGGCAAGCTGATTCAGAGCTCTAAATCTTTCATGTGATGATAGAAGTCCAGTTCGTGAGTTTACTAGGTCGAAAATGGCGACAAAAGTTAGGATCTACTGCTACCAGAAATTCAGAATTGGCACCCTTTTTGTTCAAAATTCCACAAGGCATCATTTTTGCTTCCTTTTTGCACTTTAACCTGAAAATGCAAAAAACATGCAAATGGAGTTAATCTACATAAAATAATCACTTAATGGACTTTGTTAATGTAATTTAGGGCGCTTGAATATACAGTATTCAGCGCTTATCACACCCCCAAACTTACATTTTGCTAGTCCCTTAGCAAAACCAAAATGTAAAACTCAATGGAATGACAAACATGGGACTGCTACTACAAAAATATCTACCATGGTAAAATAAAATAGATACATAGCTCAAATACAACTTGAAACAGACAAAAACTGGAGATGGGGTCATTGGGAAAACTACCTTGCATATATGAAGCATTGATACAAAAATTTACAAAAACCATTTCAACATGCATGCATCAACATCATCGCCATATAAATAACTCAATTGTCATCTCTTAAATGGAAATCAACTCTACTTCAGTGAAAGTGAATTGAATTCTCAACATGCGGCTTTTACTTTCTTTTCCAATTCCAAGGCACAAGTTTTCAAATCAATGAATTTCCTTTACATGAAGTCCCTAAGGCATGATTTTATTTTCAAGACAACTTTTGTTGCCTGTTGACAATTTATTGTAACTCATTAGCGAAACATAGAATGGTTGTGCAATGCTAAAGTCCCTTAAGCTTTCTAACCAACCTATGTAGCAAGCGTTAGGCCAACAACTCCCAAACCAGATGGCTTTAGGGTGTTAAGTGTAGAGACACTACAAAGGGCTTAATAGCTCAAGTTGGAAAGGCTACGAACTCTAGCGAACCATGTTTATTACATTTTTTTTTTTTTTTTTTGAATGACCGTGCAATGTTTAAGTCCCTTAAGCTTTCTAACCAACCCTTGTAGCAACCGTTAGGCCAACAACTCCCAAACCAGATGGCCTAGGGTGCTAAGTGTAGAGACACTCCTAGGGCTTAATAGCTCGAGTTGGAAAGGCTACGAACGTCAACTGGTCATCTTTTCAATTTTTTCAATTTTTTTTTTTTTTTTTAGATTCATGCCAAAGGTATCCATCTATCAGGTTCATCAAATCAGATTAACTAGGCCAAGGTTAAGGTCAATCAAGTTGCATGCCTCACAGTTAAGTTTCCAATGTGCATCTGTGCATTGTGAAGCTTATAAGAGTGTAAATCCAGCAAGAATCTAATTGAGGCATTTATACAGACTACATTGTATTTGCATGATCACTTCAATTTCAAATTTCTTTATTTTCAAAAATTTCTCAATTGCTTCTATACACAAGGTATTAAACATATGCTTTGTCTCCGACAAGTTCCAAGTTACACTATCATTGCTTCTCAAAATTATGATACCAAAACTATGCCAAGAATGCTTTGGTGCACCCCCAAACTTAAACTACACAGTGTCCTCAATGTGGGACATGGATGTAAGTTAGAGACAAAAATGACAAAGAGTATAAAAAGGAACAAAAATACCCAGGGGGAGGAAACGGCATGGGATACAAAACCCCCAAACTTGAATTGGACTGCGCAACCTGGAGAGTATCACGAAGAACAAAAAGAAACAACCACAAAAAGCATTAATAGCACAAGCATAAATATAGAAAAATAATGTACATAAAGTTAACAGAAAAGAGAGAATTTGCATTTCAAAAAGAGTTTTTACATGATTACAAAAGAGCTTTACATAGATCATGTCTACTAGAGCAACCTATACATAGCAAATTCCGGAAGTTCAAAAGGAAAATAAAAGATGCAAGAGAAATATGTACATATGAAACAAAAAGATAAGGGCCAACACTCGCAACAAGCTACGGTCCAGAGGGTAAACGGGCGAGGATGGAATGGAGGAGAGATTGAGTCTTACGCCGTTCAGCGGAAGCCAAACAACGTTCCTCAGCTGCGACACGACGGTCTTTAGCAGCAAGACGACGATCTTCTTCGGCTCGTGAAGAAGTCTCACACAGAGTCCGAGTGTACGTGGACAAAGAATTCTCAAAATGATCCAGTCGCTCATGAATACCGGCAATGCTAGCCCGGATGAAAGCCTGGTCCTGGTGAGAGTCGACCGGAGGCTCTACCCTTGCAGCGGCTGCTGCTGTGGAAGCATCCTCAGAAGGAGGAGGAGGTGGAGCTTGGATGAACAGGGGGGCAGCAGGCTGAGGGGTACTAGAATGGCTAAGAACATTGATCCAACGGCGTTTGGTAAAAATTATAATCTTTTCGCCTTTTGGTTTATGGGGAGGAATAATGAAACCCTTGTGCTGAAGGAGCCGAGTGATGAAAAATGGCAAAGGCAATTTCTAATTTTCAACTCGCGAAACCCCGTGCATTATGAGCGTCATGCCAAAACTTCATAAATGTGGTCCAAATGAGCTCTGGGATGGAGAACCATTGGCCTTGGTCCATGGCATATAAGGCTTGCAAAAGGAGGCCCCTACGCTCGGTGCTATGCACCAAAGGGCAGACATTGTGCTTGAAGACAGTGTCAATGAACCAGAGGCGTTCCGGAAGATTGGTTTTACGGATAAAAGACCGGGGCTTGGTAGGATTGTCAACAGTGCAAATGGCAGCGGCAATCTGTTCCACAGTTAATGTATTCAGCTCCTCATATAAAGGGAGATTTTCACGATTGACAATGTCATCGAGGCACTCAATGGGGCAACCAGAAACCTGAATGATGTCAGTCATAGTGAAAGCATAGGTGGTGCCATCAATAGATGTAGTGAGAGAAATGGGTGGCTCTTCAGGGCATTGGAGATTCTGGTAGAAGAGGCACACTACATGGGGGTAGGCAACCCTGGCAAGGGGTGCGCAAATGTGCTGCAGACGTCGGTTAGTCAATTCGGCGACAGCCCACGAAGTAGTGGGTAGAATGTCAAAGACATCCGTGAGCGGAAATGAGAGTTCGTAGTTGAGTTGTTTGCGATCCCAAGGATCACGTGGTCGCTCACGATTGATAGCACGGGCACCCGAAAAGGGTCTAGGAGGGCGAGAAGGACCGGCACGAGACATTTAGAGAGGTGGACTTGGTTGAGGAATTTCAGCGAACACCTGGCGTGCACCACAAAAAGGAAAGGGTGAAAATGAGTGGGGTGGATGAAGCAAACCCAAAAATTTTGACAAGCAACGAAGCTCTAGCATAAAGCTAGTATCAACAAATCATCAACACAACAAAACACCAACATTGCAAGCCCATCCTCCTTGTAAAATCATCATGAATGAACAAAGGCAGGAAAAACAAAGGTAGAAGAGACTGACCTGAATTGCACTCTATCGTAGAGTAAGAAGAATGGTAGGAAGAGGGAGGGGAGATGATGGGGTGGTGGTTGTTGATGAGGGTAGGTGGGTGAGTATGGTGAATTGCATGGGGGAGAGAAAGGTGGTGGTTGTGGGTGGAGGTGATGAGAGGTTGCAGAGAGGTGGTTGCTGCCGAGAGGATTGATAAGAAAGGAAAGGTGGTGGAAAGGCTTGATGGAGGTGGTGATAGTTGAGAAAGAGAGAAAGGTGAGGTTTGGGTGAGTTGTTGTGGGTGAAGGGAGAGAGAGAGAGATGAGCCGAGAGGGGGAGTGAAGGTTGGGGATTTTTGGGGGTGGAGTGAGTGATAGGAGGGCTGGGGGTTAAAAGGTGTAAGGGGTTGGTTAGGTTCGAGTGCTCGAAGAGGCCCTTCGAGCACTCAAAATAAGGACAGAGGGCTCGGGCCAAGGGCATGAAGAGGTCGAGCACTCGAAGCTTGGGCTTCGAGTGCTCGAAATATGAGCAGTGGGTGAGGTTGAAAGAAGTGGGTTTGGAGATGGGGTATATTGGGTTGGTTGAAGGTTAGTGGAGAGGATTGGTGTGGTGTGTGAGTGAAGTGGGGTTTGGTTGGGTGTTGGGGGCATGCATGGGAGGGTTGAAGTGGGTATGAGGGTGGTGAGGTTGGTGGTGGTTTCATGGTTGGGTTTGATGGTGAAGTTGCATGCATGCATGGAGCTTGCATGCATGTCTTGGGGATGGGTTGGGAGAGAAACAGAGATGAGGGAGGTGGAGTGAAGAGGAGGTTGGTTGGAGTGTGGGTTGAGGTTTGTTAGGTTGAGTTGCCGAGAGTGAGGGTGGTGGATAGTGGGTTGGTGAGGAGGTTGGTTGTAGTTTGCATGGATGGGGTTGGTTGTGTGGGGTTGAGGGGCATGGTGTGAGAGTGGTGATGAGTTGGTGGGGAGGGCTGCGTGGGTTTGCATGCATGCATGCATGCATGGATGTCTTGGGTGGTGAAGGAGAGGTTGTTAGGATGGTTGGATGAGAGAGATGAGGATAGTTTGGTTGGAGTTGGTGGGGAGAAGGGGCAAACCGAGAGCTTGAGAGTGGGAAGGTTGGCTATTGAGAGAGAAAGAAGGTGGAGTTCGAGCACTCTAAATAGGCTCGGCGAGTGCTCGAACTGAGAGCAGTGAGGTGGGTGTTTGGTGCAAGCAATGTCGAGCACTTTAAATGGTATTGCGAGTGCTCGAATTGAGAGCAGTAGGTTCAGTGGTTTAATGCATGGACCGCGAGCACTCCAAATTGGAGCTTAGATTGCTCGAAATGAAGCCAGAGAGGTTGAGGAAAAATGCAAGGAAGCTCGAGCACTCCAAATTGGAGTTTGAGTGCTCGAAAGTGGGTCAGTAGGCTCAGAATGTTGTGGTTTAAAAGAGGTTGTGAGCTTGAGCAATCGGGGCTTGGGTAAGAGGATGAAACTGGTTCTTGAAACCATTGAACCATGGAGGGACAGTGAGCATGCCAGTGAGCAAATGACGACAGTGGCATGCCATATAACATTGAGTCTGATACATGCAAGGGGTTAAGGCATGCAAGAATTGCTACATGGAATTTGCATGCATGCATGAAGGCAATGCATGCACTGAGAGCTGAATGCAGGTATCATGATGCATGAATGCAATACATGCAAGAAAACTGTGAACTGTAACCTTAAAAATTGGCGTTATTATTATTATTATTAACAATAATAATAATAGTAAGTTGGCGTAAAATAATAATAATAATAATTATTATTATTATTATTTTTTTTTTTTTTTTTTTTTTTTTTTTTTTTTTAGGTTCATGTCAATGGAAAACTTTCCAAGCCTTGACACATTGCAACATGATGCAAAATGGATGGAATTTTTCAAAAAAGAAAATTTGAAGCTTAAAACATTGCAACATGATGCAAAATGGATGGAATTCTCAAAAATGAATATTTCAAGCATAGAGAATTTTTGAAAATTTGCATGTCAGTCCTAAATTCAAGCCATGCATGGAAAATTTGAAACTTGGCACATTATTCCAATCCAATGCATGGATGGATAATTTGTCAAACTTTGCAACATCTTGCTAATGCATTGATCAAATTGGAAAAAATTTCAAACTTTGCACTTCACACAATGCATGGATGAGTTTAAGAACATTTCAACAATGCATTGAAGATGAGAGGCTATGTATGTGAGTGCCATGTCGGAAGTCCGAGAAAATTGCCTGATAGAGCCGGAAACTTCCGGGAATGAAAACAAGAGTTGAGAAGGTCTAAGAAGCCAGTCTAAAAATGTGGAACACAACTTAAGATAGTTCCAGAGAAAGTTAAATTTTGGCATTTGTACACCGTTTCCCAGAAAATTTGCAAGGCACGAGCAATTTCAAAGAGAAGGAAGCTTGGAAATTGAAAGAATTTCTTCCCTTGAGTTGCTAAATTTAATGTCGATAGCTAGACAACGCTAGAGCAGGCACTAATCCTCATAAATTGGATCCGTCAAGAGGACTTCCTCAACTTTTCGAGTTAGGATTGTGCCGTCAATGCAAGGCTTAAGCCTTTGGCCATTTACCTTGAAGAGTGATCCACTTACAGGATCATGAAGTTCGATTGCTCCATGAGGAAAGACGGTAGTGACAATGTATGGACCATCCCATCTTGACCGGAGTTTACCGGGAAAGAGTTTCAAGCGGGAATTGAAAAGCCAGACCTTTTGTCCCGGGGCAAAAGACTTCTTGACGATGTGTTTGTCATGAAAAGCTTTAGTCTTTGCCTTGTAACTTTTTGCGCTTTCATACGCGTCATTATGCAATTCCTCAAGTTCATTTAATTGCAACGCACGATTAGAGCCGGCTTGTTTGAGATCAAAATTGAACCTTTTTATGGCCCAATAAGCACGGTGCTCTAATTCTACTGAGAGATGACATGCTTTGCCAAAGACAAGTCGATATGGTGACATGCCAATGGGTGTCTTATAAGCTGTCCGGTAAGCCCAAAGCGCATCGTTTAGCCTTACTGACCAATCTTTACGGTCCGGTCTAACCGTTTTTTCCAAAATGTGCTTAATCTCCCGGTTAGAAATCTCTACTTGACCACTCGTTTGAGGGTGGTAAGGTGTAGCAACCTTATGAATGACGGAATACTTAGCAAGGACGGATTTTAGATAACGATTTCGGAAATGAGATCCGCCATCACTAATGATTGCTCGGGGCGTACCAAAACGACTAAAGATGTGAGACTGAATGAAATGGATCACGACTTTATGATCATCGGTTTTGGTAGCCTCGGCTTCAACCCTTTTAGACACATAATCTACCGCTACAAGGATGTACTCATAGCCATAAGAAGATGGAAATGGTCCCATGAAGTCAATCCCCCACACATCAAAAATTTCAACAATTAAAATGTTGGTGAGGGGCATCATGTCTCTTTGGGACATGGATCCAAGTTTTTGACATCGTTCACACGATTTGCAAAAATTGTATGCATCCCGAAACAAGGTAGGCCAAAAGAATCCGCTTTGAAGGACTTTGTTAACGGTCTTTTTGGCACTGAAATGGCCTCCACAAGCAAGAGTATAGCAAAAATTTAGAATGCTTGTGGCCTCGATTTTAGGAATGCATCGCCAGATGATTTGGTTCGGGTAATACTTGAATAGTTCCGAATCTTCCCAAAAGAAATGCTTCACTTGGGAGAAAAACCGGTCCCTCTCTTGTTTGGACCAATGGGCTGGAATTTTGCCAACCGCAAGATAATTGACTATCCATAAACCATGGAAGAGTAGAATGTGAAACTTGAAGAAGTTGCTCATCCGGAAAGGAATCACGGATGGCTGCGAATTCTGAAGATTTCTCAATAAGTAAGCGAGAGAGATGGTCGGCGACAACATTGTCGGTCCCTTTTTTGTCCCGGATGTCAATGTCAAACTCTTGAAGTAAGAGGATCCATCGAATTAAACGGGGTTTTGTCTCTTTTTTCGCTAACAAATGCCTAAGAGCGGCATGATCTGAAAAGACGATGACCTTGGAGCCAAGAAGATAAGAGCGAAATTTATCCAAGGCGTACACCACAACTAGCAATTCTTTTTCAGTGGTGGTGTAGTTCAATTGGGCATCGCAGAGAGTTTTGCTAGCATAATAAATGACATGCGGAAGTTTATCCACACGTTGGCCCAAAACCGCCCCTAATGCATAGTCGGATGCATCACACATGATCTCAAAGGGAAGAGACCAATTAGGGGGTTTCATGATTGGGGCGGATGAGAGGAGAATGCGAAGTTTGATGAAAGCTTCCATGCAAGCGTCATCAAAATTGAATGGAACATCCTTGGCTAAGAGATTACACAAGGGCAGTGAGATTTTGCTAAAATCTTTGATGAAGCGACGATAGAATCCGGCATGGCCAAGAAAAGAACGGATTTGACGGACGGAATTCGGAGGAGGAAGATTAGAGATTAACTCAACTTTTGCCTTGTCTACCTC
Organism: Cornus florida; assembly: GCF_030987335.1. Classification (NCBI taxonomy): domain Eukaryota; kingdom Viridiplantae; phylum Streptophyta; class Magnoliopsida; order Cornales; family Cornaceae; genus Cornus; species Cornus florida. Next base: position 5,474,953 of record NW_026775577.1, on the reverse strand, counting down.
GATTCCCCGCTTAGAAATGACATGTCCTAAAACAATGCCTTCTTGGACCATGAAGTGGCTTTTCTCCCAACTTAGAATGAGATTCGTCTCTTTGCATCTTTGGAGCACAAGAGATAAATTTTTGAGACACGAGTCAAAGGAGGAGCCAAATACGAAAAAATCGTCCATGAAAACTTCCAAGAACTTTTCAACCATATCGGAGAATATGGACATCATGCACCTTTGGAACGTTGCCGGTGCATTGCATAGACCAAAAGGCATGCGTCGATAGGCAAAAGTACCAAAGGGACATGTGAATGTTGTTTTCTCTTGATCTTGGGAGGCGATTGCCACTTGGTTATAGCCGGAATAACCATCAAGAAAACAATAGAAGCTTTGGCCAGCTAACCTTTCTAGGATTTGATCAATAAATGGGAGTGGGAAATGATCCTTCCTAGTTGATGAATTGAGCTTCCGGTAGTCAATGTACACACGCCACCCGGTGGTGGTTCGTTGTGGCACGAGCTCACCCGCTGAATTTTCAACAATGGTGAGACCGGATTTCTTGGGGACAACTTGTGTGGGGCTCACCCACTTGCTATCAGAGATAGGGTAGATGATTCCCGCATCTAGCAATTTGATCACCTCTTTCATGATCACTTCCTTCATATTTGGATTTAACCAGCGCTGGACCTCTCTAGTAGGCTTTGCGTCATCCTCCATATGAATGCGATGCATACAAATGGAGGGGTCAATTCCTTTCAAATCTGCCACTGTCCAACCAATAGCTTCTTTATGCTCTTGGAGCACCGCTAAAAGGTTGGTCTCTTGGTCTTTTTGAAGGTCTGAGGCAATAATGACCGGAAGGGTTTGCTTTGGACCAAGGAACACATACTTGAGATGGGCCGGGAGCGGCTTAAGCTCAAGTTGTGGCGGAGATAACAATGATGGGACCGGAAGAGTGGTGGAAAGTTGGGGAAGTGGTTCTTTTGGAATTTTCCAAGGAGGTACATCTATGATAGCATTAATATCAAGCAAGGAATGGCTTGATCAACATCAAAGTTTGAGAAGTCAAAATGGGACATGCAAGTTTCAAGAGGATCTTTGCTTAGAAGGAAGGGGAGAGATTCTTCGACCACTTCATCAATGACATCCACAAGAAAACAATCATCCTCATTGGAGGGATGTTGAGTTGCATGAAAGATGTGGAGTTTGACTTGCATGTTTCCAAAAGCAATGTCCATCACCCCGGTTCGGCAATTAATTGACGCATTACCGTAGCTAAAAATGGCCTACCAAGGATCACAGGAATGTGCTTTTTTGGGTCATGGACCGGTTCCGTATCAAGAACCACAAAATCTACCGGGAAGTAGAATTTGTCCACTTTGATGATAACGTCCTCGAGAATACCTCGTGGATGCTTGACCGATCTATCGACAAGTTGCAAAACCACGGAAGTCGGCTTAAGATCTCCCAAACCAAGTTGTAGGTAGACTGAGTATGGAATTAAATTCACACTAGCTCCTAAGTCAAGGAGGGCCCTCTCGATTTTGTTGTCACCAATGACGCAAGAGATTGTGGGGGCGCCCGGATCCTTATACTTCGGAGGAGTGCTGTGCTGAATGATAGCACTAACATTTTCAGTCAACCTCACCTTTTTTAGCAAATGATTTTTAGAAGTACGCTTTTGAGTGCACAAATCTTTGAGAAATTTTGTATAGGGAGGGATTTGCTTGATAGCATCCAAGAGGGGCAAGTTAATCTTCACCTGCTTGAAAACTTCCCACATGTCTTGAATTTTACAATTCTTGTTTCCAAAATGTGTCAACTCTTGAAGACGTTGAGGAAACGGAGCTTTTGGCTCATAAGTAGTTTCCACATTTGGGGTGACATGTGTGGGATTTCCGTGAATGGTATTTGGACAAGAATTTGGATTAGAAGAGCTTGAATTTGGATTAGAAGAGCTTGGATTCAGATTTTTCGAAGGAGAAACTTCCTCACTTTTGTCTCCATCGACCTTGTTGTCAACCACTCTACCACTCCGAAGGGTGGTGATAGCTTAAACTTGTTCATGAGTCGGCTCACTCGGAAGAGGGGTTTCGTCAATCACATGCATTCCTCTAGGATTTTTAAAAGGTTGAGAGGGAAGCTTGCCCTTGTCCTTTTGAAGCAATTGATTCACCGAGTTAGCTATTTGGCCCACTTGATTTTCGAGATTAGCTATGGATTGAGTATGAGAGTGAACCATTTGGAGAGTAGGCTGCAAGGATGTCAAGAGTTGCTTGTTGGCATCCATTATTTGCTTATTTAATGATTCCATCATTTGCTTGTTTACAGCTACTATCTCGTCAGTTGGACACACAGGAGGTTGATTGGAGACATTTGGATTGTAAGGAGGCCGGTAGCTTGAAGAGGCTTGGAAAGGTCTACCTTGATATTGAGAAGAGGGCTGATTTTGCCGCCCTTGGTTTTGGAATTAGGAATTTTGTGGGGCTTGTTGCCGCCACGAGAAATTCGGATGATCTCGCCAACCCGAATTGTAGGTGTTGGAATATGGATTGTTCCCGGGCTGCGAGAACATGGCATTAGCTTGCTCTTGGTTGGGATTGGGAAATTGCTCCGGTGTGAGGCAATCTTCCGAGAGATGGAATGGACTAGTACATGAAGCACAAACTGAACTTGCCGAATTTTGAGACAATGAAGGAGGAAGATGTGGTGCCATCAATTAGTAGAATTTATGAGCGATGGCATCCACTTGAGATGATTCCTCCCTTATTGATTTTGGTTGACAAGGGTTGGTGTTGTTTGGAGTGGTTGAGGTCGGAGCCCTACGAGAATTGTGTTGAAGTGAATTTTCACTCAAATTCTCAAGTAAGGTCCAAGCCTCATCCGCATTCTTGGACATGAACATCCCACCACATGAAGAGTCAACCATGAATCTATGGGTTTCGGTCAAGCCAGCATAGAAAGCTTGCACTAATTGCCATTTTGGGATCAAATGATGAGGACATTTTTGAAGAAGATCTTGTAGCCTTTCCCAAGTCTCGTGGAGTTGTTCTCCATCAACTTGAGAAAAACTTAGAATGGAACACCTCATTTGGTTGGTTTTACTCACCGGCTAATACTTCTTAAGAAATTCTTGTTGTAATTGAGCCCAAGAAGTAATAGAGTTGGGAGCGAGGGAGTTCAACCAATATTTTGCCCTATCCTTTAAGGAGAATGGGAAAAGATGGAGATGAAGTGCATTGTCCAGAAAACCTCTCAACCGGATGGTCGAGCAGATTTCAAGGAACTCATCAAGATGCTTGTATGGATCTTCATTATCAAAGCCATGAAATGATGGAAGCATTTGAATGGTACTAGACTTGATCTCATATTGAGCTGCATCGATGTTTGGCATCACTATACAAGAAGGAGAAGCATAGGTGGTAGGAATGAAATGATCTCTAAGAGTCATTGGTTCTACATTAGGAATTTCAGCCCTTTCATTCCCCGAATTTCCTACGTTATCCCCCATTATATTGAATTCAGTTTCAAGATCCCTTATAAGAGTGGGTTCCCTAGGGTTCCGTCTAAGAGTTCTTTCAAGTGAATTTATATCAATAGGCGAGTCAAGTGTGGGTAGAGAGAGTGACCTACGGCCAAACATCAACAATTCACAACAACATTATCACAACAAATCTTTATCATTAACTCCACATACGATGTTCCCTTTCTCCTCAATTATCAAGACAAAAAATAAATGGCCACGACAAGGACTGATGCTTGGAATTGAAACTACACAATTGAAATAGCCTCGACAAGGGCTTGCAATTTATCTACTTCTAAGCTTAACACATGCACGATATTCACAATTCGAAACTAGAAGTCACGAGACTTACCTGGGGTCCTCTAGACTTACAATTTACTAGCAATCCCACGGCGAGCTTGAGTCCCTAGAATCTTACAACACGAAGATGATCAAAACATACAAGGAATATTCACAAGACACAATATGCACAATCAAACTAAAATTAACCCTAGAAACTTCGGTTGCTAAACCGTTTGCAGTCCCCGGCAACGGCGCCAAAAATTGATCGGTTGATCAACTAAACATCAACCTTCGCAATAGCACGAATCATTGTAAAATAGGGCTATTGGTCGGGTAAGTCAAACCACTGGGACTGCGCTAGTCTATGGCAACCTAAGTGTCTAGAATTGTTCTTAGAATGATAAGGGGTTTATAGAGGGTTTTGGTTGTTTGTCACTTAAACTTAGAACTTAGAATGCATAAAATAGTAATGTGCTAGGAAGTAAAGAGATATAATACAAGTAGAGAAGCCTAAGGAAATGAATCCGCTTCATCCCTAAACACATGCTAGATTAGAGCTAAATTGGGGAAACAACATAAATATGTGACCATGGAATGCTACAACCAAAATTGCTACATTCCTTCAAGAAATTCATGAAATCAATGGCAAGTATAACCTATCAAAGATACACATGTTTGAACTACCTAAACTAGTGTGTAGCCTTGGACATGCTTACTAAGTTAGAGATTATCAAGCCTTTAATCACATGATAGGAGCACATGAAGTCAAGAGTCAAGAATAGTCCATCAAAGGAGGGTCCTAAGCTATGGAATATCAAGATTCTCATACAACATGCCAAGAAACCCATTTCACAATCTCATTTCCAATGTCACTATAGAAATGCAAGGCATACAATCATGAGAAAAGATGATCTAAGACAAGATAATACATTCATCATAATCATTTATAAGAAATTAGGTTCATTACATCAAGTGTAACTCTAGATTGTGAAATAATCACATATATACATCATTTTTCCCAAAATAAACTAAGGCTAGAACATGCTTACTAGAGAGGGCTTCATCACCTCCCTAGAAGGGGGTTTAGTTACCCATGATGGCCCTAGATTGAAGAAGAAGCTTGATCCTCATCTCCATTTTCGTGCACCCTCCTTGAAGCTTCAAGAACTCCTCATTCTTGCTCCCTTCTCTCTCCTCTAACTTGCTAGAATATATGATAATGTTTTGTGTGGTCCTTCCTCTCTCTTATCAAGCTCAAGTCAAGGCTCTCCCTCCTCCAAGGAACACCTCCAACCACTTCATAAAGAAGGAAGATGACATTGAGGAAACTAATGTGTAAGTGGCTGAAATTGAGCCATTTCCGAGTATAATCTGCCTGATTTTCGAGCACTCGAAGAGTGGTCTCGAGCACTCTAAATTAGTGTAATGTGTAACATGCTCTTCTTGCTCAGCACTAACCTACTTTAGTAAAACTGCTATAACTTTGTGCCCCAAACTCCGAATGATGATCTGTTTGAAGATTTGGAGAGCTGATTCAGTGGTTTAAAAACTTCATGTTTTGATGAAGACCCAATTCTCAAGTCTAGTTGGTCGAAAATGGGGAGAAAGGCAGTACTTTAGTGCTGCCAGGCAGTTCTGCGCACCTCTGTTAAGAAGATCATAACTCTCTGCTCCGAACTCCGAATGATAAACCGCTTGAAGATTTGGAAAGCTGATTCAGAGCTTTAAATATTTTATGTTATGATGGAAGTCCAGTTCTTGAGTTTACTAGGTAAAAAATGGCGACAAAAGTCAGGATCTACTGCTGCCAGAAATTCAGAATTGGCACCCTTTTTGTTCAAAATTCCACAAGGCATCATTTTTGCTTCCTTTTTGCACTTTAACCTGAAAATGCACAAAAACATGCAAATGGAGTTAATCTACATAAAATAATCACTTAATGGACTTTGTTAATGTAATTTAGGGCGCTTGAATATAGTATTCAGCGCTTATCACTAACTCTATAGAAGAGATTTGTTCCTTGGTTAATGAAGAGTCTCCAATGGTGTCTCTAGCCTCCTCCTCCTCTAAGCTTGCTCTCTAAGAGATTAAACCCTAGAATAGTCTATATGCTTAAAAAGTGCATCATATTCCTTTTATAGATAGGTCAAGTGGCACACAAAATGAGCTGGGGTCGTGTAAAGAATATTCTCTATTGATTGGATAGAGGACGGATTGCACAAGCTAGAAATTTAACTTTTTCACACTGGAGAAAGTTCGATAGATCGAACCTTGGACTTGGATAGATCGAACTGGCTGAGATCTATCGCACTTAGGCTGGATTGATCTAACTAGCTGAGTTTTTTTGAAAAAGACAAATCCGAGATATTTTGGGAGATATTTTTGGGAAAAGGACAAAAGTGGTTAGTGGGTGGTACAGCTATGGATATGATCAATCATTTGAATAAGGACAAAAGTGTTCGATCAATCGAAGGGTGGTGTTGGATCGATTGAATTTTTGGGACTTTATGCTTTTGGGCCAAGGCTTGGATCTATCTTGAAGTGCTGAGATCGATCATTGTTGGATTGATCGAACCTTGAACTTGGATTGATCGAACTTTGCTGCTTGTCACTTTTGGCTTCATTTGCTTCCTTCTTTCTCCACTTTGCTCCTTTCTTTGTTTAATCTCTTAATTGCTTCAATTAATCTCTTATTTGGCTAAGTTAGCTTATTTTTGGGATAAGTGCCTGAAAATGGAAATAATACGAAATCAATCTAAAACGGTAAAGTAAGATAGATAAAGGTACTAGAATGCCTAAGCTTAAGGGGTTTAAATACGTACTTTTCTGTGCTCATCAGTAAACAAACCAAACACACAAAGAAATGAGCTTTTTGAAATTATTTATTCAGACATTTGTAGACTTTTTGATGTTCCATCTTTTGGTGGAGAAAAATACTTTATCACCTTTATCGATGATTTTTCACTTCATGGATATATCTATTTGTTCCATGAAAAATCTTAAGTAATGAATACTCTTGAAGTATATATAAATGAGGTTGAAAGGCAACTAGATAGAAATCTGAAAATCGTAACGCGAAATAGATGTGAATATTATGAAAAGTATGATGAAATAGATTAATACTCTAAACTGTTTGCTAATCTCCTTAAAATGCATGACATTTGTGCTCAATACATATGTTAGGCATGCTACAGCAGAAGTGTGTAACTAAAAGGCATAATCATATTCTTATAGGTATGGTTAGGAGTATGTTAAGTAATTTCTCGTTACCCATAAAGTTGTAGATGTTAAGTAATCTAAAGGGTACAACTTTTACTATTTTAAACATAGTACGAGAATTGTTGAAACCGGAAATGTCAGATTCATTGAGAATGGTGAAATCAGTGAGAGTGATAAAAAAAAATAAGAATGTGATCATCCAAGAAGTTAGGGTATAAATTCATTTACCCATAACTTATATGGAAATAATTGTTCATTCAGTTGTTGAACCGTATAACAATGAAGAACAATTGAATGATCAACAACTCTATAATGAAATTGTCACTAATGAATAGATTGTAGAAAAATCACAAGAAATAACATTAAGTCGATCTCAAAGAGAAAGGAGATCTATTATTTCAAATGACTATGTGGTATATCTACAAGAATCTGATTTTGATATTAAGATATATAAGGATTCAGTTACATATTCAGAAGCTATTAACAATAATGATTTTACTAAATGGATTAGTGCTATGGATGAAGAGATTATAAAGAAACCTTCTCTACAATATCTAAGAAGGGTTCACTTAAATTATTATGGCATTAGTAGCTTATTATGATATAGAGTTACATCAAATGAATGTGAAAACAACTTTTATGAATAGGAGTTTAGAAGAGGAAGTCCATATGGAACAACCTGAAGGCTTTACATTAGAGGGTAAATAATACATGGTCTGTAAACTTAAGATGTCAATATATGGACTTAAACAAGCTTCCTGACAATGGTATATTAAGTTCAATGATACCATTATTTCTTTTGGTTTTAAGGAAAACACTGTTGATCGATGTATATACTACAAGATTAGTATGAGTAAGTTTATATTTTTAATTCTATATATATTGATGATATTTTGTTTGCTAGTAGTGATATTAGTTTTTAATATGAAACTAAAAGTTATCTCTAAGAACTTTGAAATGAAAGATATGGATGAGGCATCATATGTGATAGGAATAAAATATTCCATGATAGATTATGTGGATTTTTAGAATTGTCTCAGAAAGCATATACTGAAAGAGTTCTAAAAAGATTTGGTATGAAACATTATTCAACCAGTATTGTTCCATACATAAAAAAGGGATAAATTTAGCCTAATGCAATCCCAAAGAATGAGTTAGCTAGAAGGTAAATAAACGAAATTATTTTTATTATTTTGATCTCATTAAATGTGTTTCTGATATTTTTTGTTAATTTATGTATATACATGTACATATTAGTTTGAATGAATGATAATAGGAATAGTCTTGGAAAATACATTATTGTTATATCATTATTGATACTTCTCACTTATAGACTATGTTAAATAGGTTATTAAAGTTATGGTACACGAAAGGGACTGTGTCATTTAGTGATATACAATCGCCATGACTTGCATTAGTAGTTTATTTACCATTGTATCTATGATGACCAACTTAAGAACTCAATCTGATTTATGATGCACACTAATGACTATTTTACTAAACTACTAGAGAAGTTATCATATGGGCCAAGTGCGAGACTGTAAGATTATTTATTAATTGTGTGGCCCACATGATTTGGACATGTGATATATTTCTTTAATTAGTGGTTAAGTAAATAGATATCAGACTAATAATATATTATTTGATCAATTTATAAATTACCTTTTTGGTAATTAATTATTGGGGAAGTGTTTTCCTATTTATTCCTTACTTTGATGGAAATTGAAATTAAATTTATTAAAAGAAAAACTGATCGTCTCTCTACTTTTATAAAAGGGCATATTCCCATCAATTATGTATGAAAATAAAACAACACGTATAATGTTTATGTGCGCAAAAAGCCAAGAAAGAAAAATTGGTTTTCACACTTTGAGTTGCAGTTTAGCACGTCATTCGTTCCACAAAAAGGATCTCGACATTTGCCTTGATTTCTACAAGATTTACAATTACAGATTGAGGTATTTATATCTAACTATTTATTTATGCATTATAAACATATGAAAATAATGAAGTTCTAATATTTGGGATTCATGTTTATTTGTGATTAATTCTTAACACGAATTATTAAAGTTTATACTTGGACTATAGGGCATGGATTGTATGGTTAGTATGATTTACTTGCGCTTATGACGTGCAATGTGGGCATATCATAATATATGGATTATCTTATGGATTAATTGCTGATTTTGGGATATACTCAGGAGATTATGCGATTTTATTCCGTTTGTGAATGCGAGGGCTCGGCACTCGTGGGTAAAACGTGAGTTTCCCCATTTTTATATTAGCCAATCGGTTGGTTTCTGTAACGGCCCAAGGTTTTACAACCCAGTGCGTAAGTGATGACCCGAAAGTTGACCCGGTGACGGATCCGAAATGCGAAAGCAAAAGATAAACCAAGGTCTCTAGAGATATAAATCATCCCTGAGACACCAATGTAACCTTCCATGAAGTCACGGAACTTAAAGAGAACGAAAGAACAAACGAAAGTCAAAATGGGCAAAATCCGTTAATCAAGGGCAAAATGGTCAATTTACAAATAAGAAGGGAAATTTGACTCCAATCAAGTCAAATAAGGTCCACACAATCTAAACTAATCATTTCATAACATTCCAAGAAGTTCTAAGAACTTTGGACAAGAATCCCACAAAACTCCCCTTACCGGTTTAAACAAAATCTGACACTATCTCACTAAAACATGAATACCTCCCACTTTTATTTGAATCTGAGAATGACATTGGTACCATTGGAAATCTGACTCAAAATCCTTGAATTTAGGCTCAAGAATCACCCTATTTGGATTAAAAATGAAGAAATTGTGACCGTTTGAAGTTAGAGCAACAATGTTGTCCCAAAACTGAAGAATAAAGAATTGAGCCATTTAGGTCAACCAAAATGGCATTTCGGTCAACCAAAATAAATAGAGAATGGCCCAAAAATTGGAAAATGAAGGAAAATCATTTAGGTCGACCGAAATGAAGAATCGGTCGACCGAAATGAGCTCAAACAGTGATTTTTGCTACTAGAAAGTAAGTTTTACTGTGCAATTTATTCCGAAAGCTATTAGTCAACTAAAATGACTCAACAAGGTGCTGTAGGACCTGTAAAACACCAAAAACATTGAGGTTTAACCCAAGCCTCAAATCCCATCATGAATTGGTTCAAAAACAAAAGTTAAAAGCTGAATTTCAAAGAGGTATAAGCATGTGAACATGTCAACAAGCGTAATATGAATATTTGAATGTAATACAATGACTCACGGCCTCATACATGTTAATTACAATAATTTTGTATGCCAAACCTCCAAAGTTGGTTAAAATACATTTCTAAAGCAAAATATGGTACCAAATGAGTACAAGTGTTAAAGTAAACATGCATGACACTTGGCCTTATGTCATACATACAAAATAAGCATCAAAAAGTGTACTTAGGTACACATTACATAATTCAAGGCAAAAATAACATTTTTACACCAAAATGAAACTAAATACTAACACTTGCATGTTTTCCAAAATACAACAAAATACTTCAAGGCACTAAGCAACTTAGGGATGTGATGCATCCCAAAACAAAGTTTCTTTACCTGCAAAACAACATGGTAACTGTGGGGTGCGCAAACAAGTTTACTCGTAGGGAATGAGCATACATAAACCTACTTTATACAAACATTGCAATTTGATGTAAATCAATTCATAATGATTAACCGATATTGGAACTTCCAACACAACGCAATAAGATGCAAACTCACAAAGTTGTCAACTTGGAATTTAAAGTGCGAAATCAAACCAAAATGGATACTCGACATCACGTCGGATCAGACCGACAACATGGTTACTTTAGGGTTACTAGCCCACGGGTAACCTCCTTATGTGCGCACTAGACTTGTAGGGGGACTGTGATGACCCTGGTTTTTAGGCCAGCTTGTCCTATGATGAACTGAAGATTGACCCGATAGCGGATCCGATATGCGGAAGCGAAAAACAGAAAACAAGACTCTAAGAAGTCAAAATGACCTTCTATGAGGTCGTGGAACTCAATGAGAACTGATGCGGAAGCAAAAGACCAAAAATATGACAAATAAGCCCCTAAGGGTAAAATAGTCATTTCTAAAAACTATGGACTCGGGTGCCACCGAGCACACCGCTGGAAGGACAATGAAAAACTAATCAAGATGGACTCAAGAATCACTTGATTCGGAGTCCGGCGAAGAAAATATGAAACTCCAAAGTTTCATAAAATCAAACTTTTGGGTTTAAAATCAATGCGGCAAGGGTACTTTACATGGGTTGAAATGGTCCTTTTAGACCAAACTAGATGCAACTGAGTATACCGTTAGATATACCAGGAAAAATTAATGAATCTAAACTCAAGAATCACTTGATTCGGAGTCCGGACGAAGAAGATATGAAACGTCAAAGTTTCATAAAAACTAACTTTTGGGTTTAAAATCAATGCGGCAAGGGTACTTTACAAGGATAAAATTGTCTTTTAAGATAAAATTTGATGCAACCGTGCATACCGTTATATAAACCAGCAAAAACTAATAAACTTAGACTCAAAAATTACTTGATTTGGAGTCCGGATGATGAAGATATGAAGCCTCAAAGTTTCAAAAAATTAGACTTTTTGGGTTTCAAGTATGAGCAGGGCCTGCACATATTTTCAGAATTCAAATGGGATTTTGAGGGCTTAAATGACATTTTTTGGCAAAAAGTTGTAAAGAAACCCCCCCCCCCTAAAATCATGTTTTCTACATGACCATGTCGAGAGAAGTTTTTATTTTTCAAGTGAAATACCCAAAATGCCCCTTAGATCAGCACTTTTTCCGGAAAAACCTGGAACGACCAAATTTTCTAGATCTGCGAGTTGTTTTCGGCATCAAGATGATTTTTTTTTGTAAAAACACGAAGAAGAAAGCCCCCCTAAAATCACATTTTCTACCCGGGTCATGGACAAAAATGAAAAAGAAACACTATGAAGTACCCAGAAGGCCCCTAGATCAGGAAAGGGCAAGAAGTTGAAAAAAAGCTGTTATAGCATAGCAGAAAAACCGAACTTTGCACGGGATTTTCGATACCAAGATGACATTTTCTGGAAAAACACAAAGAAGAAACCCCCCCCCCCCCCTAAAATCATGTTTTCTAAGTGACCATGTCAAGAACGGAATTTATTTCCCGAAGGAAAACCCCAAAGTGCCCTAAAATCAGATTATGCAACAAAACTTCAAAATGAGTTCATAGGAAGCTCAAAACATAAACGATAAGGTTTTGCCCAAAAATAACCATGCACGCAAACGTAACTTACCTATTTGGACGTGCTACAATGGTCCATAATTTAAAAATACCACCGATACAAAATCCGACCCCCCAACGGGCAAAAAGGTAAAAATGGAACTTGGAATGAAAACTCGGAATCCAAGAATACAAAACGGGGTCAAATGATCGTTTGGCCCTTGGCCACACTTCAAATATGATTTATAAGACCCTATGAAAGAATGAAAACAGAATTCCCACACCCGATGCAACCATGGTGAGACAATAACTTGGCATTTTTCAATATTTTCATAATATTTCATGAAGTTAAAAGTTACATAGGATACAAATTAGATGTCATTGGCCTATGGTCTCATCTCATACATGTCAAATATATTGTAAAGAGTGTACTTATGTACACATTACAAAAATAGAATCAAATTTACACATTTTGACATATAAAACTATAAATGGCATTTCAAGCCAACATTTACATGAAATGAGAACTTCAAGTCTACAAATCATCCAAGCATGATGTGAATCCCAAATCTTGATCCCAGTACCTGAAAAATGTCCCCACTACGTGGGTGAGTAACATAAAGCTACTCGTAGGAGATGAGCATGTATCGACCTAGCATTTTACAATTATATCACTTTAAGGTGAAACATGTCAAAGGGGCTCATGCCACCTAACGTCTATATCAAAATGAGACTCAGGGAGCATCCTAAGCTACTCATGCAATTTAAAGTGAACAATGGCATACAAGTATACATGCTCAAGTATACTAAACAATGTTAAACACGTTATACAACATACAAGCATACATTTCCAAGTATACTAAACCACATTAAGACAAGTCATGCAATGTCTAAGCATATTTACACAAGTATGCATTTTATATTAAAATCTCCTAAATCAAGTATACGAACACAAGTATACTAAGCTAAAAGAGATACGCCTAAAACAAGTATACACAGCACAAGTATACTAAATGAAATCTAAACTCACAGAGCAAGTATACAAGTTCAAGTACACTATATGAGATCTAAATGCACAAAACAAGTATATAGTTTCAAATATACTAAGTAAGATTCAAATATCCAAAGCAAGCATTAATTCTTAAGCTACAAGTAATCCATGATTAACAACTTGAAATGGAATGCGAAATCAAAATAGAAAGACTAGAACATATAGTCACTAGACCAAGCAAGTATTTCTGGGTAATTACGACCCACAAGGCACTACCTAGTACGCACATGCATAAGTTATTCCGGGCAATTACGACCCACAAGGTACTACCTAGTGCGCACTTATGACTTAGAAAACTCTTATCTCGGTACTAGAGCCAAACCCTAGCCATCACGTGAAATATGTCCTTACAAGCTTTCCAAAATCAATAAGTCCAAAACTTATACAAAAATCAATAAGTTAGACCAAACTTATACCAAATCCACTAATGCATAAAGCCATCTCCACACAAACCATGTCATAGAAATAAAGTCTAGATAGCATATGACATGTCAAGCCTCCAATATGCAATTTATACACCAAAACAAGAATATTTTACAACAATTGAACAACATTACCACACTAAGCCACAAGTACTAAATAAGTCCCAATTTAGTAACTAACTTCCAAGGTAAACAATTGTAATATTCTAACAAGCTATACACCCACACAAGATATATCTAAATAAGCTATGCAAGTCAATGATATTATATATCATGCTAAGTCCAATTACCATTTCAAGATGCCTCAAGTACTAATTCTACATCAAATTTGTAATATGCTCACAAGGTGATTAAACGGACTACATTTCAAGGGATTAATAACCTATTACCTCCGATATTAATTTAAGTGACCAACACACTTAAAATAAAATTAATTAAGCTCATTAATTAATTTTTCTCTAGATTTTCAAACATATCCAAATGTCCTCAATTTAATATATGTTAAAGAACTCACCAAGGCCTACTTTAATATCATATTACAAGTTGATTCGATGCTTGATACAACTAGGTGAATTAAACTTTCACAAAAGATAAATATTAAATAAAATATGCAATTCTTATTCAAATAACCCTAATTTAATATATATCAACCACCATACTAAGGCCTAAATTTCTAGCATGCCACAATTTAATTCTAAGTTGCCTAGCATTATGAGAATTAAATCTTAAAGAAAGAAAATAATTAAATTAAATTTTATAACTTGAACAAGGCATGCTCACAAGTTGTATATGCTCATATAACAATCAATACAACATTAATATAACCCTAAAACATCCCCTACCTCAATTTGAGATGAAAATCTCAAAAGCCATCAAAACGAAACGGCTCCGAATCCGACAATACTTCGGGGTTTCATCGGGGACAATGCCATGAACGATAAACTCCAAAGAGAACCCATGAAAATCACAACTTGACTTCAAAACCAAACTCAAAATTTGGCCAGATATGGATTCTAATAAGGGTGAAAGAAGCGTGTAGTCAACACGAACACAAAACGCAAAGGCCCTATTATGTTCTGACAAAGATATGAAGTTCAAATGAGGAGAGAGAAGGTGGAAGCCTCCCTTAGGCTACGATGGAAGCTTTAGGTCGTGCAAGAGAGTGGGGAAGATGAAAAAATAAAATATCTCATCCCCCTTTTATAGAAATCTCAAAAAGTGCCCCGAACGGGCCCCACCGGGTCCGGAAAAGTGAAATTTGAGCAGACGCACTCAAATGATGAAACTCTGTGAACAAAAAAGATTCAAAATGAGAAAATGATAATAACGGAAGAAACGGCGTCAAAAACCGAGTCCCGATCAGAAAGTTATGCCTCAAACAAGTTTAGCGCAAATAGGGGCCAGAAACCCTGAAACTGAAAAACATCGACCAGAAGGGACTTCTAAGAGTTTACGACTCGATGAAAAGTGAAAATGAATCCCGTACGAGGATCCAGGCTCAAAACAAGATAATTTGCAACAACTTTCATTAATTGCACAATGGCCCCCATAAAAAGGGTTAACTGCAAAACTACCCCAGAATGAAAATATCTTCCAAAAGATATTTTCTTAGATACCCCTAAAATAAAATATTTTCAAAAGATATTTACGAAAAATACCCCAAGAAAAGAAATTAATTTCAAAGAATTATGCATCTATACCCCTATGGACACCGGGAGCAACTAGAGTACTTTCCTACAAAAGTAAAGATACGTATTTCGTGGAAACCACTCACGATAAAGATACGTGAAGTCGAAAACCAATTCCAAGCACAAGAAGTGAGGTTACGCTAACAAAGTGACAAATGAGGAAAAGACAGAATAGGGAAAACGACAAAACATGGAAAAGGACGAATAGGAATAAGGACAAAAAAGTGAATAGTGTCAAAAAATGAAAATTGTGGAAATGACTCGGTCCTCAAAGGATGTTGTCAATCCACAGAAAAGAGTCTCAGAAACCATTTCCGAGCACTCAAGACGACACTAAGTGACGAAAAACCATCCATAGAAAAAAAAAGACAACGGAAAAAATTTATTCGCAAAATTTGAGGAAAAAGGGAAAGGAAGAAAATGAACGGGTCATTATAGGGACAATCCCCCGTACTAAAACCATGCCCTAGCCGTAGTCATAACAACGACGTCCCAAGTTTCCAAAATCAACAATTTGTGCAACAGCGTATATAGATAACATAGACATTTATATACAATGTAAAACTATCTACCAAGCACAAACCAATTTTGGAAACACGATACATGCTCTAAGTTCACAACTACTAAGACATGAAGAATGTTGAATCATTATTATGCAACTTGTTACACTCTATAACAATATTAAGAACATAATTTCACAAGTATGATACAAGTCTAAAATCATGGTTTAAATATGCAACCAACATGAAACAAATACTCAACTCATTAATACAACAAGGATGGAAATTTAATTAAATAAAATAATTAATTTCTCTATATTTCATTTCTCATCCAAAAATGTTCAATTTAATATATGTTAAAGAAACTATCATTATCATTGCATATATTACTTCAAAACTTGAATTAAATTATAGAAACATATAAATGAAAATTAATTGAATTAATTAATTAATTTCTCTAGATTTGAAAATAACCCTAAATGACTTCAAATTAATATAAGTTATGAATCAAGTCATTGCCTTTCAAAAAATTATGTCTTAGCTTAATTTCATGCAAGGTACTATTAACTACCAACATAAAAATTTAGATCAAAGACATGTGTTTAATTTATACTAAGCTACAAAGCATATGGAACAACAGTATCATAAACCTAAATCACCCCTACCTCAATAGAGAATTGAATCTCTATAAACCAAAGCAATCAAGCTTAAAATGAAAAACCAAACTAGAGTTTTGTAGAGGAGAGTGAAAGGAAGCTAAAGTATTCCAAGCTTAAAAGTCTAAGGTGAGTGGAAGGAGGCCAAAATGAAGTCAAAAGCTTTAAGTCAAGCTTTTCCTTCAATGGAGGTTAGGTTAAGGTTTGAGAGCAAAGTGGTGAGGAAGATGAAATGAATGTGGTGAGTGGAGGATCTAGTATTCCTCCACTCACTATGTGCTCTTACACTACCTCACACACATACTAATGCAAGACCAAATATGGTGCCTACACTTGTCACCAATCCATGGCTCCTTCCTAGGTTTAATACTAAGCCTACACTTGTCAACCATCCAAGCCAATAAGTGCACCTATCCTACGCCAACAAGTGGTTGAATCTCCACCCTCCATATGTCATAAGATAAAGCTTCCAAGTGGTTCCACCACAATGCTAACAAGTGGTTCCATGGGAGTGTGACACTTGTCACACTTTTCCAAAAGTTGCAAAAATGTCCTTTTCCAAAATATCTTCTAAATTAAATTACAAAATGGTCCCTAAGATGAAAAATAATTACTTTATTTATTTACACTAAAACCCCAAAAGTCAAGAATATTTTCAAGATATTATGCATCCATACCCTTTACAAGAAGAGTAAACATCTAGCATGCTTTTCTACAAAAGTAAAAATGTACATATCATGGAAATTAAATATTATGGATGCATGCAAAGTCGGAATCAAATCCGAGCACAAAAAGTGAGGTTATGCAAATGAAAATGATAAATGGAAAAATGACGAAATAAGGAAAATGACGAAAAAGGGAAAATGACAACAAAAAAAAAAATTACCAAAAAAAAAAAAGAAAGGAAGGAAAATGACCAGGTCATTATAGTTTCCAGCGGACTAGTAATCCGAGAACGACCATTATTATTTAGGCGCATAGCATGGCTATGTGATCCAGAGTGTGGATGTGTTTCGAGTTATCCCGTTATTTGATTTTGGATGTATTACTCAAGTTGGCATTCATGTGTTATTGCAAATTGTGGATTATTTTTATTGCGTTATTGTGCTTATGTTTTCTTATAGTGAATGTGATGTTTGGTTTTCTTTAATGTCAAAAGCATGATCGTGTTCATATGTTAACATAGGATGAGTCTTTGATAGGTCCCTTGAGACTATACGTTAGGGAACATGTCCCTTATATTGTATTACCATATTATGCTTGTAGGATTTTTGAGAAACTTAGTTTATATTCATGAGGCATCTTTACTAAGCGATTGTGCTCACCCCATATATTAAGATTTTTTAGGAAATGGAGGTTTGTCTTGGAGTTTCTAATTGGTGTTTGATGATTTCCATTGAAGCTTTAGATCATGCTATATGTGGCATTTTACATGTATTTGAAGAATATATATATTCTTGTATATTAGTCCAAGTAAGATTGTAAATTGTTTAAATGATGTACAAGGCCATGAGGTCATTTTGTTTTCATTGCATGGATTATAGAGATGGTATTTGTGTTTAGATTCTATTTATATTCGCTTCCGCATTAAGGTTTTAGTTTCGGGTCGAGGTAGGACATGTTTTGTTAATGCACCGAGTCGTGGGATTCGAGGTGTTACACGGAATATCGCTCCATGGCAATAGCCACTTTTGAAAATTTATGGCTATGCAGACTTCTTATTGACTTGGACGTTTCTCAAACCAAGTCCATTTTGTTGTTTTGCGATAATTAAGCTGCCCTTCATATTGCTTCCAATCCCATGTTTCATTAGCGAACCAAGTATATGTTGGGAAAATATGCCCTAAAAGCCAATTATTTATTATTTATTTGAAATTTTATTAATAAATATGATATTCATGCATTGGGCTTTACATATATTTGTATGAGATGCATTATAGTCCTCAAGTTGCATTATAGGTGACTTAAGTGTGTAAATGAGATTTACACGTAGGAGATTTGGGCTCACTAGTTTTTTGCACCTTAGCATTGTTCGCAATCAGTAATAAAAGTTGGCACTTTTATCTGTAAGACTATAACACACTTGACCTCTATAAGATAGGATGATTTGTCTCGACCATTGGGTAGTTGACTCTAAGGTAGTGTGTTAGTGTGCTTGGAGTACATTGAACTGGATCACCATAAGATCACACCATACAATGTACTGTCATTATTCTGGTGTGTTTCTTATCTATTAAATTCATAGGCTCAAAATCCTGAGAGATTTAGTGAACTCAAGTTTCAGTACTAGTCACTTTGACTTACCAATGTGTGAGATCCTTTTAAGGTCAATACCACGGTATCTTGGGTGGCTAATGTTGGAATCCACACTCTTTATAAGAGTTAGAATATCCCCTTGATGCAATTTAATAAGTTTGATCACTGGAACCTGGCCTGGGCATTTTAGTAAAATGTTTACTAAATTATTTTTCTATTATTTATTTAGAAAAATAATTATTTTGGAAAAATTCTTTTTATAAAATAATTTAATTCAGTGATCATAAGGATTAAATTAGTTACTCAAGGAATATAAAATATAAGTAAGCTTTAGGTGGGACGGTATATATTATCCTATGGCTACTTATGGATATTCGGTAGTGGAGGGGCTTATATGTAATTGTTTAGTAGATAGGGCCTTGTCGTAATTTCTAAATCCTAGAGTGCAATTACAATACTATTGTCGTGCTTATTGTAATTAATTGGATAGGATAGAGTTATGAGATAACTCTATCTCTATCCAATTGGAGCTAGGATAAGGAAGCCCTCTTGGATCCTCATATCTAGCCCTAAACTTTTAACTGACTCTCTCAAGTCATATATTCGGTAACGCTAGGATACAATTATTATTCTGTTACACGATACAATATACAGAGAGTGAGAGAGAAGGTTAGGGTTCCACAAACCTACCATTGGGGTCATAGACATGAAGACTCATTAGTTTTTAAGGCGAAAGAAGAAAGTGAATACTGTTTTCGTATACGACGATTATTCAATCGCCAAAGGTATGAGATCCCTTTACAATAGTTCTTGATTTGACGAAAAATTACGTGGTTACGTTCTTAAAATTTTTTAAATGCTTCCGTTGTGCTTTCAATTGATATCAGAGCAACCCACGTACTTTTCATCAAATCATAGTGATGATTTGAATACTTGATTATTATCTATGCATTTATAGATGTTATATTCATGAATTGTTTTTCTTTGTTTCATGAATATGTTTTTATTTATTTTTTTATTTTTTTTGCCCGATCTGCCAACCATGAGATGGTGATCGGATAACAGTTAATATATATATATATATATATATATATTTGTATGGGCCGCCGCTGCCGCACATTGGCGGCAACTTGTGATCAGTTCGTGCTAACCCATGAGATGGGTTCGCACATCATTAGGGAATTAATATATATATATATATATATATATATATATATATATATATTATTGACAATCTCTGGTGACACAGTGGACAACGCCCATGGGAGTGGGTGATTACCATCATCCATGTGATAGAAATTATAAAAAATAAATAAATAAATAAATTTATGGAAAGAGATAGTACTGATTACCTTATAATCATTTTCTGCATCCATAAATTGGTTTGTTTTGATATAGATATAATATTAAATTTATTCATTTGCATAAACTAATATTAGTATCTTGTATTGAAGTATCCAAAAGGGACGCGCCGGCTGGACAAAGGCAATATATAAAGAAGTGTTATATATGCAGTCCATATAGATAATTTTATATTTAATAAAATGATGGGTTGTTCGTGCACAGTAATCTAATGGCTTAAAAGCCGATTGATTCTTCAATCTGTTATTTAATTCACATGGAGTATAAGTTCTCATGCTCATGAGAAATCAGGTCTTAAATTTATTAATTATTTTAATCCATTCAAATTATGGATTGAAACAATTTTTTGATGGGACTCAATGACTGCTGGTAACCAAAGAAGAACACTCACTGGGTGTTCTTGGTTCATCTATATATATATATATATATATATAGATGTTAATTATTTGATTGTGTTAGGGCTGATAGCCATTAGTTGTTTGCCCATGTGATGGTCTTACAATAATAAAATGGAGAAATCAGTTTTGGGTTATGGGAATTGAATAGTTTACATAAGTAAACTTGAATCAATATAATATTATATAATGATGGATGTAGATAAATCTGTTAATTAGAGTTTGATTGATATGAAAATTAATGGGTATCAATAAATGAATATATTTCGTTTTATGTTATATTTGTTTGAACAAATATTATATGTGTTAGATCATTCCCATGCAATGTTCATTTTATATAAGTATATATGCATGTATTTGTATGCATATTAAAGTTTGATTGCAGGTGTAGATTAATTATTTAATCTGTCTCATGGCCCGGTTGAGTTTTAATTTATTATTTAATTATATGTGATGTAATTAATTAATAGAGGCGGCGTTTTAAAGGGCTGATCCAACAAGGGTGGGTTTTTCCCTAGCCGAATAAGCTAATTTTATTTTATCTCATTTAGAATTTTTGTAAGCCCTAAATTGGGTATAGGATAAAGCCTTGTATTATATTTCATAAATTTATGGTTGAAATTCTTGAAGAGTTCAAGAAAGAATTCAAACAAGATAAGAGTCAAAGGCTTCCAATGGAGGAATTTGGAAGCACAAGGTGATCATGAGATGATTTTTAACCGGCCATGAGAGAGGATTAGCACTATTTATGGTGCAACATGATTTTTATTTACATAATTATATTCACGTGATGGTTATATGCTTAAATCATTAATTGCTCTAGTAGTGTTTTAGTTAATTTTAAACTAAATAAAATTGAAATCATTTATTTTGGTTATATTGGGAAAATTAGCACTTTCCAAAAAAAATTCAAAAATTTGATTTTCTGAAAATTAAATATTTTATTTTTAATTAAATTTTATGAAAAGTGTAGGATTATTTCATAGTTAAGCTCAAGAAATTGAGCTAAGTTGACCCAAATGGATTAGGCTCATTGAGCTTAAAAGAAATTTTAAAATAGATTCCAATATTATTTAGATTAAAATTAATATTGTGATATTATGCATAGGATGTATAGAATTTAAAACTCTCTAATTTCAAAAGTTAAGTAGGAGCGGGATTTAATCTTAAATTTCACAGTCTTCCATTGTCGATTTATTATAAGGTGGAACAAGTACCTCGCCACCAATCTTGGGTGCTCCTCCGGAGGGTATTTGTTTCACTCGTTAGAACTAGCGGCAGGAACTAGCGGCAAGCGGATGGGGATGATCACCATTAGGAGACGAATCTCATTCAATTGCACTACTTCTAGACAATGGTATACACTTGACTAAGTGGGAGTACGCTCCACCTTAGGGGGTATTTTCACTTAGAGGCTAAAGATAAATCGGTTGCCATATTTCATTTGGTATAAGATACCTAGATAGTGGGATATGGTGGAAATTGTTTCCGTCTAATCAAGGTAGTGACATGATCTCTTGGTAGTGGCATGTTCTTATTGCCCCTTGAGAGAAACGAGTGAATACCTACATGGATTATGATTACCGATGTTTTCATTACATCAGTGGTTTAAAAAGACCCACTAAGAGACTATATGAAAACTAAAGTTTAATCATTGTTTCTGAATATATGCCCTTTTATTTATGCATGAATGTTTATATTTCAGATATCGAATATTTTCAATCCGCTTGGTTCCATACTTAAGGATAACAAATTAACCAAGTTGAACTATGTTAGCTGGAAGAAAAATCTTCACATTATGCTCACTCAAGAGTGCCCTCCTGAGCTTAGCCCTAATGACATCCAAGAGCACAAAGAAATTGATTCTAGTGCTGGGTTTGTCAAGGTTAAAGACAATAAGCAGGATAAGTCCAAAGGGAATTGTTTCCATTGTGGTAATGAGGGACACAAGAAAATGAATTACTTGGTATATCTTGCTAAGAAGCACTCTGAAGATATTTTTCATTCACTTGTTGCTGAGACATGTTATGTGGTAGGATCTACAAATACCTGGTGTGTAGATTCTAGAGCCGCTAACTATGTTTGCAATTCATTGCAAGGGTTGCAGGAAACCAGAAAGCTGAATGATGGGGAGATTTATCTTCAACTTACTTCGCAAGCAAGGGTAGCAGCAGTATTAGTAGGAGTGGTTATTTTAAAAATAAATGGTAGGATTTTATGATTAGAAGATTGTCTTTATATATCAGAAAACAGAAGAAAAACTCTTTGAAAATTTGATTTTTCAGTACTATTTGATTCAAAAGCTTTGATAAAGAAAAATGGAAAGTTTATCTGCTTTGGAACATTGGTGGACGGTCTATATCTAATAACTCCTACACCCCACTACTTGTATAATATTGAAATAATTGATACATCGAGTGTCTTACCACAAAAAATGAAGATTCCTTCAAATAATTCTACATATCTTTGGCATTTACGGTTAGGTCATATTAATTTAAATAGGATCCGAAGACTGGTTAAGGATAGGCCTTTGGGCTTTTTAGTGGTTGAACCATTTCCAGTTTGCGAATCCTGCTTAAAGGGTAAAATGACCAAAAGGCCATTTACGGCCAAGTGGCATAGAGCTAAAGAGGTACTAAAGTTGGTACATACAGAAGTATGTGGTCCTATGAATATCAGGGCTAGAGGAGAATATGAGTATTTTATCACTTTCACAGATGACTACTCTAGGTATGGCTATGTTTACCTTATGCATCGTAAGTCTGAGGCTTTTGATAAATTCAAAGACTTTCAGGCAGAAAGTGAAAGGCAGACGGATAAAAGCCTACAAACTCTTTGATCAGATCGAGGAGGGGAATACCTCTCTAGTGGATTTAAGGATCATTTATTAGAAAATGGGATTATATCACAAACATCTGCACCAGGCACACCGCAACAAAATGGTGTCGTTGAAAGAAGGAATAAAACCTTACTTGACATGGTAAGATTGATGATTAGTTATTTAAGTCTACCGGTATTCTTTTGAGGTTTTATCTAAAGTAGTTTTATACACTCCCAATGAATTGTATACCAGGTGTAAGCCTAGTTTACAAAATTAATGTAAGTGGGAGTTTCTTGCACTTGTGTGGAAAGGAAAGCTTGAGAAAATGGGATCGAGATTAGATGTTTGTCTATTTGTGGGCTACCCAAATGGTACAAAAGGTTATTCATTTTATGATCCTAAGGAGAAAAAAGTGTTCACTAGCACGAATGCTACTTTTCTCGAGGAGGATTATATAATGAATCACCATCCTCGAAGTATGGTTGTTTTAGAGGATATAATAAATACACCAATTAATCCAAGAGTGGATATGACAGTTATGGATAATGAGACATCAGAAACTACGAGTCCAGAATCTCTTATTATATCGGAACCTTAACGTAGTGGGAGGGTTATCAGGCTATCTGATAGGTTAACGCTCTTGGGAAAGTCTGACGAGGTAATCCCAGAAGAGCAAGATCCCTCTATACTTATGAAAAGGTTACAAATGATTGTGACTTGGAACATTAGTTTTGATCGTGGTTAAATCATTTGAACATGATTAGAATTTGAATGGGCCTTGTGTATACAAGAAGAGTGATGGAAGTGTGGTGATGTTTTAAAGAAATAGTTCAGCATGGGGATATTGTTGTCACTAAGATTGCATTTGCAAATAACCTTACAGATCCTTTCACTAAGACTCTACCTACTGGGGTTTTTAAGTCTCATATTGAAGGGATGGGTGTTAGATGTAATGGTAATTGGTTTTGAGTACAAGTGGGAGATTGTTTGGAAAATATGCCCTACAAGCCAATTATTTATTATTTATTCGATATTTTATTAATAAATATGATATTCATGCATTGGGCTTTACATATATTTGTATGAGATGCATTATAGTCCTCAAGTTGCATTATAGGTGACTTAAGTGTGTAAATGAGATTTACATGCAGGAGATTTGGGTTCACCGGTTTCTTACACCTTAGCATTGTTTGCAGTCAGTGATAAAAGTTGGGCACTTTTATCTGTAAGACTGTAACACACTTGACCTCTATAAGATAGGATGGTTTGTCTCGACCATTGGGTAGTTGACTCTGAGGTAGTTTGTTAGTGTGCTTGGAGTACATTGAACTGGATCACCATAAGATCACACCATACAATGTACTGTCATTATTCTGGTGTGTTTCTTATCTACTAAATTCATAGGCTCTAAATCCTGAGAGATTTAATGAACTCAAGTTTCAGTACTAGTCACTTTGACTTACCAATGTGTGAGATCTTTTTTAAGGTCAATACCACGGTATCTTGGGTGGCTAATGTTGGAGCTCTGGGAACACAAATGCTCAACATGGAATCCACACTCTTTATAAGACTTAGAATATCCCCTTGATGCAATTTAATAAGTTTGATCAATGGAACCTGGCCAGGGCATTTTAGTAAAATATTTACTAAATTATTTTTCTATTATTTATTTAGAAAAATATTTATTTTGGAAAATTCCTTTTTATAAAATAATTTAATTCAGTGATCATAAGGATTAAATTAGTTACTCAAGGAATATAAAATATAAGTAAGCTTTAGGTGGGACAGTATATATTATCCTAGGGCTACTTATGGATATTTGGTAGTGGAGGGGGTTATATGTAATTGTTTAGTAGGTAGAGCCTTGTCGTAATTTCTAAATCCTAGAGTGCAATTACAATATTATTGTGGTGCTTATTGTAATTAATTGGATATGATAGACTTATCTATCTCTGTCCAATTGGAGCTAGGATAAGGAAGCCCTCTTGAATCCTCATCTCCAGCCCTAGACTTTTAACCGACTCTCTCAAGTCATATATTCGGTAACGCTATGATACAATTATTATTCTGTTACACGATACAATATACAGAGAGTGAGAGAGAAGGTTAGGGTTCCACAAACTTACCATTGGGATCATAGAGATGAAGACTCTTTAGTTTTCAAAGCGAAAGAAGAAAGTGAATATTGTTTCCGTATACGACGATTATTCAATAGCCAAAAGTATGAGATCTTTTTACAATAGTTCTTGATTTGATGAAAAATCACGTGGTTACGCTCCTAAATTTTTTTAAATGCTTCCATTGTGCCTTCAGTATCTTGAAATCGATTGTCATTTTGTTCGTGATAGAATCAAAGATGGCACCATCAAAACATTATTTGTTTCCACGCGTTCTTATTGATTTGTTTACTAAGCCTTTGGGAAAAACACTGCTCCAATCCATTCTTCAAGATGGATGTTCGTCATATCACACTCCAAAAGGAGTATTACATTACAACAGTTCCCAGATACGTTCCAGATATTATGTTACAATAATTTCCCGATATCACGTTGTAACGCAATTTCCAGATATCACGTTACAACGTTTTAACAGTTCTCATGTTTAGGTTTCCAAATTGTATAACATTTTGAATTTGTATATACAATATTATATCATGCAAGTTTTCAACCCTAACCTTTATTCCCATCCCAAAATCATTTAACCACCCCCATGATGGGGTGGGGTTGATACCGGACGGGGCGGGGTATTTTGTTATCCTTAGATAAAAAATAAAAAATACCTCTATTCCCACCCCAAAATTATTTAACCACCCCCATGGTGGGGTGGGGTTGGTACCAGACCGGACGGGATATTTTGTTATCCTTAGATAAAAAAATAATAATAATAATAATAAAATAACAATAACAATGAAGGTGGGGAGGACAAGCTAGAGAATAAAGGATCGTAACCTCCAATGTATGCTATTATACTTGGTAAAAAAAACCTAAAAAATAAAGGATATATTCTGAGGAGGGACACATTGAACCGATTAGACAACATAAAAACAATTACTAGACCACACCAAGATTAGAAAAAAAAAATATTCAGTATCAATGACTCATAAATTTACCTTTCCTTCCTTTCCCCTTTTACTCTTTGTTGCTCCAACGAAGACATGCACGAACCGAACTTAATAAACAATAGAAAAAGAAAACATAAAGCCAATATAACGGGAGGATGTAAGGTGAAAAAATCTTGAACCAGAGCCATTTTTACACATTATCTCCTTTCCCAGCTTTCATTTCCTCCATTAATTGAAACGAGACTCTCCTTGTAAATAAAAATCCTAAGGCGTTCCATCTTGTACAGTCCACGATTTTGAAAATCTTTAGTCTCTTGGATATTAGGGTTGTATAAAATTAAGTCTGAAGTGCTGGTTTCTATGAAAAGCTCACCATTTTTCCAAAACCCAAGTGCCCTTTCAACATCTACAAGGGTCCCGATAGTTAATTCTTTGGTCCAACACCCCTCCTGCTTCATCACCCATATGTCAAAGTATTTGTGAACCTCACGAGGATCAAAACATAACACAGAAATAGAATCATTGTGTATAATGAGAATCCCCAACTTTGATTTGGGAATATCTTGAGGTCCTGGTATATCTCCAAAAACTTCAGTACTCAAATCAAATGTAAGGATCGCATTGTAATAGTGTGTCTGATGCCAACCAAGCTCACTAGTCAGCCAATAATATAGTCCGCTCAAGCATGTGCTATATATAGAATCATGCACGTAAGCAACTCGACTCAAATCAGCTTCAAAAAGTCTCCACGAATTAGTAGATATGTAATATACTACAATAATTGCGGAATCATATGGGTAATGTCCTTCAGAATAATAATACGTTCGAATCAAAACCAGCTTGTATTCATTGGTTGTGGGATCTAACCCAAATCCAAATTTATGCTGATCGGCGCTAAAATTGGATGGAATGTTGGGGTTTGGCATAGTGAGGCGTCTGAATTCTCTTGTAGCAGGATTCCATAGAACTATGCCATCATCCCATTCCCAAAGACCAAGTATGCCATCATAGTGAACTACAATATCACGTGATTCACAGGGCATCTGAATATCACGATATATGAGGGGAAAATTAGAAAGCGTTTCATCTGGGTACAAGGCAATTGCATTTGTTTCAGTGCTGTCAATGTAATGTTGAACAAGGAGTCGAGACTTGTTGCTATGATGGTGGAGGTGCTTATTAATGAACGTAGAACTTCTAATGAGAGTGTACCAATATTTGCAGACACAATTATATCGCAGAAGTGATTTCACTGGAAGGCTCAAAAGAATCTCAATTATCATATCTTCTGACATTGATGATTGTTGATTTTGCTTCACATTTATCTGTCTTTCTTTGTGCATACACACGAATATATGTAGGCTCTGAATCAAACCTTTTGTAATTTGCGGATGCAATTAAACAATTTGCCAAAAACCCTGCCTAACAAATTTTAATCAGATTGGGATTAAATGTCTCCTGTAATAAAACCAAATGATGAACAATCATAAAATTGTTTTTTACTTATATTTATAACAGAAAAGCTCAACAGGATGAAAAAAAAAAAAAAAAAAAAAAAAAAAAAAAAAAAAAATTAGGAGACAATCAAGAATTAATCCAGGGCTTTTGTATGGACCAGAAAAGGAGTTGTCCTCCTTGAACTCATTTTTAAGGCTACCTAAGTAATTTTCTGGTGTATATATGCCTGCAGTTTATGGCTTCGTTAACAATTATGTGGAAGACCACTTTACAAGAAAATTTCATTGTGAGGTAGTCAAGGAGAAGCCGAGAGATTAATGTAGGGAAATTTATAAACCTTTGAACTATCTAGAGTTGTATACTTCTTTACCAATTGCTGCTACTCATTTGTAATTGTAGTTATGGGGTCATATCAATATATGCTAAAGTTGCAGTTCCACACCAAAACAAAAAAACAAATGATCTTTATCAAGCCTAAAAACAGTTTCTCCGAACATATCTAATATGATGAGTCCGGGAACATAAACATAAGGAACAACAATGAGTACTAGGAAAAATCTAACCAAAAGGTTCCTAGTTATGTTTTGTAATTAGTTACAAAAAAATATTAAGAAAATGCTACAGAATTATGTTACCTTGTTTATGTGGATTTCTTCATAATGCCAAACTGGGAATTAGAAAGATGATCAAAGGTATATAATCTATCAGCATCTAATGCAGTAAACAGTACATAATCATGCACTAAATTATTCTCGTTACAAAATCACCCAATAATTTTCTTTTAACTACCAACCCATTTTTATTCCTATTTTTTATTATTATTATTTTTTTAAAACTACCAACTAGACCTGTCAATAGATTGAATTTTGATTCGAATCCGATTCGAATTTAATCCGATTATCCGGATATAGATTGAAAAAAAATCCGATAATGATTCGAATTTAATAATCCATTACCTTAACAAATCATATATGGATTATATCCGATCCGATTAAATATATATATATATATATATATATATATATATATATATATATATATATATATACAGTTTCCGTTCAATTGTTCCATGGTGTGCAAGGAGCAATATACTATTTTTAATTGTTTATGTTTTTTTAAGACCCCAAAATCACTTAATTTGAGTGTTTTAAAGAAAATAAAATACATTATAATAAGGAGGTATTAATAATGAAAAACATAAATAAATACTTCCACTAAAATAATAGAGTCCTTCTATTACCGAAAAAAAAAAAAAAAAAAAAAAAAATCTCTTCGAACAAAATTTTTGACAGAAAACTTACTTTTTTTTTTTTTTTTCTAGATCTTTTCTCTATATTTATGTTCTGGTGAAAAAGTTTCTCTTCAAACAATGTAAGTTTTGTTAGTGGAGGTTAGTATCTGACTCAACATACCATGACTATGGATAGCTTTCACATGGGAGACATTTTTTTTTAGTTCGTATCCTTGTGTAATCAATTTGTTTTTCCAATTGTTGAGGTTTTTTATAAAAAAAAATGAAAGAAAGAAGACAAAAAAAATTTGGAAGTTATAATCACAACTAATGGTATAAAATAATTCTTAAATTTTTTCAAATATTGCCAAGAAGAGGTAACAGAAAAAATGAAGAAGAAAAAAGGAAAAACTGTCAAAAGAATTCACTTCTAATACATAAAACCATCATAAAAGCATTATTTTAATACACAATTATAATCCATATGATTAAATAGAATAATATCAAATTTATTATAACATAATAAAAAAAATTTGGCAGGACATTCAAAAGAAAGGAACGAGAAGTCGCGTATATTACTCCCTGCATACGAGTAACTGGACCGGACTATATATATCTATATATATATAAAACTGAGAAATTTTATTGATTGTGCAAATGTTACTTTGTTTTCACAAATGTTTAAAATATAAAGTCCGATCAAAGTTGTAAGAATACTTGTTCTAAACACAAATCATACCCAATCAGAATGAAAATTGGGATCTGAATCACTTATAAATCGAATTTGTCGAGACTTAAAATACATAAAAACAAAAATTAATCGAAAATTAAACAAAATCTTTACCTCAGTTCTAGAAAAGACGAGGCGTGCTCAATAATATTTTTGTTGTTGGTGGATGTTATGCTTTTGAACCGTTAATAAACATAGTGTTTCCTCTTTTGTTCCACCAAGAGAATCAATATTTCTTCAAACAACAAATGTGGCTCGAAAGATTTATGAGGTGCCTAGTCACTACTGTATTGAGATTTCTATTATGATGCGGTCAAATGTAAAATTTCAGATCTCACCATGATTGATGGATACAAAGAATTCATGATGATATGTCTGAATGAAACTCATCATCTTTTAAACATCATATAAAATTAGGGAAAATTAAAGATCGATCCTATAGAGAGAAAATTGTGTCTTCCAGTATGCTTTAGAAGCTCCAAGAAAGGGGAGAACAATAGAAATGGGACTTCACCGATGGAGAGATCCTTGGATTGCGAGACATGGGTGGTGGATTTTTATTTACGGAGTCTTTTTTTTTAGATTTCTTTTTACTTTTTTTATTTAAGAAAATGCTTGGAAGAAGACAATCTTATCAGCGAAAATAAGGGTCGACAAGTTTTAATATTTTATTTTATTTTATTTATTTATTTTTAAAATATATTGCTCACAAGCCACTTGTATTACTCCCATGGGTCGAGCCAATGTAGGCCTTGGGTGGGGAATTCTTTATCATGCCCCCTTTTAATTTTTAAAATTATTTCTTAACTTCTCCTTTTACTTTTTAAATTCTTTTAATTCCTTTATAAAAAGATTAAATTCTTCTTTTTGCACTTATGTATATAAAAAA
Source organism: Cornus florida (assembly GCF_030987335.1). Taxonomy (NCBI): domain Eukaryota; kingdom Viridiplantae; phylum Streptophyta; class Magnoliopsida; order Cornales; family Cornaceae; genus Cornus; species Cornus florida. Next base: position 5,444,196 of record NW_026775577.1, on the reverse strand, counting down.
AGACACATATGTAGTTTTTTTTTTTTTTTTTTTGATCCCTTTATTTAAACAATCTACATTTGTCATGTTAGTTGAATTTTTATTCTTTTAATTTACACTGCACCCTCCTTGAATTGAAATCTTTCTCCTTGAATTGAAATCTTTCATCATTTGAAAGTAGGGTGGCGCTTACCCTACCTAAATCTTGATTATAATAAGATTTGAGAGTTTTTAAATTGCAATTTGATAAACTGGAATTTTTAAAAGCTCAATTTTGAGTGTGAACCTTTTTAAATAAAATTATTTTCAAGTGTGAATTGCAAATTGAGAATTTTATTTCATTTGGTAATGTTGAGAACAAACAATTTAATTTTCTGGAGTGCCATAGTATCCCTAAATAGGAATTTAGAATTTGTAAGTAAAACCAAAAAAAATTATATATGCACATATGTATATATTTTAATTTCCCTTATTTTTTAGTTCAACCCTTCTTTTTCACAAATATATAATATAAAATAATTGATAAAAAGGTGGATGACAAGGAAATAATTTTAAAGAATTGAATCTAATCGGAGAAATGGCTTATGATAAAGAAGATTGAAAAAATAAGTCATGTGTCTTGGCAAGCTTAGTGTTTCTTTTGACGCGATTTAGGTGAATTTTTTTATTTATTATTTTTTTACTTTTTCCTCTCGAATATCAAAAGGTGTTTAGGTGTTAGGTGAAGTTGATTGGTGTGTATTGTATGGCAGTATCCTTGCACTAGTTTTTCAACTTTGTGATAAAGACTCGGTAAATAAAATTACACCTTGATCGGCAAGTTTTGACACAAAAATTAAATTCGTTACAATAAAATTACGAAAGACTTTAATCTCATGATATTTTCTCACTTTTCAAAGTATGTCGAGGTTGAACTTCTCGTAGAGGTCATATGAGAGCAGGGGCAGAGGTAGAAAAATTTAAATTGGCCCACTCAAAATTTTCTGTAACTTATATTTATAATTATTAATGGTAATTTACTATAGAAAAATTAAAATTGGCATCCCAAATTTTCAAAAAATACTTATTTTTGTTACTTATTTATAGTTATTAAAGATGGTTTGCAAAAGAAATTGCTTGTGTTCTTCAAAGTTTAACAAATCTTTTTTTTTTTTTTTTTTTTGAAAGGTTATTATTACAATCTTGATATAGCATATGAGTGTCTTATTCATATCCTTCATACAATATTCAGTTTTATTATTATATAGTACTCTATGCATATACACACGCGCACACTATACACACACACAAACACACACATATATTGTTTGTTATGAATTCAAAATGGAAAAAAATATTTTAATTTGACAACCTCATTTATCATCATATGTTCTTCTCTCCATTTTTTTTTACATATTATTTATAGACATGTTAACCGAAAAAAAAAAAAAAAAAAGTCTAAAATGCACTAAAAAAAATTTGTTACAAATTCAAATTTAAAATAAAAAAAAAAAAAAAAAAAAAAAAAAAATTCAATTTTATACTAGTAATTTGGCCCCCTAACTTTATATTTCTGGCTTTGCCCTGTATGAGAGTGAATTTCTTAACAAGATTACAAACAAAACAAATAAAAAAAAAATAAAAAAAAAAAGAAGAAGAAAAGTTTGACATGAAAAAAGAAGCAAGAAGATAATAAACCACCTCTTGCAGCATTAGAAGGTGCTATAACAATTGTAAGGAAATATGCAAGCATCATAGAACGCATAAAAATATAAAGAACAACACTTACCTCAAGTTGTAGAAAAATTCTATTGGACCCTAATTTCGCATTAAACAATCTTATACTACCCTCATTTTGACAAGTACTCCCTTCACTAGGATGTCCTATAAAAGGTAGCTGTTTGTACGTCATTTGACAACAATTTTGATAATGGTAAATATGAAAAAATTATTGATTTTTTTTTTCTGCTAAAAAAATAATAATTATAATTCCTTTCACGAGAGATAAGGCTGCAAATGAACTGAGCCGACCTGAGCTTTGGCTTGCTTAGGCTCGTCTCGTGAACTTCAGAGAGGTGCTCCAGCTCGGCAAGGACTCGGGCTCGCTTCGCCTAGCCAAGCTCGAGCTTGGGCTCAACAGAAATTCAACAAGCTCAGGCTCGGCTCGGCTTGGTTCGTTTACATACATCATTACTACCGATTCAAGAAATCAGCATGATTTCTTCCATGAAATCCGATCGTCGTCGACAAGAAAGAAATTTATCGAAGCTCCATCTCCAATTAGAAAGAAAAAGAAAAAATACATAACATATTTTCAAGATAAAATCAAAGCTTACAATGTTTTATCATTTCTTTATGCAAAATCAACTCGATCTACACATATGTTGTACTACTGAACCTTAAGATCTGTTCGGGAGGGAGAGTTCTGTGTTGCATTAGGAGGGTTGCTGCAAGCGAGATCTTGCGACATAGCTGTCTGAAGAAGGAGTCCTGCAGTTGGAGACATCTAGTTTTAGGTTTATTTTATCTCTTAACAGAACCAACGGTTGAGATGTATTGAAGCCTAGTGGCTAAGATTAAATCTGATTTAGACGTTGGGCTGATGAATTATATAATTTTTGGGTCTTATTAATGAATTTATGGGAGTTGGGCCAAACTTATATTGATTTGGGCTACACTTTTTTTAGTATAAAATGATAAATACAATTGGGCCTTAACGAGTGTAGATGCCTAAAATTTGTGATGGTTTAATCACTGTCCGATTAGTCAAGAAGTCAAATATTTTTTGATTAATTAAATTCCACAAATACGGGTCCCATCAATGGACACGTATCAAAATCCTAAAGGTGCATACCTTTAAAGAAAATGGCGGTTTAATTCAAATTCAATTCAAATTTCAATTTGAATTGATTTCCATATAAAAGGAAATAAATCCCTTATTTATGGAAAAATCGCACAATATTGGGGAGTTTCCAAATTGAATAACCCAATTTTTGGCCTATAAATACAAGGCACCCCTCAGATTTTGAGGACACATAGAGAAAAAGACAAATAGAACATTAAAGCTCTGACTCAACAAAAACTCTAAAGTTTCTGAAGAACAATAACAACAAGTGTGCCACACCTACTCTGTTCTTCATCAAAGCCCTTCAACATTCAAAGATTCTGAAGAATAACAAGCATATAAGTGTCGTTTTCCTTCGAAGACTTTCAAATCCAGCGCTCGAGATCAAGCTTCACCGGCCCTCGTTCATAAATCCATTTGAGTTTTCTTCAATTTTAAAGAACTCAAATACAATTCAACCACCGGTCCAAGATCAAGCTTCTGAAGCCCTTGCACCAACGTTCCAAGGAGATTCAATCAGAGGAAGATTCTATACTATAATAGAATCGCCAAACAGAAAAATGTACTCATTTATTTTTTGATATTATTTAATAAAATTATTGTTATCGCATTTATTTTCATTCCTGAATTTTCGGAATCAAAATTTGTGTGTACAAATTTTTGGCACGCCCGGTGGGACCTCTCTACCTCTTGTTCATATATCTCACAATAATAAAATACCCACTCGCAACAGAACGATATCGTGTAGGATAACTCTATGCAAAGAGGATGTTGAACCTATAAAGAGATGAGATTTGCATTAGTCTTTAATTTCGTCTTATGGTTGACAGTAACTAGAGTTTGTTGGTTGTCACGATTTAACAAACTAAAATTATAACAAAATAGTTAACTAGAATAAATTAAACTAATTTAAATGATCAGAGAGAAAAAGTCTTAGGGCTTTGACTTCACTACAACCATCGTATTATGATTAATTATACTAACTTTGGGAATTTAATAACGATAATTTTCAAAAGAATTGAACTCAATAACATTCGTTCAATTCGGGTTTTAAAGAAAGATGTTTTACAAGATTAGTTAACAATAACCTATATGCGGTTAGCGTGGACTATCCGCCTACCTACTCTACCTACTTTAACTACTTTGCGAATGAACCACCTTTCATAAGCATAGATTATGAAAACATTCTTTTGTAAAAAACATGAAAGTACTATTATATGACCTCTATTCTTGTATCAAACAGGGCTCCGCCAGATACTGCACAACAAGATAGGTTAGGAATAAAGAATAAACTATTACATCTAAGACAAGGGAATAACAGTTTATAATCCATTAAAGCATGAAAACCACTTGATTTGTCTCAAGTGCTCATAGTCATATAATCAAGAAAAATATCCATATGTTAAATAAAACCCAGAGTTAAAACAATCAAACCATAATATTAGGTTGGGTTACATCAGTCCCCTAAGAGAGGAATTAGCTACTCATGATAAGGTTGGATATCATCTGTGTTGAGTTCATCTCCATCGTCACGGACAACACTTCTCTTCTCAAGATCTTCATTTCTAAGGTTGTAGAAACCCTAAAAGCCACCACACCTTCAGCCTTCTGAATAACACCATCAAAAGAGATTGAATTTTTGGACCTCTTCTATCAAGAAAAATAGTATTTGGTGGGCTTTTAGGTCTTCTGACCCAACTGGGACGAGATACGGCTGGTAAAGAGAGCAATCCCGTAACTTTTAATTTGACATGTCATGGAAGGCTCGAGCTTCAGGAACAGGGGCTCGAGCTTTAGGGTTCATGCTCGAGCATTAGGAACAATGCTTGAGCTTCTCTGGATGGATGCTTGAGCTTCAATAAATGGTGTTCGATCTTCACTTTGACACTTAGCCAATTTTCTATAACTATTTTCCAAAGCGTCTTTTTCTTCAACACTTTGAATATTTTTGGGTTGAACTCTTTTAACATTGTTCAATCCAAACTTCTTGGGCTTGAGCACCAGGTACCATGCTCGAGCATCTAAGGCTTAAGGCTCGAGCATCAGTGGATGATGCTCAATCCTTAGTAGATGGTGCTCGATCCTGGAGGTAAGGCACGAGACCTGGGAGTATTGCCTTTCAATTAAATCAACTCTTTTATTTCCGACGCCTCATGCTCGAGCTTGAGAGTCAAGGCTCGAGCACCCTTGGTTCAGGCTCGAGCACCCTTTGTTAAGGTTCGAGCACCCTATGGTAAAGCTCAAGTATCAAGTTACAAGGCTTGAGCATTTGGGCCTTGTTGACTTTTTTTCTCTTCTTTGTTGTGATGCTCGAGCCTCAACACTTGGGCTTGAGCTCTAAGGCTTTAATTGCTTCAAACTTCACCATTTAAGCTCTCGGCTTGCTCTGAATGACCGGCAACGACTCTATAAGCTTCGATATCATCATAAAGTCCCAGTTTTAACCATTTATCTGCGAAAGTACCTACAAACACATATTAAACATAAATTAGTCTAATTATGGATAAAAGTATCACTTTAGGCCTTAACATATACGTACTTAGGGGCTTGAATATGCATATATTTAGCACTCATCACATCCCCAAACTTACATATTGCTAGTCCCTTAGCAATACAGAATTAAAAAATCGCTTTCGTAGGAATCACGATTGCATTTAGCCTATGCAACAAGCCTTTAAACCCCTAAGTTATCCCTAGTAGACGAGTTGTAGTCTCGTGAGAGTTTCCAATGAAGATACCCACAAACTTCTCAAATCAGTGCCTTAAATGCACATTAAGCTTATTCAAGTCTGTTTTCAAATCATATCATTCCTGCAGTTCATTAATTAGTCAAATACAACAAGTATACCAATTATTGAATCAGAAAAACTTTCAACTTCCAATTTCAATTAAGTAACCATAGTCTCCACATATCAGTTTAATTATTCATTTAACAATTTTAATCTCTAAAGATACTTTGAAAGTGATCCTACAATTCAACGCGTGGCTTATTGTCCATACTTGCATTTGTTCCTTGCTATTCCTTAATTCACAGGCAGACTTTTCAAACTCCAACTCCCAAGGCATTTTATTTTTTTTCGGGTATGCATTTTTCAAAAAGGATACTGTGCAATGTTCAGGTTTATTAAGCTTTCTAAATCACCCTTGTAGCGAACTTTCAGCCAATGACTCCCAAACTAGATGGTCTTAGGGCATTAAGTGTTAAAGCACCCCTTACTTAATTGTTCAAGTAATCTAGGTAACCTAAACCCCTTATGTAACAAGATTTTAATGAATGACTCCCAGACCAGACGATCTTAGGGTATTAGGTGTCAAAACACACCCCTAAGGACTTAATCATTCAAGCAATCCAAGTATAAACCTGAAGTTGATCCTTTTTTACTTTTCTTTTTCTTTTTTTTTGTTTTTCATCATGTTTTTTTATTTTTCATTCATATTGGTGAAGATTTTTTTTTTCTTTGTTACTTTGCATACATACTAAATTTTTCTGTGTTTCTATTTTTTTTTTTTTTTTTTTTTTTTTTTTATACCTTGGTCGTCAAAAATATCAAATCTACCTGATCATCTCAGTCTAACTCAAAACAAAACAAGATTTTCAATTTCTACCCCATAGAATTCATGCAAGTGTGAATATGTGCAAAGTGTAGTATCTTAGAGATCAACATCATTAAACAACAATCATCCTAACAGAGTGAACCACATACCACCAACTGATTTCAAAAAAATTTCAAGTAATCCCTTTCATAATAATTTAGCATACAAACCAGTTCTAACCAACATCAGACTTCAAATAGAATATATAACTATCAACAAACTCAAACATATGCTTATATCATCAACTATCGAATATCCTTGTGTAAGTAGATTAAGCCAAAATTAAAATTTCCAAACCACAACATTACAATTTCCAAACCACAACTTTACCCCCAAACTTATTATGCACGTTGTCCCCAATGTGTGAGAATAAAGGAGAGTTAGAAAGATATTACCATACAAGTAGACTAGAAAAGAAATGACAAAATACGGCACAGATGGGTAAAAATGAGTTGTTAGTATCGACTCCTTCAATATAGTGATTCCTCTCAAAATCACCCCCAAACTTAATCTATTGTATCTGGCAAAATCAATAAACTCCAACACATATCAAAGTATCACGTATATGGAGTAAGCATAGAGAAATATAAACACAAGGATAATATAACCAAAAAGCATGTATATATATCAGAAATCAGTACAATGATTCTGAAAGAAAGATGTAGGATAGGTATACATCATATGGAAATAAATACAACAAAAAGACTACCCTAGTCAACAAAAATATAGAGAAGTCCTAAAACTAATCCATAGGTGGTGGTGGTGGAAAGGAAGAAGTGGATGGAGCGTACGGAGTGTGGCGAAGTAACTCCTCCAATATGCTCTGCTGCGTAGTCAACATCTGATGCAGCACTGTCTGACCATCCTACAGCTCGGCCTCCCTGGCCTGTAAAGCTCAAATCTTAGCCTGAGAAGAACTCTTAGACTGGGCTACAGGAGCTGGTCTCCTCCTAACTTGGGGCCTATAATCGGAAAGATATATCTCCTCATTCATAGCCTCATCATCTACTCTCCTATCAACAACCACTACATATCCCTCATCACCAAAATCTATGGCATCTCTCCGATGTGCTGGCATATGTGTCCATACTTTATTCCATTCCCTCATTCCAAATTGTGGAGATTCATCACATGATTCCTCTTTCGAACTCACCATAAAACCTTGCAGCTCTAATATCCTAGTAATTATATATGGAAAAGGCAGAGCATGTGTAGGAATATCCTTATGCGGTCTAATCTCAGACCAAAACTCCAGTAGCTGATAGAAAATTATCCTAGGGAACGAATATCAATGCTCAAACTGAATAGCATAAAGGGCCTAGAGAAAATTAGTATTCCTAATATTTTTATGTCCAAGATGATGGACACTAGTAGAGATAATAGAATTAAAATCCACAACCTCTTAGGAATTTTGGCTTTGGTAGTACTACTACGCTTTCTCCTAGTAAATCGACCATCACAAAGCTTCTGAATTAAATTCTCAGCAATTGGTACCCTAGGGAAAGGTGTGAAAGTAGGACAGTTACGCCTTTCATCTACTACTTCTGGTAGTGCATTATAACATTCTAGAGCAGTAGCAATAGCATCAGGATTAATAATTAAATCATGCCCATCAATTCTAGTCCTAAACTCCCAAAGGTCATCCTCACTATAAACCAGATTGAGGTAAAATAAACGAACAAGACGAGGATAAGCAACCTGAGTAATAGGGACCATGAGATGAAGAAAGTGCCTGTAACTAAAAGATTTCATTAATGAATGCCTGATAATCAAAGGTCATTTCATAAGAAATTAGAATTGTCTGCCACACACTTGGCAACACATCTTTCATCCCTCTAGCTCGTTTAACAGGAGTAGGATGAACCATTATCAAGATAAACCTTCAAATTTCTAAAAAATCTCCAGTTTCTGCAATCTGCCAACCAAGGCTCGAGCTTCAGGTACTGATGCTCGAGCCTTTAGTAACTGATGCTGGAGCCTAAACTTGCAAAGCTCGAGCTTTACCTGGACTTCACCGAATCAGATCACAGAACTTTGCTCAATAAATCAATGAAGAGTAGATCTAAACAACTAGTCTATGTAGATGATGTATGAACAAAATTCATAGACTCATATATTTAAAGAATAATTTATACTCTCCTTCATTAGATCTATGCAATTAATGAACCCAAGAAATTCTATTTGAAAGAGGAATAAGAAAGAGAAGTTTACCTCTATATTTCCTGCAAATCTGGAACAAGAATGTGAATTAGCACCGATTATGAATAGGAAGAGAATTTAAAGAGCTTATATAAAGAACCATGACTTTCCTTTTTGTTCTAGGCGACGGAGTACTCAGTTTCCTGATTTTAAAACTTTTAGAACCTCAGGCTCAAACATTAAGGGTATGAGCTTGAGCCTGCCGCCATCAATTTCTAACTTCATGATGATGGAAAGCTCGAGCTTTAGGTATTGATGCTCGAGCCTCAACTCTCAGGTTCGAGCATTGGGACAAATTTTTGGATTTTTTCATTTTTTTTCAATTTCAATTTTATTCAAACCTAACTAACCTAAACCTAAATGAAGACTAAAATAAACCTAAAATCTAGAAAAGAAAATAATTCAATCAAAACTAAAATAATGAAATAAAAACCAAAGTAAACTATGGTACAACATATAAATGCTAAGTTTAACGTCGATAGCTTAACGAAAACCTGACCTCTCTAGTCCAAGCAAATAGGATCATAAAGTTTTACTGACTCCACTGTGCCTCTTTGCATACTACCCTCTATGTAGGGTTTCAGTCTCTATCCATTGACCTTAGACAGTTGTCCAGTCTTGCAATCTTGTATCTCTATTACCCCATAAGGTGTAACAGAAATAACCATATATGGACCTTCCTAACGTGACTTTAACTTTCTAGGAAAAAGTTTCAGTTGTGTATTAAACAACCAAACCTTCTTCCCAGGCTCAAAATTCTTATGCAAGATATGATTGTCATAAAATGCCTTAGTCTTTACTTTATAAACCTTAGCACTCTCATACGCATCATTACGTAATTCTTCAAGCTCAGTTAATTGAAGCTTCCTATTAGAACCAGTAGATGTCATATCGAAGTTAAGTTTTTTTATGGCCAGAAAGCTCTGCGTTCTAACTCTACAGGAAGATGACACCCTTTACCATAGATAATGCGGTAAGGTGACATACCAATCGGAGTTTTAAAAGTAGTACAGTAAGCCCACAAAGCATCATTTAGTCTATAAGACCAATCTTTACGATCTGTCTTAACCATTTTCTCAAGAATTCTCTTAATTTCAAGATTGGATATTTCTACTTGGCCACTTGTTTAGGGATGATAAGCAGAAACAACTTTATGAGTGACGAAGTATCTTTGGACCAAGGTATGAAAGTACCTATTACAGAAGTGAGCCACCCATCACTAATAATAGCTCGTGGCATACCAAACCGACTAAAAATATTCGTTTGAATGAACTTAACCACGATTGCGAGATCAACGATTTTAGTAGCCATTGCTTCAACTCATTTAGAAACATAGTCAACAGCCACAAGAATGTACTCATTTTTATTGGACAGAACAAAAGGACCCATGAAATCAATACCCCAAACATTAAAAACCTCAATAACTAAGATTGGAGTCAAGGGCATTATATTCCTTCTAGAAATCGATTCTAGTTGCTGACATATAAGGCATGACCTACAGAATAAGTATGAATCCTAAAAGAGTGAAGGCCAAAAAAAACCACATTGAAGAATTTTAGCTGCAGTTTTCTTTGCACTGAAATGACCTCCACATGCCAAACTATAATAGAAGGTCAGAATACTATGAAATTCACTCTCAGGAACATATCTACGAATGATTTAATCAGCACAATATTTGAATAGCTAAGGATCTTCCAAATAGTACATCCTTATTTGGGAAAAGAATCGATCTTTTTCCTGCTTTGACCAAGATAAAGGAATTTTGCCTATTACAAGGTAATTCACAATATCAGCAAACCAAGGCAAATCCTTATGAGAAACCTCAAATAGTTGTTCATCTAGAAATGAATCACAAACTGGAAGTGAAGTTGAGGTATCTGTAATCAGAATTCTAGAAAGATGGTCAGCTACAACATTCTCTAACCCTTTCTTATCCCGGATTTCATAATCAAACTCTTGAAGCAAGAGGATCCATTGAATCAAATGGGGTTTGGTTTCTTTTTTGGAAAGAAGATGTTTCAAAGTAGAATGATCAGAATAGACTACGACTTTGGAACCCAATAGATATGATCTGAATTTTTCTAAAGCAAAGACAATTGCAAGTAACTCTTTTTCAGTTGTGGTATAATTCAATTGTACATCTGAAAGAGTTTTACTAGCATAGTAAATAACATGAGGAAGTTTATTTACTCATTATCCCAAGACAGCACCCATAGCATAATCAGATGCGTCACACATAATCTCAAATGGAATAGCCCAATTCGGAGGATTCATGATAGGAGCTGAAGAAAAAAGAGAGCGAAACTTTTGGAAAGCTTCAAGGCATGATTCATTAAAGACAAAAGGAGCATCCTTTGCTAGTAGATTACATAAAGGACGGGAAATCTTGCTAAAATCTTTAATGAAGCGTCGATAGAACCAGGCATGCCTAAGAAATGATCGCACTCTCCTTACGGAGGTAGTAGGAGGCAATTTGGAGATCAAATCTACTTTAACTCTATCAACTTCAATACCTCTTACTGAAATGATATGTCCTAAAACAATTCCCTCTTGAACTATAAAATGGCTCTTTTCCCAATTAAGAATAAGATTGGTTTCCCGCTGAAGCACTAGGGAAAGATTTTGAAGATAATATTTGAATGTGGGCCCAAAAACAGAGAAGTCATCCATAAAGATTTCGAGAAACTTTTCAATCATGTCCGAAAAGATAGATATCATATACCTCTGGAATATTGCTGGTGCATTACATAATCCAAAAGGCATCCATCTATATGCAAACATACCGAATGGACAAGTGAAAGTAGTTTTCTCTTGATCCTTAGGATCAATGGCCACCTGATTATAGCCGGAATATCTGTCTAAAAAGCAATAATAGCTCTGGCCAGCCAGTCGCTTTAGAATCTGATCAATGAATGGAAGTGGAAAATGATCTTTTCTAGTATCAGAGTTGAGTTTCCGGTAATCAATATACACACGCCATCCAATAGTGGTGCACTGTGGAACTAATTCCCCCTCGGAATACTCAACCACTGTAATACCTGTCTTTTTGGGTACTACTTGAGTAGGGCTTACCCACTTGCTATTTGAGATGGGGTAGATTAATCCCGCATCTAGCAACTTCACAACTTTCTTCAAAACTACCTTTTTTATATTAGGATTCAATCTTCGTTGGAGTTCCCGAGATATTCGAGAATCCTCCTCCAAATGAATCTGATGCATACAAATTGTGGGACTAATTCCTTTCAAATCAGCCACACTCCACCCAATGGCCTCTTTATTTTGCTCAAGAACTTTTAAGATACTACTTTCTTAGGAACTTGTAAGATTGGAAGCAATGATCGCCGAAAGGGTGTCATTTAAACCCAAGAAAGCATACTTGAGCTTTTCCAGTAGTGGCTTAAGCTCAAGCTTAGGTGGAGACTCTAAATAATGAATAGGCGGAGTACTAGAAAGTGGTGGAAGAGGCTCTAACTTAGATTTCCATAGAGGAAAATCTATGATAAGAGTGGAATTAAATAAAGAATTCACTTCAGCTATTAAAGAATTAATATCGAAATCTTCATAATTGAAGTGATTTAGACAAGCTTCTAAATGATCATTGGATAAAATAGTTGGGAGTGATTCCTTAACCAACTCATCAATAACATCAAGGAAGAAATATTCACTATCATCGTGGGGATGATGAATAACATTGAAGATGTTTAGCTTGACTTTCATATTTTCAAAAGATAAATCCATGGCTCCAGTCTTACAGTTAATGCAAGTATTCACTGTGGCTAGAAAAGGTCACCCAAGAATGACTGAAATATACTTTTTAGAATCATGGACCGGTTCTGTATCAAGAACTAGAAAATTAACTAGAAAATAGAACTTGTCCACTTTTATGAGTACGTCTTTAACAATACCTCGCGGTTGTCTGACAGAATGGTCAGCAAGCTATAGAACAACCGACATAGGTTTCAACTCTCTGAAACCTAACTTCTCATACACCAAGTAAGGAATAAGATTCACACTGGCTATAATGTCAAGAAGCGCTCACTCTATCACATTGTTTCCAATGATGCAAGAAATTATAGGAGCACCAGGATCTTTAACCTTAAGAGAAATGTTGTACTTAAGAATAACACTGACCTGCTCGGTGAGACAAACTTTCTTAGGAACTTGGCTTTCTGATTTTCTCTTAAGAGTGCACAAATCCTTTAAAAATTTGGAATAGGCTGGAATTTGCTTTATAGCATCGAATAGAGGAAGATTGATTTTGAGCTATTTAAAGACCTCCATCATATCTTGAATTTTCTCCCCTTGTTTACCATAGTAGGAGGGTTCCTTGAGACATTCAAGATAAGGCGCTTTTGGGTCATAAGCTGTCTCAAGGTTAGGAGTAGATGAAGAAGTGACTACACCTTTAACTCCTCTTGTGGATTGTGGAATAGCACTTGAGGAAACATCCCTGGGATGTGGATTATGAATGATAGGAACAATGGGAATCCTAAGCCTTTCTTTTTCCTCCTGTCCTTTTTCAACTTGGTTATTAACCACTCTACCACTCCTCAATGTAGTGATAGTCTGAACTTGCTCATGATGAATACCTAAGGAATTGGTTTCATCAATAATGTAAGTCTGCCCTTTCGGGTTGGCTATTGGCTAACTAGGCAGCTTTCCATCCTCTCTTCGAGATAGAGCACTCGTTATTTGCCCAACTTGTGCCTCTAGCTTTGCTATGGCTTGAGAATGAGAATTAAGAAATTAGGTATTGGCTTTAAGATCAACAAGAGCATTGAGTACTTATTCCTTAAAAGCAGAATTTCTAGGAGGAGGTGGAAGATTTGGAGCCTGAGTGGGTTGATTCCTGAACAGAGGTGGATGGTAAATACCAGATTGTTTGAAAGAATTATTTTGTGGTATAGGATTGGATGAATTTTGGTACTGCCCCTAAAATTAGGTAGTGGTCCCTTGATTTTGGTTATGCCATGACAGATTGGGATGATCTCTCTAGCCAGGATTATATGTAGAAGAATATGAATTATAAATTGGTCTAGAGAATACAGCATTCACATGCTCTTGTGGGATCTCAGATAATTGTCCCAACATAGGGCAAGCGTCAGCAAAATAGTTAGGATTAACACAAATGGAACAAACTTCCTTTGGCACGGCAGTTTGTGGATTAGAAACAGGAGCAAAGCCAGATGATAGGATTTGATCGAACCTATGGTTTAAGGCTTCTGTTTGAGCGGCTAACTCACTAGATTTATCTACCTCATAAAGTTTTTTAACCTTATGCATTCCAGGTGAAGACCTAGACCTAGAAGAAGAAGCATGTTGCACCGAGTTTTCACTTAGGGCCTCAAATAGTTCCCAAGTATCAACCGGACTCTTACGTAGAAAAGCTCCATTACTGGAAGCATCAACCATATTTCTATAAAAATCTGTAAGACTATCATAGAATATCTGTATTAAGTGTCATTGAGCAATATCATGGTATGGACACTTTCTTACAGGATCGTTATACCTTTCCCATGTATCATGGAGCTGTTCTCCCGGGATTTGGGAAAATGCCATGATTTCTCTTCTCATTTATGTAGTTTTACCCACAATGTAATATTTTTTCAAAAACTCCTGTTACAACATATCCCATGTAGATATGGAATTTGTTAGAAAGGACTACAACCAAGTTCTTACTTTGTCCTTAAGAAAAAACTAGAAAAGACACATTCTAAATGAATCATTAGTTAGAGTGGTCAACTTGGTAGTTGAGCACAATTCCAAAAACACATACAAGTGCTTATAAGGATCCTCTGTTGCATACCCATGAAAGGTAGGAAGCATTTGGATCATAGCAGGCTTGATCTCAAAATGGGTTGCATCTGCATCAAAAACAAAGCACGAAGGGGAAGTATATGTGGTAAGAATGAAATGATCCCTCAATTATAGTTGTGGTGGAAGAAAAGGTAGCTCCCGTTCTCCATTACCATTACCATTATTACCCAGTGCATTACATTGCTCAGCCATATTATCAGAAGAATTGCCCATATTATTCAAGTGTTTTTTAAGTTTTATCAACTGACTCAAAGTTCGCTCTATTTGAAGATCATGTATTAAAGGTTTTGACATATTTTGGCGAGTTAACATGCACCGGTTCCATTAATCCTAATAGTAGTAAAAATAAAATATTCCAAGTAACAAAAAAACAATAAGAACTTAGAAAAGGTTTAATAAACCGAAACTTTTTCTCCCTTAAGTGTCTTTATCCCTACTGCTAATTTGTACCTAAAAAGAAAAAGAATTAATATGAGATATTAGAAAGTCCGAAGACTGGTAAACCAAAATAAGTAATTAAAAACTAAACAAAAATAATCTCCCCGGTAACGGTGCCAAAAATTGTTGGTGTATCTCATAATAATAAAATACCCACTCACAATAGAATGATATCGTGTAGGATAGCTCTATGCAAAGAGGATGTTGAACCCACAAAGAGATAAGATTTACTTTAGTCTTTAATTTCGTCATATGGTTTACAGTAACTTGGTTGGAGAGTTTGTTGGTTGTCACGATTTAACAAACTAAATTATAACAAAATAGTTAACTAGAACAAATTAAACTAATTTAAATGATCAAAGAGAAAAATTCTTAGGGCTTTGACTTCACCACAACCATCGTATTATGATTAATTATACTAACTCTGGGAATTTAATAACGATAATTTTCAAAAGAATTGAACTCAATAACATTCGTTCAATTCGGGTTTTAAAAAAGATGTTTTACAAGATTACCTAACTATAACCTATCTGCGGTTAGCGTGGACTATCCGCCTACCTACTCTACCTACTTTAATTACTTTGCGAATGAACCACCTTTCCTAAGCATAGATTATGAAAACATTCTTTTGTAAAAAACATGAAAGTACCATTATATGATCTCTATTGTTGTGTCCGGCAGGGCTCCGCCAGATACCGCACAACAAGATAGGTTGGGAATAGAGAATAAACTATTACATCTAAGACAAGGGAATAATAGTTTATCATCCATTAAAACATGAAAACCACTTGATTTGTCTCAAATGCTCATAGTCATATAATCAAGAAAATTATCCAAACATTAAAATAAAACCCAGAGTTAAAACAATCAAACCATAATTTTAGGTTGGGTTACATCAGTGCCCTAAGATAGGAATTAGCTCCTCATGACGAGGTTGGATATCATCTGTGTTGAGTTCCTCTCCATCGTTAAGGACGACACTTCTCTTCTCAGGATCTTCACTTCTAAGGTTGTAGGAATCCTAAAAGCCACCACATCTTCAGCCTTCTGAATAACACCGTCAAAAGAGGTTAAATTTTTGAACCTCTTCTATCAAGGCTTATGCCTTTTTTTATAGAAGAAAATAAGTATTTGGTGGGCTTTTAGGTCTTCTAGCCTAACTGGGACGAGATAAAGCTAGTAAAGAGAGCAATCCTGTAACTTTTAATCTGACATGTCATAGAAAGCTCGAGCTTCAGGAACAGAGGCTCGAGCTTTAGGGTTTATACTTGAGCATTAGGAACAATACTCGCGCTTCTCTGAATGGATGCTAGAGCTTTTCTGGATGGATGCTTGAGCTTTAATAAATGGTGCTCGATCTTCATTTTGACACTTAGCTAATTTTTTTCAACTATTTTCCGAAGCGTCTTTTTCTTCAATCCTTAGTAGATGGTGCTCGATCCTGGAGGTGAGGCACAAGACCTAGAACCATAGCCTTTTAATTAAATTTACTCTTTTATTTCTGATGCCTCATATTCGAGCTTAAGGGTCAAGGCTCGAGCACCCTTGATTCAGGCTCGAGCACCCTATAATAAAGCTCGAGCATCAAGGTACAAGGCACAAGCATTTTGGCCTTACTGACTTTTCTTCTCTTCTTTGTTGTGATGCTCGAGCCTTAGCACTTAGGCTCGAGCTCTAAGGCTTGAATTGTTTCAAATTTCACCATTTAAGCTCTCGGCTTTCTCTGAATGACCGGTAACGACTCTGTAAGCTTCGATATCATCATAAAGTCCCGGTTTTAACTATTTATCTGGGAAAGTACCTACAAACACACATTAAACATAAATTAGTCTAATTGTGGATAGAAGTATCACTTTAGGCCTTAACATATACGTACTTAGGGGCTCGAATATACATATATTCAGCACTCATCACCTTTCATCTCTATCTCCTTAATCACTTCGTCAACACTTTCTCTTACTCGCATCAATGGCCTCCAAGAATATTCAAATCACTCATGGCTCGAAGAATGCTGGTAAGAATGTCGTGGTTGCGATGACCAATAAGGCTCTCACCTTAAAGGCCGCCAAGAACACAGCTGCTCCATCAAGTGATAGCAATACCTCTATGGGTCCAATGACCCACAGCAAAGCAATGGCCACTTCTTTAGCGCAGAAGCCAAACATAGTGCATATCAACTCCACTAAGCCTGTGAATGCAAAGGCTCGGCCGTTCATCACCCTTAAATAAATGAGAGCCATGAAGATCAACACCACAAGCCCGGAGGAAGACATCGCTAGTATGGAAGGCTTCTCTCTGAGAAGTATATTGCCGTATTTATCTTGATCCATTTCGGATTCTAGTTCAAGCACGGGGTCACACTCAGTCTCATCCCCGGTATGTCCAAGAGGTGCGATTTTACCAAGGTAAGCTGATTCTCTGAATCCTTCACATTTAACTTACATGCAAGTCATGATGGCCGACACAACATCAGTAGAGGAACAACTGGTGACTATGGCCCATGCTATTGAGAAACTCACCAAGACTGTAGAAGACAAAGACTTATAGATTGCTTTATTAGTGAATAAGCTTGAAGTATAAAAGTCCACCGAGTCAAGTCAAGGACCCACACACCCTCCTGGTTCACGTCACAAGCAACCATAGTGAACAAGACTCAACATGCAACCACATCTGAACAGGGGGCAAACCAAACCAACTTCACCCCCTCCATCACTTCGTTATCTATTCAACAACTTCAAGACATGATTAGTAACACGATCAGGTCACAATATGATGGGGCAACTCATAGTTCTCTCATGTATTCGAAACCTTACACAAAACAAATCGACAACATGAGAATGCCAGTCGGATACCAACCTCCCAAGTTATAATAGTTTTATGGAAAGGGCAATCCTTAGCAACATATCGCTCATTTTGTTGAAACTTCTAACAATGCTAGAATTGATGGTGATCTTTTGGTGAAACAATTCATTCGTTCCCTTAAGGGAAATGCCTTTGATTGGTACACTGACTTAGAGGCTGAGTCGATAGACGGTTGGGACCACGTGGAGTGTGAATTCTTAAATCGCTTTTACAGTACCTGTCATACCGTGAGTATGATAGAACTTACCAACACCAGGCAGTGGAAGGATGAACCTATTATAGACTACATTAATAGGTGGCGTGTACTTAGCTTGGATTACAAAGATTGACTCTCAGAAATTTCTACTGTTGAGATGTGCATATAAGGTATGCATTGGACTTCTCTATATTCTTCAAGGCATCAAACCCCGTACCTTTGAAGAGTTGGTCACACATGCCTATGACATGGAGATCAACATTAATACTCATGGTGGAAATAATCCTTCTACCTTGGAATAACACAAGGTTAAGAAAAAAGTAAGGAAAGACGAGAAGCCGACGAAGAAAGGCAACAAAGAGACTATGACCATCACGGCGGTACCATTGAAGATCTCTACGAAGGAGAAGAACAAAAGAAGTGATAAGCAAAACAAATTCTAAGAGAAGGATAAGCTCTGGCCAGAGAAGCCGCGCTTGACACTCAAGGAGTTAGAGAAAAAAGAGTACCTATTCCCAGACTCTGATGTGCTAGGAATACTAGAATTCCTACTCGAAAAGAAAATAAGTAAACTCCCAGAATGCAAACTCCTAAAGAGATGGGGTGAGTGAATGACCCAAAATACTGCAAGTACTACCATATCGTTAGCCATTCGATTGAGAAGTGTTTTATATTCAAGGAGTTAGTAATGACTTTAGCTAAACAAGGGAAAATTCTTTTAGAGGGTGATGAAGTGGTAGAGACAAATCATACCACCACCACATTTGAATGTCTCAGTCTAACTTATTCCAGACTTTCTAGGCAAATGACCCTAATCATATAGTTAGAATGCCCTTAAATCATTCAGTTTGGTTTATTAGAGCTTGTGATTGTCCAAATGCCTCAGACAGAGTTACCTGAACAAGTAAAAGAAGGATAGACTCTTGTGTGATACCCCTCGATTCTAGAGCCACGGGTGATCAAGTCCGAGCACAGATCCGAAGGATATCAAACAATTAATATTTAATCGAACACAGAATACAAAATGAATTTAAGAAATAATAATAAGCTGAAGGAATACTAAATCAAAAATCCTCAAATATAAATATTTAAACTCTGACAATCCAAACTTCATAAGTTTACAACTCGGGAATCCATCTTCAGTGGACCCCTAATAAAAATCCAAACCGAACGAAAATAAATAACTAAAGATAAAAGCCCAAATAGAATATCTGGAAAGAAGTCCTACATCGTCGGTAGAATGAAAGATCGTCTCTGCTCAGCTCGAACAAGCTCTAAGACCTCAAACATCCAATACCTGAAAAATAATAAGTGGGTCAAGCCCACTAGCAAGTTCTATACTACTACTACCCAAACAGAGACCCGATACACATGTACATCCTAACCAATCCAACAATAACTAAATAGTCCGTAGATATATATATATATATAATCACACTACAGGACTCTCACTGGACTATAGGCCCATCTCAACCTGACTAGTAGGCACCATGCAAAATGCACCTGAGGTGGGCATGACTACCTAGACCTAGTAGGGTACACATCCAACCATCATAGCCAGCTATGCATCCCAATGCATATATGCTCCCTAGCCAACAACTCTGAGACTCAGGCTCATATCGTGGCACCATAAAAATATATTTAAAATCCGTTCCAAACTAAAAGTGTCACTCAACTATTTAGTGATCTGACACAAAATACAGGTAGGACTTAACTTTTGTAGTCAATCCATCCCTTAATCCAGAGTAGGTAGGACTTAACGTTTTTGAGTTAATCCCCCTAGTATGTCACCGTCCCATACCGGTGCATACAAACCATCCATCCAATGTTGATAATACAAATAATGAGATAAAATCAATATCAACCAATCCATAACAAGTATAACACCATCCATCCAACTGTTAATAATACAGATGATATTATAAATATCAATATCCACACATCTATAACAAGTTTAACAAGAATATATAAATTGCAAGCTTGTCATATATGAACAACACATGATTCTTTAACAGTTTAAGAACGCAGATAATAAGTGTAATCCATTCTTTAATCCCCTATCAGCATACTAATATTAATATCAAAATTAACATGCTCGTTTAAACTACTCCATATCATCCGTTAGTTGATTATACATAATGACTTGTAAACATCAACTAATTTCCTGTTAAGCATAACCGACATTATATTAATTATGATGCTTAATCCTATACCACTGTCATATGATTTAAACTAAAAATTCCTAGTTCAAATGCTAATTTTAAAATAAGCAACTTGAATTATTCGTATCACAGTAATATTGATTTCTTTCCTAAGAGTTTCTGGTTGTTCCTTCTTTTAGCTTTTTATGGAAGATTATGAATTACCAGGCCTTCCGAAAATTTAACACAAGTTTAGACCCTTCTGAATACCTTTTGAAACACTCTGTTTTCATCCTAGAATGTCAAGAATTCAATCCCCGTAGCCCAGGTCTCGCAAAAACTTAAAACTGGAAGCAAAAATCAAAGGAGCCGGCTCCGCAAAAGGTGGAGCCGCCTCCACAACAAGGTAGAGCCGGCTACCCCATGATGGAGCCACCTCTACACAGGCTCTTCCCCTATGCGTCTTCGTTTCCAATTCTGGCGATATCCGGCAACTGTATTCCTCAACCCAAGTTTATTATTGATTAAAAATCAGTCCTAGAGTGTTCCAAAGTTAATTAAATTCATTGTTCATTAATCAAAACTAATTGGAACAAGAATTTTTCCAAATAGATTTAAAACAAGCCAAAAACCCAATCGGTAACACACACGATGTTGAACAATTTCTATGCAACCAAAAATTAATTTAACGGTTTACTTTCACCTGGGATTGTATTAACGATGCACAAAAACATCTTCCAGAACTATTTAAACTCATTAGACATTAATCAATTATCATTAGAATAAGAGTTATGCAAAACCGTTTAAAACGAACAAGTTACAGATACAGAAAACACATACTGTTTTAAAAACCAAATAACCGTGCAAACCAAGTTAAAACAAATTAAATTAAATGTATTTCATACTGGAATTTAATTAGGGATGCAAAGAATACAGGCCAAAGAGGTAGAGTTGATATTAGAACTTGCCTGTGAGATTCGGTTCCAAAAATCTCAACGTCTTCCTTCTAAACTTTTCCGGTAACCCCTTTTTTGTTTTCCCTTCTCTGTTCTCTCCCAGATTCCTCTACACGTCTCTCTGTTTTCTGTATGCTGTGAATTGGGTTCTCAAACCCTAAACTGAAACCTTACATGTATTTATAGGCCACCTTAAATCTAAGTCGACCTAAACCCTAAACTGAAACTCGGCCCGTAAAACCCAACAAGTTTATAATATCAATGTCGGCTACTAATATATATACCATACATGCAACCAACCCTACAGTCACGTTAAGTTTAGAAAACAATTATATTTAATAAAATAAATACATTTAAACAATTCATCAGTTAAACTTAAATCAATTAAAATAACCCTCTCATTAAGTTAATTAAAACAACCAAATAATTACTATAATTACACTAACTAAAATAGAACAATTTAAATAAGTAAATTCAATTAAACTCACAACAAAAACCCAACAAAGAAAACAAGTAAATAATAAACCACAATTAAAGCAATAAAATTAACACATATGCATGTCAACAAGTAAAAATGCATTAGAAACAATAAAATAAATACCAAGACTATCCTTTTAAAATTAGGGGTATTACATTCTTCCCCCCTAACAAAAGGAATTCCGTCCTCGGAATTCGCTCTTACCTTCTTCCAATAGTTCAGGAAACTGCGAGCGAATGACCTCCTCCCATTCACAAATGGACTCAGCCTCATTGTGATGACTCCACTGAACACGCACTAAAGGGCTAACCTTGTTACGAAGGATTTGATCCCGACGAGCTACAATACGACACGATGGCGCCAAATAAGTTGCATCCGGCTGCAATGCAATCTCCCCAACATCGATATGCTGATACCGATCCTCACCTCGCAGAAAATTTCCGCAACATGGAAACATGGAACACATTATGGACGCGATCCAAATTTTCCAGAAATGCCAACCAATAAGCAACAGCTCCAACTCGACCCTTAATCATGAATGAACCGATAAACCGTGGAGACAACTTCCCTTTTTTCCCAAAGCGCGTAACACCCTTTATATGAGATATGTTGAGAAGAACCTGATCCCCAACCTGAAACTCCACAGCACGAGTGTGACGATCCGCATAACTCTTTCGCCGACTCTGGGCAATACGCATGCGATCCCTAATAAGAGCTATCTTCTCGAAAGTATCCCTGATAAACTCAGGACCTAAGAATCTGCTTTCCTTCAACCTCCATACAACAAACGGGTGATCGACACGGTCGGCCATATAACGCCTCAAATGGTGCCATTCCAATAGTCTTCTGGAAACTCTTGTTATAAGTAACTCCACAAGTGGTAAGTAATCCTCCCAGTAGCCCTTGAAATCAAGAACACACAACCGAGGCATATCTTCCATGATCTGAATCACCCGCTCAGTCTGTCCATCAGTCTGAGGATGATAAACAATACTATGGTGTAATTCTATTCCCAAAGCCTGCTGAAAACTCTTCTAGAACCCTAACACAAAGCTTGAATCCTTGTCCGATATAATAGACAAAGGAATGCCACGCAACTCACCGACTTCTCCGAAGTGTAATCAGTGCGAATAAGCAAGAAATGAGCTGATTTCGTCAATCTGTCCACGATAACCAAAATGGAATTGTGATCCTTGAAGGAATTTGGCAATCCTTCCACAAAATCCATAGAAAGGTTCTCCTATTTCCACTCCGGTATCGGTAGTGGCTGTATAGCTCTTGGCGGCCTCTGACGATCACTGAACAATCTGAATAACTCACCCAACAAATAATGCTTCTATATACGCAAGGCAAAGACCACAGCTGCCAATTCCAAATTATGTGTTAGATAATTAAGCTCATGAGGCTTAAGTTTCTGAGATTTATATAAAATCGGTCACTCCTCCTGCATCAAAACACATCCAAGACCCTACAAAGAAGCATCTGTATAGACTAGATACTCTATCCCGCTCTGTGTAGTAGCCAGAACTAGTGCAGAAGTCAACTTAGTCTTCAGCTCATCAAAAGCTCACTAACAGTGTTCATCCTACATGAACGGTACACCCTTTTTAGTTAGGTACGTGAGTGGTCCAGCTATCTTAGAGAAACCCCTAGATGAACCTCTGATAATATCCCACCAAACCGAGGAAACTCTGAATCTCGGTAGGTGAAATAGGCTGTCCCCACTCAACCACGGCCAAAACCTTGGCTGGATCTACTGCTATCCCCTTTTCTGACACCGCGTAACTAAGAAACTTCAATTCCCGCTGCCAAAATTCACACTTCTCAAATTTGGCATATAGTTGGTGCTCACGAAGTGTCTACAACACTAACTGTAGATGCTTAGCATGATCGTCCTCTGACCGAGAATAGATCAAGATATCATCAATAAAGATAATAACAAACTGATCCAAATAAACCTGGAAGACTCTGTTCATTAAGTCCATGAACACTGTGGGTGCGTTAATCGTCCCAAATGGCATGACACGGAGCTCATAATAACCATATCTCATGAGAAACGCGGTCTTAGGGACATCCTGCTCCCTAACTCGCAGCTGATGATAACCAGAACGCAGATCAATCTTGTAGAAATACGTGGCTCCCCTTAACTGATAAAAAAAAAAATCATCAATCCTAGGTAAAGGATACTTGTTACGAATTGTAACCTTGTTCAACTCCCTGTAGTCTATACACAGGCGAAGCGAACCATCTTTCTTCTTCATAAATAAAACCGGTGCTTCCCAGGGTCAAGTACTCCTACGAATGAAACCCTGGCTCAGTAATTACTGAATGGGATCCTTCAGCTCTCTCATCTCCACTGGGGCCATCTTGTATGGTGCCCTCGCAAGTGGCATAATCCCTGGACCTAAGTCTATCACAAGGTCTATTTCGCGGCTAGGCGGCAACCTTGGAATCTCTTAAAATACATCTGGGAAATCCTGTACAATCGGTATGTTAGCAAATGATACAGTAATCCCTTCTTCCGTTTCTTACTCTATTTAGAACAAATAAGTGCTAGTGTCCCCGTTTAAACGTGGCCTAATAACGACGTAAACATCCTGACTAGGTATGGTAACCATAATAGACCCATCCAAAATAAAGAACTTGAGCAAGGCAGTGGTAACCGATCCATCATAAGTATCCCATCCTAAGTGTACATGTCTAGGATAAAAGATTGGCTAGAAATCCGAGTCTACCAATATCTAGTGTCACAGGCACATCACTCTCATGAAAAATGGCAGTATTGCCCAACCATGTAGAAATATCCTGAGGTCTATTACATACGCGTGTCACCAACCAATCCATGAAAATCCCATGTTTCTAAATACTTCATAGAGCAAAACACATTAGGTAAAACGAAATGCTCCATAATCATCCCAATTTAGATTATTATTCTATCCTGGGAATTCCTCCTTCTAAACCAAACCTACCATATTGATTTACACAAGTTCTCTTATAAACTTCTTGGTAATCAACCTGTCTCCACACCATGTATTTACAAGCAACTATTTGCTTGCCTGTTCTACAAACCCCAATCACTCCACTGGGATAATCATCTATTAATACAACATAATCATCCCACTATAGTTTAATAAAAACCATATATACCACAAAACATACTATCACACAGCACAATTCAAAAATAGCTAAAACCGTTAGTTTACTTTATTAAGAACTTTTCCAAATCATAAATTGTCAAACGAATAATTGTAAACAATCTTTAACATACAACTAGTGTATGTGTTTAAATCCATACCACACTTTTATTAAAATCTCCTCGACTATCAATAACCAAAAATCACTCTTAAAAGAGCCATCCTCCTTGCGGTTTAGTACCTTCCTGCTGGGATGGCCCGATACCTCCTCGTCTAGGACACTGCCTAGCAGTGTGACCGTACTCTCTACAAGTATAGCAAGTACCCCTAAAAGTACCAAACGGCCTCCTCTACTGGTTAGACCGTAGTTGATCCCGTTCTGCCTGTGGTACCCCATTCTGCTATCTCTGGACTAACTCAGGACATTGGTTGGATGTATGCCCATCTTCTCCGCAGCCAAAACAATGAACTTTAACCACATTCTGCACCACTGGTACTGCTTCAAGTATTTGTTGCACATGTAGCTAACTTTGAAGTGCCGCTGCTACACCTGCAGCTACAGCCTGAGCAATGATGTAAACTAACTGAGGAGAATCCTCTGGATCCCTGCCCTGATTGTAGGCCTGTTGCTGAGACTCCTGAGTATGCTAAATTTCCTCATGCTCTATCTGCAACTGACCATCTTCCTCTTGAAAGCTAGGCATTTGCTGCTCTTCCCCCATTTGCCGACGTCGTAGGCGTTCTTGCTACCTACGTGCCAGTCTCCTCTGTCGACTGTTCATGTTCTGTCCTCTTCTAGCGTTAACTATACTGTTAACATAGAAAGACAAACATTAATACGATTGTAAATGGACCGTAAAGGAATTCAACGAATCCTAATCTTAAAGCTCTAAACAAGAGATAACGCTACGCGGAAGACTTATTCAATAGAATCCTAGAGACACTTGAACCTGGAGTGCTCTGATACCAACTGTGATACCCCTCGATTCTAGAGCCACGGGTGATCAAGTCCGAGCACAGATCCGAAGGATATCAAACAATTAATATTTAATCGAACACAGAATACAAAATGAATTTAAGAAATAATAATAAGCTGAAGGAATACTAAATCAAAAATCCTCAAATATAAATATTTAAACTCTGACAATCCAAACTTCATAAGTTTACAACTCGGGAATCCATCTTCAGTGGACCCCTAATAAAAATCCAAACCGAACGAAAATAAATAACTGAAGATAAAAGCCCAAATCGAATATCTGGAAAGAAGTCCTACATCGTCGGTAGAATGAAAGATCGTCTCTGCTCAGCTCGAACAAGCTCTAAGACCTCAAACATCCAATACCTGAAAAATAATAAGTGGGTCAAGCCCACTAGCAAGTTCTATACTACTACTACCCAAACAGAGACCCAATATGCATGTACATCCTAACCAATCCAACAATAACTAAATAGTCCGTAGATACATATATATATAATCACACTACAGGACTCTCACTGGACTATAGGCCCATCTCAACCTGACTAGTAGGCACCATGCAAAATGCACCTGAGGTGGGCATGACTACCTAGACATGCAGGGTACACATCCAACCATCAAAGCCAGCTATGCATCCCAATGCATATATGCTCCCTAGCCAACGACTCTGAGACTCAGGCTCATATCGTGGCACCATAAAAATATATTTAAAATCCATTCCAAACTAAAAGTGTCACTCAACTATTTAGTGATCTGACACAAAATACAGGTAGGACTTAACTTTTGTAGTTAATCCATCCCTTAATCCAGAGTAGGTAGGACTTAGCGTTTTTGAGCTAATCCCCCTAGTATGTCACCGTCCCATACCGGTGCATACAAACCATCCATCCAATGTTGATAATACAAATAATGAGATAAAATCAATATCAACCAATCCATAACAAGTATAACACCATCCATCTAACTGTTAATAATACAGATGATATTATAAATATCAATATCCACATATCTATAACAAATATAACAAGAATATATAAATTGCAAGCTTGTCATATATGAACAACACATGATTCTCTAACAATTTAAGAACGCAGATAATAAGTGTAATCCATTCTTTAATCCCCTATCAGCATACTAATATCAATATCAAAATTAACATGCTCGTTTAAACTACTCCATATCATCCGGTTAGTTGATTATACATAATGACTTGTAAACATCAACTAATTTCCTATTAAGCATAACCGACATTATATTAATTGTGATGCTTAATCCTATACCACTGTCATATGATTTAAACTTAAAATTCCTAGTTCAAATACTAATTTTAAAACAAGCAACTTGAATTATCCGCATCACAGTAATATTGATCTCTTTCCTAAGAGTTTCTGGTTGTTCCTTCTTTTAGCTTCTTATGGAAGATTATGAATTATCAGGCCTTCTGAAAATTTAGCACAAGTTTAGAACCTTCTGAATACCTTTCAAAACACTCTATTTTCATCCTAGAATGTCAAAAATTCAATCCCCGTAGCCTAGGTCTCACAAAAACTTAAAACTGGAAGCAAAAATCAAAGGAGCCGGCTCCGCAAAAGGTTGAGCCGCCTCCTCAACAAGGTAGAGCCGGCTCCCCCATGATGGAGCCGCCTCTACACTCCCATAGAGCCGGCTCTACCCTTTTATTGAGTCTGCTCTACTCTAATTAGGGCAGGCTCTTCCCTTGTGCGTCTTCGTTTCCAATTCTGGCGATATTCGGCAACTGTATTCCTCAACCCAAGTTTATAATTGATTAAAACTCAGTCCTAGAGTGTTCCAAAGTTAATTAAATTCATTTTTCATTAATCAAAACTAATTGGAACAAGAATTTTTCCAAACAGATTTAAAACAAGCCAAAAACCCAATCGGTAACACACACGATGTTGAACAATTTCTATGCAACCAAAAATTAATTTAACGGTTTATTTTCACCTGGGATTGTATTAATGATGCACAGAAACATCTTCCAGAACTATTTAAACTCAGTAGACATTAATCAATTATCATTAGAATAAGAGTTATGCAAAACCGTTTAAAAACGAACAAGTTACAGATACAGAAAACACATACTGTTTTAAAAACCAAATAACCGTGCAAACCAAGTTAAAACAAATTAAATTAAATGTATTTCATCCTGGAATTTAATTAGGGATGCAAAGAATACAGGCCAAAGAGGTAGAGTTAGTATTAGAACTTGCCTGTGAGATTCGGTTCCAAAAATCTCAACGTCTTCCTTCTAAACTTTTCCGGTAACCCCTTTTTATTTTCCCCTCTCTGTTCTCTCCCAGATTCCTCTACACGTCTCTCTGTTTTCTGTATGTTGTGAATTGGGTTCTCAAACCCTAAACTGAAACCTTACATATATTTATAGGCCACCTTAAATCTAAGTCGACCTAAACCCTAAACTGAAACTCGGCCCGTAAAACCCAACTAGTTTATAATATCAATGTCGGCTACTAATATATATACCATACATGCAACCAACCCTACAGTCACGTTAAGTTTAGAAAATAATTATATTTAATAAAATAAATACATTTAAACAATTCATCAGTTAAACTTAAATCAATTAAAACAACCTTCTAATTAAGTTAATTAAAACAACCAAATAATTACTATAATTGCACTAACTAAAATAGAACAATTTAAATAAGTAAATTCAATTAAACTCACAACAAAAACCCCAACAAAGAAAACAAGTAAATAATAAACCACAATTAAAGCAATAAAATTAACACATATGCACGTCAACAAGTAAAAATGCATTAGAAACAATAAAATAAATATCAGGACTATCCTTTTAAAATTAGGGGTATTACATCTTGTAACAAAAAAGAAGCCGCATGAGCAAAGGAACACCTTGGTGCAAGAAACCCACTTCAGTAGGGGGCAGGGAAAGAAAATTCTCCAATGTCACCCAATAAGAATGATTCAAGAAAAATACGTAATTGGGGAAGAAGATCAACCAGATAAGTGCTCTAACAATGTCCCTTGCAAGCCTGTCACATTAGAAGATTTCTTCCCCAAATAATGATCAAGTTCAAGCTGTTTATATAGTGTCCATCGCTGAAGTTGATGAGCGACTAAACAAACTGATAAAAGAATCCCAATTCTAGAAGATCCAAGCAACTACACTGGTATAGAAGATGATGAATAGCAATTCCTTATAATGACTTGTGCCTCATGTTGTGCAGCAATCACCTTCACTGATGAGGACTTGTGGTTAGTCTCAAAGCCACACAATTACTCGCTTTTCATTTTCTGATACATTCGGGAACAAAAAGTTACTCGTATCCTCATTGATGGAAGTTCTGCAGTGAACATCATGCCAAAATTCATGATGAAAAACCTCGACATCACAATTGATGAATTGGCTTCTAGCCGCCTAGTCATCCAAAGCTTTAACTAAAGAGGACAGAGAGCAATTGACATGATTAAAGTCCATCTCACCATTGAAGATTTAAATACTGAGACTATATTTTATGTTATCGATGCAAAGACCTCCTACAAGTTATTGCTAGGGCGACCTTGGGTCCATGGAAATGGCGTGGTCCCATCCACCTTGCATCAATGCTTTAAGTTTTATAGGAATGGCATAAAAACTATATTTACAGATGATAAACCATTTGCTGAGACAGATTCGCATTTTGCAAATGCTAAATTTTACTCTGACTCTAATACACCAATGGAGGTTCTCCTAATAAATATCCCTTCAACGGGAAAAGTAGAAATGAGAAAGGGGAAAGAAGTCCAAGTCACTCCCATAGAATGCATCACACATAAGAAAGTTATGACTTCTACACAAGAGTCAGTATCATCTTTGAATGTCTTAAAAAACAAGTTTGTCTTTAAGTATGTACCAAAATCTAGAAGGAAGGAAGGACAATCACCTTTTGTTGAGATTGTTGAGACGAAGGAAACAAAGGCAAAGCCCATCATCTCTTCAATGAGAGAAGATTCATAAGTGCTCAGAGTTAATAGCTTTCCGTACTCCAAAGGGGATATATTGCTATAAGGTGATACCATTCGGACTTAAGAATGCTGGTGCTACCTATCAACAGGCAATGCAAAAGATCTTTGATGATATGTTGCATAAAAATGTAGAATGTTATGTGAATGACTTAGTCGTCAAAAGCAAAGAAAGAATAACTCACCTTCAAGATCTTCGCACAGTTTTCAATCGATTAAGGAAGTTCTAACTTAAAATCAATCCTCTCAAATGCGCATTTGGTATCACATAGGGAAAGTTCCTTAGGTACATTATCCAACATTGCGGCATTGAAGTCGACCCATCTAAGATTGATGCCATATAGAAAATGCCACCACCCAAAAAACTTACGTGAATTGTGAAGCCTTTAAGGATAACTCACTTTCATTCGTCGATTCATTTCGAATTTGGCCGGGCAGTGCCAGCTATTTAGCCGACTCATGAAGAAAGATGCCCCTTTCACATGGGACCAAACTTGTTAGAATGTTTTAGACAACATCAAGAAATACTTTCTTAATGCCCCGGTGTTAGGAGCTCCCATGCCTGGAAAATAGCTTATACTATACATTGCTGCTCAAGAAGAATCGCTTGGGGCTCTCCTCGCATAAAATAATGAGGAGAATAAGGAAAAGGCTTTATACTATTTGAGTTGGAGGCTGATTGCAACAGAGCTCAAATATCCTTTAATTGAGAAAACTTGGCTCGCTCTAGTACTTACTTCCCAGAAATTGAGACACTATTTTTTGACTCACACCGTACACGTAATTGCAAAAGCCGACCCCCACAAGTATGTCATGTCAAGACCTGTTCTCTCTGGGCTACTAGCAAAATAGTCAATTATGTTCAATGAATTCGAAATCTTGTACGTCCCTTGAAAAGTAGTCAAAGGACAAGCCCTTGCTGATTTCTTAGCTGATCATCCAATACCAGCTGATTGGGAAATTTCTGAAGACTTTCCTAATGAGGAGGTACTCTTTATTGATGTCCTTCCATTATAGATGATGTTCTTTGATGGTGTAGCATGGTTTGAAGGAGTAGGGGCAGGCGTGGTGTTCATTTCTCCACAAAGACAAATTTTGCCATATGCTTTTTCGTTTCCTGAAAAATGCTTAAATAATATGGTCGAGTATCAAGCCTTGATAGTTGGTCTCCAAATGGCAAATGAAATGAAGATTTCAAACACTAAAGTTTATGGTGTCTCCAAGTTAGTAATCAACCAACTTCTTAAGGAATATAAAGTCAAGAAAAATAACTTGATTCCATGTTTTCAGTACACTTCCAATCTACTTAGTAGATTTGACAACATTGTCTTAGAACATGTCCCAAGGGAAGAAAATCCCATAGCGGATGCTTTGGCTAACTTAGCCATAACAATAGCATTGGGAGAAGTCAAGGCAATTATCGTCCCAGTATGCCAACAGTGGGTATTGCCGCAGTTGCTTGAGGGCTAATTGGAAGAAATAAATGAAATCTCTGTTCGGATCATGGAATCTGAAGACTGTAAACGACCCATCATAGACTACTTGGAACACGGGAAGCTTCCTGTAGATCCTCAACATAGAACCGAGGTACGCCAAAGAGTACCTCGATTTATCTTTTACAAAGATATATTATTTCGGCACTCATATGAAGGTCTTTTTCTTCGTTATCTCGGAGAAGATGAAGCAACTCAAGCAATGGTGGAAGCACACTCAGGGGTCTGCAGGGCTCATCAATTAGGTCCCAAGCTCCACTTCCAAGTATAAAGAATGGATACTATTGGCTAACTATGGTTAAAGACTGTATGGATTACGCAAAAAGGTGTCAAGCTTGTCAATTCCATGCCAATTTCATCCACCAACCACCTGAACTCTTACATTTTACGGTTGCGTCTTAGCCATTTGATGCATAGGGATTAGACGTGGTCGGACCCTTTTTAAAATCTTCCAAAGGTCATGTATATATCCTTGTTGCGATAGATTACTTCTCAAAATGGGCTGAGGCAATCTCGATTAAGCAAGAAAATAAAGAAACTGTGGTGGACTTCATTAAAACCAATATCATTTTTCGATATGGTGTGCCCCGATAATGGGTTACCTTTCCAAAACAAGTTGATGAGTGACTTATGTGAAAAGTTTGGTTCTAAACAGTACAAGTCTTCTATGTACAACGCGCTAGCAAATGGACTAGCGGAAGCTTTCAATAAGACTCTTAGCAATCTGTTGAAGAAAGTAGTCTCCAAGTCTAAAAAAGACTGGCATGAAAAAATTGGGAAAGCTCTGTGGGCATACCAAACAGCATATCGTACCCCCACTCAAGCAACGCCTTATTCGCTTGTATATGGTGTTAAAGCGGTCCTACCACTCAAGCAACAAATCCCTTCACTAAGGATTACCATCCAAGAAGGACTGACAAATGAGGAGAATGCACAACTTCGTCTTCAAAAGTTGGAGGCATTAGATGAAAGAAGACTTGAAGCTCAACAAAGATTAGAGTGTTATCAAGCTCGGCTCTCAAGCACCTTCAATAAGAAGGTCCGTCCTCGATCTTTTCAAGTTGGTGACCTAGTACTTGCCATACGAAGACCCATAATCATGCCTTGTTGAATGGGTAAGAAATTCAAGTCTAAGTGGGATGGACCGTATGTGGTACAAGAAGTCTACACCAATGACACCTACAAGATCATCGATGAAGATGGTGTAAGGGTTGGTCCAATCAACGCCAAGTTCCTAAAGCAATATTATCCATGAGAAGGATAGATACTCTGCCCGCATGAGCTAAAATTATTTACGGCGCAAAAAAAAAAAGAAATACAATTATTTCCTGTAAGGGTACGTAGGGAGCTTGGAGGTTTATTCCAAGTTCAGTCATCCATCCCCCTCCCCACCCCCCCCCCCCCCCCCCCAAAAAAAAAAAAAAAAATCTTTTCATTACTCTTGGCCCACAAGAGTTTAAACTGTGAATGGCAAAATAAATAAAACTCTTGGTGCTTTTATTAATCAAAATGAAAATCAGTAAGAGTTTACTCAAATACATAGAGAAATAAAGGAGAACAATAATAATAATAATAATAATAATAATAATAATAAATTGATATCAAGACAACCAATGAAGGTTTTGGATTTCTTGTTGCTCGCTCTCCAACAACTTCTCCAAGGTACTTACAACCCTAATATCAGTATCCATCATAACATGGGCCTCTTCAAGCACATTTCATTCGCCTCTAAGGTTCGTGATGGCATCTTTCCTCTGAAATATTCACAAGTTAATCTCTTCAATTGAAGTTCTGCTTGCCTCAACCCGAGTCTGCAAAAGTTTAATCTCATTTTCATCATTTATAAGATCTCGTTGGAGTAATTGAGCTTGTCTGGCATCTTTTTCGTCTAAGGTGAGGACCTCACCAAGGCGGGAATCAATATGGGATAGTTGTTGAACGCGTGCGCCCTCAGTTAGAGCATCAGCATACTTAGGCCAAACTTCGTTATATTCTGCAGCACTCTGAAGGTATGCATCAATCCTCTTTCGAAGCTGAGATGAGTCCACAAATTGTGCAAATTGTGCATTAAAAACCAGATCAAGTTTCAGCCCAAGTGATGAAATCTTCGAGAATGAAGTCATTTATATCATTTTCTTGAGATTGTTCTCCAACGATAGGGCGGCCGTACATCTGGCATCAGAGAGCATACCATCCATGTCAAAAGTGATTGCTTCAGAGTATGCAGCTTGGCGTGGTGCTTGAGTATACATAAAATGTTGCTTTTTAGCCAATGATCCAATAACAGTTACAGGTGCCTCATCTTTATTTGTAGCAGCATTCAATGGCGATTAGCTATAATCCTCCTACTCAACTAACAAGGCTTGGGAGAAAGACCCCCTCCGCTGAGATCCTTTGTCTTGGAAATGACGATTGTCTGCATCTAAATTGATCAGATCATTCCCCTTTCTAATTGCTAAGTCTAGAGTGGAAGGACCCATAATGGATTCGTCGCCAGCAAAATATTTTACTGCGAAAACAGCTTCCTTTTGCATCACTTCGTCATTGCCTTCCACCTTTTGCAAATGAGAAAAGAAGATGAGGATAAATAATTGGAAAAAAAAAAAAAGACAAAGAAGAACTTCTCATTAAGCTACAACTATTATGTCTGGTTAATTTTCAACCTGAATTGGCATTGAAGTACTAAAGACGCCATCAAAGAAATTCGTCATATTAGGAAGGGGGTTTTCTACGAAAGAAGAATGTTCACCCTCACGTACTGCATGTTTCCAGTTGCGATCGTCATCTTCTGCCCTCTCCACGTTTTGGCTTACCATGGTTCGGGGATGGTGTTGTACGTCAGAGAGATCATTTTTACTATAAAGAGACGCAGAAGCTCTTGCTAAAATGATGCTTACCAGATTCATCTGATACATGTTCCTCAGTTGTGTTCCTTCTGCACTTGCTCGGCTTCCCTTTTAGAGATGCATGACGCTTATTCTGCCCAGAATTATTGGCCTTCCCAATGTAGGAATCAACATGTACTTTAGACCACCAAGTAGCGTACTCCTTGGTAATTAAAAGATACTGGAGGTTAGTGCATTTCGGGAGAAGTATAGAAGACTGAGTCCCATACCGAGTGAAGGATAACCACTGTTGCATAACATCTGCCGCGCTACCAGTGCGCACATCATTTTTTTACTTGCCAGGTCTTGGTGAAATCCAAACTGTTTGCAAAATATGTAAGGACTGTAAGGTTCTATGATGTAATGATCTCCCCTTCGCGAAGTCAAATATCCAGAATGGAGACTAGCGAAGTACTCGAAATCTGGAATGCTAATATCATTATCATCAACTAAGGTCTTCCTTTCTGCTATTTCCTTGGCTAAATGATGCATAACCACGCCTTCACATGATTTAATCAAAAATTACGCCACAAACTCCTCAAAGTTTTTTGTTGATACTTCCCTAGAATATTTAGCCATATGAGGTGTGATTAGAGCATTCAAGGGGCAAAAGTGAGTCTTAAAATATTCATCCAACCACCTATAGACATAGTGAATAAGGAATACCATAGTAGTGCTCCCGGGATCAAAAGAGTTAACAATCTCATTCAAACCTCGATAAATGCTAGCTAAGACGGGAATAGAAAGACAGAACTCATTCCCATATGCCATTATGCTCGCAATATTGAGCACCCCTAGATGAATCATGCCAGCAGACATAGTAGGTAGGACAAATCTATATAACCAACAAGCTAAAAAGGCAGCTAAGTAATTCTTCTCTTGGATTTCAGGGCCCACTTCAAGACTAGAAAAAATTTCCTCTCCTTGAGATGACCTTTTTTGAATGGGTCTAATGGCTCTGGTGTGATTGTGCGTCTCTTGAGGTCTTGGGTCTTGTTCTTAGCCTTCTTGGTAGGCGGCTTCTTATGTTTTGTTGGCCTTGAACCAAAAGTTCACCCAGTCGTGGATCTTCACAGAAGGTGCTCCTTTTCCTTTCTTATAAAAGCAATGAAATGCCAAAAACAAGTGATGATAGCTTAACGGAAGGAGAGGCTTGCCATCATCCCCAGTTTTAGAAAACTCCTCTACATGGGGAATAACTTCATCAAAAAAAATTCCGTCAAAAGGAAGGCCACCAATTTTGTTCAAGTCCCATATAGAAATGGACAATTCACCACTGGAGGTGTGAAGCATGTTAGTGAAAGGACACCAAGATTCTATAAACGCTTTCAGCACACGTCTATGACGATCGTATGAGAATAAAGAGGCAAAAATAACATCATATAACCTCATCTTCCTGAGGAAATCCTGATGGCGGGCCAAAATATCCTCCAGCCATTCCCAATAACCTCCACGAATGATAAATCCCCCACGATCTTAAAAGATGTGTTCCACTTTACTTCTTTGGACTGTATTTTATGACCCAGTAGCTAAAATTGGTCTATTACATCCACCGATCTATTATGGTGAGAAGGCTGCAATGTCAAGGCCCGGGGAGCAAGTGTAATATTTGGATCTTCTATCTAGCCAATGTTCGAAAGTTCATAAGGAAATTTGCCTAACCACCACTGCAGATGAAAAGAATTATCGAGGCGGGGAACCTTTAATGCATATTGCCCTATGAGAGGTTTGTGGACGTCCAACGTTGTCCCACTCTCGATAGGGTCGCCTCATTTTTTAATAATAGTCATGGTCCCTTCTTTAAAGCGTTTGATGTATACCATGGTATAATATAATTCCTGCAATATAAAATGAAATGATGAGTTTACAAGAAATTATTTTATTCCTAAATGCACGTGACTTACAATATAGCCTCGACACCAAACAAGCCTAGAGTAGGTAAGGTAAAAACGGCGAAGTCGAGTCTCCAAATATGAGCAATAAATAGTACAAGACAAATTCTGGCACGGTAAACCGAATAAGATGCAGACGGGGCTCCACGATTGACCAGTAGTGTATGGCAAAATCAATGCACGATAAACCAAATTAAATACAGGCAAGCCCCCGTAGTTGACCAATAGTACCAAGCATAGTCGTTGTATAATGAATCAGGTTGAACGTAGAAAGGCTTCGTAGGGTGAGTAGTAAATAGCACAAGACAAAGTCTGGTATAGTAAACCGAATCAGATGCAGACGAGGCTCCGCGATTGACCAGTAGTGCATGACAAAATCAATACACGGTAAACCGAATCAGATGCAGGCGAGCCCCCACGATTAACCAGTAGTACTAGACATAGTCGCTATACAATGAATTAGGTCGAATTTAGAAAGCTTCGCTGAGTAAGTAGTAAATAATGGAAGACAAAGTCTGGCACGGTAAACCGAATCAGATGCAGACGAGGCTCCACAATTGACCAGTAGTGCATGACAAAATCAATGCACGGTAAACCGAATCAGATGTAGGCGAGCCCCCGCGATTGACTAGTAGTACCAGACATTGTTGCTATATAATGAATCAGGTCGGATGTAGAAAGGCATCGTTAGGTAAGCAATAAATAGTAGCAGACAAAGTCTAGCACGTAAACCGAATCAGATGCAGACGAGGCTCCGCAATTGACCAGTAATGCATGACAAAGTCAATGCACGGTAAACCGAATCAGATGCAAGTGAGCCTCCACGGTTGACCAGTGGTACCAGACATAGATAATGTGCAGTGAGTCGGATCGGATGCAGGCGAACCTCTACAAATGAGCAGATACACTATGCATATTTGGGGCAAAGTATCAATTAAATAAGAATTCCTGATTCATGCTTATCATAGAAATAAAGGTGATGAACATGAGAATAATAAAATCACATGACGTGAAAATCATAAGATTGACACGTGGCAAATTGGACAACAAGGATAAAAGAGGGTACTAGAATTGTCCTTAGCAGTAAAAGGAGAATATAGGCGAGTCACGGGGAATTGTGGTTCGCCAAAGCAATAATGTTGAGAAAAGCCTGATCAAGTTTGGAATAATGAAATGAATAACATAAAGTGTATTAATCAAACATCATTTCTACAATGAAGATATGCAAGACATAGAGGTAAACTTCAAGGCATTAAGGTAAGCATATGATCCCAATGACGTGTAAAAGGGTTTGCTACAAATTAAATGCACGTTAAAAGGGTCTACTAAAAAAAAATTTGAGGAACAGGGTATAATTGTGAAGGAATTATTTCCATGGAACTCAGTCCATACACAAAGTGATTTGGTGAATCCAAGTCCATGCCCATTTCATTGACTACAAATTAGTATCAAGGACCCAATTGGTGGCACTTGAAGATA
Source organism: Cornus florida (assembly GCF_030987335.1). Lineage (NCBI taxonomy): Eukaryota > Viridiplantae > Streptophyta > Magnoliopsida > Cornales > Cornaceae > Cornus > Cornus florida. The sequence continues at coordinate 5,406,851 of NW_026775577.1, read as the reverse complement.
GGTTTGAATGTGAAAAAAAAAGACTTGACAAAAAAAAGAAAAAAAAATTATATATATATATATATATATATAAGACTGTTCTAACCTGAATTGACCCGAAATTAAGCTTCAACCCCAGTCAAATATCTATACAAGAAGCTTTGTTTTACTAAGGTGACATTCTCATTCACTGCAATTTCCATGAAGAGGATTCTTTGTTCTCTATAAAAGGACAAAGCATTCGATCACAGTGAAAAAAAAAAAAAAAATGAGTAAGTTGCTAGAAAGTGAATGGTACTGGCACATTTTTTTGCATATCATGAAGACCAAGTTTAATAGAATATTAAGGGAAAAAAAAAAAATCCGGTTGTCATGGGTGTCTGATACCGACGGGAACACATAGGCAAAAGAGTGCTTGACACAGGACGTATGGGGGTGCCAAATAAGGACGACGAGCTCGCCGGGGTGTTCAGAAGTGCCCAAACAATAGAGAAAAAGAAAAGAAGAAAATAATCCATGTTGGTATTTAAACTAATGAAGTAAGATTCAGTAGCTAAAGGTCAAATTAGACGAGTAGAAGTTCAGCAAAAGGCAAATATATATATATATATATATATATAAATGTGATGTGTTGTATCTACATCAGATACGAATGGAAAAGATGGCTTGAATGTTGGTATATAGCTACTTCGTAATGCATTGGTTACACAAGGCAAAAATAAAAATACACCTACACTTGCAGCCGAAGACCAATGATATTTGAGAATTCTTGTAATACTGCTAATTAACAACAGTATATAATTAAGGAAGTTGTTGTCTATTGCCGAAAAATCAAGCTAAAGAGACTGAAAGGTTTTGTGAGAGTTTCTCCCTATTTACTCTATTTTGATTTGTTAAAACTTTGGAGGTTAAATCTGATTTATTTGAACAAAGGAGGAAGCATTTGTTGAGGTGGGAAATAGGTTTAGTAACTACACTTGGACTCTGGCCATTTTGATCAAAGCTTTGTGCAAAGAGGACATTATCACTACAACAAATTTGGCTTCTTGCCACGAATTTTTTTTGCCACACGTAAGATTTCATGGCAAAAAGTGTGTTTTGCCACAAAAATAAATTCTTGTGGCTAAATGTTGGAATTTGCCACAAAGTAATTTTTCGTGGCAAATATTAGGTTTTTGCCATGAATATTAGCGACGACCTAAAATTTTGTGGCAAAATGTCAATTTTGCCACGACGAAATAGGGACAACATACAAAGTTGTGGCAAAATGTTATTTTTGCCACGTATATATTTTCGTGGCGAATCACTTAACAATTTGTCATGATGTTACTCTCGTAGCAAAAATGTTATTTTGGAACGAAGTTTTTTTTCTTGTAACTAAAAAATTGATTTTGCCACGAATTATCAATCGTGGCTAAGGTATGCTCTTTTGCCACGTAACTATTTTTGTGGCAAATCTATTAGTAATTTGCAACGATGCTTTCTTCGTGGCAAAATAATATTTTTTGCCACGAATTTTCAGCCATTGTGGCGAAATGTCATTTTTACAACGAATTTATTTTCGTGGCAATTGGGAATTCTTTTGCCACGTAATTCATTTTTTGTAATTCCTTACATAATGGGTCTAGAAACACCATATCCCCACCTAAATAAGTAAATTAATTGTTGATAAAACTCCAAAATGACATTTACGATCTTAAATTTGACCCTTTTTTAAATTTCATTCTTTGTCATTCATAAAAGAAAAAAATAAAAAAAGGTACCAAACATTCTTATATTGAATTTAATTTAAATTAATCAATATTTAATTTCATACTGCAATTTTATTAAGTAATTAAAACTTAAAGGTAGAATAAAAAATATAGATCATATATCAAATCTTGAATAAATGTACAACTACAAAATTTTAATTCTATTTAGTAAGGGTATAAATAAAAGATCAATTTAGGAATTTAGGAATTAAATGGAAAAAATATCTCAAAAGTAGGACTTAATTGTAATTTTTTTTTTTAATTACTAGTAATTTCAGGATTTCAATTCTTAAAGATATAAATCCTGAAACAACCATCATCCTAGCCAGACGCAATATTGTCTTTTGGGTACTACTCTAGGTTAAACACACTTAATTCTGGAGTTCTGATGGGTTCACGGCTTTAAAACGTATTGTGTCATAGAAGGGTGTTAAATTTACATATAACACTTACCTCTCCTAGTGTGGTATATACACCCGCCCATAAGGTCGTCACCCCCTTTGGGGCTAACGTCTTCCCAGGGGGTCACCCATCCTGGTACTACTCTACGTTAAGTACACTTAACTCTACAGTTCTGGTAGGTTCACAACCATCATGTCTTTAAAACGCATTGTGTCATAAAAGAGTGTTGAATCTATATACAGTACTTGCTCCATTCACACCTAGGCGATGTGAGATTGTGCACCTATAGTTTGCCCAATGTAGCAGCCTACTAGTGCCACCTCACACACACCCGCCCACAAGATCGCCACAAATCCGTTAATATAGTCAAATAATAAAACATATTAATCCCATTTAAGTCCCTTTTAGTCATTAATTAAGGTAAAATGGTACAATAATATAAGTTTTTGATTTGAAATTATAATTATAATACCCATCATAACATTTAATAATTAGTTTATTTAAATATTAAAACAAATCTAAATTTTTTTTAAAACATTTGTACTAAAAATAATTTAGGAAAAAAAAAATTGTACTAAAAATATTTATAGATAAGCTTATTTATTTATTAATGTGTTTTTACTTTTTTTCAAATGTTTTTTAGTTTGTTCAAGCGGCAAAAATTAGCGCCTAGAAATTTTTTGATTTTTTTTGTAACAGATGTGTAGAAAGTTTCCCGCACTACAATTAAGGAAAGAAAAAGAAGCACGGCGTCGTATTCGCTCTAAGGTAAGCCAGACGACTTAACCTTCAGTTTAGCCCATACTCACTCTCACACTCAACGTTCTTCTCTCTCAACCATGGCTGTCGCTGTTAGACACCACCGAATCAAAGTTTTAGTCACCGTACACTTGTGTGGTTTAAATAAACTACGAGTGGTATAAACTTGTTTTGAGGTGTATCAAGGTTTCATGTCCTATTTTATTGATCAAATCTCCAAAGAATACTAGATCGACATCTGTCCCGCCGTTAAGGTTCTAGATCTGATTGATCTTACTTCAATCTTTCACTTTCTCTATACTGGTAAATGCTCTTACTTGATATTGATGATTTTATTTACAAATTAGTAGATTTTGAGGTTTTAATTTGGTGTTTAAGGTTATGTTGAATCAAACTTGCCAGAAGATGAATCCTGAATTTGATCAATTAAATGTTTTCAAATATAAGTGGGTTTCAAATCTTAGAAAGATTACTACTTTCATGACAATGAATTTATCTTCTTAGTTATTATTATTATCATCTTCAATTTTTTTTTCTTTTTTTTATGGTACGTAGAAATTGTACACCATATTTAATATCAAGGAGCATTTACTAGACACCAGTTCTAATTGATTAAATTAAAATGTTTAAAATCTTTAATTCTTCTAAAATTTGATATTTTGGATCAGAAATAGTGAATTTACTTTTGCAAAGCACTTGTTCTTGATGTTTACTCTACTTGAGCGGTTTTCTGGTTTAGCCTTGTGATTCATATATAGATTAATTATAGCTTGCTATATAATATTTGATCTACATGTTAATAAGTTTATTTATGATAATAAATAGGCCAAGGAACACATTCACTAAAGTTAATTAGCCCCCCAAATTTTTTGTAAAACCCTATTATAGGTACTAAATTATAGTTATTAATGATAATTTTCTAATATAAAAATTAAAGCTTGCACCAAAATTTTTGCAAAACTCTATTTATGATAATAAATAGGCCCAGGAACACATTCACCATTCAAATGACTGATCGGATTTAAGGGATTTGTATTAAAAGAAAAAAAAATTGTAATAAATAAGAAAATATTAAAAATTTGAGATTATTAAATCAAATAAGTACATTCAATCACATAAAATAAATACCGAAAAGAGTGTGTGTTATTAATAAACTATTTACTGATATTATTATTTTAAATTAAATATTTGTAACAAATTTAATTTTGAAAAATAGAATTAGCAGTTGAGACATAATTTGTTGTTTAAACTATAGTTATATATTACTAAAATATTCATTTAATTTGGAAAATCTATTTTTTTAATTTTTTAGTAGATAGATTAGTTAATTGCTGTTTATAATCTACAGATTTAAAATTTCAAACATAGTTATTAGATATATAAATTTATTTTATTAAAAAATTATAAAAATAAATTCATCCTGAAAAAATTCAGAATTTTTAATTTGCCGCCCCCACCAAATTTTATACTGTGCAACTTAGAAATGAAATTTTAATTTGCAGCCCCCACCTAATGTTCAATGGCCCTCCTCAGAAATTCTAGGGCTATGACTTCATTTCTACTGAGACGGCTCCCCCATTTTTTCCTAACTCTCGTTATCACTCTCAAAGCGGTTCTCTCACTCTCTCTCTTTCTCTCTCGCAAAAACCCAAGGTTGTTAAAATCGGGATTCTACGCAGAATCGTTTTGGTTTCCGTAAAATCGGAATCGTAAAATCGGATCGTGAATCGTAAGATTCTACCAAATTGTGAAAAAATAATTTAAACTAACTTTTTAAACAATAAAATCTGTAAAATATGACAAAAATAAGACCAAAACACACAATTAAATATATCTAACCTCAACATAGCCTATCAAAAAATAAAATTTGACATTTAAGAGATATTTTTTGCATTAAATTAACTCCTATATTATATTAGTAATTATATTTACATTTATAATATTTTGAAAACTAAATTAAATTATATATATATATATATATATATATATATATATATATATAATTTTTTATTTTTTTATTGTATCTTATATATACTTGTATCTTACAGACTATTTATTTAATATTTATCTTATTATCGTACTCATATCATATTTTATTATATTCATATTTAGAATGTATTTATAAATTACTTAAATTATATTTTTTTGCATTAAATTAATCCTGACGGCCCACGTAAGAAGCAACCTTATCTCTGGTTGTCAGTATCTATCTTTGCTTTCAGACTTCAAAGTCTGTGAAAGAAGAGGAGTGATAAAAAAAGGGGAGCAACGACGAAGAGGAGGGGATTAGCGACACGAGCGGCGACCGGAGGGGAGTGATCAGCGACCTGCGAGCAACGACCGATGAAGCAGCGACTGGCGAGCAGCAACCAGTTCTACCAGCGAGCAAGGATGAAGGTACCATGTTTTGCCTATTTATGTGATTTTAATCTAACAGTGAATTGCCCTCTTCTCTTCACCTATAGTATAGTGATGAAACCTTTAGGATTCATGATTGAATAACAATCTTTGACAGTATATTGAAAGTTGTAGAATCGATTGAATTGTGTAGAATCGTACGATTCTATGATTCTACCCCGATCCTACCGATTCTATCCCGATTCTATCAATTGAACGATTTTGTTATGATTTGGATCGATTTTGGATTTTGAATCGTAGAATCGTGCGATTCTACGACTCAGAATCGCGATTTTGATAACTATGCAAAAACCTAATCACCATTGTATCTATCAAGATGAACTGGGATTCAAAGGCGATTTTGGAGAGACCCAATCACCCTTGTCTTCTCCGTTAAGGTCATCAGCGAGTCAAAGGCTATTCGTATGTTCTCTTTACCGGTTGCGAAGCGAAGCTTTTGACGGTGGGTATTCAACTACATAAAGGACTGATTTAAAGATGTTTTTGGAATTTCAAGCACAAGCAACTTCGATCGATTTATGAATCCTCATTACAAGGTTGGTATTCCAGAATATTTTTTAAATTTTTTGGGTATATTATTTTTCCTAAATTCAATTTGAAAGCAAATGTAGAAAATGGTTCTGATTGGTGCTTTGGTCATTCTTTTCATGTGCTTGGATTGGGTTGTACCGAAGGATCCCAATAAAAAAATAAGTTGGGGGTTTGGGAATAAAAAAATAATGAGGAAACATGTTAGATAACAGTTTCTACCATTCATCTGAACGCTTAAATGTTTTTCTGGGGACCAAAATAAATTTTTAAAATTAAATTGTTGTTTTGTACAATAATTTTCCAAAACAAAAGCATTTATACTGAGACATCTTTATACAAACAAAGTCGAAACAGTACTAACATATAAAGATTTGAGGTTGGTCAAAGGATAGGGACAAAAGGTCAACATATTTCCATAGAATTTGCTGAACTCATTGCTTTATAGTTTATAAGGTACATATAAACCAGTATGACACACACACACATACCGTCATTTAAGAACTGCTTTTTCTTTTATGGTTGTTTATAAGACTAAATAGTAGTGCAATAACTCTTCTTTGTATACAATGTTAAAGTCCCCCCATAACCTCTTCCGTTAATCAAGGCGACATGTTTTTCCTTTGCTTATAGCATTGTACTATATTTTTCATATATACATAATTTTTTTTTTTCATATTACCCAGAGAAAAAATACTAGGAATTTGCCTCCAATCCCTCTCTTCAAAATTAGATTTCACCAAATATTCTTTCCATTTGAGTGTATGAGTATCTATTAGATCCACCACTCTAAACACGGTAGAGTCACTGGGCCTCGTAGAAGAAATTTTTGGTTCGCTAATATCAGGATCTTACCAAATATAAATCTGTCTACCTTTGTCATCCTCCAAAATAAATATTTTTTTTTCACAATTTCTGTCTACTATTACCAAATATTTTTTTCACAATTTTTGGTTTGCTAATAAATAAGTATTTTGGAAGAGAGGCTTGAATTTTTTGAGGGAGTACTTGATGAACCCAACTATTTAGTTTTGTTTACGTGTGAAGTTTCTAAACTTGAAAATTGGAAGCAAATAATGGTCACTCTAGTTTGTTAATTTAATGGCAAATGTACTATCTTGTTTTTATGGAATATTTGAATTATATAATTATAATACTGGATTGAGGACTAATGGATAGTCATCAATTTACTTTCTATTCTGATGGAGCTCTTCTATGTAGCACATTCCTGTGATTCTTTGTGGTTTATATGCTGAAGTATAAAGAATTGTTATGAGTAATAAGTTTTGAATTGAGTTGATCCAGGTGTAAACCAAACTTATCTTAAGTAAAATACTTTTTGGATTCTCCTAATGTTACCTTTGTTACAAGATCTATAAATAGCTTATGGTACTAAGTGAACTGTTGTTTGTTGAATCCATAACCAAATGAATAATTAGCTGCTAGATGTTGGATTTATTTGTGATTGTTTTCAATTTATGTTGTGGTTTTTTATACTTAGACTTGTAAATAACAATTCATTGAATTGGAATGCAAAAAAGAAGTAGAACTAATATTGAAAGTAAGTAAAAAAATTCTACAATCTATCTTCAGTGGTGCAACAACTTTTGTCTTTTGTCACAAAAGACCGAATTTCTTGTAGTGTATTATTTTAGTCACTTAAGACTAAATTTCTTGTAGTGTATTATTTTAGTCACTTAATACCGAATTTCTTGTAGTGTATTCTTTTAGTCACTTATTTTGATTTAATATCTCAAATTAATGATCTTTTTTATTTTTATTTCTTCATACCCTTAAATGGGATTATTATTTTTTAGATAAAAAAATTTAGTATTAGTTAAGTGATATGATCTCGGATGATTAAGAAATTCAAAACCTAATTCAGATAGTAAGTTTTGTTCCCAATTCAGGTTGTGGTTTTTTTGGGTTTGGGCACTTAATTGGTTTTGTAATGTGGATAACTTATCAGGCATTGATCTCTTTTTTGGTTATTGTTAATTTTTTGTTACCATTACTTTGTTGATCTGTGTGTGCATTGTCTTATCTAAAGATGCAATTTGAGTTGAATTATATGTAATTTGAAACTAATTGGTCATGGAAAATTATGAGAATAGGAGAGGATTGCTGATTATAGTTTCTAATTCTCTACCTAATAGAAATTTCAAGTTAGTAAGCAGTGATAAGCTTATAAAAAAAAATATGATCATAAATTTTGATTCAAAAAGTAGATATTCTTAACTGACGTTGATTTTTCAAAGCTTAGCTTGTTAGTGATAAATCTTAAGAGTAGTATTTTGTCTTTTCTATTTTGTACTTTTCCTTATCTTCTAGAAAATGAATTGGTATTCTTATTCTCTATTTTTACTTTTTCTTGGATTTATTTTTTTTGCCATAGGCACTAATTGTATTTATTCATTGTTTGTTTTGCAGATTTTTGGATGGCCTCATGTTGTAAGACTTCAAGCTCTTTTTGTTTAAGATGATTTAAGTAGTGTATGTCTAGGTCTTTGAATTCTATGTTTAGGAATCTATAGTTCATTTTTGTCCAAGATCTTGAAACATTTTATGTAAGATACTAGCTTGTTTTGGTCCAAATTATTGGAGTTGAAATTGTTTCAGATGCTAAGACTCATCTTTTTATGCAATGGGCTTTATTATGTATGTTGTAAACAATACATTTTTTGGTTGGTGTAACTTATGCAATATCATGTATTTATTTGTTTGCATAGACATGTTGATGTGATAATTTTTTTTTTTTTTGATATATTTTTTATTTATTTATAATATTAATAATTTACAAGTTTGCCACAAATTCTTATTGTGCACAATAAATATGTGGCCTATTTTTGGTATTTGCCATAATATATATTTTTGGCTATTTAATTAAATTTTATTTTATTAATAATATAATAGCCACGGAGTTTATCCGTGGCTTATTATATATATTCCGTGGCTTATTATATATATAGTTAAGAATAAACTCTGGCTTATTTTGAATAGTTGCCACGATATATATTTGTGGGCAATTAAAATTATAACTACGAATAAACTCTGTGGCCTATTTTGAGTATTTGCCATGAGATATATTCGTGGAATAAATTCCTGGGAAAAGACCTATTCACCTATTCTATCACGATAAATATTTTTGTTGCAAAAGAATTGAATTAGCCACAATTAGTTTTTATATTGAGATTTCTACCGGCCACGAAAGTATTGTTATTTAGCGATGAAATAGCTTGTGGCAATAGAAAATACCACGGAGTTCAAATTTGTGGCAAAAGGTCCACATTTTGGCATGAAAATTTTCAGTCGTGGTTATTGGCATTCTGTGACGTGGCTCGGTCCACGACCGAGCCACGAGCTATTTTTTGTGGCTAAAAGGCTTTCGCCACGAAATTTGAAAGTTTTTGCCACGAAGTGTCTTGTGGCAAGAACCCAAATTTGTTGGTAGAGATATTTAGATCTATGGTTGAAAAAAAAAAAAAAAAAAAATCTCAAATATTGGTTGCATGACGCTTTTATATCATTATTTCTTAGAATAATAATAATAATGATATCTATGATCCTACCGGGTCTGGCTTGCAAAATCAGCATGCGTACGAGCCCGTAAGAAGTTTGGAGACGGAGCATGGCCAAGTCAACACACTGAACCCATGTAACAGCTTGCCTAAGGATGGAAGTAAAAGTAAAAGAGAAGGAAACAAAAAAAAATTACTCACTATTGCCATCTTTTATCCTCTTTTGTTGATGGTCAAATCTGCATGCTACATGTTACAAATTTGCGTTGTTAAGTCACAGGTTGGATGTCACCGATGTATGTGGCACTGAGAAATACCTCTCTATGGTGGATTTATGTAGTTCGAAGTGTTAGTTTAGAGGATTTCTTTTCCAAGCAATTCGTGTCAAAATATAGAACTTTTTATATAGTTTTCAACTTGTGACTCTTTTGTATCATCCATACAAAATTTAAATAAAAATAATAATGGTAAAATATATAATAATAAAAATGATAATAATAATAATAATTTAATAATATTTATAATTTATGATAATGACACTTTTTTCGTCTTCTTTTGACTCCGTCTGGTAAGTATCTGATCATTATTGTTTTAAAATAAGCATCTAGATGTATGTTTTGGGCTTACTTTCGAATTTTCTATTTGATTGAGAAGATATAGAGTTGGTAATTTTGTTCTGTTACTTTTTTTATATATGTGTGTGTATTCGTGCTTGTGATTTTAATATTACTAGTATTATATTATTTGGTGGCCTAGTTAGTAAAGCGTATTTCTGTGCTGGTGCTCTCCTAAGCGGGTGTGTCCTTGTTTGAGTCACCTTCTGTGTAATTTGCTCGAAAATAAAAACGTAAAAAAGTTTGAGAGGTAGGCTTGATTCTGCTAATACTTGTGAAAAAAAATAAATTAGACAATATCCTCACTCACTGATCTGCTAAGAAAGTAACAAGCATGTCAATGATGGTGTACCCAATATATATATATATATGAAGTCTTTAGAAAGTCATAGGCATATTGATACTGCATGTTTTAAAGTGAATTTGGATACCCACTGGCTATGGGCATTCCTTCGTTCAAGACCATAAATGAAAACTTCATGGATGCACAAAACAATTGAAGGAGAGGAGGAGCAGTTACTTATGCATAGATGAACTTGTGAAACACCAACAAATGCTCTATGGTACTTCAAAAATAATTTGGGGTAGGAAGTATGTATCCACCTAGAGTGCATGAAAAAATAAAAAAAATGATGATGATTATAATACCAGGTTCACCTACGGCTGTTGCAGTTCCCACGATGACCTTACAGAGGGAAAGAAAGAAGTATGGATGTTGCCTGGGTTGAACGTGTCTCTGCAATATTATATAAAGCTAGTTCTCACATGGAATATCAATATTTTACTCTTCAATCGCGGCATTGAAATAATGGTAATCAAGGAGATTTTTGAGGAGAAGGAAATTACTTGAAGAAGAAATAATATCTCAAGTGAGAACTAAAAAGTCAAATATTTAAAATGGCAACTCTATTTTGGTCCATTGCTGCCATGTTATTGCGGAGGTTATAAATAATAATAAAAAATCTAAATAGGTCTGTAATTCAAGTCGAGGAAAATCACAAAGCTCTACCTTGATGCATCGAATGATTTGCTTGCAGCGCCTACCAAAATAAGAAATTATATATATATATATATATATATATATATATATATATATATATCCTTCATTTTAGAAATGAAATTGGAAGGGAATTTTTGGAGTTTCCATTCGGTTGAGTAAACTATACATGGGAGCCAAACAGCACGTAATGGATAAATTTGGAAGGAAAAAAAAAAAAAAAAAGTCAACATGCTTGCTGCTCCTTGAAACCCATTTCGCATGAATGTGATGACCATGTGATAGGGTCGGGATAGTTACCATGGAAAGCCAGCTGACAGAAGGTTCCCAGCCCATTATATCCAAGACCAGCATTTTTAACTTGGGTGGGCTCAAATTCTTCCACAAATGATGTTATCTAGCATGTTATTATAAATGTATATATATATATATATATATATATATATATATATATATATGGAGTAATGGCTGAAAGTGAATTGCTTGGGGTCACACCAAATAGATACATTTGGTCGAGATAGGACTAAGATACATCGGCAAACCAACAAATACTTCAAAGCTTGCTGTCCATGCATGCATGTTGTCAAGCTCTGAGGTGGGGGCAACTTGTAAACACCTAAAATATTTTTTGATTAATTAAATTCCACAAATACGGGTCCCATCAATGGACACGTGTCAAAAGAAAATGGCAGTTTAATTCAAATTAAATTCAAATTTGAATTTGAATTGATTTCTATATAAAAGGAAATAAATCCCTTATTTATGAAAAAAATCACACAATATTGGGGAGTTTCCAAATTGAAAACCCACTCTTTGGCCTATAAATACAAGGCCACCCCTCACATTTTGAGGACACACAGAGAAAGAGACAAACAGAACGTCGAAGCTCTGCTGAAGCTTTGACTCAACAAAACCTCTGAAGTTGACGTTGTTCTTCATCAAAGCCCTTCGACATTCAAAGATTATGAAGAATAACAAGCACACAAGTGTCGTTCTCCCTCAAAGACTTTTAAATCCACCGCTCGAGATCAAGCCTCACAGGTGAAGCCTTTGCGCCGACGTTGTTCCAAGGAGATTCAATCAGAGGGAGATTCTATACTATAATAGAATCGCCAAACAGAGAACTGTACTCATTTATTTTCTAATATTAATTAATAAAATTATAGTTATCGCATTTATTTTCGTTTCTGAATTTTCGAAATCAAAATTTGCGTGTACAACGAGCTTGTTCACGAGCCTAACGAGCCGAGCTCAATGATGTTTAAGCTCGACTCGTTTACTAAACGAGCCTAAAAATTGAGCTCGAGCTCGGCTCCTTTACTAAAGGAACGAGCCCGAGCCGAGCTTTTAACCAGCCGAGCTTAAGCTGTTCATGAGTTGCTCAGTTCATTTGCAGTCCTAACGACAGAGCTCCTTTAATTATCAACTTTTTGCGACAAACGTCCCTTCAATTAGTTTTTGATCCAAAAATTCCCTTCCAAAATACTGCAAAAAAGCTCCATACCAAGAGATTGTCAAGTTTTTTTTCATTTGTGATGTGAAATTACGAGAGTACTCCCTACTAATAAACATGAAAAAATAAAGTTGAGTTAATAAATGATATACCAATAAGGAGCTCAAAGTTAATTGATTACATTCAATAGGATAATATTTTTGTTTGGACTTAGGCAAGTGCCTGATCAGGTCATGTAGGAAATGGGACTTCCCTTTTGGTCCATGTCGCATGAGAAAAAAATTTAAATATATAAATAAATATATGTGCATATATATATATATAAATAAAGAAAACTCACATACACGACCTTCCCATTGAGAAGGCCAAGTTTGTAGCAGCTGGACTATTGCCCATTTGGTATGAAAAAAGCATATTGACTAAATGATTGTGAGGGTCCAAAGGCTTATACCCTTTAATTGATTATATTCAATATTATACTATTTTTATTTGGAATTGTTATTACTATTAGTTTTTTTTTTTTTTTTAAAAGAGAGAAAATTCATGTGACTAGTTCATTCATATGTAATTAATGAAAGCATGATGATTATGATGGATTACTATTTACTAGATAAATTTAGTAATTTCACATAAGAAACTAGCGAACTTGACGGCCATAAAATGCGAGGAACTTAGCAGGAGGTTAGCAAATTTTCCATATTCAAGGAATTTATTTTGTTAGTGCATAGATTTTTCTGCTACATATGTGTAGCTCTAGAAGATTATTTGCAATTTGCCCTAAATATAATTAGTAACACAACGAGGGGAACGGGGAGACAAGCTACAATGAACACATGCACAAACCCTAGTAAACCATACAGAAAGTTTGACCCGCCAATATGAAGAGAGGATGTAAGGTGAAAAAATCTTGAATTCGAGCCATATTCAGCGCATTATCTCCTTTCCGAGTATTCATTTGCTCCATTGACTGAAACGAGACTCTCCTTGTACATAAAAATCCTAAGGCTCTCCAGCTTGTACAGTCCACGATTTTGAAAATCTTTAGTCTCTTGGATATTAGGGTTGTATAAAACTAGGTCTAAAGTGGTAGTTTCTAAAAAAAGCTCACCATTTTTCCAAAACCCAAGTGCCCTTTCAACATCTAAAAAGGGTCCGATAGTTAATTCTTTGGTCCAACAGCTCTCCTCCTCCATCACCCATATGTCAAAGTATTTCTCAACCTCATGTGGATTAAAACTGATCACAGAAACAGAATCATTGTATATAATGAGAGTCCCCAAATTTAATATGGGAATATCTTGAGGTCCTAGTATATATCCAAAAAACTCATTACTCAAATCAAATGTAAGGATCGCATTGTAATAGTAAGTAGTACTCCAATCAAGCTTACCAAGCTCACTAGTCAACCAATAATATACTCCGTTCAAGCATGTGCTACATATAGAATCATGCACATAACAAACTCGAGTCAAATCAGCTTCAAAAATTCTCCAAGAATTAGTAGATAGGTAATATACTACAATAATTGAAGCATCATATGAAGAAAATCCTTCCGAATCCCAATAATTTCTAATCAAAACCAGCTTGTAATCATCAGTTGTGGGATCCAACCCAAATCCAAATTTATACTGAATAGGGCTAAAATCGGGTGGAATGTTGGGGTTTGGCATAGGGAGGTGTCTAAATTCTCTTGTAGCAGGATTCCATAGAATTATGCTATCATCCCAATCCCAAAGACCAAGTATGCCGTCACAGTGACCAATAATATCACGTGATTGACAGGGTTTCTGAATATCATAATATACAGGGGGAAAGCTAGCAAGCATTTCATCTGGGAACAAGGCAAAAACATGTGTTTCAGTGCTGTAATTGTAATGCTGAATAAGGAGACGGGCCTTGTTGCTATGATGGTTGATGTGCTTATTAACGAACGTAGAACTTCTAATGAGAGTATACCAATATTTGCAGACAGACTTAAATCGCGTAAGCGATTTCACAGGAAGCCTCAAAAGAATCTCAATTGTCAAATCTTCTAACATTTGATGACAGTCACTTTTGCTTGACATTAATCTCTGTGTGTGTATACGCACGAATATATGAGCAGGCACTGAATCAATCCTTTTGTAATTTGCAGATGCAATTCAGCAATTTGCCAAAAACCCTGCATAACAAATTTTAATCAGATTGAGAATATATGTCTCCTGGAATGAAATCAAATTATGAAAAATCATACAACTGTTTTTACTCATCTTTATAACAGAAAAGCTCAACAGATAGAAAAAAATAAAAAAATAGAATGACTTAATAGACAATGGCTTTTATTTGGACAAGAAAATGAGCTGTCCTCAAATTCATTTTGAATGTTGCCTAAGCATCAACCCCTCCCTAACTCTTTGAGAATTGGGAAGTATCAGTAAACAGTACAAAATCATGGCTCAATTATTATCATTACAAAATCATGGCTTAATTATTATCATTACAAAATCACCCAATAAATTATTTTAACTACTAGCCCATTCAATATAATTTCTATACAGACTATTATTAACAATACAGTTATTTATAACTGCAGTTATATATATATATCAAATAATCAATTGCACACATTTTTTTTGTCCACCGCTACAACCCTCCCTTCCTCTTTGGGAATTGGGAAGCCATACCATTAGTCTAGAGACCCTTTAATCTTATTAACAATACAATTATCATATCTAACTCTCAAGATATTTTAGTTGAGGCATTTGAAAGTGCATCTAAAGCATATCACTTTGCAATGAAAATTCAGAATTACAACTGAAGATTAAAGAACTAAATTCATGTGATCCTTATATGAAGATCAGGTTGTAAGGTTTTCTTTTTTTCTTTTTTTTTCTTTTTTTTTTTTTTTTTTCATGTAAATAACTGTCCTACACCTGAATCAAACCAAATCAGAATGAAAATCAGGATCTGAATCACTTATAAATAGAATTTTTCGTCAGTTAAAAAACATAAAAACCAAAATTTGTAGAAGACTAAACAAAATCTTTACCTCAGTTCCAGAAAAGATGAGGCGTGCTCTATGATGTTTTTTGATGTTGGTGGATGTTATGCTTTTGAAGCGTTAATAAACGTAGTGTTTCTACTCGTATGTCACGAAGAGAATCAATGAGATAATCAATGTTTCTTCAAACAACAAATGTGACTTGAAAGATTTATGATGCGGTCAAAAGGACAATTTCAGATCTCACCATGATGGATAGATATAAAAAAAAGTCATGATAATATGTCTGAATAAAACTCAACATTTTCTAAACATCATATAAAATTAAATATCCTAAGAGCTCCACGAAAGAGGGGAACAATAGACATGGGATTTCATGGATGGAGAGATCCTTTGATTGCGAGACATGAGTGGTGGATTTTTATTTGTTTATTTAGAAAAGTGCCTGAAAGAAGACGACTTTATTATTATAAATAGGAGTCAATATTCACACTCTACTTTTCTCTAATTGCACTACATTTACTTTTTGTTTTTTTAAAGGAAATGATAAGAAGGTCCTTCAATTCATTAATGTACTATTCCTAAATTTATAATATCATAATTACTCTTTATACAACTTTAACTTCTTCTTTTTCTTTACTTTATTTACTATTTTGTTTTTCTTTTCTATTTTTTTTCAGAGGTCCTCTCAAAGAAAATAATTTATTCCATACTAATAATTTAATTTTTGACAGTCAAAATATATAATTTATTCCATAATGACATTTTTTTTTTTTTTTCGAGTCAAATGAAGTAACTTTTTTTTTTTTGAATAATTTTTGTGGGTCCTGTCAAAAGAAATGATTTATTAGATAAAAATAACCTTTTTTTTTTTTTTTTTTTTTTTGGGTCTTTTCAAAAGAGATAATTTATTCAATATAAATAAAAAAAATTTAATCCTCTTCTTTTCATAATTTTTTTTTTTTTCTTTTTTTTGGGGATCTTGACAAAAAAAGATAATTTCTTCAATAAATAAATATATTTTTTTCATGTTAAAAGAGATAATTTTTTTAATGGTTACTTTTTATTTTTTCATCCAGTCAAAAGAGTTAATTTATTCAACATAAATTTTTATTTTTTGATCTGTAAAAAAAAAAAAAAAAAAATTAATTATTCTATTAATTTTTTGTCTTGTCAAAAGAGACCTAAAATAATAAAGATTGGAGATAAGGAGAGGAAATTTAAAAGGACAGTTTTGTTATTTAAAAAAATAATTAGTATTTACTTGTAAAGTTAGTGTTAGAATTGATGTTTCATTTAATAATTGTAGTGCAAACGTTGAAAAGTGGAGTGTGAATATCGCCTCCCTAAAAATAAGGATTAAAAAATTAAAAAATAATTAAAAGTAATTTTCTAGCATGTATTTGGTTGGAATGAAAATTTATTTAAGAAAATGTAGGAAAATATTTGTTAGTTAGTTTGGATAGCATGAGAGTGAAAAGAAAGTGATTATACATACTAAAATTATGATTTGAAATGATAATAAATAAATAAATTTGTAATTGATGATGTCGATTTTTAGTAAAAAAATAGTAAAATGACGGATTATAAAATTATTTAATATTTATTTCTATTATTTAGATTTAAAATAAGGCTTCATAATGTTTTTCTAGGTAGAACTAATTATTTGTTTAAGAAATACGAAATTTAAAAAAAAAAAAAAAAATTGATTATATGTGGTTTTTTTTGGGGCAAAATCATATATTGTTGTTGCCAAGTATATTATTATCAAATATTAGCTCAAACAAATATTGAAAAAAAAGTTACATGAGCCTCCCATCTATATATATATAGTTTATGCCCCCGCACACAAAGAAACCTAGTAAAAAATAAAGAAAGAAACAACTAAACAAATTGCCTCTTTTTTTTGGCAAGTTGTTTGGATAAAATAAAAATGAACTCAAAATATTATTTTCGTGTGTTTTATGTAGGGAAGTTTTGGGAGAAAATAGACAAGTGTGAGAAACTAATACATTTCTCTTTCCTTCTATCAAAACTCTAAATTTTTTTAAATATTTTCTATTTCCTTTCTTTTTTGGTTGATTCCATCTAACCAAACAAAGTCCTAAGAAATTATTTACACCTAAGGAAGAATCGGTTATGAGACTTGATGTCTTGTAAGACAAATTTGAAAAAGAGTCAGAAGAAATGGTTGAATAATTGAACCACAATACAATCTTTTCTAACTAGGTCAACCCCGAAAAAAAAAAAAAAAAAAAAAAAAAAATGCTTTGATTCCTTCTTCTTTTCATTTTGGTAATGTTGAAAACAAACAATTTCATTTTCTAGTGTGCATAGCACCCCTAAACGCTCTTGGGAATTTAGTTTTCTAGTTCTATGTAAAACAAAAAACATATATTATATATGAACTATAGATAAAAAAAATATATTATATATGCACAAATGCATATATTTAAATTCCCCTTATTCTTTTTACCTTAACGCTTCTTTTTCACAAATATATGCAAGAAATTTTTTTCATTCATTTTCATAAAAAATAATGTTGTATTTGGTGTGCATGAATGGAATGTAATGCAAGCGTGAATGAAATGAAAATAAGAATAAAATAAAATGGTCATTATCGTTCTATTGTTTGGTTGCAAATATGAAATGTGTTGGAATGAAATGATAATAACAATTTCAGTGTTTGGTTAAACCAATTTAAAATTTAGAGTGAAATAAATTTAAAATTGAATTATCCAAAATGCCCTTCTTATTGGCAAATAAATTAAATTAATAAAATAAAATTCTTTTATAATTTTTTCAAAAGAAATAGCGACGGTGGTCGATGGCGTTGAAGGTGGTGGTGGAGATGGAAAGCAGTAGTGGTCAAATAAATTAAATTAATAAAATAAAATTCTTTTATAATTTTTTTAAAAGAAATAGTGACGATGGTCGATGGCGTTGAAGGTGGTGGTGGAGATGGAAAGCAGTAGTGGTGTAGGTGGCGGTATTGGAAGGTGGCGGTGGTGGCGATAGTGGTAGTAGTGTGGTGGTGGAGGTGGAAGGAGATAGTGGTAGTAGTGGAAGGTAGTGGAGGTGATGGTGGTGGTAGTGGTGGGAGGTAGCGAAGGTGGTGGTGGTGGTAGAGGTGGTGAAAGTTAGTGGTGGAAGGAGATTGCGGTGGTGAAAGTCAGTGGCAACGATGGTGGTGGAAGGTAGTGGCCGTGGCAGCGGTGGTAGTGGATGGTGGCGGTGGTGGTTGAAGGCAGTGGCGGCAATGGTAGTGGATGGTGGAAGGCAGTAGAGGTGACGGTGGTGATGGTGGTGGAAAAAAGGAGTAGAGGTGTCGGTAATGGTGGTAGAAGGCAATGGCGACGATGGTGGTAGAAGGCGATGGCGACGATGGTGGTAGTGGAAGGCGGTGGCAACGATGGCGGTGGTGAAAGTTGGTGGTGGTGGAATGTGGAAGACGGTGACGGTGGCAGTGGTGGCGGTGGAAGGCGATGACGGTGGTAGAAATCGGTGGCAATGGCAGGGGCGGTAGTGGAATTCGGTGGCGATGGTGGAAGGTTGTGGAGGCGGTGGCGTGGTGGTAGTAAAAGGTGGCGATAGTGGTGGCATGGCAGTGGCAGTGGGTGGTGGAGGTGGAAGGCGGCCATGGTGGTAACTATGGAGGCGGTAATGGTGACAGGGGTGGTGGCAATGACAATGGTGGTGGTCAAAGGTGGTAGTGGTGACAGTGGTGATGTTGGAGGTAGTAGTGGTGGCAGTGATGTAGGTGGAAGGCAATCGCTACAAGAAAAAGGGCTTTTAACAAGGGGCGAAAAATAGTTCTACAATGGGCATGGCTAGTTGTGGTATCCCCTGTCGTTGTTGACTCAAGGTTTTCTACGACTGTTCCAGCGTGTTGTGGAAAGTGAACTTTCAGCAACGGTTTTAAACCGTTGTAGAAGTTAATAGTTCGACAACGGGCAATGGCCATTGTAGAAGGTGTAATTTTCTACGATGGACATAACCCCTCTTAGAAATGTAACTTTCTACAGTAGAAGTTCATACTTTGACAAGGGGTTGTAGAAGGTATGATTTTCTACGACAGACATAGCCCCTCTTAGAAATGTAATTTTCCACCAAGATTTTTGCCTGTTCTACGAGGGACTTTGCCACTTGTGAAAAGTGATTTTTTTTTTTTTTTTTTTTTTTTTTTTCCACCCAAAAAAAATTGTATGCCTGTTTTTCTTGAGATCTAACATAAAACTGTATGCTTTTTTTTTCCACGAATATTACACAGCCAAAGCCATATATTTTCACACCAAGCCTTATGCAAATCAACAACATCAACATATTTGATGCATACAAAAAAATAGCTCAAGCAATACAAAAAATAAAAGAGGACAAATCCTACCAATCACAAACAAATAAATTTCAATTAGTCTTATATTCATTAAAGATTTCATTGTACAATTCCATCATTGTTGACATATATATATATATATATATATATATATATATATATATACCCACAAAAATTGTAACTTGGCAAGTAACAATACCCACAAAAATTGTAACCTGGCAAGTAGCAATACCCACAAAAAATCAAAATATTAAGGCAATTGCTCGCTCTTCTAGGTAACCCAATTGGTCAGTATTACACTACTTGTGTTTTTCTTGTCTTGATATCCTCGTTATAGTGCCCGTCATCATATTCTAATGCCCTAAGAAGCACACCCAGGTATCCCAAAAGAAAATAATAATTTTGAACCTGTAAATAGAGAAAATAGAATTGAGTACAATTAATTTGTTATAGACAACTAAGGAATGGAAGTAAGTACAAAAAAAATAAAAATAAATAAATAATAAACAACTTCAGTTGAGATTATAAGTAATGGAAAAGACTTCCTTCCTACTAACCTTTCTGATTCTCTAATATCAAGCATGTTAATTTAATAAAAATCTAATATTATAATTAATTATGCTTTCTTATTCATATATACTTGCACATTTAGACTTATTCCAACTCTATGATTTTTTTATACAGTTTAGTTGCTTATTACGAGACCCATATTCGAACACATCCAACAAAACCTATGAATTAGGGTTGTTCACCGCTTTTGCTGCTATATAAGACAAAGCTTTCGATCTTTTCTATCATTCACTATAGCTAAAACAAGGTTGATGATAAGCGCCGAATATTGCATATTCAAGCGCCCTTATTTGCATTAGTTATGTCTATTAGTTGATTATACTGTATATTTTAGCTTTAATTGCATGCTTTTGTCTATTTTTAGGTTGGTTCCCCAAAGAGAGTCAAAAGTGATGCTTTGATAAGTTTTGAAGATCAAAGTACGCCATTGCCGGGGACATTCGTTTTGGCCAAGTTAATGATCCGTGGAACTCATGATGATCTATGTAAAAAGTTCCAGGAAGAAGAATCACATCAATGGTCTGCACCAAGAACAGTTATGAGCAAAAAGTTTAGAACATGAGTTTCAAGGTACGGGCGCCCGCCGAAATGGGCTGAGACTTCATGCACTCGCGGGCGCCCGCCAAAATGGGCCGAGACTTCATACATTCGTTTTGGCCAAGTTAATGATCCGTGGAACTCATGATGATCTATGTAAAAAGTTCCAGGAAGAAGAATCACATCAATGGTCCGCACCAAGAACAGTTATGAGCAAAAAGTTTAGAACATGAGTTTCAAGGTACGGGCGCCCGCCGAAATGGGCTGAGACTTCATGCACTCGCGGGCGCCCGCCAAAATGGGCCGAGACTTCATGCACCCGTAGGCACCCGCCGCAAACCCGCGGGCGCTGGCTAATGTGACCAGAGACTTGCGGGTGCCCGCCCTGCGCCTGCGGGTGCCCGCCGATCTGCAGACAAGTGGGTATAGGTCTGCATTGTTTCCTTCAAGGCTATCCCCTTGACCCATTGTGTGGTCCTGACGCCTATGACAAACGAGATAGTTGGGGCGCCCGGATCCTTATACTTTGAAGGAGCATTGTGTTGAATGATTGCACTCACATTTTCAGTTAATCTTACTTTCTTTGGCAAATAGTTTTTGGAAGTGCGCTTCTAAGTGCACAAATCCTTGAGAAATTTTGCATAGGGAGGGATTTGCTTGATAGCATCCAAGAGAGGCAAGTTAATCTTTACTTGCTTGAAGACTTCCCACATGTCTTGAATTTTACAATTTTTATTCCCAAAATGTGTTGACTCTTGGAGACGTTGAGGAAATAGAGCCTTAGGCTCATAAGAAGTCTCCACATTTGGGGTAACAAGCTTGGAATTTTCAACATTTGACTTTGGATTTTCAGGAGTGAGATTTGGATTAGAAGAGCGGAGATTTGGATCTCTGGGAGGAAGAATTTTGTCAGTGTTTCTTCCATCAACCTTGTTGTCCATAACTCGACCACTCCGAAGGGTGGTGATTGCTTCGACTTGTTCATAAGTAGGCCCACTCGGAGGAAGGGCTTCGTCAATCCCATGCATCTCTCTAGGATTCTCAAATGGTTGAGCGGGAAGTTTCCCTTTATCTCTTTGACGAATTTGGTTCATTAAAGTAACTGTTTGTCCTCATTGATTCTCAAGTTTAGCTATCGACTGAGTCTGAGAATGAACCATTTAGAGAGTAGGCTGCAATGATGTCAAGAGTTGCTTGTTGGATTCCAACGTTTGTTTGTTTAGAGATTCCATCATTTGCTTGTTTGCAGCCAAAATCTCATCAGTTGGAAACACATGATTAGAGACATTTGGACTATAAGGGGGACAGTAACTTGAAGAGGCCTGAAATTGCCTATTTTGAAATTGAGAAGAGGGCTGATTTTGATGGCCTTGATTTTGAAATTTTGAAATTTTAAATTTTGTGGGGCAGGTTGCCTCCACGAGAAATTCGGATGATCTCTTCATCCCAGATTATAGGTATTGGAATAAAGATTATTTTTGGGCCTGGAAAATATAGCATTAGCTTGCTCTTGATTGTTACTAGGAAATTACTCCAGTGTGGGGTAATCTTCAAAGAGATAGAAAGGACTAGTGCATGATGCACACACCGCATTGGCTGAATTTTGAGACAAGGAAGGAGAGATATGTGATGCCATTAATTGATAGAATTTATGAGTTATAGTATCCACTTGAGAAGACTCTTCCCTTATTGTCTTCGGTTGACAAGGGTTGGTGTTTTTTGTATTGGTTGAGGTTGGAGCACTACGAGAATTATGTTGCAATGAATTTTCACTCAGATTCTCAAGTAGGGTCCATGCCTCATCCGTACTTTTAGATATGAACATCCCTCTACATGATGAGTCAACCATGAATCTATGGGTGTGGGTTAAACCAGCATAGAAAGCTTGCACCAATTGCCATTTTGGAATTAGGTGGTGTGGACATTTCCTAAGGAGATCTTGTAATCTTTCCTAAGTCTCATAGAGTTGTTCCCCATCATTTTGTGAAAAGCTAAGAATCAAACGCCTCATTAGGTTGGTTTTACTCACTGGATAGTATTTTTTTAGAAATTTTTGTTGCAATTAAGCCTATGTAGTGATAGAATTTGCAGCAAGGGAGTTTAACCAATATTTTGCCCCATCTTTTAAGGCGAATGGGAAGAGATGCAAATGGAGAGCATTTTCAGGGAAGCCCCTCAGCTTGATGGTAGAACAAATTTCAAGGAACTTATCACGGTGCTTTTAGGGATCCTCATGTTCCAAGCCATGAAAGGAAGGAAGCATTTGAATTGTACTAGATTTGATTTCATATTGGGCTGCATCAATGTTTGGCATCACTATGCAAGAAAGAGAGGCATAAGTTGTAGGGATGAAATGGTCCCTAAGAGTCCTAGGAACAACATTTGGAATTTCAGCCCTATTATTATTAATTCCCTCATTCCCGACATTTTCTTCATTATTAGCTATTGGATTAAGCTCAAGATCAAGTCCTCTTAAATATTTAGATTCCCTAAGGTTTCTTCTAAGAGTTCTTTCAAGTGAATTTATATCAATTGGCACTTCAAGAGTAGGCAAAGATAGTGACCTATGGCTCAACATCAACAACATAATTCACAACAAACATAATATCCCTTCACCATCACATTCACATAAGATGTTCCCGTTCTCCTCAATTATCAATCAAGACAGAAAAGTAAATGGCCACGACAAGGACCGATGTTTTACAATATAGAGAAATAATAAATAGCCTCGACAGGGGCTTCATGATGTAACTATCTCTAATTTAACCACATGCAAGATATTCACAAATTTGAAACTAGAACTTCGAAAACTTACCCGGAGTCCTTTAGACTTACAAATTTGCTACCTTTCCCACGGCAAGCCTTAAGTACCTAAAATCTCACAAGAACACTTGAAACACAAATTAATCGAAACCAACAAGAAAATATCCACAAGAACACACTATTCACAATCAAACCAAAGTTAATCCTAAAACCTCGGTTACAAAATCGTTTGCAATCCCCTGCAACGGTGCCAAAAATTGATGCAGTGTCGATCAATCTCAATTTATAATAAACCCTTTGCAATAGCACAAATCATTGTAAAATAGGGCTATTGGATGGGTAATTCGAACCACTAGGATTGCTAATTTATGGCAACCAAGGTCTTGAAAATTACTTAGTTTGGTGAAGGGAGTATAGAGTTTTGGTTTGGTTTGTCACTAGAATTAGGAATTAAAATTGCATACAACAATAATTGCAAGGAATTGAAGAGATGAAGATAATATAGAGAAGCCTAGGGAAGTGAATTCACTACTTACACTATTAATATGCTAAGTTGCTATTAACTTGGGAAATAATTTCAGTACATGGCAATGATATGTAGCAATATGAGATTGCTACATTATCTTCAAGAAGTTCATAGGATCAAGACTTAAGTATAGTCCCTCAAAGTTTCATATGCTTGAGCTACCTAAATTAGGGTGTAGCCATAACATGCTCACTAAGCTAGGGACTATCAAACTCCTTAATCACCATGGTAGAAGCACATGGAGATAAGAATCAAGAAAAATCCATTAAAGGAGAACCCCAAGCTAGGACTAACAAGCTTCTCATATACATGCCAATAATAACCTTTTCATAATCTCATTTCCATTGTCACTATGAAAATGAAAGCAATACAATCATGAAGCAATAAAAGCCATGGACAAGATAATAAAATCAACATGATCATTTATAGAATTAAGATCCATTACAAAATGTAAAGTGCTCTAGATCATGAACTACCATGTACATGAATCATTCCTTAAATTAAATAAAACTAAGACATGCTTACTAGAGAGGGTTTCATCACCTCCTTAGATAGGAGTTAGTTACCTATAGGAGCAAGGAAGGAAGGAGAAGATATCATCTTCAACTCCATTTTCGCACCTATAGTCTCCAAGACTCACAAAACTAAAGCTCACAATATTTTTCTCTCTAAAAACTTTCCAAAAGTGAGATATGAGATAATCCAAGCCTCAAGCCCCTTAACTAGCCAAAATATCCTCATCTTTTTTTCCATTTTCGTGGTTGAACAACCCTACGAACTTGATCCCATATTTAGTTTACTTACAACTTGGGTTGGGAGATCTAAAGCCAACCTCCGTGGTTTTGCAGCTTGCCGACAGATCAGTCAAGCACCAACGAGGCATTCTTGAAGATGTCATAATCAAAGTGGACAAATTCTACTTCCTGATAGACTTTGTGGTTCTTGACATGGAACCAGTCCATGATCCAAAGAAGCATATTCCCGTGATCCTCGGTAGGCCATTTTTAGCTACGGCTAACAGTTCAATTAATTACCGAACCGGGGTGATGGACATCACTTTTGGAAATATGTAATTCAAACTCCATATCTTCCATGCAACTCAACATCCTTCTGATGAGGATGATTGTTTTCTTGTTGATGTGATAGATGAAGTGGTCGAAGACTCTCTCCCATTCATTCTAAGTATAGATCATCTTGAAACTTGCATGTCTCACATCGACTTCTCAAACTTTGATATTGACTAAGCTATCCAAGAAGCAAATTCTTTGCTTGACATTAGTGCTATCATGGACTTTCCTCCTTGGAAAATGGCAAGAGAACCACTTCCTCAACTGTCCACTACTCCTTCGGTCCTTTCCTTAAAATCTCCACCACAACTTGAGTTAAAGCCGCTCCTGGTCCACCTTAAGTATGTGTTTCTTGGAGCAAATAAAACTCTTCTAATCATCATTGCTTCGGACCTTTTAAAGGACCAAGAAAATAGCATTTTAGTGGTGCTACAAGAGCACAAAGAAGCTATTGGCTGGGCAGTGGCTGATTTAAAAGGAATGGACCCTTCTTTTTGTATGCACCGTATTCATTTGGAAGATGACGCTAAACCTTCTAGAGAGGTGCAACGCCGGTTGAATCTCAACATGAAGGAAGTGGTCATGAAAGAAGTGATCAATCTACTAGATGCGGGAATCATCTACCCCATCTCTGATAGCAAGTGGGTAAGCCCCACTCAAGTTGTTCCTAAGAAATTCGGTCTCAACGTTGTTAAAAATTCAGTGGGTGAGCTCATGCCACAACGCACCACCACCGGGTGGCGTGTGTGTATTGACTACCGAAAGCTAAATTCTACTACTAGGAAGGATCATTTCCTACTCCCATTTATTGATCAAATCTTAGAGAGGTTGGCCGGCCAAAGCTACTACTGTTTCTTTGATGGTTATTCCGGCTATAACTAAGTGGAAATTGATCCGCAAGATCAAGAGAAGACCACATTCACATGTCTCTTTGGAACATTTGCCTATAGGCGCATGCCCTTTGGGCTATGTAATATACCGGCAACTTTCCAAAGGTGCATGATGTCCATATTTTCTAATATGGTTAAAAAGTTCTTGGAAGTGTTCATGGATGATTTTTCTGTCTTTGGACCCTCCTTTGACTCGTGTCTCTAGAATTTATCCCTTGTGCTTTAAAGATGCAAGGAGACAAGTTTGATTCTAAGTTGGGAAAAGAGTCATTTTATGGTCCAAGAAGGCATTGTCCTGGGACATGTCATTTCTAAAAAGGGAATCGAGGTCGACAAGGCCAAAGTCGAATTGATCTTTAATCTCCCTCCTTTAAATTTTGTTCGACAAATCCATTCCTTTCTTGATCATGTCGGCTTTTATCGCCATTTCATCAAAGATTTTAGCAAAATATCCCGGCCTTTGTGTAATCTACTTGCCAAGGATGTTTTGTTCAATTTTGATGAAGCCTATTTAGACGCTTTCAAGAAGCTCCGTACTCTTCTCTCATCAGCCCCAATCATGAAACCGCCCAACTGGTCTCTTCCATTTGAGATCATGTGTGATGTATTCGATTATCCATTAGGAGCGGTTTTAGGCCAACGTGTGGACAAGCTTCCGCATACTATCTATTACGCTAGCAAGACTCTCTCTGATGCTTAGTTAAATTACACCACCACTGAAAAAGAATTGCTAGCTATGGTGTATACCTTGGATAAATTCCGCTCTTACCTTCTAGGATCCAAGATCATTGTCTTTTCAGACCATGTTGCTTTAAGGCATTTGCTTGCAAAAAAAGAGACCAAACCTCGCCTAATTCGATGGATACTCTTACTCCAAGAGTTTGACATTGAAATTTGGGAGAGAAAAGGGACAGACAATGTTATCACCGACCATCTCTCTCGGTTGCTCATTGAGAAATCTTCTAAATTTACCGTAGTTCCGGATAAGCAACTATTTCAGATTTCTCATTTAAATCTTCCATGGTTCGCAAATATTGTCAATTACCTCGCAGTAGGAAAAATTCCCTCTAAATGGTCGAAACAAGAGAAAGACCGGTTTTTCTCCCAAGTCAAGCATTTCTTTTGGGAAGATTTGAAATTATTCAAGTATTGCCCGGATCAAATCATCCGAATATGCATTCCAGAAAATGAATTCACAAGTGTCCTAAATTTCTGCCACACTCTTGCTTATGGGGGTCACTTCAGTGCCAAGAAGACCGTTGACAAAGTCTTTCAAAGCGGATTCTATTGGCCTTCCTTGTTTCGGGATACTTACAATTTCTATAAATCTTGTGAGCGCTGCCAAAAACTTGGCTCCATGTCTAGAAGAGACATGATGCCCCTCACTCCCATCTTAATCATGAAAATTTTTGATGTGTGGGTGATCGACTTCATGAGACCATTTCCATCTTCTTATGGCTATGAGTATATTCTTGTAGCAGTGGATTATGTGTCTAAATGGGTTAAGGCCGAGGCCACCAAAACCAATGATCATAAAGTTGTGGTCAAGTTCATTCAATCGAACATTTTCAGTCATTTTGGTACACCCCGAGCACTCATCAGTGACAGCGGATCTCATTTTTGAAATCATTATCTCAAATCCGTCCTTCTTAAATACTCCGTCATTTATAAGGTTGCCATACCTTACCACCCTCAAACGAGTGGTCAAATGGAAGTATCTAATCGGGAAATCAAGCATATCATGGAAAAAACGGTTCGACTGGACCGCAAAGATTGGTCATTGAGACTAAACGATACGTTTTGGGCCTACCGGACAGCGTATAAGATGCTTATTGGCATGTCACCATATCGACTTGTCTTTGGCAAAGCTTGTCATCTCCTAGTCAAGTTAGAGCAATGTGCTTATTGGGCCATAAAAAGGTTTAATTTTGATCTTAGACAAGCCGGCTCTAATCGCAAATTGCAACTCAATGAGCTTGAGGAAATTTGCAATGATGCATATGAAAGTGCCAAAATCTATAAGGCAAAGACTAAAACATTCCATGAGAAGCACATTGTCAACAAGTCTTTTGCCCCTGGACAAAAGGTTTGGCTCTTCAATTCTAGATTGAGACTCTTTCTCGGTAAACTCTGTTCACGGTAGGATGGTCCATATGTCATCATCTCCGTCTTTCCTCATGGTACAATCGAACTCCAAGATCCTACCGATGGATCTCTCTTTAAGGTTAATGGCCAACGGCTTAAGCCTTATGTTGATGGCATAGTCCCGATCCGAAAAGTCAAAAAAGTCCTATTGACGGACCCGATTTATGAAGACTAATGCAAAATCAAGGTTCGTCTAGCTATCGACGTTAAGTTTAGCACTCATGGGAAGCAATTCTTTTAACTTCCAAGCTTCCTTCTCTTTTAAGTTACCTTGGCCAAGAATTTTCCAAAAATTAGCTAAGTATAGCCAAAATGCGACCTCTTACAAAATTATCTCAAATTGTATTCCAAAAGTCACATTCATCTTACTCAGTCATTTTAAGGTCTTGGTACCATTTTCAGAATTTTTCAAGGTCATTTCGGTAATTTTTCCAAAAATCCAAAAATTACGGGAAAATACAGGTCTAAAAAGCATAGCGCTTTTACAAATGAGCTCCGATTCTCGTTCCGAGGGTTTTGTAAGGTGTCTCGGGTTAATAGGAGCTCAATTTTCTAATTTGGGAATTTTACGACCCTGGCCCAGCCCCCGTTGGGCCAAATATCAGTCCAGAAGACGGTCTGCCCAACAACATGGCGGGCGCCCGCCAAGCTCTTGCGGGTGCCTGCAAAATAAAGCAGTAGGTTGTGATTTATACGGGGCCCTGCCGATCCTTATGGGCCCCTGCCGTGTGTCATCCACAGCACCAGGATAAGCCTTTGACAGCGTACGGGTGCCCGCCCTGTGCTGCAAGCGCCCGCCGAGCTTTGCTGGTTCCTTAAATGGGCTATTGCAAGCCCATTTCAACATATCATAACTCCCTCATTCTCTCATTTTTGTGCCCCCACTCCCTTCCTTCCTCTCTCACCCCAAAATCTTCCTCTCCCATCTCCATCATTCCATACATAACACTTCCATCCTCATCATCCCATCATCACTCACCACAAAGGAAAAGGGGATTTGTGTTCTCCATTGTTGGGTAAGTCATTTTCTCTCTATTTCTTTCAATTTTGGATTAATGGAGGCCGAGATTATATATTTGGAGGATTGGTGATTGTTTAACGATTGTAGATTGTTATTTGTAGGTCAAAATTTTGGGGTTTTCACATCTTTAATCCCCTTTTGTCTCTCTTCCCAATTTTTGTTCACGCCAGGTGTTCGTAAAAATTCCTAAGCCAACTTCTTCATTCGAATGGCACCCAAAACCTCTTCAAAGCATGCTCGTTCTTCCGAGGGACCCTCCGGGGAAGCCCCCACACCAAATTGGGCGGAGTGGCCCATTGCCACCGTGGCCAAATTTACCATCCAAGATGGCTTCGAAGTTATTCCAGAAACGGCATAGGCGGTCCAAGAATTGACAAACCATGGCCTCCAATCTCTATTCAAGCCACGTGCTCACTCTTACTATCCGCGCATAGTCCTCCAATTCTTCTCAAACATATTCCATTTATGTGCCGAGCCGGACCTCATTAAGACCACCATAGATGATGTGACTTTTAAATTCAACATTGAGGACCTTGCCACGGCTTTGGCATGTCCAATGGACCCTCCGGTGGATGGGGCGAGCCTGTCTCTATATGTTGCTCCTCCAGATGGGCTGACATTGTGGAAGAAATTTGCCACAACCAGTTTACCGACACTCGAACCACAAGCACAAATAAATCATTCCTTCCGTGCCGGCTCTGGTTCGTGGACTCTGTCCTTGCAAAGAATGTTTTTTCTATCCTTGGGCATTCTGAACGTAAGGGGGCTTTCTTGCACACCCTTTATGCTGCTGAGAAGGAGCAATGGTTTTGCGTCCCGCAGCTTGTCTGGGACCAAATTCTTAAGGTCTATAATGACCTAATTTTGCTGAGGTCAAATAATGCCACCGCTTGGGCGTTCCCATTCCCATATCTGGTCACCAGGGTCCTGAAAAACCAAGGGTTCAGAGCGTCCCGTCATGAGGAAAAGAAGACCGATGTATTTGATTTTGACCTTGGGGTTTGGAAGTCTAACACAGTTCAGCTTAAGACTGCCCGTTAGGCCCGCATAGGTGATGTGCTTGATTGGGGAGCTCTGGCTGTCCCTGTTGCCTCGGTCCCAGCTACTCCTGCTGCTCTTGCCCCTATTGCGCCACCTCCGTCTGCTATGACCCGTGCTGATTATTACTCTTTTAGCGCTCGTGTTGATGCCCTTTACATGCGAGTCAGGAACATCGAGGGAACTCTTAAAGAGACTCTGGAAGGGCAGAAGACGTTGCAGACTATGCTCCAGATTCTGATTGACTGTACCCCAGGCGGCGCCGGTGGTTCCTCATCCGCATTTTATGCTTTTCATATCTATTTCACTTTCTAGTAGTACTTTTTAGACTTATTTTGGGCCGCGTTTGGCATTTACTTTCTAGTTCCTATTTTTGAACTTATATCTGCAATTATTTTGCTCTTTGCGTGGATATTTAGTTTTTAGATAAATAAAATTACCATTATTTATATTCATCATTGTTTGGATTCGTATGATACTTATTGTGTATAGATGTCTTTTGACAGGTTTTTGACATTAAGTTTGGGGGCATGCTCTTGGAATTCGCAAGGTGGCTTATTTTTGCACCGCCACTGAATTTCCTCCTCCACTTGGTATTATTGCTCTTTGTACCCTCTATTCATTTTCCTTTTCATTCTTTGTCTTCTGCCATTGAGGAAAATGTGACATTCAAGTTTGGGGGTGCATTATTGCATTTTTGGTATTACATTACATTTTTGTTTGCATGCGCTGATTGTTCATGTAAAGTAATAAAAGTCATTTTTTGGAAAACAATGATAGAGAAATCTTGGATCTTGTTGGAGATGGAAGCATGTGTTTAATACTTTGTGTATATAAGCAAATGATAGTTTTTGAAAATAAAGAAAAATCTGAAATGATCATGTGGATTCAAACTGGTTTGTAAAAATGCTTCAATTAGATTTTCGTCGGATTTCATACTCTTCTATGCTTCACACTGTACAGATGCACACCGGAAACTTAATTGTGAGGTATGCAACCTAATTGACCTTAACCTTGACTCAGTTCATTTGACTTGATGAACCGAATGAATAGATATCTTTGGCATGAATAATTAAAAAAAAAAAAAAGAGATAATTGAATAATGATAATGACTAGCTTAAGTTCGTAGCCTTGCTGACTCGAGTTATTAAGCCCAAGAAGTGTCTTTACACTTAGCACCCTAAAGCCATCTGGTTTGGGAGTTGTTAGCCTAAAGCTTGCTACATGGGTTGGTTAGAAAGCTTAAAGGACTTAGGTATTGCACGGTCATTCACAAAAATAAAAATAAATAAATATAGTTTGTTGGAGTTCGTAGCCTTGCCAATTCAAGTTATTAAGCCCTAGGAGTGCCTTTACATTTAGCACCCTAAAGCCATCTGGTTTGGGAGTTGCTGGCCTAACGCTTGCTACATGAGTTTGTTAGAAAGCTTAAGGGACTTCGGCATTGCACGACCATAATATGTGTCTTAAAAAAAAGAAGAAGTTATATTTTAAAAAAATCATGCCTTAGTGACTTCATTTAAAAAGGGAATTTCAATGATTTGAAGCTTGTGTTTTGAATTGGAATAAAGAAGGTAAAAGCCGCATATTGGGAATCTGGTTCACTTCACTGAAGTTAGAGTTGATTTCTATTTAAGAGATGACAATTGAAGTGTTTATATAGACTATGATGTTGATGCATGAGATTTAAAAATATGTTTAGCCATTTTTGTTATATCAAGGCTTCATATATGCAAGGTAGTCTGCTTAATGATTCCGTCTCCAATTTTTTTTTTTTTTTGGTTCCAAGTTACAATTGAGCTTTATAGGTATTTTCTTGCTCCATGATTGATGCATGTTGATAGCATTTCAAATGTTGTCATTTTGTTAAGAGTTTCATTTTTGGTTTTGCTATGGGACTAGCAAAATATAAGTTTGGGGGTGTGATAAGCACCGAATATTGCATATTTAAGCGCCTTTATTTGCATTAGTTAAGTCCATTAGTTGATTATACTGTATATTTTAGCTTTAATTGCATGCTTTTGTCTATTTTTAGGTTGGTTCCCCAAAGAGAGTCAAAAGCGATGCTTTGATAAGTTTTGAAGATCAAAGTATGCGCCGGGGACATTCGTTTTGGCCAAGTTAATGATCCGTGGAACTCATGATGGTTTATGCAAAAAGTTCCAGGAAGAAGAATCACATTAGTGGTCCGCGCTAAGAACAGTCATGAGCAAAAAGTTCAGAGCATGAGTTTCAAGGTGCGGGCACCACTGGAAACTCACGAGCGCCTGCCAAAATGGGCCAAGACTTCATACACCCATGGACGCCCGCCGAAAACCCGCGAGCGCCCGCCAAAATGGGCTGAGACTTTATGCACCCGCGGGCGCCTGCCAATATGACCAGAGACTTGCGGGCGCCCGCCGATCTACAGACAAGTGGGTATAGGTTTGCATTATTTCCTTCAAGGTTGTCCCCTTTACCTATTATGTGGTCTTGATTTCTCCTAGGGTTGTTGGGCCACGAAAATGGAGGGAAAATGAGGATATTTTTGGCTAGATAAGCGGCTTGAGGCTTGGATTATCTCATATCTCACTTTTGAAAGGTTTTTAGAGAGAGAAATATTGTGAGCTTGAGTTTTGTGAGTCTTGGAGACCATAGGTGCAAAAATGGAGTTGAAGATGATCTCTTCTCCTTCCTTCCTTGCTCCTATGGGTAACTAACTCCCTATCTAGGGAGGTGATTAAGCCCTCTCTAGTAAGCATGTCTTAGTTTTATTTAATTTGGGGAATGATTCATGTACATGGTAGTTCATGATCTAGAGCACTTTGCATTTTTGTAATGGATCTTAATTCTATAAATGATCATGTTGATTTTATTATCTTGTCTATGGATTTTATTGGTTTATGATTGTATTGCTTTCATTTTCATAGTGACAATGGAAATGAGATTATGAAAAGGTTATTATTGGCATATATATGAGAAGCTTGTTAGTCCATGGCTTGGGGTTCTCCTTTGATGGATTTTTCTTAATTTTTATCTCCATGTGCTTCTACCATGGTGATTGATGAGTTTGATAGTCCCTAGCTTAGTGAGCATGTCATGGTTACACCCTAATTTAGGTAGTTCAAGCATGTGGAACTTTGAGGGACTATACTTAAGTCTTGATCCTATAAACTTCTTGAAGATAATTTAGCAATCTCATGTTGCTACATATCATTGCCATGTACTGAAATTATTTCCCAAGTTAATAGCAACTTAGCATGTTAATAGGATAGGCAATGAATTCACTTCCCTAGGCTTCTCTATATTATCTTCATCTCTTTAATTCTTTGCAATTATTATTGTATGCAATTTTAATTCCTAATTCTAGTGACAAACCAAACCAAAACTCTATACTCCCTTCATTAAACTAAGTGATTTTTAAGACCTTGGTTGCCATAAATTAGCAATCCCAGTGGTTCGACTTACTCATCCAATAGCCCTATTTTATAATGATTTGTGCTATTGCAAAGGGTTAATTATAAATTGAGATTGATCAACACCGTATCAGTTGACAGCTTTTGCTGCTATAGCCGACTGAACTTTCAATCTTTTTTATGAGGCTTCTTGGCTTCTAGTTTGATACTACCATAATGGATAAGAATGAAGTTGATTGGAAACCCCAGTATGGAATGGAGTTCGATTATGAAGAAATGGCTTTTGAATTTTATAATAAGTATGGGTGTAGAGTTGGATTCAGCGTGAGAAAAGGCCTTGCCAACAAAAGTCTAGTCATAGGAGAAGATGAGCAAATAATGAATATATTTTGGGCAGATGCAAGAATGATTACTGATTATGCATTTTCAACTTTGTCATGAGAAATTTTTGTTATATTATATACTAAAATGTTGGTGGATTTTTATAAGTGAAAGCCTGCAGATTCCAAATAAAAATCCATCATCATCAACAGGAGCAACATGTTTACAATAGACTACAAATGTATGAAGAGTGTGGTAAATGTACAACAACAACTTACTCTAGTGCTCTGGGCGAATAGAGGGGGTAGAATGCAGGGTAAAAATGTTCTTGTGAAAGCACAATTCTGCAGGGAAGGAGCTTTTGATTCCCTTTCAGAGTTTTTCAGTCTTATTCTCTGCAGTATATACAACATCTTATTAATTTAAAAGCAAACTTCTCATACCAAAGGTTACACCTATCCATGCAGGACTCTATCCCAATAAACACAAAAGGCTTAACCCCATTTCGGGCTATTGTTGATCCTATAGAAATTATAATGGAACTAATGATTTTAAGTACCTAAAACAACTTTGCAATAAATGAGCTGTTGATTCCCTCCTGAATTTCTCCAGTCTCATTTTCCTGAAGTATAAACAAGTTGTTATTAATTTACGAGCACAACTCTCATGCCAAAGGTTATGTCGGACTCTATCCCAATCAATATTGTTCAGATTCATGAGAGATAGAGAGAGAGAGATGTTTATTCTGTGTCTTATATTCAGCCTTCTCTTGTGAGGCTTATATAAAGAACAAGGGTTATACACCCTAATTACACAATATTGCTTAATTACACAATAAGCCTAACTACTATGGGTAATTACATAAGGACCCAATATTATAGAGGATATAAACATTCTAATACTCCCCCTCAAGCTGGAGAATATATATCAAATAATCCCAACTTGGAATAGATAGTCCTTAACCGGTTATAACCTAGTGCTTTGGTAAACATATCAGCTAGTTAATCTTCAGACTTCACAAATGGAGTAGAGATACTCCTACTTAATAGTTTTTCCCGAACAAAGTGATAATCAACCTCAATATGTTTGGTCCTCTCATGAAACACAGGATTTGATGCAATGTGAACAGCTGCTTGGTTATCAATAGAACAATGGAGTAGGAACTTCAACTGTCAACCCAAGTTCTTTTAGAAAATGTTGTATCCATGTCAACTCACTAGTGGTATGGGCCATTGCCCTGTACTCAACTTCAGCACTAGATCGAGCTACCACCGTTTGCTTTTTACTTTTCCACGTAACAAGATTTCCTCCTACAAATGTACAATAACCTGTAGTAGATCTCCTATTTGAAGGAGAACCAGCCCAGTCAGCATCTGTAAAACCTTTCACCCTGAGATAACCATTTGATTTGTATAATAACCTAAAACCTGGAGCTTGCTTGAGATATCAGATAATCCGAAGAACAGCAATCCAATGTGGCATTTTAGGAGCTCCCATGAACTGACTTACAACACTAACTGCATATGAAATATCAGGTCGAGTGATAATGAGATAAATTAATTTCCCTACAAGGCGACGAAATCTGCCCGGGTCATTAAATAGATCACCCTCATCAGATACAAGTTTTGTATTTGAATCCATATGAGCATCAACCGGACGACCACCTAACATACCCGTTTCTTCTAGTAAGTCCAACACATATTTTCGTTGAGATAAACTTATACCTTCCTTGGATCTAATAACTTCAATACCCAAGAAGTACCTAAGTTTACCTAAGTCTTTA
Organism: Cornus florida; assembly: GCF_030987335.1. Classification (NCBI taxonomy): domain Eukaryota; kingdom Viridiplantae; phylum Streptophyta; class Magnoliopsida; order Cornales; family Cornaceae; genus Cornus; species Cornus florida. The sequence continues at coordinate 5,371,063 of NW_026775577.1, read as the reverse complement.
GTATGGAATCAATTTTACAGAAACAACTTCAACTTAGCAATGCCTGCAGAATCATCACCTGTGATCACAATATTATTTACATACACCACAAGAAAAATGAAGCCAGCTTTAATGTGTAGGTGAAATACCGAATGATCTGTCTGGCATTTATTAAGACCAAATTTTAATACCGCCTCAAGGAATTTTCCAAACCAAGCCCGTAGATATTGTTTCAATCCATACAGGGCCTTTTTAAGGCGACAAACAGTGTGACGATACTCCCCCTGAGCAACAAACCCAGGTGGTTGCTCCATATAAACCTCTTCAACCAGGTCACCATGTAAGAAGGCATTTTTGACATCTAATTGAAACAACGGCCAGTTATAATTAGCAGCAATGGAAATAAGAACCCGAATAGAAGAAATCTTAGCAATAGGGGAAAAAATCTCATCATAATCAACACCATAAGTCTGAGTGTACCCCTTTGCCACTAGACGAGCCTTCAACCGCTCAATAAACCTATCGTGAAGGTATTTAACTGTGTAGACCCACTTACAACCAACTGTTTTGGAGCCCGGAGGTAAGGGAACAAGATCCCATGTTCCATTAAGGTGAAGGGCATCCATTTCATCCTCCATGGCCTGTCGCTAACCCAAATCAGAGAGAGCATCCTGCAAAGTCTTGGGAGCAAAAGTAGCAGATGCTTTGGATAAAAAACAAGATAAAGATGATGAAATATGACTGTAGAAAACAAAGTTAGAAATGGGATGTGTAGTAACACACGACCGAATACCTTTACGGAGAGTAATAGGCAAATCATCAGGTAAAAGCGTCGGATCCGAAGACTCTGAAGGAGATGAAGGGAGTAAAGTAGGCGGTCAAGGTCGTCGAGTATAAACCTACAAAAGAACAACAGAGCGAAGAGGTGCGGAAGTAGAAAACTGAGATGGAACCGTTGGCATAGGTGGCTCAGAAGTAATATCGAGAAGAGTAGTAGAATTAGAAAAATATGGGAGAGACTCAGAAAATGTTACATCCGCACTAGTGAAATAGCCTTGAAAATGAGGACTGTAACAACGATAGCCTTTCTAAGTACGAGAATACCCAAGAAAAACACACTTAGTGGCATGAAGGTCGAGTTTATCAAGACCGGGTCCAAGGTTATGGACATAACACACACAGCCAAAGACTTACGGAGTCAAATTAAAAGATACGGAGTCGGGAAATAGAACAGAATGAGGAGATTTACCTTTTAACATAGATGAGGGCATTCGATTAATAAGATAACATGCCGTGAGAATACTCTAAAATCGTTTGGGAACATGCATATAAAATAAAAGGGCACGACAGACTTCCAGAAGATGACGATTTTTACGTTCAGCTACTTCATTTTGTTGCGGAGTATAAGTACAAGAGGATTGATGAATGATGCCTTTAGCATGAAAATAAGTCTCGAATGGGTCCGAGAAATATTCTTTGGCATTGTCAGAACTTAAAACTTTAATGGAACACCCAAATTGAGTTTTTATTTCTTTACGAAATCTTTTGAAAATAGAAAACAACTCAAAACGATTTTTCATTAAAAATAACCAAGTCATCCGAGAATGATCATCCACAAAGGTCACATAATAACGAAATCCATTAATAGAAATATGTTTTATTGGTCCCCATACATCTGAATGAACTAATTAAAAAGGACTAGCAACATGATTATTAGCCCTTAGATTGAAAGATACACGACAATACTTACTAAGCTGACATGTTTCACAAGACATGGACTCAAAACGACTAAGACCGGGGACTTGATGCTACAAAACTGATAGCGATGGGTGGCCGAGACGACAGTGCCATTGGAAAGAAGACAAAAATGATTAAAGAGCCGTGGGAGATGGTGCAAGATCGAAGTAATATAAGCCACCTACTTCATGTCCCATACCAATCCTCTTTTTCGTCTTGAGATTCTGAAAAAGACAACATGTGGGATAAAATGTAACAGAACAGTGAATAGATTTAGTAATTTTGCTAATGGACAACAAATTAAAAGGGAATTGAGGAACATATAACACAGAGGAAAGGGACATAGAAGAGGTAAGATGAATAGTTCCCAAACCCAAAACTTTAGTTGATGATCTATTAGCAAGAGTAACATTTTGAGAGGAAGGAACAAACTGAAAATCAGATAAGAGATGAGAACTACCAGTCATGTGATCGGATGCGCCAGAGTCAAGAATCTAGGGACTCTGACTAGAGGACAAAAGACATACAGGGGCACTGCCTAATTGGGCTAACGACCCCATGGAAGATGAGGTAGAAGGCCGTTGTTGAGACAAAAAATGAGCATACTCATCATGTGGAATCGTGACCATAGCAGTCTTAACAGCCACATGTGGAGTAGTGGGTGTGGCAGAAAGAGAAGAATCCCCATCATTAGAAGTCACTTGATGTGCATAGGAAGAAGGTGGTGGTTTCCCATGAAGATCCCAACAGTAATTGATAGTGTGATTAGTAAGACCGTAGTGAGTGCAAAGTTTTGAGTCTTGGCCTCTGCCTCGACCACGGCTGCGAGTAAAACGACGACCACCACCACAAGAAGACTGAAAGCCACCCTGGTTCACAACTAAGGCAGAACGTTCATTGCTAGGAGGAGTAGTGACACCACTGGAAGCACCTCGTAAAGCGCCACTAGATAAAATGGCACGCTGGAGTTTAGATAACATATCAGGTAGAGAGGGAAGTGCAGGGCTCCCCAAAATCTGTGCACGAATAGGTTCATACTCTTGTGACAATCCTGTGAGAACCCGAACAACATTAAAATCCTCACGTTGCTGCTGTATAAGCACCAAAGCCTTTGGCTTTCAGGAAAATGGCCACTGACTTGGCCCATAAGATGTAATTTTTTCCATTAAGCTCGACTGAAGTCATGGAAGGATTGAAGGAACTAGAAGATAACAGGTCTGAACTGGAAGCCATGGAGAAGGTAAAAAAAAAACAGACACACCTCGGAGAAAAAAATGCAGAATCTGCAATCGGGTCGGATCTGGCAGCCAGGGTCGGATCTGGAAACTGGGTCGGATCTGATAGTCGGGTCGGATCTAACAATCGAGTCGGATCTGGGCAACCGGGTTGGATTAGAACCAGGTCTCTGCTATCCCGGTTTTAGTAAAACAGGGTTGGAATAGCATAGCTGCATAGCCAAACAAGGCTGTTCTTCTTCACAACCACCAACAGACTTCTGCAAGCACACAACGGCAACACCACACCGAATTAGAACCTCCGTAACTTTCGACTAAGAAAAAGGACGAATCGATGAAGCCTCACCTCTACAAACAACGATGGTGGATGTCAGCGAGCTTACTGACGATCAACACGGCAACAGCACAAGTGGCCAAAGGGCTTCAGATCTGACGGCGATGAAGGAGGCTGCAGATCTAACGACGAGGACTATGGGCTTCAAATCTAACGGCGACGAAGGATGATGACGACTACGAGTGATTTTCTCAGCGTACCGGCGACAAGAACTTCCAGCAAAGACACTAACAACACACTCGCGATTCCAATCGCGAGTCCAATCTCATACAAGGGCAACACACTTGTCGTTTCCCACACCCACGAATCTATATTGCTCTGATACCATGTTCAGATTCATGAGAGATAGAAAGAGAGAGAGAGAGAAATGTATATTCTGTGTCTTGTATTCAACCTTCTCTTATGAGGCTTATATAAAGAACAAGGGTTATGCACCCTAATTACACAATATTGTTTAATTACACAATAAGCCTAACTACTATGGGTAATTACATAAGGACCCAATATTATGGAGGATATAAACATTCTAACAAATGCAAAGGCATAACCCCATGTTTATCATATGTTAGCTTAATTTTACCAGGATTTAAGCCTACTTATGAAGAAGGCGTAGTAATAAAATAAGTTATTAATTTATGATATCACATTATGTGATACTGTTGATCCTATATGTGGGATGGTGTGAGCCTTATTACCATAGTCACAACATTGATTCCAAGTTCTAAAGGAATTAATGATATTAAGAACCTGGAAACACTCTGCACCTGCAGGGAAGGTGGTGTTAGTTCTCTTTTTGATTTCATTAGTCTCATTTTCTTGTAATATAAACAGTATGTCCTAATAATTTAAGAGTAAAAGACTGGTGCAGCACAATAAAATATCTCAAATTACTCTATTCAGGAATATTTTGTGTACATGTAAAAGTATCTCAAACTTCTGGGCCTTGCACTGCTTTTTCGTATGAACTCAACTCTGAGTATTCAAATTACACATTCAAGGTACTGCTTTTCCATACGATTCTAGACAGATTTTAATTCAGGCACACATAATTCACTACTATGATTACCTTTTAAAGAAAATTCACTACTATGATTACCTTTTAAAGAAAATTAACTACTATGATCCTAGATAACACAGTTCACTACTATGAATCAATCAAGAAATTAGATATTTAAGCACAAATTCATCAATAGAATTGTAAATTATTAACAAGTTATTCATATCAACAGGATTAATTGAGATCACATACAATTATACCATCACATACAAGAGGGCAGGAAGGAGGATCGGCAAGCTAAGATTGCTGATGTTTCAAAATGGTCTAATCAAACACATAATCAAACTGAAACCACGAAGCAAAAAGAAAGCAAAAAACTTGAGTGGGTAACTTTGAAATTAAAAGCATAACTACTGCACTTAATTTGATCTTTCCAAAACCTAAAGGATATATAGAAGGTCAACATTATCATACAATTTTAATAAAAAAATATTTCTACAGTTTCTTTCAAGAATCGACTCCTATGAATCATCAAGAATGTAGATATTCAAATTAAGTGCAGAATCGTTAAATGAAACGCAAATTCAGGAATCAAAAATAATGAAGAGAAACTTCAAGGATCGATTGCTATGAACGCAAATTCAAGAAAAATTATTGAACTTGAACTGCTTCATGATTCGAGAAGAAAAATTAAAATAAAATAGGGACTACTTCATTTGGTACCACATACCCACGTAGGCGAAGAAAACACAATACTGATAAGCGTCGAATATTGTATATTCAAGCGCCCTAAATTACATTAACAAAGTCCAGTTATTTATTATTTTATGTAGATTAACTCCATTTGCATGTTTTTATGCATTTTCAGGTTAAAGTGCAAAAAGGAAGCAAAAATGATGCTTTGTGGAATTTTGAGCAAAAAGGATGCCATTTCTGAATTTCTGGCAGCAGTGATCCTGACTTTTGTCGCCATAATCGACCTAGCAAACTCAAGAACTAGACTTCCATCATAACATGAAAGATTTAGATCTCTGAATCATCTTTCCAAATCTTCAAGTGGTTCATCATTCGGAGTTCGGAGCAGAGAGTTATGATCTTTGTAACAGGGGTGCGCAGAACTGCCTGGCAGCAATGAAGTACTGCCTTTCTCCCCATTTTCGACCAACCAGACTTGAGAATTGGGTCTTCATCAAAACATGAAGTTTTTAAAACACTGAATCAGCTCTCCAAATCTTTAAACAGACCATCATTCGGAGTTCGGGGCACAAAGTTATAGCAGTTTTCCCAAAATAGGTCAGCGCTGAGCAAGAGGAACATGTTGCACATTGCACTAAGTTAGAGTGCTCGAGATCACTTTTCGAGTGCTCGAAAATTAGGCAGATTGCACTCAGAAATGGCTCAATTTCAGCCACTTGCACATTGGTTTCCTCAATGCCATCTTCCTTCTTTATGAAGTGGTTGGAGGTGTTCCTTGGAGGAGAGAGAGGGTGTGTTGGAGAATAAAAAGCTACCCAAGGGCCACACATTATTTATCTTTGATTTTTGCAAGATAGAGGAGGGAGAAGAGAGCAAGAAAGGAAGGTGTTCTTGAAGCTAACAAAGGGGAGCTCGAAAATTGGAGATGGAGTTCAAGCTTCTTCTTCATTCTAAGGCTCCAATGGGTAACTAACTCCTCTTCTAGGGAGGTGATGAAACCCCTCCCTTGTAAGCATGTGTTAGTATAGTTTATTTTTGGGGATTATAATGTATTTTTGATAGTCTTTCCATTGTCAAGAGCCTCATTTTTGTTGTAATGAATGTTGAATGTTTATAAATGATTATTGTGAGTTATTCATCTTGTCTTGGATGGTTACTTTTCGTAATCATATTGCTTGCACTTCCATGGTGACAATAGAAGTTAGATCATGGAATGGTTTCAATGGCATGGAGTTGGAGAACCTAGATAGTTCATGGTTTAGCGTTTCCCTTTGATGGTCTATACTTGATTATTTGCTTTATGTGCATTCACCATTTAAATTAGGGCTTGATAATCCTTGACTTAGTAAGCATGTTCTAAGCTACATTTTAGTTTAGGTAGTTGATCATGTGAACCTTTGATGGTTTATTCTTGCCTTCATATTTAAATGAACTTCTTGAGGATATTATAGCAACCTAGTATTGTTATGTATTATGACTATCATATATGTTGTTTTTCCCTTAAATTATTCTTAACCTAGCATGTGTATAGGGATGGAGGTGGATTCATTTCCCTAGCCTTCTTTACTTGTACTTCACTCCCTTGAATTCTTGCAATTTATTGTTTTATGCACTTTTAATTTCCTAGCTTAAGTGACATCCAACAAACCTCTATAAACCCCTTATCATTCTAAGAATAATTCTAGACACTTAGGTTGCCATAGACTAGCGCAGTCCCAGTGGTTCGACTTACCCAACCAATAGCCCTATTTTACAATGATTCGTGCTATTGCGAAGGTTGATGTATAGTTGATCAACCGATCAATTTTTGGCGCCGTTGCTGGGGACTGCAAAACGTTTAGCAAGCAAAGTTCTAGGGTTAAATTTAGTTTGATTGTGAATACTATGTTTTGTGAATATTTCTTGTGTGGTTTAACCATTTTTGTGTTGTAAGTGAGATTCTAGGAACTCGAAGCTCGCCGTGGGGAATGCTAGTAAATTGTAAGTCTAGAGGCCCCCAGGTAAGTCTCTTGACCTTCTAGTTTCGAATTATGAATATCGTGCATGTGTTAAGCTTAGAAGTAGATAAATTGCAAGCCCTTGTCGAGGCTTTTTCAATTGTGTATTTTCAATTCCAAGCATCGGTCCTTGTCGTGGCCATTTTTTTTTTGTCTTGATAATTGAGGAGAAAGGGAACATCGTATGTGGAGTTGATGATAAAGATTTGTTGTGATGATGTTGTTGTGAATTGTTGATGTTTGGCTGTAGGTCACTCTCTCTTCCCACACTTGACTCGCCTATTGATATAAATTCACTTGAAAGAACTCTTAGACGGAACCTTAGGGAACCCACTCTTACAAGGGACCTTGAAACTGAATTCAATATAATGGGGGATAACGTAGGAAATCCGGGGAATGAAAGGGCTAAAATTCCTAATGTAGAACCAATGACTCTTAGAGATCATTTCATTCCTACCACCTATGCTTCTCCTTCTTGTATACTGATGCCAAACATCGATGCAGCTCAATATGAGATCAAGTCTAGTACCATTCAAATGCTTCCATCATTTCATGGCTTTGATAATGAAGATCCATATAAGCATCTTGATGAGTTCCTTGAAATCTGTTCGACCATCCGGTTGAGAGGTTTTCCGGACAATGCACTTCATCTCCATCTTTTCCCATTCTCCCTAAAGGATAGGGCAAAATATTGGTTGAACTCCCTCGCTCCCAACTCTATTACTTCTTGGGCTCAATTGCAACAAGAATTTCTTAAGAAGTACTATCCGGTGAGTAAAACCAACCAAATGAGGCGTTCCATTCTAAGCTTTTCTCAAGTTGATGGAGAACAACTCTACGAGACTTGGGAAAGGCTACAAGATCTTCTTCGAAAATGTCCTCATCATTTGATCCCAAAATGGCAATTAGTGCAAGCTTTCTATGCTGGCTTGACCGAAACCCATAGATTTATGGTTGATTCTTCTTGTGGTGGGATGTTCATGTCCAAGAATGCGGATGACGCTTGGACCTTACTTGAGAATTTGAGTGAAAATTCACTTCAACACAATTCTCGTAGGGCTCCGACCGCAACCACTCCAAACAACACCAACCCTTGTCAACCAAAGTCAATAAGGGAGGAATCATCTCAAGTGGATGCCATCGCTCATAAATTCTACCAATTGATGGCACCACATCTTCCTCCTTCATTGTCTCAAAATTCGGCAAGTTCAGTTTGTGCTTCATGTACTAGTCCATTCCATCTCTCGGAAGATTGCCCCACACCGGAGCAATTTCCTAGTCCCAACCAAGAGCAAGCTAATGCCATGTTCTCGCGGCCCGGGAACAATCCATATTCCAACACCTACAATCCGGGTTGGCGAGATCATCCGAATTTCTCGTGGCGGCAACAAGCCCCACAGAATTCCCAATTCCAAAACCAAGGGCGGCAAAATCAGCCCTCTTCTTAATATCAAGGTAGACCTTTCCAAGCCTCTTTAAGCTACCGTCCTCCTTACAATCCAAATGTCTCCAATCAACCTCCTGTGTGTCCAACTGACGAGATAGTAGTTGCAAACAAGCAAATGATGGAATCATTAAATAAGCAAATAATGGATGCCAACAAGCAACTCTTGACATCCTTGCAGCCTACTCTCCAAATGGTTCACTCTCATACTCAATCCATAGCTAATCTCAAAAATTAAGTGGGCCAAATAGCTAACTCGGTGAATCAATTGCTTCAAAAGGACAAGGGCAAGCTTCCCTCTCAATCTTTTGAAAATCCTAGAAGAATACATGTGATTGACGAAACCCCTCCTCCGAGTGGGCCGACTCATGAACAAGTTCAAGCTATCACTACCCCTCGGAGTGGTAGAGTGGTTGACAACAAGGTCGATGGAGACAAAAGTGAGGAAGTTTCTCCTTTGAAAAATCCAAATTCAAGCTCTTCTAATCCAAATTCTTGTCCAAATACCATTCACGGAAATCCCACACATGTCTCCCCAAATATGGAAACTACTTATGAGCCAAAAGCTCCGTTTCCTCAACGTCTTCAAGAGTCGACACATTTTGGGAACAAGAATTATAAAATTTAAGACATGTGGGAAGTTTTCAAGCAAGTGAAGATTAACTTGCCCCTCTTAGATGCTATCAAGCAAATCCCTCCCTATGCAAAATTTCTCAAAGATTTGTGCACTCAAAAGCGCACTTCTAAAAATCATTTGCCAAAAAAAGTGAGGTTGACTGAAAATGTTAGTGCTATCATTCAGCACAGCACTTCCCCGAAGTATAAGGATCCGGGTGCCCCCACAATCTCGTGCGTCATTGGTGACAGCAAAATCGAGAGGGCCCTCCTTGACTTAGGAGCTAGTGTGAATTTAATTCCATACTCGGTCTACCTACAACTTGGTTTGGGAGATCTTAAGGCGACTTCCGTGGTTTTGCAACTTGCCGATAGATCGGTCAAGCATCCACGAGGTATTCTCGAGGACGTTATCATCAAAGTGGACAAATTCTACTTCCCGGTAGATTTTGTGGTTCTTGATACGGAACCGGTCCATGACCCAAAAAAGCACATTCCCGTGATCCTTGGTAGGCCATTTTTAGCCACGGCTAATGCATTAATTAATTGCCGAACCGGGGTGATGGACATTGCTTTTGGAAACATGCAAGTCAAACTCCACATCTTTCATGCAACTCAACATCCCTCCAATGAGGATGATTGTTTTCTTGTGGATGTCATCGATGAAGTGGTCGAAGAATCTCTCCCCTTCATCCTAAGCAAAGATCCCCTTGAAACTTGCATGTCCCATTTTGACTTCTCAAACTTTGATGTTGATCAAGCCATTCAAGAAGTCAATTCCTTGCTTGATATTAATGCTATCATGGATGTACCTCCTTGGAAAATTCCAAAAGAACCACTTCCCCAACTTTCCACCACTCCTCCAGTCCCATCATTGTTATCTCCGCCACAACTTGAGCTTAAGCAGCTCCCGGCCCATCTCAAGTATGTGTTCCTTGGTCCAAAGCAAACCCTTCCGGTCATTATTGCCTCGGACCTTCGAAAAGACCAAGAGACCAACCTTTTAGCGGTGCTCTAAGAGCATAAAAAAGCTATTGGTTGGACAGTGGCAGATTTGAAAGGAATTGACCCCTCCATTTGTATGCACCGCATTCATATGGAGGATGACGCAAAGCCTACTAGAGAGGTCCAGCGCCGGTTAAATCCAAACATGAAGGAAGTGGTCATGAAAGAGGTGATCAAATTGCTAGATGCGGGAATCATCTATCCTATCTCTGATAGCAAGTGGGTGAGCCCCACACAAGTTGTCCCCAAGAAATCCGGGCTCACCGTTGTTGAAAATTCAGCGGGCAAGCTCGTGCCACAACGAACCACCACCGGGTGGCGTGTGTGCATTGACTATCGTAAACTCAACTCATCAACTAGGAAGGATCATTTCCCACTCCCATTTATTGATCAAATCCTAGAAAGGTTAGCCGGCCAAAGCTTCTATTGTTTTCTTGATGGTTATTCCGGCTATAACCAAGTGGCAATCGCCCCCCAAGATCAAGAGAAAACAACATTCACATGTCCCTTTGGTACTTTTGCCTATCGACGCATGCCTTTTGGTCTATGCAATGCACCGGCAACGTTCCAAAGGTGCATGATGTCCATATTCTCCGATATGGTTAAAAGGTTCTTGAAAGTTTTCATGGATGATTTTTCCGTATTTGGCTCCTCCTTTGACTCGTGTCTCAAAAATTTATCTCTTGTGCTCCAAAGATGCAAAGAGACGAATCTCATTCTAAGTTGGGAGAAAAGCCACTTTATGGTCCAAGAAGGCATTGTTTTAGGACATGTCATTTCTAAGCGGGGAATCGAGGTAGATAAGGCAAAAGTTGAGTTAATCTCTAATTTTCCTCCTCCGAATTCTGTCCGTCAAATCCGTTCTTTTCTTGGCCATGCCGGATTCTATCGTCGCTTCATCAAAGATTTTAGCAAAATCTCACGGCCCTTGTGTAATCTCTTAGCCAAGGATGTTCCGTTCAATTTTGATGACGCTTGCATGGAAGCTTTCATCAAACTTCGCATTCTCCTCTCCTCTGCCCCGATCATGAAACCCCCTAATTGGTCTCTTCCCTTTGAGATCATGTGTGATGCATCCGACTATGCATTAGGGGCGGTTTTGGGCCAACGTGTGGATAAACTTCCGCATGTCATTTATTATGCTAGCAAAACTCTCTGCGATGCCCAATTGAACTACACCACCACTGAAAAAGAATTGCTAGCTGTGGTGTACGCCTTGGATAAATTTCGCTCCTATCTTCTTGGCTCCAAGGTCATCGTCTTTTCAGATCATGCCGCTCTTAGGCATTTGTTAGCGAAAAAAGAGACAAAACCCCGATTAATTCGATGGATCCTCTTACTTCAAGAGTTTGACATTGACATCTGGGACAAAAAAGGGACCGACAATGTTATCGCCGATCATCTCTCTCGCTTACTTATTGAGAAATCTTCAGAATTTGCAGCCATCCGTGATTCCTTTCCGGATGAGCAACTTCTTCAAGTTTCACATTCTACTCTTCCATGGTTTGCGGATATTGTCAATTATCTTGCGGTTGGCAAAATTCCAGCTCATTGGTCCAAACAAGAGAGGGACCGGTTTTTCTCCCAAGTCAAGCATTTCTTTTGGGAAGATCCGAAACTATTCAAGTATTGCCCGGACCAAATCATCCGGCGATGTATTCCTGAAACCGAGGCCACAAGCATTTAAAATTTTTGCCATACTCTTGCTTGTGGAGGCCATTTCAGTGCCAAAAAGACCGCTAACAAAGTCCTTCAAAGCGGATTCTTTTGGCCTACCTTGTTCCGGGATGCATACAATTTTTGCAAATCGTGTGAACGATGTCAAAAACTTGGATCCATGTCCCGAAGAGACACGATGCCCCTCACCAACATTTTAATTGTTGAAATTTTTGATGTGTGGGGGATTAACTTCATGGGACCATTTCCATCTTCTTATGGCTATGAGTACATCCTTGTAGCGGTGGATTATGTGTCTAAATGGGTTGAAACCGAGGCTACCAAAACCAATGATCATAAAGTCGTGATCCATTTCATTCAGTCTCACATCTTTAGTCATTTTGGTACGCCCTGAGCAATCATTAGTGATGGCGGATCTCATTTCCGAAATCGTTATCTAAAATCCGTCCTTGCTAGGTATTCCGTCATTTATAAGGTTGCTACACCTTACCACCCTCAAACGAGTGGTCAAGTAGAGATTTCTAACCGGGAGATTAAGCACATTTTAGAAAAAACGGTTAGACCGGACCGCAAAGATTGGTCATTAAGGCTAAACGATGCGCTTTGGGCTTACCGGACAGCTTATAAGACACCCATTGGCATGTAACCAAATCGACTTGTCTTTGGCAAAGCATGTCATCTCCCGGTAGAATTAGAGCACCGTGCTTATTGGGCCATAAAAAGGTTCAATTTTGATCTCAAACAAGCCGGCTCTAATCGTGCGTTGCAATTAAATGAACTTGAGGAATTGCGTAATGACGCGTATGAAAGCGCAAAAATTTACAAGGCAAAGACTAAAGCTTTTCATGACAAACACATCGTCAAAAAGTCTTTTGCCCCGGGACAAAAGGTCTGGCTTTTCAATTCCCGCTTGAAACTCTTTCCCGGTAAACTCCGGTCAAGATGGGATGGTCCATACATTGTCACTACCGTCTTTCCTCATGGAGCAATCGAACTTCATGATCCTGCAAGTGGATCACTCTTCAAGGTAAATGGCCAACGGCTTAAGCCTTGCATTGACGGCACCATCCTAACCCGAAAAGTTGAGGAAGTCCTCTTGACAGATCCAATTTATGAGGATTAGTGCCTGCTCTAGCGTTGTCTAGCTATCGACAGTAAATTTAGCAAAGCAAAGGAAGCAATTCTTTCAATTTCCAAGCTTCCGTCTCTTTGAAATTGCTCATGCCTTGCAAAATTTTCTGGGAAACGGTGTAGAAATGCCAAAATTTCACTTTCTCTGGAACTATCTTAAGTTGTGTTCCATATTTTTAGACTGGCTTCTTAGACCGTCTTAATTCTTGTTTTCATTCCCGGAAGTTTTTGGCTCTATCAGGCAATTTTCTCGGACTTTTGACATGGTACTCACATGCATAGCCTCTCATCTTCAATGCATTATTGGATCATGGTTTCTCAAAATCATCCATGCGTTGGAAAGGTGCTACATTTTGAAAAACTTTCCAAATTGTCCATGCATTAGAAAGAAGTTGAAAAGTTTTCAAAATTTTCCATCCATGCATTACATTGGAATGAAAGTGCAAAGTTTAAATTTTTCCATGCATTGAATTAACATGGAGTTGCAAAGTTTTTTTAAAAAAAAAAAAAAAAAAAAATATTTCCATGCATTTGAGATGATTGCAAAGTCTGAAAAAAAAAAAAATTTGCAAAGTTTCAAAACAAAATTTTCAAAATTTCCCATGCATTGGAATGGAATGAATTTGCAAGTTTAAAATTTTCTCCATAAATTTCATTCATGCTTTGTGTGATGTTGCAAAGGTTTGAAAATTTTCTTACATCCACCCATGCTTTGTGTGATGTTCTGAAAGTTGGCAATTTTTCCATGCCTTAGAAATTGAAAAGTTTGAAAAAAAAAAAAAAAGAAAAAAAAAGAGAGAGTTCTTTTCCAATTTTCCATCCAATTGAATGAGAGGATGTTGTAGCGTTTAAATTTTTCCCATACATTGGCTTGAATCCATCAACATTGCATGCATAGGAATTTCATGCTCCTCCAAAATTTTATCATGATCCGCAAAGTTCCTTGCTTGCATGCATTTCATGCATTTCTATTTTTCATGCATGGTTGCATGCATTTCTCTGATGCATGCATTCTTTCCTATCCGAGCCCCCTGCTCAAATTCTTTATGCTTCCATGTATTAATGATCTCATTCCTTGAACCATCCATGCAAGCTCATGCATGGCCATGCACCAACATTCAAGCTCCATGCCGAGAGATTTAGTTTTCAAGCTTCACTTTAATTTGGCTGCAATTTTCGAGCTCTCTCAAACCCATTCCGAGTGCTTGAACCCCCTCTCAACCTCATCCCCAGCTACTGTCCTCATCTCGAGCACTCGAATTCCCATTTCGAGTGCTCGAGCCTCCAACCAAAAATTTCAGCATGCTCGAAACTTCCACAACACAATTCTGAGACTTCTGCTTGTATTTGGAGCACTCGAAGCCACATTTCGAGTGCTCGAAATCCCACACCAACATCAACACCATCTCTCTCTCGCCAACACACCCAACACTCACCACCCAACCAAACCCATGCAAGCTCACACCATTAAACCAACCTTCTCACACTCAACCAATCTCTCTCTACACAACCTAAACCTCCATAACCACCACCAACACCACCCACCAACCTCACCCCCTCAAACCACCCACCCTCTCATCGACCCACATCTCTTTCAAACCTCAACCCACAGCACCCATCTCTCTCCCCGCAGCCTCAAGCTTCACCACCTACCTCAACTCCTCTCTCTCTCCACCACACAAAAACCCTTACTCATCTCCAACCAAACAACCCACTTCATACAACCCAACTCACTGCACACCATGCACCCGCGACCACCCTGCATGCAAGCTTCACCCAACCCATGCATGCACCCATGATCTCAACCCACCATCATACACCACATCAACCCACTCCACACTCCACCATCTCAACCACCCTCTCGACACATCCACCTCCCATCATGCTTGCCAACCATGTAACCAGCTTTCTCTCTCTACCCAAACCAACCAACCCACCACCCCACAACCAAGCAACCAGCTCGCATGCACACCCCATGCATGCATCCCACCTCACACACTACCAAATTCCCTCCACCAACCTTCCTTCTCCTTCTCACAACCCCAATCACCACCTCCACTCTCAGCCACCATGCAGCCATGCATGTCACAACCATGCCCCCCACACCATGCCAACTATCTCCACAACAAACCTACCACACCAACCCAAACCCACCCCTCTCTGCCGATTTCTAGAGCACTCGAACCCAAGTTTCGAGTGCTCGCCAATGCCCGGGCTCTCTCATGCAAACCAGCCGAGGCCACTGCCCCCATTTCGAGCACTCGAAGGCACCCTTCGAGTGCTCGAACCAAGCCTCTCTCTCCCTCCCTTTTAAAACCCCAGCCCACCACTCTCACTCAACCTCATCTCCTCTCCTCGGCTGCCAACCCCTCTCCTCCACCAACTCCACAACCCAACCACCCTCAACCTCACCACCCCATGCAAACCCACCTTCACCTCCTCCACCTTTTTCCCCACTCTCCTCTAACCCAAGCACCATCATAAACCTCCCACCCATCCCCACCATTTATCCCACGCACACAGGGCCTTTGGTTCTCCATTGTGGGGTAAGTTTCTCCTTCTCTTTCTCTTTCACATTTTTGGTATCAATGGAGGATGGACTTACATGCAATGGAGATTTGTGATTGTTTGGGAGTCGTTCTTATAATTGCAGGGCCAAAAATTTTTGGGTTTCATCCTCCACCCCACTCATTTTCACCTTCTCCTTTTTGTGGTGCACGCCAGGTGTTCGCTGAAATTCCTCAACCAAGTCCACCTCTCTAAATGTCTCGTGCCGATCCTTCTCGCCCTCCTCGACCCTCCTCGGGTGCCCGTGCTGTCACTCGTGAGCGACCACGTGATCCTTGGGATCGCAAACAACTCAACTACGAACTCTCATTTCCGCTCACGGATGCCTTTGACATTCTACCCACAACTTCGTGGGTTGTCGCCGAATTGACTAACCGACGTCTGCAGCACATTTGCGCTCCCCTTGCCTGGGTTGCCTACCCCCGTGTAGTGCGCCTCTTCTATCAAAATCTCCAACGCCCTGAAGAGCTGCCCATTTCTCTCACTACATCCATTGATGGCACCACCTATGCTTTCACTATGACTGACATCATTCAGGTTTCTGGTTGCCCCATTGAGTGCCCCGATGACATTGTCAATCGTGAAAATCTCCCTTTATATGAGGAGCCGGATACATTAACTGTGGAGCAGATTGCCGCTGCCATTTGCACTATTGACGATCCTACTCGGCCCCGGTCTTTTATCCGCAAAACCAATCTTCCGGAAGGCCTATGGTTCATTGACACTGTCTTCAAGCACAATGTCTGCCCTTTGGTGCATAGCACCGAGCGTCGGGGCCTCCTTCTGCAAGCCTTATATGCCATGGACCAAGGCTAATGGTTCTCCATCCCCGAGCTCATTTGGACCACATTTATGAAGTTTTGGCATGATGCTCATAATGCACGGGTTCCGCGAGTTGAAAATCAGAAATTGCCTTTGCCATTTTTCATCACTCGGCTCCTTCAGCACAAGGGTTTCGTTGTTCCTCCCCATGAACCAAAAGGCGACAAGATTAAAATTTTTACCCAGCGCCGGTGGATCAATGTTCTTAGCCATTCTGGTACCCCTCAGCCTCCTGCTCCCCTGTTCATCCACGCTCCTCCTCCTCCTCCTTCTGAGGATGCCTCCACCGCCGCAGCCACTGCAAGGGTAGAGCCTCCGGTCGACTCTCACCAGGACCAGGCTTTCATCCGGGCTTCCATTGCCGGTATTCATGAGCGACTAGATCGTTTTGAGAATTCTTTGTCCGCGTGCACTCAGACTCTGTGTGAGACTTCTTCACGTGCTGAAGAAGATCGTCGTCTCGCTGCTGAAGACCGCCGTGTCGCTGCTGAGGAACGTCGTTTGGCTTCCGCTGAACGGCGTAAGACTCAATCTCTCCTCCATTCCATCCTCGCCCGTTTACCTTCTGGACAGTAGCTTGTTGCGAGTGTGGACCTTATCTTTTTGTTTCATATGTAACTATTTCTCTTGTATCTTTTGTTTTCCTTTTGAACTGTAAGAATTTGCTATGTATAGGTTGCTCTAGTCGACATGATCCCTGTACAGCTCTTTTTGTCATCATGTAAACTCTTTTTGCAATGCAAATTCTTTCTGTTCTGTTAACTTTCGCTACATTCTTTTTCTGTATTTATGCTTGTGCTATTAATGCTGTTTGTGGTTGTTTCTTTTTGTTCTTCATGTTGCTCTCCAGGTTGCGCAGTCCAATTCAAGTTTGGGGGTTTTTGTCTCACAATGCCGTTTCCTCCCCCTGGGTATTGTTGTTCCTTTTTTTTACTCTTTGTCATTTTTGTCTCTCACTTGACTCCATGTCCCACATTGAGGACACTGTGTAGTTTAAGTTTGGGGGTGCATCAAAGCATTCTTGGCATATTTTTGGTTTCATAATTTTTGCTAAGCAATGATAATATAACTTGACACTTGTCGGAGATGAAACATATGTTTAATACCTTGTGTATAGAAGCAATTGAAATTTTTGAAAATAAAGAAAAATTTGAGTTGAAATTATCATGTAGATTCAAATTAGTCTGTATAAATGTTTCAATTAGATTCTTGCTGGATTTATACTCTTATAAGCTTCACAATGCACAGATGCACATTGGAAACTTAACTGTGAGGCATGCAGCTTGATCAACCTTGACCTTGGCCTAGTTAATCTGATTTGATGAATCTGATAAATGAATATCTTTGGCATGATTTAAGTTAAAAAAAAAAAAAAAAAAAAAAAATGAATGAAAAATGACCAGTTGACGTTCGTAGCCTTTCCAACTCGAGCTATTAAGCCATTTGGAGTGTCTCTACACTTAACACCCTAAAGCCGTCTGGTTTGGGAGTTGTTGGCCTAACGCTTGCTACAAGGGTTGGTTAGAAAGCTTAAAGGACTTAAACATTGCATGGTCATTCAAAAAAAATTGTAATAAACATGGTTAGCTAGAGTTCGTAGCCTTTCCAACTTGAGCTATTAAGTCATTTGGAGTGTCTCTACACTTAACACCCTAAAGCCGTCTGGTTTGGGAGTTGTTGGCCTAACGCTTGCTACATAGGTTGGTTAGAAAGCTTAAAGGACTTTAGTATTGCACAACCATTCTATGTTTCGCTTATGAGTTGAAATAAATTGTTAACAAGCAACAAAAGTTGTCTTGAAAATAAAATCATGCCTTAGGGACTTCATGTAAAAGGGAATTCATTGATTTGAAAACTTGTGCCTTGGAATTGGAAAAGAAAGTAAAAGCCACATGTTGAGAATCCAATTCACTTTCACTGGAGTTTGAGTTATTTCCATTTAAGAGATGACAATTGAATTATTTATATGGACTATGATGTTGATGCATGCATGTTGAAATGGTTTTTCCCATTTTTTGTATCAATGCTTCATATATGCAAGGTAGTTTTCCCAATGACCCCATCTCCAGTTTTTGTCTGTTTCAAGTTGTATTTGAGCTATGTATCTATCTCATTTTACCATGGATGATATTTTTGTAGTAGCATGCCCATGGTTGTCTTTTCATTATGTTTTTCATTGTAGTTTTGCTAAGTAACTAGCAAAATGTAAGTTTGGGGGTGTGATAAGCGCCGAATATTGTATATTCAAGCGCCCTAAATTACATTAACAAAGTCCAGTTATTAATTATTTTATGTAGATTAACTCCATTTGCATGTTTTTATGCATTTTCAGGTTAAAGTGCAAAAAGGAAGCAAAAATGATGCTTTGTGGAATTTTGAGCAAAAAGGATGCCATTTCTGAATTTCTGGCAGCAGTGATCCTGACTTTTGTCACCATTTTCGACCTAGTAAACTCAAGAACTAGACTTCCATCATAACATGAAAGATTTAGATCTCTGAATCAGCTTTCCAAATCTTCAAGTGGTTTATCATTCGGAGTTCGGAGCAGAGAGTTATGATCTTCGTAACAGAGGTGCGCAAAACTGCCTGGCAGCACTGAAGTACTGCCTTTCTCCCCATTTTCGACCAACCAGACTTGAGAATTGGGTCTTCATCAAAACATGAAGTTTTTAAAAAACTGAATCAGCTATCTAAATCTTCAAACAGATCATCATTCGGAGTTCAGGGCACAAAGTTATAGCAGTTTTCCCAAAATAGGTCAGCGCTGAGCAAGAGGAACATGTTGCACATTGCACTAAGTTAGAGTGCTCGAGATCACTTTTCGAGTGCTCGAAAATCAGGCAGATTGCACTCGGAAATGGCTCAATTTCAGCCACTTGCACATTGGTTTCCTCAATGCCATCTTCCTTCTTTATGAAGTGGTTGGAGGTGTTCCTTGGAGGAGAGAGAGGGTGTGTTGGAGAATAAAAAGCTACCCAAGGGCCACACATTATTTATCTTTGATTTTTGCAAGATAGAGGAGGGAGAAGAGAGCAAGAAAGGAAGGTGTTCTTGAAGCTAACAAAGGGGAGCTCGAAAATTGGAGATGGAGTTCAAGCTTCTTCTTCATTCTAAGGCTCCAATGGGTAACTAACTCCTCTTCTAGGGAGGTGATGAAACCCCTCCCTTGTAAGCATGTGTTAGTATAGTTTATTTTTGGGGATTACAATGTATTTTTGATAGTCTTTCCATAGTCAAGAGCCTCATTTTTGTTGTAATGAATGTTGAATGTTTATAAATGATTATTGTGAGTTATTCATCTTGTCTTGGATGGTTACTTTTCGTAATCATATTGCTTGCACTTCCATGGTGACAATGGAAGTTAGATCATGGAATGGTTTCAATGGCATGGAGTTGGAGAACTTAGATAGTTCATGGCTTAGGGTTTCCCTTTGATGGTCTATACTTGATTCTTTGCTTTATGTGCATTCACCATTTAAATTAGGGCTTGATAATCATTGACTTAGTAAGCATGTTCTAAGCTACATTTTAGTTTAGGTAGTTGATCATGTGAACCTTTGATGGTTTATTCTTGCCTTCCTATTTAAATGAACTTCTTGAGGATATTATAGCAACCTAGTATTGTTATGTATCATGACTATTCTTAACCTAGCATGTGTATAGGGATGGAGGTGGATTCATTTCCCTAGCCTTCTTTACTTATACTTCACTCCCTTGAATTCTTGCAATTTATTGTTTTATGCACTTTTAATTTCCTAGCTTAAGTGACATCCAACAAACCTCTATAAACCCCTTATCATTCTAAGAACAATTCTAGACACTTAGGTTGCCATAGACTAGCGCAGTCCCAGTGGTTTGACTTACCCGACCAATAGCCCTATTTTACAATGATTCGTGCTATTGCGAAGGTTGATGTATAGTTGATCAACCGATCAAATACAGAGCTGAAATGATTGGTGCTGGGATTGAGGCAAAGACAGCTTCGAATTTCCCTGAATAGTAAATTATGTTTAACAAATGTACTTAGAAATGAAGGTTTATTTACTACTGGTTAAACACTTAAACCATGGATTATTTGCATTATTTGGACATCATAACACCTAACTTACTAAGTATGGAAAAGAAAATCATGAAACCAGCAGATATCTGCACAACTCTTCGGCTGCCAACACGTGTCAATGCCAACAAACCAGCATTTTCACTGTAGAATGTGAGAAAAAATCAAGTTTTATTCCCCTGCTGATTAAGAATGAAAATTTGCAACACAATTTACAAATTTATTGCACAAGAATCTTACACTGATACTGAGGATCCATTCCCGGTTTCAAATATTCTAGAGACCAATATGCCCACTCCCTTCGATAAAGAACATAATTAAGATGATTAGAACACACAGGACATTAACAATTACAGAGTCAAATTTGGAGAAGTACTTTACTTATCAAAAAAAAAAATTTGGAAAAGTACTTTATGAGCAGAATTCATGATTCGCATTCAAAGTGACATGGCAGATTAGTTTCCCATCATTTCAAGACAAAGAGCCATCTTTTTAGTTAAATGCCACTACTATGTCAGATGAAAATTTTAGTTAAATTACATGTGAACCATTCTTTTAAGTTGGGGGGAGGTTCAACAATATTGAGTAGGCCATTAATTCTAATTATTCATTTTGGAAGCATCCCATGTAAGAATTGAGTGTGGAAAATTGTGCCATATCTAGAGTCTTTTAGGCTTAGCATTGAGGTGTTAGTGAAGGCAAAAATACAGACAAAATTATCACTAAGTCAATTTTACCTGCCAACCAACACCGCGACTAAGAATAGAAGGTGGCAAAGGAGTTGCACTAGCATGCCTTGACACAGCAATGAAGGCACTAGTGGACTGTTGACATTTCAAAAGTACATAAGAGATGAATAAATTCGCAAAGCTATCCACATTAAAAACTGCCAAAGAAACTAGTGAATCGATGTGGCTATGCAAAGTACAAAATGCCAATTATGAAAGCATCAAACTCTATCTTCATACTTAAAACAACAATAAAAATATATATATGTGTAAGTAAAAGAATCCAAAAATGAACTAGGCAATGTGAACTCTACTTGGAGAATGGTTAAGAAACACAAAAAAATTTATGCAACAAACAATGCAAAGAGAACGGAACTATACCCTTTTTCATTCTTTATTCTACAAAATTTGAAAGCATAATTCCATGTGACAGACAAAAATCAGTGCATCACTAAAAATATTTCGGAAAATAAAAAATGCGTCACTAAAAATGCAAACGATCAAAACATAGTCACTTGATAAAATTCAAAGAGTTATCGCCTATAGCAAAGAAACAAGCAAACTCACTTCAAATGCATTCAGCATTGCATTTTTTATTCTATAGTTTTTGAAGGCACAGCTCTATGGATATATCCATTAGAGAAAATCAATTCATCACAAAGAATGAAACTTAAACTCAAACGAATGAAGGAAGAATTAAACATCCCAAGAAAAGAGAACCGTTCTACTTTTGAAGGCAAAAGTGCATTGCACATAGCCCATAACAGAAAACAGGTGTGAGAAAAACTCAAAAATCAGTTGATAAAATTTCCAAAAAAAAAAGTATGCAAATACATTCTGTATTCCACGGCGAGATATGAAACTTGTGAAAAGATGCAATTCCATGTTTGCACTTAATAGAGACAAATGTAAGATAATAATATCAACAACAGATCATGTATTAAGGTGCCACAAAATTTATTGAAAATATTAACTGTAAACAAAGGTTCACATCAGTATATATCAATACCAAAAAGAAACAAAAGGCATATGTAAACAAAGGTTCACATTAGTAAATTAGTGACATTCATATCATTTCTCATGACCAAATTACTATCCTTAATGTGGTATCGCTAAGCAAAATTTTCCAACACTTCATTATGAACTTCAGTCTGTTTCAAAAGACAATATCTTTCAAAAGTTGAAATATATCCTAATTGCATCATATTAGTGCTGAAAACTATATACAAATTTTAAATTATATATGCAATTGTAAGCAGCTCTTAAGGAAAAAACAGTACCTGGAAGATTTTCTAATCTTTAATTTGTAAAAAATAGTTGCGGCTTCAAGGGTGAAGTACAGAACCTGAGAGGAACGCAAGATTTTTTATGCCTCTGACATCTCAATGCTACCAACTCGGCAGTTTAAAATTTAATAATAGGATCCTCAGCACAGGCAGCAAGGTCATTCCATTCTTTAATCTGAATCCAACTTTGATCCATCACCTTGCCATAAGTTGAACAACAGTGTTGTGGTCCTATCATATTCAAGAATGTATAGCCTTTATTCCCGAGGTTAAATGCGTGAATGAATGATTAATTATATCAAGAATACAATAATTTAGAATTTTGATGAGAATAGAAAAAAATCATTCAAGCAACTCAAAATAAAACAGTAAAAAAAAAAAAACCAAATAAATTGAGCAACTCATGACGCATGACTACATAAATCTACTAATGATGTAAATCAAAAAGCAAAACTCCCAGATTCAAAACCCATTATATCAAATAACAAGATATACAAAAATCAAAAGCAATTGAGTTGTAGAGATGAGAAAGAGAGAGACCAATCATAGAATCTTGGAATATATGATTTCTTAAATTTGAAATTGTTCCCAAATAACAAGTTAAATTTGTTTTATGTATGCCTTTTTGTAACCCCAAATGATATAACAAGGCATTTGTATTAATTAAAGCGATGTGTGTTTCTCTTTAGGCCTGCAGACAGGTATTTCACTGAACAGTTCCATTGGGTTTGTCATCCAAGCCAAACATAAAGGTGGTTCTAGTATGAGGAATAAACTGAAACAAATAACGGGGCAATTCAAATTCAGGCCATTACGAATTGCACATATTAGCCAAGTGTAACTATTAACTAACAATTAGATTTGGGACAACACAAGAATGCTGGATTTATTTTGGGTCCGGGTGAAGGGCATTTGCAATGGAGTAACTCACTGGGGGAGCATAAAAGTGAAAAAAATATAGTACAACACTCAGCTTGTTTTTCTCAAGACTTTAAATTACTTGTGCAATTTTAGTAAACTAAATTTGAACCAAATAAATATGATCTTTTAAATCAAATCCACTTGGGATTTAAGTCAAAGTGTGTGATTAATTATATGAAAACCTTTTCGTTGTAGAGAAAAGTTGAAGGCATTGCCTAGCAGTGATGAGTGGGGGCTCTCACTTTGAGTCATTTATTTATGTGTTGTGTTCATTAAAATTTACACACATTGTTAGATAGTTTAGAAATATTTATTCATTTAGTAAAATGATGAATAAATTTTTTAAATCAAAAAATGAAGATGTGTTATTCTGAACTTTGCCCTGTTGTACAGTTTAGAGTAAGTTGAATTTGTAAAACCAAAACAATAACAGCTTTAAACATAATTTTCATTGGTTAGATTCAAAAGATCTTATCTATTTGGTTCAAGCAGTCGTAAAAAATGCATTTTTTTTTTTCATGCTACGTTAAGCAAAAGCATAGTAGGAAATTTAAAATATGAATTCTATTGTACTAGTGATTTAACGAATGAAAATATGTTAACTCCAACAACCTACAAAAGTAAAAGAATCCTATCCACTCACACCAGCATTAATATAAATGTGTGTGTGTGTATTCAGTTCACGGTCTGCCATGGATATCAATGATACCTTGGTTAACTACTATGCTAACAACCCAATTTTTCAGCAATGGTGGTATGGTATTTCTAAAGGGAGAAAACCAACCGATATATTCGATGTTCAAAATGCTCTACATCAGATCTCCAAAAAGCTCAACATATATCAAATGTTCAACTGATATCAATTAGTTTTTGAACTCAATCCCATTCAAATGTTTTACATAAGAAAACGAAACAAATTCAAGTTTTAAGCCACATTGGAGGATTTTTCATATTATATGAATGTATTTTATTGTATAATGAATAATATTACAGAAAGTTTTAATCTTGTCTCTCAGCAACCAAACACAGAACATTAAGATTTACATTAGTCTCCAAGTTTTAACCTGGAAAGAGTTTTTAACAGTGCTTTGATCATAAAATGCCCCCAGAATCTATGCTTAATTAAAATAAGAATAAAATTAAAAAAAAAAAGAAGCAAAAGAATCAGGTAAATGAAGAATAATAAAAACTAACGTGGACGGATAAAACCTTAAACAATTGAAAATGAAACCAAAATTTTGATTACCTGCTAATAAGCTGGACGAAAGAAATTGAGAGCTACTTGATAATGACTTTAATTGTATTTTCTCCAAACTTCATTCCCCAAATCAGACGGACCTATGAAACAGATCTGATGCATATAAGTTCTAAAAAATAGAGAAACATAAAAATACTAAATAAATGGATGGAAAAAAAATATATCAGACAACTCGCGAAAGACGAAGCTCCAGCAAAATTCGTACCTAGGCAATTTTCCTCTGAAGGTGAAACTCGCAAAAGATGAAGCTCTAGCAAAATTCGTGCTTGGACTTAGAGACGGTTAGGGTTTCTAATGAATATTAGGAGTAATGACCTTTTTTGCGCGCCACCGAATGAAAACAATTGCCGGGAAACTTAACTTTTCACAAAAAGATAACCCTATTCCATATGGGGCCATGCAGGCCTGTTGTAGAAAGCTCTTTCTACAATGGGCTAAGCGAGCCTATTGTAGTAGAATACCTTCCTACAATGGGCCATGCGGGCCAGTTGTAGAAAGCTCTTTCTACAAGGGTTATGTGGGCCTGTTGTAGAAAATGTGTTGTTAAAGACATGTGTTTCTTGTAGTGAATAGAGGTGACGATGGTGAAATGCAGAGGTGGTTGTGGTGGAAGGTGGTGGGAGTTGGTGGCGATGGTAGTGGTGTTTGGAAAGTTGTTTTTTTTAAAACAAAACAATTACTTCGGAATGGAATGATCAAGAATGAATTTTCATTCTAAATGATCATTCATACTTTAAATTGCATACCAAACAAAGTAATGGTTGAAATAGATATTTCATTCGATTCCATTCATACACACCAAACACAACATAAGAGAAAGAGATGAATGATAAGGAAATAATTTTAAAAAATTAAATCTGCTAAGAGATATAGCTTATGATAGAACAAATTGAATTTTTTTTTTTTTTTTTTTCTCCTCACTTATTTGCAAAATAAAGGAGGATAATGACTATCAAGTTATTTCCGTGTTCCCGAAAATGTCTAGTGTGTCGGTTGTGTGGAAGTGTAACCGCGTACTGTTAGAAGTTTTTTATTTTTATTTTATTTTATTTTATTTCTTTTAAACCAAATATTTCCTTAAATAATTGTATCATATATTTCTTCATTAATTATGGACTCAGTAGTCCGAGTTCATGTGCATAAATCTATTAGTATTCACAAGGGAATGATTATTTTATTTATCCAGTAATATTTCTAAGAAACCCTCTCATGAAAAAAAGTAATGAGTTTTCTATCTTTAAAACGATGGGAATGCTGCAATAATTGTGAATTAATTTGATCAATAATGATCTAAATACCATCTGAAAAAAAGAAAAAAAAAAAAGAAAAAAGAACTATATGTAAGACCTGTTTATAAGTAATTGGAGTCAAAATGTTACAGTATTTGACCACACTCATGTATATAAGCAGTGAAAGGGGCTTTAATGGGCCATGGTATATCTAGGCATAAGTCCTACAAAGCTTATGTTGGCTCCACCTAAGTATGGCTTAATTCTAAGGATTGGTCGACAGTAATAGCAATTCAAGTCAATGTTCAAGCACTTAAAATATGTAAATTCCCAAAATTATTTATAATATGTATTCCAAATAATCTAATTAATAAAAAATCATGGCCAATTGAATTCCCAAGTAATTCTTAGACTGTTGGTAATTAAACATAACAACCAATTGAATCAAACAAAAGCCTTATCCACAGTAGAGTTGTACATTCCTCATAAAATACAAAAGAAGACACTCAAAACATAATAATATGTAAGAGGGAATTAGGGTTGACAATTCGTTTTCGCGGATCGTAATCGTGTCGTGTCAACTTAAGGGTATTATACTAAACAGCTCAACCCGAACACGACCTGTTTAATAATCGTATCAGAAACTTTCAATACTAACCCGACCTGTTTATTAAACGGGTTACACGTGTAACTCGTTTAATGACCTATTTATCAAAATAAAATTATATTATTTAAATTATTAATAATACTCAATAAAATAATAAATACTAAAAAAAAAATATAAGTTTTAATCAACCAAATTACTAAATAGTTTCTAGTTTACAAAATATTCAATTATAAGATACAAGTTTATATAGTAATTTTAGAACTTAAATAAAAATTTATTTACGACATATATAGTTAAACGTGTATAAACGGGTTACACGGGTTAAACCCCTCAACTCAAATACGACACGATTAACTAAACGGATTAATCGTGTCGACTTATTTATGATCCAAACTTGTTTAAGGTCAATCAAAACCCGTTTAACTCTTGTCGTGTTCGAGTCGTGTTAGCGAGTCGTGTCAACTTTTGCCGCCCATAGAGAACATTGAAGATATAATATATAAATAAAGGAAAGAAAATAAATAAATGGCATAAACTGCAAAAGTTGTATTGTTAAAGTTCAGGTCATTCAAGATATATATATATATATATATATATATATATATATATATATATATAATGTTGGGAAACTAAACATTGGACAAAAGTTACAGATTCTCACATCTTTAGGAGATGGACAACATAATATGATCTAATGTACACAACAAAAGTAAAATAAAATAAAAAATAAAAACAGTAACCACTGGATATGTTTCTAACAGCCTTCATTTCTCCTAAACATATCCACGAAGGAAACAGGATGTGATTGAAACTAGAAAAAACAAAAACAAAATTCAGCTCTCAAGACCTGCGTGACAAGTAGTCAAAATGAAAGGAAATCCTGAAGTCTAACCAAATAGGATGAATTATCCCCTTCCTGGCATTCATTTTCTCCCTTAACTGAAAATAGGCTCTCCTTGTAGATAACAACCTTAAGACAATAATTTATTCCTCGAGCTCCAACATTCTTAAATTCATAGGTATTATGGTCGTACAAAACCAACTCAGTGTTGCGGTCTAGAAAAAGTTCACAATTTTTCCATAAGCCAACCAGCCTCGCAATATCTAAAAGGGGTCCAATAGTCAATTGTTTAGTCCAAAACCCCTCCTCCTTCATCAGCCATATGTCAAAATATTTTTCAGCCTCACGTGGTTCATAAAGCATCAAAGCAATAGAGTCAATGTACAAGGCAAGATCACCCCATTGTGTATTGGGAAGATTTGGTGGTGGAGGTATTTCTTGGAAAGTCTCTTTGCTCATGTCAAATGAAAGGACCTTATAGTTATAAAAATTGTGACTCGTAAGCCAGTAATAAAGCCCATTCACATATGTGTTAGACAAAGAATTATCTATTGAACGATCCGGCTGCAAATGGGCCTCAAAGACTCTCCAAGAGTCAAGACCTAGCGTATACACTGTAACAACTCTAGGATTATATGGATTATCTTCTTCCTCATCCCAAAAATGTCGAATTAAAACCACCTTGTATTTGTTGGTTACAACATCAAACCCAAATCCAAAAGTATGAATGAAGGGCTTAAAAGGAGGAGGAAGGGGGTGGGGTACAGAAAGGGGTTTAAATTCTCTCATAGAAGGGTTCCACAGAGCTATGCGGTCATGATCCCGAACCTTACCGTCATACAAACAAAGAATTCCATCAAAGGGACCAATAATAGTTTCTTGATAACCCATCATTTGAACAAGATCATGATATACCAGGGGCGCCCTTGCAAGCGTTTCATAGGAAAATAGACCAAAAGCATATCTTTCAGTGTTGTAATCATAATGCTGAACAAATAGACGGGCATTGTTGATGTCATGATGCTTCTTAATGAAACTAGAGTCTTTTATTACAATGTACCAACATTTGCAAACACACCTGAATCTAATCACCGATTTCACAGGCAACCACGAGAGAATCTCAATTATCACATTTTCCGGCATATGATGACTACAACTGATACTTGCCATTGCCACTCTGTCAACTAATCACATTGCTTCTCCTAACACAGCAAAAAAAATTCTTTCATAATTAAACCAAAATATAATAAACTAGTTTGATCATTTTATTCATCAACATAATAAAAAAGCCTGAAAGGAGGAAAGAAAGAGGAGGTTAAACACATAAAACACAAGCAGACAGATATATATATATATATACATTTGTATATTAAATAACTCATACAAAATGAATCAAACCAAAAAAAAAAAAAGAAAAAAGCAAAAGATGAGTTGAGGAGTTATTAGGCTTCTAGCTATTAGGACCATAAAAGAAATTTCCTAATTCAGACAAAATGACAATTGCAAGCAATGCGAAAAATTCATGGATATAAACACAATATAGTTTTAATTCTTGATTTATAATTATGGGCGAAACCACTGAGAAAGGATATATTGACAGCTAAAGACATTAAAAAACCACCGCTTCTCTTCCCATCTACCAAACAATGGGTGGTGTCAACTCTTTCTTTCCATTCAACCAAACAAAAGAAGGGAAAACACCTCTCTTTCTAGGGATGCCTCTTCTTTGTATCTTTTGGTGCACTTTTCATCCCACCTACCAACTGTAAAGCATAGATACTTTTATAAATAGGATGCACGTGAATGAAATATCATATTTGTGTCAGATACCAGCTCTCTTCGGATTTATGCAAATTCTCGTCCAATACTTCTTAAACATATTCAAATTTTGAAACTAATTTTCTTATTTCTAACGTGTATGTGATACTTTTCACATACTTCTGTTATGTATCTGAGTACTTCAAGACACATATTTAATAAGTTTTGGACATTAAAGTATACTCCTTTCAAGTATAATATCATAATATAATATGTTAAGCTCTGAAGATGAAAATTTGATATTCATATCATGACTAATTTTTTTTTATCCTTCATATCATGACTAATTAGTCTAGCTAAAATTCATGAAAAACAACTATCAAATCTTAGCTTATTTCTAATAGTTCTTTTGTTAGGAAATGATAACAACAATATATGAAACATAAAAAAACATTTACATATCTATATTATACAACATATATTTATATATAGATATGTATTTATCCGTCCTTGCCTTATAGGCTTATACGTCCTATAAAATTTTAAAAAAAATTCTGTCACCATTCCCCTATTGTGTGTCAATATCCCGTGACTATGTCCATACTTCATAGCCTACCAAAAAGAACATTAGTTATTTAAGATTACATAATACCATAAAAAGAGAGCAAATCTATAGTTAACATTTCGAAAGATCATTCTTTTACATAAATGGGAAAATGTTCATAAACCTGGCCCAATATAGTGACATGCACACGTGACTACTTGATACTTGACTCCAAGACTAGAGATAGTGGATGGGGGAGAAAAAGTTTCTTTAAAATCCTTTCAATTCATAATAAAGAAATAGAAGAAGGAGAAAAATATAACAGAAAAAGAAAGCACACAAAAAAAATGCTAATAATGTAGCTGTACATGTAAAAAGTACAATTAGGGATCCTAGATCATGTTGTCCTAGTAGAAGTTTGACACCATATACTTACCATAAAAAGGTACTTCACTACCACAAAACCAAGATCCATTTGAGGCGCAATCTCATATTGCATCTCCTCGTTTCTAACAAGCAAATGAGGAAATATGACAATGTTCTCTTAGCACAGGCTTTTTGAATCTTCATGTTAATCATAGTAGTTAATTGAAAAGTTTACCAAGACAATTAGGCCACACTTCTTGTTGGGAAAAATAGAAACTACTATTATAGTTGTACCTAAATCACAAGAAATTTTTGTTAACTTGTAACAACTCTGCATTTTTCATGAAAGAAAATACTTCCCCTATCTACTAGGCTTAAAATAAATTTAGTGAAACCCCTCGAGTTTTGCATGCAGATATATTGTGTTTGACCATTCCTACTGTACAAGTATTGTCTGCTTGGGACCTTGTGTCCTAGCGCATCTGACACAGTTAGGAGGCATCCATATATATAAGTGTCATAATTCACCGTGCTGTGTAAATATTGTCTGCTTTACATACTTTTTGTATTCGTGATTTTCAAAACATATCTACAAACATATCCACACATATAAGTGTCAGGATATCTCTCCATCCCATCCCCGGCAAGAGAGATGATGATACTTTCCAAAAAAAAAATATTTTCTGATGATGATACTTTCCAAAAAAATATTTTCTACTCATGAAAGCTAAAAAAACAACTTATGAACTTGGAACAACATAAAAAGACAACTAGCGGGGAATTCGTTTTCTAACTGAAGAATGGAAGAAATTAGATTCAACTTTCAAGATTAGAAAATTTTTTTTTTACTGAATTTCAGTTGTATACTTTTTCCGAAATTGGATCTGAGTATTTGTTTTATTACACATTTTTTCTATTTATTCAGCCAGAAATAAATAGATACACACACATAAAGATATATATACGTGTGTGGGAGAGCAAAATAAACTTCCAAATTTGCAAACTAAACCCTAATTAAAATAAAAATTGTGGTAAAAAAATAAATAAAAAGGCAGCTGAGTGCACAAGGTTCTTGTCATTACTAGGTTAGGATAGAGTCTGTTGTAAGCAGCCTGCCACACGAGGAAATGATGTTTTCGATTTTAAACTCATGACCTCCTGGTTGCAATGGAGCAACATTGTCATTTTGCCATATAGAGTAACATATAAATCAAACACATAAAGCAAGGTGAAGCAAAAACAAATCCAAATACTTACCACAGTTCCGGAAGAAAAAAGATAAAAAGGAAAAAATTTGTCATAAACTATGTTTCTTATTACCGTAATTGTCTGTTATGCTTTTGAAGCATTAATTTTTCTTTTTGATAATTAAGCTCTATTGAAAAAAAAAAAAAAAAATTTGAAGAAGAAGAAGGAATATACAAGAATCAAGAGGGGCATACTCACTACAGTTTTGTTTAAGTTATTATCATGGTATTGTGATTCAAATGTTTTATATATACATAAAATTCTTTTAATTTGAGGGTGCTTTGGCGCAATGACAAGGTGAGTTGTGACCTGCAGGTTAGGGTTCGAAACAGGAACCATCCCTCTCCGCCTAGCCTCATGCGGTCTCTACAATCATTACTAGTTCAATAATTCAAGTGGGAAAAAAAATCAGATAAAAAAAGAAAAAAATCACACACATTTCAACCATGATTTGGCCAGATTTATAATTCATCTGAGCATAATTAATGTATATTCAAATCATGATAATCTATACAGAAAATCTCCATCAGTTTTTTTCTCAAATTAACCTCAACTGAAACTAGAGAAATAAAAGATCTCATATATATATATATATACACACACACACGCACACTACATATATAAAGATATATATATACATAGAGAGAGAGAGAGAGCAAGAGGGAAAAAAGTCAGATAAAAAAAGAAAAAAATCACACACATTTCAACCATGATTTGGCCAGATTTATACTTCATCTCAGCATAATTAATGTATATTCAAATCATGATAATCTATACAGAAAATCTCCATCAGTTTTTTCTCAAATTAACCTCAACTGAAACTAGAGAAATAAAAGATCTCATATATATATACACACACACACACGCACACTACATATATAAAGATATCTATATACATAGAGAGAGAGAGCGAGAGGGGTACCATGGCATCTTCTGGTACGGGTTAAGAGCCATGTGAGATGAGATAAAGAATGAAGGGGGAAAGATGAGGGATTAGAGATCTCTCGTACAAATGCAGGCGTGAAGTGGGAAGGAAATTGTTGTTAGTCCTCGTGTAATGGGCCGGCGCTTTAAGGGTCTGTATATGCCATAAGTCTTTGCTCATCGGGATATTGGAATAAGTCCGAGCTCGTAATGTCATTGTTAATAGCGAATCACTCGTCTTCGCATGCAAGGAGTCACTCGTCTTCTCACGAAAGGACACGTTAACGACTTGAACCCAAACTTCACCGAATGGATGCACCTGATTAAATATTGAATACCACAGTAACCAAGCTATCTCACTGACTCAAACATTTAAAACCGTTGTATGCCACCTATACAATTACAAATCGTTTCCCATGAAGATAATGGTATTCTTGCCCCAAAATAATGGTTTATTATAAAGCTTTAATACAGATATAATACTAATATATTTTTTTTTCGATAATTAAGGATTTGCATAAAAGAGAAAATAAATATAGGGATAACGAGGGGTATGCCCCCCGGCCCAATGAGGTTGGGCTAAAAAAGAGAGAAGAGAAATCCACAAAGTGGCCTAACAGATATGAAAATAAATCCATACAAAACAAAGATTGCACTTAGCACTAAATATATCCACTCAGGCACATACTAACCCAATCAAAGACATGGCCATGAAAGATCAACAACTTAGAGCATCATACCACGGGGTACTGTGGGGGCGGCTGTGGGGGTGGCTGCGAGGGTGGAGGGGGTGGTCCATGGAGGTTGTGGTTGTTTGGAAATGTAAAGAAGGGATTCATATGGGTTATATCAAAGAAAGATGATGGGAGGCTTGATTCGGTTGCAATTTCTTCAGCAAAGGGGTACTCACACATTTTGACAGAGAACAACTTGATTCTAATTGCATTCACTACTACATTCAAAGTATGTAGAGGCGGTGAGGATTTATCCCTGAACATTCTGTTGTTCCTCTCTCTCCACACATGGTAAACATAGCTTGCCAAAGATAGCTTCCATATCATGACTCTACTTCTTTTCAATTTTTGCTTCCAGTTAGATGATACCCAAATCAGAAACTCCTTCCATGAATTATGTTTGGTGTAGAAGCCACTTTTATGTTGGAGGCCACTCCATATAATTTTGGAGTACTCACATTTGTGAAACAAGTGCTCATGGATCTCTGCATCTTTAAGGCATAGTATACAAACATTGGGTTGCATTTAATAGAGGAGAGCTGGCTTATTTTGGGTGAGCAATCCCTCTTGAACAAATAGCCATAGGCAAAATGAGTGCTTTGGTATTGCATTTTTGAACCAGACCAGTTTATGCCAGTGAGTTGGTAGGATAGGTTGTGTGATCATGTTGTGATGTCAATTTTTTGGAAAAAAAAATTAAATTTAAATAGTTCAAAATATTTAAATTTGATTCTAAAAATTGCTGAACATGGCTATTTTTTATGTGTTCGTGCGATATTAAACTTGAGTTATAAATTCTTTGATAAATTCCAGTGAAGTCTCGAAGGGTGTCAAAGAAGTGTATGAAAGTATCTGTAAAATGTCTAAAATAATTAATTTAAAAAAAAAAAAAAAAAACTATAGACATGTCTATAGATTGTTGAATAAGACGGTTCCTTCTTAAAAGTGTTTGTGCTTTTCTGCAAAGCAATTTATTTATTTTTTTTTTTCAATGCTTGAAACACACTAACTCACTCACTTTTTGCTCATATACTTGAACCCTCATCTTCCAAAGGGAAATACCACTAGGCTGCACAACCTTTAGGCCTAGTTTGGTACGCATGAATGAAATGAATGGGAATGGAATGAAGCTAGGAATGTAATAGTTATTCTTATTCTCTTGTTTGGTTCCAAATATGAAATAATGTTGGAATGAATTGATAATTACAATTCTAAATGGTGGTGGTAGTGGCGGTGCGGCGATGGTGGCGGCAAAAGGAGATGGCAGTAGAGGAAGGTGGTTGCGACAACGGTGTGGTGGAAGGCAGTGGAGGAAGGTGGTGGCTGAAGGTGACGGTGGTGATGGAAGGCTGTGGCAGTGGCGAAATGCGGTGGTGGTAGCGGAAGGCGATATGGTGAAAGGTGGTGGTAACAGTAGCGGCGGTGATGGCAATGTGACATTTCGTAAATTTTGGTAATTTTTTCAATTTTTCATAAATATTTTATTTTTTTGCATCGTTTTGCTTGGCGTGCACCGTCTATAGTGTCGTGTGGGTCCTAGAGTTAGTTTAGGATATTTTTTTGAGTTTAGAACTCTTAGAAATGTATTTTGAGTCATTTAATATTTTTCATGTTCGGGAGTATTTTTGCATTCATTGCATTCCATAATGATTCTTTGGTGTGTATGTGTTTAATTATACAAATGTGGCATGTTATAGTATATGTTTCATATGAGGGGCATTTTAGACTATTGCTGGTGAAGGGGACCAAGGTTGACCAAGACCATGACTTTGTAATAACCCGAACCTGGTGTCCGAATCTCTAAGCGGCTCCTTGATCAAACCCGAGATCATTTAAGGGAAAAATGGTCTTTTCAAGTCATAAATATGGAATACGATCTGTACCATTAGAAAGATGACTAAAAAACGTGCAATTTAGACTCAAGAATGACTTCATTTTGGGTTTGAAATGAAGAAGTTATAATTACATGAAGTTTGGTTAACAAGCGGTAAAGTTTCCAAATCTGGAATTTGGGATCGATCTCAAGAATTTTGGGATCGATCCAATGAATGGGTTGGGATCAATCTCAAGAAATTTGGGACCGATCCCAAGGGTTATGGGATCAATCCTAGAAACCCAGAGTTTATTTTTCTGATCAATTAAAAGTGGTTATCCATCTTGAATCAATGTATGGTCATTTGGAACATATGAAACCTATCCCAACAACTATTTATACATAGTCACATTGATGTAATACATTCATACATTGAAATAAGTTCCATTACATTGCTCAATAGTTACAAAATATAATTGAGTTTACAAAACAACTTCGTCATAAGGAAATAGGTTCGAATACATCATCTAGTGTCTCATAAGCCTTAAGTTAGCATGGAAATCAAGTGGAGACATCAAAAGAGATTAATTAGGTCTCAACCTCATTTCTACTCAAAAATGGATACAATGGTTAATAATTACAAAACTATCAAAATAATACAAATTTGATTACAACTTTCATATTCGCCAAAATATACTCCATTACATAGTCTAAATTCCAAGTTTAACAAAAGACATCAATCAATACATCAAGTGTGAGATTGTGGGTCATCCATAACTTCTTTTTAAGGTTTCTGTGCGTACGTGCGATTTTGGGTTTATCAACTTCGATTTCTTGTGTTTGTTTGGTGGGCTGTGTTGAAGACTGAACGAATTTAGGTCTGTGTTGAAGATTGAACGAATTTGACTTAAAGGAACTGTGATGTACAACGTGCTCTAAGAAGTGTAAGAGTTCTTACTATAGCAAATCTTTCTTTTAGTTACAAAATCGTTAATTTGTGTAATATATTGATGTTATTTGTTTAGTAGAGTTATTGGATATGAAGTTTGATTCGATTTCTAGGGTTTCTGATTTCTTTTATGGAATTTTTTGGTACTATGTCAGCACAATAATTGTGCTTTTGGCATGTATGTTCATTTTTTTTTTTGGAACAAATGAAACAAACATATATATATATATATATATATATATATATATATATATATAAATCAACTTACCTTGGAGCGCATATGAAAATTGAAAAGAGAGCAAAAATGGGTTTGATTGGAACAAACGAATGCAAAAACCTTTTTGTAGGATGAGGGGTATAACGGTCATATTGAAGGTTACTTTCGGTATTGATAAAAAAATATCAATCATCTGCATTACAATATGGACGGAAAGTGGCTGGAGATGAAATTCAAGGGGGCAATTTGCTAACTTTTGAAATTATAGGGACTGATTTGCTTCCTTTTAAATCACAAGAGGGTACTGTACTCATTTGGTGAAACCTTGGTTTTTTTATTTTTTTATTTTTGCACTTTTGCCTATATAAAAAATAAAAGTTGGTTATAGATGCAATCTAACTTTAAATGCATGTAAGAAATGTATGCATGACCAACATGGTGACAGATGATAACAAGTGGGATTCTTACCTTTTTAACCCCAGGCCTGAAAACAGGACATTTTTATCCTTTTTAGATAAAATTTGACATTCTTGTCATTTGATGTAGTTTCTTCAGCAAGTGCAGTATTCACACATAATTCCATCTAACTAATTATTTTTAAATCACTCACTAAACATATAAAAATTGCATATCATTGAGTGAGGCTTGTTCCAATAATCTTAACATCCAGGTTTCAAGACAGGTGGAGATGAGAAAATATGTACATGTATAAGAAGTTTTGAAAGCAGAATATGAGGATGTAAGCAAATACCTAAAGGAAACATAAAACACCAAGTGAAAACTATGAATATGTTAAAAAGGATCCATGTGAAATGTTTTGCATTCAGACTTTATAGGAATATAATTGAAAGTAGAACCACATGAATTCTTTGTCAGATAAAAGAGAGATGCATTGAACTCTCTCTAGACTTCATACCTCAATGTGAAGGGTGCCATCCATACCATCTTATAGAATTGGACATTCCCATTTTTCAAAGAGGTGAAATTTTGCTAGATTTTTAGTTAATAATGCTAGGAGCTAGGCTCAATCATAATGAAAGAGGGAAAATTTAAAAAATGACAACTAATGTCGAGTATGTTCCTTAGCTTCTCTTCCTTTCCCTATCACTTAGTGTTGCTCCAGCAAAGACATGTAAGAAGGATACAAGATCCAAAAAAATATAGTTAGAAACACTTTCTTCATCAACTGACTATCAAGATGTACAGAACTCTTGAATCATATTAGATGAATTATACTCATCCCTGAATTCATTTTGTTCCCTCAAAGAAACTAAACTCTGCTTGTAGTTACAAACCTTAAGGCAATGCTCATATCCTCGAGGTCCAAGAACCTTGGTTTCTTGGGTATTAATGTTGTATAAGAGCAACTGTTGAGTTTTATTAGTTTCTAGGAAAAGCTCACCATTTTTCCATAAGCCAAGCGGTCTGTCAATGTCTAGAAGGGGTCCAATAGTTAATTGCTTGTTCCAGAGACCCTCATCCTTCATCACCCATATTTCGAAGTATTTCACCTCCTCAGGTGGATCATAAAATACCACAGCAATTGAGTCATTATACACAATAAGACCCCCCCAATAATATCTGGGAAAATCTAATGGCAGCTGTATCATTCCGAAAGTCTCACTGCCCATTTCAAATGAAATAATCGTATACTTCAATGAATTATCACGATCTATCCAATAATAAGTTCCATTAATAAGCCCGTCACTAAAAGTATTATCTACACAATAATTTTCAGGCAAATCAATCTCAATCATTCTCCAAGAAT
Source organism: Cornus florida (assembly GCF_030987335.1). Lineage (NCBI taxonomy): Eukaryota > Viridiplantae > Streptophyta > Magnoliopsida > Cornales > Cornaceae > Cornus > Cornus florida. The sequence continues at coordinate 5,333,578 of NW_026775577.1, read as the reverse complement.
TAGTACCTAGGGTATATACTACAACAGTTGGAGGAAAATACATGTTTTTTATCCGGTCATCATAGAAATACCGAATCCAAACCACCTTACACTTATTGGTTAAGGGGTCCAAACCAAATGCAAAACTATTCCAATTGACGCTGAAATAAGGCGGAATGTTTTCTTGGGGCCTAGGGAGGAGCCTGAAATCTCTCAAAGCCGGGTTCCACAAAGCTATACGATCCCCACCATCAAACAAACATAATATGCCATTAACAGGACCAAGAACATATAACAAATCTCTAGACATTTGTAAGTCATTAAGTTCATGATATAATAGTGGTATGCTGTCAAGATTTTCATCGGGGAATAGGGTGAAAGCAAATTTTTCAGTGTTGAAATTGTAGTTTTCAACAAGAAGATGGACATTGTTGTTGCTGTGGTGGTGCTTTATAATGAAACTAGAGTTTCTGATGACAGTGTACCAATATCTACAAACAACCCCTAATCGAATCAAAGATTTCACAGGTAGTCTCGATAATATCTCAACTATTAAATCTTCAGGTACAACATGTTCAGCACTATTGCTCGCCATTTTACCTCTATTGAACTAGAGTGTCATCAATTCTTTTCCCTGACAAAAGCACAAATTTTTTTTGTAAAAAATCAAATAATGAGGAATTGATCGGGTTGTTAGCTCAACATAACAAAAAGGTATAACATGATGGAACGAAAAGAAAGAGGGAAAGGTGCATAAGATTGTTAGGCATATAATATGTGTGTATATTAATATCGGCATCTAAGAACAAGATGAATCTTATCAAATATTTAAGAACAAACCAATCAGCAGTTAAGAGATCAATCGGAACTTTCAAGCCTTTTGGTGGGAGTAGAAAAGGAGAGTTAGAGCTCATTTCCACAGAAGGCAATGGTGAAGAATTTCCAGGTGTATATATATATATATACAAAGGCTCCATTCCAAAATTTTACAGAGCCACATTCCAAGAGACCACTCTAAGTTTTTGCAGAAAATTGAGAAACCATTAGATTAATATATAGAAATTCAATGACTGTTTTCTTATGGTAGTTGCTAGCATTTATTGATGGTAAACAATTGCGGTAGATAATAGCATCCACTATGCCTACTGTAGTATAATCGTACATTTTTCAAAAGCAACAATATTTTACTGCTAGAAGATGTTATATTTAGAAAATATTATTATAGGAACCCTTAAATTACTTATTGACAGAATATTTGATATGAGAATATCATAGGAGAGATTTTAGCCTATGATAGAATATTGATTGGAGTGATTTATGGTATTGATTTTAGGAATCTTCCATTAATGTATTTTCTATATTTATGACCTCAATTCGTTCACCTATTAATAGAGGTGATCATTGTATACAAAAATTAAGAGAAAATATATTATAAAGTGATGTAGACATTTGTGCTCTTTATGCCGTGAATGCAGGCCCTAGTGGCTGAACCACGTAATATTCTTGTGTTATTATTGTTTCATTTCTCTCTTTACTTTCATTTTATGCTTTACAACATGGTATCAAAGCCTAATTTCTCTTCCTAGTCCCTATTTTGGGGTATTCCCTTAGCATCTGAAATGTTGTTAAGGGTTTCTCGGTGCTATTTGTGCCTTGTTTGGGCTGCCGGTTTGTTCGGTGGTAATGTTTTCATCTTTGTCGTGTCTCCGGCAGTTTTTATTGACTTGTTTGGGCAGCCGGTGTGTTCGGTAGCATTGTTCGTAACCTTCGCCATGTATTCGGTGCTATGTGGACTTGTTTGGACTACCGGTGTGTTCAGTAGCATTGTTCTTCGCATTCAACGTGTCTCTAGCAGTTTTATTATCTTTTTCCAAATCGTTAGATGTTTCATGATTTGATATGCAAGCTGAGTGTTATTTTCATACATCATTCAGCTTGAGGGAGAGTGTTGAAAGATGTTATATTTGGAAAATATTATTATAGGAACCCTTAAATTACTCCTGAATATTTGATATGAGAATATCATAGGAGAGATTTTAGCCTATGATAAAATATTGATTGGAGTGATTTATGATATTGATTTTAAGAATCTTCCATTAATGTATTTTTCATATTTATGACCTTATTCTTTCACCTATAAATAGAGGTTATCATTGTATACAAAGATTAAGAAATAATGTATTATAAAGTGATGTACCTTTTTGGACTCTTTGTGCCGTGGATGTAGGCTATAGTAGCTGAACCACGTAATATCCTTGTGTCTTCGTGTTTCATTTCTCTCTTCACTTTCATTTTTTGCTTTATAATATTTACTAATAGAGGCTTGTCAAATGTGACTTTCTTTTGGTTCAACACATGTTAACTTTTAATTATTAAGTTGGTGGTGAAATCTGAATACATGACCTTGCCTGCTATAATACCATGGTAACTAACAACCATAAATTTATACTAAAAGTTTAAATTATTAAAGAGGGTGCAAGTTTAATATTTTAATCCTTCAACAAACTTCCCAAATAATAATGATGACACTCTTTGTACTAGTTGTACACACGTTTAGAAGCAGCAAATCGATCAACAACAACATTTTGACACTTAACAACCCGCAGATAACAAGATAGCATTTTCTACTTATCTAAGAATCAGCGACACTACGACACTTCTACGAAGGTAACATGTCCATGTTGGACACTCATATTTAATTTAATGGACACGATACTTTATGACCGTGTCCATAATTTAAAAATAATTTATTTTATTTCCAAAACTTAGCTGACATTTAGTACATGTCACTCTATGTAACCAAAATAAAAAAATAAAAATAAAAAAACAGAGTAATATCATATATAATTTTTTTTTTATATAGTAAAAAAGTTTCATGTTCTACCTTATATAACTTTAGTATAAAATTAAAAATTAATTAAGTCTCTATAATTCTCTTACTCAATAGATATATAAATAAAAACTAATATTTATGTTAGTCATGTCCATGCAGTGTCCATGTCTAACATGTATCTATGCAGTAGTGTGTCGCTCTTCCGTTTGCATGTCCATGCTTTTAGTTTATGTTTTTTTTTTTTTTTTTTTTAGCTAATCGGGTTATCCGGGGCTTTGCTCCAACTAAATCCCCAGAACACCTTGCAAAACGCCCACTCTACACGGGTAGAGTACAGCTCGGGCTTTCACCCAATGGGATGACCTAAAAAATTGTTTGCACTCAATTGGTCGAACCTTAGACTTATGCTTGATGAAACACATGCCCAAGTGACTTAGCACTTCAACCACCCCCATGGGTTATCAGTTTATGTTATGCTTGTGATATATGGCTATTACACTACATATAGCCACAATCCAAGTTAACCATTGTAGCAATCAATAGCATAATTAAAGCTCTTCAAAATTGATTTAGCAAAAAATAAACGGAATATTACTAGCCAAAGAATTTTTTAAAAAAAAATAGAAGGAAAAAGAATGGTAAGCAAAATCAATAAAATCCTTTTAACCAGTACCCAAAGGCTTCTGAAAACATTTGAAATTAACTCTATAAGCAATATATACAATCTCCGATTGATTAACAGTAATTTTATGCAGTACACTCCTATTATATCCATTATCCACTAGTTTCTTCTTTGTCATCATTATCCTTGCCTATTCCAAATGGAATTGGCCACATGAATCCACTCATTTCCTCTACTATAATCAAACACCATGATGTTCACCTGGCTGCATTTTGATCTTGGTGGATATTAGGCTTCATTTGATGTTTGGCAAAAACAAAGCTACAATCATGATTGTACCTAGATCACAATAATTCTGTTTGAAACATTTCTATACCTTTTCATAATAGAATAGATTTTCATTTTCTTCTTTTGGATTGAACATGTTTAATTTTCCAGAAGGAAGTAGGCAGGATGAGTAATCAAACCTCATTTTTCACATTCTAGGTTACAAATATATATTTAAAAAAAGCAGCCTCATCTAACATTCGAAGAATGATTATTTAAACAAATCCTTTAATAAATATGGAAATTTTACTTACCGAAAAAATATATATATATATATATGGAAATTTCTTTTGGTCCATAGATTAGCAATTTAGCACATCTTTTTAGCTAAAAGAAATCCACAGACATGCAACTGTTTAAGAAATATATACTTGTGCAGTTTGAATATACTATAAGCAGGAATTCTAATCAGATCTTACTGGAGAAAAATTTCTCCAAACCTCCCCAATCAATAATATCTCAAGCAGGAAGTCTAAATATAAGAAAAATAACACTATAGGAAACTTTTTTTATTTAGTGTATTTCTACGTCGAGTCAAGTGATTAGAGGGGACTTATAATTTAGATATAGCTTTTTTGTATTAGCTTGCTAACACACAACTACAGCATGCAACCTTATCAGTTTCGAAACAAACAAACAAGAAAGGTAAAACAACAGTATTAGGGAATTACATTCACCTTATAAGTTGCAGAAAAATTGCCATGATTTTATTTGGATACAAGTGGAATGCATCATTGAACCACACATTACTAGAATCTTCATGAAAACTACAAGTAAAAACCATAACCAATACAAATTCATATGCATATTCGACCTTCTTGACATTTTTCAAATGTGAATCTATAAGTCGCCTAACAAGTTTCGAAAGCTAACCCAATCAAGTATCCTAAACTGAACCCCTAGATCTGTAAAACAAAGCCTAGGATAATTAGATATTAGGATCCTAATCACATTCCTAAAGCAAATATCCCTTCAGTTTGCATACAAACAACACAACAAGCTAGATTAATAAATAATTGAAATCTTTATAATGCATTTACAAAACCAAAAGGAAAACAGATATGGAGTGTGGAGTAGATTAACATTTCATTTTATCATTCTGTCAAATTAGTAGTATGGAGTAGGTTCCTCTTCACCCTTTATTGAAAATCAAGTTTTGTTTTCTTTTTGTTGGAAAACTTCAACAATTTCTTATCATTGGGCCTTTGCCTAACAGATCAATAAATGAACTGCATACAAAGTTTTCTTAAAAGAATTTATAGGAACATTATATATTTTTGTGTGTGTATATATATGCACTGCTATAACTATCATCATGAGATCTATCATTGTGTAAAAGTTTTATTTCAAGAAAAAACAAAATCATAAGAATTTCAATTTATGAAGTGGTCAACGGAAAGTTTTCAGATCTAACAATGATTGATATAATATTAAAAAATGTCGGGACAATATGTCCAAAGGAATTTTGATCATTATTCTAATGATGATAATAAAAATATCGGAGAAAAAGAGAGTGATATACCATTGGGTTCCAATATGGGGCAAAGCTCTGCAAAATTAGTTGAAAGGCGACGAGAGAGATGAAAACAAAAGTGAGGAGTATCCTTGAAATTGGAAAGACTTGAAGAGGAAATTATTGATCCCGGATATAATCAGCCTTAAAGGCTAAAAAAAAAAAGCAGGAGGAAAACATGGCAATGAAGAGAATTTGAGGGGTAAATAATGGTTGAGAGAATTTGAGGGGTAAATAATGGCTGAGAATTTTCTTAGCCTTTAAGGCTGATTATATCCGGGATCAATAATTTCCTCTTCAATTATGGAACAAAAAAAAAATCAATTTCCTCTTCCACATCATATATATATATATATATATATATATATATATATATATATATATATATATATAATTGCATGCCATCACGTTACCAAGAGTTATAGTCCTTTATGTTGGATCTCTCGCTGTGTAATTCTATTTTGGAGTGTGTGTTTTATTTTGTTTTATTTTAATTAAAACGTACACACATATTAGGATAAATTATTCATTACAACCATTATAACGATGACGTGATACAATGGATGGCTATAAACAATCCACCAAAACATATAAATTTATACTAGGACCCGAACAGTTCTATTTATAAAATTATCTTACTTACCAAAACATTTGTGTAATATTATTCACCATAAAAAACAAAAACAAAAACCAATTTCTCATTGCAAATAAGAACCATAAAATCTCATTTTGAGTATGCTGTGTGTATCAAGAATATAACACCTCTGTCCAATGATAAATTGTTGTTTCTTATTATCGGGAACATAGTGTGACGGCCATAGTTTTACAAACCCGGTGCTATAATGATCCTAAAATTTGGCATGACCTCTGCAGAAAAGAGTCCTTTTACAACCTGCTTAATGCATGTGAAATGCAATGGCCTCACTTGGGCCTTCAAAACTGAACTAACATGCTCTAACACACAATGCAAATGATAAACCTTAATCCAAAATCCACAACATCAACACCATCATCAAAAAGAGTTCATCATCACCCCTATTCACCTCCAAATATATCTAAACATAACTATTACATGCATCATTGGCTAAAAAAACAAAAAAAAAAAACACTGAGCTACATCAAAAGAGTACAAAACCATACTAAAGAGATTACAAGACCATGAAGCAAAGTTAAAGTTATAGGAGTTCATGAACATAGTTATAAGCAAAGTCTATAACTTATAACACTACACAACTTACATCAAAGTTTTACAAAAAAAAGAAAAGTCAACATCTACACAAGATGGCAAAAGTGAGCTTCCAACCCAATCTAAAATTGTGGTGGATCGTCGTCCACCACTTCTTTCCCAAAAAATGTTAAAATAATAGGATGAGGATAAAGCTCAGTAGAAGTTGACTAAAGCATTAGTTTGGACTCCCTTGAGCCATAAAACACATAAGAGAATAGAAAATGAAGTCGGGGTCATGCCATGGGGTCCAAATAACCTTTCCATTTAACAAGTAATTTTTCTAGTTACAAGCACAATTTTACAATTAATGTGAGTGAAATGATATGAGATGTATCCCTTCACATATTAGTCTACACCGACCTAACATACGCTTTTTCGAAAACCTGCTAGACGACTTTATCGAGACAACTATCCCCGGTTCCAAATCCGGCAACCGTTAACAGGCCTAGTACCAACTTTTCATGCCCTATACCCTCTAGGTCAAACTAGCCTCGGCCTTGCGAAATCTAGTTCATTTTTTTTTTTTTTTTTTTTTAAAAACATCCACTTTTCAAGAACAACCTTTTTCCTTTAAAGAAAACCTTTCCTTTCAACTCCTTCCCAAAATTCCATTTTTCCTTGCCATGTCATGTAATGCATTCTAACAACAATACATCGTCATTACAATTAAAATTCAATAGGCATATCAAGGCATTCTATAACCACAATCAAATAATCTAGGCATGCTCATCAAAAAAATAATAATAAAAAATAAATAAATAAAAATAAATAATTATCCATATAGCAACAATTATAATACTATTCCCTCATTAGCACAACTCATATATAACAAGGTCTTTCATGCCTTTAATAGAAAATATAAATTAAACCATGCTTTTAACACCCAATTTAACATTTATTCACACAAGATAACATTCACAAGTATAAAGGAGAAAGGGAACAAAAATTTATTCAATTAGAAGCCAAAACTTGGGCATTAGGAGGACCCTTACCTCAATTTGAAGAGCAAAGCCTTAGAAGTTTCAAAACTGCCCCGAGGATCCCAAAATTCGAATTTTCAAAAGTGCTCCAAACTGAAATCAGATTTTATCAAAATGCAGGCCTCGTCAAGCTTGTCAACTTTGCCTTCAATGGCAAAGTTGAAATTGAAAAGAAAAATGATGAATTTTGAGCCCAAAATGTGTGATTTAGAGAGAGAAAGAATTTGTGCATAGAGAAAGAGAGCTGGTCACAGTTCTGGAAAAAGAAGATGGGCAGAAATGATGCTATGTGGTGATATAAGCCATCCTAGTGGCTTATGGGGTCCACCACACAAAATATCTCCCTTTACTATAATATATAAGTATACATTAACACTTAACATCCACATATAAAAGCATGTCACCACATAAAATGCATTAAATAATAATGAATGAAATGCAAGGTGCCCATGATAAAATTCAAGCGCTCAACAATTCCGATAACGGGTCCCATGTAGGACATTTCGGCCCGAAAAACAAAAAAATGTTGAAATGGCAACCATTACATTTTCAAGAGTCCTGAACTAAAATAAATACCCCAACCAACTCTTGGACATACCTGGCACACCCCACGGTGTCTGGTACGCAAAAGGAGAAAATGAAAAAAAAAAAATCGAAAACATTATAGGTGCGTCCTGTGATGACCCGATTACTGATCTAAGATGCGGAAACGAAAGAGAAGGGGGTCTTTAGAGATGAACATCATCTTTAAGAAACCAAGGTAACTTCCTATGAAGCCACAAACCTCAAATGGAAGCAAAAATAGAAGCTAGGTTTTAAAAATCGGACAAAGTGAACCCTAAGGGTAAAATGACTATTTTACCCTAAGTGGAGTGAATTTAACTTATAACAAGTCAAATGAGATAAAAAAAAAAATATCCTAAAACATCCTTTGGTAAGCTCACATGAAGTCTCAAGGCCAAAAGAAGAAAACCCCATTTGAACCCTATCCCAGTTCGAACCAAATTCTAACACCGTTTCACTAAAACAAGGATATCTCGAGTTAAGAGTAAAATATAAAATTTAAATTGGTACTATTGGAAAGCTTACTTCACAATCCGTTTAGACTAAAGAACAGACTAATTCGAAGTTAAAACGAAAGAGTTATGACAGTTTGAAGTTAGAAGACTAAAGCTAAAATCTGTAGAAAAAGGTTCTGGGGAACCTGAACCGGTTTAGGGTTCAACATGGGTAAAGAGCTTATGTTGGACACTAGAATGACCCTTGAACCGGTTCTACCAAACCAAATTATGGAAAAACAGAAGAAAACTAGAAAATTGGAATTGACGCAGGGTTTTCGAGACCAAGACGACTATTTTTGGAAATATGCTGTGAATTAATCCACCCTAAAATCACATTTTCTAAGTGACCATGTCAAGAGAAGATCTTATTTATCAAAGGAAATACCTAAAATGCCCTTAGAATTAGATTTGCAACAAAAATAAAAATGCATGCCCCAGTATACATTTCAAACAAATAAGGTGTTGTGTGCAAAAGTGAATATGCGCATAAACGTAATATGCATATTTAAGTATGTTACAAGTGTCCACAGCTTCTATACACGCCAAATACTAAATATGACATGTCAAACCTCAAAGTTCAGAAATTTACTTTTAAAAGTAAAACATGGAAATCAAGTTACATAAATAGAAACGAAAAGGTGTTTGGCCCTTCGCCACACATTATACATATAAAAATGATCCCAAATAGTGTACTCAGGCACACTTTACATATTGCAAGGTAAAAACAACGTATGAAACCTAGCTATGCGTTACAACTTCAAATGTGAAATTTAAACATGTTAACACTTGCATTTGTGCAAAATTACATAAAGAGACATAAATGTAACCACGCTAACCTAGGGATGTTGTGCATCCCAAAATAGGGTTCCCTTACTTAAAAATATCCTAAACAACTAGGGTGAGTAAACAAGTTACTCGTAGGAAGAAGTGCATGCGTATACCCTAAAGTTTCAAGTGTCATGTAATGAGCGCTGAAAAGTGCGCATTTAAACCCCTTAAACTCAGGTATTCTAGAACCTTTATCTATCTTATTTTCCCGCTTTGTATTGATTTCATGTTATTTCCATTTTTAGGTACTTGTCCCTAAAATAAGCTAACTCAACCAAATAAGAGCAGAAATGACGCAATTCTGGGATGAATAAAAGAAATGAGCAAATTAGAGCAAAAGGAAGCAAAGGGTGGAATTTCAGCAACTTTGATCGATCTCAAGAAAAGTTCAATCGATCCAACTTTCATCGATCTCAGCACTTCAAGATGGATCTGAGCCATGTTTGTCCCTATTCAAAGATCTCAAAGTTCGATCGATCCAACTTGATTCTATAATCGATCGAACTTTCTTATCTTTATCTACATGCTAGATCTTATCCAGCTGTACCACCTTACCAATCACTTTTGTCCTTTTCCCAAAAATATCTTCAAAATATCTCAGATTTGTTTTTATCCAAAAAGACGCCGCTATAGAGGATCGATCCAGCTTCAATTCGATAGGTCTCAGCAAAGTTCGATTGATCTCACCACAAGTTTGATAGATCAAACTTCCCAAACCCCGAGAAAATCTAAATTCCAGCTCATTAAAAGTTGTCTCATATCCAATCATTGGAGGAATGTTGATGTACGAGCCCAGCTCATTTGGGGTGATATTTGACCTACCTATATAAGGAATATGAGCCACTTTTTGAGATGAGATTTTGGAGACACTGGAGAGGCACAACATTGATATTATTAGCAAGGAAGAAAAGAGAGGAGGAGGCTAGAGACACAAGCTTGGAGTTCTTCCATCAACCAAGAAGAGAAGCAATCTCTACTATGGAGTTAGCCCCTGAGGGTTGGAGGACATGATAACGTTGAAAAGTGCGTATTTAAACCCCTTAAGCGTAGGTATTCTAGAACATTTATCTATCTTATTTTACCGTTCTGTATTGATTTCGTGTTATTTTCATTTTCAGGTACTTATCCCCAAAACAAGCTAACTCAGCCAAATAAGAGCATAATTGAAGTAATTCTGAGATGAATCAAAGAAATGAGCAAAGTAGAGCAAAAGAAAGCAAATGGTGGAATTTCAGCAACTTCGATCGATCTCAAGAAAAGTTTGATCGATCCAACTTTCATCGATTTCAGCACTTCAAGATGGATTTGAGCCATGTTTGTCCCTGTTGAAAGATCTCAAAAGTTCGATCGATCCAACTTCCTTCTCTGATCGATCAAATATTCTTGTCCTTATCCAAATGATTGATTTTATCCAGTTGTACCACCCTACCAACCACTTTTGTCCTTTTCCTAAAAATATCTCAAATTTGTTTTTATCCAAAAAGGCGCCGCCATCGTGGATCGATCCAGCCTAAGTTCGATAGATCTCAGCCATGTTCGATCAATCCAAGTCCAAGTTTTGATCGATCGAACTTCCTCCAGTGCAAAAAAGTGAAATTTCCAGCTCACAAAAAGTTATCCTTTATCCAATCATTGGGGAATATTTGTTGTACAACCCTAACTCATTTTGGGTGTCATTTGACCTACCTATATAAGGATAAGGATTACTCTTTGTATCATATCACATCATGTCATATCATACCTTGTAAAACTCTTAGGAAGGAAGCAAAGAAGAGGAGGAGGCTAGAGACACCATTGGAGACTCTTCATCAAGCAAAGAACAGATTTCTTCCATGGAGCTTGCTCTTGAGGGTTGGGGGACATCATCCATAAGTGGCTAAACATCCTCTTGGGGCTAGAGTTAGCCCTAAGCATGCTTTTCACTTCTTGATTTATGTATTTTTGAGGGGATTTGTATTGTGATTCATGTCTTGACACTTTTATATATATAGATCTTGTTTATTCAATGATTTATGTGATTTAATGCTTCCAATTGATCATTCATTCTATCCATATATCTATGTATGCTAGAATATATGTTCATTATTTGTCTTTATTTCTTGTGTTATTGATGCATGTATGTGTGTTGATGCTATAGATATAGAGATTATCAAAACATAGTGCTTAATGTTATTTTCTTGTGATTTATTTGATGGTTCATACTCATTTCTTGATGGATTGTACCTCTCCCTTAGTTTAATTAGCTTTAATTTCATGCTATTAGCTTAGTTGTAGTGTAGTTGTTAAATGGGAGGACAATACATGCTTGTTGTTGATGTTCCATACTTATGAAAAACAAGTAATATGTATCTCTAACCTTCTGATACGTTTAGATTGTGAGCTTAGAGAAAGGATTAATAGCTTAATTTGATATGTTGTGCTATCCACCATGTTGTTTAGACAATATATGCTTAATTTGTCATCCATGCTTGTTGAAACAACCACACACACACACTTTGTTGCAATACATGTTCTTCCCCTCATTAATCATTCATTAAAGGTGTAAAAAAAGCTATGCTTAGTGGTCATTTCTAAACCCCAAGATCTCTCTCTCTCTTTTATTCTCTCTATTACATTATTGCTTACTTTAATTTAATTTGCATCTAGTTTAATTCAACCAACCAACCACTACTTTGAGCACTTGACCTACTAACCCTAATTTTGATTCCTCAACCTAGTACGACACTCAATCCCTTGGGACCATCCCTACTCACCCTAGCTATATTTTTAGTGAAAGATAGTAGTGGCAATTTCTAAATGTAAAACTTGGCCACATTGCATAAACTTCTGGTTTGGTTCGACGACACACAAAGTTTTTGGCACCGTTGCCGGGGATTGATTGATTGGCAATGTCGTATTTGTGAAATCAATTAGGAATTAGTACTCTTTTGATCGTGTCTTTACTTTGTTTTCAATTTTTGTTACTTATTGTGTTTGTTCTTGATTGACAAGGAGCATTGGGCTAAGAAGGTGAGCAAAAGAGCATTCAAGTAAAAAGCTAAACAAGCAAGAAAAAAATACTAAAAATCTAAAAACTGCTAAGCTAAGCTAAAAATTTGGAGTTGAAGTGCTAAAGGACTTTTGTGAGCTTTTCTTTACTCATCCTTTAGTTAAATCGTCGGCCCGCGTGGAGGCTTGTAATTCAATTCTTAGATAAATTGTGAGCCCACGTGGAGGCAATTTACTTTTCTTGCATATTGTTAAAGCATGGGAGTATGAGAACATTGTATATGGAGGAAGGTTGTTGATTGTTGATTTGTTGTGAAGGTGAAGTATTTATTGTTATTGCTTGTTATGTTGCATTGTGCATGCGTGGTCGTAGATCATTGAGACCTACTTTTGTCCCTTTAAATTTTTATCTTGAATTGATTGTTCAAAACCTTAGGGGAAGAAGTAGTTCTAGTCAATCCATTTCATTAATGGAAGGACACAATGAGGACCATGTGGAGGACCTTGGTCACATAGGCCAATAAGGTATCCTCTACCCCAATGTGCATCTGATAACATGCAAGTTCCATTAGGTATGCCAAGGCCATATGTTCATCCACCACAACAAGAAAGCCAAATTCCATTGGGAATGCCAAGGCTAATCTATGCTCTACCACCTCCCATCATTCAAGGCAACCAAGGTGCCCATGTTGCACCTCTAATTGCTAATCATCCCCTTTCTTTAAAAGATCACTATGTGCCTAATGAATATAATGCACCCATATGCATTCAATTGCCACCATTTAAAGCACACCACTATGAAATCAAGCCACAAACCATTCAAATGCTTCCTGATTATCATGGACTTCCAAGTGAAGAACCTTACAAGCATTTGGATGAATTTCTTGAAGTTTGTTCCGCTGTAAAATATACGGACATGCCGGAAGAGGTCTTAAGGCTTAAACTTTTTCCATTCACCCTTAAAAATAAGGCAAAATATTGGTTTAACAATCTTAGGCCTTTTTTGATAACTTCTTGGGCGGAAATGCAACAAGAGTCCTTGAAAAAGTACTATCCGGTTTCTAAGACCAATGCTATTAAAACCTCAATTCGAGAATTTTCACATGGGGATGGAGAAACATTTCATGAGGCATAGGAACATTTTAATGAATTACTTAGGAAGTGTCCACATCATGACATGCCCAAATGGCAATTAGTTCAATATTTCTTTAAGAGCTTATCGGACAATTACAAAGGTATGGTTGATACTTCCATGGGTGGCTCTTACATTGATAGGCATGAGGATGATGTGTGGCATCTTTATGAGAGCATGAGTGAAAATTCTTTGCATCGTACTTTATCTTTAAAGAATGGTAAGAAGAGTGTTGGCTTACATCAAGTTGACCACTCCAATGAAATTGCTGCCGAAATAAAGTCATTATCTCAAAGGTTTGATCAATTTTTGATCAACCAAAACTCGGCAAATCAAGTATCTTCCTTCCCTAACCATTCTCATCATGCATCTAATGAGACATGTATGACTTATTCAAGTGTTTTACATTCTACTTCCAATTGTCCCCATGGACATGTGCAAAGTGAGCATCATGAACAAGCAAATGTTGTTTTTACTAATCAAGGGAACAATCCTTATGGAAATCATTACAATCCTAGTTGGAGGAATCACCCGAATTTCTCTTGGAAAAACCAAGGGGAGGGATCAAACCCTTCCCAAGGCGGTTTCAAGGAAAGAACATTCCACCTCCATTACAAAGCCAAGGTTCCCAAGGTTTTAGATTATCATATCAATCACAAGGAAACCAATTTTCAAATTCTCATTTTCCTAATCAACTATCGTATTCCCAAGGAAATGTTAGAAGTCCCACTTTTGAAGAGATAGTTTTAACCGCTTTGGGCACTTTAGAGGCAAATGCACAATTGCGTCATTCTCATTCTCAATCTTTTGCTAAGCTAGAAACCCAAGTTGGGCAAATAGCAAGCATTTTAAATGCAAGAGAGAAGGAAAAAATGCCTTTGAATGCCCCACAAAAGCAACAATGTGTTATGGAGACTCATTCCTCATCGGAAGGTCACACAATAGAGTATATCAATGCGATGACTACCTTGAGAAGTGGAAGGATTGTGGACAACCAAGTGGGTATGTCCAATGAAGAGAGTGTACCGATGCAACCACAAGTTGAGACCCATCCCGTTTCATATCATATTCCTCCTTCATTGCATGTGCATGACCATATAAATGAGAATGTGTTGAAAAGTGATTTGAAAAGTGATTTTGAAAAGAAAGATGTGCAAAATGATTTGAAAACTTCTTGTGTTGAAGAGACTTCAAAGAAAAATTCTGAAAAAAGTTTTTGAACCAAAAGATTCATTTCTGAATGCCTTAAAGGATCCATTTCAAATGACAAGTAAAAGGCCAAAGTCAATGAAATCATGGACGTGTTTAGGCAAGTGTGAGTCAATCTTCCACTTTGGATGCAATCAAGCAAATTCTGGCTTATGCCAAATTCTTGAAAGACTTGTGCACCCAAAAGAGGAAGAACAAAAGCCAAGCACCTAAAAAAGTGGTCTTAACCGAGCAAGTGAGCTCAATTTTGTAGCATAACACTCTTTCAAAGTTTAAGGACCTCGGTTCACCTACCACTTCATGCATCATTGGTGATCATATCATTAATTGGGCTCTTCTTGACCTAAGAGCTAGTGTTAACCTTATTCCATACTCGGTTTATGTCAAATTAGGCTTAGGAGACTTAAAACCAACGTCGGTAGTTTTACAACTTGCCGACCGATCAATCAAAAAGTCTACGGGTATCATCGAGGACGTATTGATTAAAATTGATAAATTCTTCTTTCCCGTTGATTTCGTTGTCATTGACACGGAACCGGTTCCAAATCCTAAGAGCTAAATTCCTGTTATCCTTGGCTGTCCTTTCTTGGCAACCGCGAATGCCAACATCAATTGTAGGACGGGGATAATGAAAATCTCATTTGGCCACATGAAGGTAAAGTTAAACATTTTCAATTCAACCCTCAATTCATTTGACAAGGATGAAGAAATTAATGTTGTAGAGAAATGTCATGACCTTAAAAGTGAAGGAATTGAGTCTTTGTGTGAGACCAAGGTTTCTAAAATTCCATCTTCAAACTTGAAACTAAAGAAAGTTGTTTCAAAATTGATGAGCACTGAAAAGTGCGCATTTAAACCCGTTAAGCTTAAGCATTCTAGTACCTTTATCTATCTTACTTTGCCGTTTTAGACTTATTACGTGTTATTTATATTTTCAGGAACTAATCCCAAAATTTAGCAAACTCAGCCAAATAAGAGTTTAATTGAAGCAATCCTGAGATAAACCAAAGGAGGGAGCAAAGTGGAGAAAGAAAGGAGCAAAAAGGAATTAAGTTGTGCAGCTGAAAAGTTCGATCGATCCAACTTAGAGTTCGATCGATCGAACATCTATGATCGATCACAGTACTTCTCGATAGATCCAACCTTGGCCTTTGCTGAAATTCCAAGTTCGATCGATCGAACATCACCTTCGATCGATCGAACCCTATTAATGATTGATCTTATCCACAGCTGTACGCCTACCAACCACTTTTATCTTTTTCCCCATAAATATCTTGAAAATATCCCAGCCTTGTCATTATCCGGAGGAGTCAGACCACTTCGATAGATCCAAGATGCAGTTCGATCGATCGAACCCATTTTCGATCGATCCAAGTTAAGGTTCGATCGATCGAACTTCATCCAGCGAGAAAAAGTTAAATTCCAGCTCATTTATTCCGTCCTTCATCCAATGATTGGAGAATATGCCTTGCACGACCACAGCTCATCATGGGGTGTATTTGACCTACCTATATACGGAATATGATACACTTTTTGAGAGAGTCTCTTGTCACACATTGAAAATCATCTTGGAGGCTATTCTTGGAGAGGAAGAAGGGAGGAAGCTAGAGCAACCTTTGGAGGAGATCTTCACCAACAAGGAGCAGCCATGGAGTTAGCCCTTGAGGGTTGGATTATCACTACCATGAGTGGCTAGACATCCTCTTGGGGCTAGAGTTAGCCCCAAGTATGCTTTCTATACTCTAATCTTGTGTATTATTGAGGGATTAGTGTTGTATGATACATCTTGATATTCATGTATATATAAATCTTGATTATTTCATGGTTTGTATGGTTTAATGCTTCTAATTGACTATTCTATTCTATCCATATGTCTATGTATGCTAGAGTATGATATTCATGTGCTTATCCCTAGATTTAGTATTTTTGATGCATGTCTATGTGTATTGATGCTATAGATCTAGAGATTATAAAGATGATATGCTTAATGAATGCTATTTTGGTTCATTTGATGGTTTATGCCTATTCTTAATGGTTTGTGCCTCTCCCCTAGTCTAGATAGCTTTATTTTCATGCTAGTAATGTAGATTTAGTGTAGTGGTAGTGTAATGTTAGATGGGAGGGCAATCTACTCTTGATGTTTGATGTTCCATACTTGTGAGTCCAAATGGTATATTCCTCTAATATTGTGTTGTATGTGGATTGTGAGCTTAATGAAGGATTAATGACTTGTTTTGATCTATTGTGCTATCCCCATGTTCTCTAGACAATATATGCTCTATTGTTTAGATATATTGTGCTTTTCACATGATGTTTAGACAATACTTGCTTGATTTGTCATCCTTGCCAATTGAATCAACCTAATGCACACACACCCTTATCATATTGCAACACATCCATTACCCTCAATTGATCACTTGTTAGTAGTATAGAAAAGTATTGCTTGGTGGTGATCTCTACACCCCAAGACCTCTCTCTCTCTTGTTTACTTCATATTATTTTATTTAGTTGAATTCAATTTAGCTTAATCAACCAACCAATCAATTGTGTGATCACTCGACCTACTAACCCTAATTACCATAGTTTCACAATTCGATACACCATCAAATCCCTTGGGATGATCCCTACTCGCCCTATCTATATTTTATATAGAGAAAGGTAGTAGTGTCTTTCTATAAATTTAAAACTTGGCCACCCCCTAAATTCACAACTCTTTAAGCTTAACTTGGTATCGCGACCCTTGTAAAGGACCGGTCAGTTTTTGGCACCGTTGCTAGGGATTTTAAATTGGCAACGTCGAATTGTGAAATTCAACCTAAGGCGACCAAGGCAGTCGCCTAGGGCCTTAGAATTTTGGGGGCTTCAAATTTTATACGCCCATGTATGATGGGCTACAAAAGAAAAAGGGGCCTCAAATTTTATAGGACCATGAATGTTGGGCTATCAAAAAAAAAATTATAACCAAAATGCAACAAATAAGGGACCTCAAGAATGATGGGCCACTAAAAATAAAAATAAAAAATTATAACTAAACCGTAGTAATTGAAACTCGCCTCCAAATTTAGGCTGTCAAAAAAGAGCAAGAATGATGGGCCAGCCTCCAAATGCAGCAAGAATATGATGGGCCATTGAAAAATAAAATAAAATAGGGCAAATGCAGCAACAATCAGATTTAGGGCAAATTTAGTTTAACCTCACCTCTCAAGTCTCAAGCTTACTCCCTCTCTCTATCTGCTCTGCAACCAACGACAACAATCAGAAGACAGAAGCTTTTTCAGTCTCTCTTAAAGTCTGAGCTCTCTCTCAGTCTCTCTCTATTCCTTTTTTTCCGAGTTCGTAACTCTGCATCTGCATCATCAATCCCTATCAACACACTCAATTAATGGCAACAACACTATAAGTTTTCTTTTCTACATCTAAGTTCTAACTCTAATTCAAGTTTTCAAGTTGTTATTTTTATGAACTTAATTTAGATCTTAAACCAAAAAATTATTTTGATGAACTTAAATCTATATCAATTGTTCTTACGGAAATAATGGAAGTATTGTTTGACAAATGAATTTGTTGTAATACAGGGAGTTGAGGACTTATCATTTAGACTTCTCATAAGGTATTTTTATTTTTTTGTAAATCATATGATTGCATATTGAGCTATTAAGATTGAGGTAATCTATATTTTCTTTCAGCAAATTATTATTTTTTTTTTAAAAGTTTAGTTTTATATTGATTGTGTTTCTTGTTAATTAGATTTCTAAGATTGCAAGATTTTTGACAATTATGTCTACAAGAAAATTTAAATCTGGGTATGAAAAAAGAAAAGAAAAAAAAAAAGAAAGAGAAGAAGAATTGATTGAATCTCAAAATGGTGCTATTCATAAGTTTTTTAGGAACAATGCACAAACTGAGAGTTTAGTTGAAGTCTTGAAGATTTAGTGAAGAAAGAACATAGGAATGAAGAAAATCTTAATAAACATGGAGATTTAATGAATGAAGATAGAAAATCAAAATGAAGAACATGTGAATGAACTTTAAGATTTGGCAAATGAAGAATATATGAATGAGAATGATAATCTTCCTTTGAGTATTAATGATCCAGGAAATTGAAAAGATATTGATAAAAAAATGAGAGATTTATTAGTTGAAAGAGGTCCTCCAAGAGATGCTAAACCTGAAATTTTTTCTAAAAATTCAAAAAATAGACATTTCTCTTCTACATATTACATTCGACACTTGTCAAACGGTGAAAAATATGATAAGAGATGGCTAATCTATTCGAGTTCTTTGGACAGAGTCTATTGCTTTTGTTGTAAGTTGTTTAAATGTAACGAACACAAAACTCATTTGGCAAATGAAGGAGTGAATGACGGGAAATATCTTTGGGATAAACTTAAAAGTCACGAGACTAGTCGTGAACACATTGTTAACATTGGGAATTGGATTGAATTAGAAATCATATTACAAAAAAATGTAACAATCGATAAAAAGTGTGGAAGAAAAAATCAACAAAGATAGAGAACATTGGAGGCGAGTATTATTGAGATTGAATGGATTGGTTATCTTGTCTATTGAAAAAGATATGTTGGAGAAAGTTGATTTGAGCACTTTAATTGATAATTTTGCAGCTAAAAATGCAAGACGATCACATTTACTTTAATGAAAATTTCGCACTTTCATAAATAAAATAAAATAAAATAAAATAAATTTGGGCGTGTGAAACTTATGTACAGGGGCCTCACATTTAAAGTTCGCCTAGGGCCTCTAAAATTTTTTTCAATCTCAGGGCCGGCTCTGATGGTGTGCTTTCCATATGAAAATCTCCTAAAAACTACATGTAGCGCAATTATGTTGCAACACCGCATCAAGATAGACAGCCTTCTTAATATATTAATTTTAAGGCTAGTATTATGGATTTAAAAAGGCGCTTTGAAGAGGTACGATTTGGTCTCATAGGCTAAGTGACACAATCCTTTACAACGGGTGCCGTTCTCACGCTCCTAGCGTGCTCCAGCTCTCACGTTTTGTGTGCGCTCTAGCTCCCATTCTCACTGTTTGTGACTTAATTGTCACTTTCGCGTTCCCGCTCTCAAATTCACTCTCGTTCCCATACCCGCTTTGTATGACTTAGCTCATAGGCATGTACTCCCTAAGCTCAAAAAAACAGGCAAAAGAGATTTGTTAACTTTTTTTTAAGTCCATAATTAAAGCTGGTGGTCTTTGAACATGAAGAAGAGAAAGCCAAGGGCAGATTTGGGAGTTCTCATTAGACAGGCAACATTGCTGTAAAGTAGTTTGCAATAGCTAGCATAACCTCAACAAAAATGAAAGGTGGTATATATGACTAGACAGTTGCAAAGACCGGCCCGTACTTGGCCAAATACTCACATGGCAAGACAATACTTCAATGTAGGCAGAAGGATGTAATAGGATATTTTATTCCAGTTGATGCTAATCTTTTTGATCGAGAAGGATTTATTCAAGTCAGCTCCTTGCATATCTGGTGAAGGGTAAGGATTAATTAGTTTGGTGTAATAGTTACTAATATCAAAAGTCAAGCATTTGGAGACATATAACTAATTTTCTGAATCAGCAAGATATCCTATTTACAATAGGGGAAGATAATCAGATCGAGCTCTTTCTGTAAACAAATTCTGGGACCAAAACATAAGCCTAAGACCAGAAAGTAATGAGAGAAGAGAAAAAATAAATAAATAAATAGCATAAGCAAATGAAAGAAAATTAAAATAATATAAGCACATTATTTTCAGAAATTAACCATTAAAGTCATACATTTTACTGAACATGAGATAACTTAGAATTGAATGAAGAGCGAGAGGATCACACACCTTTGGACGTATATACTGTATGACAACGTACATGTGATTTAGCTAAGTACATCAAAGGAATCCAATACATGAATATAATAAGAATTATTTAGTGCCTTGAAAAATAAGCATTTATCTTCCCACTCTTCTTTTTTTTTTTTTTTTTTTCCCTAAAAGTTCAAGTAAACACACATCCAACTTGTATATATTATGTCTCCACAGAGTCTTGAACACTAAACCTCCCCATTTGGGGAGAAGAGCTTACAGCATCTGAGCTAGTGACCATTGGTAGCTTCCCACTCCTGTTCTCCTAATTGTTGTTTCTAAGAAACACATACATGAAGGATAATAAGGGGGTACTGAAAAGTTCTGCTACTGCTAGATATTCCCCTCCATCCTACTCCACAATGATCGATAGCTGGATGAAATGTACAAAGGTATTAAGCTTGAAAAGTATTGGATCAAATTTACTACGTGCCACTCATAACCCCCTTGACTGGAACTAGGCTATCCTCCTCCGCAGCATTCATGTCCCTTCTCCAGTGGAACTAGGCTGTCCTTGTAGATAAATATTTTGAGGCAATTTTCACTTCTACATTAATCTAATGACTTCTCCGTCACTTGCACACAATAATATATGCTTGTACATAACATCATAAAGCTATTCAAGGCATACAATTATTAAACCAGAAAGCCATTAAAGGAAGAGCAAGAAGTTCTGTTTTTTGATAGGTAAATGTTATTAAAAGAAAGTGAGAATATGTACAAATTAGATGGAGAGCCCATCACACACAGTACAATAACAGAAACAAACTAAAGAGCTAAAAAAAAAAAAAATATGTGTTGAAAGGTCTAGCGCAGTGCACTGGAGCACCACTGACCTACGAGTAATAATGGAGCAAGTTTAACGCCAAGGTCCACCTTCAACGGTTCATACAACAAAAAAATATAAAATAACATAGTATAACAAAGGAAGACAACAAAATAACAAGATAAATTATTCAGTATCCACTAGTTAAACATTTCCCTTATATTTTTCTCCTTGACTCATTGTTGCTCCTGAAAACACATGGCTGATGGATAAAAAACCGGATAGACAGTGGAAATTCTTCTATTGTTTAGTACCCCTTTCCCACTCCAAATTAATGGTGGATGCTTAATTTAAATAGATGGGGTTTAAGGTTGACCCATACTGAAAGAATTATCCCCTTCTTTCAGTGAAAATAGGCTCTCCCTGAACTTATGAACTAGAAGGGCACTGTCTCCTCCATAATTGCCAAGGTCCCTACTTTCTAGGGTGTTAATGTTGTACAAAATCAAGTGTGCACTCCTAGTTCTTATAAAAAGATGGTCATCATTCCAAAAACCAAGCGGTGCTAAGATATCTAGAATGAGTCCCGTGGTGATTATTTTGGTCCAAAATCCCTCCCCCTTCATCACCCATATGTCAATATAATTCTCAATTTCGGTTGGATGATAAATGATGATAGCAATCGAGTCACTGTACGAGGCAAGTTCTCCAAATTGCGTTTTTGGAATATCTGAAGGAGCTGGTAATTCCCGAAAATTCTCATTATTCAGGTCAAATGCAAGGATCCTAAAATCATTGTAACTGGAGTCTGTTAGCCAATAATAAACTCCATTTATGTAGGTGTCATTACCTGAAGAATTTCTTATAGAACGCATTGTATCAAAATAATAGTCAAAGAGCCGCCATGAATTCGTACATAAGTTATACACTGAAATAGTTTCAGGATCATATGGGCAGTCTATGTCATCATCCCAAAATTGTCGAATCCAAATCACCTTGTAATGGTTAGTCATGACATCCAACCCAAATCCAAAAATATTATTGAAGTCGGCGATATAGGATGGAAGGTCTGGACGAGGTAGAGGGATGTGCCTGAATTCGTTTGTAGCAGGATTCCACAGACACATGTGATCTTCATATCTACCATATACACAATATATACCATTAATGGGACCAATAAGACAATCAGGATAATTTTGTATCCCGAGTTCATCAAGATTGAAATACACAGGGGACGTTTTACCAAGAGTTTCATCAGGGAATATGCCCACACAATATCTTAAAATTTTGTAATCGTAATGGTGAACAAGTAGACGAATGTTGTTTTTCTGTTGATTTTTGGCGATAAAGTAAGAGGCTTTTATGAGAGTATACCAATCATTGCAAACACACCTGAACCGGAATAGTGATTTCAAAGGCAACCTCGAAAGGATCTCTGTCATCACATCTTTTGACAAAAGATTATAATCGTTGTTGCTGGTCATCATCTCTCTTCAGTCTATTTCAGATCGGTCTTTCTTTTCTGAGAATGTAGGAAAATTAATTTGTAAAAGAAAAACCTAAAACCCGATTTTTATTAAAATAACAAGAAAAGGAATTGCCTTGGAGGAGGAAGTTTTGTGGTTAAGGCCAACTTAAAGGTTACAGGTAATCATCATTGTCGGCATGAAAAAATAAAACCATTAGATTAATATTTGTCTAAATATAGTAACTGCTATTTTTACCTCGTCATTTTTGCCTGAGCAGCTCTTATTATTGTAACTCAATATCTTACTTGTTTCTTTTTTTAGTGACTTTTATATCAAACATCACCACAAATAATTAGGTAGAAACAACCTTATTGTGGGTCAAAGACTAACCTCACCTTGCCATATAATAGTTAGGGGGCGAGCTTGTGATGAGATACTCTCCCCATAACATTTTCATATTCTTATTATAACCTAAAACATGAGCAATACACCGTTAACACCATAATTATTGATTACTTTTCAATGGAACAACAATGCGGCGGCCAATTGCAATAAAAAATTAATGTGTAGACAAGGATACAATGAGAAAGCAATACGTGGCTTCATCTAAGGAAGCCATTTGGTATAAGTAACAACCTATAATCCTTGTTAAAAGTAACCCTCTAGAATTTTATATCTTCCAAGTGGGACCCGGGAAGAAAAAGAGGTAAGCTTATGTATTGTGGAATGCATGACCTTTGAGTGGGACACATGGCAGAATTCGAGCGGAAGAGAGGTTATTCCAATGGCACGTGATGGCAGATGGTTATTCCAGTGGAATGTTGTGTATAATAATAGCAAAAATGGCAAAATGTGGGTTGTAAGCAAAATTTGGAACATGGGACACGTGGAGGAAGCGAAAGAGCAGTTATTCCCGAACAAGTGGAAAGTCGTGCAGGAAAATAGTAAAAAATGTGAGAAAACATGGTTTCACATGCGTAAGCACCATGAGAAGACTAAGGTGTAGAAAATTTGGCAAACTCTAATCAAATCAACGTAACTACCAATGTAACCTACATATCATGTTCAACACACACAACTCAACAACACTTTAATTATTTTCAATTCCTGTAATTGTCTTTTATTTATTTTCATTAATGCACTTTACTTTCCAAGTCCGACACTTTCAAGTTCTTACATTCACTCCTACAGTGCAATTACTCCAAATCCTTCATTACTAAAGGCAAAAAAGAATCTTGAAGGTGGTTATTCTAGACCTTCATTTAATTGCCTGATCTATTCTATCTTTCATCTGGAATATATTTTGAATTTTCATTTGAAATTTTAGAGTTCCTGGCACGCTTTTTGTTTTCCGGTAAGTAAGTATGGATGATAAAAGGGAAAAGATAAATACAAGTATACTTGGGGCATTCCCCCCAAGGCCTAACAAACCAACACGCCATGGCAAACAAAAGAAGATAAACTCTATCCCCTAACCCTAATCCTATTATTCTCCGCACTCTTTTACAACTCTAAAATCCTCTCCATCTTCCATGGTGAAGTTCTGTATTTGAAATTCGATTTGTTAATTACTAACATTAGATTTACATTTTGGCCTCAATTTTGCAACTCTCTCTCTAATCTCAACATCAAACACACTTCTAAGGCGGTTGGAAGTGTGGTTGCACCAGAAACACCAAGGCGGCAGCTGGCGTTGGGAGGTGTTGGCGACGCAACAAAAGATGGAGTACTTTCACGTACCAATGTGTGCACAAATCTCAACATAAAGTTTCAAAGAATGGAAAGACAGAGACATAATCTTCGCGGGAGAGAGAAAAAGAAAATAAAAATCCTCTAATACAATCTTTCTGATTAATCCAAAAAAATGGGTTTGATCTAAGTTTTATTTTATATTTTTGTTACACCCCAAGACTTAAGTCCTGGATTGTGAACACCACACAAATAACCCCAATCTCTAATACTAACATCCCTGTAACCTGTCTCTCATACACATCATCCGCCTGTTCTTTTTCTAATACAATTCCATGCAAGAAAGTGTACAAATAAGATACATCATTTACAACTGTAAAGTCTAAGAGTTTGTAATAAAGTTTATTACACAACAGGGATGTACTGAACTAACTTTATACAACACATTGTCTTACTATTATACATTGTCTATTATACAAAATAAACACACACAACACCAGTCCCGACTCTGTCTACAGCTGAGGAGGAACATCCTCCACACCATCCATGCCATGAACTGAAAAGATGTGTATAAAATAGGAATGAGCAACCACAGCTTAGCGAGAATTGTCTAAAGTGCACTCCTTAATGCTTCCATGAATCCAAGCAAAGAACAGATATACGATAACGGGATCATACATATTCGGGAATAATATATATCATGTGAGATAATAAAATGAAGTGCAATACAATGTTAATGCCAATGCCAAAGTCACTTCCCATTTTCCCAAGACAATAACCAACCACTCATCCCAATGATTAATGTATCCTGCCCGGGGTAATCCCCGGCTCCACGAGAAGAAGACTGTTCATCTGTCCCTGACCCATTGTAATCTCTGGTGCCATTTGGGGCCCAGTGACTCAACAACACGCAGATGATGTCTCTACGTCTTCTCTAGATCCATTAACGACCTAGATATGAGGTAATCCCTGCCATCCAACATTTCACATTACTATTTTCAACCCTTTTTCTCAACACACATCATATGAGATGTTTCCACTTTCCTTTCCATTCCAGACTCATCCCCAAACTATGCGAGATGAATTTACATTCATAATGATACAATGTACAACATATTAAAATCAATAATTTGATCTATGTTCATATACAATAAACATTATTAATTAAATTCTTTTAAAATTCTAGCATGTTTACTAACACAATAATTATCACATAGTCACCGACTCAGGAAAATGGTTCTCAATTCAAATTTATTTATTTTCAAACAAATAACATTCAATTAAAGAGATATAATTCACCAAAGGTCAAGGTTATGAGATTTAAATAATCCTACCTCAAAATAGATGAAACTTGTAATATCCCTAATTTTAAAAGGATAGTCTCGGTATTTATTTATTTATTTTTATTGTATTTTTTTAATTGTTTAATTGGTTATTTGACTAATTATTTATGTGTTTAATTGAATTAAGTGTTACTTGATTAATTGGCTACTTATCTATGTATTATTTGTATTTTGTCTAGGAGTTATTTGTATTATTTGTTTAATTAGATTGGGTGCTTAAATGATGTATTTAATTAATTATAATTAATTATAAATTAAATGATTAAATATTTTATTTTATTTTATTTTATGGTTATGGTTAGTGGTAATGGACTAACTAATTGGGTCCCATGGACTACTTGGATAGGAGGTTGGATGGGTATGGATAATTACCCATGGATAATTGTATATGTATATATATAGATATATATGTATATACATATATATAAAAAGGAAAGTAATTATTAATATTATAGTAACTTTAGTATTAATAAATAATCTGATGTATATATTTTATATATTTATATAATAAAGATATACATATATTTTATACGTAACATGTTTTAAGTTACCTTTTTAATATTATCGTAACTTTAGTATAAATAAATAATCTAATGTATATATTTTATTTATTTAATGAAGATACAGATAGATTATATACGTAACATGTTTTAAGTTACTTTTTAATATTATGGTGACTTTAGTATAAATAAATAATCTGATGTATATATTTTATTTATTTAATGAGGATATAGATAGATTATATACGCAACATGTTTTAAGTTACCTTTTAATATTATGATAACTTTAGTATTAATAAATAATCTAATGTATATATTTTATTTAATTAATAAGGATATACATAGATTATATACGTAACATATTTTAAGTTACCTTTTTAATATTTTCATTTTTTATTTTTCTTTATTAAGTTGACTTGGATTGGGAAAAGGAATAGGGTTATTATTTAGCCTATAAATACACAACTATAGGTTGAAAAAGGAGTGAAAACATATCACGTAATATATTTTATAGAGAAAGAGTTAGAGAGAGAAGGAGAAAGAGGATGGAAGGAGGAAAAAACCCTGTAGAGAGAAGATCAAGGAAGAAGAAGTTTAACTTTCGATTCAAAAGTTTAAGGCAAGTTCTTCTTCTATCTCTTTCCCTTTGATTCGTGTTTCTGTACATGCCTAGGAAATTCCAGAATTTATTAAACACATAAAATTAAATAATTATGCATGTTTAATTGGATTAAAACATAGGTTTTATGAATTTGGTTCATATCTGTTCTTGTGTTATGAATTGATAAATGCATGATTTTGATTTGATTTCCAGTGTGAATTTTTACATGTTTAAATTATGTATTTTTCATATATGTGGAACGATGGAACGTAAAAACATGTCTAGGATTCCTGAACATTAAATAGAAACTAGGTTTGGGTTTAAATAAATTTAAATAGACTCAATCATAATGATGCTTGCTATTTGAATGTTTTAAACAAACGAATGAATTTAATCTTTTAATATGTTTTAGCAATTGAGATTAAATGTGTAGGATGAATTGGATATGGAGAATGCTTATTTAACGGTATAATAAAATATCATCATATGTATAAGATTCAGTTTATGTAGGACATATGATATAGGAAGCTTAAATAAATAATTAGTCATTCCTATTTTGTGATAACTTGATATCATATTATCATAGTTATTTTTAGATTGTTTGATGTATTTCCTTAATCGTTACATTAATTGTTGGATTGTGTGGTTTAATGCACCGGTATGGGATGGTGGCATTCTAGGGACGGATTAACTTATCAGTTAAGTCCTACCTATTTTATATAAGGGAATGGATTAACTAAAATGTTAAGTTCTACTTATATTTAAGTCAGGTCAGCTGAACAAGTTGAATGACTTATGGATGATTAATTTATTATATAAGGGAATGGATTAACTAAGATGTTAAGTCCTACTTATATTCAAGTCAGCTGAACAAGTTGAATGACTTATGGAGGATTAATTTATACCGGATAGGATGGTTACTAGATTTTATATATACAAGTATGGTGCCATGATATGAGTTTGAGTCTCAGGATCAGTGGTTAGGGTGCGTATATCGCCAGGGATGTGTAGCTAGATATAGTGTAGTTGTGTACCCTGGTAGGTCTAGGTATTCATGCCCACTATATGTGCGTTTTGTATGTTGCCTACTATTCAGGTTGAGACAACCCTATAGTCTAGTGAGGTTCATTTAGTGTGTATATATATATATATACGGACTACTAGTTACTGTTGGATTGACTAAGATGTATACGTATATCGGATCTCTGCTTGGACTGTAGTAGAGTAGAACTTATTTGTGGGCCTGACCCACCATTATTTTTCAGGTGTTCGTCAGGAGTAGAGGTTGTTCGTGCTGAGCGGGGATCAGTCTACTTTATTCTTCCGATGCTACATAGGAGTTCCTTTATGATTCAGTTTCCTGATTTAGACAGTTATTGCTGTCATTTGTTTAGTTTGGATTTTCTAGGGGTCTACACAGTATGGATTCCCGAGTTATATTTGGAGGATCAGTTGTATCAGAAGAGTTTATTAATTAATGGAAATATATTCTGAGGTTTATTATTAGATTATCATTTTAGTTTCTTGTCAGCATTTTATTTATTCTTCTTTATTCTTTTGTACTCTGTGTTCGTTTATTATCAATTTATTTTTGATATCCTTAGGTATTCGTGTGTGGGCCTGGCCAACCCGCATTCGGAAATCCGGGGGTATCACAATTGGTATCAGAGCAAGCCAGGTTCAAGTGTCCTTAGAAGTGTCTTTCGTTATGTGACTTCCGCGTTGCGTCTCTTAAAACTTAGAGCCCATATTAGGATTCGTTGTACTTTATTTACGGTTTGTTAGGAGGAGCTGATGTCAATTATATTATATAGTCATAGAATGGTTGGCACTAAAAAAAGGATGGGTTCAAGGCGAAAGCAATAAAGACCAAAAGGAGTAGAGGAGTATGTTATCGATTTCGTTGCCAGAAGGCAGAGTTAAGGATTGACGGTTTAGGTTCGTTTGGCGTTACTTTAAAAGTATAAGCTAAGGAAGGATTTAGGTGTACGTGATAGGTCACCGCATATCGGGACCAACACGACTTCAGTTGATCTCAAAAAGGAGACAAGCAAAGAGTAGGAGCCGAAGAGGATCCTAATGGAGGAGATTTATGTGTATCCAATAGAGAGGGTACTAAATCTTGAAGAGGGATGATTGCGCGATGTGATCTGAATTGCTAGTAGTATAGCGAATGTTATTAGTAGAATTGGGGTTGATCAATTTACAAATAATTAAATCTTTCTTATCATCTCTAAAAGAGGTATATAAGTAGTATTGTTCAGGAGTTTGGGGATCGGATGTGTTCTTATCAGAACGAAATACATAATTTTTAAATCACATACAAAAAGGCATTGGTATTATGTTGTGACGTTCTAATTCGATTTATAAAGTCAAGTAAGATAGTTTACATTCCGCATATAAGGAGGATGAGGGTTAAGCCCTTGGTATTTGCTTAGGAAAACATTTGTGCTTTTAAGCGATGTTTTAAAGGATATGTTTTGAGGTTGAATGATTATTTACGAAACGATAAAAGGAAATTTTGAAACAATCTAGTAAGGTTGATTTCAAATGAGACTTTCTTTTCTAGAAAGAACGATGTCCTAAGTAGGAATATATTTTGTTCTATTGTGTTTATCATACGTGTTTTATTTTATTTTTTTGTTAATTACTCGGGATTTGGTATATGGTTTAGTTGGGGACATAAGTGTGTGATCAACCAATTATTGTTTTAATAACATGGAGTCATAGAACTATTTACGCTAAATTTGTGAGCATACGGTCATAGGATTTGGTAGATACACATAAATCTAACCAATCTATTGGACCTGGACATGTGTCATTATGGTGTGTTTTGGGATGGGATAAGTAAACCATCACTACGAGTTAAACAATCTAGAACGATTAATTTGATATACTTTACGTTAGGTATGGATTCGTATCATATTACAACGTCATGATATTGGTGATTGTTAATGTTCGGTATGTGTGAGGTAGTGGTAAATAAAGATCATTAAAATGCCATGATGATATATCAAAGATGCTGGATTTGCTGAACATCTTATTAAAAATTTTAGAAGTTGTTACCAAGTCGGAAGGAGGATTTAGTACTGGATTAAGTACTTATTGGAATGACACCGAGTGAGGATATGAGATTGAATAAATATTCATCAGTAAATTCTTAATCAAGAATTTATTCACGAGGGTGTGTCATTAGGAAGAATTTGCCGGTGTTGAACATGGAGGAAGAAACTAAGTCTCTTCATTTTCATAAATAATATGGAATTATTTTTTAGTCACAATTAGCTGTTGCTAGGAAATTGATAACTTATGTAGAGGATATAAAGATTTCATATTATTTCGAAGTTAAACAAAGAAATCGGATTGTCATTAACTTGTCTTAAAGAAGCAAGGTGTGTCAAAGACAAGATAGTGAAACCAAACACCTATATAAAGATGAGGTGCATGGTATGTATGGAAAGGTCGTAGTTTGTTGACTTTTGTTGAGTTAAAGTCATAGTTGACTATTGATAAATGGAATTACCGATTGATTTTCAATATCGGCAAGTTTATCACGGATCAGTGGTGGATAGATTTAGTTATAGAATTCGCTTTTGAAGATGCTCCAATTTAAACAATGGGTATAGACGAAAACTGGTGGTACCGGATTAACAGTACTTTCTATAGACAAATTGGATGGAGGATGTAAAGACTGAGTTTCACAACTCTTAGTTCTTTATTTATCCTAGTGGAAATATGATACTTCACGGTATGAAGCAGACGTTTGGAGGACAGGCAGGAGGGGGGACATAGTGATTTTGTCTCCCATTGTAATTTTTATTAGATAGTTGAGATGAACCATTAGAGATCACTAGATCATTTATAACTATTTCCTATATTGAAGTGGAAATGAGATAGCATTTTTCACGGATTTAGTTGAGGGATTGCTGACTTCGCACAAGGGTCATGATTCTGGATGGGATATTGGTTGATTGATAAGTTAGGTCAGCTTAGTTCTTGTCTATTTCGAACTGGTAGGACTTTAGCTCATACGAATAGAATGGATCACGAGACGGTTTAGATAGATAGAAGTGGTAATTCACACTTTATATCAAGTTCCGTCTGGAGGAAGCAATTATGGAAGTGGATGCTCTTAACAAATGATAGAATATTTAAATCTTTTAGTTAGTTGTTGAGTTATTAGATGCATTTATAGCAGGTGTAATAATAACACTTGTTATTACTATGGTAGTTAAGAAGGTCAACTTTAAATATTGGAGCTGACCTTGGAGACGGTGTTACCTTACTCAGATGGAGTTTAAGGTACTCGAGGAGGATTTCGTAGTTTCTGTAAATAATGATATGATGGTCGGGCGACTAAGATGGAAATTTATAATTTTCTTGGTACACCCAAATGGTTAGAAGGTACATCACGACATCAAATGTCGATTTTGGTGAACAGATACAGATAAGGATGCATATACAATTGCCCTAAGTGTAAAACCTGCTACAAAGGTGGAAAGTTGATCATCGGATATCATAGGAATCTGTAGCCACTTCCTATAACAAATATGGAAGTTGAACTAAACAGGAGTGACGGTCAGTGGGAAAGATCAACATTGATTTGGAATTTCAATTTTTCATATAGAATCCGAGTGGTGGATTGAGAAAGATCGCTTGAGGACATAAATTTGAGTGATGTTTATTTTAGAACTTCATAGTAGTTCTATAGTTCAGTGATAGTAGTGTTATAGCATGTGGATGTCCATATTAGTGGATGCAAAGTGCTATTTCGAAGGAGCTTTATGAAGATTTTGGAGCAGCAGCTCTACTTCATATCTATAGACGGAGGAATTAATCGAGAGATTAAATTAGACCATAAAAGATATGTTTGAGGCGTATATCCTAGATTTTCATGGATAGTTGGAAGTGTTTACTTCACATGTCAGAATTTTGTCTGTGATATTGTTGGCACAAAGAGGTTAGTGTGATAATTTTGGAGGCTTTGTATCTTTCACAATGCATACCTCTCATTTGTTGGTTGGAAATGGAAGTAAGAGTTGTATAATCAGACCTTGACTTCATTTAAAAATATGTCGAAAAAAGATACTTCCCTTTGTTTTGAACTGCGTGCGGTTGGGAGGCGACAGTGGGATGTTGTAAATAGTTGAACTCGTATACTAGAGTTTTTCTATCAGGGAGTAATTTACTCGTTTTGTTTTCTATGTAGAAAGAAAGACGATTTTTGGAGAAAGGTCAATTTTACTTATTACATTGACTTTTAGAAGATTGTGTTTCGCAATTGAAGCAGTCGCCTCTGAATTATCGTTACCAAATTATTAGCGCTGGGTGCATAGGAGTTTGGAGTATATTCTATGGTACTTAGAGGTATGTAGATCATTCCCTTGTCGACATGGGAGGATTACGTTGTTATTTGATATAACCTACGCATCGTATGATTATTGTGTTTCTTAAAATATAGGAACCCTGTATACCACTTGGTATATTGGAGTTAAGTGGAGCCCTTATAGTGAGGTTGCGTCTACTTGGGAATATGAGGATGTTTTTCGCTCACAATTTCCAAGCATAATGGAAGAATAATGGAAGGAAGTAAGAGCGAATTCCGAGGACGAAATTCCTTTTGTTAGGGGGGAAGAATGTAATACCCCTAATTTTAAAATGATAGTCTCGGTATTTATTTATTTATTTTTATTGTATTTTTTTAATTGTTTAATTGATTATTTGACTAATTATTTATGTGTTTAATTGAATTAAGTGTTACTTGATTAATTGGCTACTTATCTATGTGTTATTTGTATTTTGTCTAGGTGTTATTTGTATTATTTGTTTAATTAGATTGGGTGCTTAAATTGTAATTAATTGTAAATTAAATGATTAAATATTTTATTTTATTTTATTTTATGGTTATGGTTAGTGATAATGGGCTAACAAATTGGGTCACATGGACTACTTGGATAGGAGGTTGTATAGGTATGGATAATTGTATATGTATATATATAAAAAGGAAAGTAATTTATTAATATTATAGTCACTTTAGTATTAATAAATAATCTGATGTATATATTTTATATATTTATATAATAAGGATATACATATATTTTATACGTAACATGTTTTAAGTTACCTTTTTAATATTATGGTAACTTTAGTATAAATAAATAATCTGATGTATATATTTTATTTATTTAATGAAGATACAGATAGATTATATACGTAACATGTTTTAAGTTACTTTTTAATATTATGGTGACTTTAGTATAAATAAATAATCTGATGTATATATTTTATTTATTTAATGAGGATATAGATAGATTATATACGTAACATGTTATAAGTTACCTTTTAATATTATGGTAACTTTAGTATTAATAAATAATCTAATGTATATATTTTATTTAATTAATAAGGATATACATAGATTATATACGTAACATATTTTAAGTTACCTTTTTAAAATTTTCGTTTTTTATTTTTCTTTATTAAGTTGACTTGGATTGGGAAAAGGAATAGGGTTATTATTTAGCCTATAAATACACAACTATAGGTTGAAAAATGAGTGAAAACATATCACGTAATATATTCTGTAGAGAAAGAATGAGAGAGAGAAGGAGAAAAAGGAAGAAAGGATGAGAAAACCCTGTAGAGAGAAGATCAAGGAAGAAGAAGTTTAACTTTCGATTCGAAAGTTTAAGGCAAGTTCTTCTTCTATCTCTTTCCCTTTGATTCGTATTTCTGTACATGCCTAGGAAATTCCAGAATTTATTAAACACATAAAATTAAATAATTATGCATGTTTAATTGGATTAGAACATAGGTTTTATGAATTTGGTTCATATCTGTTCTTCTGTTATGAATTGATAAATGCATGATTTTGATTTGATTTCCGGTGTGAATTTTTACATGTTTAAATTATGTATTTTTCATATATGTGGAACGATGGAACGTAAAAACATGTCTAGGATTCCTGAACATTAAATAGAAACTAGGTTTGGGTTTAAATAAATTTAAATAAACTCAATCATAATGATGCTTGTTATTTGAATGTTTTAAACAAACGAATGAATTTAATCTTTTAATATGTTTTAGCAATTGGGATTAAATGTGTAAGATGAATTGGATATGGAGAATGCTTATTTGACGATATAATAAAATATCATCATATGTATAAGATTCAGTTTATGTAGGACATATGATATAGGAGCTTAAATAAATAATAAGTCATTCCTATTTTGTGATAACTTGATATCATATTATCATAGTTATTTCTGGATTGTTTGATGTATTTCCTTAATCGTTACATTAATTGTTGGATTGTGTGGTTTAATGCACCGGTATGGGATGGTGGCATTCTAGGGACGGATTAACTTATCAATTAAGTCATACCTATTTTATATAAGGGAATGGATTAATTAAAATGTTAAGTCCTACTTATATTTAAGTCAGGTCAGCTGAACAAGTTGAATGACTTGTGGATGATTAATTTATTATATAAGGGAATGGATTAACTAAGATGTTAAGTCCTACTTATATTCAAGTCAGGTCAGCTGAACAAGTTGAATGACTTATGGAGGATTAATTTATACCGGATAGGATGGTTACTAGATTTTATATATATAAGTATGGTGCTATGATATGAGTTTGAGTCTCAAGATTAGTAGTTAGGGTGCGTATATCGCCAGGGATGTGTAGCTAGATATAGTGTAATTGTGTACCCTGGTAGGTCTAGGTATTCATGCCCACTATATGTGCGTTTTGTATGTTGCCTACTATTCAGGTTGAGACAACCCTATAGTCTAGTGAGGTTCCTTTTGTGTGTATATATATATATATACGGACTACTAGTTACTGTTGGATTGACTAGGATCTATACGTGTATCGGATCTCTGCTTGGACTATAGTAGAGTAGAACTTATTTGTGGGCCTGACCCACCATTATTTTTCAGGTGTTCGTCAGGAGTAGAGGTTGTTCGTGCTGAGCGGGGATCAGTCTACTTTATTCTTCCGATGCTACATAGGAGTTCCTTTATGATTCAATTTCCTGATTTAGACAGTTATTGCTGTCATTTGTTTAGTTTGGATTTTCTAGGGGTTCACACAGTATGGATTCCCAAGTTGTATTTGGAGGATCAGTTGTATCAGAAGAGTTTATTAATTAATGGAAATATATTCTGAGGTTTATTATTAGATTATCATTTTAGTTTTTTGTCAGCATTTTATTTATTCTTCTTTATTCTTTTGTACTCTGTGTTTATTTATTATCAATTTGTTTTTGATATCCTCGGGTATTCGGGCGTGGGCCTGGCCAACCCGCATTCGAAAATCCGGGGGTATCACAAAACTCTATAACAACAATAGTAAAAACCTCCACAATTGAAGAATCAAAGCCTCCAAAATTTGTACAAAATGAAGAACACCTCCCTTTTTAAAATACACCCATACTTCTTCTTTCAAAACTTCCTTTGATAATTCAGAATTTGAAAGTTACATACAACCCTCATACCAAAAGAAAGCTCTCAAGCTTAAGAATTTTTTTGATGTTAACAACAACATCAAATTATCATTACAAGGGCTTTAATTTATCATGTAAAGAAGATGACTAAGTAGAAGGAACATGTTGGGAGAGATGACAATAAATAAACACAGCAGAATAATTCTTCTCCCTATATGTAAGCAAATATAGTATATCTCTACTTTTATATGTGCTGAAAATAATAGAGAATAAATCAATCACACCAAGCCACAAGAACACAAGCAATTTTTTACGTGGAAAACTTCCCCAGTGTGAGGAAGAAAACCACGGGACCTAGTCCAGTTAAAATCTCCACTATCAACCAAATAATGGGTACACAAAGTCTTCTCTAATCGCAATTAGAGGCTACAAAACACCTCATCAAGATAGCAACAATCTTGGCAAAAAATAAAGAGAATTGGAGAGAAAAATACCAAAACCCGGTTACTGTTCACGGGTACGAATCACTGTTCTCGAGCTCAAAATCCGATCTTCACCGTTCAGATTTTAACCCATTGAGTCATGAACCTCTCCGCCAAATTTCAGCTCGATCGGACCATGGACGAAGAGGGATCGGATGTTTGATGAAATCTGGGCAGAATAGAAAAACCTGCTTTTTTCTACCAAAACCTGGTTACTGTTCACAGACACGAATCACTGTTCCTGAGTTTAAAATCTGATCTCCACCGTTCAGATTGTGCGTTACTAAGTTATGAACCTCTCCTCCAAATTTCTGCTTGATCGGACCGTGGACGAAGCAGGATCGGATGTTTTATCAAACTTGGGCAAAATGAGAAAAACCTGCGTTTTTCTTCTCTTTGCTCTTTTACTTGCGGCTAACCTCTCTTTCTTTTTATACTAACTTCCTTAGGTTTTTCTTTTCCCTAAAGGCTGGGCTTTGGGCTTTTAATAAAACCCACTTGGGCTTTCCTCCATATAGAAGGAAATAAACCCAACAAATCTCCCCATTTCCGACTATGTGGAGGGAATCGCCATCCCAGCGATCGAACAACAAACTTCAAGCTTCTCTCTTGGTAATGTCTTTGTCAACATATCAGAGCCATTATCATCAGTATGAACCTTCTCAAGTTCAAGTAACTTATTGTTTAACGCATCTCTGATCCAATAGTATCGTACATCAATGTGATTAGAAATGAATTAGGCTCTAAGAAATTATAATCTTGTCCA
Source organism: Cornus florida (assembly GCF_030987335.1). NCBI lineage: Eukaryota > Viridiplantae > Streptophyta > Magnoliopsida > Cornales > Cornaceae > Cornus > Cornus florida. Next base: position 5,296,946 of record NW_026775577.1, on the reverse strand, counting down.
CAAAGGAATTGGGTATGTGACTCTACAAATAGACACTTAGGCTTGTTGAGAGTTATGAGTTGAGAAAGATGTAGCCTCATGAGGGAGTACGATGCTGGTAGGGGTGAGTTACGGGTTTGGTAGAGTGAACACTGATGGCAAGAGGGAGTCTCATGGAGTACACGGAGAACTCGGGAAGAGTTTGTGTGTATGATCCGGTGTTGAAATTCTCTACAATTGTAATATCTCTACATATATAGTGAATCTCTTCTCATCCGTGGATGTAACCCTGATTTTGGGTGAACCACGTATATATCTTGTGTTGTGGTTTGAATTGTTGTTTTGTTTCTTTCTTTTGCTTCTGTTGTGCCCAACAACTGGTATCAGAGCCAAAGGTGATGGAGATTCAGAAAACACAAGAAGTTTCAACATGTGCTACAACGGGCTTCAGTTGTAGGTGGAGTCAATCGGCTTGATTACATGGCATGGAGCTTGAGTAGTCAAGGTGGAGCCTTGGGGTTTGACTGATTGAGCAATGTATAGTGAGGGGATAATCCGAGTTCTGCAATAAGATCGCGAAAATTGAAGTTACAGAGAATTGTCCAGATTCAATTGCCATAAGAAACGATGATTGACGTAATGGAATTTGAGCCAAAGTGGAGATTGTTAGGAATTATGTCTCGAATTCTGATTATTATTAGTTTCTATTTTAGAGTGTATTTTTATGGTAATTTCTTATAGAGACGTGAATTGAGCTCTAAGAAATTGTAATCCTTGTTCATAAAGGAATTGGGTATGTGACTTTATAAATAGACATTTAGGCTTATTGAGAGTTATGAGTTGAGAGAGATGTAGCCTAATGAGGGAGTACAATGCTAGTAGGGGTGAGTTACGGGTTTGGTAGAGTGAACATTAATGGTGAAAGGGAGTCTCATGGAGTTCACGGAGAACTCGGGAAGAGTTTATGTGTATGATCCGGTGTTGAAATTCTCTACAATTGTAATATCTCTACATATATAGTGAATCTCTTCTCATCCATGGATGTAACCCTGATTTTGGGTGAACCACGTATATATCTTGTATTGTGGTTTGAATTGTTATTTTTTCTTTCTTTCTTTTGCTTCCGCTGTGCCCAACAGAACAAAGGTCCGAAATTTATTTCTGCCGAAAATTTTCCTCTGTATGTCTTTTTCAGATGAATCATTAGCCATAACAAATGTGCATAAGGTGTAGCCACCTACATCCACACATGTCAAGCCCACAATTACTCAAATGCAAAACCTTGTAAAATGACTAGAAAGCCCATCCACTTCTTCTCAATTCCAATTATGCCATTTGCATGATAAAAGACTACTATGCCCTTTCTTAAATAATCAAATACCATTTATGTCATGCTCACAACAAAAGACCATAATACCCTTCTTAAAATAGACAATTGACATTAAAAGAAAATATATATAAAAAAAAACAATGTCATCACAATTTTACTCCTTCTGTCCCAATTCAGATGTCGTTTTTGGGGAGTAGGAATTTTTAAGGGGACGTGTGAGACATGCCTTGTCTTCTTGAAAAGTTACTAATTTGCCCTTCTAAGTTTTGAATATTCAAGTTTCAAATTTTAAACTCCAAGGACATATATGAAAAAATATAAAATATATTGTTTGAAAAAGGAAAGTGATAACTATTTTGAGACAGACTAAAAAGAAAAGCATGACTTTTTCTTTTTTTTTTTGGGACAGAGGGAGTAATATTTATGATACTTGTCTAAATTTTTATTGTGCCACCTCACTCAGTAAGGCAAACTTCACAGAGCATCACAAAAATTCGGTGAAATTGAAAATTCAAACCGAACCGAATCGGAGCAGACAATTTGGTTCAATTTACTAACGGTTTAATTTGGTCATGGTTCCAAATTTGTGGAACAAAAAAAAAAAACGGTTTGGTCATGGTTCCAAATTTGTGCAGCAGTAAAAAATGATCTGGTCACGGTTTGAGGTCATTTAAGTCTAAACCGGACCAAATCAAACCATTAAGTTATATATATATATATATATATATATATATATATATATATATATATAAAATTATACATATAATATAATATAATTCTTCAGTGGCTATTTTGGTTTTCTGAATTGTTGTGTTTGTTGTTGTATTAGTAGTTCAAATGTATTAGGCTACTAGCGGTTCTAAAGATGTTCACTAATTCACTTCAGTTTCAAAATTGACAGAGAAGAATTGACTGAATATATTAGCAATTTTGAATATATTACCTTATGCTCTAGAAGTGAATGTATTAGCAGTTTTGAATGTGTTGGTTAATTTGGTTTATTATTGTGCACGCATTGAAATTTTAAAATATGAATATTTTTGTAACAGGAACAAAAAAAATAAATAAATAAAAAATACCGTAGAACCGAACCGAACTGAACTGGTGTTTCATGATTTGGTTTTGTTCGGTTCCTCTAGTCGAATGGTTTGGTTTGGTTCTAGATTTTCTATCGTTAGGAATGGTTTAGTTCTAAAAAAACTCTCAAACCGATCCAAACCAAACCATCTCCACTTGTAGTCCCTATTGTGTTAAAAGACTTTGTATAAAATATACAAAATGTGTAAAACCTTTTATTATTATTATTATTATTATTATTATTATTATTATTATTTATCTCGAGCAGTATGTTTAAATATATTATCACCTCATTAATATATAAAATTATTATGTATTTTGCACAACCCTTTTACATAGTCACATTAGTATATTTTGTATCTCCTTCTCCTTTCTCATTAACGAATCAACCCTAGGTTTGTAAAAGTTATGTAGGGTTTTGGGCATGACACGTGATTGACTGTTATTAGCAGATATATTTACACAAAAGGTATAAAACAATAACTGGAGCTAAAAATAATCAGTCCAATTTTTTTAATGTAAATTAATCTACTATGACACATCACATTTACACAAAAATAAATATAAACAATCATTGGAGATGCTCTCATTGGGCTGGACCCAAGCAATTGCCTTTTACCTAATAAGTTGATTAGTGAAAGTTTAATGGGTGGCATTTTAAATTATATGTAGAGTTTCAAAATGAACAATATCAGCTAAAAAAAAAAAAAAACCATTGGAGATGCTCTCATTGGGCTGGACCCAAGCATTTTCCTTTTACCTAATAAGTTGATTAGTGAAAGTTTAATGGGTGGCATTTTAAATTATATGTAGAGTTTCAAAATGAACAATATCAACTAATAAAAAATGAAAATTTCATTGTTTCTAGTCTTTTCAATACTAAATATGTGGTACCATAATAAATAAATATGGAAAAAAGAAACAAAGAAAAAGAGGAGAGTATAAATAACAATAGTTTATTTTAAAATTTTATTTTTCAATTTGATTGAATTAAATAAAATAATTACATATTTATCTAGAATCAAAAAGCCGTCCAACCTCTCATTCAAAATACTAAATTATCCTTTTTTTAATTGAATAATTCCTCCACTAAAAAAATTTAGGAAAACATCCATCATATTTTGCCATCTTTATAGCGTTGAATGAGGTTTCAAAACAACAAAAAGCTCAACAAAACGACTCGATTTTGATATATTTTAATTCGTAGTTGTGAAGTGTATCATCTTTGTTTTTTATTTATTTATTTATATTTTGGCATAATTATTAAATAATAGCACGAAATAAGCATATCATCTGTTCTTCTTGATTTGCTATATATCTGTTTGGAACAATCTCTGATTCCTAGACCACCCAACACCTTCGCATCAGGATTACCATTGGAATTCCCAAAATATGTAACCCAAACACATAATCTAATCAATATAATAATTTGCTTTATATATATACATATATATAACAAATCAAGAAGCTCCTGTACGGTAGGTGCAACCAAGGAGAGGGGAGCTAAAAATTATTGTTGATGCTGGATTTATGAATATTGCAGAAAATTCTGCGGGTGGAATTGTATTGAGGGAATGTAAAGGAAAGATTTTACATACTGGGTGCTTATTTACGATGTGATAGAACACTTTTGTTGCAGAGGCATTGGCTTTACATGAGGGTCTTCAGGTCTGGATGATAAGCAAGACAATTTCCACTGTAACTGTAGCTTTCTGTCTTGGCCATTCAGCTAGGAAGGATATGTTTTCAATGCTTGTCTAATTTAGTTCGGTACTGTTCTAGAAAGAACTTAAAAAAAAAAAGTGTATATAATATTTATGTATACCGATAGTATCCTCACTATTTTTCTGTGATTGATGGTGCACAAGAAGTTTTGTAGATGGGCATTTTAACTAAATAAATTATTTGATTTAAGAAGGATAATTTGGTACTTTAGAATAAGAGTTTGGTGGACATTTTAGACTTGAAGATTAGTTTTCAATGCAAATATAATTATTTTATCTAATTAAATAAAAAAAAAAAAAAAATTTTAAAATAGACTACTCTATTATTCAAAATTCATAACTCTTCCCAAGTATAATTTTTTTCCCTTTAATTTACAAATGATGAGAAGCCAAGATTGCTCTGGCACACGCAAGATATTGTGGAGACTGCAACGATTTTCTTTTGTATAGAAAAGCTCACCCTCTGGTCTTCCAGAATTCAAGGATCTCTCCTCCGCACTTCGAAAGACTTTACCCCATATTGGAGGACACCATTGTATGTCTCTTGGATCTTTGTTTTTTATGGGTAAATACCATTGTATGTCTCTTGGATCTTTGTTCTCTTTAAAATTTATTGTGATGATTGTGATTTTTCTAAATCAACTTTTTGCGTGTACGTTTATCATGCTCAGATATGAAAATTTCATTTGATCACATCATTATTGAAATTTGTATGATTTTTATTCATCAAATTAAATTTTCAGAAAACGTAGTAATTAGCACCTTATAGAATGATTCTTAAATCCGTACTTTTGTTTATAAAAGTGGAATCTGCAGATGTTTCGGAAATAGCTTTTATATTTAGCTTGTATCAAAAAGGAAGAATCCCATGTTTCTTAACGTTTCAAAAACATTTTACAAAATCAGATTAGAAAATTAAATGACACAAGTTACAGATCGAAAAAAAATTTCCCCTTTATTATCCCCCTTTTTCGGAACTCAGGTAAGAATTTTGTTTAGCTTCTTCCACTTGAGTTTGATTTTTATGCATGTCAAGTCTTGGGAATTTGAGTTATATGTGAATGGAATAGCAATTCCTTTCCCAATTGCAAGGGTTTGATTTGCGAAATTTGAGGTTTACATTAGGATATTGATTTGATGAATCTTTTGAAATGGATCGGCTTCTATATATATGCATATGTGTACTTGACCTGTTGGACCTAAAGTTGCTTGATTGGATATTAATTGCATTCAAAATTCAGCCAACTATCTTACACAGGTATTATGATCCATTCCTATGTTGGGACCCTGTGCTTTGAGTTCTATACCCATTACGCAACACATTACATCGCATACATGACACAATACATCGCTTAAGAATCCATGATGTAATCTAATGCAGTTGTTGCATAAGCTATGTAAAATTGTTGTATAAGAAATGTAAAATTGTTGCATTAGCAAAAGAGAGATAAAGGATGAATATAGCACAACAGAGGATCCAGGTTGCTTACATGGAATAGAGTGTTGGTTAAGTAATCTAATGCAGTTGTTGCATAAGCTATGTAAATTTGTTGTATAAGAAATGTAAAATTGTTGCATTAGCAAAAGAGAGATAAAGGATGAATATAGCACAACAGAGGATCCAGGTTGCTTACATGGAATAGAGTGTTGGGTTTAAAATAAAAGGGAGAAACAACTATTGGGGAATAAAACACAAATCAGTCAAGCAAGAGAAAAACAATGAGATAACACAAGAATTATGTGGTTCAACAAACTATTTTGCCTACGTTGACAGGGTGCACAAGAAAATTTCACTGATGGGTGTTTAAAATGGAGAGCTCTCTTTGCTTTGCTTCTCTCTCACACTATGCGAAACACATCCTAGGGTTTACACAAGACCTAGTATTTATATAGAATCACTTTCAGGTTAAGAAAACTTCAGTAAGGAAACAAATCCTGAGCTTTTTATTTTCGAAGATCGAAGTTCTCATTACCTGCAATCAATTGAAGAGCTTCACACTTGGATTGAAGCTTGCACCAGTCTCTGTGATTGACTCTCGACCGATGTTCGCAGAGCGTCAACATAAATCAAGCTTGTGATTTAGGCTCCACAACCTCATCAACAACGCATTCATGTAGTTGGAAAAAGTGTAAAGATGTATGATAGGAGTGACTACAATTACTAATTACCAAAATGCGAGGAAGAAATTATGAGAGACGCCTATTAGTGATAAAATAAGTAAAAGTAGATTTAGGTGGTTCAGACATATACAACAAATTCCTTGGATAGAAGGTAAGAGACTGGTGGGAGGTCTGCTAAAACTAACATTGGATGAAATTTGAAATCATTTTAGAAAGTTAAAAATAATATGGGAGATGACTTGTTATAAAAAAAAAAAAAATGGAACAAGAGAATTCATGTGGTAGACCTTGTTCACATGGGAGTAAGTCAATGATGATAATGATGATGATTGGCATGAGGTATGCCATATTTTGGACTATACTTTGGAGGTTTCTCATATTGTAACTTTTTGGTTTAATCTATGTATATATTTCTCTCTTTGTTACATAACAAATACAAAGATCGTGCCAGATAGCTCATGTGACAAATGCTAACGGGGAATAGACTTTGAAAAGGAGGGAGAATGCAACTTTAAGTGATCTGGGACATAATTTTAGTCAGTTCGATAAGTTTATTTTTGTCTTTGGGTGGAAATGACCCATTGAGAAAAACACACCAGCCTTAGCTAATGGGCTATATCATTTTTCGACTGAAACCCTCCATTTAGGACTTTGAAATTACGTTTTTCTATCTTATTGGAAGCCTATTGATTATTTTGAGAATTTTGTCTGTGGCTTAAATGAATTTAGATTATGCTGAATTTTTATATTTAGTAGCTTTTATTAATTAGGTTTCTTATTCTATTTGTTTGTAACTTTTGGAGAAAGTTAATATTTAGGCTTATTTTTAAGTTACCTTTAGTTTTAGTTTCCTTAGGTTTTTAATTTCCTTTTGCTGCTAGTTTTCCTTACTGTGTTAGGTTTTCTTTATTATAAATACATGTACTATGCAGCAAATCACTCAATCCAATTATCAATAATATATCAAAATTCTCTCCAATTTTTCTTTAACTTTATGGATTCAAAATTGCCCCTTGTTCATTTGTGAATGTTTCATGGCTTCCCTTCATCGTATCACAGCCTTGATTAACCTTGTTCGATAATTATTAATCATTTTGGTAGCACCCACTTTGTGGCAATGAACGCATAGTGAAGGCCACTTGAGTAGTCATGCAATCTCAAGAACAGTTCGTAGGAACAAGATTTGGAATTGCTGGCAACGAGGTTCGTTGTTTCATTTGTGTTAATGATCTGTCTCGTAGCCAACTAAACATATTCTTGTATATTAACGTAAGCCTCTAGCCTATGCAGATTATTCTGATGATTATTCAGATGGTGAGGACTTTGGATTCACAAAAGTTGCAATCTTTGGATTAACATGATCAATTTAGACATGACAGAAAAAATTTGGACAATTGTCAAGTTATAGAGAAATCTTGATTTACTAACTTTCACTTCTAGTTTCTGTGCTGAGGATGTCTTGGATTGGATTAATGAAGTTGAGTAATTTATCGAGTATTTTGACATCCTATACAAAAGTAGGTTTCGCTTGTCGGCGTTCATGTGTTAAGAAAGTGCTTTAGCTTGGTGAAATAGATTAAAAGTAATTGGATTAGGCAAGGAAACAGTTTGTATGATCGTGGTCTAATATGACAAGGTTGTTGATACCACCAACTTATGTGGAGACGTTGTAGCACCAATATCCAGATCGCAGGAAAAGAATTTGTCCGTCAATGAGCAACCTACGAAGGAATTTTACAATAAGTTTGTGATATCAAGGATAATGATATTTTTGTAGAAGTAATTAGTGATTTTTCAGATGGATTGTGAGAAAAATTTATCGTTTAACCTATTGTAGTTGAAGATGAAGTTAAAAGATGTGAAAACATCAATTCCTTTGCACAATTTGGTATAAACAGAAAGAGAATTTAATGTGGCAAAAGAAGAAGATGGTGACAAAATTTTCAAAGCTAAAAGTGAGCAACATGTATCAGTTGATGGTGTCAACAAAATTTCTAAATTACATGTCCAACGTGGTATGGAAGAATTTGGGCATCAATTTGGTGAAGAAATCATTATGTGAGTAGATTGTAAGTAATGAAGTTTTTATTCTGAAAAGTGCAAGTAAAAATATTTTGGTGTCGTGTTTTTCTCTTGGTAATGAACAGTATGATTTTATGGCAGGCAAGACTTCACGTTATTCATAGCTAAGCTCGATAAAGGGTTTTTTTTGGAAGTGGAGGGGACTTTTTTGTCAGTTTGATAAGTCTGTTTTCGACTAGAAAAGAGAGTTTTTTTTTTGGGGGGATGGAAGTTTTTTTTTTTTTTTTTTTTTTTTTTTTTTTTAATCTTATAAGCGGCATGTTGATTATTTCAGAAATTTTTTCCATCACCTAAACAAGGTCGGAATGGGTTGAATTTTTTTATTTAATATTTTTTATTGATTAGGTTTTTTATACTATTTTTATTTTTTTACTTTTTTATTTTTTTATTTTTTGTAATTTTTGGAGAAAATTAATTTTTAGGCTTATTTTTAAGTTACCTTTATTTTTAGTTTCCTTTTTCTTCTAGGTTTCTCAACCGTGTTAGGTTTTCTTTATTATAAATAGATGTAATGTAGTTCTCTACAATTTTTCTTCAACTTTGTGGATTCAAAGTTACGCCTTGTTCATTCATGAATGTTTCATACAGTTCACTTTGTGATTAATAAACTAGGAAAAAAATTTGTGGATTCTCATAAAAGCTTTGTAAATGGAACGACAACAACAAGAAGAATCCTTTCTCCCAATTACTTTGGTCATCCTTTTCTTCTAGTATTACCTTTAATGTTAACAAATTAATAATTTATCCTTTCTAATTAGGATTTTCTACTCGAAGCTTTATTGCCTAAGATTTTCTAACTTTTAGTTATATGGCATTGTAACTAAAATTACAAAAGATGTTTGTCATGTTGTCAAAATAGCATTGGTATTGTATGTTAGAGTGTTTCTCAAGTTCATCGTAGTGTTTTATTTGAGGTGAAGAAATTTTCAGTTGAGGTGGAGCTATAGAGAAGCACGTGAAGATTGAATTTTGAGCCAAAGTGGAGATTGTTGGGTTTGTGGCTCAAAATTGTGTACAGAAATTAATTTCCTTTTCCGTTTTGGAATACTGAAATTTGTGAATGAAATTGTGTCCCATTAAATTTCTATTTTAGAGTTGAGATTGATATGGTAATTCCTTTTATGCACGTTAGGGAATACTTGTCCAATAAGGAATTGGGTTTTTGAAGACTCTATAAATAGAGATGAGTGTGAGGGGTTTAGAGAGAGAGAAAAGAGAAAAGATGTAAGAGGTTTAAAAGTGAGTGTTGTGAGGAGATAGGAGAGTATATGTAATTCCCGAGTGTATACATGTAGTCTCAAAAGAGATGATGAGTGAGTGAGTGGGGTTTTGAAATGTGTTTGTATATTCTCTTCCTTGATTCATAATAGTGAAATTTATCTCTCTTATAGACGTAACCCTAGAGTTGGGTGAATCATATAATATATTGTGTTGTGCGTAGATGTGTATGATTATTATCTCCATATATGCTTGTGTTGATGTGATGTGATGATACTTAATTCCACTGTGTGTGAAGAATGGGGGATTTAACTCTCAAGAACAGCCGACCCTTGAGTGGGTTGGAGGGTGAGGACATCGAAAATGACCTGGGCTTGATGAGACCCAAATTATTGAGAATAGATCGGGTAAAAGCAACAAGAACGGAGTAAGTCCTCGCTAAGAGGGCCCAGGCCCAGGAGGACGGTAGAAAAACTCGCAGTATAATGAAATGAATTAGGCCCAAATGAAAAGAAAGCAAGTAAGGCCAGCCCTTCACAAGAAAGTCAATTAGAAAGCTTAAGGAGTAGTTGTAACCGTCTATAAATAGATGGAAAGAAGAGGGAAAAGGGGTTGGAAAAAATTATTTTAAAGTGCACAATTTCTCTTTCTAAATTGGAGAAAATTTCTGTATTTCTTCAATTGGCGCCGTCTGTGGGAAGAACGACGAGGAGTGATTGGTGTTGATCTAAATCGATTCGATTCAGAGCACTTTGTGAAGAAAGCACTTGATCTTTGAAAGCTGAATTAAGATTGATGGAATTATGATCTGTCTTGCTGAATCTCGGTTCCAGTTGATTTCGAGAGATTGGCGTCCGATTTACGCAGATTTGATTGGTATTTATTTCGGTGAGCTACGTAGTTGTGACTTGTTGAGATTGCTGAATTCGGTGAGCTCATAGTTGAAGTAATTCAAATCCGGCCAGTAACAAACAAAATTGAACTAGTTTGAATCCAGATCTGGTGCATTTGCATTAACAAAGCTCAGATCTGATTAAGAAATCCGCGGTTAATGACTTTGCTCCGATCAGGAATGATGATCGGAGAGGAGAGCTCAAATCCCTTAGAGAATGGCCAGCAGTCGAAGATCAATGAGTTAATGAACATGATCGAAGCCCTGAGAAAAGAGAATGCAGAATTGCGAGCTGGAATGGAGTGCCGTGAAGCTCCTACTATTCCGAGGCCACCTCCGGTAGGAGAGGGAGTCTTACCGTTCAATGCTATTCATCAAGGTGATCCAGAAGGTGTCAATCGCGTGGATCCTCATTGTGATGAAGTTTTAGTAAGCGATCTACCTCCAAATGTCCGTCAAGTGGATCGAGAAGGATCTATTCATTTGGATCCACATCGCGAACGGATCGTACGAGAGGAAGTGCCGGTGTACGATTATAGGGCTGCATCACCGTGGCAAAGTGAGTTTGCGGAGTACAAATCATTTGATCCAACCTATCAACCTTCATGGCAACGTTCGATTACCGAAGTTCAGAAAGGAGATATGCCGATCATGGAGTTCCATCATGGTTTTCAAGGGAGGACGAAACACTGCGTTCATCAGCAAGAACGGTTGCATCTCCTGTTCATTGATGAAATCCTAAACGCTCTAAATTCAAAGAAGTTTTCCATGCCGATCTTTATTCTGTTTAATGGAACAACCGACCCGGTCGATCACATCTACCACATTCAGTTAAAAATGGCTTTGAATACTAACAATGATCCTTTAATGTGCAAATGCTTCCCTACAAGTTTGGCTGGGCCAGCCCTCAATTGGTTTAAGAATCTGGCTCAAGGCTCAATTGCTAGTTTCCAGGACTTGTGCGACAAGTTCATAAGCCAGTACTATGGGAATAAACGCCCGGCCAAGGATGTTTCAAGCCTCTTTACAATGAAGCAGCACGAAGATGAATGACTCCAAGGTTTCCTCGGTTTAACCTTGTCAAAGCATGGTAATAGAATGTCATCCATCCATAGCGGTCCAAGCGTTTAAACTTGCAATGAACCGAGGGACACCGTTCCACACAAGCCTGGTGGTGAACACGCCGAAGACCATGGATGAGCTGAACGAGAGAGTTGACGATTTTGTGCGTCTGGAAGAAGAAGAGGTAGCTAATGCAAGGAAGACATCAATTATCTCAACAAAAGATAAGTCCAAAGCCAAGATTCGGCAAAAACAAGCTCAGCCACAACATCAGACCTCCTGGAAGGCGGAGAAGAAGCCCAGTGAGGAGGAGTTGGTTACTCCACTCAGAGTTACCTTGGCAAGGCTGTATCAAGAGAACAAAGATAAGTTTCGCCCTCCCTTACCAATCAGACAACCTATTGAACAGAGGGATCAATCTAAACATTGTGCTTTCCATAGTGACTTTGGTCATCAGACTAATGAATGCAGGAACCTAAGGAGGCAAGTGGAGATGCTGATCACAAAGGGGGAATTTGCAGGATATATTTAAGGTCCAGCACAAGAGCAGAATTGACCAGCTGAGAAAATCAAAAGAACTCAGAAACCAAATCACCACAGCACTCAGCCTGTTCAAATTATAAATGCAATTCATGGCTTACCTGAATAAACAGCGGAGTCAAAGGAACTGTTCAGAACGCGATTACGCTAGGCCCAGTTGAAGAGGAGGATTGGCAGTGTACATACTTTATATCAGCAGAGTGCATTGGCACAAGTAAAGTTTAACATAATAGACCTGTTACGCGTTCAGGTTCCTCATAAAGATCCACTGGTCGTTAGTCTAACAGTTGCAGAATGCTTAGTGCGAAGAGTTCTGATTGACCCAGGAAGTAGTGCATATGTCATGCCCAGAGTAACGTTCGATCGGCTCGAGATCGATCCCGAGAAACTTCAACCCACAGGAAATCCATTGCTAGGATTTGATGGGAAGTGGGTGGAGCCTATTGGTATGGTGGAATTGACAGTACAAGCTGCTGAGAAAGTTTTGACTTAGAGTTTTGTGGTCGTAAACATTCATCCATCTTACAACCTCTTGATGGGAAGAGGGTGGATTCACAGAGTTTAAGGTGTCCCATCAACTTTACATTAAGTGATGCGATGTTTGGGTCCAGATGTGACCAAGGTGATTGATATTCATGGGGACCAGGTTGCAGCTAAAGAGTGTTATTCAATGACTTTGAAATCTGTTGGAAAGAGGAAAATTCTCATCTGTTCTATAAGTCCAAGATAGCAATTACAGGAACATCCACCCAACAGGAGTGGGGAGGAGGAGCCATCAGTTCTGACTGAAGAACCTCTTCTTGATGTGTAGATTAACCATAAGAAGCCGATCGAACAACGAGGGTGGGATCAAGACTTGTTGAAGAGGAGAAATAAGGGTTGATTGATTTCTTGACTCAAAATGCAGATGTGTTTGTGTGAAGTCATTCAGACATGCCAGGAATTAGTCCTTCTGTGTCTAATCATTCCCTCAATGTAGATCTGAACGCAAAGCCTGTGAAGCAGAAGTAGAGAAGATTTGCTCCAGAACGTAATCGAATTATAGCTGAGGAGATTGATCGGTTGCTCGATGCAGGATTCATTAGAGAGGTTCAATACCCGACCTGGCTATCCAATGTCGTTGTTGTGCAGAAAAAGAATGGGAAATGGAGAGTATGTATCGACTTCACTAATCTGAACAAAGCTTGCCCAAAGGACAACTTCCCATTGCCAAGGATTTATCAAATGGTGGACGCCACTACTGGGTACGAGCGATTAACCTTCCTAGATGCTTATTCAGGTTACAATCAGATCCCCATGAACCCGATTGATGAAGAAAAAACTTCTTTTGTTACTGAACGTGGGACCTACTACTACAAAGTCATGCCGGAGCTATGGAGAAGTATGTGAAGATTGAATTTTGAGGTGGAGAAATCTTCAGTTGAGGTGGAGCTATGGAGAAGCACGTGAAGATTGAATTTTGAGCCAAGGTAAAGATTGTTAGGTTTGTGGCTCAAAATTGTGTACAGAAATTAATTTTCTTTTCCGTTTTGGAATGCTGAAATTTGTGAAGGAAATTGTGTCCCCATTAAATTTCTATTTTAGAGTTGAGATAGATATGGTAACTTCTTGTATGTAAGTTAGGGAATACTTGTCCAACAAAGAACTGGGTTTTTAAAAACTCTATAAATAGAGATGGGTGTGAGGGGTTTAGAGAGAGAGAGAAAGAAGAGAGAAAAGATGTAAGAGGTTTAAGAGTGAGTGTTGTGAGGAGGGAGAAAATTATATGTAATTCTCGAGTGCATACATGCAGCCTCAAAAGAGGTGATGAGTGATTGAGTGGGATTTTGCCATGTGTTTGTATATTCTTTTTGTTAATTCATAATAGTGAATTTTATCTCTGTGATGGACGTAACCCTAGAGTTGGCTAAATCATGTAAAATATTGTGTTGTGCATAGATATGTATTATTATTATCTCTATATATGCTTGTGTTGATGTGATGTAATGATACTTTCGCTGTGTGTGATGAAAGAGGGATTTAACTCTCAACAATAGCTGACTGTTGAGTGGGTTGTAGGGAGTTAATTATCCCCAACAACTGGTATCAGAGCCGATGGTGGGTCAGGGCCTGTGATTGGTCCTGAAAATTAGTAGAAGAAAATTGGTGCGATTATAGCTTATTAAAGCTGAAGATGATCGTAAGGTGCTATGGAGATTCAATTAGAGTTGATAATGACACGAAAGTATGAAGAAGGTGATAGGGTGAAGCCCACGAGGAACAAATTTTGGAAACAAGTCAAGAGTGGGTGCTAGTTCTCAAGATGGGGAAAAGGGTGTGAAAAATGAAGGGGTTTGCTCTAAGCCTGATAAAGAGTAAAGGGGAATATGAAGAGTGAAGATGAAAGGTTTGTTGCTTTTAATCAGAAAAACAATTGATGAAAATTAAGTTTCTATTTTAGAGTTGACATTGATAAGGTAACTCCTTGTATGCAACTTAAGGAATATTTGTCCAATAAGGAATTGGGTTTTTGAAGACTCTATAAATAGAAAGGGAGAAGAGAGAAAATATGTAAGGGGTTTAAGGGTGAGTGTTATGAGGAGATAGTAGAGTATATGTAATTTCTGAGTGTATACATATAGCCTCAGAAGAGATGATAAATGAGTGAGTGGGGTTTTGATATGTGGTTGTATATTTTCTTTCTTGATTCATAATAGTGAAATTTATCTCTTCTAAAGACGTAGTCCTAGAGTTGGGTGAACCATGTAAAATATTTTGTTCTGCATAGATGTGTATGATTATTATATCTATATATGCTTGTGTTAATGTGATGTGATGATGCTTTTGCTGTGTGTGATAAAAGAGGGATTTAAGTTTCAACAACAGTCGATCGTTGAGTATGTTGGACGGAGTTGATTATCCCCAACATTGTATGAATGCAAAAGTGATTGTGAAAATTTATAGCAGATGTTAATCATGCTACTTTAGGAACACAAATAACAAACAAATACTCCATATGAAGATTGAAATATTATGCTTTTATTAGGTGAATGGTTTTGTTTTCTTCTTTTTTTAACCAAAATAATGCTAACTAATATTGTGGTCTTCCACCAATTTGTGAATGAAGTTTATACATGCTTCTGGTACAAACTTTGATTCCTTCAAAATTGAGTCCCCTTGAGGCAACTTCTTTCTGGTCCAAACGAAGTATTAAATATCCCTGAATTAATTTTCTTTACTTTTTCCACGAGCACTGCTGATAGGGGGACCGAAGGTTCCTTCTAAATGGAGGAGCTGAAGGGTGTTTTGGGACCCAAGTGCAAGAACCCCACAACCCATCCAGTGGATGGGGAGCCTTTCCACTCCCTCATTTGAAAGGGTTTAATCACTTTCATTTTCGTATTCATGATTAGTTATTCGTACATTCCTATAGTTTTTTTGTAGTTGTTTAGATCATCTTGTTGGCTTTTCATTGCTTTTTCTTCCATTCTGCCGTGCTTTCATAAATGAAAATTAGCAAGATGGTCACATGATTATTTGATGATTTAGATTAATTATAACAAAAATTATTCCTTAATTTTATTAATTGTTTTAATCTTCTTTTGTTTTATTTTTTTTTTTTCAGGAAAAGAAAAGGATTGACTTAGCACCTAAAACAAGAAATATTTAGATCCAATGTTGAGGGACAAGGGTGATAATCATACGTCAGAAAATGATATAATTGAGATTCTCCTAAGATTGCCTGTGAAAGCATTGTTGCGTTTCAAGTGTGTGTGCAAAACCTGGAATGCTCTCATCAGAAACTCTAACTTTGTTACCAAACAACTCAACCATCACAGCAACAATGCACGTCTCCTTATTCAATATCACAATTATTGCACGGAAAAATTTGCTTTTGCCCTAATTCTTAATGAAATACTTACCAAAGAGCCCCTTTTATCTCATGATCTAGATTTTCAACATATGCGCTGTGATTCAGGTGTCATTGGTCCCCTTAATGGTATACTTGGGCTTTGGAATTGGAATCGCATAGCTTTGTGGAACCCTGCTACTAAAGAATTTAGGTTCCTCTCAATACCTCATTCCAACCTTCCACCACATTTCCGTGCCTGTTCTTATTATTTTGGATTTGGGTTAGACCTCACTACAAATGATTGCAAGCTTATTTGGATTCGTGACTTTTGGGATAACAAAATTGATACCTTATATGATCCTAGAGTTGTTTCAGTGTACACACTAGGTTCTGATTCTTGGAGAGTCTTCGAAGTTGATTTGTATGGTTCCATACAAGATTCCTTGGGTAATACATACATGAATGGATTTTATTATTGGTTAACCAATGAGAAATATGATAAGATTCTGATCATCCTTTCCTTTGACATTGGTAATGAGGTATTTAGAGAGATAAAAATGCCGCCAGATATGGCTAAATCAAAATGGGGGGATCTTTCTATGTACAATGATTCTTTAGCCATGTTCATTTATGATCCAAATGAGGTTGAGAAATATATTGACATATGGCTGATGACGGTGGAGGAATGCTGGATGAAAGAACTAACTATTGGACCACTTTTAGATGTCGAAAGGCCACTTGGGTTCTGGAAAAATGGTGAACTCTTTTTAGAACTAGAAACTGGAGAGTCGGTTTTGTATAACCCTAATACAGGAGAAACTAAAGATCTCAGACACCGTGGGAAGGATGATTGTCTTAAGGTTCTTATCTACAAGGAGAGCCTAGTTTCAATCAAGGAAGGGAATGATTTCTAGGAAGGGCAAAAAAAAAAAAAAAAAAAATTCAAGGCAAAAGCAAAGTGTTATTCATTAGAAATCAAAGCAGTACAATTATCCGTCACTACTTGATGAGGAAGTTCCAACAACTCATTTACTTTTATATTTTAACTCACAGCAATTCTAGCTAGAATATGGGTTGCTCTGTTTGTTTCCCTTAAAGTATGCAGTACTCAGAAATTTGGGGAAATTCTTAGCAAAACTTTCATATCTTTCACAACATTAATCAGAATTGATGAAGAGATAGAACCCTCAACTGCTTTCACTACATTGGCAGCATCATTCCCATATTATATCTTCATACCTGTTTTAGGGTAGGAGAACACAATGAGTATTAAGAGGAAAAAGGAAAGGTATTTATAGTGTCCCATTGGTTTAATTTTTAATTTTTTTTTTATTTTTCCTAGCTTCCTGTCAGATACTTAATAACACAGGCTTCTAAAATAATTTCGAAATGCCATGAGACGTGCTACTAACAATATCGTTGACAAAGACATATATTAGCAAGGAATCCTTCTACAAGTAAAAGGGTATGCTTGTGTTCAAGTAAAGTGGTAAAGCCATAGCATTTTAAATGGTGTAGCATTGGTGTGCTTAATTGCAGTCTTACTGTGCTAGTTAAAAGAAGAAGTAGAAGATGATGAAGTTGGGGCATAGCGGAAGCACACATCATCGATCATATAAGCATATAGGAGATATAATCATTTATTAATCAATGCACAACACATAATATTTACGTGATTAATTTACCCAATCTCTAGGGCATGTCTAAGAAAAGAAAACTTTTACTATTACGAATCAAGAAGATATATTACAAGTAGAGAATGCACTTAACCATCTAAGGATGACAATGGGGTAGAGTTGGGACGGGTTTAGCTAATCCCTGCTTTGCCCCGTTAGAAAATCCGTCATATCAATTCCGCACCTACTCTGGGAGGGGTTTGTAACTGTTATACCAGCCCGGCCCCTACTCTGGTAGACAAAGTATCGACTCCGCCCCGCGTATTCCGTTTACTTGTGGAGGCAGGCAGGCAGGTTATGCTATTTTTATTATTTAGTAAAAATACTAGCTCAATATGCTCAAATTGGACTGATAAATAAGTTGGTCTAACATTTAAATTACTAAGTAGTGAATATTAATATATTAATTGATACTTGCAGCAAAATAATAAGGGTCTTAAAAATATTAAATATTATATATATATATATATATAATTTTTAAAGGTATATATATAATTGAGGCGGAGGCGGGTTTATCACTAAATCCGCCTCCGCCCCAAACCTACTTTGGATTTTTAATTATTTTATCATATCCGTTCTAAACCCATTTAATTAAGAGACTACCAAATTTGCCTCATTAGGAATGAGGAAGGGCGGAAACCCGCTGGGTCGGGGGAGATTGCCAACCCTCTATCTCATAAGAAGTCTATCTACGAACCTCACTGACTCTTTTTAGGCTTGGACCAAACCCACTTTTGATTTATGGTGAAACACATGCCCACTTCTGATGAGGCCATAATTCTCTTCTTTTCACACCCACTCAAACCCTTCTTCTTTCTTCTCTCCGACTTCTCCACCCATATTGATAGTCTTTAATACATTATTCTTGAACAAGCATTTCCGTAACTTATCTAATTAGAAGTTACCATATCAACCATAACTTCAAGATAGGAGTCTAATAAGAGATAACCTTAATTACAAAGAAACAACTTGTCCTACAAGACTGCATCCTTTAGAAACACAATTCTTCAAATAAGGAAACAAGTCTCGCACATATCAGACAAACGGGCTACACTTAATTTCCACACCTTCAATCTTCATGCTTTGACACATGTGACCGGTTGCACATTTTCATAACAGCATTATTGAGAATTTGAAACATACTCCAATAGAAGAGAGTCGCTTTATATATTTGAGTGTAATCAGTATCAATTTCAACATCCAGTACATGTCAATTTTTATTATTTTCTTGTTTTTAAGGACTTTGGAGAAAACTGTGGAATTAAGGCATATTTTATAAGGAAAATTAGTTTTATATCTAATCTTAATGACAAGAAGCTAAAAAAAAAAAAAAAAAAAAAAAAAAGAAGAAGCAAAGTGAATTAAAGTTGTATCTTTTCATAGTCAATAACATCGTCTCTCTTGTTATTTTTCTTAGAACAATGTTTGCCTCAGGCTGCATAAGTAGGAATGTCCTGACCTGGATCAATAAAAATATGACATATGTCCAAAAAAATTTAAAATAATTAAAAAAAATTGTTTGAATTTTTTTCAGATCATCCAAAAGGAAATTTTTTTTTTTTTTTTTTTTCCCTCATGGTTTGAGATTTTCTATTGCAAACCCTTCATATTGCAATCCGTTATAGAATAAGCTAAACAATTAGCCCAAATATGGTAAATTAACCACAACTGTAAGACTCTAATTATCAATGGAGTTCAAGGAAATCAATTTGGCTTCAGATTGCAACAACTGGTGATAAATCTCAAAATTTTGGATGTCACTAGAGTTATGCGTATTTATTAATTGGTCGGCCTCTTGAGGAATTCTGGAGATAGGGTTGCAACAGAGATGGTAGACAACGAATGTGGTGACTTGAATTATCTCTAAAGATTGGATATAAAAGATTAGAGTTTGGGAATAGAGGAGGTGGCAAGCAGTGGAGGTGGTGGAGGTCGGTTGGTGGAAGAGAGGATTAATATTAGGGTTTTATAATTAGGGAGATGGTGGGCATCATTGGGGATTTGGTGGGAAAAGAGAAAGAATTGTGATTTAAAGAGAGGGAGAGACTAATACCAAGTCTCACACACGCGTGAGAGAAAATCCTCTTCCTTTTTGGATGACCGTGTAAAGATCCGAATGATTCAGGTTTAATTTTTTAATTTTTTTTACACATGTCATGTTGTTATTGGTCCATATCAACATCAGAAGGAGAGCCCTGCTTATGCGGCCTAAGGCAAGCTTTTTCCTTTCTCTTATATGAATAATGACGAATACGAAGCTATAAAACATTCAAAAAGAAACAAGGGGTAATTTTGAATCCATAAAGTTGAAGAATAACAACAAAGAACTCTAGTATATTATTGATAATTGAATTATATAATTTGTTTGGTAGTAGATTTATTTATAATAAAGAAATCCTAACAGCATAAGAAACCCTAAATATATATATATATATATAAATTGATATATTATTCATAATTAAATTGAATGATCTGATCTGCACTATATATATTTAACCCTATTTATAAAAATGAAACTCTAAACCCTAAAAACATACTGAAACTGCTCAAAATCAAACTTGCTTAAATTTTTTTGTAAAAATAAGGTAAAAAACCTAATTAATAAAAACTACTAAATACCAAAAATAAAAGTAATTCGAGACATTTAGACTTTTAACAAAAATCATGAAATATTTAAAATTGTGAAAACGCAATTCTCAAGCCCTAAATGATTAAATTTGTTTGAAAAAAAATCCCACACTAGTAGTTAGGCCATTTCCAATCAGACTAGGGTCTTTTCAAGTCAAAATGAACTCGTCAAAATTATCTTGAAAAATTGTGTCAACTCGTACATATGACTTTTTGGCGATCTAAATAGGCTCCAGAATCTCCATCAATCGATGGACGATGGATTTCAGTTTGGGTAGTGTTTTGGGTTATGGCGTGGTGCTGAGTGTGTCGTTACATACGAATTTGTTATAATACATATTGCTAAAACGGCAAATTATGGGGGTAAGGCTTGGTTTATCTAAAGATGATTTTCTCATCAAGGGAGATAGTATTTATCTAGTGTGATAGAGGTTATATAATTTTATTATGATTCAAATTCTTAGTTTTAGGGTTTTAGCTTATTATGCAGTCTATAAATATTTATAATGCCTGTAGTTGTAAAGGTCCACCACCTAATCTCAATTTCTTAGTACAATTCAACTTCCTTTTAGTTAATTATTCTAGTTCAATTTAGTTTAGCCTTCTTAATTAATTATTTCCTTGTTGCTTTGCATTTCCCTTTTTCGGAGTAGCTTCCTACATTAATTCAATCATTTTGTTACTTCAAGTTATGTCGAGATTTGTTATTTCCAATAACCTCAGTTTCTATCTCATTTTTATTACAATTTGTTTCCACTTATGTTGCGTTTGGTGTGCAAGAATGGAATGGAATGCAAGTGAGAATGGGAATGGAATGGTATGGTGATTCCAAATATGAAATCTATAGGAATGAACTAATGTAAAATTTAAAAAATAATAAATTTCAAATTAAATTCTCCAAAATACCCATGTTAGTGACAAATAATTTTAATTGACAAAATAACATTAAGAAACGGTGGCAATGGTTGATGGTGGTGAATATGGAAAGCGGTAGTAATGTAGGTGGTGGTGTTGGAAAGTGGTGGTGGCAGAACGTAGTAGGGTGTTGGTAGAAGGTAGTGGTGGTAATTGTGGAAGACGTCAATAGTGTAGGTAATGATGGTGGAAGGTGGCAGTGGTGGAAGGTAAGGGAGGTGACAATAGTGGTGGTGGTGGAAGATGACAGTGGATGTGGCGGTGATGGAGGTCGGTGACGATGGAGGTGGAGGTGGCCGCGGCGGTGGTGGTGATGAAAGTTGGTGGCAGTGGCGGTAGTGGTGGAGGTGGCAGCAGCAATGGTAGAAGGTGATAGTGGTGGTGGTAATGTAAGTCGGTGGTGGTGGTGGTGGAAGTTAGTGGTGATAACGGTAGTGGTGGAGGTGGCAGTGACGGTGGTGGAAGGTAGAGGTATAGGTGGCGGCGGCGGCGGTGGTGGTGATGGAATTCGGTGGCGGAGGTAGTGGTAGTGGTGGAGGTGGAGGTAAATGTAGAGGTGGTGGAGGTGGAGGTAGATGTAGAGGTGGTGGCGGTGGTTGTGGTGGTGGTGATGGAAGTCGGCGGTGGCAGCAGTAGAGGTAGAGATGGAGGTGGCGACGACGATGGTGGAAGTTAATGGCGGTGGCGGTGGCGGTGGCGGTGGCGGTGGCGGTGGCGGTGGCGGTGGAGGTGGCGTTAGTGGTAGAAGTGGGGGTGGAGGTAGCAGCAGCGGCAGTGGTGGAAGGTAGTGGTAGTGATGGAATTCGGTGGTGGAATTCGATGGCGGTAGAGGTGGAGGTGGCGGAGGAAGGTGGTGATGGTGATAGAATTCGGTGGTGTTGGAGGTGGAGATGGTCGAGGCGGTGGTGGAAGGTGGTGGTGATGGAAGTTGGTGGCCGTGTCGTTGGTGGTGCTGGTAGTGGTGGTGGTGATAGAAGTCGTTGAAGGTAGTGGTAGAGGTGGTGGTGGTGATGGAAGTCGTTGAAGGTAGTGGTGGAGGTGGCGGTGAAAGGCAGTGGAGGTGGCGCCGGTGTGATGGTGGTGGAAGGCCGCTATGGTGGTGGCGGTGGCGCTGACAGTGGTGGAAGGTGGCAGTGACGGTGAAAGCGGTGGTAGTGTGGTGGTAATGGTGACGGTGGTAGTGGTGGTGGCAATAACGATGGTGGAAGGTCATGGAAGTGGTGGTGGAAGGCAATGGCAGGGGTGGATGGCGGTGGAAATAGTGGATGTCAGTGGTGGTGGTGGCCATAGTAGAGGTGGTGGTAGCAGTGGCGATGGCAGTGGCTAAAGGCAGTGAAGGTAGCGGTGGTGTGTTGGTTGAAAGTGGCAATTAACCATGGTTGTGGTGGTTTTTGGACTTGAAGCATGAGTGTTTTTTGGGAACTTGATTTTTTAAAAATACTACTTGGGAATGGAATGGCTACTCTATAGCTCTAGTAGTGGAATAATGGATTTTTCATTCCAATAGAATGGTCATTCTCATTTTAAATTGCATACCAAACAAAGGAATGGTTGGAATAGGCATATTTCATTCCATTCCTGCACACCAAACATAGAATTAAAGTCCTATTTTCGTAGGTCAACCTAAACTCTAGGGATTTTCATCCTGATCGCGTGTTTAATATTTTTCTTTAAAGAGATTGAGTTTGACCATATTATTACAAATTGAACCAAGCCCATTGATTCTGGCATGACCACATCTAGCAAATTTCTAAATCAGCATACCTGGCCGATTTAATGGTCAACACCATCAAATAATTATTTGCAATTTCTGACAAGCAATGTAAACTAGTGTTCTGAACGTGTGAGTCAATTTTATGCGAAGAGGGCACGCTAAGGATGGCTACAAACTACGCCATTGATTATTCAGTTTATTCTTACTTACAAAAAATATCGAATATCTCTTGAAAATGAAAAATAATAATTTACCATTGTACAGGGCGACTGTATTCTCGATACACACAACATATCCAATACTTTTCAAATTCGATCTTTTGAGTAACTTGACAGACCGGCCGCTAGAAGATACGACACTGGAGCTTGGCAGGTCATTGGCAACGTTACTTCCAATTATTACATTACAAAGAAAATAAGCTAGAGGCCAAGAAAAATTAAAAGTAAAAATATGAGATTTTATGGGTACGTCTTATTTGCCATGAGAAATTGTGTTTTGTTTTTTATTTTTATTTTTTTATTATGCTGAATAATATTATCTTTTATTATATTACACATTTTTAATTTTAATTTTAAGGTGTGTACGTTTTAATTAATCTTTGGAGAATAATAAATGAATAAAAAAAAAAAACAAAGAAAAAAAATGCGCTCCAATAGAGAATTACATGTAGCAGAAAACCTAGTAAACTGAAAGATCAGAGATCCCATGCACATAAAAGAATATAACTCTTGGTAACGTGAAGGCATGCAATTATATATATGATGTGGAAGAGGAAATTGTTGATCCTGGATATAATCAACTTAAGGCTAAGAAAATTCTCAACCATTACTTATCCCTCAAATTCTCTTCTCTGACATGTTTTCCATCTTGTTTTAGGGGAGAGTGAAAAAAGAAAAAGAGAATTAAATCCCCTCAAATATGTCCAATTTCAAGGATATCTCCTCACTTATGTTTTCATCTCTCTCCTCCTCTTTCAACTAATTTTGCAGAGCTTTGCCCCATATTGGAACCCAATGGTATCTCTCTCTTTTTCTCTTCCCGAATTTTATGATGATCATTAGAAAAATGATCAAAATTCCTTTGGACGTAGTGTCCTGACATTTTTTTAATATTATATCAATCATTGTTAGATCTAAAAATTTGTATTTGACCACTTCATAGATTGAAATTCTTATGATTTTCTTCTTTCTTGGAATGAAACTTTTAGAACAAGGACACAGCTAATAATAATAGCTAAACCCGTGCATTTTTATACAAATCCTTCAAGAAAACTTTTTGTATGTATTTCAGATGCCTTTAATTGGATTCTCTTTCGAAACTAATAAACCTTTTAGATTCACATTTGAAAACTGACAAAAAAATCGTATATATATGAATTTATATTTGTTATGGTTTTTTACTTGTAGTTTTCATGAAGCATGCTAACAATTTATTTTCATATTAATAAGGGAAATGTGTGGTTCAGTGATGCATTCCACTTGTATCCAAATAAGATCAGTGCAATTTTTCTGCAACTTATAAGGTGGATCTAATTCCCTTGTACTGTTGTTTTACGCTTCTTGTTGGTTTGTTTGGAAACTGATAAAGTTACATGTTGTAGTCATATGCTAGCAAGCTAATACAAGGAAAGCTATGCCTAAATTAAAAGTCCCCTCTATTTAAAAATGTGTTGAATAAAGTAGAAAAGGATGATATTTCTTTGCATGGAAGTGTTGATTATTAGTACTTTTTTTAGTACCTAAAACCACAATTACTTGTCCTAGAAAACCCTCAACAAAAACAATTCCATGCTGTTATTTTGCTTATATTTGGGATCACAAAACACGTAACTGGCTTATACAAGTACGACAGATGTTAATTTACACTTCCTCGTTGAGATCCTGATTGCGGAGGTTTGGAGAAATTGTTTCAGTAAATTTTCCTTATATTTTAAATCTAATTAGAATTCCTGCTTAGTAGGTTCAAACTGCACCAGTATATTTTATTGCACAGTTGCATGTCTGAATTTCATTTATCTAATGAGATGTGGTAATCTATGGACCAAAAGAAAGTTCCATGTTTATGAAAGGATTTGTTAAAAGAAATGTTCTTCCAGTGTTGGATGAGGCTGCTTTTTGTAACTGTATGTTTTTAAGCTAGAATGAGAAAAATGAGACATGATTAGTCCTGCCTGTTTCCTTCTGGAAAATTAAATATGTTCCACTATTCGGAAAAAAATTAAATATGTTCCACAAGGAGAAAAGGAAAATCTTTTCTACCATGAAAAGGTATAGAATTGTTTCAAACAGAATTATTGTTATTTAGGTACAATAATGATTGTAGCTTTGTTTTTCCCAAACATATATCAAATGAAGCCTTACTGTCATGGCAACTGTTCTAATATCCACGAAGATCAAAATGCAGCCAGGGAAACTTCATCATGGTGTTTGATTATAGTAGAGGAAATGAGTGGATTCATGTTGACGGCCCCATTTAGGATTAAGGCAAAAATGATGATGACAATAAATAAAAATGTGCATAATGGATATAATAGGAGTATGCAGCATAAAACTATTGTTTATCAATCTGAGATTGTATATATTACTTATAGAGCTAATTTTAAATGTTTTGAGAAGCCCTTGGGCAATGGTTAGAAGGATTTTATAGATTTACCATACCATTCTTTTCCTTCTATTTTTCTCCTTCTGGTAGTATTTTGTTTAGTTTCTCTAAATCAATTTTGAAGTTAGAGCTTTATGCTATTAATTGTTACAATGTCTATTTTGACCTTAACGTGTTAGTTTATCTTTGTTTTCTCTAAACCAAGTCTTAAAAATGTGTCAGCCAAGTGTTTGAAATAAAATAAATTGCTTTTAAATTATAGTCACGGTCATGGAGTGTCAGATATGTGTTATAATGAGTGACAAGGAAACATTATCTTCGTAGAAGTATCATATTGTCAGTGATTCTTAGACTAGTAGAAAGTGCTATCTTGTTATATGCTGGATGTTAAGTATCTGTTATTAAATAAGGATCGAATAGGAGTTTATGATAACAAGAGAAAAATAATAACAAGAAAAATGAATAGGCACACACAAAAGGGATAAGGATTTATACGTGGTTCACCCTCACAAATAGGGTTACATCCACGGGCGATAATGATTCGTATCACTATAAAGAAGAAGATTACAAACTGAAGAACGTTTTGGTTCTTCCTCAAAATAATCTCTCTTCTCACACCACTCACTCACCAACATAAAACACTCACTCAACACTCAAGAAATACCCCAAATAGTATATAGTTTAAACAAAGAGAAAAACCTACCCAAAGACAAGCTTCAAGTGTCACTTGAAGATTACACACACAAAAGGATTTTCTCACACACACAAAACCAATATACTCTCTTGATCCGAATATTGTCTTACTTTTGGATGCCTTTCGGATGACTTTCATCAAATGTGTGCAAGGCTATATATAGCCCAAAAATACTTGGTGTCCAAGTATATTTCACAGCTTCTTTTAGAAGCCAAATGACACTTGTTGCCTAAGAATTATTCTTGTTACCCAAGAATTTTAGAACTTCCTTTGGAAGCTAATTTGGAAGCTTCACCATCACACTTCTTTAGCCAAAAGATTTTTGCCATGTCATAAATGAATTTTAGACAAATTTCTAACAAATCTCCATCTTAACTAAAATTCTCTACCTTGGCAAAACATTTCGAATGAGCCACAAAACTCCATCCTATGCAAAATTTCTCCGCCTTAGCAGAAACGATAAGACAATATCATAAAGAGTCTTTCTTCAACACAATGTGAGTAATAAAAATAACGCCATCGTCATCTCCAACAGAAAACAAATTAATAAAGAATTTTAGTTAAATTTGAGTTATCCTCAAACTTAACCATCGGGCTCTTATTCTTCAACCCATGCATGTCTTGCGCAGCCACAAGCATACCTTCAGTATTTGTGTCAAACTCTAAATGCTTACCAAAAGCAACCTTAGAAATTCCAATTTTGACATCTCCTTCAGCAACCTTCTCCAACCCCCCACAAACCACCGGCTGGTAATGAAAAGTCATTTTCTCACCCTTGTGGAGAATAGGACGTCCTTGACTTTTCCTCGCATCTCTGTTGTGACCAACTACTTGCCTCCCACGCATCTTTATGACACTCGAATGGACTATCTCATTGCCACCAAGATTATTGCAAGTCAATATCACAAGGACTGCTGTAATTTCGGTTGCCATATGCAAACGGATTTCATTCTCCCACCATGTTGTGTAGTCCCCTCACAACCCTTTTAAGAACTAGGATCGTAACTTCTCTTTTTATCTTTTCCTTTGCCAATACCTTGCTGAGTGAGCAGGGTTTACATCTTAATGCACCAAAGATTAAAACTAATCTTGCCATCAAATTTCTTAATCTCGTATTTTGTTGACATCTCAAAAACTCCCCAAAAGCTCTGATACCAGTTTGTTATGAAATAAGGATCGAATAAGAGTTTATGAGAACAAGAGAAAAATAATAACAAGAAACATGAATAGGCACACACAACAGGGACAAGGATTTATACGTGGTTCACCCTCACAAATAGGGTTACATCCGGGCGATGACTCGTATCACTATAAAGAAGAAGATTACAAACTGAAGAACGTTTTGGTTCTTCCTCACAATAATCTCTCTTCTCACACCACTCACTCACCAACAAAGAACACTCACTCAACACTCAAGAAATACCCCAAATAGTATATGGTTTAAACAAAGAGAAAAACCCACCCAAAGACAAACTTCAAGTGTCACTTGAAGATTGCAAACACAAAAGGATTTTCTCACACACACAAAACTAATATACTCTCTTGATCCGAATATTGTCTTACTCTTGGATGCTTCTCGGATGCCTTTCATCAAATGTGTGCAAGGCTATATATAGCCCAAAAATACTTGGTGTCCAAGTATATTTCACAGCTTCCTTTAGAAGCCAAATGACACTTGCTACCTAAGAATTATTCTTGTTACCCAAGAATTTTAGAGCTTCCTTTGGAAGCTAATTTGGAAGCTTCACCATCACACTTCTTTAGCCAAAAGATTTTTGCCATGTCATAAATGAATTTTAGACAAATTTCTAACAGTATCAAATGTTGTTGATCAAGTTGCTGCTTCTAAAAGTGTGTACAAGTAGTACAAAGTGTGTCATCATTATCTGGAAGTTTGTTGAAGAATTTAAATATTAAAATTATAATTACATTCTCTCTAACATTTTAAACTTTTAGCATAGATGGTTGTTAGTATGTTATCAAAGTAGGCAAGATCTTGCATTGTTAAACTATTGTTGTTTTTGAAAAATGTACCACACTAGACCCCGTGAATACTATTATTTACATTAACATAATATTCTCTTAGAATGTGGCTCTGCACAATTTTGGAATGCAGCCTTTGTAGATATATTTGTATACACCTGCAAATTCTTCACCATTGCCTTATGTGGAATGAGCTCTAATATTTGATAAGATTCATTATGTTCTTAGATGCTGATATACATATATATATACACATTCACATATATATATATATATATATATTATATGTTCATATATGCCAAACAATCCTGTGAACCTTTTTTGTTATGTTGACAAGTTAACAATTGGATTAATTTCTCATTGTTTGACTTCACTATGAAAGAAAAGAATTCTCATTATTTTGTTTTTTACAATTTTTTTCTTCTTTTGTCAGGGAAAAAAATTGATCAAGCACCTCAAATGAGAAACAAAGTGAGGTAATGGCGAGCAATAGTGGCAATCATGTTGTGCCTGAAGATGTAACAGTTGAGATATTATCGAGACTACCTGTGAAATCTTTGATGCGATTTGGGGGAGTTTGTAGATATTGGTACACTATCATCAGAAACTCTAGTTTCATTACCAAGCACCACGACCACCACAACAACAATGTCCATCTTCTTGTTCAGTACTACAATTTCGACACTGAAAAATTTGCTTTCAGCCTATTCCCCGATGAAAATCTTGACAGTGTACCACTATTGTATCATGAACTTGATGAGTTACAGATGTCTAGAGATCCATTATATGTTCTTGGTCCTGTTAATGGCATACTATGTTTGTTTAATGGTGGGGATCATGTAGCTTTGTGGAACCCCACTTTGAGAGATTTCAGGCTCCTCCCTAAGCTCCAAGAAAACAGTCCGCCTTATTTTACCATCAATTGGGATAGTTTTGCATTTGGTTTGGACCCCTTAACCAAAAATTATAAGGTGGTTTGGATTCGGTATTTTTGGGATGACCGGATAGATACCCTATATTTTCCTCCAATTGTTGCAGTATATACCCTATGGACTAATTCATGGAAAATGATTGAGATTGATTTGCCTCTAAATCAACCTATAGATAGTACTTTCAATGACGGATTTATTAATGGAACTTATTATTGGATGACGAGTGATAATTCAGATATGTATATGATTATTTCGTTTGAAATGGGCAATGAGACTTTCGGAATGATACGACTGCCATTAGATTTTCCCAAATTACCATGGGAAGGTCTTACTGTGTATAATGACTCACTTATTGTGATACTTTATCATCCACCTATGGAGGAGAAATACTTTGAAATATGGAGGATGGAGAAAGAGGGTCTGTGGAACAAGCAATTAACTATTGGACCCTTTCTAGATATTGACAGGCCACTTGGTTTATGGAAAAATGGTGAGCTTTTCCTAGAAAGTGAAAAAACTCAACAGTTACTCTTATACAACATTAATACCCAAGAAACTAAGGTTCTTGGACCTCGAGGATATGAACATTGCCTCAAGGTTTTAAACTACAAGCAGAGTTTAGTTTCTTTGAAGGGACAAAATGAATTTAGGGAAGTATACAATTCATCTAATATGATTCGAGAGTTCTGTACATCTTGACAGTTAGTTGATGAAGAAAGTGTCTCTGACTTCTGTCGATCTTTGTATCCTTCATACATGTCTTTACTGGAGCAACAGTAAGTTAGAGGGAAAGGAAAGGAAAGGGAAGCTAAGGCACTTTATATTTGTGTCTTTATCTTGTATCTGCAGCCTTTTCCTTCATTTCATGTGCTTTTCGAATTTGAATTTGAGTGAGAGATAATTAGTATGTAACATTGTGTACTTACTTCCTATCGAAAAATTTAAAAAAAAAAAATAATAGTTCCTTTATATATTTGAGTTGAGTGTAACCACTAGCAATTTGAACATCTGAGTACATATGCCAATTTTTTTATTTTCTTGTTTTTAAGAACTTCGGAGAAAACAGTGGAACAAAGGCACATGTTCTAAGTGAATAGAGTTCTATTTCTAATCTTAATGACAAGAAACTAAAACAAAGCAGAAGAGAGAATTGAAGTTGTAAATTTTCATGGTCGATAACGTCAGATCTTTCGATATTTTTTTATGTGAATAATTATTTTCAATTTCTGATAAGCTATGTAACACCAAATTTATTAGATTTGATCTTTTCAAATTTTACTAACTGCTGTTTCGAATGTCTGACTGAATTTTATACAAAGAGGGAACACTCAACTTTTTAAAAAATGCAGATTAAAATTTTAAATTGCATTTTTGTATGTATAATTTCTTTAAATTTTAAAATTACCCTTCAACTTTTCTGTGTATATAATTCTTTAAAATTTTAAAATTGCCCCTCTCAAATTTTTTTTATTTGCACTGTGCCCCCGTGCATTATTCTTGACTAGGGAAAATGTTCATTATCCCGGTACCTATTGTCTAGATTCATCGGCCAATGAAAACTAACTATGTGTAAGGACCCTATCATTTTTTTTTTTTTCATTTTTATGGATTTTCTTTTTTCACTGATTTTTTCTTTTCTAAATTCGGGTTTTGTCCCTTCAGGTCGTCGTGAGTGCTCGGAAATAGCTCCCGACACTTTTCCTTTTGGGAGATTTATCGTCCTTGTAAGGGCCGTGCCATTTTCTTCTTTTTTTTCCGGCATTTTTCTTTTTTTTTTTCGTCCTTTTTTCGTTTATTGTTTTCTTTTGCGTAACCTCACTTTTTGTGTTCGGATTTGATTCCGCCTTTATATGCATCCATTGCATTTGATTTACATGAAATGCATAGTTTTATTTTTTTAGAAAAGCATGCTACTTGTTTACTTTTCATGTGAGGGTATGGATGCATAGTTTCTTCGGAAACATTTTTGCTTTTTAGGGTAATTGCGTACTTAAATTTTGTAAAAAAATTTCGTCTTAGGGACCATTTTGAAATTTAATTTGCAAGATATTTGGAGGAGGGGCCTTTTTGCAAATATATTTTTAAAATATCTTGGAAGAGGGACTTTTGTGCAATTACTTAAAGTGTGTGTGCGAGAAAGGTAGTGTTGGCTGATATGTCTAATTTTACCACTTGCAATAGAAAAATTCCGTATAGGATAGCTCTACGTAAAGAGGATGTTGAACCCACAGGGAGATGAGATTAAGCTTTAGTTTTTCCTTTAGTCCTAATGGTTTATAAGTAACTGGTTGAAAAGTTTGCTTGGTTGTCACGATTAAAAACAAACTTAAATTAAACTGAAATAATAAACTACGTAATCAGAGAGAGAAATCTTAGGGCTTTGACTTCACCACAATTAGCATACTATGGTTAATTGTATCAACTCTGGGAATTTAACCAATTATGTTTTTAAATGAATTGAACTCAATAACATACGTTTAATTCGGGTTTTAAAGAAAGATGTTTTACAAAATTCAGTTAATTATAATCTATCCGTGGTTAGCATAGACTATCCACTTACTTACTCTAACTACTTTAACTACTTTACAAATAATCCATCTTTCCTAAGTATAGACTATAAAAACATTCTTTTGTAAAAAATATTGGAACACTATTATATGACCTTTATTCTTATGGCCAGCAGGGCTTTGCCAGATACCGTCCAATAAGATAGGTTGAGAATAGAAAACAAACAATTATATCTAAGACAAGGTAATAACAGTTTGTAATCTATTAAAGTATGAAAACCAATTGAGTTGTCTTAATTGCTCATAGTCATATAATTAACAAAAACATAATATATTAAAATAATCCCAGAGTTAAGAACAATCACACCATAATACTCGATTGGGTTATATCAGTGTCCTAAGAGAGGAATTAGTTACTCATGACGATGTCGGATATCATCTGTGTTGGTGTTGTCTTTATCGTCACAGATGACACTTCTCTTCTCAAGATCTTCACCTTCTAAGGTTGTAAGAACCCTAAAAGCCACCACTTTATTAGCCTTTTAAATAACACCGTAAAGAGGATTTGAAATTTGAAACCTCTTCTATCAAGGCTTACACATTCCTTTATAGATGAAAATAAGGATTTGGTGGGCTTTTACGTCTTCTGGCCCATCTGGGATAAGATACGGCTGGTAAAGAAAGCAATCCCGTAACTTTAATTTGACATGTCACGGAAGGCTCGAACTTTAGGAACAAAGGCTCGAACTTTAAGATTCAGGCTCGAGCTTTTTTGGATTGATGCTCGAGCTCCAAGAATTGGTACTCAATCTTTACTTTGACACTTAGCCAATTTTCTTCAATTATTTTTCGAAGCGTCTTTTTCTTCAACACTTAGAATATTTTTGGAATGAAATCTTTTAACATTGCTCGATCCAAGCTTCATGGGCTCGAGTGTGATACCCCCGAATTTCCGAATGCGGGTTGGCTAGGCCCACGCTCAAATACCTGAGGATATAAAAAAAATGACTATAATTGAACACGGAATACACATATGATAAACATGAATAATAAAAATGGCTGAAAGAAAACTAAAACGATAATCCAATAATAAAAACCTCAGAATAAATTTTTATAAATAAGAAAATATTCTGATACAACCAATCCTTCCATACTAATACAACTTGGGAATCCATACTATGTGGACCCCTAGAAAATCCCAACTGAACAAGTGACTTAAATCAAAACACTGGAACATAAAGAAACTTCTATGTAATTAATCCGGAAGAGTGAAGTAGACGATCCCTGCTTAGTACGAACAATCCCTACTCCTAACGAATACTTAAAAAAAAATAGTGGGTCAGACCCACAAACAAATTCTACTCTAATACAGTCAAAGCAGAGACCCGATACACAGATACATCCTAAATAACTCAACAATAACTATATAGACCATAACTATATATATATCCACACGAAAGGACTCTCACTGGACTGCAGACGGGTCTCAACCTGACTAGTAGGTAACATACAAAACGCACCTGAAGTGGGCATGAGTACCTAGACTTAGCAGGGTACACCTCAAACCATCATAACCAGCTATACATCCCAATGCATATACGCTCCCTAACCGTCGATCCTGAGACTCAAGCTCATATCGAGGTACCAAAAATATATATATAAATTCCATCCAAAACTAATGAAGTGCCGCTCAACTGTTCGTTGCCAAGACACGACATTTAATTAGGATTTAAATGTTATAATTAAATCCATATCCTTAATCCAGAATAGGTAGGAGTTAGCGTTTTGATCTAATCCAAACCTGATATGCCACCGTCCCATACCAGTGCATATAATCCACATAAGTGCATATAATTGATAGAACAGATAACGCAATTCAATAATTAAAATCCAGAATAGGCAGGTTTTAGCGTTTTGATCTAATCCATACGTAATATGCCACCGTCCCAAACCAGTGCACATAATCCACAAACCAATCCAATAATTGATAAAACATAAATAAACAGTTCATCAATTAAAATCCAGAATGAGCATAATACAAATCTGATATGTATATGACCATAATCTGCATCCAATACAAGATCTAAAAATCAAATCATAATCAATTAAATTGCTAATTTAACATTTAAGCAATTAAATCCTCCCCGTCCGTTTACAACATGAAAACTTATTTAAAAATTCATATTGTTTAAATCCTTAGTGTATTATGCATCCAATAATTCATATTATCCTAATCCTTAGTGTATTAGGCATCCAATAATTCATATTATTCTAAGCCTTAGTGTATTATGCATCCAATACCAATTTAAAATCAGATCATAATCATAGTCATTAAATTGCTAAAATAATATTTAAGCAAGTAAATTCCGCTCATCCGATAACAATATGTAAATTTGTTTAAAATTTCATATTGTTCTAAATATTAGTATACAGGTATAAATTAAACATTGTGGGACTTTAACATATCTTGGAAAATTATTTAGAATACCTAAAATCAACCCAACTAATTTCTGGAACTCCAAAACACCTAAACAGTGCCCAAAAACATCACCTATACGCACCAAATCAAGAGAGCCTGCTCTCAATTCTATGAAGCTGGCTCCATCCACCTTGGAGCTTGCTTTAGATAGGTGGGAACCAGCTCCCTAACCCCTGGAGGTGGCTCTTCACTTAAGGGAGCCGGCTCCCACTTCTATGGAGCCGGCTCTCTCCCTCTCTGAGAGCCCTAAACCTATTTCCACTTGTTTTACTCCCTCGTCCTCGTCTCTGGCAGGTTTACACACCTCTGTAACTCAATATTAAGTTTCCTAAGAGTTTAATCTATGTCCCGATTTTATTCCAGAAATCATAAAACGTAGTATGCATCATTAACAACAATTATAAACACAACAGATGAAACAATATATAAGATGAATCAGTTTTAATTAACACATAAAAATAGTTATTACTCTCCATTAATAAGCATGCAAATTCAGTGTTTTTAAAGTTCGATTAACATCCTGGAGTGTATCTAGGCATGCACAGAACACAAGTGGCAAGAAATAGAACTTATCTTTGGTTTCATTTTGGAAACCTTAAACCGTCTTCTCTAATATTTCCAATGACTCCTTTACGGCCGTCTACTGCTCTTGGTTCAACCCGCAAGCAACCCTTTTCCTTCTTCCTTGGTCTGACCTTCAATCTATAGCCAAAACCCCAATTGATCCTCTCAATTTCTCTCAAACCTCTCTGTATTTTACCCTGCCTCCACTGATACATGACTAGGGTTCTAAACCCTTAGCAGACAAAACAAAAATATATATAGGCTTATTTAAAACCTAATTCCACTCCTACTTACACCCTAAGTCAGATGGAAAGAAAAAATTAAAATATAATATAATATAAAATAAATATTTATATAAGTCGGCTATCCCACATGATTTCATAAACGTAAAAAAAATCCTAAAACTATATTATACATATATAATGAATAATAATATTAATTTAATCATTAATAATAATTAATAATTAAACTAACCCTAAATACATATATACCCATATATATATGTATATCCATTCATGGGTATAAACTATACCCAAATACACTATCCAAATAGTCCGTTGATCCTATTCAAGCCCAACTCCGTTAAAAATAAAAAATATACATTTAATTTAACATTTAATTTCCACATAAGCACACAATTCACTTAAACAAATAAATCAAGTTAAACAAATAATTATAATCCACATAATCAATTTAAACCTTTAACATGAAACCACATAAACACATAGCCACGTAAACAATTAAAAATGCACAAGAAATAAAAATGTAAATTCCAATTATATCCTTTTGAAAACTAAGGGTATTACATTCTTCCCCCCTAATAAAAGGAATTCTGTCCTCGAAATTCACGAAATTCTGAATTATTTTTGTTAACACTCATTTCCATGCTATTGTGGATTCTGCCTCTGTGTATGGGCTCCACTGAATTCCAAATCCTCAAAGAAAATTTATGGGTCCGAAATATAGGAAACGCAAAAAGTATTCTATATGTAAGTTGTATTTAACAACAACTCATCCTTACCCAATTTTTATACAAGGGTAAATATCCATATTCCTCTAAGTCACTATAACAAATTTGGCTTCTTGCCATGAAATTTTTTGCCACACGTAAAATTTCGTGGCAAAAAGTAGTGGTTTGCCACAAAAAGAAATTCTTGTGGCTAAATATTGGTATTTGCCCACGAAGTAACTTTCTCGTGGCAAATATTGGTTTTTGCCACGAATATTAGCGACGACCTAAAATTTTGTGGCAAAATGTCAATTTTGCCACGACAAATAAGGGACGACATACAAAGTTGTGGCAAAATGTTATTTTTGCCACGAATTTTAATTCGTGGCAATTGTATGTTCTTTTTACCACGTATATATTTTCGTGGCGAATCACTTAACAATTTGCCATGATGTTATTCTCGTAACAAAAATGTTATTTTGGCACAAAGTTTTTTTCTCGTGCCTAAAAGACTAATTTTGCCACGAATTATCAATCGTGGCTAAGGTATGCTCTTTTGCCACGTAATTATTTTTGTGGCAAATCTATTAGTAATTTGCAATGATGCTTTCCTCGTGGCAAAATAATATCTTTTGCCACGAATTTTCGGCCATTGTGGCAAAATGTCATTTTTACAACGAATTCATTTTCATGGCAATTGAAAATCCTTTTGCCATGAAATTCATATATTTGTTGACTATTATTATTTATTTTTTGTAATTCCTTACATAATGAGTCTAGAAGCACCATATCCCCACCTAAATAAGCAAATTAACTGTTAATAAAACTTCAAAAATGACATTTTCGAACTTAAATTTGACCCTTTTTAAATTTCACTCTTTGTCATTCAGAAAAGAAAAAAAAATAAAAGAAAAAAAGGTACCAAACATTCTTATATTGAATTTAAATTAAATTAATCAATATTTAATTTCATTCTGCAATTTTATTAAGTAATTAAAACTTAAAGGTAGTATAAAAAATATAGATCATATATCAAATCTTAAATAAATTTACAACTACAAAATTTTATTTCTATTTAGTAAGGGTATGAATAAAAGATCGATTTAGGAATTTAGGAATTAAATGGAAAAAAATATCTCAAAAGTAAGACTTAATTGTAATTTTTTTTAATTACTAGTAATTTCAGGATTTTAATACTTAAAGATATAAATCTTGAAACAACCCTCTCACCCAAGTTAGACACAATATTATCCGCTTTTGGGTACTACCTAGGTTAAACATACTTAACTCTAGAGTTTTGATGGGTTCACGGCCATCACGGCTTTAAAACACATAATATTGTTCACTTTTGGGTACTACTCCAGGTTAAGTACGTTTAACTCTAGAGTTCTGATGGGTTCACGACTTTAAAACGCGTTGTGCCATAGAAGGGTGTTGAATCTACATATAACACTTACCTTATCTACACACAGGAGATGTGGGATTATGCACCTGTAACTCTCCTAGTATGGTATACACAACCGTCCACAAGGTCGCTACAATCACCCCCTTTGGGGCTAACGTCTTCTCAGGGGGTTACCCATCCTGGTACTACTTTAGGTTAAGCACACTTAATTCTAGAGTTCTGGTGGGTTGACAATCATCACGTCTTTAAAACGCGTCGTGTCATAAAAGGGTATTGAATTTACATATAGCACTTGCTCCATCCACACCCAGACGATATTGGATTATGCACCTGTATCTTGCCCAATGTGGTAGCCTACTAGTGCCACCTCACACATACCCGTCCATAAGGTCGCCACAAATCTATTAATATAGTCAAATAATAAAATATAGTAATCTCACCTATGCCATTTTTAGTCATTAATTAAGGTAAAATGGTATAATAATATAAGTTTTATAATAGCTAGATAATGAATAAACTTAAATTGGTGTTACTGAGAATAAAACTTAATGGTACTCTATTAGATATAATTGAACAAAACCAAATGTAGAAACATTAATAAATTAAATATAACATAATAATTCCACTTATGTTCATTTGACTCAATTTTATTGATGGATCAACATAAAAGTGTACAATAATATAAGTTTTGTAAGAGATAGTGAATGATACTTCTTATATTATTATCAGTGGAGAGAAAATACTTAAACTATTAGTTTCACCAAATGTTGTAGCCTAGTGATATTCCCTTATCTTTCAAAGTGTTCAAGTCCGAATGGGAGCAGATGTGTGTGAGTTTGTTCCTTACCATGAAAAAAGAAAAAGAAGTATATTAGTTGAATCTATTTATCAATTAGTGTGTATAATATGCAAACACTTATTGATACTTAAAATAACTTTAAAGATGAATTTCTTTATGTTTTTATAGATGTTTGTCTTTTCCAAAAAAATATTTTCTATCAAATTACCCATCAAATATGCAATCTAATTTTTTAAAATTAATATAAACCATATATTAAAAATAAGAGTACCTATAATTAGAGTCTATAACTAATTTTTATTTAAATTAATTTACCTAATTATATGAAAATTAGTTTGATTTGTATGATATTTATAGTTCACATTACACTATTTAACAAAATAGTTTAATTATTTAAATAACTTAAAAATATTTCAAATATTTAATATTTTATAAAATATTTTTCAAAAAATTGGACCAAAATTACTTCCAAATAAATTTTTAATTTTTAATTTTTTTTATTGTTAAAAGCGCCAAATTTTCACTTTTTGGGAGATAAACGACATACATACAATTTCTCATTCTTTCTTCATGATATTTAAATAGTTTATAAACTAAGTATATTTACATAATTATATTTATATATATATATATATTTTTTGTTAATTGCATTGAAGCGCCAAAGTATATATCACGTGAAATTTCACTATTAATTTAGAAGGAAAACTCCATATGGAGATGCCAAAACATTTTGCTATACAATGTTTGATCTACATGTTAGCAAGTTTATTTATGATAATAAATAGGCTAAGGAACACACTCACTAAAGTTAATTAGGCCCCCAAAATTTTTGTAAAACCCTATTATGGTACTAAATTAGAGCTATTAAAGGTGATTTTCTAATATAAAAACTAAAGCTAGTTGCACCAAAATTTTTGCAAAACTCTATTTATGATAAAAAAAAAAATAGGCCCAGGAACACATTCACCATCAAATGACTGATAGGGTTTAAGGGATTTGTATTAAAAGAAAAAAAATTGTAATAAATAAGAGAATATTAAAAATTTGAGCCAACAAAAATCTTAATTATTAAATCGAATAAGTACATTAAATTTGATAAAATAAATACTGAAAAGAGAACATGTTATTAATAAACATCAAATGCATAGAAACTGTTTACTGATATTATTATTTTAAATTAAATATTTGTAACAAATTTAATTTTGAAAAATAGAATTAACAGTTGAGACATAATTTGTTGTTTAAACTATAATTATATATAACTAAAATATTCATTTAATTTGAGAAATCTATTTTTTATTTTTTTATTTTTTAGTAAATAGATTAGTTAATTGTTGTTTATAATCTACGGATTTAGAATTTAAAACATAGTTATTAGATATATAAATTTATTTTATTAAAAAATCATTTAGCTATAAAAATAAATTCATTCTGAAAAATTCAGAATTTTTAATTTGCTGCCCCCACCAAATTTTATACCGCGCTAATTAGAAATGAAATTTTAATTTGCAGCCCCCACCAAATGTTCAATGGCACTCCTTAGAAATTGTAGGGCTATGACTTCTCTACTGAGAAACGATTGCGATTTTCAAAGACGGCTCCCATTTTTTCCTAACTTTCGGTATCACTCTCAAAGCGGTTCTCTCACTCACTCTCTCTCTCTCTCTCTCTCTCGCAAAAACCTAATCACCATTGTACCCATCAAGATGAACTGGGATTCAAAGGAGATTTTGCCCAATCACCCTTGTCTCTGTTAAGGTCGCCAGCGAATCAAAGGCTATTCGTATATTCTCTTTATCGATTGCGAAGCGAAGCTTTTGACAGTGGGTATTCAACTACGTAAAAGGGCGATTCAAAGATGTTTTTGGGATTTCAAGCACAAGCAACTTCGATCGATTTAAGAATCCTCATTACAAGGTTGGTATTCCAGAATATTTTCTAAATTTTTTCGGTATATTATTTTTCCTAAATTCAATTTGAAAGCAAATGTATAAAATGGTTGTGATTGCTGCTTTGGTCATTCTTATCATGTGCTTGGATTGGGTCGTGAACATGTATATTAGCACTTGTTTGTTGAAGGATCAGTTGGGTATTTATGAGTTCATTGTTCACTAATTACCAACAATAATCGCTTTGACCAAAAATTGTTTCCATGTCCTCAACACGCAGCACAGATTATTATTTTTGTGTTGGCTTTTAAGCCTTTCTTTTATTTTGCTTTGCAAAGCTTTTCCTTTGCATTGTACTATATTGTTCACATCTACATATTTTTTTTTCATATTACCCAGGGAAAAAATACTAAGAATTTGCCTCCAATCCCTCTCTTCAAAATTAGATTTCACCTTCCAATTCCTTCCATCTGAGTGTATGAGTATCTATTAGAGCCACCACTCAAAAGATGGTAGAGTCACTGGGCCTCATAGAAGAAATATTTGGTTCACTAATATCAGGATCTTACCAAATATAAATTTGTCTACCATTGCCATCGCTCCAAAATAAATATTTTTTTCACAATTTCTGTCTACCATTAGGAAATATTTTTTTCACAATTTTTGGTTTGCTAATAAATAAGTATTTAGGAAGAGACTTGAATTTTTTGTGGGAGTACTTGATGAACCCAAATTTTTAGTTTTGTTTACGTGTGAAGTTTCTAAACTTGAAAATTGGAAGCAAATAATGGCCACTCTAGTTTGTTAATTTAATGGATAATGTACTAACTTGTATTTATGGAATATTTGAATTATATTATTATAATACTGGATTGAGGACTAATAGATAGTCATCAATTTACTTTCTATTCTAATGGAGCTCTTCTATGTAGCACATTCTGGTGATTCTTTGTGGTTTATTTGCTGAAGTAAAAAGAATTGCTATAAGTAATAAGTTTTCAATTGAGTTGATCCAGGTTTTAAAATATTTTTTGGATTCTCCTAATGTTACCTTGTTACAAGATCTTAAACAGCTTATAGTACTAAGTGAACTATTGTTTGTTGAATCCATAACCAAGTGAATAATTAGCTGCTAGATGTTGGATTTATCTGTGATTGTTTTCAATTTATGTTGTGGTTTTTTATACTTGACTTGTAAATAACAATTTATTGAATTGGAATGCAAAAAAAGAAGTAGAACTAATATTGAAAGTAAGTCAAAAAATTCTACAATCTATCTTCAGTGGTGCAATAACTTTTGTCTTTTGTCACAAAAGACTGAATTTCTTGTAGTGTATTCTTTTTGTCACTTAATTTGATTTAATATCTCAAATTAATTATCTTTTTTTTTTTTTTTTTTATTTCTTCATACCCTTAAATGGGATTTATTTAATTTTGACATAGGCACTAATTATATTTATTCATTGTTTGTTCTGCAGATTTTTGGATGGGCCCATGCTACAAGACTTCAAGCTCTTTTTGTTTAAGATGGTTTAAGTAGTGTATGTGCAGGTCTTTGAACCCTTTGTTTAGGAATTTATAGCTCATTTTTGTCTAAGATCTTGAAACATTTTATTTAAGATGCTAGCTTGTTTTGGTCTAAATTATTGGAGTTGAAATTATTTTAGATGCTAAGACTCATTTTTTTTATTTATGCAATGGGCTTTATTATGTATGTTGTAAACAATACAGTTTTTGGTTGGTGTAACTTATAAAATATCAAGTATTTATTTGTTTGCATAATCGTGTTGATGTGATAATTTTTTTTTATATTATGTCTTTTGTTTATAATATTAATAATTTACAGGTTTGCATAAATTCTTATCTGCCACGATAAATATGTGGCATATTTTTGGTACTTGCCACAATATATATTTTTGGCTATTAAATTAAATTTTATTTTATTAATAATAGAATAGCCACGGGTAAACTTTGTGGCCTATTATAAATAGTTGCCACGACATATATTTGTGAGCAATTAAAATTATAGCCACGAATAAACTTTGTGGCCTATTTGGGATATTTGCCATGACATATATTCGTGGGCAATTAAATTTATTGTGACATTACCGATTTTTTTTTTTTTTTTCATTTTTCTAATTTCTGGAATTATTTGATTTTCTAAATTATTTTAATTCTTGTCTCGTTTTGCGTGCCACGCGGTCCCCGAAAGGCGTTTTGGTTAATTGTTGAGTCGAGGGTTTTAGAAGTGTTTTTTTTTAATCATTATAAGTTAATTAAAAGCGACAGTGTCATTTTTAGAATTTTTGGAGGTTGGCACGATTTCCGGACTCGGGAACTTCTCCCGATTTTGTCATTTTAAGAAAGGGGTATAATAGACATTTCTCATGTATATGTATATATCTATATCTATATATTAGAGGTAGATATTTGTGGGGTAAGAATGGCATTTCATTAAAGGAGAAGGGACATTATAGTAACTTAGCTTGATTTAGAAATTACACAAATGGTGACACTTGGCACAATCTTGGCCCTGGAAGATGCAAGACCACTTTTCACCCTTTTCCCTTCTAATTTCCGGACACTATTCCTCTCTCTCTATCACTTTCTCCAACTCTCTCTATATCTATACATAAGCACACAATTATATCTTCTAAGGAAAAACTTTGATTTGGAGAGTTTAAGGTAAGATTTTGAGGGAAATGAAGAAGGAATGTTGGAAAGCTTGGCATGAGCTTTCATTAGAGAACAAAGGTGCAAGGGCTTAGAGGATTTCAAAAATTGGGGCATTTCTTCTAATTGAGGTAGAGTTTGTCTAATTGTCGATTTCCTTGGAATTGGTAGTTAATTAAATGTCTTTCCCTCCTTTGACATGCCAATTTGATGTTAATTGAATAATGAAGATTTTAAGGTTTTGGTTGATGCATAAACTTTGTCTAATTAATGTGTTTGATGGAAATTAATTGTTTATCTTGTGTATTAATTTCAATTAACATGCTATGAAGTTGCTATATGGTGGATTATCTCTATTACTCTTTGTATAGTCATCTTGATGTATGTAGAAGCATGTTTAAGTGTTGGATTATCTTGTTATGGTAGTGAAATTGCTTATTGGATAATGAAAGCATGATGAAAATTTGAATGGTTGAAATCAAAATATTTTATGTGCATGTCATGAGGGTATTGATGGGTATAAGAGAGGTGAGGGTGTGA
Source organism: Cornus florida (assembly GCF_030987335.1). Classification (NCBI taxonomy): domain Eukaryota; kingdom Viridiplantae; phylum Streptophyta; class Magnoliopsida; order Cornales; family Cornaceae; genus Cornus; species Cornus florida. The sequence continues at coordinate 5,254,141 of NW_026775577.1, read as the reverse complement.
ATGTAATATGTGGATGTGTGGATGTGTGGAGGGGTGAATGAAATGGGTGGGTGTGTAGGAGTGTGGAAGTGATGCGTGGACATACGATGGTATAGACGGAATGTGTGATTATGTGAGGGTAGAGTGTGATGTGTGGTTGCATTGGCATCTTGTGCATAGCATTGAATATGATGGTGTGTGAATTATTTAAAAATTGAGGTGTTGTATGTGAATCCCTCGCATGATCCCCGTCTCTTTTTCCTATTCATTACTTGTAAGGCATGTAATTATTTACCATGCTTAAGGAGATGCCACTTAGGTATTCTCTACTGAGCCCTGTGCTCACTCCTCTACTTATTATCATTTTTCAGGGATTGAAGATGAGCCGGTGAATAATATACATCCATGGATATCAATGCAGATAGGACTTCACTTTTATTTATACCAAAGCTATGTAAATTTTGGCCATAGAGGCCTTACTCTTGTATTTAATTCCTTTGAATTTTGTATAAAATGAGACTTACGTAGTTCGGTCTTTAAATGATGTATTGGAACATGTTATGTATCATACAAAAATTTCGTTATCAATATGTATTATTCTTGTAACATGTTAAATGATTGGATTCATTTTGTATATGGCCCTTGGATAATGAAATTAAGTTTTACTCACTCAAAATCAATTTGTGTGTATTTTAAGTAACGTGCGGCAAATTACGTAATAACGTGGTTGTTGTACTCGAATTTATTGTTGAAATGTATTAATTTTGCACATAAGTGTTGTGACGTGGGTGGTTGAATGATCAAAAGTTGGTGTATAGGGGATAAACGGGACAGTGGAAAGTAGGAGTGAAGATTTTCTAGAACCGGTCGATGTATAACCCAAACCGGTCGACTGGTATCTTCACAGTATGTTTGAGCATTTCACGTCCCTAACCAGTCGACCAGTATCCCAAACCAGTCGACCGATATCCGTTGAGTCGACCGATATCCGTTGGAACTTATGTTCAGAACCAGTCGACTGGTATCCCAAACCAGTTGACCGGTATCCCAAACCAGTCAACCGGTATCATGGCAATGGGTTTTCCCACTGTTCATATCCCAAACCAGTCGACGTATAAGGAGTATACGTCGACCGGTTCTGCCTTTTCATGTAATTACCAATTTAAGTTCTTAAAATTACACTTTGGCATCATTTGAAGTTAAAATTAATTATTTTTATGACCCAATTAAATGCCATAATTATATTTTTGCCCAAAAGGACTATTACCCCGGACCTCATTTTAATTATTATGTGATGCAAGTAAATGGCCATATTACCCTTTGAGTCTCAAATTATTGAATTGGGGCAAATTACCATTTTGTCCTTTTTGGACCTTGATAATTAAATTTAACGTGAAAAGACCGTTTTACCCTCAGATGATTTTGGGTCGGGTAAGGACCCGTATAATGATCCGGATCTAGTGGATTTGGGTCGTTACAGAATGGTATAAGAGCTTTAGGTTCGAAAACCTAAGGACGATGGGTAGGGTTGACCTAGAAGAGTTAGAATTGGGTTTGACAACATTGCATGCTTATGTGATGATTAATTTTTGGTTCAAAAATATGACTTATTGCTATGTGCTTACATGTTACTATGTTTACTATAAGTCTCCGTATTCATTGCTCATTAAGTTTATTAATTGTTGAATGGAAAAGCATGATCAACTGTTAATGTTAAATGTATATATGCAACTACTTATATGATTAAATTTGTCTAAGGCATGCTTAATTTGCTACATGTTTAATTGTTAATTGTTATTGTTGATGAATGAATGCTTAGTTGACTACGTGCTTAATTGTTAAGTGTAATTATAATTCAAAGCATGTATATGAGTTCTTATTGCACGTAATTGAGCACGATAGATATGATCCTGTTTTGGGAAGTAGTTGTATGTCTAGATTCGTGTTGTGGTCGTTCATCCACTAGGGAGTGGATGTTCGCGTGACTAGTTTGTTTCACTGTTGATGAGTTTGAGGTTTCCGGACAGTGTTGTATATTGAGTTACGGAAAGTTTTGATCCACGTAAGTGAGGGGCTTGATCACTTTTATGTTTCTAAACGTTTAGTTCTTATCGAACGAATAGTGTGAGCACCGTAGCTCGTGGATTAAGCTACTTCATGTATTCTTGTTGATCGTTTGGTTGTTATTGTAGAACCGTGTTTAAAGACTACGTGATTTCAGAAAATTACAAGTACCACAGTTCCTTAAGTGGTACCGCAATCGGCTCTTCAGCCATAGGAGACGGAGATGGAGCGAAATCTTGAATATCTGCTTCAATTTAACAAGCTCATGAAAGTAACATTTGAAGTTGGTCCAGATCCATTGGTAGCGGATGATTGGTTGGATGAAGTTGAAAAGCATTACAGGGCAATAGCGGTGCCCGGTGATCAGTTGAAGATCACCTTAGCTACGTACAAGTTTGTTAGCAACGCGGCAGCATGGTGGAAGACCATGACTAACGCGCATGATATTGACAGTATGAGTTGGGATGCATTCAAGAGTCTTTTCTTTGAAAAGTATTTTCCGCAAACTAAGAGATGAGAATTGAGGACGCAGTTCGATAATCTCAAGCAAGGTGACATGTCAGTAATAGAGTATGAGAATAAGTTCACTTCTCTCTCACGTTTTGCTACGAATGTGTTTGGGAACGAGGAGGAGGAGACATGGCATTTTGTGTACGGCCTAAAGCATTCTATTAGGCCGGGTTGACACTTTTGGGGTTAAAAAATTATTCTGAAGCGGTTACGAGAGCATTAATGGTAGAAGCAGAAGCCAAGGATTGGCAAAAGAAGAGTGGTATTATGGGTTCTTAGGGACGAGGAACGAGTTTAGGTACTTCTTCTAGGAGTCAGGATAGGAAGAGGCACAATGATGTTTCATTGTTTACTCAGGAGCAGCGGACGGCAAGTGCTACTCCTATTGTTGGTGTTTCTTCAGAGCCTTCTAGGATAAGCTTAGTGTGTTATCACTGTAAGCAGCCAGGACACCATAGGGCAGAGTGTCCTCTTGATCGGCCTAGTTCCAGAGTTTGCTTTCGATGTGGTCAGTCGGGCCACATGAAGAGGGATTGTCCATAGAGGAGATGAGATATTATTGTGATTGATTCTTGTGTAACGAGGGATACCTATGAGATTAGGCAGGTGCCTGTATAGAATTATGCTAGATGTAACGGGGGTTACCTGTGAATTTTGTAACGGGGGTTACCTGTGACTGTTGTAATGGGGGACACCTGTGAGTCGTGTCGGTTGTAACGGGGGACACCTGTGAGCCGGTATGTGTTGTAATTAGGGATACCTATGAGTCGTGTCGTGTTGTAACGGGGTGCTACTTGTGAGTCATGTTGTGTTGCATGGTTGTCTGTGAGTCATGTCATGTCACATGGTCACCTGTGAGTTGTGATGCATTGTCGTCTATGAGTTGTGTTACATTGTTGACTGTGAGTCATGTCGAGTTACACGGTGATTGTTAGTCGTGTTACATAGTTATTGGGTAGTCATGTCAGATTATCGTATGTGTGTTTTGTCATGTTGTTGTCAGTGCATCATGTCATGTTGTAATGGGGGATACCTGTGAGTCCAGTAAAGTAACGGGGGTTACCTGTGACTGTGTAGCGGGGGATACCTGCGAGTTCTGCAATTGGGGTTACCTGTGATTGTGTAGCGGGGGATACCTGTGAGTTTGGGTGTGATAGGAGGTACTTGCACACAGTTGTTCTAGTAACGGAGGCTACCCGTGAGTTTGAACAGGTGCTCGTGCACTTTATGCAGTGTCGGTTCATCTGTGCCAAGATGGTGGACATATCCCGTAGTGTGGTTCCGGACCGGATGATGTTGATGATGCTTAGTGTGGGCCCTTGGGGCAGGATATAGATCAAGGAGTTTTGTATAAGTTTTAAGTTGTGATGATGTATCAGTTGTACCCTTTATAAATTAAAACAATGATGTATTTGTAAGACTATATAAGTATTCCAGACAGTTTTATCAGATAATAATGTGTATTTTGAGCTCTTATGTAATGGTTTCGATGATAGATTAATGACAGAAAGGTTTTAGCTACTTTAAAGGTTATTGATGTAGTGGTTAGCATTGCCTAGTTGTAACTATGAATGGAATGTTTGGAATTTCACTTGTTAAGGTTCCGCTTTGGATAGGGTGGGACGCGATGTCTTAGGAATCATTGTCCAGCCCTAGTGTTTGGGAAGGGGCACTGCCCTCGTTTGCATATGGATGTTAATTGTACGTTTTCTTAGGGTTTTAAAATTAGTGATAGTAACTAGTAGTTGTGATGTGTATGTATGCTTGAAGATTGGACCTGAGGATAAGAACGACATTGGCGTTGAGGTCGGATCGACGATGGGAATGGCCTGGCCAACCATTTCTCTGATGTCAATCTTTCCTTAACATAATGTTGGGTTAAAGGTCAAAGATCATTGATTTTAGTATGTTTAGTGACAGTTGGAGTACGGTGTTGTGCGTTGCGTACGTGTGGTAGGACGATCTCGTTTTAGAATAAGTCTCATTTATGGTTGATGGTATTCTTTGTACATATTTAGGTCATTTGTTATGGATGGTGGTGCACTTGGTATGGAACTATGTGTCTAAGGAGTTTCAGTTGCAGGATTCCTTGATCCTTGAGCTATGCTGATGGGTTGTTTTCCCAGGTACCTGATGGTACTTTTGATAGGTCGGATGGTTCTCAGTGGATGGGACTCGGTGGGGTCATGGAGTTGGTTGGGGGCTAGTTCCTCGTGTATATGCAGGTGGTGGTAAAGAGTTTGGTTCAGCACTGTGATGCCTTTTTCGTTCAGTTGGTTGTCGTGATGGAAAGGTCACATGTGACTGTAGTTATTGTTCGGTAGAGATTATGTGGGGTCACAAGCATAGGGTTGCGAGTGACATAGAACGTTGGATTCTTTAGATTGGGATTTTAAGGTATAACGTGTTGCGTGGGGTACTCGGAGATGTACTCCGTTTTTGTATCCTCTCATTTTTCTCTTGTAAAGAGGATTGATTTCGGGGACAAAATCTTTTGAAGTTGGGGAGATTGTGACGTTACCGATTTTTTTTTTTTTTCGTTTTTCTAATTTCTGAAATTTATTTGATTTTCTAAATTATTTTAATTCTTGTCTCGTTTTGCGTGCCACGTGGGCCCCGAGGAGCGTTTTGGTCAATTATTGAGTTGAGGGTTTTAAAAGCATTTTTTTTAAAATCATTATAAGTCAATTAAAAGCGACGGTGTCATTTTTAGAATTTTTGGAGGTTGGCACGATTTCCGGACTCGGGAACTTCTCCCGGTTTTGTCATTTTAAGAAAGGGGTATAATGGACATTTCTCATATATATGTATATATCTATATCTATATATTAGAGGTAGATATTTGTAGGGTAAGAATGGCATTTCATTAAAGGATGAGGGATATTATAGTAACTTAGCTTGATTTAGAAATTACACAAATGGTGACACTTGGCACAATCTTGGCCATGAAGATGCAAGACCACTTTTCATCCTTTTCCCTTCTAATTTCCGGACACTATTCCTCTCTCTCTATCACTTTCTCTAACTCTCTCTATATCTATACATAAGCACACAATTAGGTCTTCTAAGGAAAAACTTTGATTTGGAGAGTTTAAGGTAAGATTTTGAGGGAAAGGAAGAAGGGATGTTGGAAAGCTTGGCATGAGCTTTCATTAGAGACCAAAGGTGCAAGGGCTTAGAAGATTTCAAAAATTGGGGCATTTATTCTAATTGAGGTAGAGTTTGTCTAATTGTCGATTTCCTTGGAATTGGTAGTTAATTAAATGTCTTTCCCTCCTTTGACATGCCAATTTGATGTTAATTGAATAATGAAGATTTTAGGGTTTTGGTTGATGCATAAACTTTGTCTAATTAATGTGTTTGATGTAAATTAATTGTTTATCTTGTGTATTAATTTCAATTACATTGCTATGAAGTCACTATATGGTGGATTATCTCTATTACTCTTTGTATAGTCATCTTGATGTATGTAGAAGCATGTTTAAGTGTTGGATTATCTTGTTATGGTAGTGAAATTGCTTATTGGATAATGAAAGCATGATGAAAATTTGAATGGTTGAAATCAAAATATTTTATGTGCATGTCATGAGGGTATTGATGGGTATAAGAGAGGTGAGGGTGTGAATGTAATATGTGGATGTGTGGATGTGTGGAGGGGTGAATGAAATGGGTGGGTGTGTAGGAGTGTGGAAGTGATGCGTGGACATACGATGGTATAGACGGAATGTGTGATTATGTTAGGGTAGAGTGTGATGTGTGGTTGCATTGGCATCTTGTGCATAGCATTGAATATGATGGTGTGTGAATTATTTAAAAATTGAGGTGTTGTATGTGAATCCCTCGCATGATCCCCGTCTCTTTTTCCTATTCATTTCTTGTAAGGCATGTAATTATTTACCATGCTTGAGGAGATGCCACTTAGGTATTCTCTACTGAGCCTTGTGCTCACTCCTCTACTTATTATCATTTTTCAGGGATTGAAGATGAGCCGGTGAACAATATACATCCATGGATATCAATGTAGATAGGACTTCACTTTTATTTATACCAAAGCTATGTAAATTTTGGCCATAGAGGCCTTACTCTTGTATTTAATTCCTTTGAATTTTGTATAAAATGAGACTTACGTAGTTCGGTCTTTAAATGATGTATTGGAATGTGTTATGTATCCTATAAAAATTTCGTTATCAATATGTATTATTCTTGCAACATGTTAAATGATTGGATTCATTTTGTATATAGCCCTTGGATAATGAAATTAAGTTTTACTCACTCAAAATCAGTGTGTGTGTATTTTAAGTAATGTGCGGCAAATTACGTAATAACGTGGTTGTTGTACTCGAATTTATTGTTGAAATGTGTTAATTTTGCACGTAAGTGTTGTGACGTGGGTGGTTAAACGATCAAAAGTTGGTGTAGAGGGGTTACACAGGACAATGGAAAGTGGGAGTGAAGATTTTCTAGAACCGATCGATGTATAACCTAAACCGGTCGACCGGTATCTTCACAGTATGTTCGCGCATTTCACGTCCCTAACCAGTCGACCGGTATCCTAAACCAGTCGACCGGTATCCGTTGGAACTTATGTTCAGAACCAGTCGACTGGTATCCCAAACTAGTCGACTGGTATCCCAAACCAGTTGACCGGTATCATGGCAGGGGGTTTTCCCACTGTTCATATCCCAAACCAGTCGACGTATAAGGAGTATACGTCGACCGGTTCTGCCTTTTCATGTAATTACCAATTTAAGTTCTTAATATTACACTTTGGCATCATTTGAATTTGAAATTAATTATTTTTATGACCCAATTAAATGCCATAATTATATTTTTGCCCAAAAGGACTATTTTACCCTGGACCTCATTTTAATTATTATGTGATGCAAGTAAATGGCCATATTACCCTTTGAGTCTCAAATTATTGAATTGGGGCAAATTACCATTTTGTCCTTTTTGGACCTTGATAATTAAATTTAACGTGAAAAGACCGTTTTACCCTCGGATGATTTTGGGTCGGGTAAGGACCCGTTTAATGATCCAGATCCAGTAGATTCGGGTCGTTACATTTATAGCCACGAATAAGTTCCATGGGAAAAGACCTATTCTACTACGATAAATATTTTCGTGGCAAAATGATTGAATTAGCCACGATTAATTCCTATATCAGGATTGCTACTTGCGACGAAAGTATTGTTATTTAGCCGTAATAGCTTGTGGCAATAGAAGGTATTTTACCATGAGTTCAACTTTGTGGCAAAAGTTCCACATTTTGCCACGAAATTTTTTAGTCGTGGTTATTAGCATTCTGTGACGAGGCTACACCCACGACCGAGCCATGAGCTATTTTTTGTGGCTAAAAGGCTTTCGCCACTAAATTTGAAAGTTTTTGTCACAAAGTGTCTTGTGGCAAGAACCCAAATTTGTTGTAGTGAGTTTCGATAACATAAATTTGCAAAACATCTATGCACCCAACACTAATGTTAGGGTAACGCTAAATTATAGGCTACTACCTAAATTTATAAACACATTCCATGAAAAGGCAATCTAAGATATAAAACTGACTTTTCTCTAAAAACTCTTTACTTCCAATATGGAAGACATCCCAAACAACCGTGTCTTGATAGAAAACTCTAGTGGACAAGTTCAACTATTTACAAAATCTTATTGCCACCTCTAAACCACACGCAATTCATTACAAATGAGAGTATTTATCTTTGATGTATTCTTTAATGAAGTCAAGGTCTTATTATACAACCCTCGATGTCATTTCAAACCAGCAGGTAAGAGGTTTGTACTATATAATATACAAAACCTCAAACGTTGTCATACTAACCTCCTTGTGCCAACAATATGATAGACAACAATCTGAAAAGTGAATTAAACACTTCCAATTATCCATAAAAACCTAGGGTATATATCCCAAGCATATCCTCTATGATCCAATTTACGTTCTCGATCAAATCCTCTATCTAGAGATACAAAGCAAAACTGCTGCTCCAAAATCCTCTTAGAGCTCCTTTTAAATTGCACATTTCATCCATTATAATGGACATCCACATACTATAACACTACTATCAGTGCGACATAGAATTGATATGAAGCTCCAAAATGAACACTATCTGAACAATGTCACTAATAAAACCTGTTCAATCCAGCATTCTCGAACCTATATAGAATTAAAATTCTAATTCAATATTGATAATTCTTACCGACCATCCATTCCTGATTAGTCCTACTCCCATTTTGAAAAAGACAGTGGCAAAAATCTCTAACGATATCCGATTATCAATTTTCCACCTTTCGACCAGGTGTTAATCTTATAGATAGTTTTGTACATGTCCCTATCCGTACCGGCGCACCAACACTAACATTAAATGTCCCGATGTAATGCATAACCATCTGAGTGCACCGTATATTTTATATTTTAGGCACTCCGACCTTCATAACATTAGGTACAGAATCTACTAATCCTCCTCTAGTACCTTAAGCTCTATTTGAGTAAGGTAACACCGCCTCTAGGGTCAGCTCCGATATTTGAAGTTGACCTCCTTAACTTCCTTGGTAATAGTAAGTGTTATTACTACACAAGCTAAAAACTTCAACTGGTAACTCAACAACTAACCGAAAGATTTAAATATCATATCGGTTATTGAGAGCGTCCATTTCCATATTCCCGTCCACTAGACAGAACTTAATGTAAAGTGTGAATTAGCACTTCTATCCATCTTAGTTGTCTCATGATTCGTTCTATTTGTATGAACTGATATCTTACTAGTTCTAAATAGAAAAAATGAAACTAATTTAATTTATCAGTCAACCAATATCCCAACCAGAATCCTAACTCTTGTATAAAAACAGCAATCCCCCAACTAAATTCGTAAAAAATGCTCTGTCATTTCCACTTCATTATAGAAAATGGCTATAAGGATCTAATGATCTCTGATGGTCCATCTTGATTATCTAATAGATATTAGACTTTGAGACAAAATCACTGTGTCCCTCCTCCTGCCTGTCCTCCAAACATCTGCTTCATTCCGTGAAGCATCATGTTTCCACCAGGATAAATAAAGAACTAAGAGTTATGAACCTCAGTCCTTACATCCTCCTTTTAATTTGTCTACAGAAAGTACCGTTAGTCTAGTATCACCAGTTTTTCATCTGCACCCATTGTTTAATTTGGAGCATTGTCAAAAGCTAACTCTACAACTGAATCTATACATACTGATCCGTGATAAACTTACCGATATAGAAAGTCAATCAGTAATTCCATTTATCAAAAGTCAACTAACTACATCTTTTCCATATACACCGCGTACCTCTTCTTTATTTAGGTGTTCGGTCCCACCTTCTTGTCTTTGACACATCCTACTTCTCTAACACAAGCAAGTGTTAATCTGACTTCTTGTCTAACTTCAAAAGAATGTGGAACCTCTCCATCATCCAAACAAGTCATCAATTTCATAGCAATAGCTAATTGTTGCGAATTATGACCCTAAAAAAAAAAAAATTCATATTTTATATAGTGTAGAAACTTTGGTTCCTCCTCCAAGTGCAACACCGGCAACTCCTCCAAATGACACACTCGTGAATAGTGTCTTGGTTAAGAATAGACTGATGAAGATTTAGTCAGTCCACTATCCTCTCTCGGCATCATTCTAATAAGTACCTAAACTAGCACGAAATCTTCCTTCCATCTTGGTGACAACTTCTGGAATGTCGAAGAAGATGTTCTACAATTCTAGCACCTCTGATAAATCATCGTGGCATTACAGTAATCTTTATTTACCAAAACCTCACGAATACCGAAATATTAACAACCACCATTATCATGGCGTCGTAATATTAGACGAATCCATATCTAGGGTAGAGTATATCAAACTAATCGATCCAGATTATTTGACTCGTATTGAAGGTTTAACTATCCCATCCCAATGAACGTACCATAATTACGCATGTCCAGGTCTATTAGATTGGCCAGATTTATATGTATCTCCCAAATCCTACGACCTCATGCTCACAATCCTAGCATAAATAACGTTATTACTCCATGTTATTAAAAACAATAGTTGGTTGATCACATACTTGTGTCCCCAACTAAACCATATTCCCAATCCTGAAAAATTAACGAAAATAAAACACGTATAATACACACAATAAAATAAAATATAATCCTACTTAAGACATCGTTCTTTCTAGAAAAGAAAGTCTCATTTGGAATCAACCTTACCAGATTGGTTCATAATTTCCTTTTTTGTAGTTTTGTAGGTAACCATCCAACCTCGAAACATAATAATTAAATATAACTTAATAACAACATCCATTTGCCTAAGCAAATACCAAAGGCTTAACCCTCATCCTCCTTATAAGCGGAATACAAACTGTCTAACGTGGCTTTATAAAGCAACTTAGAACGTCACAACCTAATCCCCATACTCTCTGGAATATGATATAAAATTATTGCTTCGTTCTGAGAAGAACTCCATCCGATTCCTAAACTCCTAAAAAGTACTTTTTATCTACCTCTTTTAAAGATAATATGAAAGTTTAACTATATGTAGATTGATCCACACCAACTCTACTAGCATCATTCACTATACTACTAGGGAATAAGATCACCCTCGTGCGATCCTTCACCTTCAAGATTTAGTATCCTCTTTCTTGGATACGTTGAAATCTCTTTTATTAGGATCCTCTTCGGACCCTACTCCTTGATTATCTCCTTCCTGAGAACAATTGAAGTCGTGTTGGCCCTGATATGCGGTGACCTAACACATACTCCTTAATCCTTCCTTGGCTTATACTTTCCAAGTAATTCCAACCCCGAAACTAAACATTCGATCCCAAGTTCTGCTTTTGGCAAAGAACTCGATAACATACTCCTTTACTCCTTTTGGTCTCTATCACTTTCACCCTGGACCCCATCCTTTTCCTAGTGTCAACCATTCTGTGATACAGAATATAATTGACATCAACTCCTCCTAACGAACCGTAAAAAGAGTATAACGAATCTTAATATGGGCTCTAAATTTTAAGAGACGCAACGCGGAAGTCATATAACGAAAGACACTCCTAAGGACACTTGAACCTGGAGTACTCTGATACCAACTGTGATACCCCCGGATTTCTGAATGCGGGTTGGCCAGGCCAACACCCGAATACCCAAGGATATCAAAAACATATGGCTATAATCGAACACGGAATACAAATATGATAAACATGAATAATTAAAATGGCTGAAAGAAAACTAAAACGATAATCCAATAATAAAAACCTCAGACTAAATTTTTATAAATAAGAAAATATTCTAGTACAACCATTCCTTCCATACTAATATAACTAGGGAATCCATACTATGTGGACCCCTAAAAAATTCCAACTGAATAAGTGACTTAAATCAAAACACTGGAACATAAAGAAACTTCTATATAATTAATCCGGAAGAGTGAAGTAGACGATCCCAACTTAACACGAACAATCCCTACTCCTGACGAATACTTGAAAAATAATGGTGGGTCAAGCCCACAAACAAGTTCTACTCTACTATAGTCCAAGCAGAGACCCGATATGCAGATACATCTAAGATAACTCAACAATAATTATATAGACCATAACTATATATATATCCACACTAAAGGACTCTCACTGGACTACAGGCCGGTCTCAACCTGACTAATAGATAACATGCAAAATGCACCTGAAATATGCATGAGTACCTAGACCTAGCAGGGTACACCTCAAACCATCATAGCCAGCTATGCATCCCAATGCATATACGCTCCATAACCGTCGATCCTAAGACTCAAGCTCATATCGAGGTACCATAAATATATATATAAATTCCATCCAAAACCAATGAAGTGTCGCTCAACTATTCGTTGCCAAGACACGACATTTGATTAGGATTTAAATGTTATAATTAAATCCATATCCTTAATCCAGAATAAGTAGGAGTTAGCGTTTTGATCTAATCCAAACCTAATATGCCACCATCCCATACCGGTGTATATAATTCACATAAATCCATATAATTGATAGAACAGATAAAGTAGTTCAACAATTAAAATCCAAAATAAGTAGGAATTAGCGTCTTGATTTAATCCGTATGTAATATGCCACCATCCCATACCGGTGCATATAATCCACAAACCAATCTAATAATTAATCAAACAGAAATAAACAGTTCATCAATTAAAATCCAGAATAAGCATAATACAAATCTGATATGTATATGACCATAATCTGCATCCAATACAAGATCTAAAAATCAAACCATAATCAATTAATTTGCTAATTTAACACTTAAACAATTAAATCCCCCCCATCCGTTTACAACATGAAAACTTGTTTAAAAATTCATATTGTTCTAATTCTTAGTGTATTATGCATCCAATAATTCATATTGTTCGAATCCTTTGTGTATTATGCGTCCAATACCAATTTAAAATCAGATCATAATTACAGTTATTAAATTGCTAAAATAATATTTAAGCAATTAAATTCCCCTCATCTGATAACAATATGTAAACTTGTTTAAAATTTCATGTTGTTCTAAATATTAGCATACATATATAAATTAAACATTGTGGGACTTTAAGATATCTTGGAAAATTATTTAGAATTCCTAAAAAATCAACCCAACCAATTTCTGGAACTCCAAAACACCCAAACAGTGCCCAAAAACATCACATATTTGCACCAAATCAAGAGAGCCTACTCTTAATTTTATGGAGCCTGCTCCATACACCTTGGAGCCGGCTTTAGAGAGGTGGGAGCCGGCTCTTCACTTGAGGGAACTGGCTCCCACTTCCATGGAGCCGGTTCTCTCCCTCTCTGAGAGCCCTGAACCTATTTTCACTTGTTTTACTCCCTCGTCCCCGTCTCCGACAGGTTTACACACCTCTGTAACTCAATGTTAAGTTTCCTAAGAGTTCAATCTATGTTCTGATTTTATTCCAAAAATCATAAAATGTAGTATGCATCATTAACAACAATTATAAACTCAACAGACAAAATAATATATGAGATGAATCAGTTTCAATCAACATATAAAAATAATTATTACTCTCCATTAATAAACATACAAATTCAGTGTTTTTAAAGTCCGATTAACATCCTGGAGTGTATCTAGGCATGCATAGAACATAGGTCAAAGGGAAAAAGCAAGAAATAGAACTTTCCTTTGGTTTCATTTTTGAAACCTTAAACCGTCTTCTCTAATATTTTCAACGACTACTTCACTGCTGTTTACTGCTCCTGGTTCAACCCACAAGTAACCCTCTTCCTTCTTCTTTGGTCCAACCTTCAATCTACGGCCAAAACCCCAACTGATCCTCTCAGTTTCTCTCAAACCTCTCTGTATTTTACCCTACCTCCACTGATACGTTACTAGGGTTCTAAACCCTTGGCAAACAAAACATAAATATATATAGGCATATTCAAAACCTAATTCCATTCCTACTTACACCCTATGTCAGACAGAAAGAAAAAATTAAAATATAATATAATATAAAAAAAATATTTATATAAGTCGGCTATCCCACATGATTTCATAAAAGTAAATAAAATCCTAAAACTATATTATACATATATAATGAATAATAATATTAATTTAATCATTAATAATAATTAATAATTAAACTAACCCTAAATTCATATACATATATATATATATATATATATATATATATGTATATCCATCCATGGGTATAAATTGTACCCAAATACACTATCCAAATAGTCCGTTGATCCTATGCAAGCCCAATTCCGTTTAAAATAAAAAAATATACATTTAATTTCCACATAAGCACACAATTCACTTAAACAAATAAATCAAGTTAAACAAATAATTATAATTAATTTAAACCTATAACATGAAACCACATAAACATATAGCCACGTAAACAACTAAAAATGCACAAGAAATAAAAATATAAATTCCAATTATATCCTTTTGAAAACTAGGGGTATTCATCGAGCACTAGGTACTAGGCTCGAGCATTTGGGACTCAAGGCTCGAGCTTTAATGGATGGTGCTCGATCTTGGAGGTGAGGCACGAGACCTGGGAGCATGGCTCTTGAAGTAAAATCAACTCTTCAACTTCCGGCACCTCATGCTTGAGCTTAAGGGTCAAGGCTCGAGCACCCTTAGGTAAGGCTCGAGCACCCTAAGTTGGGGCTTGAGCACCAAGGTACAAGGCTCAAGCTTCAATGCCTTGTTGACTTTTCTTCTTTTCTTTGTTGTAACGCTTGAGCCTCAACATTAGGTGCGAGCTTTGGGGCTTGAATTTCTTCACACTTCACAATTTAAGCTCTCGGCTTGCTCTGAATGACCGGCAACGACTCTGTAAGCTTCAATATCATCATAAAGTCCCGGTGTTAATCATTTCTTTGGGAAAGTACATGTAAACACACATTAAACATAAATCAATCTAACTATGGATATAAGTATCACTTTAGGCCTTAACATATGTATATTTAGAGGCTCAACTATGCATATATTCAGCGCACATCACACCCCCAAACTTATATATTGCTAGTCCCTTAGCAATACAAAACTAAAAAGCCGCTTTCGTGGGAATCACGGTTGCATTAGCCTATGCAACAAGCCTTTAAACCCCTAGGTTACCCCTAGCGGACGAGTTGTAGTCTTGTGAGGGTTTCCAATGAAGATACCCACAAAGTTCTCAAATTAGTGCCTTAATTGCACAATAAGCTAATTCAGGCTTGTTTTCAAATCATATCATCCATACAGTTCATTAATCTGTCAAATACAGCAAGTATACCAATCATGTAATCATAAAAACTTTCAACTTCCAATTTCAATTAAGTAACCATAGTCTCCACATATCAGTTTAATCATTTATTCAACAATCTTAATCTGTAAAACACTTTTTGAAAGTGATCCTACAATTTAATGTGTGGCTTACTGTCCATACTTGCATTTATTCCTTGCTATTCTAACTCCCAAGGCATTATTATTTTTTCTACAGGTATGCATCCTTTTCAAAAAAGATACTGTGCAATGTTTAGGTTTATTAAGTTTTCTAATTAACCCATGTAATGAACTTTCAGTCAATGACTCCCAGACCAGATGGTCTTAGAGCATTAAGTGTTGAAACACCCCTAAAGACTTAATTTTTCAAGTATTCTAAGCAACCTAAACCCCTTATGTAATAAGCTTTCAGCCAATGACTCCCAGACCAGATGATCTTAGGGCATTAGGTGTCAGAACACACCCCTAAGGACTTAATCACTCAAGCAATCTAAGTACAAACCTGAACTTGATCCTTTTTTACTTCTTTTTCAATTTTTTTTATTATTATTTTTTATTTATTTTTATTTTTTTTCACATTGGTGAAGAATTTTTTTTTTTATTGCCTTGCATACATACCAATTTTTTTCTGTTTCTTTCTTTTTTTTTTTAATTTTTTTTTATGCCTTAGTCATCAAAATTATTAAATCTACATGTTCATCTCAGTCTAACTCAAAACAAAACAAGATTTTTAATTTTTACTCTACAGAATTCATACAAGTGTGAATATGTACAAGTGTAACATCTCAGAGATTAACATCATTAAACAATAATCATCCTAACAAAGTGGACCATAGGCCACCAACTGATTTCAAAAATTTTCAAGGAATCCCTTTCACAGTATTTTAGCAGACAAACCATTTTTAACCAACATCATACTGCAAACAGATTACATGACCATCAACAAACTCAAACTCATGCTTTGAACATCTACTATCAAATCATATCCTTGTATAAGCAAAAATTTAAAATTTCCCAACATAACCTTACCCCCAAACTTAGTGTGCACATTGTCCTCAATGTGTGAGAACAAAAGAGAGTTAGAATGATATTACCAGACAAGCAGACCAGCAAAGATATGACAAAAATAATGTACAGACAGGTAAAAATGAGTTTCCAGCATTGCCTCCTTCAACATAGTGGTTCCTCTTAAAACCACCCAATGGTGCTGTCAACCAAATCACCCCCAAACTTAATTTGTAGTATCTGGAAAAATCAATAAACTCTAATACACATCAGAGTATCAAGTATATAGAGTAATCATAGAGAAATATCATCATGAATTAAAATATCAACACAAGGAGAATATAATCAAAAAGCATGTATATATATCAGAAATCAGTACAATGCTTTTGAAAGAAAGACTTAAGGCAGATATACATTATATAGAAATAAATACATTAAAAATATTGCCATAGTCAACAAAAATACATAAAAGCCCTAAAAAGCTAATCCATAGAAGGTGGAGAAGTATCTGTAGAAGTGGATAGAGTGGACGGAGTGCGGCGTAGTAACTCCTCTAATATGCTCTGCTGCGCAGTCAGCATCTGCTGTAGCACTGTCTGGCCATCCTGCAGCTCGGCCACCCTCGCCTATAAAGCTCTAATCTCCGCCTGAGAAGAACTCTCAGCCTGGGCTGCAGGAACTGACCTTCTCCTTGGCGGGGCTTGCCTATCAGAGACATCCATCTCGTCCTCCGTAGCCTCATTATCGTTATCCTCTACCACCTCTGCATCAGCATGATCGGTAGAAAGAATAGTCGATGGAGGGGGATAAGGTAGAACGTGTAGAACATATGGTATACCCCGTACCTCAGCGTCCATGCGTCGTCGATCCTCTCGGATCTCATCGTCAACACCCCACTCTAGCTTCCTCACCTTGGGCATATGCCCAAAGACATTGTTCCACTGCATGAAATGATACTGGGTGAAGATTATAACAGTAGCCTTATTTGGGGGTATTGGAACCCCCGCTATCTCCATCAAGCATGTGACAAAGCCTGAGAAAGTGAATATGGTGGGTAGGAGGGCGTTGGGCTTCTCCCATCTCCTCATAGAGCCGGCGGAGCTGTATGAAAACTAACTGGGGAATAGACACCCTGTAGCCGACATAGAATGTATAGTGTGCATCCACCATCTCAATATATCACCCTCCCTTATGTCCGATAGGGTGAGCATTGGCCACTAGGACCGTATCTAAGAACCAGAAATATCTTAGAAGCTGTGACTTCCGCATCGTCTCCCAGGTGGTGGCATATCTCCCCTGACCCATAGAACGGACCATCGCCTCCCAGGTTATGCTCGGGGAAATCTAAGGAAACCTCCCCTGTAGAGCGACTTGGCACCTGTGATGGCAACCCATAGCCTAAGCAATAGACTCATAGCTTACTGTCAGCTGTACACCCTCAACAGTAGCTGTAAAGTGATCCTTCTCATCCTACTCCTCATCTCCTGCATGAAATTGCAAAGAGCAGTAAAATGCTCATACCAGCCTGGGATAGGCAATCTGGGCCGAATGTTGCAAGAATCCCGATAGCTGGCGAGCCTGTAGGGCCTCCACTGCCCAAAATGTGTCTCGATGGCACTGGAAGTCCTCCAACACAAAATCTGTCTCCTGGCAGATAGTACTATACTGCCAGGAAGCATCTAAAGCCATCACCGGAGTCCGAATAATCAGTTGCCTCAGCCGTCTCGGCATCTTTATTATTAAAAACTCTGAAGCAACCTTTCAGCACGGTCCAAACAAACTCCCAACTCTATGCTCTAATGCTCGAGCTTAAAGTCTAAAGGCTCAAACTTGGGATCTAATGCTCGAGCTTGCTGCAAGTAAATGCTCGAGCCTAGATATATAGGCTCGAGCCTCCTGGGTTTTCAACCGATTCAAAAACGCCCTCAAATCCTCCAAAATCAATCGAATATCTCTCCAAACGACCCCCAAACTCCTTAATAATAGCAAACAAACCCCTAAACTTCAACCAATTCACCCAAAACACCTCAAACCACCCTAACCCGTGTTCTTCAAATCTAACTTAGATTCAGAATTTTCTACAAGGTTTTGGATGATTTTAAGGATTAGATTTACAAATACATGATTAAAGCAATGATGTTATCGAATTTGGGCATGAAAGGAGTTCGAAATCATGAGATATATATAAACTATATACATACATATATATATATATATATATATATCTATAGAATCCGAATGGAGATGGAGCAAAGATCTTACCTTTTTGATGTAGATCAAAGACCAAAATGATGAAAACTATGAACATGAAGAGATTTGAGAGATTTAGAATGAAAAGGAGGCATGAATGTATGGAGGCACAAGGGTTTCAAGCTCGGCTCAAAGGTTTTTAAATATTTTAAAGAATAGATGGAGCATGGCTGCTGAAAACCCTAAAATTAACGATGATGGAAGGCTCGAGCTTGAGGTACTAATGCTCGAGCCTGTTAGTTGCGGACGCTCGAGCCCCAACTTTCAGGCTCGAATATTGAGACAAATTTTTAGATTTTTCTCAAATTTTCAATTTTTTTTTTTCTTTTTCTTTTTCTATTTTATCAAAACCTAAACTACCCTAAACCTAAAATTAACCTAAAATAAACCTAAAACCTGGAAAAGAAAATAATGAAATCAAAAACTAAAATACTAAGTAAAAATCAAAATAAACTATGGTACAACATACAAATGCTAAGTTTAACGTCAACAGCTCGACAGCATGCTAAGTTTAATGTCGATAGCTTGACGTAAACTGACTCTCTAGTTCAAGTAAATAGGGTCATGAAGTTCTACTCCCTCAACTATGCCTCTCTGCACACTACCCTCTATGTAGGGTTTCAGTCTCTGTGCATTGACCTTGGATAATTGTCTAGTTTTGCAATCTTGTATCTCTATTGCACCGTAAAGTGTAACAAAAATAACCATGTATGGACCTTCCCAACGTGACTTTAACTTTCCAGGAAAGAGTTTCAGTCGTGTATTAAACAACCAAATCTTCCTCCCAGGCTCAAAAGTCTTACGCAAGATATGCTTGTCATGGAATACCTTAGTCTTTGATTTGTAAACCTTAGCACTCTCATAAGCATCATTACATAATTCTTCAAGCTCAGTTAGTTGGAGCTTCCAGTTAGAACTAGTAGATGTCATATCAAAATTGAGCTTTTTTATGGCCCAGAAAGCTCTGTGTTCTAACTCTACAGGAAAATGACACCCTTTACTATAAACTAAACGGTAAGGTGACATACCAATCAGAGTCTTCAAAGCAGTACGGTAAGCTTACAAAGCATCATTCAGTCTATAAGACCAATCTTGTGACGGCCCTGGTTTTTCAAGTTAGTGAGTCCTGTGATGAATCGAAGATTGACCCGATAACGGATCCAGATGCAGAAACAATAAACAAGACAACGGTCTCCCAAGGTATAACACACCTCTAAGACACTTTGATGACCTTCCATGAGGTCGTGGAACTCAATGAGAACTGACGCGGGAGCAAAAGACCAGAAATATGACAAATAAGCCCCTAGGGACAAAATAGCATTTCACATAGAAATGACGTCCCTAGAATGTATATCATTCTTAAAAAACATCTGTGACTTCCTGTGAAGTCATGGAACTCAAAAGAAAGTAGTGGAAGAGAATTATAAGGAAACCGGACAAAAATAGCCCCAAGGGCAAAATGGTCATTTCTAAAAATATAAAATCGGGTGCTGCCGAGCACACCACTGGGAAGACAGCAAAAAATTAATGAAGTTAGACTCAATAATCACTTGATTCGGAGTCCGGATGAAAGATAAAAGTCAAAAGAAAGTTTTAACGTCGCCGCGACCGTGAATAGTAACAAGGGCAAAATGCTGAAATCCGTGTGCCGTTTTGAGGCACTAAACGACGTTTTCTAGAAAAATACGAAGAAGAAACCCCCCTCAACATAATTTTTTCAAGCTGATCAAGTTGAAATAAAATTTTATTTTTGAGGTGAAATCCCCGAAATGCCCTTACAACAGACTTTTTCAAATAGTGCATATGCGCACAGGAAAGTAGATTTGACGCGGGGTTTTTGGGTCCGAGTTGACATTTTCTGGAAAAATATTGTGAAAAAACCCCCCCTAAAATCATGTTTTCTATGTGACCATGTCAAGAACGGAATTTATTTTTCAAAAAAAATTCCCAAAATGCCCCTAGATCAGTCTAGACCAAGAGGGTTAAAAGCTGCTACATGATCTGTCCGCAACTGAGAGCAGAAACGGGCTAGAAGATGAATTTTTTTGGAAAAACACAAAGAAGAAACCCCTCCCGAAATCAAATTTTCTACACTGCATGATAGACGAAAATAAATAAAATGCACTGTGAAGTGGCCAAAATGGCCCTCTAAGAAATCTGAACAAGAGGCTCCATAAAGCTGCTAAATAAAAATCAGAAAGCTAAACTTTGCGATGGATTTCCGGCACCAAGACGAAATTTTTTGGAAAAACACGAAGAACAAACCCCCCCTAAAATCATGTTTTCTAAGTGACCATATAAAGACCGGAATTTATTTCTCAAAGGACAACCCCAAAATGCCCTAAAATCAGATTATGCAATAAAAATGTAAAATGAGTCCATCGGAGGCTCAAATCACCAAGGATGAGGTTTTTTCTTGAAAATAATCATGCACACAAACGTAACTTACCTATTAGGACGTGCTAGAATGGTCCACAGCTTAAAAATACCACTGATGCAAAATTTGACCCCCCAACGGCCAAAAGGGCGAAAATGCACACAAAATGGAAAATTTGAAATTTAAAATTAACAAATGATTTCAAATTACCGTTTGGCCCTTCGCCACACTTCATGCATGATTAATGAGACCTAGTGGAGGTATTGAAACACACTTTACACCACCCAATTTGAAAATGAACCCTTAAAGGCTCGATTTCTACTATTTTAGCCCAAAAATGTAATATGTGAACTAAAATGCAAAAATGAAAACTAAATGGTGTTTGGCCCTTGGCCACACCTCACACATGGCAAATGAATGCTAAAGGATGAATTTCACACAAAATGCACACACCGGTGTGAGAATGACATATTAATACCTAGTTTTCATACTTTTCTCATTAAAGACAAAATTCAACATTCATGAATATTCATGGATTTCAAATAAAGTTTGGTCGTTGGCCACAAATTATATACATGGAATGAGTGTCAAAAAGTGTGCTTCAGCACATAATATAAGTTTGGAATCAAATATACACATTTGACAAAATGGCTACAAATGGCATTTCATGCTAATACTTGCATGAAATGGAATCTTAAAAGCTATAAGTCATCCTAATGAACGATAAGCATCAAGAACTAAGTCTTCGTACCTAAAACAGCCCCCAGTAACTTCAGGGTGAGTAAACAAGTTTACTCGTAGAGAATGAGCATGCATCGACTCGATTTCTTTAGAGATTTTTACATTGACTTGAAACAATTTAAAAAGGGTCATGCCACCAAATGTCTATGTCAAAGGTTAGACTCAGGAAGTATCCTAAGCTACTCATGCAACTGAATTGAACCACGGCATACAAGTATACATGCTCAAGTATGCAAGTCAATATTAAAAAATGATATTCGATATAGAAGCATACATTTACAAGTATACCAATCCATATTAAACAAGCTATGCAATGTCTAAGCATGCATAAACAAATATACAATTAACATGGAAAACTCATGAATCAAGTATACAGGCATAAGTATACTAAGGTAGATGAATTACGCATAAAACAAGCATACACAACACAAGTATACAAAATGAATTCCAATTGCACAAATCAAACATACAATAAGTAAGTATACTAAATAGGGTTTAGATATACAACCAAGGATACAAGTTCAAGTATGCTAAATGAGATTCGTAATACAGAAAACAAGTATATAGTTTCAAGTATACTAAATAAGATCTAATACACAAAGCGAGTATACAATCTTAAGTATACCAAATAATATCTAAAATGCAAGATAAGCACAAATTCAAAAGTTACAAGTAATCCATGATTAACAACTTGAATTTAAATGTGAAATCAAATAGTGGAAAGACTAAGATCCTTGGCTGCAGACCAATCGAGTTATTCTGGGTTACTAGCCCGCAAGGTACTACCTAGTGCACACGTATATAAGTTATTCCGGGTAATTACGACCCATAAGGTACTACCTACTGCGCACTTCATATGACTTAGGAAACTCACGAATCCATACTAAGGCCAAACCCTAGCCATCACATGAACATGATCCTTACAAGCCTCCAAAAACAATAAGTTCAAAACTTATGCAAAATCAATAAGTTAAACCAAACTTATACATCTCAAATAATGTCTAGGAATGACTTTACATGCACATGCAAGATTGAATCCACACAACCCATGTCCTAGAGTTCAAGTCCACAATGACATTCACAATGTCGAATCTTCAGTGTGTGATTCGTCACACGCTATGGCAATTTCATTTCAATATTAAAATGCAATCTCATCCAAACTATCCCAATTTCAAATATGTTAAACAACATGGTATGGTCACAACACAAACTAACTCAAAAACTAATTTGGATCATTGAGACAACAAAATAAAGTTTAATTGAAACATGTTAATTAAATCTCTAGATTTTCTAAAACAACCCTAAATGGCCCCAAATGGATATATACAAGTGAGCAAGCCCAAGTCACTACCATTATCAAGTTAAAACTCAATCAAACTAGTGGAACCATTAATTAGATTTTTAATTAATTCATTTAATTCAAAATCTCTAGATTTCTAAACTTATCCAAATGCTCTCAATTTAACATAGGTTAGAGAACATGCCAAGGCCTATTTTAATCTCACATTACAAGTTATTTTCATACTTGTTTCAACTATGTGAATTAAACTTTCATACAAGATAAATATTAAATAAGTTTTGCAATTCTTATTCAAATGCTTCGAATTTAATATATGTTACTCAACATACCAAGGCATAATTTACTAGCATGTCACAATTTAATTCCAAGGTGCTTACCATCATGAGGATTAAATCTTAAACAAGAAAATAATTAAATGAAAGGTTTCAAAACCTAATCAAATACTCTACATTTAATATATATGAAAGTACATGGCATGCACATCAAGGACATCAAGTCAGAATTTTAAGGAAATGAATAGTGCACTTGGAGCAAATTAATTAATCAAATTAATTAATTATTACTAGATTTCAAAACATCCCCGATTACTTTCAATTTCACATATGTTAAAGAGTGCATTAAAGCCTAACATAATATGCTAACACATATTGATTTCAAGTTAGATAAGGCCACATGAATTAATCTTTCACTTAAGATAAATATTAAATAAAAACTTCATTACTTGTCCAAAAGTTCTCAATTTAATATATGTCAATGACCATATCAAAGGTTAATATTCTATCATGCCACATGTTTAAACCAAGTTATGAGCAACCGGGAAAATCAAAGCAAGTAAACAAGTTGTATAAGCATCACAAGCATGCAATATAACAAGAAAATAAATTATAACACCCCCTACCTCAATTTGAGATGAAAATCTCAAAGGCCCACCGAAATAAAAGTGATCTGAATCCGACGATACTGAAGGGTTTTGTCGGGGACAACATGATGAAAAAGTATCCCTAAGAAGCCCCATGAAAATCACAACTTGACTTCAAACCCAAACTCAAAATTTGGCCAAAAATGAGTTCTAATAAGGGTAAAAGGTAGAGCACGACAAGGCGAACAACAAACGTTAAGGCCTAAGACTTTTCACTAAGGAAATCAAGTGGAGGAAAACAAGAAAAGGTGGCAACCCAAGGAGCTCCCATGGCTGTCGGCCAAGAGGGGGAGGAAGATGATCAAAATCTGACTTTTCTTCTTTAAGTCCCCTATTTATTGAAAATCTCAAAAAGTGCCCCAAAAGGGCCTCGTTGGGTCCGTAAAAGTGGAATTTGAGATGAGAAAATATGAATAACGGAAGAAACGGCGTCGATAATCGAGTCTCGAGCAGAGAGATATGCCCCGAACAAGTTCGGCGGCAACCGAGGTCAAAAACTCTAAAACTGGAGAAAAACAACCAGAACAAAATTCTAGGAGTACACGACTCGACGAAATGTGAAAATGAATCCCGTACGAGGATCCAGGCTCCAGACGAGGTATTTTTGCAATACTTTCGTTAATTGCGCAATGGCCCCTCCAAAAATTAAAAACTGCACTAATGGCCCAAAATGAAATATCTTCAAAAAATATTTTCTTAAAAACCCCTAAAATAAAATATCTTCAAAAGATATTTATGAAAAGCACCCCAAGAAAAGAAAAAGATTCTGAAGAACTGTGTATCCATGCCCCTACGGACACCGGGAGCAACTAGAGTACTTTCTTGCAAAAGTAAAGATACGTATTTCGTGGAAACCACTTAGAATGAAGGTACATGAAGTCAAAAACTAACTCCGAGCACGAAAAGTGAGATTGTGCCAAAAACTGACAAACGGGGAAAAGACAAAATAGGGAAAAGTACGAAATAGGGAGAAGGATAAAAAGTGAATAGTGTTCGAAAAGTGAAAATGTGGAAATGACTCGATCCTCAAAGGAAGTTATCAATACGAACGAAAGAGTCTCAAAAACCATTTTCAACCACTCAAGATGACACTATGCGACGAGAAATAGAGCTCAGAAAGGAAAATTAAATGGAAAAAAAAAATTATCTGTAAAATTTCAGAAAAAGGAATGGGAGGCAAATGACAGGGTCATTATAACCTACCCTCCTTAAAGAAATTTCATTCCCAAAATTTGGAACATACCGGAACAAACAGAACATAGACTAAACAAATGGTCAAACCAAAGGATGGCTCATAAGCACTGAAGGAACGCGAAACCATGAACTGAGACAACACCTCATACGAATCGGCAAGTTAACTCAATGTCAACCATCGAGAGAATCTCAAGACAACGACAGGTCAAATCATGGCAGATGGCTAAGAATGATATGGCAGTAAGAAAAATGACCAGAACCAGCCCACACTTACTCGTCAGTAAGGTAGCATGACAGTATAAGGCACCAGTTCATAACATGCCCTCAACAGATCAACTAAGAAAGAAACTTTTCGATACAAATGACATCAATGTCAAAAATGATCATTACCAAAAGCACTACGGGAGCCAGGCATCTGCGAGAGTTGGGGTAGCTAATCCCAAAACTCTGACAACAATGTTATAGGCACCGCTATGCTTAAGGCCTTAGATCTAGGAGCCACAAAGGAAAGAGAATTGAAACGGTGCCTTCCTAGCCCACGTCTCACTCCACCAGAAAAGGAAAAAGAAATGAATCATAGTCATCTATGCTCACATGAGCCTTACTCGCATCAACCAACAGAATAGACAAGAAGGTTCCCTACATGGGTCCTTACAGAATGAATTTCTCCTATCCAAGGAAGAAACTCATAAAACAAGGATATATCTAAGAGATACGATAGACCCCAAGTGAAAATGCCAAAACCAGACATGAAAGTAAACAGCTAGCATGCAACATAGCAACGGACTACCTACTCAAGGTGCCACATAAGCAACTAGACATGTTATCAAATCAAAACATGTTATCAAGAAGCACGTAAGTACATGGTACGACAATACAGGTGAATGAAAAACGTAAGGTATGTTGACATACGTCGCATACGGTCATGCTAACATAAGCACGCAAACATGATATCACACCAGGACATGAGAACGACTCAGACCATGTTATCAGGAAACAGATATACACACAAAGCATGCTTAACAAATGATAGATGTCTCAAAACACCTGAGCATGTGAACATGTTATCCTACAAGACATGTTATCAAACAAGACATGTTATCAAGCTACAATGACACATCAAAGCAAAACATCGTGAGCATGACATGCACCCAAAACCCGTCATCCAAGGTATTCGAACCTGGATGCTCTGATACCACCTGTGATGGCCCTGATTTTTCAAGCCAGTGCGTCCTGTGATGAACCGAAGATTGACCCGACAACGGATCCAGATGCGGAAGCAAGAAACAAGACAACGGTCTCCCAAGGCATAACACACCTCTAAGACACTTTGATGACCTTCCATGAGGTAGTGGAACTCAATGAGAACTGACGCGGGAGCAAAAGACTGGAAATATGACAAATAAGCCCCTAGGGATAAAATAGTCATTTCATTCTCGAAACACATCCGTGACTTACCGTGAAGTCACGGAACTCAAAAGAAAGTAGTGGAAGCGAATTATAAGGAAGCCAGACAAAAATAGCCCCAAGGGCAAAATTGTCATTTCTAAAAATATAAAATCGGGTGCTACCGAGTATACCACTGGGAAGACAACAAAAAATTAATGAAGTTAGACTCAATAATCACTTGATTCGGAGTCCGGATGGAAGAGAAAAGTCAAAACAAAGTTTTGACGTCGCTGCGACCGTGAATAGTAACCTGGGCAAAATGCTGAAATCGTGTGCCGTTTTGAGGCACTAAACGACGTTTTTTGGAAAAACACGAAAAAGAAACCTCCCTCAAAATAATTTTTTCAAGCTGACCAAGTTGAATTTTTTTTTTTTATTTTTGAGGTGAATTCCCTGAAATGCCCTTACAACAGACTTTTTCAAATAGTGCATATGCATACAGGAAAACATTTTTGACACGGCGTTTTTGGGTCCGAGATGACATTTTCTGGAAAAATATTGTGAAGAAACCCCCCCTAAAATCACGTTTTCTATGTGACCATGTCAAGAACGGAATTTAGTTTTTAAAGAAAATTCCCAAATTGCCCCTAGATCAGTCTAGACCAAGAGGGTTAAAAGCTGTTACAGGATCTGTCCGCAACTGAGAGCAGAAACGGGCTAGAAGATGAATTTTTCTGGAAAAACACAAAGAAGAAACCCCTCCCAAAATCAAATTTTCTACACTGCATGATAGACGAAAATAAATAAAATACACTGTGAAGTGGCCAAAATGCCCCTCTAAGAAATCTGAACAAGAGGCTCCATAAAGCTGCTAAATAAAAATCAGAAAGCCGAACTTTGCGATGGATTTCCGGCACCAAGACGAAATTTTCTGGAAAAACACGAAGAAGAAACCCCCCCTAAAATCATGTTTTCTAAGTGACCATATAAAGACCGGAATTTATTTCTCAAAGGACAACCCTAAAATGCCCTAAAATCAGATTATGCAATAAAAATGTAAAATGAGTCCATCGGAGGCTCAAATCACCAAGGATGAGGTTTTTCTTGAAAACGACCATACACACAAATGTAACTTACTTATTAGGACGTGCTAGAATGGTCCACGGCTTAAAAATACCACTGATACAAAATTTGACCCCCCAACAGCCAAAAGGGCGAAAATGCACACGAAATGGAATATTTGAAATTTAAAATTGACAAATGATTTCAAATTACCGTTTGGCCCTTGGTCACACTTCATGCATAATTAATGAGACCTAGTGGAGGTACTGAAACACACTTTACACCACCCAATTTGAAAATGAACCCTTAAAGGCTCGATTTATACTATTTTAGCCCAAAAATGTAATATGTGAACTAAAATGCAAAAATGAAAACTAAATGGTGTTTGGCCCTTGGCCACACCTCACACATGGCAAATGAATGCTAAAGGATGAATTTCACACAAAATACACACACCGGTGTGAGAATGACATATTAATACCTAGTTTTCATACTTTTCTCATTAAAGACAAAATTCAACATTCATGAATATTCATGGATTTCAAATAAAGTTTGGTCCTTGGCCACAAATTATATACATGGAATGAGTGTCAAAAAGTGTGCTTAAGCACATAATACAAGTTTGGAATCAAATATACACATTTGACAAAATCGCTACGAATGGCATTTCATGCTAATACTTGCATGAAATGGAATCTTAAAAGCTATAAGTCATCCCAATGAACGATAAGTATCACGAACCAAGTCTTCGGGGTGAGTAAACAAGTTTACTCGTAGAGAATGAGCATGCATCGACTCGATTTCTTTAGAGATTTTTACATTGACTTGAAATAATTTAAAAAGGGTCGTGACACCTACTGTCTATGTCAAAGGTTAGACTCAGGGAGCATCCTAAGCTACTCATGCAACTGAATTGAACCACGACATACAAGTATACATGCTCAAGTATGCAAGTCAATATTAAAACATAATATTCGATATAGAAGCATACATTTACAATTATACTAATACATATTAAACAAGCTATGCAATGTCTAAGCATGCATCTACAAAAATACAATTAACATGGAAAACTCATGAATCAAGTATACGGGCACAAGTATACTAAGCTAAATGAATTACGCATAAGACAAGCATACACAACACAAGTATACAAAATGAAATCCGATTGCCCAAATCAAACATACAATACGTAAGTATACTAAATAGGTGGTGGCTTCTCGGTGGTCGCACAAAACAATGCACAAAACTTGCAGTTTGGAAATTAGTGTCAAGTGGGCACTATAATTTAAATTTATCAACCGCTTAACACCTATACTATGTAGTATGTGTTAGAAGGGATCATCCCAAGGGATTGAGTCGTCGTACTAGCTTGAGAAATCAAAATTAGGGTTAGTAGGTCGAGTGATCAAAATAGTGGTTGGTTGGTTGAATTAAACTAAATGCAAATTAAACTAAAGTAAGTAATAATGCAATAGAAAGAATAAAAGAGAGAGAGATCTTGGGGTTTAGAGATTACCACTAAACATAGCTTTTCTACGCCTTTAATGAATGATTAATGAGGGGAAGAACATGTATTAGAATAAAGTGTGTGTGTGTGGTTGTTTCAACAACCACGGATGACAAATTAAGCATATATTGTCTAAACAACATGGTGGATAGCACAACATATCAAATTAAGCCATTAATCCTTTCTTTAAACTCACAATCCAAACACATCACAAGGTTAAAGATACATGTTACTTGCTTTTCATAAGTATGGAACATCAACAACAAGCATGGATTGTCCTCCCATTTAACAACTACACTACAACTAAGCTAATAACATGAAATTAAACTAATTAAACTAAGGGAGAGACACAATCCATTAAGAAATGAGTATGAACCATCAAATAAACCATAAGAACATGACATTAAACACTAAGTCTTGACAATCTCTAGATTTATAGCATCAACACACATAGACATGCATCAATAACACAAGAAATAGAGACAAACATATGAACATCTATTTTAGCATACATAGACATATAGATAGAATGAAATGATCAATTGGAAGAATTAAACTATATAATTCATTGAAGAAATAAGATCTATATATATAAAAGTGTCAAGACATGAATCATAATACAAATCCCCTAAAAAATACATAAATCAAGAAGTGGAAAGCATGCTTAGGGCTAACTCTAGCCCCAAGAGGATGTCTAACCACTCATGGATGATGTCCTCCAACCCTCACGGGCAAGCTTCATGGAAGAGATCTGGTCCTTGGTTGATGAAGAGTCTCCAATCGTGTCTCTAGCCTCCTCCTCTTCTTTGCTTCCTCACTAAGAGTTCTCTACGGTATGGTATGATATGAGATAATACAATATAATCCTCTATGGTCTTCTATGATATAAAAAATAATCCTTATCCTTATATAGGTAGGTCAAATGACACCCAAAATGAGCTGGGGTCGTACAGCAAATATTCCCCAATGATTAAAGGATAACTTTTGTAAGCTAGAAATTAAACTTTTTGCACTAGAAGAAGTTCGATCGATTGAACCTTGGACTTGGATCGATCGAACATGGCTAAGATCTATCGAACTGAAGTTGGATCGATCCTCAATGACGGTGCCTAGGTGTCTCTAGCCTCCTCCTCTTCTTTGCTTCCTCACTAGGAGTTCTCTACGGTATGGTATGATATGAGATAATACAATATAATCCTCTATGTTCTTCTATGATACAAAAAGTAATCCTTATCCTCATATAGGTAGGTCAAATGACACCCAAAATGAGCTGGGGTCGTACAGCAAATATTCCCCAATGATTAAAGGATAACTTTTGTAAGCTAGAAATTAAACTTTTTGCACTAGAAGAAGTTCGATCGATTGAACCTTGGACTTGGATCGATCGAACATGGCTAAGATCTATCGAACTAAAGTTGGATCGATCCTCAATGGTGGTGCCTTTTTGGATAAAAATAAATCTTAGATATTTTGAAGATATTTTTGGGAAAAGGACAAAAGTGGTTGGTAGGGTGGTATAACTGGAAAAGATCAATCATTTGGATAAGGACAAGAATGTTCGATCGATCGAAGAAAGAAGTTAGATCGATCGAACTTTTGAGATCTTTGAACAGAGATAAACATGGCTCAGATCTATCTTGAAGTGCTGAGATCGATGAAAGTTGGATCAATCGAACTTTTCTTGAGATCGATCGAAGTTGCTGAAATTCCACCCTTTGCTTCCTTTTGCTCTATTTTGCTCCTTTCTTTGATTAATCCCAGAATTGCTTCAATTATGCTCTTATTTGGCTGAGTTAGCTTATTTTGGGGATAAGTACCTGAAAATGGAAATAACACGTAATTAATACAAAATCGTAAAATAAAGTAGATAAATGTTCTAGAATACCTAAGCTTAAGGGGTTTAAATACGCACTTTTCAGTGCTCATCACATCCCCAAACTTAAATATTGCTAGTCCCTAGCAATGAACTAGAAAGTAAAGGAAAGAAATGAACAACTATACAACTATGAACTAGAAAGCAATAAATGGATAACGCCACTTTCGTAGGGAACACAATTGCACTTAGCTATGGCAACAAGCCTTTTAAACCCTTAGGTTACCCCTAGTGGACGAGTGAAGTCCCGTGAGGGTTTCCAGAAATGATACCCACAAACATTAAGCTCATTTTTTTCTAACGAGGCACCAATATTGCAAATAAGCATTGTGAAAAAACTACCTCAAGTATGCAATTTTTCAAACATTTCTAAGTAATCTCCCAAAATTTCAACATCAAGCAAGGAAGTATGGTCCTCCACACATCAAGAAAGTGATCATGAAAATCAAAACAACTCTAGAATCCTTTTTGAGTGGACCGGCATCAAATGTGTTGCTATCTTAGTCAACTAAAGAATTAATCACATCCTTC
Organism: Cornus florida; assembly: GCF_030987335.1. NCBI lineage: Eukaryota > Viridiplantae > Streptophyta > Magnoliopsida > Cornales > Cornaceae > Cornus > Cornus florida. Next base: position 5,222,665 of record NW_026775577.1, on the reverse strand, counting down.
CCCTCAAACTAGCACACAAATCTAGTATCGATCATCAAGACAAAGAGTGAACCTTTTATTAAAGCTTTATTGTTCTAGGTGCGCTTATTCCTTCCACTCGATTTATTTATTTTTATTTTTTTATAGGATCAAAGATGGAAGCATGGTGCAATGTGTTGATCTATTAAGCTTTCTAGCGATTCATGAGGTCGAGCGTTAGGTCAATGACTCCCAAACCAGATGGCTTTAGGGCATTAGGCGTTCAAACACCCCTACGGACTTACAAGCTCAAATCAACTAGGCTACAAATCAAGACAACCTCCATCTAATGATTTCCCACTTCTCACCTTTTGGGAGAAGTCCTCATTTTTTATTGCTTTTGTAACTTCTTTTTTTTTTTTTTTTTTTTTTTGTTGAAGAAACAAGTTCAATTATTAACCTAGAGTTTGGCTCTCCACCTTTCGGCGCAAGAAGTTCAGTGCTTGATGAGGCTGAAATCCCGGCTACTCAATGAAAAGGGTTTATTATCTACCTTTATCAAGAATGAAAGCTTTCAATGCACTACTAGCCCAATTGGGATATAGCCAATTCAATAATCAACAAAGCATGTACCCCACAAATGAATGCTAGTGTGTGCCTGTGCTTGTGTAGAATCCTAAAGTGAATCTCAAAACAATTACAAAATCAAGATGATGTGGACCACAAGTGCAAGTAAGATATCAATCTTTTGAAAAATTTACTCCTAAATGGCATCCGTAAGTCATACAAGGAGTATTGAACTCTCAAGTCAAGCAATTTTTAAATTTTAAGCAATATAGTCCTCAAAAGATCAAAATCATTGCTAATATAGACCAATCATAGAAAATCTCTCAAATACGCAAGTTATGCTTAAAATTTTGAATTTAAAAGCAAACACTGTAACACACACCATTACCCCCAAACTTAAATGGCACAGTGTCCTTAATGTGCAAAGAGAACAAAGGGAAAGAGTATACCAGTGCAATTAAGGCAAAGAATGGCTGGGACTAAAGTATCCAAAGTGGGTGGCATAACCCCCCCAAACTTGAATTAACCGTGGTCCTAAAATTTGGCACTCGAATAAACTTATCAGATAACCAAAGGGATAACACAGTGCACAGTGGTCATGCAAATGTAAATGGGATAGCAACTGAAAATAGAGAGAGGTATAAGGGTGGTCTTAAAAATTGGGCAGCACTCTTTCTCACTGAAGTCACTGTGATGCACCTGATGGAGTCAAACAGACAGATATGAGAATATAAAATATATAAAAAAAGTGATATCCATAAAGAAAATAGATTATAGGGACATAAAAATGTCAAAGCCGATAGACCCGACTGTAAAAATAATATACTGTGACAAAAATGAAGTATGAATGATAGAGATGTAGTATGAAAAGATTGAAGAAATTGGGAATCTCAGGTGGACGGGCAGGACGTGCTCCGCGGACATCCCTAAATAAATCTCAGAACATAGTCGTGATATCCGTGCGGAGTGCAGTAAAATCAGCTTTGTGGGCAACAGTATTAGCTCTGAGGGCGGTAATATCAGCTCGCATAGCAACCACTGCATCCTCAAGAGCCTGAAGGCGCTCTCCAAAGCCGGGGGTCTGACTAAGAGCCTCAGGTACATAAGAATTTGAAGAATGAGAATCTTGAGTCTGCTCTTCCTCGTGTACTAGCGACCCAGCTGGAGAGTGCTGCTTTGCGTCATCTACAGGTCGCTCTAAATCAATGTCCATGCGCTCGACAACCGGATTAACTGGTGCGTCATCCGCTGCCGAGTCTGCTGCTGCTGCTGCCTCCTCAGCCTCTAAATCCTCTGCCACCTGTGCGGCGTCCTCCTGTAATTGGGCAATAATAGAATTATAGCTCTTGTCCCAATCCTTCTTCCGGAAGTTGCAGGTACCTTTCTTTGGGCGCTCCCGTGGCTGGAAATAATATCCCTGATCAAGTAGGATCTGGGTGATGAGGTGGCCAAATGGAAGGAACTTGGCCCTTTTGGGCCGCTCCTTGCTAATGTAGTTATCATAGAGCTGCCTCATCACACTCCAGATGAGCGCAAGGATAGACACCCAGTGCCCTGTATAGAATGCGTATAGGGCATTCAGATAATCTCCTCGCCTTTGAATCCTGTGCCTGGCCATGTATATGTTGCGGAACAAGACAGAGTCAATGAACCACAGGTCATCTGGAAGATAAGTGCGGGTGGCGAAGGTCTCGCCAATGGCATAGTGAGCTGTCAGAAATACTTCCATGTCAGCATAAGAAGGCCTATGTAGCCTGGGATACTTCTCCTGCAGCTCTAGAGGGCATCGATGTGGACAATGGCATGATCGGGATAGTGTGTCCACAGTAATAGAGATCTGGTGACCATCAATGGTGGTAATCATCTCTGCCGTGGTACGCGGGGATGGCCGAAGGTTCTGGAAGAACACCCGTACGAGCCTCGGATACACAGGGCTAGTAACTGGCACAAGAATAGCTACAAGGCCCCTCCGGATAATGTCATCATAAGAGGATCGGGTTAGCACCGATCTGGAGAAATAATGTATGTCAAAAACTGACTCATGGGCCACTAACATCTGTGCATATCTGGATACGGGCCTGTCAAGATCCTAGGCTGGCTGAGCTGGTGAAGGAGATAGAAATGGTGTAAACTTAGCCTAAGCCTAAGAAGGAGATGGAGAATGCTCAACCTCAGCCGCATGAGAAGGTGACTAAGGTGGAGTAGTCTCTAATGGCTCCTCCTGTGCAGGAACCTATGCATGAGAATGACCAGTCTCGTCATCGAAAGTGTGCCTGCCCTAGTGGTGATAGTGTCCGCGGGCTAAAGTCTTGCGCTTAGTCATGGCCTAAAAATAATTAAAAACTTGCAAGGGAAGTCAGTGCCAAAATAAATAATTGAAAGTACAAAATGGAAAATGCATGTCAAATAAGATAGATAAAAAATACATGACATGAATCTATACAAGTGACAGGATGTGAACATGCTAAGCAGTATAAGTGTAAAATGCATCCAATATGGAAAATCACAGGCATTGGGCATGAATGAGATAGCATGGACACAAGATAAGATGCATGGAATATGTGTACAAAATCTGTGAAGTTCGATCGATCACAAAAATTGTGAGATCGATCTCACTCAATCGATCTGAGAAATTGAGAAACTAAGTTCGATTGATCTCACAAGATCGATTTGAGAAATATTTTCGATCGATCAAACTCTGCGAAGAATGTGGACAGTCACAGATCTGTGACGTGGATGACACGGGGCCTTCATGAACTCGGTCGTGGGCCCATTAACATAATAAATCAACAATCCTATTTACCTAATAAAGCCCATACTCCCAAAATCAAATAAAAAATCAACCATATATACAATCATATATACACATAAATACATATATATAAAAAAATCTTCAAGCCTCATCAATGGTGATTTTCAACATTAAAATAGCATGGATCTAACATTTAAAGCAAGTATAAATCAAATCGAAGCTTGAATCTAAAGGATGGATTCGGATCTCACCTAGAAATTAAGAGAGAAAAGTGGAAACTCGAAGGGGTGAGATGCGAAATCCAAAAGGAAAGAGAGATATCCGGGATGAGATGAAGCTCGCCGGAGGTCTCGCTGGAGATGGAGAAGATTGGATGCAGTGGCAACGAGGGATAGGGTTTGGAAGAGAGTTGGATCGATCTTTGAAATCAATCCCGAAACCTTCGGTTTCATTTTTTAAAAACTTTCCCGAACCAGTTCGATCGATCGAACTTAAACCTCAGATCGATCGAACTGAATTTTTTTTTATATATATATTAAAAACTGAAAATTAAAAAAGAAAATAAAAGTTTTTTTTTTTTTAAAAAAAATAATAAAATCTTTTTGGGATTTTTGGAAAATAAAATAAAATAAAAATATTTTCGGAATTTTAAAAATTAAAAAGTCAAACAAAGTCAAAGATGGTGAGATGAAGAACAAAGATCGATCTAAACAAAATTTTCGATCGATCTGACAGAGAGCAAAAATATGCAGGTTTTTGGGTTCAGAAATTTGTCTAAGTGTGAGAACTCAAGATCAATCGAACTTGAAGTTTGGATCGATCTAAGGACTTATGATCGATCTAAGAATAACTTCGAACAATGGGACAGAGAGGTGATTTGGATACAGGTGGATGCAGGTGGATGTAGGTTGAAAATTTTTCTAAGTGTTGGGTGCAGGTAGAAGTTCGATCGATTGAACTCTCCTTTGAGATCGATCAAACTTATGCAAAATGCTAAATTTCAACATAAAAGTGCATGCAATCCTAATCATAGTTCCTGGCAATGCATGTGAACCAAAAACAAGTATCTAGACTTCGTAAGAAATGAAATTAAAGATAGAAATGAGGCAGGAATAGGGTTTTGACACCCTACGAAATGTTGTGCTAGTCTTTAATGTCTCTAGCAAGATGTTGGGCTCTTTTAGCCCGGATCAAACATCTTGTAGTTCATCCCTTCCTCAATGGGGTGATAACTGCTTTGAACTCCACCTAACAAATGGTTCTTTAAGGAACTTGTTGGATTAAGCTCAAAAGATATTTTCGGTCCTTGGTCAATATAATCTTTGGGTTTCCACGCCCTTTCAAAAAAGGATTTTGAAACAACTTTCTTTGGTTTCAAGGTTGAAGATGGACTTTTTGAAACCTTGGTCCCACACAAAAACTCAATTCCTTCATTTTTAAGGTTATGACATTTATCTACAACATTAATCTCTTCATGCTTGTCAAATGAATCGGGTGTTGGATTAAAAATATTCAACTTTACGTTCATATGGCCAAATGAGATTTTCATTATCCCCGTCCTACAATTGATGTTGGCATTCGTGGTTGCCAAGAAAGGACGGCCAAGGATAATGGGAATTTGGCTCTTAGGATTTGGGACAGGTTCCGTGTCAATGACAACGAAATCGACGGGAAAGAAGAATTTATCAATTTTAATCAAGACATCCTCAATGATACCTCTAGGCTTTTTGATTGATCAGTCAGCAAGTTGTAAAACTACCGATCGTTGGTTTTAAGTCTCCTAAGCCTAATTTGACATATACCGAGTATAGAAGAAGATTAACACTAGCTCCTAGGTCAAGAAAAGCCCGATTAATGATATGATCACCAATAATGCATGAAGTAGTAGGTGAACCGGGGTCCTTAAACTTGGGGAGAGTGTTATACTGCAAAATTGAGCTCACTTACTCGGTTAAGACCACTTTTCTAGGTGCTTGGCTTTTGTTCTTCCGCTTTTGGGTGCACAAGTCTTTCAAGAATTTGGTATAAGCTGGAATTTGCTTGATTGCATCCAAAAGTGGAAGATTGACTTTCACTTGCCTAAACACGTCCATGATTTCATTGACTTTGGCCTTTTGCTTGTCATTTGAAATGGATCCTTTTAAGGCATTCGGAAATGGAGCTTTTGGTTCAAAAACCTTTTCAGAATTTTTCTTTGAAGTCTCTTCAACACAAGAAGTTTTCAAATCATTTTGCACATCTTTCTTTTCAAAATCACTTTTCAAATCACTTTTCAACACATTCTCATTTATATGGTCATGCACATGCAATAAAGGAGGAATATGATATGAAACAGGATGGGTTTCAGCTCATGGTTACATCGGTTTACTCTCTTCATTGGACATCCCATTTGGTTGTCCACAATTTTTCCACTTCTCAAGGTAGTCACTGCATTGACATGCTCTATTGTGTGACCTTCTGATGAGGAATGAGTCTCCACAACACAATGTTGCTTTTGTGGGGCATTCAAAGGAATTTTTCCCTTCTCTCTTGCATTCAAAGTACTAGCTATTTGTCCTACTTGGGTTTCTAGCTTAGCAATGGATTGTGAGTGAAAATGAAACAATTGTGTGTTTGCCTCCAAAGTGCCCAAAGCGATTAAAACTTTCTCTTCAAAAGCGGGACTTCTAACATTTCCTTGGGAATATGATGGTTGATTAGGAAAATGAGAATTTGAAAATTGGTTTCCTTGTAATTGATATGATGATCTAAAACCTTGGGAACCTTGGCTTTGTAGTGGAAGTGGAATGTATTTTCCTTGAAAACCGCCTTGGGAAAGGTTTAAGCCCTCCTCTTGGTTTTTCCAAGAGAAATTCGGTTGATTCCTCCAACTAGGATTGTAATGATTTCTATAAAGGTTGTTCCCTTAATTAGCAAAAGCAACATTTGCTTGTTCATGATGCTCACTTTGCACATGACAATTGGAAGTAGAATGTAAAACACTTAAACAAGTCATACATGTTTCATTAGATGCATGATGAGAATGGTTAGGGAAGGAAGATACTTGATTCACCGAGTTTTGGTTGATCAAAAATTGATCAAACCTTTGAGATAATGATTTCATTTCGGTGGCAATTTCATTGGAGTGATCAACTTGATGTAAGCCAACACTCTTCCTACCACTAGAATTTCTACCATTCTTCAAAAATAAAGTACGTTGCAAAGAATTTTCACTCATGCTCTCATAAAGATGCCACACGTCATCCTCATGCCTATCAATGTAAGAGCCACCCATGGAAGCATCAACCATGCCTTTGTAATTGTCCGATAGCTCTCAATGAAATATTAAACTAATTGCCATTTGGGCATGTCATGATGTGGACACTTCCTAAGCAATTCATTAAAGCGTTCCCATACCTCATGAAATGTTTCTCCATCCCCATGTGAAAATTCTCAAATTAAGGTTCTAATGGCATTGGTCTTAGAAATCGGATAGTACTTCTTCAAGAACTCTTGTTGCATTTCCGCCCAAGAAGTTATCGAAAAAGGCCTAAGATTGTTAAACCAATATTTTGCCTTGTCTTTAAGGGTAAATGGAAAAAGTTTAAGCCTTAAGACCTCTTCCGGTATGTCCGTATATTTTACGGTAGAACATACTTCAAGAAACTCATCCAAATGCTTGTAAGGTTCTTCACTTAGAAGTCCATGATAGTTAGGAAGCATTTAAAAGGTTTGTGGCTTAATTTTATAGTGATGTGCTCTAAATGGTGGCAATTGAATGCATGTGTGTGCATTATATTCATTAGGCACATAGTGATCTCGTAAAGCAAGGGGAGGATTAACAATTGGAGGTGCAACATGGGCACCTTGGTTGCCTTGAATGATGGGAGGTGGTGGAGCATAGATTGGCCTTGGCATTCCCAATGGAACTTAACCTTGTTGTTGTGGTAGATGAACGAATGGCCCTGGCATGCCTAATAGAACTTGCATGTTATCATGATGCACATTGGGGTGGAGGATACCTTGTTGGTCTATGTGACCAAAGTCCTCCACATGGTCCTCATTGTGGCCTTTCATTGATGAAACGGATTGACTAGAACTATCTCTCCCCCTAGGGTTTCGAATAATGGATTCAAGTTAAAAATTTAAAGGGACAAGAGTGGGTCTCAATGATCTACGACCATGCATGCTCAATGCAACACAATAAGCAATAACAACAAACACTTCACCTTAACAACAAATCAATAATTAATAAACTTCTTCCACATACAATGTTCATACTCCCATGCTTTAACAAAATGCAAGAAAAGTAAATTGCCTCCACGTGAGCTCACGATTTATCTAAGAATTGAATTACAAGCCTCCACGCAGGCTGACGATTTAACTAAGGGCTTGAGTAAAGAAAAGCTCACAAAGGTCCTTTAGCACTTCAACTCCAAATTTATAGCTTAGCTTAGCAATTTTTTTTTTTTTTTTTTTTTTATTTTTTATTTTTTTTATTTTTAGCCTTTTTCCCTGCTTGCTTAGCTCTTTTACTTGAATGCTCCTTTGCTTGCTTCCAAGCTCAATGCTCCTTCTCAATTAAAAACAAATACAATAAGTAACAAAAATTGAAAACAAAGTAAAGACACGATCAAAAGACTACTAATTCCTAATTGATTCCACAAATACGACGTTGCTAATCAATCAATCCCCGGCAATGGTGCTAAAAACTATGGTGGTTTCTCGGTGGTAGCACAAAACAATGCACAAAACTTTGAGTTTGGAAATTAATGTCAAGTGGGCACCATAATTTAAATTTATAAACGGCTTAACACCTATACTATGTAGTATGAGTGATAAGGGATCGTCCCAAGGGATTGAGTTATCTTACTAGCTTGAGGAATCAAAATTAGGGTTAGTAGGTCGAGTGATCAAAATAGTGGTTGGTTGGTTGAATTAAACTAGATGCAAATTAAACTAAAGTAAGTAATAATGCAATAAAGAGAATAAAAGATAGAGAGAGATCTTGGGGTTTAGAGATCACCACTAAACATAGCTTTTCTACACCTTTAATGAATGATTAATGAGGGGAAGAACATGTATTAGAATAAAGTGGTTGTGTGTGGTTGTTTCAACAACCACGGATGACAAATTAAGCATATATTGTCTAAACAACATAGTGGATAGCACAACATATCAAATTAAGCCATCAATCCTTTCTTTAAGCTCACAATCCAAACACATCACAAGGTTAAAGATACATGTTACTTGCTTTTCATAAGTATGGAACATCAACAACAAGCATGGACTGTCCTCCCATTTAACAACTACACTACAACTAAGCTAATGACATGAAATTAAACTAATTAAACTAAGGGAGAGGCACAATCCATCAAGAAATGAGTATGAACCATCAAATAAACCACAAGAACATGACATTAAGCACTAAGTCTTGACAATCTTTAGATCTATAGCATCAACACACATAGACATGCATCACTAACACAAGAAATAGAGACAAACACATGAACATCTTTTCTAGCATACATAGACATATGGATAGAATGAAATGATCAATTGGAAGCATTAAACCATATAATTCATTGAAGAAACAAGATCTATATATATATAAGTGTCAAGACATGAATCACAATACAAATCCCCTCAAAAATACATAAATCAAGAAGTAGAAAACATGCTTAGGACTAACTCTAGCCCCAAGAGGATGTCTAGCCACTCATGGATGATGTCCTCCAACCTTCAAGGGCAAGCTCCATGGAAGAAATCTGCTCCTTGGTTGATGAAGAGTCTCTAATGGTGTCTCTAGTCTCCTCCTCTTCTTTGCTTCTTCACTAAGAGTTCTCTAAGGTATGGTATGATATGAGATACTACAATATGATCCTCTATGTTCTTCTATGATACAAAAAGTAATCCTTATCCTTATATAGGTAGGTCAAATGACACCCAAAATGAGCTGGGGTCGTATAGCAAATATTCCCCAATGATTAGATAAAAGACAACTTTTGTGAGCTAGAAATTAAACTTTTTCGCATTGGAGGAAGTTCGATCGATTAAACCTTGGACTTGGATCGATCGAACATGGCTAAGATCTATCGAATTGAAGTTGGATCGATCCTTAATGGCGGCGACTTTTTGGATAAAAACAAATTTGAGATATTTTGAAGATATTTTTGGGAAAAGGACAAAAGTGGTTGGTAGGGTGGTACAACTGGATAGGATCAATCATTTGGATAAGGACAAGAATGTTCAATCAATCGAAGAAGGAAGTTGGATGATCGAACTTTTGAGATCTTTAAACAGAGACAAACATGGCTCAGATCTATCTTGAAGTGCTGAGATCGATGAAAGTTGGATCGATCGAACTTTTCTTGAGATCGATCGAAGTTGCTAAAATTCCACCCTTTGCTTCCTTTTACTCTACTTTGCTCCTTTCTTTGATTAATCCCAGAATTGCTTCAATTATGCTCTTATTTGGCAGAGTTAGCTTATTTTAGGGATAAGTACCTGAAAATGGAAATAGCACGAAATCAATACAAAACAGTAAAATAAAGTAGATAAGGGTTCTAGAATACCTAAGCTTAAGGGGTTTAAATATGCACTTTTCCACGCTTATCAATAGGGTTTAGATATACAACCAAGGATACAAGTTCAAGTATGCTAAATGAGATCTAAATACACAAAACAAGTATGCAGTTTCAAGTATACTAAATAAGATCTAATATACAAAGCGAGTATACAGTCTTAAGTATACCAAATAAGATTTGAAATGTAAGATAAGAATAAATTCACAAGTTACAAGTAATCCATAATTAACAACTTGAATTTAAATGTGAAATCAAATAGTGGAAAGACTAGGATCCTTGGCTGCAGACTAATCGAGTTATTCCGGGTTACTAACCTGCAAGGTACTACCTAGTGCGCACGTGTATAAATTATTTTGGGTAATTACGACCCACAAGGTACTACCTACTGCGTACTTCATATGACTTAGGAAATTCACGAATCCGTACTAGAGCCAAACCCTAGTCATCACATAAATATGATCTTTACAAGCCTCCAAAAATAATAAGTTCAAAACTTATGCAAAATCAATAAGTTAAACCAAACTTATACATCTCAAATAATGTCTAGGAGTGACTTTACATGCACATGCAAGATTGAATCCACACAACCCATGTCCTAGATTTTAAGTCTACAATGACATTCACAATGTCGAATCTTCAGTGTGCAATTCGTTACACGCTATAATAATTTCATTTCAATATTAAAATGCAATCTCATCTAAACTATCCCAATTTCAAATATGTTAAATAACATGGTATGGTCACTACGCAAACCAACTCAAAAACTAATTTGGATCATTGAGACAACAAAATAAAGTTTAATTGAAATATGTTAATTAAATCTCTAGATTTTCTAAAATAACCCCAAATGGATATATACAAGTGAGCAAGCCCAAGTCACTACCATTATCAAGTTAAAACTCAATCAAACTAGCGGAACCATTAATTAGATTTTTAATTAATTCATTTAATTCAAAATCTCTAGATTTGTAAACTTATCCAAATGCTCTCAAGTTAACATAGGTTAGAGAACATGCCAATGCCTATTTTAATCTGACATTACAAGTTGTTTTCATGTTTGTTTCAACTATATGAATTAAACTTTCATAAAAGATAAATATTAAATAAGTTTTGCAATTCTTATTCAAATGCTTCGAATTTAATATATGTTATTCAACATACCAAGGCCTAATTTACTAGCATGCCATAATTTAATTCCAATGTGCTTACCATCATGAGAATTAAATCTTAAACAAGAAAATAATTAAATAAAAGGTTTCAAAACCTAATCAAATACTCTAGATTTAATATATATGAAAGTACATGGCATGCACATCAAGGATACCAAGTCAGAATTTCAAGGAAATGAATAGTGCACTTGGAGCAACTTAATTAATCAAATTGATTAATTATTACTAGATTTCAAAACATCCCCGATTACTTTCAATTTCATATATGTTGAAGAGTGCATTAAAGCCTAACATAATATGCTAACACATATTGATTTCAAGCTAGATAAGGCCACATGAATTAATCTTTCACTTAAGATAAATATTAAATAAAAACTTCATTACTTGTCCAAAAGCTCTCAATTTAGTATATGTCAATGACCAAGTGAAAGGGTAATATTCTATCATGCCACATGTTTAAACCAAGTTATGAGCAACCGGAAAAATCAAATCTCATACAAGAAAATAATTAAATAAAATCTCTAGATTTGATATCAAAGCAAGTAAACAAGTTGTACAAGCATCACAAGCATGCAATATAACAAGACAATAAATTATAACACCCCCTACCTCAATTTGAGATGAAAATCTCAAAGGCCTACCGAAATAAAAGTGCTCCGAATCCGACAATACCGAAGGGTTTTGTCGGGGACAACATGATGAACAAGAATCCCCAAGACGCCCCATGAAAATCATAACTTGACTTCAAACCTGAACTCAAAATTTGGCCCAAAACGGGTTCTAATAAGGGTGAAAGGTAGAACACGACAAGACGAACAACAAACGTTAAGGTCGAAGACTTTTTACTAAGGAAATCAAGTGGAGGAGAAGAAGAAAAGGTGGCAGCCTAAGAAGCTCCAATGGCTGCCGGCTAAGAGGGGGAGGAAGATGATCAAAATCTGACTTTTCTTCTTTAAGTCTCCTATTTATAGAAAATCTCAAAAAGTGCCCCGAAAGGGCCCCGCCGGGTCTTGAAAAGTGAAATTTGAGCAGACGCGCTTAAACGGCAAAACTCCGTGAACAAAAAAGATTCAAAAAGAGAAAATATGAATAACAGAAGAAACAACGTCGAAAATCGAGTCCTGAGCAGAGAGATATGCCCCGAACAAGTTCGGCAGCAACTGAGGTCAAAAACTCTAAAACCAGAGAAAAACAACCAGAAGGGAATTCTAAGAGTACACGACTCGACAAAATGTGAAAATGAATCCCGTACGAGGATCCAGGCTCTAGACGAGGTATTTTTACAATAACTTTCGTTAATTGCGCAATGGCCCCTCCAAAAAGTGAAAACTGCACTAATGGCCCAGAATGAAAATATCTTCAAAAAATATTTTATTAAAAACCCCTAAAATAAAATATCTTCAAAAGATATTTACGAAAAACACCCCAAGAAAAGAAAAAGATTATGAAGAACTGTGCATCCATGCCCCTACGGACACCGAGAGCAACCAAAGTACTTTCTTGCAAAAGTAAAGATACGTATTTCGTGGAAACCACTTAGAATGAAGGTATATGAAGTCAAAAACTAACTTCAAGCATGAAAAGTGAGGTAGTGCAAAAAACTGACAAACGGGGAAAAGGACGAAATAGGGAAAAGGACAAAAAGTGAATAGTGTTCGGAAAGTAAAAATACGGAAATGATTCAGTCCTCAAAGGAAGTTGTTAATCCGAACGAAAGAGTATCAGAAACCATTTTTGAGCACTCAAGACGACACTATGCGACGAGAAACAGAGCTCAGAAAGGAAAATTAAACAGAAAAAAAAATTATCTGTAAAATTTCAGAAAAAGGAAAGAGAGGCAAATGACCGGGTCATTACAAATCTTTACGATCTAGCTTAATCATTTTTTCAAGAATTCTCATTATTTCTCGATTGGATATTTTTACTTGGCCACTTGTTTGGGGATGATAGGCAGAAATAACTTTATGAATGATGGAGTATCTTTGTACCAAGGTATGGAAATACCTATTATAGAAATGAGCACCCCCATCACTAATAATAGCTCGTGGCATACCAAACCGACTAAAATTGTTTGTTTGAATGAACTCAACCATGACTACATGATCAGCGGTTTTAATAGCTACTGATTTAACCCATTTAGACACATAATCAACAGCCATAAGAATATATTCATTATAATTGGACAGAACAAAAGGACCCATGAAATCAATACTCTAAACATCAAAAACCTCAATAACTAAGATTGGAGTTAAGGGTATCATGTTCCTTCTAGAAATTGATCCTAGCTGCTGACATCTAAGGCATGACCTACAGAACAAATATGCATCCTGAAAGAGTGAAGGCCAAAAGAAACCACACTGAAGAATTTTAGCTGTCGTTTTCTTTGCACTAAAATGACCTCCATATGCCAAACTGTGACAAAAGGTCAGAATACTATAAAACTCACTCTCAGGAACACATCTACGATTGATTTGATCAGCATAATATTTGAAAAGATGGGGATCTTCCTAATAGTACATCTTAATTTGGGAAAAGAATTGATTTTTTTCCTATTTTGACCAAGACAAAGGAATTTTGCCTATTGCGAGGTACTTTACAATATCAACAAACCAAGGCAAATCTTTATGAAAAACCTCAAACAGTTAAGGTATCCTCAATTAGAATTCTAGAAAGATGGTCAGCTACCACATTCTCTGACCCTTTCTTATCTCGGATTTCATAATCAAACTCTTGAAGTAAGAGGATCCATCGAATCAAATGAGGTTTGGTTTCCTTTTTAGAAAGAAGATGTTTCAAAGCAGAATAATCAGAATAGACTACGACTTTGGATACCAATAGATATAATCTGAATTTATCCAAAGCAAAGACAATTGCAAGCAACTCTTTTTCAGTAGTGGTATAATTCAATTGTGCATCTAAAAGAGTTTTGCTCACATAGTAGATAACATGAGGAAGTTTATATACTCGTTGTCCCAAGACAGCACCCATAGCATAATCAGACGCGTCACACATAATCTCAAATGGAAGAGCCCAGTCCGGAGGATTCGAAAGAAGAGAGCGAAGCCTTTGGAAAGCTTCTAGGCATGATTCATCAAAGACAAAAGGAGCGTCTTTTGTAAGTAGATTACACAAAGGACAAAAAATTTTGCTAAAATCCTTAATGAAGCGTCGATAGAACCCGGCGTGCCTAAGAAATGATTGTACTCCCCTTACGGAGGTAGAATGAGGTAATTTAGAGATCAAATCTACTTTAGCTCTATCAACTTCAATACCTCTCTCTGAAATGATATGTACTAAAATAATACCCTCTTAAACCATAAAATGGCTTTTCTCCCAACTAAGATTAAGATTGGTTTCCCTACAATGCTAAAGCACTATGGAAAGATTTTGGAGACAGTTTTCGAATGTGGACCTGAAAATAGAGAAGTCATACATAAAGATTTTGAGAAACTTTTCAATTATGTTCGAAAAGATAGACATCATACACCTCTAGAATGTTGCTGGCGCATTTCACAAACCAAAATGTGACTGCCCTGGTTTTTCAAGCCAGTGCATCCTGTGATGCACAGTAGTTTGACCCGATAACCGATCCGAATTGCGAAAGTGAAAATAGAAAACAAGACTCTAAGAAGTTAAAGTGACCTTCCATGAGGTCATGGAACTCAATAAGAACTGATGCGGAAACAAAAGACCAAAAATATGACAAATAAGCCCCCAAGGGTAAAATAGTCATTTCTAAAAATTATGGACTCAGGTGCCACCGAGCACACCACTGGAAGGACAACAAAAAACTAATCAAGATGGACTCAAGAATCACTTGATTCGGAGTCCGGATGAAAAAAATATGAAACTCTAAAGTTTCATAAAATTAAACTTTTGGGTTTGAAATCAATGCGGCAAGGGTACTTTACAAGTGGTAAAATAGTGTTTTCAGATATAATTTGATGCAACCGTGTATACCATTATATAGACCAGCAAAAACTAATAAACTTAGAATCAAAAATCACTTGATTTGGAGTCCGGATGATGAAGATTTGAAGCCTCAAAGTTTCAAAAAAATTAACTTATTTTTCGGGTAAGAAATCTGGGCAGGAATAATGTTTTTACAGCAAGCAACATTTGAGTTTTTTCTCAGAACTGAGGCTAAAAACGTACCCTTAAATGAGTTTTTCTGGAAA
Organism: Cornus florida; assembly: GCF_030987335.1. NCBI lineage: Eukaryota > Viridiplantae > Streptophyta > Magnoliopsida > Cornales > Cornaceae > Cornus > Cornus florida. The sequence continues at coordinate 5,207,475 of NW_026775577.1, read as the reverse complement.
AACATGAAGAAGAAAACAAAAAAAACACACTGTAAAATCCCTAAAATGCCCCCTAGATCAGCACAGATCAAGAAAGTCCAAAAAGCTACTACAAGATTTGTTTTCAGAATCTACCCGCAACTGAGAGCAAAAACGGGCTAGAAGATGAATTTTTCTGAAAAAATACAAAAAAAAAAATCCCTCCCGAAATCAAATTTTCTACCCAGCTAAGCAAGAGAAAATGAAAAAAACTATCTGTAAAATACCCAAAATGCCCCTCCACGAAATCTGGTAGTGAGGGTGAAAAAGCTACTACATTGCAAAACTGAAAATTGAACTTTGCGAGGGATTTCCGGCACCAAGATGACATTTTCTGGAAAAACACGAAGAAGAAAACCCCCCTAAAATCACATTTTCTAAGCGACCATATTGAAAGAAGAAAATGAAACTGACGTGACAAGTCTAGAAAGCCCCTAGATCAGATTTTGCAACAAAATTTCAAAATGAGTTCATAGGAGGCTCGTTTCACCAAAGAAGAAGGTTTGCCCAAAAACAACCATGCACACAAACGTAAATTAACTATTAGGATGTGCTACAATGGTTCATGGCTTAAAAATACCACCGATGCAAAATCCGACCCCCCAACGGGCAAAAAGACAAAAATGAACAAGAAAAGGGAAATTTGAAAACCAAAATTAACAAATGATTTTAAATTATCGTTTGGCCCTTGGCCACACTTCAAACATGATTTATAAGACCCTATGAAAGAATAAAAATGGAATTCCCACACCCGGTGCAAGCATAGTGAAGCAATGACTCGGCATTTTTTAATATTTTCATAATATTTCATGAAGTTAAAAGTTACATAGGATACAAATTAAATGTCATTGGCCTATGGCCTCATCTCATACATGTCAAATATATTGTAAAGAGTGTACTTATGTACACATTACAAAAATAGAATTAAATTTACACATTTTGACATATAAAGCTATAAATGGCATTTCAAGCCAACATTTACAAGAAATGAGAACTTCAAGTTTACAAATCATCCAAGCATGATGTGAATCCCGAATCTTAATCCCAGTACCTGAAAAATGTCCCCACTACGTGGGTGAGTAACATAAAGCTACTCGTAGGAAATGAGCATGCATCGACCTAGCATTTTACAATTCTATCACCTTAAAGTGAAACATGTTAAAGGGGCTCATGCCACTTAATGTCTATGTCAAAGTGAGACTCAAGGATTATCCTAAGCTACTCATGTAATTGAAATGAACTACGGCATACAGGTATATATGCTCAAGTACACTAAACCGTATTAAAACATAATACACGACATTCAAGTACACATGCTCACAAGTATACTAAATGATGTTAAACGGGATAAACAATATCTAGCATACATACACAAGTATAAGATATATGTACAGAGTACTCATAAATCAAGTATACAAATACAAGTATACTAAGCTAAACACATACGCACAAGACAAGTATACATGGCACAAGTATACAAAAATAAAATCTGCACACACAAAACAAGCATACTAAGCGTAAATACACTAGATAGAGTCTAGATACACTAACAATGATACAAGTTCAGGTATACAGTTTCAAGTATACTAAATGAGATCAAAATACATAGGCAAGCACCAATTCTCAAGTTACAAGTAATCCATGATTAACAATTTGAAATTAAATGCGAAATCAAAGTAGAAAGACTAGGACATATGGTCACTAGACCAAGTAAGTGTTTCCGGGTTATTACTACCCACAAGGCACTACCTAGTATGCACATGCATAAGTTATTCCGGGCAATTACGACCCATAAGGTACTACCTAGTGCACACTTATGACTTAGAAGACTCTTGTCTCCATACTAGAGCCAACCCCTAGCCATCACGTGAAATATGTCCTTACAAGCTTTCCAAAATCAATAAGTCCAAAACTTATACAAAAATCAATAAGTTAGACCAAACTTATACCAAATCCACTAATGCATAAAACCATCTTCCATGCACAAATAAGGTTGAATCCACACAAACCATGTCCTAAAATTCAAGTCTAGATAACATATGACATGTCAAGCCTCCAATATGCAATTTATACACCAAAACAAGAATATTTTACAACAATTGAACTCATTACCACAATAAGCCACAAGTACTAAATAAGTCCCAATTTAGTAACTAGCTTCCAAGGTAAACAATTGTAATATTCTAACAACCTATACACCTACACAAGATATATCTAAACAAGCTATGCAAGTCAATGATATTCTATATCATGCTAAGTCCAATTACCATTTCAAGATGTCTCAAGTACTAATTCTACATCAAATTAGTAACATGCTCACAAGGTGATTAAACAGACTACATTTCGAGGGATTATCAACGTATTACCTCCAATATCAATTTAAGTGACCAACACACTTAAAATAAAATTAATTAAGATCATTAATTAATTTTTCTCTAGATTTTCAAACATATCCAAATGTCCTCAATTTAATATATGTTAAAGAACTCACCAAAGCCTACTTTAATATCACAATACAAGTTGATTTCATGCTTGTTTCAACTATGTAATTTAATCTTTCACAAAAGATAAATATTAAATAAGTTTTGCAATTCTTACTCAAATGCTCCAAATTTAATATATGTTACACAACTCACCAAGGCCTAATTTACTATCATGCCACAATTTAATTCTAAACTATATATCATCATTAGAATTAAATCCTAAACAAAGAAAATAAATAAATTAAATTCTAAAAACATGAACAAGGCATGCTCACAAGTTGTATATGCTTATAAAATAATCAATACAACAATAATATAAACCTAAGACATCTCCTACCTCAATTTGAGATGAAAATTTCAAAAGCCCACAAAAAAAAAGTACTCCGAATCCGACGATACCAAAGGGTTTTGTCGGGGACAACACGATCTACATGAACCCACAAGAAGCCCCATCAAAATCACAACTTGACTTCAAAATTGAACTCAAAATTTGGCCAAAAATGGGTTCTAATAAGGGGGGAAAGATGCGGATGGTCAAGACAAACACAAAACGCGAAGGCACTTCGACTTTTTAACAAAGGGAAGAAGGTTCAAATGAAAGAAGAAGGGTGGCAGCCCCTTTGGGCTGCCATAGCAGGTTTTGGTCGTGCATGGAGAGGGGAGAAGATGATTTTTTAATTTTAAGTCCCCCTATTTATAGAAAATCTCAAAAAGTGCCCTGAACGGGTCCCGCCGGGTCCGAAATAGTAAAATTTGAGCAGACGTGCTCAAACAACAAAAATCTGTGAACAAAAAAGATGCAAAATGAGAAAATATAAATAGTAAAAGAAATGGCATCAAAAATTAAGTTCCGAGTAGAGAGATATGCCCCGAACAAGTTCGGCAGCAACCGGGGCCAGAAACTTTGAAATTGGAGAAAAATGACCAGAAGGAAATTCCATGAGTACACGACTCGACGAAAAGTGAAAATGAATCCCGTACAAGGATCCAGGATCAAAATGAGGTAATTTTGTAATAACTTTCATTAATTGAACAATGGCCCCTCCAAAAAGTGAAAACTGCACTAATGGCCCAGAATGAAAATATCTCCCAAAAATATTTTCTTAAAAACCCCTGAAATAAAATATCTTCAAAAGATATTTACAAAAAACACCCCAAGAAAAGAAAATAATCCCAATGAACTTTGCATCCATGCCCCTATGTACATCGGGAGCAACTAGAGTACTTTCTTACAAAAGTAAAGATACGTATTTCGTGGAAACCACTTAGAAAGAAGATACGTGAAGTCAAAAACCAACTCCGAACACAAAGAGTGAGGTTAAGCCAACAAAGTGACAAACGAGGAAAAGATAAAATAGGGAAAAGGACAAAACAGGGAAAAGGACAAAAAGTGAATAATGTCGAAAAACGAAAAATGTGGAAATGACTTGGTCCTCAAAGGAAGTTGTCAATCCAAAGGAAAGAGTCTCAGAAACCATTTCCGAACACTCGAGACGACACTAAGCGATAAGAAACTGAACTCAGAAAGGAAATTTCAACGAAAAAAATTTATTCGTGAAATTCTGAGGAAAATGAAAAGGAAGGAAATGACCGGGTCATTACACAAAAGGCATCCATCTATATGTAAACGTACCAAATGGACAAGTGAAAGTAGTTTTCTCTTGATCCTTAGGATCAATGGCCACCTGATTATAGCCAAAATATCCATCTAAAAAACAACAATAGTTTTGGCCAGCCAATCACTCTAGAATCTGATCAATGAATGGAAGTGGAAAATAATCTTTTCTAGTAGCGAAGTTGAGTTTCCGGTAATCAATACACACATGCCATGCAGTGGTGGTGCATTATGGAACTAATTCTCCTTTGAAATTCTCAACTACTGTAATACCTATCCTTTTCGGTACTACCTGAGTAGGACTCACCCACTTGCTATCTGAGATGGGTTAGATTATTCCCGCATCTAGTAACTTCATAACTTCCTTCAAAACTACCTCTTTCATATTAGGATTTAATCTTCGTCGGAGTTCCCGAGATGTTCGGGAATCCTCCTCTAAATCAATCTGATGCATGCAAATTGTGGGACTAATTCCTTTCAAATCAGCCACACTCCACCCAATAGCCTCTTTATTTTGATTAAGAACTTTTAAAAGACTACTTTCTTGGGAACTTGTAAGATTGGAAACAATGATCACCGGGAGGGTGTCATTTAAACCTAAGAAAGCATACTTAAGCTTTTCCGGTAGTGGCCTAAGCTGAAGCTTAGGTAGAGACTCTACTGAAGGAATAAGTGGAGTACTCAAAAGTGGTGCAAGAGGCTCTAACCTAGATTTTCATGGAGGAAAATTTGTGATAAGAGTGGAATTAAGAAAAGAATTCACTTCAGCTATTGAAGAATCGATATCGAAATCTTCATAATTAAAGTGATTTAGACAAGTTTCTAAAGGATCCTTGGATAAAATAGTTGGGAATGATTCCTCAACCAACTCATCAATAACATCAAGGAAGAAGCATTCACTATCTTCGTGAGGATGATGAATAGCGTTGAAGATGTTTAATTTAACTTTCATATTTCCAAAAGATAAATCCATGGCTCCAGTCCTATAGTTAATGCAAGCATTCGCTGTGGCTAGAAAAGGACGCCCAAGAATGACTGGAATATACTTTTTGGAATCGTGGACCAATTCTGTATCAAGAACTAGTAAGTCAACTAGAAAATAGAACTTGTCCACTTTTATGAGTACATCTTCAACAATACCTCATGGTTGTCTGATAGAACGGTCAGCAAGCTATAGAACAATTGATGTAGGTTTTAACTCTCCCAAACCTAGCTTCTCATACACTAAGTAAGGAATAAGATTCACACTTGCTTCAAGATCAAGAAGTGCTCACTCTATCATATTGTTTCCAATGACGCAAGAAATTGTAGGAACACTAAGATCAAGAGTGTTATACATAAGAATATCACTGGCTTGTTCGGTGAGACAAATTTTCTTAGGAACTTGGCTTTCGGATTTTCTTTTAAGAGCGCATAAGTCCTTTAAAAATTTGGAGTAGGCTAGAATTTGCTTTATTTACTAAAGTGGAAGGGTTCCTTGAGAAGTTCAGGATAAGGCGCTTTTGGCTCATAAGCTATCTCAGGGTTAGGAGCAGATAAAGAAGTGACTCCACATTCAACTCCTCTTGTGGATTGTGGAATAGAACTTGAGGAAACATCCTTGGGATGTGGATTATGAATAACAGGAACAATGGGAATCCTAAGCCTTTCTTTTTCCTCTTGTCCTTTTTCAACTTGATTATCAACCACTCCTTAATGTAGTGTTAGCCTGAACTTGCTTATGATAAATACCTGAGGAATTGGTTTTATCAATCATGTAAGTCTGCCCTTTCGGGTTGGCTATTGACTGATTAGGCAGATTTTCATCCTCTCTTCGAGATAGAGTACTCGCTATTTGCCCAACTTGTAACTCTAGCTTTGCTATGGCTTGAGAATGAGAATTAAGAAGTTGGGTATTGGCTTTAAGATCAACAAAAGCATTAAGTACTTGATTCTCAAAAGTAGAATTTCTAGGAGGAGGTGGAAGATTAGGAGCTTAAGTGGGTTGATTCCTAAACTGAGGTGGACGGTAAATACCAGATTGATTGAAAGAATTATTTTGTGGCATAGGATTGGATGAATTTTAATACTGCCCCTGTGATTGAGGAACAGTGGTTGTTTGATTTTGATTACGCCATGAAAGATTATAATGATCTCTCCAGCCAGGATTATATATAGAAAAATATGGATTATAAGCTGGTCTAGAGAATGCAGCATTCACTTGCTCCTGTGGGATTTCAGATGATTGTCCCAGCATAGGGCAAGTGTCAGCAAAATGGTTAGGATTAACATAGATCGAATAAACTTCCTTTGGCAAAGTAGTTTGTGGATTAGCAACGATAGCAAAGCCAGATGATAAAATTTGATCGAACCTACGGTTCAAGGCTTCTATTTAAGCGACTAACTCACTAGATTTATCTACCTTATAAAGTTTTTCAACCTTATGCAGTCCAGGTGAAGACCTAGACCTAGAGGAAGAAGCATGTTGCACTGAGTTTTCACTTAGGGCCTCACACAGTTCCTAAGCGTCAGCCGGACTCTTACGCAGAAAAGCTCCATTACTAGATGCATCAACCATGCTTCTATAAGAATCTATGAGACTATCATAGAAAATCTGTATTAAGTGTCATTGAGCAATATCATGGTATGGACACTTTCTTAGAAGATCATTATATCTCTCCCATGTATCATGGAGCTGTTCTCCCGAGATTTGGGAAAATGCTATGATTTCTGTTCTCATTTGTGTGGTTTTTCTCATAGTGTAATACTTTTTCAAGAACTCTTGTTGCAACATGTCCCATGTAGATATGGAATCTGTTGGAAGGGACTGCAACCAAGTTCTTGCTTTATCCTTGAGAGAGAATTGGAAAAGACGCACTCTGAATGAATCATTGGTTAGAGTGTTCAACTTGGTAGTCGAACACAATTCCAAAAATACATCCAAGGGCTTATAAGGATCCTCTGCTGTAAACCCATGGAAAGTAGGAAGCATTTGGATCATAGCAGGCTTGATCTCAAAATGGGTTGCATCAGCATCCGAAAAAACAAAGCACGAAGGGAAAGTGTATGTGGTAGGAATAAAATAATCCTTCAATTATGGTTATGGAAGAGGAACAAGCGGAACCCGTTCTCCATTTCCATTACCATTACCATTATTACCTAGTACATCACGTTGATCAGCCATATTATCAAAGGAACTTCATATAGAATTCAAATGTCTTTTAAGCTTTCTTAATTGTTTAAGAGTTCTCTCTATTTCAGGATCATGCACTAAAGGTGTTGTCTGATTATGGCGAGTTAACATGCACTGGTTCCATTAATCCTAAAGTTATAAAAATAAAGTATTCCAAGTAAAATAAAACAGTAAAAACTCACAAAAGGTTTAATAAACCTAAACTTTTTATCCCTTTAGCGTCTTTGTTCTCACTGCTAATTTGTACCTAAAAAGAAAAAGAATTAAGGTGAGATATCAGAAAGTCCAAAGACTAGTAAACCAAAACAATCTAATTAAAAGCTAATTACCCGGCAACGGTGCCAAAAATTGATGTGTCTAATTTTACCACTCGCAATAGAATGATTCTGTGTAGGATAGCTCCACGTAAAGAGGGTGTCGAATCCACAGGGAGATAAGATTAAGCTTTAGTTTTTACTTTTGTCCTAATGGTTTACAAGTAACTGGTTGAAAAGTTTGCTTGGTTGTCACGATTAAAAATAAACTGAAATTAAACTGGAATAATAAACTACGTAATCAGAGAGAAAAATCTTAGGACTTTGACTTCACCAAAATCAGCGTACTATAGTTAATTGTATCAACTCTGGGAATTTAACCAATTATGTTTTTAAATGAATTGAACTCAATAACATTCATTTAATTTGGGTTTTAAAAAAAGATATTTTACAAAATTCAGTTACCGATAACCTATCTACAGTTAGCATGGACTATCCACCTACTTACTCTAACTACTTTAACTACTTTGCAAATAATCCATCTCTCCTAAGCATAGACTATGAAAACATTCTTTTGTAAAAAACATTAGAACACCATTATATGACCTCTATTCTTATGGCCAGTAAGGCTCCGCCAGATACCGTCCAATAAGATAGGTTGACAAAAGCATATCTTTGGAAGACAAAAGCTTTCCCTCATCCTCCTCTAGAATACCCTTAGACGGTTTTTGATTTTAAGCTTGTTTGCCTTGGATTATAGAGATTCAATTCTATATTGAGATAGGGGTTGTTGTATGTTTATGTAGTTTAATATATATTGTGTACATGCTTATTGAATCATAGTCTTGCATATAGATGGAAAACATTTGATATGATTTAGGGTTTAATGATTTAAAAGCATGTTTAGTGTATATATATATATTTCATGTTGTAAGTAAATTGCTTCATTTACTAGGTTTGTAAATTCTAGAGATTTTGTTGTTAAAATGATGAAATATTGAATAATATTAATAATGTTTACTTAGAATGCTTATTACTAGATTGTAGTATATTTAGTAATTGTAGCTTGCATAATAGTAACTTGATGTAATTAATATTTAGAAATTTAAAGCATGTGTAGCTTATAAATATTGTGTAGAAATGTTATTTGATTCAATAACTCGTCAAATTCTAGAGATTTGTCTTGTTGGAATGATAAACTCTTGTAGAATACTAATTATGTTTACCTTGAGAGCTTATCACTGGGTTGTTATATATTTAGTAATTGTAGTTTGCAAATGGTAACTTGATTTAATTGTTTTATACTATAATTTTAGTGTGTAACGAAATGCACATTGAATATTCGACATATTGTATACCATTGTAAGTGTAACAAATCGCACATTGAAGATTTGACATGGTGTATGCCATTGTAAACATGAAACCTTAGGACATAGTTTGTGTGATTCCACCCTATTTGTGTTTGGTAGGTAGTTTCATGCATTGTTTTTTAAAATATGTCATGAAATTGTTGATTTTGGAAAGCTTGTAAGAACTTGAAAAATGATATGGCTAGGGCTTGGTCCTAGTACGGGAGGTACGAGTTCTCCCTACATCATTAGAGTGCGTACTAGGTGGTACCTTGTGGGTCATAATTACCCAAAAATACTTGCTTGGCCTAGAGACCACATGTCCTATTCTTTCTAACTACTTGATTTCGCATTTAATTCCAAGTTGTTAATCATTGATTACTTGTAGCTTCTAATTTGGTGCATGCATTTTCAATTTCACTTAGCATACTTGTACCTTGTATACTTGCTTTATGTGTTTTTTCCAATTTCGTTTAGAATACTTGTACTTTGTATACTTGTTTCGTATGTATTTCAATTCATTTAGTATACTTGTGCCTTGTATACCTAATATGCTTGCATGTTACGTATTTCATTTCAATCGCTTGTGTAGCTTGAGATGATCCCTTAGTTCATCTTGTAAAATAGACGCTAGGCGGAATGATCCCTTGTATTGATCTATATTGAACTTGTATGATGGTGGTTCATCGGGGGTCGCACCCCAAAGCCAACAGTTTGTGATACCAAAAGATAATGGTGTAGAGCTATGATGAATGTGGCTATAACGACCCGGATTTCTCAACCCGGTGCGTTAGTGATGAACCGGAAGTCGACCCGATAATGGACCCGAAATGCGGAGGCGAAAGAAGCCAAATGACCTCAAGAGATGTACGTCATCCCTAAGGCCCCAGAGTGACTCTCCATGAAGCCACAGAACTCAAATGAGCCAAGCAAATGAAGAAGGAATGCCTAACCCGAAAAGAGATGAACTAAGGGCAAAATGGTCATTTCTCACTGAAAAGGGTGCCACTGTGCACATCATTGGAAGGACAATGAAAAATGAACAAAATTAGACTCAAGAATCATCTGATTCTGAGTTTGGGCAGAAAAGAAATGAAATTCCAACACCCGGTGCGAAAGTTATGAAGCAACGACTTAACATTTTCCAATATTTTCATAATAAACTTTGAAAACAAAAGTGCATAGAAAACGAGATACATGTCATTGGCCTCCAACCTCATCTCATACATATTAAATACATTGAAAAGAGTGCACTTACGTACACTTTACATATACGAATCAACGAATACAAGTTTAAACAAATAGGGTTACAAAGAGGCATCTTATGCTAACACTTGCATAAAATAGAAACTTAGAAACTGTAAGCCATCCAAGGAGCAATGGAATCTTCAAATCTTGAGTCCTGTACCTGAAATATGCCCCAGTATTGTAGGGGTGAGTAATATAAAGCTACTCGTAGGAGATGAGCATGCATCGACCTAGCATTTTACAATTTTATCACCTTATGGTGAAACATGTTAAAGGGGCTCATGCCACCTAACGTCTATGTCAAGATGAAACCCAGGGAGCATCCTAAACTACCTAGATCATTTCTATCATATCACATTATTCATGTAATTCAGACAACATGGAAACATGTTATACAAGGCAACAAGATATAGATTCTCAAAGTCTTCAACTTGAAATCCAAAATTACGAAAACAAGTATGGGTCATGCCACCTAACGTCTATATTCAAAATGAATCTATAAGGTCATTCCTAAACTACATTTGAACATCAAAACACAAATTATGATATCGATACAATTTAACTAACAATGGAACTCCCAATATAACGCATGAAGCATGCTTTCACAAAGCTACATCTTAAGCGCAAAATAGGAAATCAAATAAGGAACAACAAGTTACGATATCATCTAGTTATCGACTTGAAATGAAATACGAAATCAAACAAAGTGGATACTCGGACGTTACGCCGGATCAGACTGACTATATAGTTACTTTAGGGTTACTATCCCATGGGTAACCTCCCTATGTGCGTACTAGACTATATAGAGGGACAATCCCCCGTACTAGAACCAAGTCTTAGCCGTAGCCAAACAACGACATCCCCAAGTTTCCAAAATCAACAAATTGTGCAACAACTTATATATATCAACATGTATATACAAGATATCAATTATTTACCAAGCACAATCCAAATTTTGGAAACTTATACAATACATGCTCAAAATTCATAACTACGATGACATGTAAGATGTCAAATACAAAGTGTGCAATTCCTTACGCATAGAAACAATATATTCAATAAGGAAAAACATATTCTCATTAATATAAAAGTAACAACTATGTTATCCAATGCTCAAAAGTAATCAAGTGAACATACATCAAATCCATACCCATGATTTAAATATAGAAATAACTTCCAAAATGCAATTAAATCCATGGAGTAATAAAGTAGAATTTAATTAAACATAAATAGTTAAATTCTCTAAATTCCAAGTTAATCCAAATAACTTCAATTTAATATATATTGAAAGACATGTCATGGTCATCATATATATAACATCAAATGACAAGTTAAGTGATTAAAATACTTAAAACAAAATTAATTAAGCTAATTAATTAATTTCCTCTAGATTTTTAAACAATTCCAAATGCCCTCAATTTAATCTATATTAGAGAACATGCCAAGGCCTATTTAAATACAACATTACAACTTGATTTAATGTTTGATACAACCATGTGAATTAAACTTTCATTAAAGATAAATATTAAATAAAAGTTGTAATTCTTAATCAAATGATCCAAATTTAATATATGTTAATCGACATATCTAAGCATAATTTCCTAGTATGTTACAATTCAAAACAAAGTTATACATCATCATAAATTTTAAATCTTATATAAAGAAATAAAAATTACTAACTTTCTAGATTTGATACAAGGCATACATATATGTTGTATAATCATGGCAAACACACAATACAACACACAAATAATCCTAAAACATTCCCTACGTCAATTGGAATGAAAATCTCAATTACCACCAAAATGAAATCCCCCCAAATTTTCGGTCCGCAAAACAGATTTTTCAGCTTGCTACCTTCAACTTATAAAATTCATAAAAAATTCAATTCTAACCCAAATTGAATGAATCCAAAGCCCAATGAAAGCTTAAACACTGTAATTTGATAATATCAATTTAGTTTAACAAAATATTTTCCCAATTGAAACAGTTTTGACCCACAACTTTGAAACAAATTCTGCCCAGAAAACACATTTTTAGCCTGTAGCTTCCAACTTTGAAAATTCATGAAAAATTCATTTAACATCCAAATTGGGCAAACCTAATTTATTTTAGAAGTAAACATATGAGAGTATAAAACTAAAAATTTAAATCATGATCCAATGTCAAGAGGTTAGTGAAATAAATCATCTAAAAATATGTTTTCCAGCTGCAATAAAAACATGGACAATAGATAGTTTCAGATTTTAAAAAAAATTAGAAAAGCTCTAAAATTGTGAAAAAATTCTGAGTAGTGTAAAACACATGGGGGAAGTTTCGGTAAAAATTTCATGGCAATTGAACCACCACAGCTCCATATAAAAATTCATTTCCAGACCGAAAAGGAAAAGCTTCAAATTTCTGGCAACTAGCTTACAACTACAAAAATTAATAACTAATTCATTTTAAATCCAAATTATATGAAACCAAAACTAAATGAAAGCTAATTGAGTATACTTTCATATTTTATATTTATTTTGACATGATTAATTTCAAGTTAAAACAGTTTAAGGGAAAAATACAAGTCCTTCTCTTCCATGCATGTAAAACACTCAATAATGACATAAAAATACTTCAAAATAATAGATCAATACCTTACTAGAGAATTGAATCTTTAGATACCAAAGCAAAACTAGGAGTTAGACTAGATCCTTCAAGGGTTTTGAAGAGGAGGATGAGGGAAACAAAAAGTATTCCAAGTTTTATGATCTAAAGTAAGTGGAAGGGCCTCAAAGATCATAGTCAATGCCTAAGGCTTCAAGCTCCATCCATGGAGGCTAGGATTTTTTTGTAAGGAAGAGAATGAAATAATGTGGTTTAATGTGAGTGGAGGAAATAGAAATCCTCCACTTACTATGTGCTCTTACACCATGGTCAACACATACATCTATGGTCAATTGCACAAAAACCCTCCTTTAAAACCATAATCCCAAAGTTGCCCAAAGATATTTGCAAGACTAAATTGTGAACCTACACTTGTCACCAATCCATGGCTCCTTCCTAGGCTTAATCCCACACCTACACTTGTCAACCATCCAAGCCAACAAGTGCACCAATCCTAGGCTAACAAGTGGGTGAATCCTCACCCTCCAAATGTCATCATCCAATGCATTAAAGTGTTTCCACACAAATGTCAACAAGTGGACCAATGAGAGTGTGACACTTGTCACACTTTTCAAAAATTACAAAAAGGTCCTTTTTGAAAATATCCTCCAAATTTAATTGCAAATTGGTCCCCAAGATGAAAAATAATTACTTTATTTAATTACACTAAAACCCCACAAGTTAAGAATAATTACACTAAAGTATGCATTAATGCCCCTTTATGAAAGAAGTAAGCAATCAACATGCTTTTCTAGAAAAGTAGAAATACCACTATCATGGAAATCAAATATCATGAATGCATGCAAAACCGGAATCAAATCCGAGCACAAAAAGTGAAGTTGTGTAAGGAAAAAAGATAAACGAGAAAAAGGCAAAATGTGAATAGTGTTCGGAAAAATAAAATATGGAAATGACACAATCCCTAAAGGAAGTTGTCAATTTAAGGAAAAGAGTCTCGGAAATGATTCCAGAGCACTCGAGACAACATCAAGTGATGAAAAACCGAACCCAAAAAGGAAAAGACAATGGAAAAAAAAATATCCGTTAAAATCTGAGAAAAAGAAAAGAAAGAAAAATGATCGGGTCATTACAACCTTCCCACCTTAAAGGGATTTCATCCCCGAAATCCAGCCCCAACAAAATAAAAAGGCGAAACCAGGATAACTACAGAGTGCATCTCTGAGTATCCTTCATAACATGCTACGAAAGCAATCCCAAAACTGAAGACAACGTACAACCTCATGTCATTCGCACCCACGTGCTCACGACAGGACAACCCCTCAAAAGAAAAGTGATCACATGGCCACACCACAAGTCGAAACTCACACACAGAACTTAAGAACAGACGAGGGAATGGAAGACAACAATCGAAAGCACCCCTCTTAATGAACCATCATAAGGGACTAAAAACAACCACCAACAGAACTCCAAGATATCCATGAATCAAATCAAAGTACTAAACAAAGACGACATGGCAGTACGAATAGCGACCAGAACCCACCCACGACGTACTCAAATGTGTGGTAGCAATGACAATTCCTAGTGCCCGCCCACACTTACTCGTTAGTAAGGTAGCATCGACGGCAACTAACACCCGCCCACAGCATACAACTTGTACGGTAGCATGACAGTATAAGGCACCAATTCATAACCTGCCCCCACTAGGTCTACCCAAGAAACCTCTCGATACAAATGACTTCAATGTCAATAATGATCATTACCAAAAGCACTACGGAAACCAACATTTTGTGAGAGTTGAGATATGGTCCAAAGATGTCCAGCCGGACCATTCTGGCCAATCCCAAAACTCTGACAACAATGCCATAGGTACCGCTACGCTTAAGGCCTTAAATCCTTAATACAAAAAGACCAACAATTTTAACATCTCAAAACACTACTATCAACAATATCAATTACGAATCCAAAGTCTGACAAGCAAAACAACATCTCCAAAATCCCAGATATCATCCTAAAATTGATCAACTTTAAGACTACTCACCATAATCAAACATTGGATCAAAATCCCAATCACGGATAACTAAATCCTCGAAATACAAGTCCACGAAGTGGCACACACTTCAAAATCTTAACAACCAAGGTTATAGAATGAGTCTCTCAAAATCATACTTGACAACACCAAGCTAAATCAAAATTCCTCAATTTCGATCCATCTATAAACAACCACTGGAACTATGATTCCTTAAGGCCATGCCTAGTCATAACTAGGACGAGAAAACTCCACAAGCAAGCTATATCCAACAACTATCCTCCAAAACTCCTCCTAAGAGTCAATCATATCTAAGCCTCCAAAACTGGAACAAGTCTCTAAAAGACATTCTCAAAAGAGCATCGAGCTCACCTCACGAATCAAACAATCCTCAAAGATATGGACATAAGTCTCCGTAAAATGATCTCACACCAATCAACTCACTTGAGCACCACAACCGTCAACAACCACGGCAGGAACTCCCTAAGGGAAGACACGAAAAAAAAGGGGACCACCAGTCCAAAAAAGGACAACACCACGACTCCATCTCTGAAATAAAAGACAATAAAGTCAACGAGTTCACCCTCTACAAGGAAGTAAGTCGACCAAAATCTATCAAATCCTCACCAAGGACTGAAGACAACAACGATGATCCTCATGGACCAACCAACCCCAAAACAGTGCACAACGCAACGGAGGGAAGAGACTCACTCCTTGTGAAGTCCCTAACACGAACCAGCACAAAGCCATTGTGGAAACCCGTATACAGACTACGTGCGACCAAGGGAAATGAATTGGAAAGCCAAACCTGAAAGTCATGCATATGACAAGGAATGCAACTACCAGAAAGAAAATCTACTTACATAGATGAAAATTAAAAGCACATGCTGCACGTCTCCACATAAACACAAAAGCATGTCATTAAAGAGCAGTAACAACATGGCATCTTGAAGCATATAAGAAAGGCATGCCATTGCCACACAATAAGAAGTCAAATGTGAATAGACCTCCACCTACTCATGCATCACAATATCATAAATCATACTACTAACATGGTAGTAAATGAAACTACAGAAAATAAAAGTGATGCAACAATGAACCCTATGGACATCGAGTCCTAAAGTGCCTAGGTAAAAAAAGAAAGGACCAGTCCTAGCCATACACTAACTCCAAAAACCAATGCAACAACAACTTGTCTCAAAACAAACGTGAGCCTTTACCACAATGGTAAGACTCTTACAATCCATCTCTGAATCTAAGGGTGACACTACAAGTGACACTAACAATGTAATGCTCTTTCTACCCGAAGCATCTATTAATCGACTTAACCCCAAAAGCTTCATCGCACAAGGAGAACTTAAAGAAAATGACAACTATAGCCATACCAACAACAACCAAATCAATCACCACAAATGATCTCCAAAACAACCACCATCATCATCGATCAAAAAGACAACGCCTATCAAAACGAAAACCAACCCTGATTCCATCTGAACTACACTTGTAGCTAGCCAGTATGGTAGCATGACAGTGCCATGCACCCGCCCACAAACATACCCGCCCACAAAAATTGCAATCCCAAAGGAATCATCCCGATCAACCAAGGATCCTAAGAGGTCCATAACCCCAACATAGCCCAAAACCAACAAATCTAGCACTACGGCAATACTAAATAACTCACCTCATGAGAGCCTAAACAAAAGGTGACTCACCACCTACCTCAAAACCAATGCTAGGTCGACAACAACCTACACTACCATGAAACTGTGACTACAATCACCATCAACCTCAACTCGAGCCTCAATGACCAATCTCATATCATGCCAAATATGCAACACAGTTATGCATATACAAATATGATCTAGAATACATCATATGTCATGCTCTTTACATAATAATTAAATCATGCTAAACAAACGGCATACCACATGTAACAGGTAAGCACATAAACATGTTATCAAACCAAATATGTTATCATGAAGCATATAAACACATAGAGCATGGCAATATAAGCATGATATGCACCCAAAACCCGTCGTCCAAGGTATTCAAACCTAGGAGCCCTGATACCACCTATAACGACCCGAATTTCTCAACCCGGTGCGTTAGTGATGAACTGGAAGTTGACTCGATAACGGACCCGAAATGCGAAAGCGAAAGAAGCCAAATGACATCAAGAGATGTACATCATCCCTAAGGCCCCAAAGTGACTCTCCATGAAGCCACGAAACTCAAATGAGCCAAGCAAATGAAGCAAGAACGCCTAACCCGAAAAGAGATGAACTAAGGGCAAAATGGTCATTTTTTACTGAAAGAGGTGCCACCGTGCACACCATTGGAAGGACAACGAAAAATAAACAAAATTAGACTCAAGAATCGTCTGATTCTGAGTCCGGGCAGAAAAGATATGAAATTCCAACACCCGATGCGAAAGTTATGAAGCAATAACTTAACATTTTCCAATATTTTCATAATAAACTTTGAAAACAAAAGTGCATAGAAAACGAGATACATGTCATTGGCCTCTGGCCTCATCTCATATATGTTAAATACATTGAAAAGAGTGCACTTACGTACACTTTACATAAATGAATCAACGAATACAAGTTTAAACAAATAGGGTTACAAAGAGGCATCTTATGTTAACACTTGCATAAAATAGAAACTTAGAAACTGTAAGCCATCCAAAGAGCAATGGAATCTTCAAATCCTGAGTCCTGTACCTGAAATATGCCCCAGTATCGTAGGGGTGAGTAACATAAAGCTACTCGTAGGAGATGAGCATGCATCGACCTAGCATTTTACAATTTTATCACCTTATGGTGAAACATGTTAAAGGGGCTCATGCCACCTAACGTCTATGTCAAGATGAGACCCAGGGAGCATTCTAAGCTACCAAGATCATTTCTATCATATCACATTATTCATGTAATTCAAACAACATGGAAACATGTTATACAAGGCAACAAGATATGGATTCTCAAAGTCTTCAACTTGAAATCCAAAATTACGAAAACAAGTGTGGGTCATGCTACCTAACGTCTATATTCAAAATGAATCTATAAGGTCATTCCTAAACTACATTTGAACATCAAAACACAAATTATGATATCGATACAATTTAACCAACAATGGAACTCCCAATATAACGCATGAAGCATGCTTTCACAAAGCTACATCTTAAGCGCAAAATAGGAAATCAAATAAGGAACAACAAGTTACGTTATCATCTAGTTATCAACTTGAAATGAAATACGAAATCAAACAAAGTGGATACTCGGACGTCACGCCGGATCAGACCGACAACATAGTTACTTTAGGGTTACTAGCCCATGGGTAACCTCCGTATGTGCGCACTAGACTATATAGAGGGACAATCCCCCGTACTAGAACCAAGTCCTAGCCGTAGCCAAACAACGACATCCCCAAGTTTCCAAAATCAACAAATTGTGCAACAACACATATATATCAACATTTATATACAAGATATCAACTATTTAACAAGTACAATCCAAATTTTGGAAACTTATACAATACATGCTCAAAATTTACAACTACTATGACATGTAAGATGTCAAATACAAAGTGTGCAATTCCATACACATAGCAATAATATATTCAATAAGGAAAAACATATTCTCATTAATATAAAAGTAGCAACTATGTTATCCAATGCTTAAAAGTAATCAAGTGAACATACATCCAAATCCATGATTTAAATATAGAAACAACTTCCAAAATGCAATTAAATCCATGGAGTAATAAAGTAGAATTTAATTAAACATAAATAGTTAAATTCTCTAAATTCCAAGTTAATCCAAATAACCTCAATTTACTATATATTGAAAGACATGTCACGGTCATCATATATATAACATCAAATGACAAGTTAAGTGATTAAAACACTTAAAACAAAATTAATCAAGCTAATTAATTAATTTCCTCTAGATTTTTAAACAATTCCAAATGCCCTCAATTTAATCTATGTTAGAGAACATGCTAAGGCCTATTTAAATACCACATTACAACTTGATTTAATGCTTGATACAACCATGTAAATTAAACTTTCACTAAAGATAAATATTAAATAAAAGTTGTAATTCTTAATAAAATGATCCAAATTAATATATGTTAACCAACATATCTAAGCATAATTTCCTAGCATGTTACAATTCAAATCAAAGTTATAAATCATCATAAATTTTAAATCTTATATAAAGAAATAAAAATTACTAACTTTCTAGATTTGATACAAGGCATACATATATGTTGTATAATCATGGCAAACACACAATACAACACACAAATAATCCTAAAACATTCCCTACGTCAATTGGAATGAAAATCCCAATAACCACCGAAATGAAATCGCCCCAAATTTTCGGTCCGCAAAATAGATTTATCAGCTTGCTACCTTCAACTTATAAAATTCATAAAAATTCAATTCTAACCCAAATTGAATGAATCCAAAGAGCAATGAAAGCTTAAACACTGTAATTTAATAATATCAATTTACTTTAACAAAATATTTTCCCAATTGAAACAGTTTTGACCCACAACTTTGAAACAAATTCTGCCCAGAAAACACATTTTCAGCCTGTAACTTTCAACTTTGAAAATTCATGAAAAATTCATTTGACATCCAAATTGGGCAAACCTAATTTATTTTGAAAGTAAACATATGAGAGTGTAAAACTGGAAATTTAAGCCATGATCCAATGTCAAAAGGTTAGTGAAATAAATCATCTAAAAATATGTTTTCTAGCTACAATAAAAACATGGACAGCTGATAGTTTCGGATTTTTAAAAAAATTTAAAAATGCTCAAAAATCGTGAAAAAATTCTGAGTAGTGTAAACCCTATGGGGGAAATTCCAGTAAAGATTCATAACTAATTCATTTTAAATCCAAATTACATGAAACCAAAACTAAATGAAAGCTAATTGAGTATATTTTCATATTCTATATTTATTTTGACAAGATTAATTTCAAGTTAAAACAGTTTAAGGGCAAAATACAAGTCATTCTCTTCCATGCATGTAAAACACTCAATAATGACATAAAAATACTTCAAAATAATAGATCAATACCTCACTAGAGAATTGAATCTCTAGATACCAAAGTAAAACTAGGAAGTAGGCTAGATCCTTTAAGGGTTTTGAAGAGGAAGATGAGGAGAACAAAAAGTATTCCAAACTTTATGGTTTAAAGTAAGTGGAAGGGCCTCAAAGATTAAGGTCAATGCCTAAGGCTTCAAGCTCCATCCATGGAGGCTAGGGTTTTCTTGTAAGGAAGAGAATGAAATAATGTGGTTAAGTGTGAGTGGAGGAAATAGATTTCCTCTACTCACTATGTGCTCTTACACCATGGTCAACACACATATTTATGGTCAATTGCACAAAAACCCTCCTTTAAAACCATAATCCCAAAGTTGCCCAAAGATATTTGCAAGACTAAATTGTGAACCTACACTTGTCACCAATCCATGGCTCCTTCCTAGGCTTAATCCCACACTCACACTTGTCAACCATCCAAGCCAACAAGTACACCAATCCTAGGCCAACAAGTGGGTGAATCCTCACCCTCCAAATGTCATCATCCAATGCATTAAAGTGTTTCCACACAAATATCAACAAGTGGACCAATGAGAGTGTGACACTTGTCACACTTTTCAAAAATTACAAAAAGGTCATTTTTGAAAATATCCTCCAAATTTAATTGCAAAATGGTCCCCAAGATGAAAAATAATTACTTTATTTAATTACATTAAACCCCACAAGTTAAGAATAATTACACTAAAGTATGCATTAATGCCCCTTTATGAAAGAAGTAAGTAATCAACATACTTTTCTAGAAAAGTAGTAATACCACTATCATGGAAATCAAATATCATGAATGTATGCAAAACCAGAATCAAATCCGAGCACAAAAAGTGAGGTTGTGCAAGGAAAAAGGATAAACGAGAAAAAGACAAATGTGAATAGTGTTTGGAAAAATAAAATATGGAAATGACACAATCCCCAAAGGAAGTTGGCAATCCAAGGAAAAGAGTGTTGGAAATCATTCCAGAGAACTCAAGACGACATCAAGTGATGGAAAACCGAGCCCAAAAAGGAAAATACAACAAAAAAAAAAATATCCGTTAAAATCTGAGAAAAAGAAAAGGAAGAAAAATGACCGGGTCATTACAGTGGCCAAGTTTTACATTGAGAAATTGCCACTACTACCTTTCACTAAAAAAAATATAGTTAGGGCAAGTAGGGATCGTCCCAAGGGATTGGTGAGTCGTACTAGATTGAGGAATCAAGATTAGGGTTAGTAGGTCGAGTGATCAAAAGATTGGTTTGTGGTTGATTTACACTAAGATACAATTTAAACTAAAGTAGGCAATTAAATGTAATGGAGAGAAAATAAGAGAGAGATCTTGGGATTTAGAGATCACCACTAAGCATAGCTTTTCCACACCCTTAATGAATGATTAATGAGGGGGAAAACATGTATTGCAACAAAGTATGTGTCTGTGGTTGTTTCAACAAGCATGGATGACAAATTAAGCATATATTGTCTAAGCAACATGGTGGATAACACAACATATCAAATTAAGCCATTAATCCTTTCTTTAAGCTCACAACCAAACATATCACAAGGTTAGAGATATGTGCTACTTGCTTTCATAAGTATGGAACATCAAACAACAAGCATGGATTATCCTCCCATTTAACATTTAAACTACAACTACACTACAATTAAGCTAATGGCATGAAATTAAACTAATTAAACTAAGGGAGAGGCACAATCCATCAAGAAATGAGTATGAACCATTAAACAACACAAAAGCATTCCATTAAGCACTATGTCTTGACAATCTCTAGATCTATAGCATTAATACATATAGACATGCATCAATAACACAAGAAATAGAGATAAACACATGAACATCTATTCTAGCATACATAGACATATGGATAGATGAAATGATCAATTGGAAGCATTAAACCACATAAATCATTGAATAAACAAGATTTATATATATAAAAGTGTCAAAACATGTATCATAATACAAATCCTCTAAAAAATACATAAATCAAGATGTAGAAAACATGCTTAGGGCTAACTCTAGCCCCAAGAGGATGTCTAGCCATTCATAAATGGTGTCCTGATCGATCGAACTTTTCTCTGATCGATTGAACTTTTCTTTGATCGATTGAAATTTTTTTAGATCGATCGAACTATTCGCGAAAGTTATTAAAAAGCAGATCTGAATCTCATTTCGAACCAACTCGGGCTATGCTTCAAAGAACAGATTCTAGGGCTGAGTTCTCACATTTTTGGCCCCTCAAAGCCTTGTATATAAGAGGGATTCAACCATTCTTGTAAAGACCCATTATTATTTCATTATAATTTCTAGTTTTTCATTAATTTCTCTTTCTAGGAAGTTAGCGATTAGGGTTAGAAGAAAAGAGGGAAGTCGAGGCATATCTCAAGATCCATCTCTAAATCCACACTGTCTCTCTCTCTAGAGCTTCAAAGAAGAAGAAGAAGATGAAGCTATGTTTGGAGCTTACCCTTGAGGGTTCCATGACCACATTTACTACCTCCATGATTGGCTAGATCTACACTTAGGGCTTGGATAAACCCTAAGTCTTGTGTAATCTAAACTCTTATATTTCTATTTTTGGGGATTTATATATATATTATTGTGATTAGTGTTCTAGCCTTGTGAATTTAATGAATCTTGGTATATTTTTATGATTTCTATGGTTTAATTCTTCATATTAATTCTCTAGTTTATTTACATGTCTATGTGTGATTAAATTAGAAATTATTTCTTACATGACTCATATGAATTAATTCTTTCTATTGATTCTCTATTTGATTACATGTTGTCTTATGTGTCATTATTTGGGAATTGATCTCTATACTAGATTCTCTATATTGGTTACATGTCTATGTGTGATTAATTAAGGATTTAGTGATGGCTAAGATAGGTTTTCATTGAATGGGTTTGTCAATTAATTTGATGGATTATTCTTATGCTTGATGGGTTGTTCTACAATTTAATTCATGTTTGTAGGTAGGTAGACGATCTTAACTTGCTTTGATATTCCATGGCTTATTATTGCAAATTCCATGATTCTTTAGATTGATGTGTGTTACAATTGTTACTAATTTGATTGGTCATGCTTAGAATTGATGGGTTGTGCTACACTTAATTTAAGTAGACAATTCATTTTTTAATTTGATGTTCCATGCTTATATTGCATTTGGCAGTCGCATTTTGTTCACAACAATGTATTCCCTATTAATGGAAAGCAAGTGGTTAATTACATGAGCTTAGTGATGATTCCAACACCCTAAGACCTCTCTTCATATCTCTTAAATCCCTATCTCAACTTAGTTTTTTTTAATTGTATTTTAATTTCCTTGCATCTTAGTTTAATCAACCAATCTCTCTCTTTGCAATCATTTAGTACATTAGAGTTGAAGTTAAATTCCAACACATATAATCCCTTGGGCCGATCCCTACTCACTCTTGCTACGTTAGTAGTAGTGTTGGTAGTGGTTTTTATAAATTTAAATTTGACCTAAAAGGCTTTTCTTGAACCACACATTTACTACATTATTTTGGCATATAGGAACGGCCTTGTCAAATTTTGGTGCCATTGCCAAGGATTAAACCCGGGTCACCAGCGTGACAGGCGAGAATACTCACCACTGTACTACAACTTGGTGTGTCGTCGAACCAAACCTGAAGTTTATGCAATGTGGCCAAGTTTTGCATGTAGAAATTGCCACTACTACCTTTTACTAAAAATATAGCTGGTGAGTAGGGATCGTCCCAAGGGATTGAGTGTTGTACTAGGTTGAGGAATCAAAATTAAGGTTAGTAGGTCGAGTGATCAAAGTAGTGGTTGGTTGGTTGAATTAAACTAGATGCAAATTAAATTAAAGTAAGCAATAATGCAATAGAGAGAATACAAAAGAGAGAGATCTTGGGGTTTAGAGATCACCACTAAGCATAGCTTTTTCTACACCTTTAATGAATGATTGATGAGGGGAAGAACATGTATTACAACAAGTATGTGTGTGTGGTTGTTTCAATAAGCATGGATGACAAATTAAGCATATATTGTCTAAACAACATGGTGGATAACATAACATATCAAATTAAGCCATTAATCCTTTCTTTAAGCTCACAATCCAAACACATCACAAGGTTAGAGATACATGTTACTTGTTTTTCATAAGTATGAAACATCAACAACAAGTATGGATTGTCCTCCCATTTAACAACTACACTACAACTAACTAATGACATGAAATTAAGCTAATTAAACTAAGGGAGAGGTATAATCCATTAAGAAATGAGTATGAACCGTCAAATAAATCACAAGAACATGACATTAAGCACTATGTCTTGACAATCTCTAGATCTATAGAATCAACACACATAGATGCATCAATAACACAAGAAATAAAGACAAACACATGAACATCTATTCTAGTAAACATAGATATATGGATAGAATGAAATGATCAATTGGAAGCATTAAACCACATAAATCATTGAATAAACAAGATTTATATATATAAAAGTGTCAATACATGAATCATAATACAAATCCCCTCAAAAATACATAAATCAAGAGTAAAAAACATGCTTAGGGCTAACTCTAGCCCTAAGAGGATGTTTAGCCACTCATGGATGATGTCCTCCAACCCTCAAGAGCAAGCTCCATGGAAGAAATCTGCTCCTTGGTTGATGAAGAGTCTCTAATGGTGTCTCTAGCCTCCTTTTCTTCTTTGTTTCCTCCCTAAAAGTTCTACAAGGTATGATATAATATGATGTGATATGATATAAAGAGTAATCCTTATCCTTATATAGGTAGGTCAAATGACATCCAAAATGAGCTGGGGTCGTACAGCAAATATTCCCCAATGATTGGATAAAGGATAACTTTTTGTGAGCTGGAAATTTAACTTTTTCGCACTGTAGGAAGTTCGATCGATCGAACCTTGGACTTGGATCGATTAAATATGGCAGAGATCTATCGAACTTAGGTTGGATCGATCCGCGATGGCGGCGCCTTTTTGGATAAAAACAAATCTGAGATATTTTGAAGATATTTTTGGGAAAAGGACAAAAGCGGTTGGTAGGGTGGTACAACTGGATGAGATCAATCATTTGGATAAGGACAAGAATGTTCGATCAATCGGAGAAGGAAGTTGGATCAATCGAACTTTTGAGATCTTTGAACAGGGACAAACATGGCTCAGATCCATCTTGAAGTGCTGAGATCGATGAAAGTTGGATCGATCGAACTTTTCATGAGATCGATCGAAATTGCTGAAATTCCACCCTTTGCTTCCTTTTGCTATACTTTGCTTCTTTCTTTGATTCATCCCAGAATTGCTTCAATTATGCTTTTATTTGGCTGAGTTAGCTTGTTTTGGGGATAAGTACCTGAAAATAGAAATAACACGAAATTAATACAAAACAGTAAAATAAGATAGATAAAGGTTCTAAAATACCTAAGCTTAAGGGGTTTAAATATGCACTTTTCAGCGCTCATCACACCCCTAAACTTAAATATTGCTAGTCCCTAGCAATGAATTAGAAAGTAAAGGAATGAAATGAACAACTATACTACTATGAATTAGAAAGCAATAATTGGATAACGCCACTTTCGTAGGGAACACGATTGCACTTAGCATATGCAACAAGCCTTTTAAAACCCCTAGGTTACTCCTAGTGGATGAGTGAAATCTCATGAGGGTTTCCAGAAATGATACCCATAAACATTAAGCTCATTATCACAAAAGAGGCACCAATATTGTAAACAAGCATTGGGAGAAAACTACCTCAAGTATGCAATTTTTCAAACATTTTTAAGCAATCTCCCAAAATCTCAACATCAAGCAAACAAGTGTGGTCCTCCATACATCAAGAAAATTATCATGCAAATCAAAACAACTCTAGAATCATTTTTGAGTGGACTGGCATCAAGTGTGTTGCTTTCTTAGCCAACTAAAGAATTAATCACATCCTTACCCTCAAATTAGCACACAAATCTAGTACCGATCATCAAGACAAAAAGTGGACCTTTTATTAAAGCTTTATTGTTCTAGGTGCGCTTATTCTTTTCACTCATCAATTTTTATTTTATTTTATTTTATTTTATTTTTAGGATCAAAGATGGAAGCATGGTGCAATGTGTTGATCTATTAAGCTTTCTAGCAATTCATGAGGTCGAGCGTTAGGTCAATGACTCCCAAACTAGACGGCTTTAGGGCATTAGGCGTTCAAACACCCCTACGGACTTACAAGCTCAAATCAACTAGGCTACAAATCAAAACAACATCCATCTAATCATTTCCCACTTCTCACCTTTTAGGAGAAGTCTTCACTTTTTATTTTTTATTTTTTATTATTATTATTTTTTAAACAAGTTCAATTATTAACCTAGAGTTTGGGCTTTCCACCTTTCGGCGCGAGAAGTTTAGTGCTTGATGAGGCTAGAATCCCAGCTACTTAGTGAAAAAGGATTGTTATCTACCTTTATCAAGAATGAAAGCTTCCAATGCACTACTAGTCCAATTGGGATATAACCAATTCAATAATCAACAAAGCATGTACCCTACAAATGAATGCTAGAGTGCGCCTGTGCTAGTGTAGAATACTAGAGTGAAGCTCAAAACAATCACAAAATCAAGATGATGTGGACCACAAGTGTAAGTAAGATATCAATTTTTTGAAAAATTTACTCTTAAATAGCATCGACAAGGTATACAAGGAGTATTGAACTCTCAAGTCATGCAATTTTTTAAATTCTAAGCAATATAGTCCTCAAAAGATCAAAATCATAGCTAGTCATGGATCAATCGTAGAAAATCTCTCAAATACATAAGTATACAGTGCAATGAAGGCAAACAATGGCTGGGACTGAAGTATCCAAAGTAGGTGGCATAGCCCCCCCAAACTTGGGATTAACTGTGGTCCTGAAATTTGGCACTCGGATAAACTCATCAGATAACAAAAGGGATAATAACAGTGCACAGTGGTCATGCAAGTGTAAATGAGATAGCAATTAAAAATTAGAGAGAGGTAAAAGGGTGGTCTTAAAAATTGTGTAGCACTCTCTCTCACTGAAGTCACTGAGATGCACCTGATGGAGTCAAACAAACAGATATAAGAATATAAGAATATGACATCCATAAAGAAAGCATATATATAAAGCAGGATAAAGTGCATAGTACATTATAAAATCAAAGCCGACAGACCGGCTGCAAAAATAGTATACAGTGACAAAAATGTAGTAAGTATTACAAATATAAAGTATAATAAGGAAGAGGGACTGGGAATCTCAGATGGATGAGGTAGGACGGGCAGGGCGTGCTCCACGAATGTCTCGGGATAGATCATAAAATGCAGCCATGACATCCGTATAGAGGGAAGTAATGTCAGCTCTGAGGGAGACAGTCTCTGCATGGATAAATACCACTGTGTCCTCCAGAGTATGAACATGCTCTCCAAAGCTGGGTGTATGATCTGGAGCCTTAGGTGCTGGATCTGGAGAATGATGATCCTGAGTCTGCTCTTGTGCGTGAATGGGTGACCCTGTTGGAGAGTGCTATTCTGCGTCCTCGGCAGGCTGCTTTAAATCAATGTCCATATGTACGGCAGCCGGATCGACTGCTATGTTGTCCGCTGCCGGGTCTGCTGCTGCCTCCTCAGCCTCTAGCTCCTCTATCGCCTCTGCTGCGTCCTCCTATAATCTCTTGATAATAGCATTGTAGCTCTTATCCTAGTCCTTCTTCAGGAAGTGACAGGATCCTCTCTCAGGGTGCTCTCATGGATGGAAAGGATAGCGCTGGTCTAGGAAGATCTGGATGATGAGGTGGCCAAATGGGAGAGACTTAGCCCTTTTGGGCCTCTCCTTGCTAATGTAATCATTATAGAGCTTCCTCATCATGCTCCAGATGAGCGCAGGGATAGACAGCCAATGCCCTATATAGAAAACGTACAGAGCTGTCAAGTAGTCGCCTCTCTGTTAGATCTTATGGCCGGCCATAAAGACATTGCGGAACAAGACTGAGTCAAAGAACCATAAGTCATCTGGCAAATAGGTGCAGGTGGCGAAGGTCTCGCCATCGGCATAATGACCTGTGAGAAGAACTACCATGTCTGCATATGAAGGCCGGTATAGCCTGGGATATGTCTCATGTAGCTCTGGAGGGCAGTAATGTGGACAATGACACGATCTGGATAGTGTGTCCACAGTGATAGGCATCAGATGGCCATCAATGGAGGTCCTCAGCTCTGCCGTGTTACGCGGGGCAGGCTGGAGGTTCTGGAAGAACATCCGTACTAGCCTCGGGTACACCGGGTATGTGACAGGGGCAAGAAATGCTGCAAGGCCCCTTCGAAGTATATCATCATAAGCTGATCGGCTAAGTACCGACCGGAAAAAGAAATCTATATCGAAGACTGACTCGTGCGCCACTGGAAAGCGTGAGTATCTACGTAATGGCTGGTTTAACTTCTGGACTGGATGAGCTGGCTTTGGTGGTGGAGATGGTATGTGCTCAGCCTCAGCGTCACCATGTGAAGGAGATGCGCCGGTATCAAAATGTAATCTGCTGTCAGAATAGGGAGACTGTTTGGGCTCAGCTTACTCCTCCTGTATGGGGTTCTGGGTATGAGATAGACCGACCTCGTCATCAAAAGTCTGCCTGCCTCAGTGGTGACAGTGTCCGCGGGCTACAGTCTTGACCCGAGCCATGGCCTATAGAATAATTGAAAACTTGCAAGGGAAGTCAGTGCCAGAATAAAGAATTTAAACCACAAAATAGAATCATGTATGTCAAGTAAGATAGACGAAATAGATAAATGACATGAATCTATAGAAGTGACAGGATGTGAACATGCTAAGCAGTATAAGTGTAAAATGCATCCAATGTGGAGAATCACAGGCATGGGCATGAATGAGATAGCATGGACACAAGATAAAATGCATGGAATGTGTATATGCAATCTGCGAAGTTCGATCGATCATAAAAAATGTGAGATCGATCTCTCATGATCGATCTGAGAAATTAAGTAACTAAGTTTGATCGATCTCACTCGATCGGTCTGAGAAATATGTTCGATCGATTGAACTCTGCGAAGAATGTGGACAGTCACAGATCTGTGACGTGGATGGCACGGGACCTTCACGAACATAGTCGTGGGCCCATCAACACATAAAACATCAATCCTAATCACTTAACGATGCCCATACTCCTAAAATAAAATCGAAACTTAAAAATCTAACAAAATATATACACACATATATACACATATATACATATATTTACAAAGTGAGTCAAAGCTTCATTAATGCAGAGTTTCATCATCAAAATAACATGGATCTAACATTTAAAACATGGCAACATCATATTGAAGCTTGAAATCACAAATGAAGTCTCGGATCTTACCAAAAATGAGAGAAAAGAGATGTGGTGCAAGAAGTGACGAGATCCGAGATCCAAGAGGAGAGAGAGTGATTCGGGATGAGGGGAAATCGCCGAAGGTCTCGCCGGAGATGGAGAAAGTGGGTGCAACGGTGACGAAAGGGATAGGGTTTTGAGAGGGTTAGATCGATCTTTGGAATCGATCTAAAAACCCTTGGTTCCATTTGTTTTAAAAAACTTCCCTGAACTAGTTCGATCAATTGAATTGAGACCTCAGATCGATCGAACTGAAATGATCTCTCTTTGAAATATTTGAATTTTTTTTTTTTTTTTTTTTGAAATTTAAAAATTAAAACTAAAAATTGAAAATTGAAAATAAAAATTTTTGAATTTTTGAAGAATTAAAATAAAATAAAATCTTTTTGGAATTTTTGGAAAATAAAATAAAATAAAAATATTTTTGGAATTTTAAAACTAAAAAGTCAAACAAAGTCAAAGATAGTGAGATGAGGAACATAGATCGATCTGAACAAAATGTTCGATCAATCTGAAAGAGAGCTAAAAATATGCAGGTTTTGGGTTCAGAAATTTTTCTAAGTATTGGAACTCAAGATTGATCGAACTTGAAGTTTGGATTGATCTAAGGACTTATGATTGATCTGAGAACAAGTTCGAACGATGGGACAGAGAGGTGATTTGGATGCAAGTGGATGCAGGTCAAAAATTTTCTAAGTGTTGGATACAGGTTGAAGTTCGATCGATCGAACTCTTATTTGAAATCGATCGAACTTAAGCAAAATGCTCAATTTCAACATAAAAGTGCATGCAGTCCTAATCACAGCTCCTAGCAATGCATATGAACTAAAAACAAGTATGATAAGTGTTTAAATGTTGCACATTTCAGCACTTAAGGTAGGGTATTTCAGTCTTTGCATCTATCTTAATTTCATATTTTAGTCCTAATTTATGTTTATGTGTATTTCAGGGCAACAAAGTTAAAATGAGCTAAAAACGGTACATTAAAGCCTTTTTGGAGTCAAGCAAAGATATTCAGAAAAAGTTCAGAAAATGACAAAAAGAGGTCATAGCCCATTGCTCGTATAGTGTGTTTATTCTTCGAAAGCAGTCAATCTCGGGCCTTTGATGATGTTCCCAAAGATGAAGAAGCAAACCAATTAGTCCGGGGCAAAAATGGAGCTAAATAAGGCTTAAAGGAAATTTCCAAATCTGGGGGGATCGATTCCCCAGGGTGGGGGATCGATCCCCCAGGACTTGGCAACATTACAGATTTTTCTTATTGTTTGGGCTTATTTTGTGAACTATTGGGCTTTAATAGGGTTATTACTTAAGGCCCAGTGAGCCATTAGTTTAGGATTAGTTTTTATTTTATTTAGGAGAGAGTTTTATTATTTTATTATTAAGTTTTCTTATTAAGGATTATAGTTTTCTGTATCGTAAAATAGAAGGTTCTCTCTGAAAAAAGGAGAAAGTGAGGGTTTCAAGAAATTTGACAGACTCTATGTCTACAATGGAAAGAAGAAAAAGAATGAGCCAAAAGATGGAGATGGAGCTTGTTGACACCATGAGCTAGTTCTTCACTTAGGGCTTGGATGAGCCCTAAGTTCATGTAACCTAAACCTTTGTTTTTCTTTTCTTGGGGAATTATTATGTTGTAATTAAATATATGGCCTTGTGATTTATTTATATATATATGCTTAATTTGATAAATTAGGGTTTGTATTGATTAATTCTTCCATTGAAATTTCCAAGTTGATTGTATGTTTATATATGATTAATTAGGGATTTTATTCTTCATTAGATGATTGAAAATTAATTCTTCCATTGATTCCATATGAAAATTGCATGTCTATGTGTGATTGATTTAGAATTATACTCTACACTAGATACTTCTTTTAGTTGTGTTTAGTGATGGCCATAGCATGAGACTTAGTTGATACAATTGTCAATTAATTTGATGGATAAAGGCTTAATCTTGATGGGTTGTTCTACAAATTAGTTTATTGTCATTAGGTAATTGTAGTAAAGTAGGCAATTTGTGGTTGATTATGTTAATCCATACTTCTAATTACAATTAGTATTATTCTCTTGATTGATGTGTGCTTTTATTTGATACATTTGTGAATGTGTATGGTGGGTTATGACGTAGTCTTGAATGGGTTCTACACTTTAGTTTAATTGTCATTAAGTAGACAACTCATTCTTGATGTTGATAATCTATGCTTACAACTGTGATTTGTGATGATAATGTGGCTACATCTATAATTACACTAATGATTTCCCTATTAATTAAAAGTAAATGGTTAATTACATGAGCTTAGTGGTGAATCCTAACCCTAAGACTCTCTTCATATCTCTTTAATTCTTAGTTTAATTTATTTAAATTTATTTGCATTGTTATTTCCATTTCCATGTTTTTAATTTAACTCTAGCTTAATCACTTCACCAAACTCTTTTTCTCTCAAACTCTCTCTCTCTCTCTCTTTCTTGTGCAATCTAATTAACTTTAAAGTCAAGTTAAATTCCAACACGTGTTCAATCTCTTGGGACGATCCCTTCTCACTTCATACTACATAGTATAAGTGTCTAGCGGTTTATAAATGTAAACTATGATGCTCGCTTGATACCATTTCCAAAACCAAAGTGTTGTGCATTATTTTGTGCACACGCTTGGGTCGCATCAAAGTATATAGACTTCGCAAGAATTGAAATTAAAGATAGAAATGAGGGAGGAATAGGGGTTTGACACCCTACGAAATGTTTTGCTAGTCTTTAACGTCTCTAGCAAGACGTTGGGCTCTTTTAGCCCGGATCAAACATCTTATAGTGCATCCCCTCCTCAATGGGGTGATAAGTGCTTTGAACTCCACCCAACAAATGATTCTTTAAGGAATTTGTTGGATTAAGCTCAAAAGATGTTTTCGGTCCTTGGTCAATGCAATCTTTGGGCTTCCACACCCTTTCAAAACAAGATTTTTGACCGGTCCTTTACAAGGGTCGCGATACCAAGTCAAGCTTGAAGAGTTGTGAATTTAGGGGGTGGCCAAGTTTTACATTTATAGAAAGCCACTACTACCTTTTTCTATATAAAATATAGATAGGGCGAGTAGGGATCGTCTCAAGGGATTTGATGGTGTATCGAATTGTGAAACTATGGTAATTAGGGTTAGTAGGTCGAGTGATCACACAATTGATTGGTTGGTTGATTAAGCTAAATTGAATTCAACTAAATAAAATAATATGAAGTAAACAAGAGAGAAAGAGGTCTTGGGGTGTAGAGATCACCACCAAGCAATACTTTTCTATACTACTAACAAGTGATCAATTGAGGGTAATGGATGTATTGCAATATGATAAGGGTGTGTGTGCATTAGGTTGATTCAATTGGCAAGGATGACAAATCAAGCAAGTATTGTCTAAACATCATGTGAAGAGCACAATATATCTAAACAATAGAGCATATATTGTCTAGAGAACATGGGGATAGCACAATAGATCAAAACAAGTCATTAATCCTTCATTAAGCTCACAATCCACATACAACACAATATTAGAGGAATATGCCATTTGGACTCACAAGTATGGAACATCAAACATCAAGAGTAGATTGTCCTCCCATCTAACATTACACTACCACTACACTAAATCTACACTACTAGCATGAAAATAAAGCTATCTAGACTAGGGGAGAGGCACAAACCATTAAGAATAGGCATAAACCATCAAATGAACCAAAATAGCATTCATTAAGCATATCATCTTTATAATCTCTAGATCTATAGCATCAATACACATAGACATGCATCAAAAACACTAAATCTAGGGATAAGCACATGAATATCCTACTCTAGCATACATAGACATATGGATAGAATAGAATAGTCAATTAGAAGCATTAAACCATACAAACCATGAAATAATCAAGATTTATATATACATGAATATCAAGATGTATCATACAACACTAATCCCTCAATAATACACAAGATTAGAGTATAGAAAGCATGCTTGGGGCTAACTCTAGCCCCAAGAGGATGTCTAGCCACTCATGGTAGTGATGATCCAACCCTCAAGGGCTAACTCCATGGCTGCTCCTTGTTGGTGAAGATCTCTTCCAAGGGTTGCTCTAGCTTCCTCCCTTCTTCCTCTCCAAGAATAGCCTCCAAGATGATTTTCAATGTGTGATAAGAGACTCCCTCAAAAAGTGTATCATATTCCTTATATAGGTAGGTCAAATACACCCCATGATGAGCTGTGGTCGTGCAAGGCATATTCTCCAATCATTGGATGAAGGACGGAATAAATGAGCTGGACTTTAACTTTTTCTCGCTGGAGGAAGTTCGATCGATCGAACCTTAACTTGGATCGATCGAAAATGGGTTCGATCGATCGAACTGCATCTTGGATCGATCGAAGTGGTCTGACTCCTCCGGATAATGACAAGGCTGGGATATTTTTAAGATATTTATGGGGAAAAAGACAAAAGTGGTTGGTAGGCGTACAGCTGTGGATAAGATCAATCATTAATAGGGTTCAATCGATCGAAGGTGATGTTTGATCGATCGAACTTGGAATTTCAGCAAAGGCCAAGGTTGGATCTATCGAGAAGTACTGTGATCGATCATAGATGTTCGATCGATCGAACTCTAAGTTGGATCGATCGAACTTTTCAGCTGCACAACTTGATTCTTTTTTGCTCCTTTCTTTCTCCACTTTGCTCCCTCCTGTGGTTTATCTCAGGATTGCTTCAATTAAGCTCTTATTTGGCTGAGTTAGCTAAATTTTGGGATTAGTGCCTGAAAATATAAATAACACGTAATAAGTCTAAAATGGCAAAGTAAGATAGATAAAGGTACTAGAATGCTTAAGCTTAACGGGTTTAAATGCGCACTTTTCAGTGCTCATCACACCCCAAACTTAAATATTGCTAGTCCCTAGCAATGAACTAAGAAGTAAAGGAATGAAATAAACAACTATACAAGTATAAACTGGAAAGCAAGTAAAATGATAACACCATTTTCGTAGGGAACACGATTGCATTTAGCATATGCAACAAGCCTTTTAAACCCCTAGGTTACCCCTAGTGGACGAGTAAAGTCTCGTGAGGGTTTCCAGAAATGGTACCCACAAACATTAAGCTCATTCTTTCAAAAGAGGCACCAATATTGCAAATAAGCATTGGGAGAAAACTACCTCAAGTATGCAATTTTTCAACCGTTTCTAAGCAATCTCCCAAAATTTCAACATCAAACAAGCAAGTATGGTCCTCCACATATCAAGAAAATGATCATGAAAATCGAAACAAGTCTAGAATCCATGTGAGAGGTCCGTCATCAAGTGTGTTGCTATCTTAGCCAACTAGAGAAGTAATCACATCCTTACCCTCAAACTAGCACACAAATCTAGTACCGATCATCAAGATAAGAGAGTGGACCTTTTATTAAAGCTTTATTGTTCTATGTACACTTATTCTTTTCACTCTTTTTTTTTATTTTTTTATTTTTTTATTGAGGATCAAAGATGGAAATATTGTACAATGTGTTGATCTCTTAAGCTTTCTAGAAGATTCATGTAGTGAGCTTTAGGTCAATGACTCCCAAACCAGATGGCTTTAGGGCATTAGGTGTTAAGACACCCTTACGGACTTACAAACTCAAATCAACTAGGCTACAAATCAAGACAACAACCATCTAATCATTTCCTACTTCTCACCTTTTGGGAGAAGTCCTCACTTTTATTACTTTTGCAAATTTTTCTCTTTTTTTTTTTTAATCAATTATTAACCTAGAGTTTGGGCCCTCCACCTTTCGGTGCGAGAAGTTCACTGCTTAATGAGGCAAGAATCTCGGCTACTCAATGAAAAGGGGTTGTTATCCACCTTTATCAAGAATGAAAGCTTTCAATGCACTACTAGCCTAATTGGGATATAACCAATTCAATAATCAACAAAGCATGTACCCCACAAATGAATGCTAGTGTGCACCGGTGCTAGTGTAGAATCCTAGAATGAATCTCAAGACAATCACAAATTCAGGATGATGTGGACCACAAATGCAAGCAAGATATCAATCTTTTGAAAAATTTACTCCTAAATGGCATCCTCAAGGCATACAAGGAGTATTGGACTCTCAAGTCAAGCAATTTTTAAATTTTAAGCAATATAGTCCTCAAAAGATCAAAATCATAGCTAACATCAATCTCAAATCTCAATCATGCATTTAAAGCTCAAATCTTAAGTAGAATGCAACAAGACACCTTACCCCCAAACTTAAACCGCACATTGTCCTCAATGTGCAATGAGAACAATGGAAAAAAATGGAAAGAGTATACCGTGGTGGTATAGATATGAAGCCCGGTCATGATCCAATTCGAAAGACGTCTCCCCCAAACTTGGAATCAACAACCTACTTGAATAACTACGCTAGCAAACTCACATCAAATATCAAATGGGATAAGAATAATCAAATCAAGCATTCTAAGGCAATGTAACATATGATGCAAAAGAGATATAAGATCAAGCCCTAACTAAAGCATAAAGTATGCATGACTACACATAAGGGCACAATGATG
Source organism: Cornus florida (assembly GCF_030987335.1). NCBI lineage: Eukaryota > Viridiplantae > Streptophyta > Magnoliopsida > Cornales > Cornaceae > Cornus > Cornus florida. The sequence goes on along the minus strand of NW_026775577.1, from coordinate 5,171,665 downwards.
AATCTTTTTATATTTTTCATTTAATGAAAGCAAGTATATACAAAATGCAAGAAAAACAAAGAATAAAATGCATGAACAAAATATCAAAAGAAAATTAAATAAGGCAAAATGTAATGAAAGAAAATGTTCAATGTAAGAAATGAAAAACAATATGTGCAATGCAAGAAATGAAAAGGAACATGTACAATGCAAAAAAAAGTGGAAAGAATATGTACAATGCAAGTATATACAAAATTTTCTTACTTTTTGTTTTTCATTTTTTTTTTTTTTTTAATATATATGTGAAAACATGCAAAGAAAAATGAAAAATGTAAGAAATATGCAAAATGGGTGCTAAGTTTAACGTCTCTAGCAAGACGGAATGCTTCTTTGAAAAATCGTCTCATTTTTTTATTTTTTATTTTTTTAGATAAAACAAATATGTACACAAATAAAAATAAAAAAGGCAAGTAAATAAAAATGTAAGAAAATAAGGAATGCAAAGATTTTTTTTTTTTTTTTTTTTGATAAGTTAGAAGAATTAAAAATTAAAGTTAAACAAAATATTTTTGGATTTTTGGAAATAAGATAAAAGGAAATAAAATAAAATAAAAGAAAAATGTTTTTGGGATTTGATTTTTTTTTTTAATTTTAAATATTTGAAATAAAAATAAAAATAAAGCTTGGAAATAAAAGTAAAAATGAAAATAAAATAAAAATCTTTTTGGAATTTTTGAAAATAAAATAAAATTAACAAAAATATTTTTGTGTTTTTAACAAATTTCCAAAAACTTCTTTTTTTTTTTTTTAGTCAAGAGAGAGAGGTAACTAAATGAAATAAAATAAAATAAAATAAAAATAGAAATAGGAAAAAGTCAAAAAGTGAAAGGGTCAAAGGGGCAAAGTTGTGATCGATCGAAGATGAAGTTCGATCAATCGAACATAGCTATGATCGATCCGAGATGAAAGTCGATCGATCGAACATGTAAAATTTTGGAAATCCCGAAAGCATGCATTTTTAGAATTGAAACATGTCCAAAATTTTTCTAAGTGTTGAAGCTCGAGATCGATCGAACTATAAAGTTGGATCGATCGAATGTTCTTTGATTGATCGAAATTGTAGTTGGATCGATCAAACAGTGAAAATCCTGGAGATCCCGAGAGCATGCACTTTTAAAATTGATGAAAGCTCAAAATTTTTTCTAAGTGTTGGGACTCAAGTGGAGTTCGATCGATCGAATCCATAGTTGGATCGATCGAAGAATAATTCGATCGATCGAAGGTGTTCTTGTGATCGATCGAACTGGCACCAAATGCCTAAGTTTTGAACTGAAAGTGCAGAAAATCCTATGCTAAGCCCCAATGATGGTAACAAGAATGAAAATTTGAAAAATAGATGGAAGAATGTACACAAGAATGAAAAATAAAAAGAAATGAGGGAAGGATAGAGTTGTGAAACTCTATGAATACTAGTGTTTAACGTCTCTAGCAAGACGTTAGGTCAACTCACTAATCAAATGAATCAAAAACTGGATATGAAACATCCTTATTGACCCTCTTTTCACTTTTCTCATTTAATGTCCCACTTATGACAATAAAATCATCCTTCAAAAGAATGACTTGAAAAGAAATAAAAGAGATGATATTGTTCCTTTCATTCACGGTCTTGAAAACAAAATCAATCATGGTTAGGCTTGCCTCTTTGTTGTGTTCTTGAAACACATTCAAATGATCATTCACTTTGATAATCGGTGAGGCATTGTCTTTCAAAGACTCATTTGGATTAATAAGAAACACCCTCTCTTCATCCATCTTCTCCTCCTCATAAATTACCATTTCCTCACCTTCTAAGTAAGCTAAGGAGTCCATTAGAGAGTTTATTTCATTTTTAGAGCTTTTAAAGTCAAAACCACAATTTTTATACATTTCCAAAAGACATTCCTCAAGAGGGTCATTAGAGATAATAGAAGGAAGGCCCTCTTCAATAAGTTCCTCCTCATTTTCTCCTACCTCAAGTGTGGTCAACATCTCCTCACTCTCTAGAGTAGCCATCTCCGAGATAAAATCATAATCAAAACAAGAAAAGTCCTCATTAATCATGTTATGTTCTATTGGATTAGCCACTAACTCACTTGCCACTTCCTCCTCTATACAAGATAGAGTGCTAGGCATTAGCTCACTTGTTTCATTCTCCTCACTCTCATCTATATACATTGAAGTTCTTGCCATTTTTTCATTTGCCTCATCCTCCTCCTCTTGATGAGAAAGAGTATTTGCGCTCAACTTGAGCTTCTAAGTTGGCTAAAGTTTGAGAATGAGAATTAACAAGTGAAGTGTGTGAAATATGCACATCAAGTAAAGCTAACACTTTTTCTTCAAATCCGGGTGAGTACTTAGAAGGTGGTGGAATTGATTCATCATAAAATGGTGGGGGAGGGTAATAGTCACAAGAAGGATTAAATGAGTGATTAAGTCCATAATAAGATGATGCATGAAATGAATTGGACTCAATCTCATAAGGATTAAAACATGATGGAGGAGCATAAGGTGAAAGGATGTAATTTCCCCCCAAACTTGGATCAAACAATTCCTCCATTCACATTTAAAATCCAAATGCAACAAATAATGCCTCAACAAAAGCCTATGCTTGGACTTAAAATTTAGCAATGAAATAAGCCTCAACAAGGGCTATCACAAGCATGCAAAGAAGTGAAACAATTAAAATACAAGAGTTCCAAGAATTGCTTACAATGGTCCTTTAGCACTTCAACTCCAAATTTTAAAAGCTTAGCTTAGCAAAAAAAAAATTAGCAACTTTTCATTTTTAGCATTTTTTTTTCCTTTTTGCTTGCTTTGCTCCTTAGCTTTAAAGTTCTTTGCTAGCTCCTTGCTCAATGCACCTTATTAATGAAGAACAAACTTAATTAGTAATCAGAAAAAAAAAAAAAAAAAAAAAAAAAAAAAAAGGAACACACCATAGAGGGTCATACACTTCCACACTTATGTTCCTTAACTTTTTGGACTCTTTTTATTTTTTAAATTTTTTAGGATAATGGGACAGAAAATTTTTCTGGGGACTATAATGCCATATTTTGGAGCGCTAAATTGGCACTTTGAATTTATAATTCGAAAATATTTAGTTCAATGTTTGAACTAAATTTTTTCCAATTTCAATTTCATGATGCCGATTCAATGTTCCTAAACAAAACATCGAAGTAATTGATAGTATAAATGTTCTTTGTGGAAGGTAACAAGTTTGAGAAAGCTTTAATAGTTCAATTAGTTTGTGGGTCAACATTCAAGTTTGTTTGACAATCGAAATCGCTGTGATATGCAAAGTGTTTGTTCAGGTCTCTATAATCTATTGATTACCTGGTCGAAGGTGGGATTTGAAATATCTTATACATACGAATTTCGTATCTGCAAATAAAAGATAGAAATATGGGGCAAATAATAATTTATTAATTTATGAAAATTCGATTACAATCCTCTAAGCTATTCTTTACAAACGAAAGAAAATATCCTTTGATTCAATCTCCTTTGTCAGTTGGATCCAAGGGATGCTGGAGCTTGATCTTGAATCGGGTTGTTGACAATCTTCTTCAAGTATTTGTAGTTTAGGATGACCGCCAATAATTTCAAGTATTTATATTTGAGGGCTGACGAAACTTGATCTCGAACAGTGTTGTTTGGTGATTCTTCAAACTTGTTGAATCATGGAAAAAGAACAACATTATTTTGATGTGTTTGTTGTTCTTTGCTGAATTTGAGGAAGAACGACACGACTTTGGATGTACTTGTTGTTCTTCATCTTCAGAAAATTTGTTGAATTTGTGGAAGAATGGCTTTGGTTGTGCTTGTTGCTCTTCTTCTTAAAGGATTAGGTGTTGGGGATGAATGTCGGTAAAGTTTCTGTATTTTACTCTGAAATTCTGGACTTTTGAGTTTTTAAATTTCTGCACCCTCTAAATTTCTGGCCCTCTGGATTTCTGAGTCTCTCAATTTCTAAACCTTACCTCTGGATTTCTGATTCTCTCAATTTCTATACCCCCTCCTCTTTCCTCCATGCCTCTATTTATAAGCTTTTTGGATTAATAGGATGATGATATGTGTCCTTTCTTGATAAGGACATAATTATAACTGGCCGAGCCGATTATATTGTGATAATTATCCATAAAAATAATTATTCTAAATATATTTTATTAAGAATAATTATCTTTTTTTTTAATCGATCACTTAGGTTCGGCTAATTAAATAATTTAAATTGGCCAATTAAATAATTTAATTAAACAAGAGACCCATATTTGATTGGTCAATTTGTCAAAACAAAAGTTCATGAAATTTTAGTGTCTACAAATCTTCTTCGCTTTGTTTTCATGATATAGTCTGGTGAATGATATCTTGAATGCGTGATCTTCTCCCCTACTCTTTGCCACTTCTTGAGCGCATGATCTTCTCCCCCACTCTTTGCCACTTTTTAGGGGTTTTGCCTTCAACAACTGTAACAACTGTCACTATACCCACACATAATATTTTCTGCTTTTGACTCCCTCGAACCAGAGACTTTATAGGAAGTCACCTATTTTAGTACTATAACAGAGTACTCATGCTTAACTTTGGAGTTCTGATGGGTTCACAGTCATCACGGCTTTAAAACACATTGTGTTATAGAAGGATGTTAAACCTACACGTAGTATTTCACATTTTCTAAACAATATAGGACCATGACACCCTATAGCATGCTAATGTGGTAGCTCATCTAGTGTTTTGAGGGCATCACAAGCACCCCCCATGGGCCCAACATCCTTGGCCACACTTCTGGGTAGGCTTTGGCTCTAATACCATTTGTAATAACTCCCACCTTACCCAGACACAATATTATCTATTTTTGGCTCCCCCGGATTAGAGACTTCCTAAGAGGTCACCCATTCTGGTACTACTCTAGAGTAAGCATGCTTACCTTTGGAGTTCTAATGGGTTCACTGATATAACAGCTTTAAAACATGTTATGTCATAGAAGGGTGTTGAACTTACATATAACATTTCACCTTTTGATGCGATATGGAATCATGACACCATTTAGCCTGCCAGTGATCATCCAGTGTTTCGCACCCACCCACATCACATTTACTCACAGAGGACATCATAACAACTATTAGGGTTCCTCTGAGACTTTTTGCCATTCTTTTGTTCCCTCATTTGATTTTCTATTGTAATCGGAGTCAACCTTTGCTACCGAACGACTTCATCTTCCTCCAACATTAGATAACCTTGAGCATTGGAATTAAGTGTTCCCATATCTATAAGGGGGTCCTTTTGGCAAGTGAAATATGAAACTATGTACCTAATTGCAAATTTGAAGGCTTCTACAAAAGTAGTTTGGTCAAAGTTGTCGATCATAACCATTTTTAGGTTGAATCTAGACATGAATGTTTATAGCTTTTCCCCGTTTCCTTGTCTCATAGTGAAGAGGCTCGATATTGTCTTTTTATATTTATGGTTCCCGAAGTATTGAGCGATAAAATGCTCACATAGTTGTTGGAAACTAGAGATTGACCTAGGCAGTCGTTGATTGAACCGAACTTGTGAGATTTGAGTGGAATACCTTACACATCAAGTTGTTATTTCCTATATAACTCCAGTGTGATTCTCCATTGCACATGGAAGATAAGTTTCATCAGATCCCCAGATTCATCAAAGAGCGTGAAGTTTGGCAGCATAAACTTTCTTTGTATCTCGGCTAGCATATCTCATCTATGAATAGTGTCTGTACCATCTGAGATGTCATTTGGGCAATTAAATCAGCAAACATTATTACTTTCAGGTCTTTCATATATTTCCCAACTTCCTTCTAGACTTGTACCCTTAGTCCTTGGCTGGGGGCGTTGTTAAACACACGGGCTTTAGGCGACCTTCTAGGTGGATTCTGGCTAGATTATGCTTAATCGGCTAATAGTATTCCTTTATTATGGTTTTCACTATCTTCTGGGAGGTTCTGATGCACCGATCCACCTTGCTCTTGTGAGTGACCTAGCTAATAGCGTGCTACATTGTCGTTTATCTATTGTACTAGGGGGTTTGGAATACCTATGTGTTCTGGCTTGGCACGTAGTTCAGCATTCTCCTGGCGGAGGGCATCAATCTGGTGTAAAAGCCCTCCTCGCATCTTCTACATCACTTCCTCTTGTGGCCATGAACTTTCTACTCCAGTCATTATGTCGGAATGGAGCAACATAAACGAAGTGAGAAAATTAATAAATCGGATTCCCATAGACAGCACCAAAGTGTAGGTATAGAAAATTAATCTTTGTCAAACGTGACCATGCTCAAACAAAGATTTTTTACAGGAATACAAAACAATGAAACATAAAAGAACTTGTGAATTGCAAAAAAATAAAGGAATAGATTGTATTATGAATTTATTGTTTTCATTAGGGTATTGAGCTTTTATTTATAGAGTAAAGACCCTAGACTCCTTTTAGGATTCCATTCTTGCTAAATAAGTTACTTCCATAATAGTGTTTCCTTTCCTATCTTGTGGAATTCTTGTTCTAGTTGAATTTGAAAAACTATTGGACTTGCAATTGATGGGCCTCACAACTTGTCTCTAGCTATTTTGGTAGATTGGGTCTTCTTTGGGCTCAAGCGATCGAGTCGACCAGGGTGTGGACCCGACCCATTTTCCTTAGGCCAATCATTATGTGGCCAACTGTTACTCTATGATTGGCTCCTTCATGCACACTTGCGGTACTTTTATTGGAGGGGATTTTCCCCTCCACATACGGTAAGGGGATTTTCCCTTCCACATATGACTTTTAATCTTGCATTGAACAAGCTCAAGGTGCCGGTTGGAACCATAGGCAAGTTAGGCAATCACCTAAGGCCAGGTATGGACCCAACATAAGACCAGTGGGGGCATTCGCCGCCACTGAATTTTTTATATTTTCATTGTATACCTTAATTTTTTTAGAATTTATAAAGATGCCCCAGCCCACTGAAATTACAATTCGCCCCCACTGGATTCTTTTTTGTTTGTACTTTATACTTCAAATTTTTGAGAATTTATGAAGATGCCTCCACTAAAATAACAATTCGCCCTTGCTGATTTTTTTTTTTTTTTTCGCATTTTATACCTTAAATTTTGAAAATTTATGAGGAAAATCCCATTGGAATTATAAATTGAACTCACTATATAAGTTTACCCTCACAAATTAAAAGGTCACCCCCTTTCACAAAATTTTGTGGGTCCGTCACTTCCTAAACCCACTATAAGAAAAATGACTTTTTACCACGGTGGAAAAGGCTTTCTACCACTGTTTTGAACCGTCGTGGAAACAGCCGTGGTGGTAAGTATAGACTTTTTACCACGGTGCGGAACCGTGGTAGAAAATAGACTTTCTACCACGGTGCATAACCGTGGTAGAAAGTGTTATATAATTTTTTTTTTTCTTTTTAAATAGTGTAACCCTTGTGAAGCCTTCCCCCCGCCCCCCCAACTACTAGCCTTGCGAGGACCCAAAAACAAACCCTAAATAAATAAAAAATAGCATCATAACCAAAATAATTTACAACTGACCAATATCATATATATATATATATATATATTACCATTTCCAAATCATTGTTTTATACAAAAATTAACCATATACAAATTTCAAAGAAGTACATGATCCACACCTTATATATTTACTTAACCAAAATGAAACAAAAATTCTTCATATCTTCTTGCTCTGGTTTAGTCTCTCTCTTCCATATATGCAACTTCTTCATGAGCCATATAAAAAATATAGTGGCAATAAAAAAAAGTAACGGTAACCGCAACCCGCAATCCTAGCTTTGACCTATAAAGATGTAATAGTTGAAGTAAGAGAATTAATGTAAAGCAATTTGTAAAGTTGCCAAAATTAAACCAAGCAAAGCAAGCATTATAATAAAGGTACATTGAAAGATCTACTCTTCGTATTAACTCAAGCAAAGCAAGTATTAACATGGTCTTAACTCACTTCTACATCATGCAGCAAGAATTGGTGCACTATAAAGCAATAGAGGTGATTCAATTGAAAATGAAATGCATGGAGTTTGCACACCTAATGGTTGTTAGGTAGTACATGTTACAAGTTTACTCTCTTCCTCTCTCTCTCACACACACACGCCTATTTTAGTTCCTGGGTTTATGAGAAGTTAAAAATCAGATATTTATTTTCCTTTAGTATTGCAGCTGGAAATATCTTATGATAAGGGTTATGAAGACCAGTGTTGTTAATGCTAGTTGGAGTTTCTTTGGTGATCAGCTTTCACAGTTGCGTGTGTGTGTGTGTGTGTGTTTTTTTTGGTTGATATTTTTCCTGGGAAAATATCTGTCATCACCGGACCTACCTCACTTTATAGTTCATCCTCTCCCCGTAATTTCCCTAGCCGAATTCAAGCCCTTCGTTTGCGGACTCCCAGAGTATGACTTCTAGTAGAGTATCTTATATGTGTGTGTGTGTGTGTGTTCTTGTGTTAGCTTCTTTAGTTATTCTAGTACTTAATGATCAGATGTCAACTATGGGACCAAGCTTGGTTTCATATAACTTCCAATGTGGAAGTTTTAAGTTTAAAACAATGCTGATGCTAACCACATGTTCAATGTTGTACTAGAAGAAGGAAGGGGGTTGAGAGGGGCTGTTGTTGCCTTTTATGTTGAATATTGTGACAACCTTTTCTAGCTTTATGTATTTGTAAGGCTGCTTATTCATCTTTACAAAAACTTCCTTAATATAGTTGATTGTTGCTTATTCATCTGTTCAAAAACTTCCTTAATAGAGTTGATTGGACTTACCATAAAATAAAATAAAAAGAAAAGAAAAAGTTGATTCAGGGAGTTTTTTTAATTTTATTTTTAGGCTGTATATATTTGAATTGTCCAGTGTGATAATATGAATTCAGAACGCATCCTACATCCAGTCTAATTCTCCAAAGACAGGCAATTAATTCAATGTGTTTTAGTTATATACATTTGTAGAGTGTGTCATATAGTTTATTAGTTATATATATGTATAAATTTAGGTCTCTTTTGACTTATCAAAAAAAAATTAGGTCTCTTTTGATGTAGAGATGGAAATATGGGATACTGAACATTTTTTTTATTCTTTCTCATGATTTCAGGACCTATGTAGCTTACTAATTGTCCATGTTCCTCATAGGTTGGTGCTGGCATGTGCATGGAAGGAATAAAACAAAATCCAATTGTCTATAAGCTGAAGTCTAAAATGGCATTTCATCTGATAAAGTCCAGGTTGAGGTAATTGAAGTTCTCTAATTGAAAAAGAATACATGTTGGAGAACTTTACCTTCTTTCTGTTTGAATTATGGTTGGCATTTTCTTTCTTATGCTGGGCAAGGTAATCTATTACTTCTAGTGTATTTGATAAGGACAATCACTAGTATTATTATTTAGCAAAGATATGAGGAGTCTGGGACTACTAAATCCAGAAAATGTTATCTCACATTCCAGCTGCTACTTTTTTGATGACTGATGGTTATAAGAATGTTTACTTATTGAGATGTTTAATATGACAACCACCATTCAGATTTATAATTAAGTCATTTATATGTTGCTCTTACTGGTGAGGGCTGTGCATGGTAGAACTGAGGTATTCTCTTAAGTGGTTTTCAAAAGAGATGCATACTCGTGGAGAGATTTTTTTTTCATGTAGCCTTATGTGCAAGAATGCCTTTGTAAAGTCTACGGACCTTTTGGAGCATTAATTATCATCTAATTTAGAAATATTTCATTTCATTGCATTGTTAGTTTAGTTTACAATTTTCATTTATGTTATTGTTTAGAATTACATATAATTCATGAATACGATTAATAGCAGTTGCAAACATTTTTGACTCAGAAGTTTAGTAACTTATGCTTACACAATGTATCAAGATGTAAAAGTTATTTGTTTCTCAAAATTACAACTCTTTCAAATTTAATATTTTAATGAATAATTATATTTGGGCCTTTGTTAACTCTTGGCCCATGTCATTTTCATTCGGCATTCTCGTAATCCTATCTAGCGGGGTAACCTAATGCAGCTCAAATTTTATGATTAAACTGAAGACAGAGAATCCAAGTAAAATGAAAATACAAGAATTTGCAATACATAATTGAAGGATTATTGAGTTCATATGTTTGTAGTGAACCTATATATATATATATACCTTAATATTATCTATACACTTTTCGGAAGATGATGCATGTGTTTCTATATAGTAAATTCAATGATGTACAATAATTAAACAAAATTGGTCACTTAACGCACGCGACCCCCACTGCAAAATTGGTCACTTAAGGCACGTGACCCCCTATACACCACAAAATTGGTCACTTAAAGGCACTTGATCCCCTAAGCATGAGTATAAAAACATTAAAAATGTGTAATCATAAAAGAATTTTATTGAATATATATAAAGACCATATAACTTACAAATTTTGATGTACTTGATAGGCCATGCAATTAGAAGTGCTTTAACAAATGCGTCTTTCAAATCAAAGTAACGAATTTCAAGCCTATATTAAGGTGCATCCAGCCTTTATCCATTGATTATCTTGAGTAGCACCAATTAGTCTTTCAAATTCAGTAAAGGGAGATCTTGTTTCAATCATTATCTTCATAAATATTTATAACTAAAATTCATAAAATAATAAAAAAAAAGTTCATAAAAAATTTCACTAAATAGGATTTAGTTTGCAAAAGAAGAATTACAGACCATATATATACTACAATGAGAATGAAGGCAAAGCTGAAGTTCAGAGTGTTGTCACATAACTTAGACACTCCAATGAAAATCAATACCAATTCCAAACCAAGTAACATTAACCATCCAGCAACACCATCTCCAAAGAAAGACACATCCACAAAATCAATCAGACCACATTCAAAGAATAAAAATTGAAATTCAATTGGATATATCTGATTATTTGAACTTAGACCTGCTCATATTCTCAAAGAAGTTTGCTAAAATCATAAGGACAGTACATAGACACTCGTTCAAGAAACCGGAAAAAAAAACAGACACAAAGATATGCATTTAAGAAATGCTGCTATTCATGTCCAAGGAATGCTGCTATTCATGTCAATAGGAAAATGATGCAGAAGTTTCTATCTCAACAATTTAATACACACAAACACACACAAAGATATGCATTTAAGAAACATTATTCACTATTTCAGAATAAGGTAAAACACAAACTAGCAATAATAAACAAATCAAGCTCTTGATCATGGACCACCAATTAATACTGATTCACAAAATGAAGTCATCATCATCGAGGAACACCATTTTCACCTGCAATTTTTCTTCATTCATTTTACCGACTGTACCTTGCCAAAGGAAAGTGGTATATCATGTAGCCAGAGAACTAGTCACGCATCTCCAAGCAGAACCAGAGTTGTGATTAATCCAATTGAGTTTGGCTGATGACAAAGCCACTCAATCAAAGAAACAAGTAAATGTGGAATTTTACAAAATTTAGGCACTGGGACATGACAACAACTTTTTTTATAATTTTTCTATATGGGGAAAGCATGGAAAGTAAAATCACAAAGAATGTAATAAGTTGAAATACAATTTGCAAGAAAGAAAAAAAGAAAAATCATATTTGAACTGCTATAGAAGTTATTGAATATAGCATACTTAGAAACTTTTGAAGTGTTTAAATGAATTCTCGACACAAGCATTTGAACAAACTACTGAGAGGCAGAAATTTTTTTGAAATATTTTCAATTCACTTTTTCATAGTAATTGAGCACACAAATCAATCCACTAAAGTGGGGATGAAAAATAAAAAATAAAAAAAAAAAAAAAGACTGCAGCAAAAGTTGCAAGCTTCCAGATATCTACCACATTCTAATACTCATGAACATGGATAGGTAATTAGGTACTTCCTAAATGTATCTACCACATAAAAAAATGGTTTTAGTTCTGGTGGAGTGGGGCAACAAAAGAACACTAGAAAAACTACATATGATCAATCCTACTATGACCTGTTGGGATTTATATGCCCTGGCATAGCAAATTCCTATCTGGATTGTATTGACATATGTTCCTGACATATCTGAAATATTTATGATTTATATAATTGGTTAATTCAATGTATTATGTTTCAATTCACTATGAAATTGATAGTGTCCTGTTAATTACAAGAAATATTTATATATATGTATGTGATGACAATCAATGCATGATATATAAATAGTAATTATAAATTGTTCATAGTCGGTAATTATGGATGGACTCATAATTAATTAAGACTTGAACTGGATCCGCGTTAGGTTGAGATATATTGCGAGAGCCGTCGTATGCAATTACTCCCTATTACCGTCATGGCATTTGACTCTTAAGCATGAGAAAAGTATAGACTCTTTTATTAATTAATAATTACTTTGATTTGTTCGGCGGATTCTTCGGGATCCTTAGACCGACACTTTGGGTAGTTATGTAATTAATAGTTAGAGGGTTATATTTTCAATATTTGCATCATTGCTACTTGTATTTATTTTGTATTGATTATGGTTGATCACAAAGTAAATTCGAAGGCCTTCGTGTGTTTTTAGACAAAATGATTTATTATATATTTATTTATTTAAATTATTATTTTTGTCAAACAAATGTTTTATTGTGATCGAGCCAGAAATAATCAAAGGTACCAAAATAAATATATTAATTAAGTAGTCGGATTGATGGCTATATTTATCCGATAACTAATTATGCATAGAGGGGTCAAAGTGCAATATTGACTTAGAGGTTATTTATTATTTAATTGGAGTTCAATTAATTTCTTTTAGTGGAGTAGAAATTAATTTATGAATTAATTGAATTGGGTCCATGGACCGGGCCAATTATTAATTCATTGTAGCCAATAAAATAATAGGCCTAATGGATTCTCACTCATAGCCCAACTTGATATTGGAATCATATTAGATTTGAGACATATGAATTAGAGATGGAGAAGGATTTGTTGTTTCCTTTTCTTTATTTTTATGTTGCCTATAAATATACATGGTCTATGTATATTTTAGACAGTGATTTTTATGAGAAGGAAAAAGGAATAAATTTTCTCTCTCTAGAAAATTAGGGTTTATGTTCTCATCTAATGGAGGCTCCCACAAGCCTAGTTTTCCAAGGTCATTCATGGAGGCATATGAGTGATTCCTAAAGGCAAAACAATTACCAAGAAGATGGAGATCCAAGGAGAATGCATCTAGCAAAAGGGATCTACAATAAGTGAGAACATTCACTTTAGAGGAGAGATCTGAGGTTTACTCAAACCTTGATGTAAGTATTCAATCTTTTAGTTGAATAATACATCATATTTTATTTTATTTTTTGCATAAAACTTGTCTCTATGTGATGAATCAAGATCTATGAATTTAAATCCCTCGAAAAGTTTTTAAAACTAGCACGTTTCCCAACAGTGGTATCAGAGCATGGTTTGATTCATTACTAGAGATCATGATTTTATGAAAATCATCATTCATGGATCCAAAATTATATTCATATATATTTTTATTGATGTATGTTGATGTATGATTTAATATGTTGATATATATTGATACATAATGATGTATGAATAATTGTGAATGAATGATGATGTATGGATGGGCCATGGATGAAGCTTATAGGTTAAATGAATGTAATTTTATCTTTGGATGAATGTAATTAAGGCTTTGATTTAGCCGTTTGAAAGTTCAATGATGTAATTTATTTTTTCCATTGTATTTCAAGTTGTAAATATTTTTAAAGCCATGTAATATTCATCAAAAGATGCTATGAAGCTTCAAGAAGGTCCAAAAGGGTTAAATTATGCTTCAGTAATTTTCTGGAATTTTTTGGAATTTTTCTGAAATTTTTTGAGGCTTAATTTAATTTTCTGGCATTTTTTTGGATTTTTTGGAATTTTTTCGGCGTTTTTCCGGTGGCCGGAGCTTCGCCGGCGGCGAGAAGGGCGTCGGAGGTGGCCCGGATCAGGTGTGGCGTCGAGATGGTGAGCCTGGCGCGTGTTCCACACGCGCCAGGAGAGTGCACATGCTGGCGCGTGCATTGCACGCGCCAGCCAAGGGAGCTTGACCTCCACGCGCGTGAAGGCGCGTGGAGGCGCGTCCCACGCGCCCCAGGCGCGTGGGAGCGCGTGAGTGTGCATTCCACGCGCCCCAGGCGCGTGCCGGCGCGTGGGAGCGCGTGGGAGCACGTGCAACTTGCCCTAGGCGCGTGCCAGCGCATGTGAGGTCCTCCGGGCTCGTTTCAAGCGGCGTTTTGCTTCTCCTGACGCGTACAAGCTTCCTATGGGTGTTTACAGACAGTTGAAGGATGCCCGTACAGCAAGAATAGTTTTTAAATGTTAAAAGCTGAATCCATTGGCCATTTAATTTGCTTTATCTGTCATTTATTGTTGTATGTGATGCATGAAATAATTAATTGCTAATTATTATTGTTCATGCATTGGATCCATGATATTTATTTAAATGGCTTGATTTATATTAGTTAAATTATGAAATTAATTGGATTTGATTACTAATTAATTAGAGGGCACTTATTGGGAAACGAAAAATTATTTTTATAAATTATTTTTGAAGTGTGCCTCAAGTTAAATATTAGTGAATCGTTTAAAGTCCAAATATTTTCTAAATTTAATTGGATTAAAATCAAGACGTTTTGCATGCATTATATCATGTAAATGAATAAAATGAAAACCCTGATTATGAATGATTAAAAATTGAGTGGGAGCGAGGTTTTTTATACATTGCCCCATGGCCTTCGTTATTAAAACCATTGTAATTAGATCTTCAAAAATAAGGCCCCACGCATGATTTGAAGAGTCTTAATATTACAAGAATGGTTGTCTCATGAAAATAAAAATATTAAATGTTCATTGTAATTAGATCTTTAAAAATAAGGCCCTACGCATGATTTAAAGAGTCTAGATTATAATGACAATATATTTAATGTTTTATTTTTCATTAGAGCATTAATAATGTTATACACTCAATCTAAAATCAATAGTGTTAGCTCCCCAACGGAGTGGTCTACACTAGGTGATTTTAGAAAGGTTAAACATAATCGGGAGTCATTTCATATAGATAGACAAGGCATTGTCTTAAGAGATATGGAGATGATGGGATTTGCCCGCCAATAGCAATAATGAACTTCGCCAACCGAATAAGTTATTGGTGTATTGGTTATCCGATTTTTCATGCAGTGGTTAAGGGACCCACATACTATTTTAATGGAAGTGCTCACCTAATAGTAAATGAATCTCAACAATAGTAATAATGAACTCCTCCAACAGGATAAGTTATTGACATATTGATTGGTTGATTTATTATACTACAGAGTTGAGGGACCCGCATTAATTAAAAGGGATTGTTCACCAATAATGATAATGATCTCTTGTTCGATTGAGATTTATTATATTATGTGGTTAACAAACTCATTTTAATTTTAAATATGCATGACAGAATTAATAATTCACCTTGCATATTGTATGAATGCATTTATATTCAGATTAATTATGTCTAATCCAGTTTATCTACTTGCTTACATATTCTATGATATTGGACCTTATTTATAATGACTGGAAAATGAACTTAGATATTTTATTCACAACGTAAGGGTACAAAATGTGTTTATTACTCCTATACCTATCTCTTTTACTTTGAGATACCAAATTTGACATTAATGCTTTTAATAAATTAGATAAGGCAAATGATATGACTTGGTGCAATATTCTAGAGTTTAGCTCGAATATACTCCAAAGTTAACATTTGTATTATTTTATTTTCTTCAAGCATCATATTAAATGTCAATGAGATATTTTGGTGAGATTAGATAGAGCATATGCCTAAGTACTGTGTCAAATTTAAATACCATCAAGATAGCCTGATAAACTCCAGTTTGAAATCAAATTTTGGAAAATGATTGTTTATTATTTAAAAATTAGCTGGAGATCAATAAGGCTGACTTGGGTGGTAAGTTTCAAGTTGACATGATTATTGCCTTGTTACCAAACTCATTCGACTCTGTTAGAGTGAACTAAATAAGGAATCAGTTTGAGTTCACACTCGCTGATATTCTTATAGAATTGGTAACAGAAGAAGGGATAATCAAGAGTATGGGCGTTCCTATCAATCTAACATAGTCTATACCATCTTCTTCTAGGCCCAAGTGGATGGGCAAAGCAAAGAAGAAGGATGATAATAGGACTAGGCTAGCACAAAACATAGGTATCTAAAAGGTTAAAGGGAATAAGGCAGTGTATGTGGAGGGCGAATGAAACTGTTTCTTTTTGCCGTTAACTAAGACACTAAAGGACAAACTGTCTAAGCAATGACGTGGCATAGGAAAATATATATTTAATCATTGAGCCATGTTATGTGGTTGTATCTATTGATTCCTGATGGATAGATTCTGGAGCCACTAAACATGTTTGCAATTTATTGTAAGGATTTCAGGAATCCAGAAGCCTTGATGATATGGGTATATATTTATCTTTTGACCTGATGCCAAGGTTGTAACTAAGTCAGTGGGAGTATTACATCTGAAATTAGAGAGTATGAGGATATTAGTATTAGAGAACTATCTTTATGCACAGAAGTGAAACGCAATCTCATTCTTATTTCACTTTTGGCTTATAAAAAACTAGATCGTTATTTTGTAAAACTGGTTTTATAAAATTGAATAGATATGTGATTGCTTCTAGTGTATTGAAAGATGGTTAATATACTATAATCACAAGCTCTTAAGATTTGCAGGATGTAGAAACTAATGTTGCATCTTCTAGATTGAATGTTAAGAGAAAATTTGTTATTCTTGACTCATTGTATTTTTGGTGTCTATTTTTAGGTTGTAATCAATCAAAATGAGATTTAAAGATTGGTTAAAGAAGGTTTATTACCTAGTGAGGCAGAGGAGCCTAAACCAAACTTGTGAATCTTGTTTTGAAGGATAGATAACTCTAAGGGCTTAATCAGCCAAATGAAATAGACATAAAGAACAATTGGAGTCGGTACACACGTACACGTGTAGTCTTATGAACATCCAATCAAGATTACTCACGTTTTGGATAAATTTACCTGTTGCGACACAAGTCTTATACTTTTGGTATATTCCGAGAGGGTCAAGACTGATGTAGAGCTCAGATTAGGTAAACTTATCAAGACACTTCGATCTGATCGAGTATTTGAGTATTTCTTGGGATAGTGCAAAGACTATATGGTCAATGAGGGTGTTGTGTACCAGTTTTCCGCAATTGACGCTAAATTAATTTAGGTGTCAAATAGGAATAACAGAATTCCACTTAACATGGTTAGATCTATGATCAGTAATGCCACATTATCTCTTTCATTTAAGAGTTTAGCGTTAATGACATCGATGCGCATTATGAACTGCATTCCATCTTAGTCTGTCTCAAGGATACCGTTGAGCTGTGTTTTTGACTAAATATTAGTTTGAATCATATGCACATATGGGGTAGTCTTGCACACGTGCGTTTGATATGGACAAGTAAGTTGGAATCAGATCATAGGCATGCTAGATTTGATAGCTACTCTAAATGTCACTAGGATGGATTATTTTATGATCTCAAAGATAAAAGTTGATTGTTTTCACTCACTGTTTATCTATAGGAGAATCATATTATGAATCACATACCTAGTAGCATAATGTTAGAGAATTTGGTATGAGTACCAGATGTACCACATGTGAACACACTTATTATAGAGATTGAGAATAATATATGAATTCCCTATTGATGCGTTAGCATCATCTACTACACAGATTCTTGCATCGGTACATTGATGTAGTGGGAGGATTATCATCCAATTCGACAGAATCATGTTTTTAGGTGAGACCATTATGGACATCCCTGTTAAACATGAGTTGGACCCAGTAAGCTACACGGAAGCGTGAACCGATGTGGATACAGATCGTTTTGGTGAGTTACTATGAAATCAGAGTTGGAATCTATGTATTCTAATAAATTCTGGGATCTTGTAGAACTTTCTAGGAGGGTGATTCCTATGGAAGGCAAGTTAATCTACAAAAAGATACCAGAAGATTTCTTAGTGAATAAATCATGAGTGTACAAGGGAATGTCATTATTTTTCTTAATTCTATATATTGATGACATCCTACTCATTTATAATGACGTGGAAGTTTTGTCATCAATTAAAAGGTAGTTGTTCAATTACTTTTAAATGAAGGAATTTCAAGATGTAAGCTATATTCCTAGGATCAAGCTTTTGCAAGATCATGTTAAAAGGAAAATAGGCTTATCTTAATAATCCTACATTGATAAAGTTTTGACCAGGTTTGGTATGCATAACTCAAAGAATGAGTTCTTGCTTTATTGATATGGATCGCTCTCTCTAGTAACTAGTTTTTCAAGACTAGCAGAGGAGATTGAGCAAATGAGACTGGAACAATATGTTTCGGCATATGAGAGTCTCATATATGCCATGGTCTATACCAAACAGGACATCCGCTGCATAGTAGGGATAGTCAGTAGAGATCAGTCCAATACTGGACTTGACAACTGGTCTATTGTGAAAAATATCATTAAGTACCTAAGGAGAATCAATGATATCATACTCATTTATGGATGTGATGATATGGTCCTAGTCAGGTATGCTAATTCTGAGTTTCAATCAGAAGTAGATACTATGAGGTTCATGACTTAGTGTATGTTCACTTAATGGAAGGGAAATCAGTTGGTAGATTGTCAAGCAGATTTCAACTGTTGACTCAAACCTGCAGGTGGAACATATTGCAGCCTTAAAGGTGGCAATATAAGCCTATTGGTTTGATCTCACTGATTTAGAGGTTGTGGAGCATACTAGCCTGCCTATCGAGCTATATTGTGACAATAGTGCAGAAGTAGTCCAAACCAATGACCCAAGGTTCCATAGAGGAACAAGATACACTGAGAGGAAGTATCATGTTCGACATGATATTGTCCGGCAAGAAAATGCACTTGTAGTTAAAACATTGCATTGGAACACAACTTTGTTGATCCATTATCAAAGGTGTCATTGATCAATAATTTTGATCATCATCTGGATAACATTGGAGTTAGGTGCAATTTGAATTGGCTATGAGGGCAAGTGGGAGCTGTTGGGATTTATATGCCCTGGCATAGCAAATTCCTATCTGGATTGTATTGACATATGTTCCTGACATATCTGAAATATTTATGATTTATATAATTGGTTAATTCAATGTATTATGTTTCAATTCACTATGAAATTGATAGTGTCCTGTTAATTACAAGAAATATTTATATATATGTATGTGATGACAATCAATGCATGATATATAAATAGTAATTATAAATTGTTCATAGTCGGTAATTATGGATGGACTCATAATTAATTAAGACTTGAACTGGATCCGCGTTAGGTTGAGATATATTGCGAGAGCCGTCGTATGCAATTACTCCCTATTACCGTCATGGCATTTGACTCTTAAGCATGAGAAAAGTATAGACTCTTTTATTAATTAATAATTACTTTGATTTGTTCGGCGGATTCTTCGGGATCCTTAGACCGACACTTTGGGTAGTTATGTAATTAATAGTTAGAGGGTTATATTTTCAATATTTGCATCATTGCTACTTGTATTTATTTTGTATTGATTATGGTTGATCACAAAGTAAATTCGAAGGCCTTCGTGTGTTTTTAGACAAAATGATTTATTATATATTTATTTATTTAAATTATTATTTTTGTCAAACAAATGTTTTATTGTGATCGAGCCAGAAATAATCAAAGGTACCAAAATAAATATATTAATTAAGTAGTCGGATTGATGGCTATATTTATCCGATAACTAATTATGCATAGAGGGGTCAAAGTGCAATATTGACTTAGAGGTTATTTATTATTTAATTGGAGTTCAATTAATTTCTTTTAGTGGAGTAGAAATTAATTTATGAATTAATTGAATTGGGTCCATGGACCGGGCCAATTATTAATTCATTGTAGCCAATAAAATAATAGGCCTAATGGATTCTCACTCATAGCCCAACTTGATATTGGAATCATATTAGATTTGAGACATATGAATTAGAGATGGAGAAGGATTTGTTGTTTCCTTTTCTTTATTTTTATGTTGCCTATAAATATACATGGTCTATGTATATTTTAGACAGTGATTTTTATGAGAAGGAAAAAGGAATAAATTTTCTCTCTCTAGAAAATTAGGGTTTATGTTCTCATCTAATGGAGGCTCCCACAAGCCTAGTTTTCCAAGGTCATTCATGGAGGCATATGAGTGATTCCTAAAGGCAAAACAATTACCAAGAAGATGGAGATCCAAGGAGAATGCATCTAGCAAAAGGGATCTACAATAAGTGAGAACATTCACTTTAGAGGAGAGATCTGAGGTTTACTCAAACCTTGATGTAAGTATTCAATCTTTTAGTTGAATAATACATCATATTTTATTTTATTTTTTGCATAAAACTTGTCTCTATGTGATGAATCAAGATCTATGAATTTAAATCCCTCGAAAAGTTTTTAAAACTAGCACGTTTCCCAACATGACCAACAGGCCTGTGGTCTAGCGATACAAGGCTCCTACTTCCCAAAAGAAGGTCAAGAGTTCAAACCTCAGTGGAGGCAGTGTGTTTGAGTCCCAACTAGGAAAAAAAAAAAAAAAAAAAAAAAAAAAAAAAAGAAGAAAGATCAATCCTACTATGTACTAAGAGAACCTTTAGCATCTCTTGTGTTTAAATTCAAGGATTTCAAGTAAATGCAACAATGTATTTTAAGTTATTATCAAATCTTAGACTGAACTTGTATTACCAACTCCAAAAGGCCAAATTTAGCCAATAAGTTAATCTATCTCTTTGAAGTAAAATATTTGTGTGTGTATATGTGTGTGTGTGTGTATCTATTGTTAAAAGAAGGAAGTCCTATAACCTTTCCAAAAAAAACTAAAAAAATTGGTAAGTCCTATAACTAACACGAGCAATTAATCCAGAAGAGCTGTTTTTTACTTCAAAACAAAGCATTTGGAGATGAGACAATAGTGATTTATTACAAGGCATTTATTTGCTTCACACTTTCCAGCATTTAGCTAAGTCTTTTAAGTTGTGAAAAAGACTAAAACTTTATGCGGAACATCCAATATACACAATAATTAAATGATCTATAACATAATAAAAAATAAAAAATAAACTAGAATAAAAATGTTTGAAAAGCACAATTTCCACTAACAGGTTTAGAATTAAAGAATTTTTAATCTCATTGCAGCTTCTTTTCTTAATCTCAAATTCTCACAACATCTTAAGGTTTATTTAAAGAATTTTTTTGAGCATTCGACCAGAATTTTTTTATTCTATTGTTCTTTATCCTAAATTATTTTGTAGTTTCATTAATTTTTATTATCATGAAATTTTCTATTTTGCTTCTGTGCTGTGATTATTTTTATTTAGATGATTGAATATGTCTACTAGAAAATGAAGAAAGGAATAGATAAACTAATTTAATCTAAAGAGTTAACCACTTCTTGCTAAACTAGTTTGTGACACACAAAATTCACTCCTAACTCGCACCTCGAGGGGCAAACCGTAAACTCGGACATATGCGAACTTTACTTAGTTTTACCTTGCAGAGTGGTGGATCTCTCAGTGGTTTCTCGGTCATATCAAGCGAGTCTTATCGTCACATCCAATGCCTAAGGAGTATGGTACTTTAGAGTATTGTAAAAAAATGACAACAAAAAAAGAATTACATCATGACATAAAAGAAGAAACAATGATTAAAAAGAAAATATTCGGTTTTTATCACAAATAAATTTCTTCCCTTCCCATCCCTATTACTACGATTTATTGCTCCTACAAAACTCATGAACAATAGAATTGAATCTGGAAACACAAATCAATTTTGGGCTATCTGATCACCCCATATTACGAGAGTAGGATCAGATGTGAAAAAATCTTGAACCCGAGCTGTACTCGACACATTATGTCCTTTTGGGCATTCATTTTCTCCCTTGAATGAAACGAGACTCTCCTTGTACATAAAAAGCTCAAGGTCGAGGTACCGTCCGCGATGTTCAAGATTTTTAATTTCTTTAGTATTAGGGTTGTACAAAACCAACTCTGAATTGCTTCTGGTTTCTACGAAAAGCTCTCCATTTTTCCAAAACCCAAGTGCCCTTTCAACATCTACAAGGGGTCCGATAGTTAAATCTTTGGTCCAACACCCCTCCTTCTTCATCACCCATAAGTCAACGTATATCTCAGGATCATGTGGATAAAAACAAGTCATAGAAATAGAATCATTGTATATAATGAGATTCCCCAATTTTGATACGGGAATATCCTGAGGTCCTGGTATCTCTCCAAACACTTCGTTACTAAAATCAAAATAAATAATCGCATCATAACAGAAATCCTGAGTATCAGTCCGATCACGATCACTAGTCAGCCAATGATATCGTCCATTCAAGCATGTGCTACATGAAGAAAGATGCACGTAATGAACCCAAGATAAATCAACTTCAAAAAGTCTCCAAGAATTAGTAGATAGGTAGTATACAGAAATAATTGCAGAAGCATATTGGTAATCTTTTTCGTAATCAAAATATCTTCGAATCCAAACCAGCTTGTAATCATTGGTTGTAGGGTCCAACCCAAATCCAAAGTTAGGCCAAGTGCAAAAATTGTCTGGAACGTTGGGTTGTGGCATTGGGATAAAGGTGAATTCTCTTGTAGCAGGATTCCATAGAGCCATGCGATCCAAATCCCAAAGACAAAGTATGCCATCACAGTAACCGAAAATACGTGGTTCGTGGGGCAGCTGAACATTATCAACGTCATAATATACAAGGGGAAAGCCAGCAAGTGTTTCATCCGGGAACAATGCAAAAGCGTATGCTGCAGTGTTGTAATTGTAATGCTTAACAAGGAGACGAGCATTGTTGCCATGACGTTGGAGGTGCTTGTTAATGAATGTACAACTTCTAATGAGAGAGTACCAATATTTTGAAACACACTTAAATCGCAAAACTGATTTCAGAGGCAGTCTTGAAAGAATTTCTATGGTCAAATCTTCGAATATATGATCACCGTCATTTTTGCTTGCCATTTGTCTATCTCTATTTATGTAGTCGCTATATTGATACTTTTGTAATTTGCATATGCGATTAAGCAATTTTTGGAAGACCCTGCATAACAAGTTTTAATCAAAAAGAGAGTAAATGTAATTTGTAATGAAACCAAATGATAAAAAATCGAACAATTACTTTTACTTATCCTTGTAATAGAAAAGATCAACAGGATGGTAGAAAACAAATGGAGATAGAATGGCTTACCAGTCATTTTGGTATATGTGTGTGTATATCTACATATATTAAACAACTGAGAACAAGAAGAACTAATAAAATCAAATAGAAAAAATAAAAAAGATGAATCAAGAATTGTAGGCTTGTATTTGGACCACAAGAGGAATTTTTGGTTTTAGGTAACTGGGGTTTTGCCCATACTAAATCCTTAGAGAATCATCGTGCAAAGCGCTCTCCTCACATGTCCGGTAAAGTTTGGACTTCCACTTGTAAGTGTGGCTCTCAAAGAACTATTTGCGGTCAGATGAAACTCGAATATTAGATATGATGTTTCACAAGGCACCAGGCCCAACTTAGCACTAGAGTCGATGTCAATGCCATGATTACAAGGTGGATTCCAAGTGATGTTCAATAATTTTTAATCATATTTAGAAAAAGTGCTAATTTGTAAAATTTTTACAAGGTGGTCATACATTCCAAGCAAATAGAATTTAATCATATTTAGAGAAAAAAAAATAGCTTATGTGAGAATCACAATAATTTTTAGAAATAAAATTAAGAAAAAGAATTCTAAAATAAATATAAAATAGTTGAACATAAATTAATCTGGTTTATATATTTATAGACCTAAGTAATCATTCATCTAATTAAGTACTGCATGTTGACCATTCATTTGGAAAAACAGTGTTAGATTATTATTATTATTATTATTATTATTACTTCTTTTCTTTTTGCTGTTTAATTTACCAACATTTGGGTTAACTAAAGTGGGAAAAAGAAAAAGAAAAAATACAATCCTAACAAAAACTGTGAATAGATTAAACTTTACAATATATATTTTGCTAAACTCATTTGCTAAACATTAATTTTTGGTAGAAAACATTTCATTACCATCTCAGTTTTTAGGAGATTATTACTATTTTATTATTGTTCTATTTTTTGTTTTACCATTTGTTTGAAATTGTATTTCAAATTCCTATTTTAATTAGGTTTCTATTTTAGAGTTGTATTATGTAAGGAAATTTCTTATTAAGCAAGTAATCTTTGTCACCCAAGGAATTGGGTTTGGAACACATACCTAAGTTTTGAGTTGAGACTTATGAGATTGAGAGAGATGTAGTCTCTCGTGAGGGAGTTGATAGGTAGAGATAGTTTATAGGTCGGTAGAGTAGAATAGGAAAAACACTTGCAATACTGGCAGCGAGGAGATAGACTCGTTCAGTGATTTATGATAAAAAGGCATGTAACAGTGTTAGCACTTATAATATCTCTACGTATCATAATGAAATCTCTTCTTATCCATTGATGTAGACTGATTTTGATTAAGCACGTTATATCTTGTGTTTATGTGTGATTTGATTTGTTAGTTTTTATTGTATATTTGTATTCATGGGTTTCTGTTGCCCCAAAAAATTGGTATAACAGCCAAATGTGAAGGAGATCCAGAAAACACAAGAAAACACAATGAGAACGTCTCAACATGTGCTACAACGGTTTCAGTTGAAAGTGCAGTCAATCAACTTGACCAGTAACAATGTCAGAAAAATCGTGATGGGTTCATGGGATGGAATTCTAGTGGTCAAGTTGGAGCCTTGGAGGTTTGACTGATCGAGCAGCGTAAAATACGGACAATTAGAGTTTTGCATGAGGATCATCACACTCTATGCATCGTGACTAATCAATCCAATTGACTCCATCGGCAATTGAAACCATTGTAGCACATGTTGTGACACATTATGTTTTCTAGATCTTCTTTACCTTTGACTTTGATACCGATTTGATGGGCAGCAAAAACGCATGAATACAAAGATCCAATGAAAACCTACAAAGTAATCACATACAAACACAAGATATAATATGGTTCAACCAAAATCGATCTACATCATGGATGAGAAAAAATTCTATTATGATTCGTTGAAAAATTACAACACTAGATTAGTACCTACACTATTTACATGCATTTTCACCATAGACCACTACACAAGCCTATGTCCTTGCTACCAATTTCGTTGGTGTTTTTCCTACTCTACCCATATATAAACTATCTCTACTCATCAAATAAATACCCCCACACATAAGTAAAAGTAATAGGAAAAAGATGATTGACATTTGACTGATGTATAAACAATGCTATAATACAACAGGAATCAAAATTGACACGAATTTGTTAAGGTTTGTGCAGTTTGATCACTAGTTACGATTAAATTGCGAAGAACTTGTAGTCAAAATGGAAGATTTTGGCGTCTATTTTGGCTAGTGACCAAAATGGACAGGTCCAAGTTGCTGGACCAGTCCATTTGAGGTGGTTGCAAGAATTAGCAAACATAGACCAGTCCAACTCTCTGGACCGCTCCAATTTGGGGTGTGAAATTCAAGAGCGATGACTTTAGTCAAAATGTACCAATCCATTTTCTAGACCAGTCCAAAAAATGTTTTAGGCATTCGCTGTGTGAGAAAAAAAAGTAATGGGCATACGTGTTGCCTAGTTTTTAATCACATATGATTGTGTTAAACTGTTTCCATATATGTGTAAAGATAAGTTAGATCAATATATGTCAGAAGTTCTCTGTAAATGCCTATTCTAAACCTAAATCATGCCCCAATTGGAATGGAAACGGAGATCTAAATCACTTATAAATCGAGTTTGTACGTGAGAAACTACATAAAAACCAAATCAATTGAAAACCAAACAAAATCTTTACCTCAGATCCAGAAAAGATGAAGCGTGCCGTATGATATTTCTTGACGTTGGTAGATGTTATTTTTTTCGAGTGTTAATAAACATGGTATTTCTTCTTGTGCTCCACGAAAAAAAAATTAATAAATTGAGACTTGATTTCAATTATGAAGTGGTCAAATGGGAAATTTTATTGATAGATATATTAAAAAAGTTACGATAATTTGTCCGAATAAATTCAACATTTTTTAAAAATCAAATAAAATTTATGATAATTAAAAGATCATAGAGAGAGAGAATTGTGTCTTCCTATCAGACCTTCAGAAAAAGGGTAGATCTATAGAGATGGGACTACACGGAAGAAGAGATCCTTGGGTTTGGGAGACATGAGTGGTGGATTTATATATTTATTTTTTTAGAAGAAGAAACAAGTGCATGGAAGAAGAAACTTTACTGATGAAAGCAAGGGTCGAGAGTTCTTTATTGATCAATTTTTAAGGTAAATTACTCACCCACGCATTATATTGTTGTAAAAAGGTTTCTTGATAAATATTTAATAAAAGGGCTGAATGTTTTTATGTGCATTTGAAGCTCAATTTTTAGAATGAACTTTTCTTTGGTAAATTAATTTTGTGTGTGAATTGATAACTTCCTTTTTGTTTGTTTTAATTTTGGGTATTTATTTTTCAATGATAATAATCGCCCTTTATTGTTATTTATTTATTTTTTTGTATTAAAAAAAGATAAATACGGAAAAAGTCAAGGTACGAAATATTTGGATTTTTACTAGTAATGAAAAGCCTAGTTTGCTCCTTCACACGCACGCATGAAGGGCTTAGAAAACGTCAATTGTTGGCAGTGGACATGATTTTTTTTTTTTTTTGAAAGGTGTCATGGACAAGATTATTTTAAGGGGCCGAGACAAATTCCAACCCTCATTTTCTCCCCCAAAACTCTTGTTTGGACCTCATTTTCCCCTTTGAAATGAAATGCAGAACTCTCATGTTTTCCAAAATTTAAGGAATCTCTCTTTCCCCTATTGTCCAACCTCGTCTTTCTGCTTCACTTCACAAGTGTTTTACCGGATTATGGAAAGACAAATTGGTGTCTCTCTGTGTATCTTTATTTTGTATTGATTGAGAAAAAAAAATGTTGGACATTTCTCTAAACATATTATCATAATTTTTAAAAAAAATATTCCGAAGGACCTCTGCCAAATGAGGATATGCTCTTAACTCTTAAGTAGTCCATTTAAGTACATCATGATTAAATCATATGAATTTTTTCCTTTTGTACAAATTAATGTTATTTTTTTCCTCCCTACATGGGTTGTATTTCTCATTTCTTATTTGAAGAAAATGTATCCTACAAATTGTTTAAAAATAATTTAATTCTGTTTGCAGTGCACTAGAAGAACCGACTTGTAATTTTAAAAAGCATAGGACAACATAAAGCTACTGCTCATTTTTCTGATCCTAGTCCATCAGGATGAACTAAAACAATGGTTAAGTTTCCGCAATGCTGATAACTTCAACCATATAATTTCTGTTTCAGCAGGATATCTTTAATGATTGAAGCATGTCAGGCGGTTTACATTGATTGAAGCTTACTCACATTCTAAGAGCAGTATTGCGTGACTCTTTGTAATGATTTGTATATTTCTTTTATAGAAAGCATTGCCTAATTGGAAGGTAAACTGAATGTCACAATCTTTTCTTTATTTCCAAATACCATTATAGACCAATTCCTGCAGATAAATTGGCCAATACATAGACATGTTCTTGCATGTAAACGGTCATGTGGCAGTTCTAGTTGTCCATTGACACTGTCACAGCGTGCGCACATGTTCGCAGGGCCTTGGGCCTCCAATTTGTAAGGGCCTCAAATTTAGGACCAAATATAGTAGTATATATAATGTAAATTTATGGTAATAAATAACTTTCAAAATAAATAAAAATTTATGACAATAAACACACGTACTTATAATATCAATTTATATATATTAGGCAATCATTTGTATGACAACAATAATTTATTTCTATACCCTCCCTTCGAAAGAAGAAAAAAATATATATATTTAAACTCTAGTTTTTTTATTATTATATTATTTTTGGGCGCATGTGCATGCATGTATTGCATATAAAGTATTATTGACTATACCAATTACAATTGCATTTATTGAGAGAAGTTTTTCAAAGTTGACTTTAAAAAAAAAAAAAATTAAATTCAAAATTGAAGTTGATCAAATCTTACCTACCGTCGTATATGTCATAAGAGAGATTGAATGGATTGACTATGATATCTATTGAAAAAAATATGTTGGAGAAACTTGATTGAAGTACTTTAATTGATAATTTTGCAATTCAAAATGCAAGACAATCACATTTACTTTGCTATAAGGTTGAATTTTAATTTTTGTGACTAAGTTGTGTGGAATATTTCTTTTATTTTTTATTTTTATTTTTTATGTAAATTGGATCATGCTCTTTATAAAGCACAAAGACCAGATTTTATTTTGTGTGTTTTCAACAATAATTATTTTTTGTATTTATCGTCTCATTTTAATGAAAATTATACACTCTTATTAATTTTTTACACGTGTAAAACCTTATAAATGACCTCGCATTTTAGTTCGCCCAAGGCTGGCTCTGCTTGTTCGGTATGGCGTGAACGGGATAAAATTTGGTATAGATTTGTGGTGATGTGGTGGACTTCTGTGTAAGTGCAAAATTTCGCTCAACCAATAATGATTGAGAAAAATAAAACAACTCACTCAATAAACAATAAAAATAAACAAGAATAGTATGTAGAGATGCGTAGAATTGTTTGATCCCTTTATTGGAGGTCTAGGCCTCTATTTATATATAAAAGTTAGAAGAATTATGGTAGGACTCGCGTTGCTTGTCCTCTAATTCTTTCCATATATCAATTTCTTTACAAATAGAATTCTTTCCTCTTCATAATTCTTTCCTTACTAGATTTTCCTTACACAGAACTTGCTTCTTTTGGTGAATCATTTTCCTTGCAGGACCGGCTCCTTCTTTAAATGGATTTGGGCCGCATTTAACTTGGTCCACATGACTGCTGGTGTCTTGATTCGGGCTTTAGTAAAGCTGGTAGTTAGATAATAGTAGTTTTGGGCTAATGACCAACTCAACTTGAGCTTCTAACGAGATGGACTTTGAACTTTATTGAAGATAAAGTTATATTTATGATGACGTGGACTGCTCTTATTGGAGGGAGATTTTTCCCTTCACACTTTGCCCCCAATTCCCTCTTTAATTGGATCGTGGCTCCTATTAAAAAGGGAATTGAAGTTGCACGGTTGTCTATTTTACAAAAAGACGGTTCCGAGATTGCCCATTGCCATTCTGCCTAAAGAGATTCCATAAGGGTTACTTTTGCTCTCACTACGTTTCTTGTATTCTTCACTTCGTCGTCTTATCAGGTTAGTTCTTCATCTTTTTCTCTTCGATCTTGCATTATGAGTACTTCGACTACTCCTGAAAGTATAGAGATCGTAGATTCTGAGTCCACTCCCTCGTCTTCCCCTAATCTTATTAGGGTTCCCCCACCTAGGGTTTCGAATTTTCCTAAACCTGTAAGTGACTCGGCTAATCAGCCAGGTGCTTCCCCGATCCAGGCTGAAACATCCACCTCTAGGTCGGACAATATCCTCACTAAGGAAGAGAGACATGCAATTTTATCTATTCGTCGCATCCCGTTCTCCATTGAATCCGTAATGGAAGAATTCGAGATTCTCGAGGGGGTAGAAATTGCAGAGTACCCCAAAGGCGCTGATTTTTGCACCGGCGAGGGTGTCGGAGAAGACGAGTTGCTCCTCTCTGTTGGGCACCTCAATGCTCTTAGGTTCCCCCTTCATCCTTTCTATCACTTAGTCTTCAACAAATTGGGGATTGCACCCCTGTAAGTAAACCCTAACTTCCTTCGAGTAATCTCAGCACTCCTCATTCGCCGATGGCAAGAGAGTCTTGACCTAACTCTAGCTGACTTGCTGATTACTTATTCTATTTCTAAGCATGGAACCGAACCTTGTCATTTCTTTTTCACTTCCCCCTTGCACCAAAGGATATGTACAGACCTCCCTACTTCTAAGAAGAAGTGGAAAGAGAGGATGATAATTGTTAAAAAGAGATGGGTCGTGCCCCAATCGAGCAAACTCCTAATCCCTCGCAAGTTTGGGAAGTTAGGTATAAAACAACCCCTCTTTCTTCATGAAAAGTGCTCTGGCTGTTTCCCATGTCGAGTCTTATTCTTTCGATATATTTACGAGTTTCTTGGTGTTTTTTCAGTAACATTTCCTTATTCGGCTGCCAAGAAGAGGCTTTCCTTCCTGGAAAGACAGGTCTGGAGTGACCCCCCCCCCCCCTCGATCGAGAGCTTACTCACTTCTGTAAGTCTTAAAGCAGTTGCTTCCAGAGCTGTAGCCGCTGATCTCATGGACCTCTCACTTCCATCATTTGACAGCTTCCCTATGACTGAGGAAGAAAAATAGAGGGTTGAAGCCTTGAAGAGGAAAGCTGCAGAGAATGCTCCGTTGACTATATTGCATACGAATGAGCAGGAAAAGGAGATTGACAAAGTCCCTTTGAACAAAAGGGCAAGGCTGAACCCCTCTTCAACCGCGAAATCCAGGGGTGCTTCTAACCCAAAAAGCAAAGGGAAGAAAATCGAGGAGATTAACCCTGAGGATGAGGTCAGCGCTTACGTCCTTGCCGAGGCTGGGGCACCTTGGACTCCTTCCTTCTCGAGGGCTGACAAGTCCATCCTCCATGTTGGTGATTCTATGATCACTGACCTATCTGCAACACTGGCCGTTGCTCAGGGAATGTGGCTCCCAAGGATGAAAAAATTATCGGCAGGATGGGGTTGGAACAGCTACTCCCATCTGCCCCTACTCGAGCTATAGAGGTTTTCTCCTTCCTTCATTTCCATTGTCATAATTGCCTTACAAACTTTCTTACATTGTTATTATCTCATGATGCAGGGCTTGTATCATACTATGGCCCTCTGTGCTACTGCTGAGGCTCAGTCTCTTTTCCTCAAGAAGCTAGAGAAAGACCTCAGTAATTCTGAGAAGAAGGCATCCCATGCCATTGCTAATGCACAAATTGCATACGAGGCTCGGGATGTTTACAAGAAGCGTCTGGCTGCTTTTGATGGCAAAGTTAAGTCGCTGGAGGCTGAAGTCCAACGCTTAAATGACACCCTTAGCACCTGCATCGTTGCCGGGAGGCAAATGCAAGGTCGTTACTCCAGTCTGGTGCGCTTGTCAAGTGCAAAAGCTTACCAGTCCGGCTTCAATCAAGGCTCAGGCCCCAAATTGATGGATCCTGATGGCTTTGATGTGAACATGGGGGTGTCCTTCCCTTATACAGAGGGTCCAAAAGCTCAGAAGGCTAAGGTGTTTTTTGCTGAAATGGTGAAGGCTCACCCGGAAGATCCTCCGAGCTCATCAACTCCTGTAACTCCTGGTCCTTCAATTCCTCCACTTGCAAGTCCAGCTGTAGTAGATGCTTTTGAATCTGCCCCGTTTGATCCGAAGAGGAAGTAGGATCAAACAAACATATATATTTTTATTTATTATTATTTTATTTTTTTTTGTAATGAAACAATTTTGAGAATGAATGATATATCCTTTTCTTTTATTCTGCTTCGATTGCGTATGCTTGTATGCTTCTGATATTGCACTCTATTGAGAGACTTTTTTTTTTATAAGGAAGGTACTCTGCTTGAAGGTTCCTTATTGGTTTTAGTCTGAAGCAAAATAAATAAGAGGTTTTCCAAGCCGGACACTCAGTGTCTGAGGCGAGGTTTTTGCCGAGCCGAACACTTAGGGTCCGAGGCGAGATTTTTGCCGAGCTAGACACTTAGGGTCCGAGGTGAATGAATTACTCCCCGGCGCTGAGCTGGAAGGAGATTTTGCCGATCCGGACGCTTACGGTCCGAGGCGAGATTTTTGCCGAGCCGGACACTTAGGGTCCGAGGCGAATGAATTACTCTCTGGCGCTGAGTCGGAAGGAGATTTTGCCTATCCGGACGCTTAGGGTCCGAGGCGAGATTTTTGCCGAGCCGGACACTTAGGGTCCGAGGTGAGATTTTTGCCGAGCCGGACACTTAGGGTTCGAGACGAATGAATTACTCCCTGGCGCTGAACTGGAAGGAAGTTTTCATACATATATCATTTTTTTTTTTTTTTTTTTTTTTTAAAAAAAAAAAAAAAACAACTTGCCGAGGACTCAAAAATGATAGGAGGCCAAGAAAACGAGTAACAATGGCTGCGAAGTTTCCTATTTGTTTACTTTGGAGACTTTCCTCCATTGATACTCCCTTCTTTGCAACTATATGTCATGGACTACGCATATATTAACCACATTTCCTTTCTATTTTTATCCGATGTGGGACAAAGAGCTTTAACCATAGGTCAAAACGCATGGTTTTTAATAACTTGCTTCTAACATTGCTTTGCATAAAAGCATAGAATTGCATAATCATAGGCATAAAATTTGAAAATTTCAAATTTCTTTCTTTGCATATAAATTTCTTTGCATAAAAATTGCTATTGCGTACTGTGACGCAAAATTGAATAATCATAGAATGATGGTATGGCCCCCATTTTTATAGAAAGAAACAAATAGAAGCAAAATAAAGTAAAGCATGGCTAACTGTGGGCTTACGCAGCCTTATTTGTAAAGATTCTTAATAAAATTGACAAACTTAACTAATGGAAATACCGTTTAAGGTGTATTGCATTCCAAGGACGCGGAATGGACGTCCGTCAGCTTCGGCCAAACGATACGCTCCCTTCCCCACTACTTCAGTAATCCTGTAGGGTCCAGTCCAATTAGGTTCCATTTTCTTTACATGAGTTGTCTCTTACTTTAGAACCCAATCGCCTACCGCAAAACTCTAGAATCTGACACGTTTGTTATAACTGTTGCACAGCTGCTGCTGATATGAAGCAAGCCTAATTGCTGTAGCATCCTTTTTTTCATCGAGGAGGTCAAGACTATGTTCAAGCTGCTGACTATTGTTTCCTTCAAGCAACAAGGATGTTCGAAATGTTGGAATCGCCGCTTCGGTTGGAATCACTGCTTCAGAGCCATAAGCCATAGCAAAGGGACTCTCCCCCGAGGGCCGCCGTGGTGTGGTTCGGTACGCCCAAAGCACCTGAGGGAGATTCTCGTACCATTTCATTTTGAGTTTCTCCAATTTCTTCTTTAAACAACTGAAAATGGTCCGATTAGTTATTTCAGCCTGTTCATTCCCTTGTGGATGACTAACTGCAGCTAACTTTTGTATAATTCCATGCTCAACAAAAAATTTTCTTGTACTTCTATTGTCGAGGTTCTTACCATTGTCCATCATAATGACTTTTGGGACCCCAAACCGACAAATGATGTTGTTCCAAAGGAAACTTTTTACCTGCTTATGGGTTACACTTGAGTAGGCATCGGCTTTTACCCATTTAGTGAAATAATCTATAACCAGTAGCATGTACTCCTTTTGTTCCACAGTCTTGGGTAACAGGCCCACCATATCAATCCCCCATTGTGCGAATGGCCATGGATTTGTCATTGCGTGCAAATCTTCGGCAGGTTGATGCTTCATGGGATCGTGGCGTTGACATTTGTCACACCTCTGAGTATACTCTTCTGCATTCTGGGCCAAGTACGGCCAGAAGTAACCTTGAGTCAGGACTTTATGCGCGAGGGATCTAGCCCCAGAATGGTTGCCACAATCTTCATCATGGATTTGTTGCAACACCACAAGAGCCTCAGTAGGGCTTAAACATTTCAGGTAAGGACCTGAGAATGACTTTCGGTATAACTGATTGTTAATGATGGCATATTTAGTTGTGGTGAGGCGGAGCTTCTGTGCTTCGGACTTCTGGTTTGAAAGAACTCCATACTTAAGGTAGGCTTCCAATGGATCAATCCAGCATGGTTTTCAAGGAATAACTAGAATCACCATTACTTCCTGTAGAGCATTAATGCTGTGCTCATCCAGAACGTCAATCGGCACAATCCGAGTCAGATCTTCATTTGAGGATGATGCTGATGTGGCCAATTGATCTGCTTCGGCATTCTCAACACGAGGTACCTGATAGAATTTGATCTGATCGAATCCCCATGCAACGTTCTCTACAGCTTCTTTATATGCTTTCATTCTTTCCTCTTTGGGATGGTACTGACCTGTCACTTGATTTATAATAAGCTGCGAGTCACTAAAAACCTTTAAGCAACGTACCTGGAGGCTGCTAGCCAATCGAAGACCAGCAAGTAATGCCTCGTACTCGGCCTCATTATTCGTAGTTGGGAACTTCAAACAGATAGATTGCTGCAGCTTGGTGCCTTCGGGTGTTGTCATTACAACGCCTACCCCTGCACTTGCTTGATTCAAGGAGACATCGACTCGAAGTTCCCACTGTGGTTCAGGGTGTGCCGGCTCTTTGGGAGTATCTTCATACTCGAGAAGAAAGTCTGCTACGGCTTGTCCTTTGTGCGACACCCTTGGCTCATAAGTTATGTCGAAGGAACTAAGCTCGATAGCCCACTTGGTAATTCTCCCAGATAAATCGGGCTTGGAGAGTATACCCCATATAGGATAGTTGGTGACTACCACAATACTATAAGATTCAAAATAATGCCGAAGCTTCCTTTTGGCATAGATCAAGGCTGAGATGACTTTTTCTGCTTTACTATATCGCGTCTCCGCATCTGTCATGGTCTTACTTGTGTAGAAGACTGGATATTGCCTCTTTCCTTCCTTTCTAATCAATGCTACACTTGTCGCTATATTAGAAATTGCCAAATACATAATAAGAACCTCCCCGGGTTTTGGAGCTGATAGAATTGGTGGTTCGGCCATGTAACCTTTCAACCGACTGAGGGCCTCCTACTGCTGAGACCCCCATATATCTTTATTCTTAGATCGTATAGCATCGAAGAATGGTTTGCACTTATCTGACAATCGGGATATAAACCGGCTGAGGGCTGTGATTCGACCAGTACGAACCTGCACCTCCCTGTGATATTTTGGTTCCTGATTCTGAATGAGGGCCTTAGCCTGAGCCGGACTTACCTCTATCCCTCTTTTATGCACTATGTGGCCGAGGAATTGACCTGATGATACCGCGAAGGAGCACTTGGATGGATTCAGCTTCATGTTGTACTTTTTCAAGGTATTGAAGACTTCCTGTAGATGCTTCGGATGATCTTCTTTCTTCACACTTTAAACCACCATGTCATCTATATATGCTTCAACTGTCTTTCCCAGCAAATTATCAAATATCTTGTTGACAAGGCGTTGATAAATAGCTCCAGCATTCTTCAGTCCGAAGGGCATGACCCTGTAACAATAAGTCCCCTTTTCTGTAATAAAAGCCGTTTTTTCTTCATCTTCGGGGTTCATAGGAATTTGATTGTATCCCGAGTATGCATCTAGGAATGTCAGCCTCTCGTAGCCGGTGGTAGCATCAACCATCTGTTCTATCTTGGGCAGAGGGTAGCTATCTTTAGGGCAGGCTTTGTTAAGGTTGGTATAGTTTACACAAACCCTCCATTTTCCATTCTTCTTTTGTATGACTACCACGTTCGACAGCCACTGTGGATATTGCACTTCTCGAATGAAACCTGCTTGCAACAATTTGCTCACTTCTTTAGCTATAATGTGATTGCGTTCAGGGGCAAACCTTCGGCGTTTCTGCTTAACCGGTTTGAACTCTGGATCCACCTTCAGACTATGGTAGGAAACTAAGGGATCGATCCCCACCATGTCCGAGTGATCCCATGCAAAGGCATCTGCATTACTCTGGATAACATCATTTTATGCCTCATTTTCTTTGGACGTGGAAGAAAAGCCTAGATAAGTAACCTTCTGAGGGTCGCCGAGGATAAATTCCACGGCTTCGAGGGTCTCCTCGGTGGGCTTCTCAATTTCCTCTTCCTCCTTTATCTTAAGATACTTGGGCAAAGGGCTCTATAATTGCTATTTGGGTCCAATTTTGGAAACCACACCTGGTTGTTGTTGAGGAGACACCCTCTTCGCCTTAACTTGTGTCAACATATAGCATTCCTTCGCTGCGACTTGATCGCCCCATAGATTAATTACTTCTTTCCCGTCCGAAGATAAGCACCGCATCACCTGGTGAAGGGTGGATGGAACTCCTCTCATCCAATATATCCAGCCTCTTCCCATGATGAGATTGTAAGAAGGATGGATCTCTGTTAAAACAAAGTTCTCCTTCAAAGTCCTCTTCACCGCGGTTACGGACAAGTCTATTACTCCAAGGGGATCTACTCTTGTGCCATCGAATCCCATCAACGGGCTGGAGGTAGGTCGAATAGATGATGACGGGATCTCTAACTGATCAAAGACCGTCTTTGTGATTATGTTGGCGCTACTTCCTGGATCTATCAAAACCCTCCTAATCATACAATTGGCCACTAAAAGACTAATGACCAATGGATCCTCGTGGGGGAGTTGCACTCTGGATAGGTCGCCATCTCCAAATCCAATACTGATGCTACCTGAATTGATAGCATTGACCGAGGATATCTTCTTGAGCTTGTGGGTAGCCCTCAGTCTAGATCTGTACACCTCCATTAACTCACATCTGGCGATCATATTCTCCACCTATCGCCTGAGGGATCTGCAATCGTTGGTTGAATGCCCATAATCTCGATGATAAGTGCAATGCTTGCTTTTGTCCCTTTACTCCAGGAGTTGCTTTATTGGCTGCGGAGTTGTGAACTTCGTCTTATTCTCTTAGAAGAGCCGAGCCAAGGTAGTTCGGAGAGGTGTAAATCCTTCCTTTACCCTTTGCCTTTTTTCAGGTGCCTGGATGATCGGCGTTGAGGAACGTTAGTTTTTTTGAATCTTTGGAGTTGGAATTCTCTCTCGAGGCTTGTTTTCCACTGTCACGAAGGTGGCGTGCTACGCTCGGTGGGCTATATTTTCCTTAAGCCAAATGTAGATCTGGGCCCTGGCATTTAGAGTCTGCATGTCGGGAGGTGAATACTTGACTAAGGAAGTGTGGAACTTCGTCCCTTGAATCATCGTGAGTTTAAATGTCTCTATAGCAGTTGCGGGATGACAATCCACTATTTCTGATGCCTCCATGTTGAATCTTGACAAGAAATCCTACAATGTTTCCCCTCTTTTCTGCCTTACGGTGAAGAGGAAGGCAATGCTCTTCTTTTGCTTCTTATTTCCACAATATTGTGCCAGGAACATGGTGCATAGAGTTACGTAATCCGGGATGGACTTATGCGGTCTAATCCTGAACCACTCTAGTGCTGCTCCTGTCAAACTGGTAGGAAAAACTCTGCACATCCAAGGGTCATTACGATCATCTAAAGCCATCTTTTGAGCGTAATGATCTAGGTGCCGAGAAATATCCCCTGTTCCATCAAACTGGGTGAAAGAAGGCATGGTGAATTTCTTGGGCCTCTCAACTAGATACACATCATCAGTGCAAGGAGTTTTGACCAAGGAATTTTTGTGTTCTCTAGCCATCTCTGCAGGTGTCTGAATCTTCAGGAATCTCTTCTCGTCAAAGGCATCCTGAACACCTGCACCATCTGGGATTCCATTGGACCACACCGTAAGCTTATGGCTGGATTCGACTTACTCATCCTGCGTGTGACGACGTTGTCTGAAGCCACAGCCTCGGATCTTGCCTTTCGTTATTGCTGAACTTCATTCGGCTGAGGCTTATTGGGTCGTGCCTCATTAGGTAGAACCCCATCAGGTAGAAGTCCAGTAATCGGAGGAATATTCTGACTAGGGGGTGCTGCTGTGTCACCCACTGGTGGCGGTGGTGCCAACTGAGCCAGCGTTGTTTGCAGAGTGTTATTCTGCTGTTGAAGTAAGGCGATCTGAGCCACGCTTGCTTCGTTTGCCTGACGAAGTACGTCAAACTGGTGTAGAAACTCTCCACGCATCTTTTGCATCAACTCCGTCTGTTGATCAGTTGAAAATCCTCCGTTCGACATTCTGGATGGTAGCTGCAGGATTCACTTGTGAAACAAAAACAAGAATGGGAATATATTTGCACACGACTCCCACAGACGGCGCCAAAGTGTAAGTGCAAAATTTCTCTCAACCAATAATGATTGAGAAAAATAAAACAACTCACTCAATAAACAATAAAAATAAACAAGAACAGTATATAGAGATGCGTAGAATTGCTTGATCCCTTTATTGGAGGTCTAGGCCTCTATTTATATACAAAAGTTAGAAGAATTATGGTAGGACTCGCGTTGCTTGTCCTCTAATTCTTTCCATATATCAATTTCTTTACAAATAGAATTCTTTCCTCTCCATAATTCTTCCCTTACTAGATTTTCCTTACACAGAACTTGCTTCTTTTGGTGAATCCTTTTCCTTACAAGACCGGTTCCTTCTTTAAATGGATTTGGGCCGCATTTAACTTGGTTCACATGACTGCTGGCGTCTTGATTCGGGCTTTAGTAAAGCTGGTAGTTAGATAATAGTAGTTTTGGGCTAATGACCAACTCAACTTGAGCTTCTAACGAGATGGGCTTTGAACTTTATTGAAGATAAAGTTATATTTATGATGAGGTAGACTGCGCTTATTGGAGGGAGATTTTTCCCTCCACATTCTTCTTTCCTTATATTTCTCTACATCTGGTTATTTATGTTGGGAAAAGCAAAAACACACCACGGTAACAATAAACACAATCACAAAGCATGTAACAAAACAACACCGAAAGCAATCAGATACAAAGATTTTAAGTGGTTCCACAAGATACTGTACCTTCACGTTTCACCATTTTTTGAAGGGAAGGAGTAAAGTGATACAATGATATAAGCCCCTCAACAATATGTTTTTTTCCCCTCCTCTATCATTACACCCATTGTATCTATTAGACCGGTTATATTATATATTAAAAAAAAACTTTAGCAAAACTTGGACATAAGAATTAATTAATAACTTTGCATCTCTGGGAGAAAGGCGATGTTTTTAATTATGTTGCATAATTAACTACAATTTAATATTGGGCGAATTGCAAAAAAATCCCCCTCGACTATTAGCCAGTTGGGTAATTTTAACTGATATCCATTTAAGTGATTATTTGAGGAAATTTTTCGCACGAAATTACCCTTTAATAGATTATTCTTCAGACAATTTATTTATTAATTTTATATCTCTCTCTCAAGCAAGTATGTGAAGCAGCAAAGAAAAATTACAAAAAAAAAAAAAAATGGAAAGCCAATAAGATCATATTTAAGTTATGTATAATTAATAAAATAAAATTGAGTACAACCGCACATGAGAGAAAAAATCTACCATGGCGTTCAAAGAATGACTTGGATCCTCCAAGTTAAATATTCTCTAAGTTATCCTAAGTTTAATTCTCTACAGTTTGACACGTGACATTGAAAATCTATCTACTGCTTGTATTAAACCACGCAAACTAACTTTAAAAAAAGTTTAAAAACTGTACTGTTTTGAGATAAGAAAATTTTACCAAAGTTTGAAAATTGCACTGTTTTGAAATAAAAAAATTCACAATACTTTAACGACGTTAAAGTCGTTCTCTCTCCTCATCTTTTCTGAAAAAGATCGCTCACTCTCTCTCCTCTTGCTTATTACCACGATTGGTGGAATATTTAAGTCTCTGTAATGGATTTTGCAGTTTAAATTTTTTTTTTATTTTAAAAGAGGAATTTTACAACTTAGATTTCAAAAAAAGAGAGTGAACCAGAGCAATTTTGCAATTTAAATGTCAAAAAAAAAAAAAAGAAAAAAAAAAAAAAGTGTGAACTAGAGCTTCTAAGCGCCAAAAATCGTAGGAAAGAACATTCATTTTTGGCGTGAAATATTCTCCCAATCGTGGGAATGAGAAAAAGGAGAAAGAAGGAGCGATCTTTTTTTTGGAAAAGATGAGGGAGAGAGAACGACGCTAACGTCCTTAAAGTATGGTGAATTTTTCTTATTCAATACGGTGCAGTCTTTGAATTAGTTGATGTGGTCTAACACAAGCCGTAGATAAAATTTAAATGTCATGTGTCAATCTGTAGAGAATTCAACTTAGGATAACTTAGAGAAAATTTATCTTAGAGGATCGAAGTCCAAGAAATTGAAGATGGAAAAATTAAGTAACTCAAAAAAAACTCCTTCAGTGCACTTGATCTTTAGCAACTGTTATAACATTTAATTATTTTAAGAAAAATAATTAATAATTTATCATGTTTCCTTAGTCCAATTTTTTTATTTTTATTTTTATTTTTATTTTTATTTTTTATTTTTTTTCTCAATTGAATTATGCTACTGTAAAATAGGGCTGCAACTCGGGCTGGGTAGCCCGAATTTACCCGAGCCCAGCCCTAAATTTTCAGGGCTTGGGTAGTGTTTTTTTGTTCTAGGTTTAGGCTTGGGCTAGATATTTTGAGCCCGAATTAAATTCGGGCTGGGCTTGGGTTGATATTATATAAAGCCCGAAGCCCAGCCCGAGCCCGAAAAGGGAATATTTATTTTAAAACTATGTTATTTCACAAGCGTATAATAACTTAGTTGGTATTGTTTTTGAGATTTTTCTTGGAGGAATGTTGTTCGAGTCCTTGTAGCTGCATAAATTTCTTATTTTTTACATTTTGGATATAGAGGCGTGGGCTCATGGGCAGGCTTGGGCAGGAGAAGTTAATTATGGGCTGGGCTTCGGTGGCTAGGATTGAGCTCTAGGCGGGCTCGGGCTGGGCTTAATTATGGGCTAGGCTTGGGTGGCTAGAATTGAGCTCGGGCTGGGCTTGGAAAAAAGATTTTGTACATGGGCTGAGCCCGAATTAAGTCTCTAGTCCGCCCAACCTGCCCGAGTTACAGCCCTACTGTGAAATAAGTATAACAAAATTGGCAATTAAAAACAACATAATTATTTTTTCAAATTTGAATTTTTTTAAAAATATTTTTTTACTTACTTTGAGAACACGAAATACCCCAAAGTAACTTTTTGAGAAAATATTGTTGCAGTTGATGCACTAAAGTTAACGACCTAAATATATAAAGTTTTTAATGTGAAAGGACATCGTTACCCTCAATTCAATTCACAAGAATCTAATTATAAAGGATATTTAAGTCATTTAGTTTCAAAGAAATGCATTTATCATCTCATCATATATTGTTTTGATTCCACCACCTACTACTCAAAAATTATTTTGATCCTACGACCTGCTACTCGAAAATTACATACCATGTGGATGAAGTATAGAGGGTAATTTATGGGAAGTTTACTCACTCTTATTATTAAGATGTTTTTTTGAAATAAAAAATAAAAAATCTTATTATTAAGATGGTAAGAAAACCAAAGGAAACATAACACTTTTTATGCAAATGATTTGTTCAATTACATGGATGAAATTATGACCAAAAAAAAAAATCAAAAATCAAAAATCAAAAATCAATAATAAATTAAATAAATAAAATTAAGTCATAGATTAAATAAATACAGCTGAGTATTCTTGGGGCCTCAACAATTGTTTACATGTGCTATATCATGTTATCCAAGCAGTAGTGAAAGATAAATTTTTAACAATTGGGTTTCTCGATCTGCTGATAGCTTTGTGTTTGAATGAATGAGAAGGCTTGCTTGATGCGGAGAGAGAAGAGAGAAAAAATAAATAAATTATCTGACGAATAATCTATTAAGGGGTAATTTTGTTCAAAAAATTCCATTAGACAACCACTTAAACATATATCAATTAAAAACAACCACTTAAACATATATCAGTTAAAAACACCCACTTGGAATAGTTGAAGGGAATTTTTTGTCAAAAACATTTATAAGAGGGGTTTTTCACAACTAAGTAATAGTAAAGGGAGGTTTTTTGCAATTTGCCCTTTAATATTAATATAGGACAAATTGCATAAAAGCATCCTCTAGTTTCAAATTTTGGTAGAAAATCCCGTGCAAAAAAAAGTTTCCGTAAAACTTTATAGTCCTTTTTGTTGCTTCTATTTAGCACAACATTTTGACTTAAGGATATGGGCAATACTTGGGTCCTCTCCTAAGAGGATGAAGTTCATCCTCCTAGCTTATGTGGCCAATACAATTTGGATACATGTCTAAAATTTTAAATTTTTAAAAAATAGTCATTACCCATTTTCTTATAGGTAAATTGAAACCCAATATATATATATAATATTTTCTTTCCAAAACAATCACGGTTATTTTTATAATTTTTATACCCAACCTCCATTTGAAATTGGAAAATTACTAAATTCATTTGGCAAATGTATGTAATGAAAAACACCTATTCATATATGTGAGAAAAGCTCATATTCATATAGGTTAACATATTAGTGGAACGGAATAGGAGCTTAAAATATTACACAGAAATTTGATGTTAATCTATATGAATCAAGCTTTTCTAGCAGGTATATTTTTTTGTCAAAGTTAGATCTATGTTTTCCATCCCTCCCAAGTTCCCAACACCTTCAATTGATAGGGCATCCATTTGGTATTTTTATTTTTCCTCTCTCATCGGTGAAATATGAAAAGAAATATTAAAATTTTGTGAATACTGCAAAAAAAAAAAAAAAAAAAAAAAAAAAAAAAAAAAAAAAAAAAAAAAATTGGGTTGCGATTTAATTAGTAAGAAGTTGGATAATGACCATTATTAAAAAATTTAAAAATTTGGACATGTGTCTAAATTATATTGGACACATCTCGGACTCCATTCTCCTAAAGGCGGACCCAAGTATTGTCACATGGATATGCTCTTTGGGTTGACATTTGTATATGGTATTTCAGTAAAACCATGTTTTGGTTAATTATGATGTTAGTGGCATGTTTTAAGTTAGTTTGGGCTTTGATTCTATTGTTGCATAATCCTTTGATTACTATTTTTTATTCATTTACGATCTGCTTTAGTTTGGTTCTTGCTGGGCTATATTGTACTTACTGTACAAGGAAAAAGGGCCCTTACTTAAGGGCCATATATATATAAAAATATATACGGTTTTTAGCAGGGGCTAAAACCGTGGTATAATGTAATAAATACCACCAAAGGCTCTAGTCTGTGGTAAAATGAAAGACATTCTATCTCTGGATGCCAACGTGGTGGTAAAATTAATTTTGACCACGGTCTGAACCCACGGTAGAAAATAGACTTTCTACTTGGGTGAGGCACCATGGTAGTAAATATACTCTTTACCACGGTCAAGCATCATGGTAGAAAACCCCCATTTACTACCACAACTAATACTAGAACAGGTCAAAACCATGGTGGAATGCATTTTCCACTGTGTTTAAAAATTAATTTTTTTGGTAGTGTTTCCTAGGTATTTTGGTTGTTGCAACACTGCCCCTTAGTCTATCTGGGCGAAATTACCCCTCCCAACCATTTGAAGGTTTTTTTTTTCCTTAATAATTGAAACAAGGTCAATTTAAATTATATGGATATATAATTTTTTTTTTTATAGGAAAAAATTAAAACCTCCAAACGCAATTTGACAGACATAAATACATTTGAAGGTTTTTTTTTTTTCTTAATAACTGAAACAAGGTCATTTTAAACTTTTATATATATATATATATTTCTTAATAATTGAAACAAGGTCACTTTAAATTAATGCATATATAATTGTTTTTAAAAAAAATCCCAAGGGATTGTTCTTAGGAATTAAAGTTTCTAAACCTTTAATTCCTAAGAACAATCCCTTGGGAAAAAATAAAAAAAATAAAAAAAAATAAAAAACAACTTTAATTGCATTTATGTAATTGCATTTGAAGGGTTTTTTTTTTTTTTTTTTTTTTCAAAAAACAGAGTTTAAAGTGGACCTTGTTTCAATTACTAAGAAAAAATTAAACATCAAATGCATTTATGTCTAGCTAATTGCATTTGAAGGTTCCTTTTCTATAAAAAAAACACTATATATGCATATAGATTATTTATTTTCAACTCCAGCAGTTGTTTTATACATTTTGTGTAAAAATATATTCCCTAATAACAGCCAACCAATGTCATGCTTGGACCCTACATAATTTTTACAAACCTATTAATTAATATAAGGTTGATTCGTTAATAGAATGAGAAAAAGGGAGGATAAAGGAAATATGCTGATGTAGCTAGCTGTGTAAAAAGGTTGTGTAAAAGTATCTCCAACGGTCTGTTAAAAAACTTTTTTGTGTAAAATATACACTGCCACATATGATTTGTAAATTTTTTCATCTC
This sequence comes from Cornus florida, assembly GCF_030987335.1. NCBI lineage: Eukaryota > Viridiplantae > Streptophyta > Magnoliopsida > Cornales > Cornaceae > Cornus > Cornus florida. Next base: position 5,127,468 of record NW_026775577.1, on the reverse strand, counting down.
CAGCAGTCTATTAAGATATACTGCCACATCACCAATGTGTAAAAGAATTGTGTATTTTACACAGCCCTTTTACACAGCCACGTAAGCATATTTTATCTCCCCTCCCCCTTTCCCACTCACGGTTCTTTTTCTTCTCTCTCATTCCTTTACGCCTCTTTGTTTCCCACTTTTCTAAAGCGCCATAGAGAAGAATCTGCAACTGGTGGCAACGAAAAAACTGCTCGACCATCTTTTATTTTTTTATTTTTACTTTTTTTTTTTAATAAAAATAGTTTGATTCATCACTTTCGTTTGATATTATCTTCTGCAATCATCGCAGTAGATTATAGGGTTTTTTTTTTAGATTTTTTTATCCTTTTACATTATATTCTAATGAGATAAATATGTATTAGCTAAATATTAGATATATATTTTAATCAACTTTTTATATAATTGTTGTTTGTTACAGTTATACAAATTATTATTTTTTTTTTTCCTTTTTTGGTGATTAGTCAATTCAATCGCAATTGTTGTTGCATATTTTTTGTTTTTGTAGTTTCTACGTACTTGAATCTTATTTTATTATTTGTTATTAAGTTAGAATTTTGTTGGCGGTGGAAAAGGTTTGCTATTGGCGGGATGAGAAAGTAAAATATAGGGGAAAATTATTAATTTTTCCCTAATTGAGGAGGATTAGGATGTGAGGTTTAATAGCAAAAAAGTAAATTGAATCAAGTAAGTTTGTAAAAGTTATATAGGGTCTTGCATGTGACACGTGGTTGGTTATTATTGGGAGATATTTTTCTACACAAAAGGTATAAAACAACCGTTAGAGTTAAAAATAGGTAGTACAAATTTTTTGTATAAATCTACTCTGACACATCAGATTTACACAAAAATATATACACAAAGATTGAAGATGCTCAATACACAATAATTTTACACATTAGTGACGCGACAGTATATCTTAACAGACTGCTGGAGATAAAATAAATAAATAAATAAATAAATTACACATCATATGTGTTAGTGTATATTTTACATAAAAAAATTATTTTAACATACTATTAGAGATGCTCTTACCTTGCAGAGTGGTTCAATTCAAAGGGTTGCCTATTTCTAAGAAAGTAAAAATAAAAATTCCACTCCTCCCCTCATTTGAAAGGGGTCCCTATTTCTATAAAAATAAAAAATAAAAATCCACTCCTCCCCTCATTTGAAATTGTGCAATTCAAAACACCACATGTCATCAAAATACCGTTAAATATTTGTTAATTTCTGATGTCAAAATAATAAACTTACCTAGTAACAAATTTTAAATAATTTTATTTAGAGTCAATAGGTAAAATAGTAATAACAATTCTAAAGAAAAACAATACGTATGTAATATAATCAACTGATTTTGGGTTCTTAGTATGTTTTCATTTGTTAACTTAATTTTATTTTCAATTTCATTAGTAGGGGTGCACATTACAAATTAACAAAGGATTGACAACCAATTAAGGACATTTTATGTTATTGTTATTATTATAATTAGAAAAACATAGTTTAGGTGGGTTAATTGCGGAAGATTGATAGTTCACTTATAATTATTAGGGTAAAGTGTTAAAAAAAAAAAAAAAAAAAAAAAAAAAAAAAAAAAAAAACCAATCCCTAAACTTTTATTTTTACAATAAACTCTCTAAACTATTCTAATTTTTGGAATAAACAACAAGCAACACTGTTCCGTCCGATTTTCACTACAAGAAAAATAGTATTTTACGACATAGTATCTACGGCATTTTTTTGTTTTGCCCCGTAATAACTACCTTCTACGGGGTTTATAAAAGAATCCCCGTAATTGTTACATTTATGGACATTCTTTCGCGAGGATTTAGCAAGATACTCGTAGAAAAACATTTTTACGGTGTATTAAAGACGTCATGAATATTTTAATATATTTACGGCATATTTGTACACCTTTAATGGGATAAATATTCCTCGTAGAAATTTTCACATTTAAGTCATCTTTTTTGCCCCGTAAATAAGCAATAAAACTTGCCCCCAAAAATTTTCCTCTCCGCGCCAAAATTTTCACACTCCCGCACAATTAAAATCACTTTAAAAATGTATACATAAAAAAAAAAAAAAAAAAAAAAGAAGAAAGAACTTAAGAGACATATATCTCTTCGTCCTCAGACCCATTCACATTTGGAGACCCAAACACATGAGGAACCATATTTCTTTCCCTTGGTGCAGTTCCCAGATTAGATCCACACGGCCCGCATGCTCAGGCTTCTTCTCTTCATGGTTGCTTTTGTTCGATCTTGGAGTTCTGATTCACGCTTCTCTTCGTGGTTGCTTTTGTTCAATCTTGGAGTTTTCGGCCAAATCGCATTGTCGAGTAAGCTTCGCCGTCCCAAATTTGGAGCAATCAGCGATGGAAAGAAAGGCTTCCAACACCATTATCACCGACGAGATTGCTGGACCTGTAAGTGGTAACACGAAACAACCACACAGAAAACACGTCTTAGCAGACCATTTATCCCTCTTTCATCAAGCCCTAATATTTCTCTTCTTGAAATGGAAAAGCAAAATTCAGTCTCTGTCCTTGGCTTCTTCAAACTTGTATCATGTTACTTGGATTTTCTTTCTCTTTTCTCTGTTTTTGTTTCCTTTTTTTGTCTCTTGTTGTTTGATTATTGTTGCAAGTAGAGGAAAGATCATCAAACCCAGCCAAATGGATACCAAGAATTCTTCTTCCAAAAGAAAAACCTCCAAGATCCCCTCTGAGGTATATGTCCCTGTACTCTCTCCTTCTCTCTCTCTCTCTCTCTCTCTCTATATATATATATATATATATATATATATATATATATCGTAATTCTTAATTTTTTCTAGGGTTTTATTTCCCCTTTTTATTGGTTAGTTCTAAGGTTTAATTTATTGAATCTACACTCTTGATTTTGCCTTTTATATTGAGACTTTACTAACCTAATTTATGCACCATGTTAATGTATGTTGCCCTGATGCGGAGATGATGGAGGACGACTTGTCTGTACGGAGAGATTAAGAACCAAAGATATAACATACAGAGTAGAACCGAAGAATTATTGGCAGGTACATTTTGTTTGTTGCAACATTTTTTAAACCGAACCTTTGTTTGGTTTCTTAGTTGTATTTTTAGTTGATATATGTCCATGTCGTCAGTGTATTGACTCAGTCTCTTTAATCCACCTATTATGTCCATGTGAAATGGTGAAGTTACTCTGTCATACTGTATAAGATAGTATTTGCCTTCCATCTGTGTACTCTAAAATCTTAGGGCAAATCATGAAATTGAATATAACATTAATCAATTTTATGATTGCACATTTTTAATGCTTTTTACTCATGCTTGAGGGGGTCAAAACTTCAACTTCGATTAATGCAAGAAGATAGTAGAGGCAATTGAAGCAATGTAACAGCCTAAGTAATCTTGAAGAAAGAATACCATGAACATATACACATATACAGTATATGAATAGCAACAGAATGTCACCAATCACAAAAATAAATCCACATTGCATCTAACTATGTATAGTAACAGAATATAATTAATTATAGAGATAGGCATGCAGACAGCAACATTTTAATTAACTGTCAAATGTGTGCAATATTGTTCATGTGAACTACCTAAAACTTGAGCACATGATTAAAGTGCCCACACACACACACAGGGAGAGAGAGATGTTCTTCCTGCTCTCAGTCAACATAAAAAGTAGCTAGAATTAATGAGAACACAGCTAGTCCTGGGATATATGAACAGTAAAACTGAACATAAAGAGCTCCAGAGTATAACACAACAGTTTTTGAAAATTAAAAGTAAAGACATATATAAGCAAGTAATCTTTTTTGGGAACTAACATAAAGAAGACCAAATATATGGCACAGACAACTGTTAGAATATATATATATCCATTCATGCATGCAGGCATTCTCTGAATGTACTCCTGCATGTCCAAATTTGGAAAGAGCAGAACTTGTCTCCTGAAGCATATATATATATATGTGTGTGTGTGTGTGTGTGTGTGTGTGAAACAGCTATACTCAAATTAATCTATGATATGTATATTGTCTAAAATGAGAATTAATGAGCATCTATAACAGATAGTTAGTTCATTAAAATCAATTGATCAAACCCCAACATTCAAACCACAAAATAAGTCTAGCTGCTAAAGCATCCATGCCTGTCCTTTCAACTTTATCCTATAATAATAATAGTATTAGACTAAAATAGTAATCATTCAAGAGTGAAAAACACCACCCAATTCATCATAAAAACCTTTTAATTTCTACCCTAATAGCTGCTAGTTGGTGGAATAGCTACATACTGTTTGTCCACAACCTCAATAAGTTTGTTGGCAATTGCACTAGCATACACTGATGAACCTTCACATATCTGCAACATAAACAAAACACAAACTGTCAAAAAACACCACATTTGATATATATATATTTCAATGAAATTGGGTGATAGATGAAATTGAAAAATTACCCACCTTGGTGTTGAACAAATAGTTGTAGTAATTGCCAATGTGGCCACCGGCAACATGGTGCTGATCCAACTGGAGCTCATCGAGGACCTTTGACACGAACATCAGGCAATTAATTCTTTTTTGCTAAACAACCTTGATGGTTACTTCATCGTCGATGATACGAACATCGACCTCTGTGTTCTTGGACTTCCTCTGAAGCCTCGAGCTTCTTAATGATGAACCATTGTAGGACTGGTCTTGATCACCACCAGTGGGCTTTATGTTACAGCTCTCTACATCTCCAGAACCAGCATCTTCTGTCTTGTGCCTCTTGCTCCTGTCCCTGCTACATCTCTTCTTCTCCACCAGGATTTTTAGCTCATTCACTGTCCTAATCAGCTCTTTGATGTATTCAATAGCATCTCCAACTACTGATGCTCTATCAATCTTAGTTGTACTCATACCAAAATAAAACAACATATAGAATGAGATAAAATTAAATTTTTAGAGCATCAGTAGCATCTCCAACTACTGATGCATTATCAATCTTAGTTGTAGCTCTTTAATGGTTTTCATTGATTACATTTTAATTTGTTGAATCATTAAATAAAACAACATATAGAATGAGATAAAATTAAATTTAATCATGCTATAAAGCCAAAATCTCTCTATATATTCACACACTCCATAAGTCATGATAGAATTTAAACATTACATGTACTTGTATCTGTCTCCATAAGTCGTGACAAAAGATTCAAAATTTTGACAGAGGAGTTTTCTTAGTAGATTTTTTTTTTTTATCCCCTTCAAATTTGAATTTGCAGTGATATGTTTAGTTTGAAAGAAACATAGTTACACTAGAAGGGGTTGATGATTTTTTAATCTTTTTCTATGTTCTAAGAAAAATCACTTATAAAAAAAAAAAAGTGTTCTAAGAAAAATCAAACACAGATATATTTTTCACTGAGTAGTCATCATGTATCATAAACCAAAATTGTGTAAATCAAACCAAATTTCTAAAACACAAAATTAAACATATATATATATATATATATATATATATATTATTATCATTTGTATAAAATTTATTCTGTGGAAATGTAGATATATATATATATACTTACAGAGGATGGTGGTGTTGAACATATGGGAAAGGGCTGTGATTAAGCTATGGTAGTCTTGGTGGGCAAAGAGATCTAATTTTCTACCAATGGGAAAGCCTTCCATGTACACCTTCACAAACAAGGCTACAGCTGCATAGAATTGGGTATTTGCATTCCCCGATGCAACCCTGCTACTCAAAAGTGGCTTGATTGGTGGCCAACCCAACCTTTGCTTCCTATACACACACACACACACACACACACACACACACACACACACATATATATATATATAAGAAATTAAAGAAGGTATATGAGAAAGGTGAAATGTATTACTAAGAATAATAATAATGTATATTTGTGATGAATTAATTGAATTTATTAGATTGGTACCTTGAGTGGACAGGGCTTGAAGAAAAGAGAGAAATAATCTTGATATTGATGAAATTGGGAATTAGGAGAGGGTGGGGAGATGTTGAGACCAAGCCTGAGATCAGTGCTCAAATCCTTGCTTGTTTTGGGGATCTGATTTTTATCATCACAGATTAGAGAAGATGAAGAAGAAGAAATAGAAGAGACAGAAGGGAGGTAATTGTTGGTGCTGTTGCTATCTATGGATGAACAACCACCACCACCACCACCACATCCACCTTTGCTTGCTTTTTTTGTGTCACTTATGCTAAAGAAATGCAGTTTGGTTTTCTTATATGAAGTTAGTAAACCAGAATATCATGTTTATCACTTTTGGAAACGGAAAACTTGTAATTGAATAAGGCATTAAACAAATTTAAATATGGCTAGGCTTGGTAAGATGAATAACACTTTTTCTTGCTTATACATAGGTGATGGTTCTGTTTCTATGATGAAATTTCAAGTAATTTAACATTCATTGCAATGTTTTCTCATTTTGTTATGTTATGTTCAATAATGAATGTCTTTGGAAGTTGCTTCCAATTTTTGTTTTGTGTTCAATAATGAATGTCTTTGGAAGTTGCTACCAGTTTTTGTTTTGTCTATGAATGTCTTATTTTTCAATTTTCTTTTTTTCTTGGAGATTATAATGATTCTGCAACATAAAAATATATAGGTTTTGAATTTATTTTCCGTGAACAAGATCTTTTAAGAAGATAAACATCTTCATGCATCGACCCTTTGAGGGAATTCTCAAAGACCTACTCGTTCATTATTTAGTGTGTCCAGTTCTCTTTGTGACCCCAACAAGGTTTATGACTTCGTCTTGGAACTGAAAAAGAGGTTTGGGGTGAATTAGGAGGATTGTTTCACCTCAAGATGCAAATTAGATACTGCTGTATGTATTCTTGTTTATGGAGTCTTTTTGTGTTCTTAGGATGGTGCACTATTTGGTTAAAATAAAGGGTACACTTAGCTGTGTCCTTGGGATAATTCCTGTTAAAGAATTTGGAAAAGTCACAAATATTTATGCAGCTCTTGTAATTTTCATTTTTCTTTTAGAAAAAAGTGCTAGCCATTATAGAAAAAAGGGAAATAAATAAACTTTGGTGTGCTTGCTTGGTTTCAGATGAAGTTTACATTATAACCACGAGTTAAAAAATGGTCTAGTAACTACAATGATTCCTCTTAATAAAAATCAGTTTTAAAAGACAGATTAGGGAAGTGAGATATATATATAACAAAATAAAAAGAGGGCTATAAATTCATTTTATTAAGAGGCGAGTAACCTAGTGGATAAATAAAAATGAATTTGAAGTGAGAACGTGTGCATATATCAACGTATATATATGTACACACACAATAAATAGTAATAAGCTTTGGGTTTGATATGATTAATTAAAATGGTTAATTGGTAAGGGAAGGAGGCACTGGTGGATCACTTTGAAAAGTCTATGTTTCGGTGTGATACGAATGAGTTCCTGCCTGTGTGTTTCAGCCCAGCAAGAGATGGTTCTGGTAAGTGGGTGAAACAATGTTTGGTCGGGGAGCGTATTTAGATATATATATATATATATATATATATATAGGAGTATATATATATTAATTAATTAAGGGTTTAGTTTAGGTCTAGCTAGGGATGTGTGTGAGAAAAAGAGGGTGGAAGTTGGCACCTGTGCGCATGGACTTGTGATGTAGGGGGCCTAGGGATAGGTGATGGGTTCCACCCTTTTTGAGAAATCCAGTAGTTTGTTGTAAATGAAAACTTTACTTGCATATAGAAAAATGATTTTTCAGAGAGATATAGATATAGATATAACTCTATTTAATTATATCTATATCTATATGTGTATAATATCGTTATATGAAGGAAGGCTTAAGTGGATATAGAGAGAGAAAGTGAGTATAGAGAGAGAAAGAAAAGGGCTGTAGCGTGCAACGACCGGTTCTGGAAACCGGCGAGATAGTTGTTTGGGTTGTTTGATGTTACGAACGTTTCGTCTTCTAGACAATGCGCCGTCTGTGGAAGGACGGAGGTTATGAGGCATGAGGGACTTAGGCAATTGGGTTTCACTTTTTTGTGTGTCCATTTGGGGATTAGAATATTAGGCTGGCTTGGCTCAATATTTTAATTATACATATATATATATTTAAAATAATAATTAGAAGAAAAAAATTAAGAAAATTTTACTATTATCAATTTATAAGAATTATTTTATGAAGATTAATGCTAGAATAACTGACATATAGAAAAATGATTAAAAAGATTAATCGGAGCACTCGAAGAGTACCCCCTTCTTTGTAGTCCGGTCCCTTTAATATTAATTCCAATCATTTGAAAAATTATGCATAAGAAAGAAGCTATATCAAGTATAGAAGGTTGTTTAGAAAATTGACACTAAAAAATTAACCAAATGGACTAGCAAAATTGGAACACCTAAAAGATCTCATTTGCTGCTAATTCTCTTTCATTCCTATAGTTTTCTCACTTCTGGAAAATAGAGAGACATTTTCTAGGCTTGACTCCTATGTCAGGAATGCACCAAACATGCTGATTTTACATTTAAGAAATTGCATTGCCATTGTCCTTCAAATCTACATGCCTTCTCAATTGAAACTCTAACATGTTTCACATTGAGAGGTATTTATGCATGTAGAAACTATAAAAAAATATAAAAGGAAAATTTTGTGGCATGAGTATGAATGCACTATGATAGTGTTCACTTGTTTACACAGTGGGCAGGGTACCATATCATTGGAGCATTTGGAGCAAGCCCTGCAAATAGACACTATAATAGTTCCTATGTGATTTGTTTAATGACTTCTAAGTATTAATTCATCTTTTCTATTCCTGCATCATCTTTTTTACTAATTTGATGAGCTTTCCATTATTTTCTGGTAAAAAAAATTTAGGTGGAGGTTTGATATCTGGGGTTACATTGGTTGCCAAGTTTATCAACCCTGCTATTCGAGTTTTGGCTGCTGAATCAATGGGAGCACCTACTTGCTTGGATTTTGTACCGTGGAAAATGAGGTGGTTTTTGACAAGTGTAGATTGAAACTCAATTGCTAAGAAATTGATTTTTTTTTTTTTTGCAAATGGCTTTACTTCATATTTTGGCACATTGATCAATCATGAATTCTTGAATTGTAAAAATATTTTAAGTCTTTTGATATGTTTAATGTGGTATTTCAAGATATTGTTTTGGTTATGGTTATTGACATTAACATATAGAATTTAAATTATGAATGTGTTGATATATTTTTGAATTAAACGATTGTTGAAAATTGATGCCAATTGCAGGTTGTGTGAATTATTAGGTAGCATTTAAGGGTAATGTTTTATAATTTTTTTTTTTTTTTAAAATTATGTTATCTATGGGGAGCTTGAAATCCCCGTAAATATTATTTACGGGCAATTCAAATTCGCCGTAGAAAACTTTTCTACGTCATCCATCAGTGCCTTGTGAAATTATTTACGGGTAATTAAAATTTGTCGTAGAAAACTTTTCTACGGCATGTGTCGGTGCCTCGTGAGATTATTTACGGGTAGTTACAATTCGCCGTAGAAAACTTTTCTACGACATGTGTCAGTACCTCGTGAGATTATTTACGGGTAGTTAAAATTCGCCGTAGAAAACTTTTCTACGACACACTTCGGTGCCTCGCAAGCTAATTATTAACGGGTAAATATCCATGTTTTAAATAAATTTAAGTATTTACGGAACTCTCATACATGAGGGCCTACAATGCGTCGTGAATAACTTTTCACGGCGCTTTTGACCCCTCGTAGAAGCTCTTTTTTCTTGTAGTGTTTGTTGTGAAATGCGCATGTGGCCTATGTTGCTATAATTTGAAAATGGCACTTTTACCCTTATTTAATAAATTCCCAAATTGAATCCTTTTTCAATTTACAGTTAATCCTAACTCTCAACGAGCTTCCTTCCACAACACCATCTCTCTCATGGAGGTCTCATTCTGCAAACACTCTCCAACCATTCAATAATCAGTAACATCGATCCCTTTTAAGAATGTGATACAGAGAGGAAATAAGTATACACATCATATATATATATATATATAGTTACACAGACCCATCTCATGGATCCCTTCACAAAATTCAAATACCATTGACTTCATCTCCACCTTTGATTACAAGATCAATAATCTTTTTCCTGATTTTTCAAAATCGCCTATGAAATTTCTCTCTTTGACTTGCCTCCAAAATTTCTCTCTTCGGCCGGTCTCCATTGACACCTATGCCAGCGCAATATCGTCTCCCCTTACCACCACTCAACAGAGGGCATTTTTCATGGTTGGCGGTCACTATCGCTATATATATATATATATATACAAATTTTAACCATAGAAACATGTTATTATGTTTAGACTATTTAAAACAAAAGTACATACACCTGAGGTGTCTAAGTGGTTTAATCATTTATAAGTGGGCTTTATCATCGTATTCAATAAATGAGAGCCATAATACTTTACCATTATATTCAATAACTGGGAGCCACACTATGATGACTCTGTGGGCGAGTGTGCCGTGGGTGGGTGCAAGACACTGACAAACTACCACACTGGCAAGCTACGGGTACACAATCCCACATCGCCTCGGAAAGGGAAAGGTGAAGTGTTTATATGTAGGTGTGTCACTTCAATTGGTATGAGGCCTTTTGGGGTAAAGTTCAAGAGTAAAAACGTTCGGGCTCAGGCCTAAAGCGAACAATATCATACTATGTAGTGAGGTGGGTCGTTACAAATGGTATCAGAGCCTGCCCAGCCAGAAGTATGCTGACGAAGACGTCGGGCCTCCAAATGGGGTGGATTGTGATGACCCTGTGGGCGGGTGTGCCATGGGCGGATGCGAGACACTGACAGACTATCACACTGGCGAGCTACGGGTGCACAATCCCACATCGCCTAGGTAAGGGAAAGGTGAAATGCTTATATATAGGTGTGTCACTCCAATTGGTATAAGGCCTTTTGGGGTGAAGTCCAATAGCAAAACGATGCGGGTTCAGGCCCAAAGCGGATAATATCATACCATATGGTGGAGTGGGTCGTTACAAATTATTATAATGACCCTGTGGGCGGGTGTGCTGTAGGCGGGTGTAAGACACTGATAGGCTACCACATTGACGAGTTACGGGTGCACAATCCCACATCGCCTAGGAAAGGGAAAGGTAAAGTGCTTATATGTAGGTGTGTCACTCCAATTGGTATAAAGCCTTTTGGGGAAAAGTTCAAGAACAAAAATAGGCTGGCTCAGGCACAAAGCGGACAATATCATACTATGTAGTGGAGTGAGTCGTTACAAATGGTATCAGAGCTTGACCCAGCCAAAAGTGTGTTGACGGGGACATCAAGCCTCCAAGGGGGGTGGATTATGATGACCCTTTGGGTGGGTATGCCGTGGGAGGAGTGTAAGACACTGACAAGCTACCACATTGGTGAGCTATGGGTATACAATCCCACATCGCCTGGGAAAGGGAAATGTGAAGTGCTTATATGTAAGTGTGTCACTCTAATTGATACGAGGCCTTTTGGAGTAAAATCCAAGAACAAAAACGTATAAGCTAAGGCACAAAGCGGACAATATCATACCACAGAGGCATCGTACCCAAGAGTATTATAGAATTTTTTACAAGATAATAAATGGATGATGTCAAAAATAAAATTAAATCATTACAGAAAAGAAGAAACAATGATTATAAAGAAAATATTAGGTATCCATTACTAATAAATTTCTTCCCTCCCCATCCTCATGGGCGGAGCTTTTAATTAATTAGTATTATTATTCTCATCAGCTCAGTCCATATGTAATCAATTTTTAGTACTACTATTACTCTTCCTATCAGCCCAATCTAGTCTAATCCATAGTACTATTTTTCATCTTCCTATCAGCCCAATCCATCTATGATATGTAATCAATTTTTACTACTCTTCAGCCACTTCCTTTCAACACGCGGTGGTACGTATTTTCTCTGATAGGGTTTGACCTGTTTGGAGGTCTAGCAAGAAAATTACAAAGACTTGAGAGGGAGCCTAATTTATCATCTTTTTGAACTAATATAGATAAAAAAAAAATCAGTGAAGAGAATACGAAAAATCTCTCTAAGATCAGGAAACTCTATTTATAGGTGATCTTTAATTTTTATCCATTGAAAAACTTGATTTGATATATGAGAATATCATCGTTTTTTGGTATATTTTTTAATATATATAACCTATTTTTAATATAAGAATTATTGTGTTAATATTTAAATTTTCTTATTATCTTTAGCCCCTACTTTACAATCCTAACTCCTCCCTGCCCGTGCCCATCCCTTTACTCTTTATTGCTCCCACAAACACAAATAAATTATTGAAACTGGAAACAAAAATCAATGCTGGACTGTCTGATCACTCCATATGGGAGGATCAGACGTGAAATAATCTTGAAAACGAGCTGTACTCGACACATTATGTCCTTTTGGGCATTCATTTTCTCCCTTGATTGAAACGAGGCTCTCCTTGTACATAAAAATCTGAAGGTCGATGTACCGTCCACGATGTCCAAAATATTTAATATCTTGAGTATTAGGGTTGTACAAAACCAACTCTGAATTGCTTCTGGTTTCTATGAAAAGCTCACCATTTTTCCAAAATCCAAGGGCCCTTTCAACATCTACAAGGGGTCCGATAGTTAATTCTTTGGTCCAACACCCTTCCTTCTTCATCACCCATAAGTCAATGTATATCTCAGGATCATGTGGATAAAAGAACGTTATAGAAATAGAATCATTGTATATAATGAGATTCCCCACTTTTGTTACCGGAATATCTTGAGGTCCTGGTATCTCTCCAAAAACTTCATTACTAAAATCAAAATAAATGATCGCATCGTAACAGAAATCCTGAGTATCAGTCCGATCATGATCACTAGTCAGCCAATAATATAGTCCGTTCAAGCAAGTGCTACATGAAGAAAGATGCACGTAATGAACCCAAGACAAATCAGCTTCAAAAAGTCTCCAAGAACAAGTAGATAGGTAATATACTGAAATAATTGCAGAAGCATAGTCATTTATAAGTTTTTCGGAATCAAAATACCTTCGAATCCAAACCAACTTGTAGTCATTGGTTGTAGGATCCAACCCAAATCCAAAGTTAGACCAAGTGCAGAAATTGTCTGGAACGTTTGGTTGTGGCATTGGGATAAATGTGAATTCTCTTGTAGCAGGATTCCATAGAGCCATGCGATCCAAATTCCAAAGACAAAGTATGCCATCACAGTAATCAAAAATACGTGGATCGTGGGGCATGTGAATATTATCAACATCGTAATATACAAGGGGAAAGCCAGCAAGTGTTTCATCCGGGTACAATGCAAAAGTATATGCTGTAGTGTCGTAATTGTAATGCTTAACAAGGAGACGACCATTGTTGCCATGACGCTGGAGGTGCTTGTTAATGAATGTATTACTTCGAATGAGAGAGTACAAATACTTGGAAACACACTTAAATCGCAAAAGTGATTTCAGGGGCAGTCTCGAAAGAATTTCTATTGTCAAATCTTCGAACATATGAGGACTGTCACTTTTGCTTGCCATTTATCAATCTCTATTTATGTAGTCGCTCCTTTTGTAATTTGCAGATGCGATTAAGCAACTTTTGGAAAACGTACCCTGCATAACAAATTTTAATCAAAATGAGAGAAATAATTTGTAATGAAACCAAATGATAAAAAATCAAACAATTACTTATCCTTGTAGTAGAAAAGATCAACAGGATGGGAGAAAACAAAAGGAGCTAGAATGGCTTACCAGACATTCTGGAATATATACATATATATACATATATATATATATTAAACAATTAAGAACAAGAAGAATTAATAAGGGAAAATTACATATACATGGAGTCAAAGTTCCATATTTACTTAGAGACTGAGTCAAAGTTTCATATTTCTCTAAAATGGATTGCTGAGGTGGCACATGGTTTTTTATTGTTTAGAAAATTGTGGTGCCTAAAATGCCCTTCCCTAACAAAAAAGTAGTACCTTCAGTGCAAAAAAGTAGTACCTTCAGTTCAAAAAAGTAGTACCTTCGGAGAAAAAATAGTACCTTCGCGGGTGTTTAAAAAACATGGTACCTGGACGCCAAAAAGTAGTACCTTCAGTTCAAAAAAGTAGTACCTTCGAAGAAAAAGTAGTACCTTCGTGAAAGGGTATTTTAGGCACCACAATTTCTAAACAGTAAAAAACCATGTGCCACCTCAGCAATCCATTTTAGAGAAATATGGAACTTTGACTCAGCCTCTAAGTAAATATGAAACTTTGACTCCATTTATATGTAATTTTCCCAATTAATAAAATTATATATAAAAAGTAAGAAAGATGAATCAAGAAAAGTACGGCTTGTATTTGGGCCAGAAAAGGAATTGTCGTCGATTTCTTTATTATTATCATTTTTAGGTAACTGAGGCTTTTCCCATACTACATCCCTAGAGCATTGTGCAAAGCGCTCTTCCACACAGGTAAAGTTCGGGCTTTTGTCTAGGTATGATTCTTAAAGAACTATTTGTACTCAAAGAGAACTCGAATGTTAGATCCATGCTTCATGAGGCACTAGGCCTAACTGACTTACCATTAGAGTCAATGCTAATGCCATGATTAGAAGGTGTATTCCAAGTGTTGCTCAATAATTTTAAATCATATTTACATAATGTGGTAATTTGTAAAATTTTTACAAGGCCATCATGCGATCCAAGCGTTTAGAATTTAATCATATTTAGAGAGAAAAAAATGGCCTATGAGAGAATCAGAATAATTTTTAGAAACAAAATTAAGAAAAATAATTCTATAATAAATAGCAAATAATTGAACGTAAATTAATCTGGTTTATATATTTATTAAGTATTTGGAAAAACAAAGTGAGATTATTATTATTATTATTATTAATTTTTCTTTTCTTTTTCCAGATTTATTTACCAACATTCGGGTTAACTGAAGTGTCAGAAAGAAGGAAAAAAAAAATCCAATCCTGAAAAAAAAACCGTGGAGAGATAAACTTTACAATATAAATTTTGTTAAACTCATTGCCTAAACATTAGTTTTTGGTAGAAAACATTTCATTACCATCTCAGTGCTTAAGACGTTATTACTATTTAATTATTGGATGTAGTATTTTTTTGTTTTTTGTTTTACTATTGAATAGTTATTACATAAATACCCCCACTCATAAGTAAAAATAATAGGAAAAGATGATTGACGTTGCTGTATAGACAATGCCATAATACAACACCAATCAAAATTCACATGTAATTACCGAAGTTTATTTATCATTTTTTACCATTTTACGTTTTGCGTACATTGTATAATTGGGTTATAGGAATTCATTTTAGACATTTTTGTTTTTGAGAAATGGACTCTTAAAAGTGTATTTAGAGTCATTTACTTCATGTCGGATTTGTGGGCCCGACATTATTTTTCTTATTTTATGTCGGGACACATAAATTTTTGTTTGAAGTTTTATTTATAGAACAATACTTCGGATCTCACTAGTGAGGGTATATACCATACTGACTGCGGATGTAAACCAATAATAAATTGACACATTCTATTTTAATTACTAAATCATAGATGGTAATCAAAATTACCATTTCTAATTTGGTAAGTGGGTATCTACCACCATATTGAATTTAGTAATTAAAGATGACATTTCAACTTACTATTGGTTCATATCAATGATTAGTTTGATGTAAATCCTTACTAGTGATAACCCAAGTACCGTTCTTATTTATACATGTAAGCATGTGGAGTGTGATGAGGACATAAAAGGTATTTTTGGGTTTATAATGGTGGGACTCAAAACCCACTAACACCTTTGACCATATTAGAGAGAGAGAGAGTGAAGAGCATTGAGGCACAACCCCCCTCCTATGTTTTTTTTCTCTCTCCACACATTTTGCAAGCTTCGGGGAGAGTTTTAGTCTACTTAGCTTAGATTTTGCAAGAGTGCTAGAAGGAAAGTTTCAAGAGCTCTTCGAGGCTACGGGTAGTCTCGGATTTCAATTTGGTGAAGTTCATCTTGAAAAAATTTAAGGCTTTTGGCATCTTTTGAGGTTATGTCTAACTAACGACTCCTTAATTTTTTGAGTGAACTTGGTCATTTTTCATAGATTAAGCATGTTTATTTACTTTAATTTATATGTAATTCAAGTGAATAGGTTGTTTGTGATTACCTTAGCTTGATACATGTCTAAGTGTTACCATTTGATGTCTCGAATCTTAATGAATTTAAATTCAAGCTTATGTGTGAAATGATTTGCCAAATTGTAACATTTGTATGAAATTATACCTAACCTTAGCTTACACGTGTTAAATTCATGTAAGTTGATGATTCCTACACTCATGAGCTGATATTTAAATGCTAGCATGCCTAAGTGTTAAATTATAACATGACTCCTGTATAAAATTTCCAGTCGTATGACTTTGTCTATGAAACATAGCCTAGGGATCTCACTAGTATGCCTGAAATGTTATTCTTAATCAAATTGAGGTCTTGTATAGATTATCATGCTATATGTTTGATGAAACACCTATGTGAAACTACATTTGTTGTATACGTTGAAAAGTATGTATGGTTGTAGTATATTGAGTAAGAAAATGCAATGTTGCCATATTCATCTCATCACATATGCATTGGGGGGTTCCAGAGTTTGGTGGGAAAAAATATTTTTGAAAACGGATATTGTAGAGCGTACCTCGTATCCAGTGTGGTGTTAAGCAACTCATAGGGGCACGGGGAGCATACTCCATGTGTGGTTAAGTTATTCGGGCCCCAAAGAATATTGGGGAGCGTACCCCTTATACAGGACGGTAGTCAATCCCCCAGGGATGTTGGGGAGCTATCCGATTTTGTTAACATGTTTTTGGTGTTGTGTGTGTGAGTTGGATATATGAGTGGACACGTGTGAGTGATAAATGCACAAAACTTATTATTTTATACTCAATAATAAATGATTAATTAATATTTTCTATTAAATAAATATGTTTATCCTTGTTTTTCATGCTTTACAGGGACTGATTTCGGAATGAGAAGAAAGTAGACAAAAATAGCAAAAATGTGGTCAAATTCAAAATTAGCTTTTTCATCAAATCAGCAAAGATCAAGCCAAATTGGAAAAGATATCAAGCCAAATTAGAAAGCACATTAAGTCAAAAAAATCAAGCCAAATTGGAAAGCAAATAATTCCAAATTGAAAAGCAGTAAGATTTTAGGAATATTTTATTTTATTTTATTTTCACTTCTGTAATTAGAATTTTCTCCTCCCAATCATTCCATTCTAAACTTTATAAATTGAAACATATGTAGAGAAGATTTGATGTAGATTGGTAGTGAGAGAAAATAATAAAAGTTAGGAAATTTTTGTCTTGAATTCCTTTCTTATAATTTTATTTTTATGAACTTAAACACCTATTCTCAAGGGAGTGATGAAGCCACCATGGTTGAAAGATAAATAGTTGTATCTTTCATATTGTGTAAGTTTTTCTCTTTAGAATATTATTTTACTCTTTTATCATGTGTTTTTAGTTTGATAAAAAAAATTAGGAAGAGTATTATTCGTTTTTTTCAATTAATGGTAATTCAGAGAATGCCTACTTCTGTTTACCAAAGATATATTAGATTACCAAAAGATATATTAGATTAAGTAAAAATATGTTTTCTCATATATAAGCAAGTGTCATTTAACGCTATAATTTTCCTTCATCTTTTTAAGTTGCAATTGGACTGGTGAAGTAATTTGCTTACAATAGGAAAATTTACATAAAAAGAAATATAAAAATTTATTTATATTAAGCCATGGTAGTGGATTCTGTCTTTTGAGATTTTTCCTATTATTTTATTAGAAATTATTTAGTCTAATTTATTCATTTTGTTTTTAGTTCATTATTCAAAAATCATGAAATTGTTTTAAAAATTCTTTCTCTATCCCTTTTAATTGTTGTTTTGAATTTATGTTCCGAATTTAATTTGAGAGTGGTTTGACCCTACTTATCACTATTTCATTTTTTGCTTAGTCTTTATAGGTTTTTCTTTGTTTTTGCACAAAGTGTAGAGAAACAACGATAATATCCACAAATATACATTCGTTAGTGAGTTCATGACACACTACCCTGCATTCTAACATCATGTTAAATATTAATCCTTTATAGACCTTGTATGTTTAATGGAGTTGTATAGACGTGCCCTATGATTGCCATTACTTGTAATTGCTACAGCATGTATGTTAAATCCTATATTTAGTTCTAAAGCATGATCTCTTAACCATATAAATATGTTCTAATAATTGCTATTACTCGAAAACTTGTTGACACGTGAGGACTATGTTACAGTTGTACATTCACCACTAATTTTATTTGCTTATGATTGTTGTATGTGATAGGCCGATGGTTGTCATCATATGCCTCATTTTAATAATGACTAACGGTGTCCAAATCCCTAATTTCTAAGCATGACCCCTTTCTCATACCTCCCTTGCTTTCTTATGTATATTGCTTGAGCATGACTCACGCGGCTATAGGAAGTGTTAGTTAGCAACTTTCTACTAAACAATGTAAGCTCACCTGTTGACAAATTTCAGGTAAATAACTACCAATGGTGGAGGCCTCAATCCCAGCCATGATTTAGCTCGTGAGTTGTAGATTTATTTTGATGTTCCTTCCATGTTGATATACTTCGTTAAATTGGAAAATTTATGTGATTAAACTTGTATATAAATGACTCTATGGAAATTTAGGGAACTTTGTGTATGTTTCTTCATGGTTGTGGCCTTGATGTGGAGTGTGGGAAAGCAAGGGAGTGGAGAAGGTTCTGAATTTGGGTTTGGGAGTAAGCTGGATTCTTTCTTTCCATTGTGTTAAGATTCAGTAATTTCTATAAAAGGTTGTGGTTCTTCAAATGCTCTAAAAATTTTACGTAAGTAGAAGCAATAAATTTGTTAGGTTACCTTGAATTCACAAGGTGGGTGTTTTGAATTCACAAAACGAAAAGATAATTCAGAGAGATCTAATATATAATTTGATAATTGAATGAATAAAAGTTAATTATGCACTTGGCAGTACACATATTTATAATAAAAGAAAACCTAACTCTAGAAGAAAAGTAAAACATAAAAAAAGCTAACTCTTAGAAAAAACTAAAACATAAAGAAACCAAATAGCAAAAGGAAAATAAGTCTAAAAATAAGACTAAAAATAAAGTTTCTCTAAAAATTTTGAAAAAATAGAATAAGAAATCTAATAAATAAAAAATACTAAATCTAAAATCTCAGAGAATTAATTTCATTAAGGCCTCAAACAAAATCCCGAAATAATCTATAGACCTCATATAACACTATAAAACGCAATTTTGGAGCCCTAAACAAAGGCTTTCAGTTGAAAAACAGCATGGCCCACAAGCTTATGATAGTGGGTTTTTTTCACTGCTTCGTTTCCACCCAAAAAACACTATTGGTTTGTTGAAAACGAACTTGTCAAACTGTTCAAAATTCTATCGTACATCAGTCCCCTCTACTTCAAAAAAACTCGTCCTCGAGTTTGACTATGAATAACATGAATTATTGCCTATATTGTTTCTGCCACGAGAATCTCCAAAGCACAACACCAAAGTATTTTCATTAGCACATTTCTTAATAAAAATTTCATCGCTTGGAATCTGTTCAAATAATGATCCTTCACCATTTTGAAACTCAAATTCATCAAAACCATATTCGGCATGCAATTTAAATTTTTCTTTGACCCCATCATCAATTGATTCTGATTTTTCACTTTCAACGTCAAATTTCTTATCACCATTTTCTTCTTTTGTTGAGTTAAATTCCTTAACGGAATCAACTTCAACAACAAGAGGTGAAACAACAAAATTATTCTCATAGTAAGGTGGAAGAAACTTGGCTTGCAAAAGACATTTTATATTCAACTAAGATCGTACCAGTGCTTTTCTTTGCCGTACGCAAGAAACTAGCAATTGTTCCCTCCAATTAAAACATATTCCTTCCTATTTGTATGCGACCAGCGCCACCTTATTTTCCTCTTTTATTTCCATGTAATCAAATAACCTCTCAAAATCTTCTAGCTAATCCAGGAAATCTTCAACATCAAAGATACCATCAAAACTAAGAGGAAAATTAGAATATAATCATAATTCCACTGATTAGAATATATTCGCATGTCTTTATGACCCTTAAACATGTCTTCAGTGTAATCTTCATCATCATCATCACTGAATTCTACCTCGTAGGCTAACTGCCTATGCGGTGGGATGGGGTTGCGATTTTGAATAGGATGAACGCGATCTTCGTCAACGTTACGCACCTTATTGATCTAGTGATTTTGCTCCAACTCAAACCTAACAATCATTGCTTGAATATCTTGCAATGATCGTCGGGTTTTACATTGATAGTCTTGAAATTCGGCCGTAAAAGGAGCCACTCTCTGCCGGTCTTCGTTGCCAGTGAGGTTGCCACGAAAACGACCACCTACCATCAGACCAGGAAAAAACAAGGCTCTAATACCAACAGACGTAAGCAGAAGCAATAAATTTGTTCACGAGGAAAGATTACTTTGAATCCTCAAGATAAGTGTTTTGAATAATTTGTTCACAAGGAACAGGTTACCTTAAATCCACAAGGTGGGTGTTTTGAATCCACAAAATGAAAAGATAATTTAAATAAATATGATATATTATTTGGTAATTGAATGAATAAAAGTTAATTTTGCACTTGGCAGTACACATATTTAAAATATAAGAAACCTAACTCTAGAAGAAATTAAACTAAAACAAAGAAACCTAACTCTTAGAAGAAAACTAAAACATAAAGAAACCAAATAGCAAAAGGAAAATAAGTCTAAAAATAAGACTAAAAATAAAGTTTCTCTAAAAAATCCGAAAAAATAGAATAAGAAATCTAATACATAAAAAATACTAAATCTAAAAGTATAATGACTTCGTTAAGGCTTCGAACAAAAATCCCGAAATAATCCGCAGACCTTTTATAACACGATAAAACACTATTTCGAAACCCTAAACGAAGGTTTTCAGCCAAAACCACCATGGCACACAAGCTATAACTAGTGGGTTTTTATCAATGCATCGTTTCCACCAAAAAAAAATACTATTGATTTGTCGAAAATGGACTTATCGAACTGCTTGTCGAATTGTTCAGAATTATATCCTACATCAAAATTTTACCCTAGATTCTCTCCTCTATGCCTAGAGTATCTCTGTAATTTTTTTCTAAAAATTCGACACTACCTGATGACTGTCTTTTTATTGCTGCTTAAAAAAAAAAATTTTGAATGATTTATTTCACTAATTTCTCGACATTAGCACTTATCAAAAAATATATATATATATTCTTGACATTAGCACCTTACAAAATAATTTATTTTATACTCCCATGAGTCTAGTTTCAAAATAAATTGAGTTTGCCACATTTCGATGTTGAATGAATTTTCTATGAATTTTATAACTAGCTGCATGTATTTTTCTTTCATCTAAGGACAGTTGTTTCACTTCTGAAAACTAATTTCATTCAGAAACATATAGCTTCCGGGAGTGGCTCAGTCATGTTGTATTTTGTATCTAGTTTCCAAAGAATTTTGGTTTGCCCCGTTTCGATTTAAAATGAATTTTCTACGAAATTTTAAGTAAGCACTATGCGGATTTTAAAGATGTTTGGCATAGACTTTATGTTGGCCAGATCAGTTAACCATTTTCTGTCTAGCTTTCCACTTTGTACTAGAGCAAGAGTGCAGTTTATTTCCATTTCCAACATGAACCGGGTCCTACGGATTCGGGTTGTGACATCATAGGTATGTGTTGAGGTTTGTGAAGTTTGATCACTATCTGGAAAACTTGGAACAATTAAATTGGGAGATTTTGGCGACCAAAATGGACCGGTCTAACTTTCTGGACAGTCCTTTTGGGGTGGTTGCAAGAATTGGCAAAATGAGATCGATCCAACTTTCTAGACCTCTCCAATTTGGGGCGTAAAATTCCAGTGACGATTTTAACCAAAATCGACCAATCTATTTTCTAGACCAGTCCAAAACTGTGTTTTAGGCATGCACTCAAAAAAAAAAAAAAAAAAAGGGCATGCGTGTGCAGCCTAGCTTTTTAATCATATATGATTGTGTTAAACTGTTTTCATATATGTGTAAAATATAAGTCCCATCAATGTCATAAGTTCTATGTAAATACCTATTCTTAATCTAAATCATACGCCAACTGGAATGAAATGGGGATCTGAATCACTAATAAATCGTGTTGTACGGGATAAAATACATAAAAACCAAAATCAATCAAAAACCAAACAAAATCATTACCTCAGATCCAGAAAAGATGAAGCGCTGCAAGATATTTCTTGACGTTGGTAGATGTTATGTTTTCAAGTGCTAATAAACATTGTATTTCTTTTTGTGCTCCACCAGAAAAATGAGACTTGGAAGATTGTTATGACAAGGTTAGTCATCAATGTGTTAAGGTTTCAATTATGATGTGGTCAAATGCGAAATTTCAGATCCCTCCGTGATTGATGGTTATGATTATTTGTCTGAATAAAGTCAACATTTTTTTAAAATCAAATAAAATTAATGACAACTAAAAGATCATAGAGAGAGAATTGTGTGTTCCAACATGATAGGACCTTCAAAAAAAAGGGAGATCTATAGAGATGGGACTAAACGGAAGAAGAGATCATTGGATTTGGGAGACATGAGTGGTGGATATATATATATTTTTTTTAAAGAAAGAATTGCATGGAAGACGAAAACTTTACTGATGAAAACAATGGTCCATGGTTCTTTATTGATCATTTTTTAAGGTAAATTTCTCGCCCACACATTATATTGCTGTCAAAAGACTTCTTGATAAATTGTTAATGTAGAGGGTTGAAAGTTATTTTGTGCATTTTGAAGCTCAATTTTTACAATGAACATTTTTTTTTTGGTAAAATATTTTTGAGTGTGAATTGACAACTTCCTTTTTGTTTGTTTGAATTTTGAGTATTTATTTTTCAATTATAATTAAAGTCAAAACTGGCCCGCCCTTTATTGTTTTCATTTGTTTTTTTGTTTCTTTTGGCTTTTTTTTTTTTTTTTTTTTTTTTTTTGTTTTTATAGTGAAGTTACGAAATATTTGGATTATTACTAATAATGAGAAGCCTAGGGCACAAAGCGCTTAGAAAACGTCAATTGTTGGTAGTGAACATGATTACTTTATACCATTGAGACAATTTCCATCCCTTATTTTCTCCCTCAAAACTCTCGTTTGGATCTCATTTTCCCCTTTGAAATGAAATGCCCAACCATGTCTTCCAAAATTTAAGGATCCCTCTTTCCCCTATTGTCCAAACTAGTCTTTCTTCTTCACTTCACTAGTGTTTTACCAAATTAAGGAAGACAAAATGGCATCTCTCTTTATTTTGTATTGATTGAGAAAGAAAAAAAATGGTGGGTATTTCTATAAACATATTATCATCTTTTTTTAATATAAATATTAATGAGGTGATCTTAAGTTCTCCATTTGAGTACATCATGATGAGATTCATATGATTTTTTACTTTTTCTACAAATGAGTTGAATTTCTCACACCGAGTTAAATCCACATTTCTTATTTGAAGAAAGTATATCCAACTTGCAATTTTCTAAAGCACAGGACAATAGAAAGCTACTGCTCATTTTTCGGTTACTAAGGTAAGGACTTCGCTTTGTTTTTGCTTGATTTTGATTTTATATAAGTAAACATATGGGAAATTTTGCATATAGATGGTTCTGAAATCCATGAACTGAAGATTTTTGTGACTTAGTAAAGGACATTGATTTGGAATATTTTTTCACATTGATTGGATGAATTCAATTTGTTTTACATTTATAGATAGTAATATAAGTAGTTAGTTCCCTTCTTAACTTTTGGCTTATGCTAGATTTCCTTACAAAGTCAGACGCTCTAATTGTAGTTCTAGCTTTCATGACCTGAAAATGTTGGATGAATAATTGGGGTGCTAAATTTTGAGCTTTTGAATAGGTGCTCTAACAAATATGTTACTTTTGTACATGATGTGCTTTCTTGCATGGGTATTATTCCATGAAGTGCTTTTTTACAATAATGATGAGCAAATTAAACAGTCAAAATAATTTCTCTAAATTTGGTATTGTCATGAGAAAAAAAATTCACTTTCTATCAAAAATTGGGATTTAGTAACCTTTTGTTTCTCCAAATTGCTTCATCATTTTATGTATTTTCATGAGAAATAAATTCATTTTTTATATTTGGGATTTAATATATATATATTTTTTTCTAAATTTCTTTGGTCATTCTAGGAAAAACATAGTCGTTTATCAGCCAAATCACAAGAGAAAGAGAGAGGCTATGGCAAGCAGTAGTGGCAAGTGGCTTATATCAAAAGAACTGACACTTGAGATTCTCTCGAGGATGCGTGTAAAATCATTGATGCGATTCAGATGTGTTTGCAAATATTGGAATTATCTTGTAAGAGATTCTACTTTCATTAACAAGCACCTCCGTCATCCTAAAAACATTTCACGTCTCCTTGTTCAGCATCACAATTATAATACCGAAAAATATGTTTTTTGGATTGTTCTGTGATGAAACGCTTTCAAGTATGCCCTATGCATATCATGATATTATTGATCTTCAAATGCCCAGCGCTCCGCTAGTTGTTACAGGACCAATTGATGGCCGATTCTGTCTATTTCATCGTTGGGAAGCTCAGCCACAAAAGAATTTAGGTCGCTTCCCCTACCGGATCCGGACTTTCCACCTCATTTTAATCCCTTTTTTCATAATTTTGGATGTGGGTTGGATCCCATTACAAAAGATTACAAGGTGATTTGGATGCGGTATTACTGGGACGACGAAAAAGATGAAATTTACTTTCCTAGAGTTATTTCAGTGTATACCCTACGCACTGATTCTTGGAGACTCTTTGAATTTGAGATGACCGAAAGTGGTTGCATATATAATTCTTTGTGTAACACCTTTATGAATGGATTTTATTATTGGCTAGCTCGTAATGATTTTGAAAACTATACGCTCGTCTTATTTGATATGCACACAGAGAAATTTAAAGATCAGATACCAGCACCAACAAATATTTCCGAAGCACTATTGGGTTATATTGCCACATACAATGACCGTGTTGCGATGATGCTTTATGATGAAAGTTATGAATTGGTTGAGAGAGATTTTTACACATGGGTGATGGAGGAGGAGGGTTATTGGACGAAACATTTAGCTATCGGGCCTCTTTTAGAAATCAATAGACCAATTGCAATTTGGAAAAACGGTGATCTATTTCTAGAATCTAACACTGCACATTTGGTTTTGTACGATCATATTACTGATGAAATTAAAACCCTTGGACCTCGTGGAAATGATTGTTGCCTTTAGATTTACCTCTACAAGGAAAGTCTAGTTTCTGTTAAAGGAGGAAATGAGTGCAAAGAAGAGAATAACATATCCTATTTGGATCGAGTTCAAGAATTCTTCCACGAGTAATGTCAAACAACGGAAGAATCCTAGGGTTTGTTTGACAACGCCGTATTGAAATTTTGGAATTAGAATTAGGAGCTCCAATTTCAAATCTACTGTTTGAACTCTGAATGTTCCAAACTAATCTGAATTTGGAATTCCATTATAATTGCAAACTTCTCAATTCAACAAATTGAATTCCGTAGAATAATATTTAATCACAAATACTAAGGGCCTGTTTGGTACCTTTTTTATTTTATATATATTTTTTTCTTCATTTTGTTATAAACCTAAAACAAAACAGGTATTTTGTTGTAAAATGATTTGAATAGTAATCGAAAGCATAGTTGGTAATGTCTATTTGTTACAAGATATTTGAAAACAAAAATATGAAAATATATTTGGTAAAAAATTTGAAAAATGTAATGGTTAGCTTCAAAATGTCATTTCAGATTTTTTTTTTTTTTTTTTTTTTTTTTTTCTACAGTAACCGTTACTATAGTGCTAATGCATGTAAAAATACTAAATTGGTGTATCGATTTTTGGTAGCTATTCACAAAATATTGTGCAAAATAAAATATTTTTTTACCAAATACCAGACAAAAAACAAAAACATCAAAAATAAAATGCGTACCAAAACCAAAGAACGAGTGACATACCGGTACCAGACCCTTATTTCCCAAAGGGAGGTGAGAGTTTCGAGCCTGAAGGCATGTGTGTGTGAGTACCAACTAAAAAAAAAATGTGTACCAAATAGGCCCTAAATTCATACGAAGTTGGTATCAAATTTTTAATCCGATAAAAATCTCCGTCTCAATCGCTCACTCGACACCAACAAATCTACTGTTTTAACTTTGAATGTTCCAAACTAATCTGAATTTGGAATTCCATTATAATTCCAACTTCTCAATTCAACAAATTGAATTCGATCCGTAGAATAACATTTAATTACAAATACTAAGGGCTTGTTTGGTATGCAATTTGTATTTCTATTTTGTTTTAACCTGAAATAAAAACAAGTGTTTTGTTGTAAAATTTTTTAATAGTAATCGAAAGTATGGTTGGTAATGTCTATTTGTTGCAGCCTTATCCAAGATGAGCCTTGCAGTCTTGGTTTATCATATTTGGAATGAGCCCAACAGTAGGATTTTCCAAAAGAAAGCACTATCAGCAAATTCTCTTCTTCATCAAACCTTACAAACAATTAGATCGAAGCTGCTTACCTCCACAATCTCAGATTCTTTCAACAGAAAATGAATTGCAGAGGAATGGGAATTACCTGAATCAATTATACGACCTCCAGTGAAACCACCGGACCTCGCCATCTAAAATCATTGTGATTTGGTTGGAGTTCTGTCCCTCAGTACCGAAATTGCAGCTTGACCAGTAACGGTTATGGCATTTGAATTGTGCAGGGTGGGGCTGGACACTATGTTAGGCTCTTCCCTCTGGCCGTTTTGCCTTATTTAAATGTTGTTATTTGAGCCTATCCCACACTGTTTGCCTTCGGGCTTTTGTATAAGGTTAGCTACTGCTAGCTTGCTTTATTCTCTTAATATAATTCACTTTATTTATTTATTTATTTATTTTTAAAATGTCTATTTGTTGTGAGATTTTTGGAAACAAAAACATGAAAACATATTTGGTAAAAAACTGTTGCAAGTTTAAAAATTGTAATGGTTAGTTTAAAAAGGCCATTTAAGATTTTTTATTTTTATTTTTAACTTTTCATTGCTACAGTACCAGTTCCTATAGTGCTAAAGCATGTAAAAACACCAAATTGGTGTTTCAATTTTTGACAACTATTTAAAAAACATTTCAGCACTTAGCAAAATAAAACATTTTTTACCAAATACCAGACAAAAATAAAAACAATAAAATAAACCCGTGCCAAAACTAAAGCCAGTGGCCTACCCGTACCAGACCACTTTGGGACTACTTTCCAAATAGAGGTCAAGGGTACCAGATCCCTACTTTCCAAAGAGAGGTCAGGGTCGTTCGAGCCTTAGTGGAGGCATATGTATACAAAAACCAACTAAGAAAAAAAAAAACTTACCAAACATATCCTAATTTCATACGGAGTTGGTATCAAATTTTTAACCAGATAAAAATCTCCCTCTCAATCGCTCACTAGACACCAACACATTGCCATGGCTCTTCCATGTTGATCGGTATTTGGTTCCTTTTGAAACCTAACTCAAGATCGATCATACTGGCTTCAAAACAAAGCAAGTTTTTCTCTCTTTTTTTCTCTATATGTGTGTTTATATGTTTATCAATATATATGCATTTATGCGTTGATTTACAATGCTGGTAGTTATTTCCATGTTCAAAATATCAAAATAACTTCAATTTATTGATCGATATGGACATCCATTTCATTATTTTTGTACAAGATTTACTGACAATTATCAATCAGTTTTTCATTCAATACTTCCACCTGATCTGAGGAAAGAAGTGAGCTCCACTTACCAACAAGCTTGTGGCCTAACGGTATAAGGCTCCTATTTTCTAAAGGGAGGTCAAGAGTTCGAACATCAGTGAAGACAGTGTGTTTGTTTTTCTTTTTTTCTTTTTTTTTTTCTGTTTTTTTTCTTTTTTCCAGTAAATAAGCTCCTCTTTTTTCTTCTTAATTACCATTTACAGCGACTTTACAAACTTCAAGTTAATCATGAAATTTTATACATAAATTAGTATATATAGAAGGTACATGGTTCTTTATGTTTTGTAATTAGTATTTATTGCGATTCTACCGATATGTTTTAAGGTTATGTTCTTTCTCAAGCAGATACGTGGTCTCCCATTTGGCGCTCTTTCAGATGTTTGCTGATTTTTTTTTTTATTTTTTTATTTCCTGACAAACATACAGCCCACTACATGCAGCCAGATACTCATTGAGTACATATGACTGAATACAACTTTGAATACTCTCTAGAGCAACATCATTCCCAATCCGGCCTTTGGAGAATTTCACGATAGCATGGGCAACCTCGTTGCCATGTCTACGAACATGTCTAAGTTGAATGGAAAAAAACTCCTAAGCCGACATTGGATATCAAAATTTGCAGCTTGAATTTCCATGGGACACTAGTTCTCCTGCATCAACGCTGGACACACACCATCAGAGAATCTGATTCCAACCAATTCATAAATCAAAACTCTGAGCCCACTCTATTGCTTTCCCAACATAAATTGTTGCATTCATTAAAGTGTTCTGGGTCTAAATTGTTGCATTGATTTATGAAAGAGTGGTAAATTGCAAAAAATGTTTTTAAAAAACAAACAAACAATGGTTGCTCTAAATTCTATAGTGCTAAATTGCTGAAAATGATAAAATAATAATAATAATTATTATTATTATTATAAAATAAAATTTGCTCGTAATTCTAAAATAGTATTAATATATAAAAAGCCATCATCATCTTGCCAACAAGGATGTTGGGATGGAGCTTACCCTTTTACCTAAAAAAAAAACAAAAAAAAAAGGATGTTGGGATGGTTAGAAAAAGGAGATATAGATGTAATTACTCTCAAACATTAATTTAATTATTGCCTGTCAAATTGAGCTTTTATGATTGCGCCAACCGGAGTCCAATATAATTTATTTATTTTATTTTAAACTCATATTATATTTGCAATAAAAATATGAATTATATATATGAAATTCTTGTAACATTTATATTTTTTATTTAATAATCCAAAATGATTGGGATTACATTTGTGTTAACATAATGCATCCCATTGATCTGACACGGTGCTTTACAACATGTGTTATAAGATCTGCTATTGGTTAGTAAGCTTCGTATTAAGTTTTAACCCCTGGAATGAGTTTCAATTAATACTTGTAAGCAACGAGCAAGTATGGCATACAAAGGTACAACTTGATAAAATTGAAAATTAAACACTGAAATTTCATGTACTGAATTTTAAGCGCTAAAATTTCAAGTGTTGAATATAATCATTTGAAAACCTGTTTAACAGTGTCTTAATTTTAAGCGTTAAATTCATTAAGATTATTTGTTAAATAGGAAAGATGAAGTCTGAAAATTGTTCAATTACATTTTTTCCCACACTATGTAGTACTCATAAGAGTTTTATATTTATGATGTAAACATTTCAATAAAACAACCAAATTCACTCCATGAAATATATTAACTTAACAATGAATATTAATTAAATAACATTATTCAAGCAGTACCCATTAACATAATTTTAAATGTAAATGTCTCAAAACTATTAAATTAAGCTAAACTTATAAAATTTTAAGCTCAAGAAGTACATAAATCATTTGCAATTTGGTCACGCAAATTAACCATAAACACTTGATCGGATTGCTTTTTTGTGGTTTGAATTTCAGAGGCTGTCAAAATTTCATCAATATTATTAGGTGGAGTCTCAAATTGCAAATGCTAAATTTTACACCATTCAAAAAGTTCATCTATGACGACAGTTTTCGAAGGTAATTTTGAATGGCCGTAATATTTCTCTGTACTTCAAATGTATAAGGTGTCATCCTATACAAGAATGGAAAATGAGTCTTGAACTCCAAATGCACGTTCAATCACATTCCTTAGCATGTGCTTGGTTAAATAGCTCTTCTTTTGTTTTAGGGCGATAACTCAGCTAACCAATATCGTACATTGCGATAAGGTACCATAAATCTTCATGTGTGTATACACAATATTACAAATAATATTTATCTATAATGTAATGTGTAAAAAAAGTAAATAAAGTGTATGATAAGTAAATATATATTTTTTCAAACATGATAAATAAATATTCAAAAATATTACGACTAAAAATAATAATTAAAAAATAGTAGTAAAAATAGCTAGCGTAGTGGAGGATATGAAAAATTGTTGTCGGGATCATATATAGTTTCCATTAAGACTTTTGAGTCATCTACTACACATTTCAAATCCCAACCAGCCAATATAAATGTAAAAAATCATATTAAAATCACATATTGAAAGCACATTTTGATAGCATTTTCCTCTCTCTCTTCCCCTATATGCTTTTGCTTTTCAGATGGAATAACCACATGAATTAGAGTCAAGTCAAGTGCATAGCACCCTTTTGAATAACATATATATTAGTCAAGTAAACATGTCAATTAAAAATATTACCTGAAACATTTGTCTAAGTTGTCGATGATACTAACATTAAGTTAAATTTCGATTGTACGTTGTTGGTACAATCATTTCTTTAGAAAAAAATAAAATAAATAAAAAACCATCATTGCTTCCAATACATCATGAAAAATTTTGTGCATAGTTTGAGTTGAATGGTTGAATCTTCGTTTCACAACGCGAATTTTGAAGTTATGACTTAAAATTGAAAGAAACATCGCCATCTTTTTTTCAATAGAAATATTACTGTATGAGATATAAATTTTGTAATTGGCAATATTCAATGTCAAAATAAGTCCTAGTCGAGTTGTAATTTTAAGTTACCAAATTAAGATCGACATTTACTGCGGATTTGAAAGGTTGTTCCGAAGAACAAATACTGAGATCATCGAGAAAGGAAAGAATAACACTTTTAGGAAGTCGTTTCCCACTTAGGACATAATACCTACATGATATATATTCTAAGTTACCAAAAACAGTATTTTCCAACTTCTGATTGAATTCTGTCAAGTGGGAACCCGTACCACATTTGGGAACTGGTTCAAAAAACTTAGATTCGAAGAAATCTATATGTCCAATGGGAACCGGTTCCACATCTGGCTACCGGTACCACTACTAATACAGTTTAAGGTAACTTTATCTTAATCAGTTTCAAGATTTTTATAGAATTTTCAAAGACCTAATCCTTTTGAAAATAAAGGAAAATTTATACATAGGACATTTTTTTTTACGGAAAATCCAAGAGATTTCTCTGTCAGTCTTTCTAGAACATACACATGACACATAGTGAGTTTAGAGTGTTGTTCAAATCCTGATCGTGATCAAAGTTTTGCATCTACAACGATCAAAGAAAAACAGATCTACTTCTACATCGAATTCAGATATTGAAAAATAGAAGTAAAAGCGATCACGCTTTGAAAGGGTCAAAGCATTCATAGAGTATTCTTTGATTTACTTGTTATCCTTCTACAAAGATTAAGCACAAGCCTGAGGTCAAGTTGCTGTTGGACGGGACGTCGTAAAGCCAGAGAATTGTCAGCTATTGGTATTTGATAAAACGATAGGGTATGAGCCAAATTCAAAGGCCAGTGTACTTTGTTTCATACATAGTGGATTGGTTTACTTTAGACTGCACAGTCCATGAAGTTTTCTCGCACAAACATTTGACGTATTTTATCAACTGGTGTTTCCTCGTTAAAAATTCTGGTGTCATCTCTAACTCTTTACTTTGTTTTATTTTATCTTTAATGAGATTAATTGTTTAATTGCTAAAATAAGAAATGTTGGAAAGATACAGATCTATTTCTAAAAATACAAAACTTTCTAAATATTCCGCTGCGTACAACTCACACATTGCTCTTTTTAAACCATCTTTTTTTTTTTAAATGAATACACAAATTAAAAAATCATCCTTCTCCATTCTTAACATTTCATGACAATGAGCTTGGTTTCCTTCAAGAATTTCTTTTAAATACCGAGCTCCATTGAGGGAAGAATCAGTATTTGTCCATCTTCTAATATTCTTCCTCTTTAATTTCTTCATTAAAAGAAGAAAGACAACTTTCTTTAAAACATTGATTTGTTCATCCCTTACCATTCTATTAACCCAACAAAAATATTTTTATTATTAAATAATAACTTTAATAATTTTTAGCAAGCAACAGTATAAAAGAATAACTAGTGCAATCATCTATTTTCATATCTTATAAATCAAAGTAAAAATTACTTAGACATTTCCATCTCTAGTTAAAATCAACACAAATTCTAAGCTTTGAATTTCAATATACACAAATAAATAAATAAATCGGCAAAAACTAATCAAAATTGAAAATTCACTTGCATATAAAAACTAAAACAAGTCTTGATATAGTACGTGATATAAATCAAATAATCTAATTATTAAAAATATAATTGGAAAGAAAACTGCTAAAAGTGATACATTCTTTCTATGCTAGGCCCATCACATTTTTCCATTGTCTTGAGAAATGCTTGTAGCTGGTTATTGATATCATCAGACATGATTTTCTTATGACGTTTAGCTTTTGGCAATGGATTTTTCTTTGGAGAATAAGGCATGGTAAGTGAGTCAGACTCTATGTCAATATGTATTTTTGTGTGAATCTCCTATGTTTGGTTGTGAAGGTGAAGAGTCAATAGGAGGCAATTTGGATCTAGATGGACCCTATGTTGCTTTTTGTGTTGCTATAATACCATCAAATAATGCCTTCATCTCTTCAGCATATTGTTACCCGTTATAACAAAATTATTTTGCATCAGGATTTGCGCGTTACAAAATCAAATTTTACCCAATATATATAATCTAAATATTGTCCCAATTAAAATATAAATACCGGATAAGGTTACCTTTATATAATCATCCCATTTTTATGTACTTCAGTTCTTCCCATGTCCAGTATTTCCAATCTACTTTTATCCATGTATAGTATTTCTTCTTCATGTAGTCCCATTGATTTTTAATATATCTTCAATTATGATCCACATTTTTTTTCTTTTCTCAGCTAATGTTTTCTGTATCTTGTCCAACGACTATTTTTAAGGCTTCCACCACACTTCTCTCATTTATTCGCATTTTCAAGGCACAAATCTAAGAAGAGTTTATATCACTAATAGCCACACCTATAAAAATATTTTGATTATTTAAAATAAATTAATTACCTCCGTAAAAATTTATATATATATATATATCTATATATAGGGAAAAAAAACTACATTACTTGCTAATGGCTAATGCTAATAATAATGACATGCTAATGAGCAGTAAGAACAAAAATAAACAATGATTAATGTGATTTACTGTGGATAGACAGAATAGAGGCTTTGGAGAGAGGATCGGTATTTGGAAAGAAAACAGTGCTCTTAGTTCTATTGATGTAGAGACCAGAGAGACTAGAGAACATGTCAATAGCCTTCTTGAGAATAGAGACTGATTGCAGATCACCATGTGTGAAGAGAATCAAGCCATCAGCAAAGGTCAATTGACGAAGTTAAAGGTCAACTGACAATACAATCCAAAGAATCGACCAGCAAATAGCGGATCAAAATTGGCAACGATCAATACATGTATATTTGCCTTTTTTCTTTTTTTTTTTTTGCAAAATTATTTTTTCCTATATTTTCAGTGTTATAGGAAGATAACCAATTTTTTTATATTAATGTTCGAATTAGACACTATAGTAATCTTTTTTATTTTATTTTTATTTTTGTTTTTGACAAGAAACACACACACTCTTACTTTGAAAAGGAATAGGGGTTCGAGTCTCCTTGGAAGTATGGGTGTGTTAGTACCAACTAAGAAAGAAACAAATTTTGTAATGTTGACGCATATCAATGTTACATCTTTAGAGTAAATGTGTTTTATGAATGTATACGTCATCAGTACATGAGAGTTGTATTTTTGACGCTATGTGCTGAATTTTCAATATAAAATGAACTCGTCTTAAGAAAATGGCTGCACCAAAGATTGAGAAAAGATAAATAAGAAAAAGGCGAATATTTGGATTTTTACTAATAATGAAAAGCCTAGTTTACTCCTGCACACGCAGGCATGAAGGGATTAGAAAACGTCAATTGTTGGTCGTGGACATGATTACTTTAAGAGGTTCAGACAATTTCCAACCCTTATTTTCTCCCTCAAAACTCTCCTTTCGACCAAATTTTGCCCTTCGAAATGAAATGCCCAACTCTCATGTCTTCCAAAATTTAAAGATCCCTTCTTCCCCTATTGTCCAATCTCCTCTTTCTTCTTCATTTCACAAGTGTATTACCCAATTATGGAAAACAAAATGGTTTCTCTGTCTCTGTAGTTTGTGTTGATTGAGAAAAAAAAAAAAGGTTGAAGGTTTTTCTAAACATATACCAAGGGACTTTAGTCCAATTATATGATGCAAGTACATATTAATCAGGGTATGGTCTCAACTTCTCCATTTTACACCATGATGTAATTCATATGATTTTTTCCTTTCTTCTTCAAAATAATATATTTTTTCTCCCTAGGTCGATTGAATTTGTCATACCAAGTTAAATCCACATTTCTTGTTTGAAGAAAGTATATCGTAGAAATTGTTTAAAAAGAATTTATATTTTTTTTTTGCAGTGCACTAAAAGATAAACCGACTTGTAATTTTCAAAAGCATACGACAACAAAAAGCTACTGCTCATTTATCTGATACTAAGGTAAGGAATTGGCTTGGTTTTTGCTTGATTTTGTTGTTATATTGTAAACATATGGGAAATTTTGCATATAGATGTTTTGAAATCAATGAAATGCAAAATTTCATTGCTTAGTTAAGGACATTGAGATTTGAATTTTTATTTATTTTTACGTACATTCATTGGTAGAATTCAATTCACATTAGGCAGAAAAAAAAAAAAAAAAAAAAAAGATTTCAATTCGCATTCAATATATAGTTAGTAATTTAGTTCCCTTCTCAACTTTTCGCTTATTCTAAATTTCCTTAGAAGTCAAATGCTTTAATTGTAGTTCTACATGATAATATCAGCGCTACATACTTAGCCTCTAACCTAATTCTTCTCGCTAGAACCAAACATATTGAGATTGACTATCACTTCTTAAGCGAACATGTTTTACATGACTCTAAAAATTGTGTTTGTTTCAAGTGCTGACCAAACAATACACTTTTTACACAAAAGCTCTATCAGTACCCCGGTTTCAAGTCTTAAGAGACAAGCTGATGCTTCGTCCTTGCTCTACCATCATCTTAAAGGGAGTGTTCAAGATAAATTACTGATCTATATGGTGACTCAACAATAAAATCAGGTCAAAGGGTCTATGGTAAGAAAGAATTAGATATAATATTATAATCTTTGTAACAAACTCCTAACAAATGATCAGTTTGTGAGAGAATATCTCTCTTACTATTGTAACTCACTATATAAATATATATAAGAAGTCACCATCATATGTTTGGTGAAATTTGTTCCAAATATTATCTTTTATCTCATCTAGCTAGTCTCTGTTCCCAACTGTTATCTTGTATAAATTCTCTTTTTCCATTGTAATTATGGTAGAATCATTATAACTTCATGATTTATCTTGTTTTATTTATTTCATTTGGTTCTAAATTTCTTATTTTATGTTGTTTATACACATACATTTGCATTTGTATACAAATGGTCAGGTATGTATGTATATATTTCAGATAATCCTGTAAATGCTTTTTCATATTTTTCGATATCCAATTTTTTTTTTTTTTTTAAATTTTTTTGTAATAATGATGAGAACAAAACAGTCAAACTAATTTCTGAAAATAAAATAAAATAATTTGACAAAAAAAAAAAAAAAAAAAAAAAAAAAACAGTCCAAATAATTTCTCAAAATTTGGTATTGTCATGAGCAAGAAATTCATTTGTATCAAAATTGGAATTTAGTAACTTTTTTGGCAGATGTCTTTGTCACTTTAGGAGAAAAAGAATGGTTTAGCACGCAGGTCAAAAGAGAGACGAGAGACAATGGCAAGCAATAGTGACAAGTGCCTTATATCAAAAGAGGTGACAATTGAAATTCTTTCGAGGCTGCGTGTAAAATCATTGATTCGATTTGGATGTGTTTGCAAATATTGGAACTCTCTCGTACGAAATTCTAGTTTCATTAACAAGCACCTCCATCATCCTAACAACATTTCAGGTCTCCTTGTTCAGCATCACAATTATAATATCGAAAAATATGTTTTTGCTTTGTTCTCTGATGAAACGCTCTCAAGCGTGCCGTGTTCATATCACGATATTAATGATCTTCAAATGCCGAGCATTCCACTGGCTGTTATAGGACCCATCGATGGAATATTTTGTCTATTTACTGGTTGGGATCCACATCGCATGGCTATGTGGAATCCAGCCACAAAAGAATTTAGGACCCTCACCCTACCAGATTTTAAAGTTCAGCCCCATTTTAACCCCTTCTACCATAATTTTGGATGTGGGTTGGATCCCATAACAAAAGATTACAAGGTGATTTGGATGCATTATAATTGGGACGACGAAAAAGAATATCCTTACAATCCCAGAATTGTTGCAGTGTATACCCTAGGCACTGATTCTTGGAGACTCTTTGATTTTGAGATGACCGAATGTCTTTCGATACATAATTCTTTGTGTAACACGTACATGAATGGATTTTATTATTGGCTGGCCGATAGTAATTTTGGTATCTATACGCTGCTTTCATTTGATATTCGCACTGAGAACTTTAAAGAGATACCAGTACCGCCTGATATTTCCAAATCACTATGGGGTGATATTGCCATGTACAATGGCCGTATTGCTATGATCCTTTATGATCCAAGTTATGGAGTGGTTGAAAAATATATTTATACATGGGTGATGGAGGAGGACGATTATTGGACGAAACATTTAGCTATTGGGCCTCTTTTAGAAATTCATAGGCCACTTGGAATTTGGAAGAACGGTGATCTTTTTCTAGAATCTGACACTGCACATTTGCTTTTGCATGATCATATTACTGAAGAAATTAAAACCCTTGGACCACGTGGACAACAGCGTTGCCTTGAGATTTACCTCTACAAGGAAAGTCTAGTTTCTGTTAAAGGAGGAAATGAATGCAAGGAGGTGGATAACATGCCCTATTTGGGTCGAGTCCAGGAATTCTTTAAATTAGATGAGGAATATGAAATAAGTGAAGAAGAATCATAGGATCTGTTTGACCGCACCGTATTGAAATTTTGGAATTCAGATTGGGAACTCCTATTACAAATCTAAGGCTTTAACCTTGAATATTCCAAGTTAATCTGAATTTGAAATTCCGTTATAATTCCAAACATCCCAATTCAAAATTTCGAATTCCATAGAATGGCATGAGATTACAAATACTAAAGTATGGAATTGGTGTTAAATTTTTAAGCCGATAGAAACCTTCGATCGCTCTCTCGACACCAACACATCAACGTGACTCTTTGATGTCGATCAGCGTTCCGAACCTAAAATTTAAAATAGCTCAGATCTTTCCTTTCGAACCCGAGCTTAAGAACGATAACACTGGCTTCAAAACAAAGCAGGTCTTTCTCTTCTTCTCTCTCTAAATGTGCGTGTTTGTATGTATATATATGAATTTATATGTTGATTTACAATGCTGGTACTTATTTTCAGGTTCAAAACTGAAAACAACTTCAATTTGTCAATGGATCCAGACTTCCATTTCATTATTTTTGCGCAAGGTATACCACCAATAATCAATCAGTTTTTCTTTCAACACTTCATATGTAAGGTAAGAAATGACCCTCCATGCACTCCTTTTGCTTTTAAATTATCATTTACAACGACTTTGAAAGCTTCAAGTTTGCCTAATATATATATACATACATACATATATATATATATATATATATATATACATATGTAATTTTGGCTGACAAATTAATGGTGTCTACTAAAAAGGGTCCTAAAATTTCTTTCCTCCTGCACATAGACTAATGCAATTCCCGTAATTCTTTTTTTAAAAAAATTATGAACATCATGACACATGGAATGTAAGTGGGTTGGCAGAAAACACAAAAAAAACCGTTGTTGCAGTAGAAATCCAAAAAACAACAATGTGGGAGGAGTAAAACACACACAAGCAATCAAAAGAAAACTAGACAATCACACAATTAACACAAGATATACGTGGTTCACTCAAAACTTAGGGCTATGTCCACAAAGCGCACCGAACAAATTTTACTTTGAAAAAATGAAGGATTATAATGGAGAATTTCATCTCAATCTCTATCAATTGCTCAAATCAATTCAATCAAATAAAGATCTCACTCACCCTAAAATCTTATTAATGTTCATATACATAGTCCAGACAAAGGAACACAACTTGCCTCCCAAGTTTTGCGTTTTTAAAGTGTCAAAAACCAACTTGAAAACAATTCACGCACCTTCCCAGGCAACTTGGACTGATATATCTTGACGAAACACTGTTCCGGAACCCAAATGGGCCGGGACTGGTCCATTTTAGCCAGTAGCCAAAACAACTTTGTAATATATCGCAACACACCGGTCGTAAATACTTGGACCAGTACATTTTGGCCAGTAGCCAAAATAGACAGCGAAATCGGCAAATTTGACAGCTACAAAGTTCTTTACAATCTAATCCCAACATGTGATCAGGCTCCACAAACCTTAACAAAATGCAAGAGCAGAATGAGTGTAACTTAAGCATCTGTGAACTGTGATAATTTTTGCAAGAATCTGGTCATTAATTGATTAATATTCTTGAGAAGCGTGCTATGTTGATTGCCAAAATAAAGGGAGGAAAAAGAAAGGAAATTCTGGTGTGTTGGTCATAGATTTTAAGTCGTTGATCTCAGCAGCCACAATGGGCATCCAAGTCTGTCTTTAAAAATACTTTATTTTGAGGTTATTAGCTGGTCAACTCTATTTGGGAATTTTATAGAGATTGAGTGTTTTATAGCAGTTTCACATAAAGCAAATAGTAATGTGTACATGACTGGAGACTTATGTAATTTTCCATGGCAACTTTGTGGGCGGGTGTGTATGAGCGTGTTCAGGTGGTATCAATAGCTACCACACTGGGTGAGTTACAGGTGCACAATTCCACATCTCCTTGGTGTAGATGGAGTAAGTGTTATATATAGATTCAACACCTTTCATGACACAACGCGTTTTAAAGCTGTAATGGCCGTGAATATACCAGAACTCCAAAGTTAAGCATGTTTAACCTGAAGTAATACAAGCACCTCCTAGGAAGTCTGGTCCGGGGAGCCAAAAACAGACAATATTGTGTCTTGTTAAGGCGTGGGAAGTCTCTGGTCCGGGGGAACCAAAAGCGGACAATTTTGTGTCTTGTTAGGGTGAGGGTTGTTAGATTCAATACCCTTCTATGATACAACGCGTTTTAAAATCGTGATGTTAGAATTAAGTATAAAGTCTCTGATTCGGAAGAGCTAAGATTTGGAAGAGCCAAAAACGGACAATATTATGTCGAGCTAGGGTGATGGTTGTTACACTTACTTTCTTATACGGTTATTTAATTTATTTATATTTACATTTTTCACCCTTATTTATTTATTAGTGCACCACCGTAGAAGGGTTTTAGGCATTTCTAAATCTTGTTCCTGTATTTTATTTCATTTAGTTCAATAAGCATTTTGTGCTACAGTTATCAATATAAAGCATGCTTCTTTTATTTTCGTCCTTGTACACATGCTTAATTTTATTGCCTTTTAGTTCATTGAGAGAGTTTTAGTTCTTTTTATATGTATCTCTATGTGTGATGATGATGCTTAGTTAATTCTTTGGCTGCAGACGATGAAATGGTTGCTGCTGAGTTAATGCATTAGTTCCACCAATTGTTGCTGATTTTGCTATTTTCAGCAACACTGTATTGTCATTGTATAGTGACACTACTTTGTATATGGCTATCTGCAGTATCTACTTTGCTGATTTTCCTATTTTCAGCTACTTCACTATTCTGTTTGGTATTGCCTTGTTTTTGTTCCACATTTTTTTTCTTCACAATTTCCATTTTCAATTTGCTGCTTTATCTATCTGATGAGGAATTCCAGGCTGGGGATGAAGAAAGAAGCATTCTATAAATTGCCAAAAACGGAAGCAAGACATGCATAAGAAGAAAGATGAGCTCTTCAAAAAACCAAATTCCCCAATTTAAGTAATTTCTCTGCATATCATCTTGAGCTACGATAACCTTCTCATCTTCGGGTATATTTTTGTACTCGATAAAGTGTTCGACATCAATAATCCAATTAAGGAAATCTTCAATGTGAAGATGTCCAGTGTAACTGGGTATAACAAGCATTACTTGTAATCACGAATGTCTAGGTCTTTTCGGTTTCTATTCTGTCTAGCACATTCACATTGATCAAACTGCCCAAACTCCTCATCACTGGAATACCACGCATAAGGTGGAGGCCCATGTGGAAGTACATGAATGTTAAACATACTCGATTGGCCATGAGGAAAATCGTCAGCGCCAACCTGGACTGGTTCGAAGACTTGGTTGCCACCAATCCCAAGTCCAGCGATAGTGTGCTAGAGATCCTACAACATACGTCCATCCGCTCAGACCATTGTTCCTAATTTTGCATGGCTGCCCAAAGGGCTTGCACTTCGGCATCATCCTCACCACTGCCATTACCATCTATTGCCACCAACTAGGGTAAAATCAAGGCTCTGATACCAATTAATGAAGTAGAAGCTATAAATGCTCCCAAAGAACAAGCAATAACTTTGAATCCACAAAGTGCACAAAGAGAAAACTTGAAATATCATTAATCAATAATTAAATTGTGCGTATGCGACCACCAGGCCAGTAGCCTAGCGATACCAAGCCCCTAGTTTCTAAAGGAAAGTTAGGGTTTCAAGTTTCAGTGGATGCATGTGTGTTATATGCATATTGTTAATAAAGAAAACCTAACATTAAAAGGAACTAAAAACGCAAGGACATGGCTCAAAATTAAACTCTCTCTCATAATTCTGTAAAAGTAAGATAAGAAACCTAATTACTATAAAGTACTAAATACCAAAAATTAAAGTAATTCAAATCCATTTAGGCCACGAACAAAATCTAAAATTTGTTGAAAAGTGATAAAACGTAATTTTCGAACCCCAAACAACAAAATTTGGCCGTAAAGCAGCTTACATCATCAACGAAGCTGCTATGTTTTGCGAGTTGGACCATTTCCAATCAGAATAGAGTCATCTTGTCAGGTTAAAACGGACTCATTGAAACTACTTTAGAAAACTATGTCAAACCACCCGTTTGGCCTTTTGGCGGTCCACACGGGCTCCAAAATGATCAGGAACCTATTCTACATCATTGCCGGCATGGGCATTTAAGACTAAACAACAAATAATATTGAATCCACAAAGTACAAGTAATAGAAATCTAAACCTATTATTAATCAATGAATGGTTATGCTCTCTACAATAGATCGATGTATTATAATAAAAAATAAAACATGACCCCAATTAGAAAAACAAAAAAAAAAAAAATTAACCTGAAATTCAACTCTCTAAAATCAAGAAAAAAAGGATAAAAAAATCTAATTCTTAAAAACTACTAAATACCAAAAATACAATTATTTAAGTTAGACTCCTAACAAAAACATTGAAATATTCAGCAATCCTTAAAACATGATTTTCGAACGAGAGTGGGTAAAAATGGGTTCATCAATTTCATAAAAAATGTGCCGAGTTTGGTATTTTGGTTGTCCAAACAGTACATGTAATTTTCGATAATCAATTTTACATTAGCATATACAAAGTTAAACAAGTCTACCAACCCAAAAGTATCGGTTAACTAAGCAAAACCAGTCGAGGACAGAGAACCAAAACAAGCAAACATACAAACATAGCATGAGCTTCTAACAATCATAGATACAACTCTTCTGTGGATAAATCCCTTAAATTGATTGAGTTTGTTAATTATGGAACTTCTGGTTATACTGATAATTTGGGCAGGAGATGAGTGTTATAGTTTTCATTTTATTTATTTTTCCAGCTAAGTTACGCTGAATTCTCTGAGTTTTAAACATACTGTCTTCCAACATTCCCTAGCATTCAACATTTAGATCTCACTAAGTGATCTGAAATAACCAAATTGCGCTCATTATGAATATCTTAAATGATTAATTTGCACTCACTAGTCAAATTATGTATCGTGCAATGAGTTTTATCATATTTAAATTTTATTTAAAAATATCAAGTTTAACCCACTGCCATCTTTTTATGTCTCCATTCTCCAAGTATAAATTCTCAGTAAGCCCTAGGGTTAGATTTACCTACTCACTCTCTCATTCTTGTTACTCGTATAGACCATCATACCATTTTAGAAGAGTATAAAAGATGGAGATCCATTTTTTTCTTCCTTCCTTTCGTTCTTACTCTCCCAAAATCCTTTATATTCTAAAAGTACACTTATACAACAAATTCACACATTTATATATATACGTATATATTAATGCATGCATATTATGTATGTGTTATAGTTATATATCAATAAATATATATTACTATGTGGAACAACGGAAGCGCAAAAAACATACAAATCCAACCAAAGATAGAATAAAGCACACACACAAAATACAAGATTTACGTGGTTCACCAAAAACAAGGGCTACATATCAAGTACAGATATTACAATAGTAGAGAATTTTCAACAAACTCCCTTAGAGTTTCCTGTGTAC
This sequence comes from Cornus florida, assembly GCF_030987335.1. NCBI lineage: Eukaryota > Viridiplantae > Streptophyta > Magnoliopsida > Cornales > Cornaceae > Cornus > Cornus florida. The sequence continues at coordinate 5,084,600 of NW_026775577.1, read as the reverse complement.
TACGCAAGACTCCCTCTCGCAGTCAATGTTAACTTAACCCCAACGTGTAACTTCACATCTACCCATCAACTCCAACTGTCATGAGTTTACATCTCTCTCAACCCTCGACCTAGGTGTCCATTTATATACTCCCAAACCCAATTTATTGTTGGAAAAAGATTACAATTCCTTGGAACCAAGACTTTCCTAACAAAAAATTACTTAATAAAATATAACTCTAATATAGAAACCTAATTAAACTAGAGTTTGAGAAACAATTCCAAACAATCTCAACCTTGGCTGAAATTTCATCAAACCAATCATCGCTTCCCACGACATTGATTAAGACAATTCATTGCAGTTTCAATCTTCACAATCCTCAAGCAAAACTCTGATTGTCTGCACTGTATGCTACTCGATCAATCAAATCTTCAAGGCTTCACCTTGACTACTCAAGCTTCATTTTTTTTTTTTTTTTTTTTTGAAAGGTTAATGAGATTATATTGAATAAACCAAAGATACAAAAAGAGGATAGTTAGCCCAGGCTAACTAAAACAAACAAAGCCCAGATACATGGCCCAAATTATGGTAGTCCTATGCAACCAAATAAAATAACAAATAGCCTAAAAGTTGCCCACGCCCCTATGGAGCAACAGAGTGACAGTTATCCGAAGAAGGATACAACACTATGCAGTGGGAAGGCGAAGATTTCCACCTCCATGGTCCCACCTCCATGGTTAGTGGTTGTCAGGAGGTTTTGCCGGTGGTCGAATAACAGAAGCAGAGAGCTCCCATTCTTCAATTATACACCTGGAGGTTGGAGAATCTGTGAATTTTGAGGACATGAGTTTCAGCCTGATCTAGTCAATAACTTGTTGGAGCAAGGCATTTTGGGATAGCGATGACTTTTTAAACACCCTTCGATTGTGCTCCATCCAGATATTATACACAAAAGAGGCTAGTACAAGTTTTGTAATTAAGCTGCAGTGCGCACCAAAGTTGGATTTCCAGTGATGGGATGCCAGTGAATATGATTCTGCCATGATGATGGTTAGATAAAGAAAACACATTTTGCTTGAATGAATAGCCACAATGGTCTTGTGAAGTCACACTTGAAGAATAAGCGGTCATGAGTTTCTAACTGAGAGGAACTGCATAAGGTATAAGTAGTGGCATTGATGTGTGATGTACACCTTCTATTCAGTGTAGGTAGCCCCCTTGAATAGCAACCCATAACGTAAATGAGTACTTTAGGATGGAATTGTTAAGCCAGACTAAGTGAGTCTATGGGATGCTCGGCAAGTGTTTGTTGAAATGGTTAAGTGTATGGGTAATTGAGAACATTCCATTTGGTGATGGAATCCATTGCACTTTGTTACAGTTCTGTGGACATGGCAAGGGGGTATTGTTGGCCTGTAGCAAATTTGGAAATAAATATGTAATGGCAAGTGGGAACATCCGGGTGGAATTGATAATGAATAAGCTCAGTTTTGTTTTGGTGTCAAAGCCAGTATTAGCTATTTGTTGTGGGGTGAGGAGAAGGTGTAGTGGTCCTAGACTGCACCAGTTGTCAAGCCAAAAATTGGTGGATGTTCCATCACCGATTTCAAGCTTGAGAAGAGGCTTGATAGATGACCTTAAGCTAAAGAGTCTCCTCCAACTCCAAGAACATTGTCCAGGAGTGCTAATTTCCCAAATACTCTTCCCTTTGAGCAAGTAGTGATCAATCTATTTAACCCACAACATTTGCTTAGAGCTAATGATGTGCCAGAAATGCTTCATGACTGCAACCTCATTCCACATTGCAAGATTAGGGATGCCGAGCCCTCCAGCCTTCTTGGGAAGGCAATAATGCTCCCAAGTAACTTTGCAGCCTGTTTTCTTGAATGAGGGACCAGATCAAAGGAATGATCTAAATAAGCAATCCATTTCATGGATAATGGCCATTGGAAGGATGAATTTGGAGCTCCAATAAATTTGAGTTGAGAATAACACAGCCTTAATGAGCTGCAATCTTCCAACAAAAGAAAGGTCTTTGCTTAGACTAGTAAGCAATCCTGAGAGTGATTTTGTCAATTAGGGCTCTGCAGTCACTTGCTCTCAACATAGTTGTAATCAAGGGGACACTAAGGTATCTCACAGGAAATAGCCCTTTCTCAAACCCAATGAGTGACAGTATGTTAGCCTCTAACTGATCAAAAATCCCAGAGAAGAAGCATTGATTCTTAGAGTGGTTGATGTAGAGTCCAGAGAGGGTAGTGAATGCATCAAGAGCATTCTTTAGGGTTTGAATGGATGGAATGCTAGCATGAGAGAAAAGAATAAGATCATCTACAAATATCAGGTGAGTGAGCTTCAGCTTTTTACATCTCCAATGAAATTTGTATGGCATTTTAACTGTGAACTTGTTTAAAATCAGTGAGAAGACCTGTATCACAAGAACAAACAGGAAAGGTGACAAGGTGTCTCCTTGTCTCAACCCCTTGACACTGTTAAAGAACCCATTGAATTCACCATTAATTGGATATAGTGAATGAAGGAGTGGTGACACAGGTGTGGATCTAATTAACAAAAATTTCTGGATAACCCATCAATTTCATGGATTTGAGGAGGAAATCCCAAGACACTTAGTCAAATGCCTTCTTGAGGTCAATCTTAAGTGAGTATCTGGGAGAGTTGTTGTGCCTGTGGTAGCCATTTAGGAGCTCTTGAGCAAGTAGAATACTATCATTAATTTGCCTACCCTGAATAAAGGCAGATTGTGCTTGATCTATGGTTGAAGGTAGGGTTGGCTTAAGCTTATTAACAAGTAGCTTTGAGATGCATTTGTAAATAGTAAAGCAACATGAGATTAGCCTGAACTCACTGATAGTGGAGGGATTAGGAACTTTCGGGACAAGGGATATATAAGTAGAATTTACCTCTCTAAGTAGCTTCCCAGTTATGAAAAATTCTCTAACTGCGCGCCCTTGTAACATCCTGACCAACAACCATCCAGGCCTTCTTGAAAAAATGTGCATTATAACCATCAGGTCTAGGAGCCTTGTCACTACTAAGGGAGAACATGCAAAGCTTAATTTCAGTGTCAGTAGGGTTTGAGCATAATGATTCAGTGAAGGAAACAGGTATAACAGGCTGAATGAAGGTCTACAGCTGCTCCAAGTCATGGGGGGGATGGGGTTCATGCCATGTAATTCATCTTGATTTTCCAACTATCGTGACCAAACAAGCAAATTGATTGACTCCACCTACAATCAAAACCCCTTGCAGCAACTGTTGATATTTCTTGTGTTTTTTGTATTATCTTCGAATGAAGGTTGAACTTTACATCACGAACCATCGACGTTCTTTGATACCACTTATTGGACTGTGGAAGCGTAAAGAAACATAGAGATCCACAAAAACGACAATAAAGGCAATCACACATAAAACACAAGATTTATGTGGTTCACCTAAAACTAGGGCTACCTCCATGGATGAGAAGATATTCACTATATCATATATAGATATTACAACAGTAGAAAATTTTCAATACCCAACCATGCACACAAACTCCTATAGAGTTCTCCATGTACTCTGCGAGACTCCCTCTCACCACAAGTGTTCACTATACCCAACGTGTAACTAAATCTTTACCCATCGAATCCAACCATCATGAGACTACATCCCTCTTAACTCATAACTGTTAATCCTCGACCTAGCTAACTATTTAGACTCCAAACCGAATTCCTAATTATTGGGCAAGTATTACATAATAAAAAATAACTCTAAAATAAAAACCTAATTGGACTTGAATTTGAGTCACAATTCCTAACAACTACGTACGTGAGCATGCCTTCATTGCATCGCTACAACAAACAAGGGTTTCAGCGGCGGTTTTGAGCACCAAAAGTGCTGGTGACTCTTTATACATCCTATATAACAAGGGAGATTTTCTCTTCATCCTTTATCTAATGAGTTGTTTAAAAAGTGGCATATGATTATTCCAACTCAAGCAGCACAACACAATCAATCCAACATTATGTAATCTAATTTGACCACATCAAAGGATTAGGTTCAGGAATGATTACAAGACAACTCAGGAAAAAAGCCGTCCTTGCACCATACTGTCTAAGGAAAGCCCATCCAGCCATCCCCATCCCTCCTCACCACACTTCTAATTTATTTTTGTAATGTTACTTGACATAACATATAATAGTATTAACACATTTGGTGAATAATTATAAAATAACATTCATGAATTTGTTTTTATAAAATAACACAATTAAAGAATTAGGATTTTACTTATGTATGTGATACATTTTAGTAATAAAAGCATACGTTAAATGATATTATTTCGTACCTTTTTTTCAGAAATTAATATTATTGTATACTTGGTACTTAATTATTGTGTAAAAGCAGAGGTACAATCTACTTTCAACAGCTCTAGTCACAGAAAATTCCCTCTATGAAAAAGATAAAAGAGTTAGCAAATTTAAAAAGAAAGGCAAAAGAAAATGAGAGAGCAACGAAGCCAACACCAAAATTAAGACAACCAAAATCCATATATATATATATATATATACGGATATTTATTACATAACATGTTCATTTCTACAAAAAAAAAAAAAAATCAGATGAATAACGGATAGCAATGTGATACTTAAGGACAGTACAAATCAATAAAGCAACTATTATATCAAACAATGTCAAGAACAGTACAAATCAACCAAAATTGAAACTGATACAGCAATGTGAATATGACAAGAGAAAGATACAGAAGGGGATCTCTTGAGGAGGAGGGGCAATTAGGGTTTGCAGTTCTTAAAAGTTACGGTACGTAGCACCATTGAATGACCACCACTATCCTGATCTCCAACGCGCGCCACCAATCAACCACAGTCGTCGATCTTAGACGGCGTGATACCAAGAGCACCACCAAGTCGTAAAGACGTGGGTGAGGGGGAGAAAGTGAAATGGAGGAGGATAAATTGGAGTGTTTACGTGAATATATTGTTAACCTACCAAGACGTGCTTTCACAAAAAAAATTAAAATAAAAAACAAAAATTAATAATATAAATAAATCAATAAACGAGAAGGTTTAGTCTTGGGTTTTTTCCGGGTCAAATAATCACGGTCGGGAATTACACTTGCTACTGGCGAGCATTCCACGAGTAATATATTTGACAAGAAACTTGCTCATGGAACTTGTAAAGTTTATTTCACGGAAGTTAGTTAAATCACCCCCCTTAATAAATCTATATAAAATTTATTTGAGGATTGATTTTTTTCCAAACTGTGAAAGAAACTTTACAAGCTCCACGAGCTTGGTATGAAAAAGCCGTAACATATTTGCTTGATCAGAAATTCAAGAGAGGTGGAGTGGATAAGACTTTCTTTATTAAGAAATTCAATGATAAAACCAACAACTACCATTTTAGTGGACCACCATAGTTTAGAAAGGAATGTCGGTGAAAACCATATTTCTTGTGGGTAAAGTGCAAAAAGCCCCCCTAATCTTTACTCTCTCTCCCAAGAAACCCCCTTGAACTTTTATTTTAAAAGAAAACTCCCTAAACTATTTTATTTTTTGCAAAAAAACCCAAATGACACTGTTCCATCATCTGATTATCATGTAAATTAGGTTATAATTTCAAAATGCCAGTACTACCCTTATTACTTATGGGATAATTAACGAAACCCCAAATTCACAAATCGCCATTGCCATCCCTGTGGAGGTCTCACCTTGCAACCCCAACTGAAGCGACACACAAAATGATCAGATAGAGTGCGTCAAAACTCCAATGGAAGAAAGAGACCCTCCAACTCCAACTACATGTACTCCATCTTTCAATTACCATAGCAAGACAAGTCACGCCAGTCACGTTCATCTTCTTCACCACTGGTGTCTTAAGTTGTTTGATAAATCAATCACCTCACTTCTACCATTCGCGCAACAAACAAACAAACTCCAATCTGAACTACTCCTTCTCCACAATTAAATTTGTAAAATCCCTTTTATTTGGGTTCTCTTCGTTTTCCAAAACCAAGTATGCATTGAAATGGCTTAACATTATTTTATTGGAACTAACAAATCAACAGTATACAAGATCCATGGCCTCTGTTCAACTATATATATATATATATATATATATATATTGCGACGGTGGGCTATGAAAAGTTCCCTCCGTTGACTGGTGGTGAGGGGAGGCGATATTGAACCGGCAGCGATGAAGATTGCCGAGGGGAGATGATATTGCGCCGACGGCGGTTAAGATTGCCTAAGACAGAACTTTTGGAGGCAATTAAGGAAACAAATTGGCAATTTTGAAAAATCAGGAAAAAAATTCCCAATATTGCAATCAAAGGTGCAGATGAAAGTCGACCATATTTGAATTCGGTGAAAGGATTGACAAAGTGGGTCTGTGCATATCCCTTTCTCACTCTTTCTATATATATATGTGTGTGTGTGTATGTGTGTATATGTGTGTGTGTGGATTGTATATAGGTGGGTCTGGTACAAGTGTTAGTGTTTAGTTGCTAAAGTGAGTAGTGTAAATCTGTATGGAATGAGCTATGGTTTCCAAATTGAGTTTCAGAGTCAACTTCTTAGATTGGAGTCTGTAAGGAAGTTGTTTGGCGTTAAAACGGTGAAGGGTAGGTGAAGCTTGTTGATAAGGTGTTGCGTTGTCGCCATATCATTGGTTTTTACGATTGCTACTTGACAAACTACAATAAACATTCCAAACGGTGTCAGTTGATTTAAGGACAATTTTGTAATTTAATATTTTCGGTAAGCTCCGGTGCCTGTGATTTTAAAATTTGTCCTTAGATTGCAAATTTTGAATAGCTCAGGGGGCATTACTTAGTTCAGGGGGGTTTTGTGTTTTTTGTTGAAAGTATAGGGGGTTTCTTGCACTTTACCCTATTTCTTGTATATATGCATCTTATGGCATGTTTTTATTTTTGCTCAAGTTGCAACTTGTAATACCCCTAATTTTAAAAAGGATATTTCTGGTATTTAATTTTTGATTTAATTTTAATTGTGTTTTTTTATTTGATTAATTGTTTAATTATTTTATTGTGTTGATTAAATATTATTTGTTTAATTGGTTTTAGTTAATTATTTTAATTAAATTAAGTGCTGAATTTATGTAATGGGGAGTAATTACCTATTTAATTATTAAACTGATTTAATTGTTTTATTTAGTTAATGTACTGTTTTTTTCTTTTATGGTAACTTAGGGTTATAGTGATAACTTGGATTAAAGTTCACGTAAAGGTAGCCGTGTATGATACAACTTGATAGTTTCATGGGCCGGTTAGGATTGGAAGTAGGGCTTAGCCTCTACTTGAAAGGCACTGTAATGTAGTTTTTTAAGCTGTTTGGGTTTTCAGGGTTTCTGCAATTAATCTAAATGGTTCTAAATGATGTGTAGGATTGTATAAGGCTAGATTTATGGTAGAAAAATATAAAATCATAACTGGATTAGAGATTTGAGCAAGATGAACCTAAGAGAAGATGGGTAGTTTGCTCACTGTTTTACTAGTTTTATTGTAATGACTCGGTCATTTTTCGTCCTTTTCTTTTTCTCGGATTTTTTACGGACATTTTTTTTCTTTCTCCGTTGATCTTTTCCTTTCTGAGTTCGGTTTTTCGTCACTTGATGTCATCTTGAGTGCTCTGGAATGATTTTTGAGGCTCTTTTCCTTGGATTGACAACTTCTTTTAGGGATTGTGTCATTTCCACTTTTTATTTTTTCGAACACTATTCACCTTTCGTCTTTTTCTCGGTTGTCACTTTGTTGGCATAATCCTACGTTTCGTGTTCAGATTTGATTTCAGTTTTGCATGCATCCACGATATTTAAATTCAATACTATGTGTATTTTCATTTTTGTAGAAAAACATGCTAAGTGTTTACTTTTCTTGTAAAGGGTATAAGTGCATAACCTTTTTGTAATTTTCTAAACTTTTGGGGTTTTTGTGTAACTACTGTAAAGTAATTATTTTTCGTCTTAGGGATTATTTTGTCATTTAATTTGGAAGATATTTTCAAAAATGACCTTTTTGCAATTTCCGAAAAGTGTGATAAGTGTCACACTCTCATTAGTCCACTTGTTGACATGTGTGTGGAAACACTTTGAGGCCTTGGATGAGGACATGTGGAGGGTGGAGATTTAACCACTTGTTGGCCTGAGATTGGTGCACTTGTTGGCTTGGATGGTTAACAAGTGTAGGTTTGAGATTAAGCCTAGGATGGAGCCTTGGATTTGTGACAAATGTAGGCTCACAACTTAGTCTTGCAAATTACTTTTGGGACACTTTGGGGTTATGGTTTTAAGGAGGGGTTTTTGTGCAATTGACCATAGTTGTGTGTGTTGACCATGGTGTAGGAACACATAGTGAGTGGAGGATTTCTATTTCCTCCACTCACCCATTTTTTACTTTATGTCATTTCTTTCTCATCACAAACCCTAGCCTCCATGGATGGAGCTTGAAGCCTTAAGCTTTGACCTTGATTTTTGAGGGCCTTCCACTCACCTTAGACCGTGAAGCTTGGAACACTTTTTGTTCTCCTCATCCTCCTCTTCATAACCCTAGAAGGGTTACCATTTTGTGTTGATTTTGCCTTGGATTCTAGAGAGACACTTCTCTAGTGAGGTAAGAGATGTTACAAGGTTATATGTTTGTTATTTTACATGTTTTTTATGCTTATATGACTTGTATGCTTGTGTTGTATTAATTTGAGAAATTATGATTAATGGTAATTTGCTTATAACTCACTTTTGACTTGGTATATGGCATGGCCATGACTTGATCTTTATTGTATGTTAATTTGGAATGATTTGAATAGATTTTCAAATCTAGAGATTTAATGAATTTAAATTGATTTAAATTCTAGTAAATTGTGTATTACTTGTATCCCATTTTGGACTTGATATATGGTATGACTATGACTTAGTGCTTGTTATATATTTATTTAGGATCATTTGAGTGACTTTTGAAAATTAGAGATTTAATCAACTTAGGATTAATTAAATTCTACATGATGGTATCTTGCCCATTTTGCACTTTTGATTTGATATATGTAATGACCATAATATGTCTTTTAACATATATTATTTTGAGGCCATTTGGAAATGAATTGAAATCTAGAGAGTTTAATTATTTTCATTTAATTAAACTATATCTTATTGTTCCATGGATTCAAGCATGTTTTAGAAGTTGCTTCTATATTAAGATTATGGACTTAGACTTGTTGTATATTCACTTGATTATGTTTGGAGCATTGAGTAACATTATTGTTATATTTATACTCATAAGATCATGTTTTCTTTATGGAATATATTCTTGTCTTGTGTTATGAGTTGCACACTTTATTTTTGACATCTTCCATGCCATAATAGTGGTAGACTTAGAACATGTATTGTATGCGTTTACAAATTTGGTTGTGCGTGGTTGATAGTTGACTATCTTGTATATACATGTTAATGTATACGTTGTTGCACAACTTGTTGATTTTGGAAACTTGGGGATGTCGTTGTTTGGCTACGGCTAGGACGTGGTTCTAGTACGAGGGATAGTCCCTCAATGTAGTCTAGTGCACACATAGGGCAGTTACCCGTGGGCTAGTAACCCTAAAGTAACTTTGGTGTCAGTCTGATCAGGCATGATGTCCAAGTATCCACCTTATTTGATTTTGCATTTCAATTCCAAGTTGATAACTATATGATGTTGTAACTTGTTGTTCCACATTTGATTTTTCTTCTTAAGTTTCAAGATGTTAATTTTGGGAATTCGTGTTTTATGCATTGTATTGGAAGTTCCAATGTTAGTTAAATTGCATCAATATCGTGATTTGTGTTCTTATGTTCAAATGTAGCTTAGGAATGATCTTATAGACTCATTTGGAATATAGATGATAGGTAGCATGAACCATCTTAGTTGCTTCATATTTTAGATTTCAAGTTGATGGCTTTGAGAATCTATGTCTTGTTGCCTTGTATAGCATGCTTCTATGTTGTTTGAATTGCATGGACAGTGTGAATTATGCTAGAAATGATCTAGGGTAGCTTAGGATGCTCCCTGAGTCTCACCCTTAACATAGACGTTAGGTGGCATGAGCCCTTTAACATGTTTCACCTTAAGGTGATAAAATTGTAAAAAGTTAGGTCGATGCATACTCATCTCCTACGAGTAGCTTTATGTTACTCACCCACGTTGTGGGCACATTTTTCAGGTACAGGCATCAGGGTTGAGTTTATTATCATGCTTGGATGATTTGTGGACTTGAAGACTTCCATTCTTGTGAAGGTGGGCTTGAAAAGCCATTTGTAGCCCTTTTATGTCAAAATGTGTATATCTGATTCCATATATGTAATGTGTACATGAGTACACTCTTTACAATGTATTCGACATATATAAGATGAGGCTGAAGGCTAATAACATGTATTTTGTATCCTATGAAATTTTTGACTTTATGAGATTTCGTAAAAATATTGAAAAATGTCAAGTTTTGTTTCACCATGTTTGCATTAGGTGTGGGAATTCCATTTTGACTCTTCCGTAGGATCTCATTAGTCATGTATGAAGTGTGGCCAAGGACCAAATGGTCATTTGAATTCATTTGTTAATTTTGGTTTTCAAAATCTCCATTTCAAGTTCATTTTTGCCCTTTTTGGCTGTCGGGGGGTCGGATTTTGACTCGGCCATTTCTGGGAGTTGCAGACCATTCTCATGCACTCAAAATATCTATTTACGTTTGCATGCATGATTGTTTTTATGAAAAACCCTTTCGTTTGCGTTTTTGAGCCTCCTACGGATTCATTTCACCTTTTTGTTGAAAAATCTTGGTTAAAGGCATTTTGGGTATTTCTTTTGGGAAATAAATTCCATTCTTGACTCTGTCACATAGAAAATGTGATTTTAGGGGGAGTTTCTTCTTCGTGTTTTCTGAAAAATGTCATCTAGACCTTGAAAACTTCGTCGCAAGTTCATTTTGCTACTAAAAGCACTGTTCCTGCAATTTTTAAGGTTCCAGCCCATGCCATTGCCCCATTTGGCGGGCCCGCACAGCCATTTGGTGGGCGCCCGCGACTTTCTGCCATATTTGGCGGGCCCCCGCAGGTGTTTGGCAGGCCCCCGCGGATATTGTTCCTACACCGGACACTTTTTTTCAACAGGCCATATCTCACTCGTTTTAACTCCAAATTGGTCCGTTCTTAAGTCTAAATTGACCGCGTCAAAATGAGCTTTCCAATGGTATTAATTAGAGCTTCGGATTCTTCTTGTAGCTCAAAATATTCAAGTTTTAGTGAAGTAGTGTCAAAATCTGGTTCGAACCGGGATAGGGTTTCTCTTCCTTCGACTTCGAGACTTGATATCTTTGCCATCCGGACTCCAAATCATGCGTTTCTTGAGTCCATCTTTGTTAATTTTTCATTATCTATCCAATGGTGTACACAGGGGTATTCAATTCAGTTTGGAATTACCACTTTACCCTTTTAGCCTTAGGTGCTCGTTCTTCTTCATCTTGCCGTTTCTCATTCGTCCGGACTCCGAATCATGTGATTCTTGAGTCCATCTTGATTAGTTTTTCATTATTTCTCTAGCAGTGTGCTTGGTGGCACCCGAATCTATATTCTCAAAAATGACTATTTTGCCCCTAGGGGCTTAATTGTTATCCTTTCGATCTCTTGCTTCCTCATTTATTCTTTTGGGTTCTATGACCTCATGGAAGGTCATCTTAGGGTCTTAGAGGTGTGTTGTGCCTTGGGAGACCATTGTCTTATTTCTAGCTTCCGCATCTTGATCCAGTTCGGATCATCACAGGACACATTGGGTTGAAAAATCCAGGGTCGTCACATTTATATACTAGAACTATGTAAGGTTTTTTTCTATATAATCTAATTGCGCATAATCATATATTTTTCCAGTGCTGTAGGTATGGTGAATTAATTGAAATCAACTATACTTAGTATGGATTTAATTGGTACTTCAATTATACTAAATTGTATCAATTTATGGATCTTGTTAGAGGATGTAAATGGTTACGTATGTGATAGCAGTTTACAACATTGGATATGATTTTAGGCCCTGTATTGAATGCCTAATATTTATGTATATGGATTAATTTATCTTGTGCATATTATAGTTGATGACTATTTAATACTGTATTGTCAACTATGTTAACCGGAGGATTGTATGTACCAGTATGAGATGTTGACATACTAGGTATGGACTAGTTCAAACACTAAGTTCTACCTAACTTGGATTAAGGTATGAATTAATCATATAGGTTAAGTCCATCACCTACTTATATCATGTCAATCAAATAATTGAATGACCTACTGTGGTTTCAATATGGAATTGTGATACATGTATCAGATCACTATACAGATGGATGATATTTTGTATTAGGAGTATGGACTTTATATATATTTATTATATGGTGCCAGGGTATGAGCTTGAGTCTTAGGACCGTGGTTAGGCCGCGTATATCGCTTAGGATGGATAACTGGACAGTAGTTGTTGTTCCCTGGTAGGTTTAGGTACACATGACCACGTAATGTGCGATTTGCATGGTATTTCTACTCAGGCTGAGACAGACCTATTGGACTAGTGAGCGTCCTATAGTGTGTAATATATACATATATGGACTACTCTAGATATTGTTGAGTCTAACTAAGAAGTATCTGCTTATCAGATTCTTATTTGGATTGTAGTAGATCAGGACTTGCATGTGAGCCTGACCCACTCTTTTGTTTTTCAGGTGCTCGTCAGTTCCAGGGTTAGAGCTTGGTTGTGCAGAGCAAATATAGACTTCTATTCCATCGACTACATAGGACTGCTTACTTTTTAGCTTTGGATCTTATTTCGGTATTTTCATTTACAATTGGGATTTTTATTAGGGGTCCACTAGATGAATTCCCGAGTTGTTAAACTTATGGAGTTTTGGATTATCATATTTGAATAATTTTATTTTAAAGATTTTCAATTAGCATTCCTTCAGTTTATTATTTTATTTCTTATTTCATCTTGTATTCTGTGTTCGTTAAAGTATTAATTGTTTGATATTTCCCTCGGGTTTGGGTTTGGGCCTGATCAACCCGTGTCTCAGATCCGAGGGGTATCACAATTGGTATCAGAGCACTCCAGGTTCAAGTGTCTCTAGGATTCTATCGTATAAGACTTCCGCGTAGCTTTTTCTCTTGATTAGAGCTTAAGTATTAAGATTCATTGTATTCTTTACGGTTCGGTTTAATAGTGCTGATGTCTGTCTTTCTGTGTTGACAGAATGGCTAACGCAAGAACCAGACGGAACAATCGGCAACGAAGGGAAGCGGCCCGTAGGCAGCGTCAAGAGGATGAAGGTCAGTTCTATGAGGAGCAGGAGGAAGCTCAGCAGACTCAGGATCAGGGAGGAGATCAAAAGTTTCCTCCCCACCTCAATGACCTTATTACTTGGGCTATAGAGGCGGGGGTAACCGCTGCACTTCGGAATCTGTGATACCCCTCGGATCCGAGACACGGGTTGATCAGGCCCAGGCCCAAACCCGAGGGAATATCAAACAATTAATATGTTATAGCGAACATGGAATACAAAATGAATTAAGAAATGAAAGTTTAAAGCTGAAAAGAAACTAAAAGATACTCCTTAAATAATTAAATACTTAAAGTTGATAAACCAAATATCCATAATTTGAACAACTCGGGAATCCATCTCTAGTGGACCCCTAATAAAAATCTCACATTAAATGAAAGTAAAAAGAAAGATAAAACCCAAATCCAAGATCTGGAAAGAAATCCTACATCGTCGGTAGAATGGAAGATCGTCTCTGCACAGCACGAACAAGCTCAAGCCTGGAACTGACGTACACCTGAAAAAATAGGAGTGGGTCAGGCCCACGAACAAGTTCTATCCTACTACAATCCAAGCAGAGACTCGATACGCATGTACATTCTAACCAACTCAACAATAGCTAATAGTCTGTATGTATATATATATAATCACACTAAAGGACTCTCACTAGACTACAGGCCGGTCTCAACCTGAATAGAGGCAACATGCAAAACGCACACAAAGTGGGCATGTGTACCTAAGCCTAACAGGGTACACCTCCAACCATCATAGCCAGCTATGCATCCCAATGCATATACGCTCCCTAACCGTCGATCTTGAGACTCAAGCTCATATCGAGGTACCATAAAAATATATCTAAAATCCATCCAGAATCCATTGACACTACAAATCCATAGGATTTCACCTTTAGTCAATCCATTTCCTTAATCCCAGAATAGGTAGGACTTAGCGGTTTTTGAGCTAATCCCCCTTGTATGCCCCCCGTCCCATACCGGTGCATACATTCCATCCATCCAGTAGTTGATAATACAGACCATGCATGTAAATATCAACTGATCCATAAATCCAACAATTTAGAATAAAAATATTAAACTAGACATTCAATTGTTCCATAAAAACCATACTAGAATTATGTAATTTAATATGCTGATTTTAAACTACGCAACCATAATCTAGTAATTGGTGATATAACAGTATATGTAATTATCAATTTATCCCAGAATCCATATTATTGAGAGAACATGAATAAATATCTACCTCAATTAACTCCATAGCAAGCATAATGAACATTGACAAATTATCATGCTTATATCACCAATCCAACAATTGATGCGATAAATGCTGAAATTTAAACATCAATTACTCCTTAACAAGCATAGTAAAAATATATAGATTTTAACAATGCTTATTTTATACCATTAATACATGACTAGAATTTGATAATCATTTACAGAAAGTTCCTACAACAAGTTAAGCAACTTAAACCACTTGCATTCCCTAACAGTTTACAACTTTGTTTAGAATTGGTTTTTGTTCAACCAATAAACCCCAAGTGGTTTATTAACCATTCCCACACCCTCTGGAGCTTTAATATAACCTTAAAACTCATTTAGGTTCCCATGTACAGTCCCTGAATGTCCCAAACAGATCAAAAACTCAGCCAAGAAGCAAAATTCGTCAAAAATTGCATCAAAAGGGGAAGGAGCCGCCTCCCCCACATAGGGAGCCGCCTCCCCCTTGTGTGGAGCCGGCTCTACTCCATGTGGAGCCGCCTCCACACACCCTAGAGCCGGCTCCACCTTGTGTGGAGCCGCCTCTTCCTCCTGTTCCCCTCTCTGCTTGCGTTCCTTCTTCAGTTTCATCTCCGGCGACCCCCAGTTTGATTTGTCCTTAACTCTAAAGGTTTCTCTTGACTAAAACTAGGTTTCTAATGTTCCATATAATTTAAAACTCATTAATCTTCAATCTACTTGAATCAGAACAGGAAATAGCAAAGATGAGTTATAACTAGAAATCTCGAAGCATGTAAACACATGCGGTTCGAAACGAACCTACCATACAAACCAGATCTCTGTTATTACTTCCCAGTGTGTTACAGACTAATTCAACTCTGTTCACGTTAATCTACATGAATTAATTCAGGAGTTACGCAAGAAAGAATCCGAAACAACCAATACGTAACATGTAACCACAACCAGTTTTGTTTTTCATTCAGACAAGCCATCCGGTTTAATATTAATCTTTATTAGTCCTGGAGTTGCATTAAACATGTAATGAACACAAGTCCAATGGAGAGAGTTAGGAATAGAACTTGCCTTTTGCCTTTAGCCTTGCACAGTCGTCTTCCTACTTTCTCCGGCAACGTCCTACTGAAATCCTCCTCTG
The DNA here is from genome assembly GCF_030987335.1 of Cornus florida. Lineage (NCBI taxonomy): Eukaryota > Viridiplantae > Streptophyta > Magnoliopsida > Cornales > Cornaceae > Cornus > Cornus florida. The sequence goes on along the minus strand of NW_026775577.1, from coordinate 5,068,890 downwards.
TTCTCTCTTTCTGCCTTCACTGTCGTGAATAGTTTGTTTTTTCCTAAAACCCTAAGCAGACTTAATACTTATATTTATAGGTTTATGCGGAACCTAAAATCAAGCCAAACCCTACAATGAATCCTAATTCGTCCCATAGAGAATCCTAATTAAAATCTACGTCGGCTACCAAGACTTAACTTCTAAAACAAAACCCTAAATAAAACCAAAGAATTAATTATATTTAAGAAAACAAATAAACTAACGAATTAATTCACATAACACAAATAAGTCAAGTAAATCAAATCCTTAAAAAGTCAATTAAAACATAATTCAAAAATAATTAATGAACAGATAATGAACAGAAAACAATTAATTAACAGAAAGCAATTAAACAAAATACCGAGACTATCCTTTTGAAAATTAGGGGTATTACATTCTTCCCCCCTAACAAAAGGAATTCCGTCCTCGGAATTCGCTCTTACCTGCTTCCAAAATTCCCGGAAATTGCGAGCGAATGACATCTTCCCGTTCCCAAGTAGACTCAGCCTCATTGTGATGACTCCACTGAATACGAACCAAAGGAATAACCTTATTACGAAGAATCTGATCTCGGCGGTCGACAATACGGCACGGTGGCTCTAAATAAGTTGCATCCGGTTGCAACTCAATCTCCCCAACATCGATATGCTGATATCGATCCTCATCTCGCAGAAATTTCCGCAACATGGAAACATGAAACACGTTGTGAACGCGATCCAAAGTATCCGGAAGTGCCAACCGATAAGCGACAGCTCCAACGCGATCCGTAACCATGAATGGACCGACAAACCGCGGAGACAACTTCCCTTTCTTCCCAAAACGCATAACACCCTTCATAGGAGATACTTTAAGAAGAACCTGATCCCCAACCTGAAACTCCAAAGCACGAGTGCGACGATCAGCATAGCTCTTCTGCCTACTTTGGGCAGTACGCATGCGATCTCGAATAAGAGCAATCTTTTCAGAGGTATCCTTGATGAACTCAGGACCTAAGAATCAATTCTCTCCAACCTCCATCCAACAAACAGGTGATCGACACGGTCAACCGTATAACGCCTCAAAAGGTGCCATCCCAATAGTCTTCTGGAAACTATTGTTATAAGCAAACTCCACAAGTGGCAAATATTCCTCCCAGTGGCCCTTGAAATCCAGAACACACGACCGAAGCATATCTTCCATAATCTGATTCACCGTCTCAGTCTGTCCGTCAGTCTGAGGATGATAAGCAGTACTAAGGTGTAATTTCGTACCTAAAGCCTGCTGAAAACTCTTCCAAAATCCAGATACAAAGCTCGAATCCCTATCCGATATAATAGACAATGGAATGCCATGTAGCTTCACAATCTCTGAAATGTAAAGCCTCGCCAACTGCTCTGAAGTGTAGTCAGTGCAAATAGGCAAGAAATGAGCTGACTTGGTCAACCTATCCACAATGACCCATATGGAATTATGCCCCTTGAAAGAATTTGGCAACCCTTCCACAAAATCCATTGATATGCTCTCCCATTTCCACTCCGGAATTGGTAGTGACTGTAGAGCTCCTGGCGGCCTCTGATGATCAATCTTAACCATCTGACAAGTACTACACTGAGAAACAAAAAGAGCAATGTCCCTCTTCATACCTGCCCACCAAAACTGTCGTTTCATATCTTGATACATCTTATCGCCTCCCAGATGAACAGAGAAGTCAGAGTGATGAGTCTCAGTCATCACATCCTTCCTCAAATTATCAGCAGAAGGTACCACTAGCCGTCCCTTGTACCTTAAACCTCCATCAGCCCCAACATAGTAGAATGGAACCTCTCCGGAAGCTATCTCTGTGACCTTGTCGACACACTGCTGATCAGTGAGTTGTGCTTGTAAAACCTTGCGAATGATGGAAGGTGTAACCACCATGCAAGCCATAAAAGCATCTGACAACTCATCTACATTCTTCAAAGCATTCCACTCAGTAGTGAATAGAGCAGAAAGACTACCAACAGGTCGGCGACTGAGTGCATTCGCCACCACATTCACTTTCCCTGGATGGTACTGTATAGAAAAATGATAGTCCTTTACAAACTCCAACCATCTGCGATGTCTCATATTCAGCTCCCGCTGAGTGAACAAGTACTGCAGACTCTTGTGATCATTGAATAATCTGAAAGACTCACCCAACAGATAATGCCTCCAAATACGCAAGGCAAAGACCACTGCTGCCAATTCCAAATCATGTGTCGGATAATTAAGCTCATGAGGCTTAAGTTTCCGAGATCCATAAGAAATCGGTCGCTCTTCCTACATCAATACACACCCAAGACCCTGCAACGATGCATCCGTGTAAACAAGATACTCTATCCCGCTCTGCGGAGTAGCCAGAACCGGTGCAGAAGTCAGCTTCCTTTTTAGCTCATCAAAAGCTCGCTGACAGTGTTCATCCCACACGAACTGTACACCCTTCTTGGTCAGATGAGTGAGTGGTCCTGCTATCTTGGAGAACCCCTGGATGAATCTCCTGTAATATCCTGCCAGACCGAGAAAACTCCGAATCTCTGTAGGTGATGTAGGCTGTCCCCACTCAACCACCGCCGAAACCTTGGCCGGATCCACTGCGATCCCCTTTTCTGACACCACGTGACCCAGAAATTTCACCTCCCGCTGCCAAAATTCACACTTCTCGAACTTGGCATATAACTGGTGTTCACGCAGCGTCTGCAAGACTATGCAAAGATGTCTAGCATGATCGTCCTCCGACCGAGAATAGATCAAGATGTCATCAATAAAGACAATAACAAATTGATCCAAATAAGCCCGGAAGACTCTATTCATTAAGTCCATGAACACTGCAGGTGCATTAGTCGTCCCAAACGGCATAACACGAAACTCATAAGAACCGTATCTCGTGAGAAACGCTGTCTTAGGAACATCCTGCTCCCTAACCCTCAGCTGATGATACCCAGAACGCAGATCAATCTTGGAAAAGTATGTGGCTCCCCTTAACTGATCAAACAAGTCATCAATCCTGGGCAAAGGATACTTGTTACGAATCGTAACCTTGTTCAACTCCCTGTAATCGATACACAGACAAAGCGAACCATCCTTCTTCTTCACAAATAGAACCGGTGCTCCCCAAGGTGATGTACTCCTACGAATAAAACCCTGGCTGAGTAACTGCTGAATCTGATCCCTCAGCTCTCTCATCTCTACCGGTGCCATCCTATAGGGTGCCCTAGCAATAGGCACAGTGCCTGGAGCTAAGTCTATCACAAAATCGATCTCGCGACTAGGTGGCAACCCTGGAATCTCCTGAAATACATCCGGGAAATCCTGTACAATTGGTATGTTATCCAATGACACAGTAATCCCCTCATCTTTTTCCTCCTCCACATGGAACAAATAGGTGCTACCGCCTCCTTTAGAACGTGGCATAGCTACTACATACATATCCTGACCAGGTATAGTAAAAATAATAGATCTATCAAAACAATCAACTTGGGCATGGTAGTGAGACAACCAATCCATCCCAAGTATCACGTCATAAGTGTGCATGTCCAGGACCAATAGATTGGCTAGAAATCTGAGTCTGCCAATATCTAGTGTCACAGGCCTATCACTCTCATGTACAATAGCTGTATCACCCAATGGTGTAGAAATACCCTGAGGTTTAGTGCATACCCTCGTCCTCATCCCAGATAAAGCAACAAAAGTCCTAGCTACAAATGAGTGTGTAGCACCCGTATCAAATAAAACACGTCCATATAAACCATGAATAGGAAACTTACCCTCAATAGTCTGAGGTGCCTGAACATCATGTGGCTTGGGGTTATACACCCTGCCATAATGCAACTGCTGTGGTGCCTGTCCCTGAGTTTGTGGCAGTGCCGGTAAAGCCAGATGTGTCTGTCCCTGAATCCGTGGAACCTGTGGAGCTGGTAGAGGCACTGGCCCCCTCTGTCCCTGCTGCACATACTGTCCCTGTCCCTGTCCCTGTCCTGCTTTAGGACACTGCCTGGTGGTATGACCATACTCTCCACAAGTGTAACAACTACCCTGGAAAGTACCAAATGGCCTCCTCTGTCGATTAGCCTGTGGCTGACCCTGTCCTGCCTGTGGTCCCCCATTCTGTTGCCTCTGAATGGGTGCCCCATTCCGATGAGCATCTGAACCACCCTTGTGCTTCTTCCAAGGCTGTTGCCCTTGGAACTTGCCTTTGTCATTCTGCCGGTGACCATTGCCATTCCCCTTTTCAGCTGACTGATTAGTAGAGTCTTTATCTCCCCGCTTCTCACCACGAGCCTGTCTGATGTCCACAGTCAACTGATACTGTTGTAGAGCGGCGTCTACCACCTGAGCATAGGTAGTATAGGCTGGACTACCTGTAATAGCTCTCTTGATAGACCACATCAGTCCCTTGACAAAACTGTTGCGCTTCTTCTCCTCTGTATCCACCTCCTCGGGTGCAAAGAGAGACAAACGTGTGAACTGCTGCTCATACTCCGCCACTGTCATGTTTCCCTGCTGCAGACTTAGAAACTCGGTCTTCATAGCTGCCCTGACGGCATAGGGAAAATATTTCTCATCAAAGCGAGCACTGAACTCATCATAAGACAATGTCATCCTCTCCTCTGAGGTGGTAACTGACTCCCACCACTGTAGTGCATCCCCAACTAACTTGAAAGTAGCAAGCATCTGCTTCTGAACCTCCGTGCACTGAACCAAACGAAGATGACGCTCAATGTCCTGCTTCCACTGGTGAGCTGCTCTCGCATCGGTTGAGCCTGAGAACACAGGTGGACTCCCCTTTGTGAAAGAGCTCCTAGCCTTTCCCCAAGAATCCGTCTGAACCACTGGTGCTGGTACAGGTGCCTGCTGAACCTGGGGTTGGTTTCGGAGTGCAGCTGTTACCCCAGCCTCTATAGCCCGAGCAACGAGGTCATTGAGGTGAGGAGGAATCTCTAGATCTCTGTCCCGACCCTGAGTCTGTTGAACTTCCTCCTGCTCCTCTTGAAACCCTGGCATTTGCTGCTCTTCTTCCATTTGCTGACGCTGTAGGAGATATTGTTGCCTACGTGCCGCTCTCCTTTCCTTCCTAGTTCCTTGCATGTTCTGTCCATTTCTAGCGTTAACCATCTGTTAACACGAAAAGACAGACATCAGTACCATTTCTATATGAACCATAAGGAATACAATGAATCCTAACTTAAGCTCTATTCAAGAGAACGCTACGCGGAAGACTTAATACGAAAATATCCTAGAGACATTTGAACCTGGAGTGCTCTGATACCAACTGTGATACCCCTCGGATCCGAGACACGGGTTGATCAGGCCCAGGCCCAAACCCGAGGGAATATCAAACAATTAATATGTTATAGCGAACATGGAATACAAAATGAATTAAGAAATGAAAGTTTAAAGCTGAAAAGAAACTAAAAGATACTCCTTAAATAATTAAATACTTAAAGTTGATAAACCAAATATCCATAATTTGAACAACTCGGGAATCCATCTCTAGTGGACCCCTAATAAAAATCTCACATTAAATGAAAGTAAAAAGAAAGATAAAACCCAAATCCAAGATCTGGAAAGAAATCCTACATCGTCGGTAGAATGGAAGATCGTCTCTGCACAGCACGAACAAGCTCAAGCCTGGAACTGACGTACACCTGAAAAAATAGGAGTGGGTCAGGCCCACGAACAAGTTCTATCCTACTACAATCCAAGCAGAGACTCGATACGCATGTACATTCTAACCAACTCAACAATAGCTAATAGTCTGTATGTATATATATATAATCACACTAAAGGACTCTCACTAGACTACAGGCCGGTCTCAACCTGAATAGAGGCAACATGCAAAACGCACACAAAGTGGGCATGTGTACCTAAGCCTAACAGGGTACACCTCCAACCATCATAGCCAGCTATGCATCCCAATGCATATACGCTCCCTAACCGTCGATCTTGAGACTCAAGCTCATATCGAGGTACCATAAAAATATATCTAAAATCCATCCAGAATCCATTGACACTACAAATCCATAGGATTTCACCTTTAGTCAATCCATTTCCTTAATCCCAGAATAGGTAGGACTTAGCGGTTTTTGAGCTAATCCCCCTTGTATGCCCCCCGTCCCATACCGGTGCATACATTCCATCCATCCAGTAGTTGATAATACAGACCATGCATGTAAATATCAACTGATCCATAAATCCAACAATTTAGAATAAAAATATTAAACTAGACATTCAATTGTTCCATAAAAACCATACTAGAATTATGTAATTTAATATGCTGATTTTAAACTACGCAACCATAATCTAGTAATTGGTGATATAACAGTATATGTAATTATCAATTTATCCCAGAATCCATATTATTGAGAGAACATGAATAAATATCTACCTCAATTAACTCCATAGCAAGCATAATGAACATTGACAAATTATCATGCTTATATCACCAATCCAACAATTGATGCGATAAATGCTGAAATTTAAACATCAATTACTCCTTAACAAGCATAGTAAAAATATATAGATTTTAACAATGCTTATTTTATACCATTAATACATGACTAGAATTTGATAATCATTTACAGAAAGTTCCTACAACAAGTTAAGCAACTTAAACCACTTGCATTCCCTAACAGTTTACAACTTTGTTTAGAATTGGTTTTTGTTCAACCAATAAACCCCAAGTGGTTTATTAACCATTCCCACACCCTCTGGAGCTTTAATATAACCTTAAAACTCATTTAGGTTCCCATGTACAGTCCCTGAATGTCCCAAACAGATCAAAAACTCAGCCAAGAAGCAAAATTCGTCAAAAATTGCATCAAAAGGGGAAGGAGCCGCCTCCCCCACATAGGGAGCCGCCTCCCCCTTGTGTGGAGCCAGCTCCACTCCATGTGGAGCCGCCTCCACACACCCTAGAGCCGGCTCCACCTTGTGTGGAGCCGCCTCTTCCTCCTGTTCCCCTCTCTGCTTGCGTTCCTTCTTCAGTTTCATCTCCGGCGACCCCCAGTTTGATTTGTCCTTAACTCTAAAGGTTTCTCTTGACTAAAACTAGGTTTCTAATGTTCCATATAATTTAAAACTCATTAATCTTCAATCTACTTGAATCAGAACAGGAAATAGCAAAGATGAGTTATAACTAGAAATCTCGAAGCATGTAAACACATGCGGTTCGAAACGAACCTACCATACAAACCAGATCTCTGTTATTACTTCCCAGTGTGTTACAGACTAATTCAACTCTGTTCACGTTAATCTACATGAATTAATTCAGGAGTTACGCAAGAAAGAATCCGAAACAACCAATACGTAACATGTAACCACAACCAATTTTGTTTTTCATTCAGACAAGCCATCCGGTTTAATATTAATCTTTATTAGTCCTGGAGTTGCATTAAACATGTAATGAACACAAGTCCAAGGGAGAGAGTTAGGAATAGAACTTGCCTTTTGCCTTTAGCCTTGCACAGTCGTCTTCCTACTTTCTCCGGCAACGTCCTACTGAAATCCTCCTCTGTTCTCTCTTTCTGCCTTCACTGTCGTGAATAGTTTGTTTTTTCCTAAAACCCTAAGCAGACTTAATACTTATATTTATAGGTTTATGCGGAACCTAAAATCAAGCCAAACCCTACAATGAATCCTAATTCGTCCCATAGAGAATCCTAATTAAAATCTATGTCGGCTACCAAGACTTAACTTCTAAAACAAAACCCTAAATAAAACCAAAGAATTAATTATATTTAAGAAAACAAATAAACTAACGAATTAATTCACATAACACAAATAAGTCAAGTAAATCAAATCCTTAAAAAGTCAATTAAAACATAATTCAAAAACAATTAATGAACAGATAATGAACAGAAAACAATTAATTAACAGAAAGCAATTAAACAAAATACCGAGACTATCCTTTTGAAAATTAGGGGTATTACAGAATCAGCCTCAGGTACAGCCGGCATCGTTACCAGCACCGTTACCAGCACCAGTTGTTTAGACTAATACTTGGGAGAAGGCCAAGAGTTCTTTCACAAAGGGGAGCCCACCTGAGTTCACAGGCTCCACCGATGCGAGAGCAGCTCACCAGTGGAAACAGGACATCGAGCGACATTTTCGCATGGTTCAGTGCATGGAGGTTCAGAAGCAGATGCTTACTACTTTCAAGCTAGTTGGGGATGCACTGCAGTGGTGGGAGCCAGTTACCACCATAGAGGAGAGGATGGCATTGACTTCAGTGCACGATTTGAAGAGAAGTACTTCCCTTATGCAGTCAGGGTAGCCATGAAGACTGAGTTTCTTAATCTGCAGCAAGGGAACATAACAGTAGCGGAGTATGAGCAACAGTTTACACGCTTGTCTCTCTTTGCACCGGAGGAGGTGGATACAAAGGAGAAGAAACGCAACAATTTCATCAAGGGACTGATGTGGTCTATCAAGAGAGCTATTACAGGTAGTCCAGCCTATACTACATATGCTCAGGTGGTAGACACTACTCTACAGCAGTACCAGTTGACCGTGGACATCAGATAGGCCAAGGGTGAGAAGCAAGGTGACAGATGTGATACCCCCGGATTTCCGGATGCGGGTTGGCCAGGCCCACGCCCGATTACCCGAGGATATCAAAACAATTAGCAATTTAATGAACACAGAATACAATATAGAAAACAAGAATGAATAAAATTTTGCTGAAAAGAACCTAGAATGATAATCCAATAATTGAAAACCTCAGAATAAATAATTTCATTGATAATTAAAACTATTTTGATACAACTGATCCACCATGAATGGAAATCGTTCTCCAATTTATACAACTCGGGAATCCATCTAGTGGACCCCTAAAATATCCAATGGTACTCAAAAGACCGGAACAAAACCCAAGTCTTAACATGAAACAAAATCCTACGCCATCAGTAGAGTGAATAACTGTATCTGCTCAGCACGAACAAGCTCTACAGCCCAGAACTGACGAACACCTGAAAAAAAATAATAAAAGGGTAGGTCAGGCCCACTAGCAAGTTCTAATCTAACTGCAATCCATACAGTGACCCGATACGCAGATACACCATAGATACCTCACAATATCTATCTAGTCCATACATATATATATCCACACTATGGGACATTCACTGAACTACAGTAGGGATCTCAACCTGAATAGAAGGCAACATGCGAATACGCACCCAAAGGTGGGCATGAGTACCTAGACCTAACAGGGTACACCCAACCTACTATAACCAGCTACACGTCCACTGCATATACGCACCCTAACCAACAAGTTTGAGACTCAAGCTCAACTCGTGGTACCATAAACATATATATCTAAACTCCGTTCCTAATCATTCACAAGAAATCCAATAAGTCATTCGGCGTATTCAACCGTACCGACTTATATATATATAAGGAGGATTTATTTAACAACCCGTTCCCTTATTCCAAAACAGGTAGGACTGAGTATTTTAAATCAGTCTGTCCCTAGTATGCCACCGTCCCATACCGGTGCATACAATCCACAAAGTCCATATAATTGATAGAACCAGTCATACTGTTCACCAATTAAAATCCATAAGGTAGGAATTAGCATTTTGAGCTAAACCATACCTAGTATGCCACCGTCCCATACCGGTGCATACCATCCTCCATATCCATGTAAATTACAACATTCAAATGATAAGCAAGTAATTTACAAGGCAAAACCAAAACCCAGATAATTGACAGAATTTTAATGTGAGAATTCAGCACTTAAAATCCAATACATAATTCCAAATAATTGGTCAAATTTAATATAAGAATTCCGCAATTATAATCCAAGATATGATTCCAAATAATTGACCGAATTAAGTATAAGAAATCAGCAATTATGTTCCAATACATAAGTCCAGGTAAATTACAAGGCATAAATAATCAGCACGTAATTTATAGTCCAAAACCAACCATCCACATCGTTGCAGAATAGTATGTAGTATTTCAACAACTTAAAACCAAAACCATGTAAATTAAAGACTACGAATGGTAGTACAGCAATTTAAAATCCAAAACCAATATCCAATTAATTACCGAAGATTTTTAAATGTTTCAGCAATTTAAATCCAACCAATTAACCATATAGTTGCAGGGGATGAATTAATAAATCAACAACTAACTTCCAGAGCCTGCATAGATTACATCTAACACATCAATGACCCCATAATATATTTAAGACCATTTTATAAATATATTACATCCCACTGGAATGCCTAAAAATAAGCTTAAGCATTTAAAACTTCATTCATCCACCAACCGTATACAATTGTACACAAGTGTTATACAGTTTGATCCGTTAATTTAGAATTAACCTTAAATTAATTTAGGGTCTTAATAACGCCCAAAAATTAACTATTTAATCCCCCGTGAAGTCTTATTAAATTTCTAAAATTTAATCAAGCCATTTAGTTCCTTTCTCTGTTAGTAGCATACACCGTGGTATATTTTTACACTGCTTCATCCTTTGTCTTAAAGACTTAAACCATGCAACATTAAGTTTAATAACACTTAAAATTAACTACTTAGATCCTTTGTTAAGTCCCTACAATTCATTAGAATCACTCAGAAGCCCAAACAGTGCTCAAAACACCAAACAGAGCCCTAAAACCCCTTTCTGGACGTAAAAACAAATTGGAGCCGGCTCTTGGAATGGAGGAGCCGGCTCTTCCCCTATTGGAGCCGGCTCCAATCCCCTAGGAGCCGGCTCTTGCTGAAGGGGAGCCGGCTCTTGACTTCCTAGAGCCGGCTCTTTCCCTTTTGAGAGCCTCCAGTTCATCCCTGCTCCGTTTCCGTCAATCTGCTCCTTCTCTGGTCAGTCCCTACCCTTCTGTTTATTTCTTAAACTGATCTTAAGGGTTTATTATCACTCTATTAACATCTCCAAGGTTTGATTACAGTAATTTAAAACAATTACAAAGCTTAAGGTTGCTATTGAACTTACCAAGCTTCCAATATCAAAACTGAAACTATATGCAGAAACAGAAACGGAACAGATTGCAGACGTATTTAAAACAAAATAATAACATCCCTATGAGTTCTGTATAACCCCAGTAGAGTTCCTATATTGTGCCTACAAGAGTTGCAGTCAAATACAGAAACTAAGGCTACGATGGAAACCATATGCTTAAAGTACAGAAAACTGAAACACCACTTGCATACACTGTAACAGATATTGAACACATACAGACCAACAATATAACACGTAATAAACATATTAATTCCAGTTTCTGCTTGATTAAACCCTAGAGATTATCTAGGTGCACAGAACACGGCCCAAAGGGAAAGAGGAAGATAGAACTTGCCTTTGTAATTGTTGGTCTGCTTTCCTCTGTTCTGGCCACACTGAAATACCGCTTAGCCTCCTATTACTTCTGTGTTTCCCTTCTCCTAGGTTTGGCTTTGAAACCTCAGTCGAGAACTCACAATTTGCTCTGTTGTCTCAACCCTTACTCTGCATCTCTCTGTGTTTTGCAGAACCCTCTACGTGTATATGCTATGTGATATATCGTAAAACCCTAGCTTAACGCATAATGGAGTATTTATAAACTAAATACTAAAACCCTAATCCTTGTCACATTGAGATAAAGCCCTAAACTTAATCCGAGTTGGCCCATAACAAAAACCTACAATTAAATTCCATTTAATAAAACAATAATAAATCAATTAAATCAAATTATCCAATTAAGTCAATTAATGCAAATAATGTTAAATAATTCAACTAAGACAATTAAACAAAAATAATAAACGCAAATAAATAATTAACAAATAAATCAATTAATACACACAAATAAACAATTTGCCACATAAGCATTTATTCTTAAAATTAATAAATAAAATAAAAATGCAGATAAAATAACATTTAAATTCCAATTTTATCCCTTTTTAAAGTAGGGGTATTACATTCTTCCCCCCTAACAAAAGGAATTCCGTCCTCGGAATTCACGAAACTCTGAATTAGTTTTACTCCATTCCGTTGTGGATTCTGCCTCCGTGTAAGGGCTCCACTGATTTCCAAATCCGTAAAGAAAAATATATATGTCCGATATACATGACACACAAAAATTATGCAACATGTAAGTTGTATTTAACAACTACTTATCCGTACCCAAATTTTGATATAGGGTAGAGGTCCATATTCCTACAAGTTCCATAACATAGATATGTAAAACTTCTATGCATCCCATCCCAATGTTTGAAAACACAAATCGATAGGTTACCGCTTAAACGGAGAAACACCATCCATAACAAATCAATCTAATTAAGACATAAAAACTGACCTTCCTTAATCACGCTCCTTACTTCTGATATGGAAGACAACCCAATCAACTGTTCCTTTAATAGGAAAATCGTTAGTGTATGAATGGAATTAGTTACCATATCCTATTACCGCCTCCAAACTGCGCGTAATCCACTACAAAGAAGAGTATATCTCTCTAACGTATCCTTAAATGAAGTTAGGTGTCTAATTGTATAACCCCCCGCTTCCATGTCAAACCAACAGGTAAGAAGTCTGCACCGTATAAAATACAAAACCTTTTACGTTATCATACTATCCTCCCTGTGCCAACAATATGAGAAGTGAAAAAAAACACTTACAACTTCCCATAAAAACCTAGGATACCTATCCCAAGTATCTCCTCCATTGTAAGTGCCATGTAGAACTAATGCGAAATCCAAAAGTGAACACATACTTGTGTCCCCGACCAATCCATACTCCTAATCCGGATTAATTAACAAAAATGAACACGTAATATCAAAAGCGAAACACATAACAATCAAAATGACACATATAATAACAGAAATGAAACACGTAGATACACACAACACATAAAACAACCAAAATATAATCATTTTTAAGATATCCTCCATTCCAAAGAAGAAACCTTCTTTGAACTCAAGTTCGCAAAAGTCTGTTCCATAGTTTCGTTGGTAATTATCCAATCCTGAAACTGATCCATTAACCGTAGCTTAACTGTATAATCGTTTGCTTAAGCAAATATCCAATGGCTTAACCCTCATCCACCTAATACGCAAACCGTCTATCGTGACTTTATTAAAGCAACTTAGCACGTTACATCCTAATTCCTATACGCTCCAGAATGTGATATAAATCACGTCTTTGTTTTGACAAGAACTCCATCCGATTCCCAAACTCCTAAAGAGTACTTTTCCAATTAACTCCTTAAGATATGATACACAAATTCATCCATATGTAGATTGGTTCACACCAATTCTACCAGTATCATTCGCTATACTACTTGTGAATGAAAACACATTTGTGCGATTCGTCATCCTCAAATTTCAATATCCCTTTTCTTGGATACGCCAAAATCTTCTTCCTCAGGATCCTCTTCAGAATCCCACTCTTCGCTTCTCTCCTCTTTGAACATAACTGAAATTGTGTTGGTCCCGATAAACGGTGACCTACCACCTACACCTTAATCCTTCTTTGGCGTATACTTTCTAAGCAATGCTAATCTTGGAACTAAGCCTTCAATCCTAAGTTCTGTTTCCTGCAAAGAACTCAACAACATACTCCTTTACTCCGTTAGGTCCGTATTGCTTCCGTCCTGGACCCCATCCTCCTCCTAGTGCCAACCATTCCATAACTATGGAATATAATTGACATCCGTTCCTCCTAACGATCCGTAACAAGAGTACAACGAATCCTAACATGGCTCTAAGGTTTAAGAGACGTAACGCGGAAGTCCTATAATGAAAACACTCCTAAGGACACTAGAACCTGGAGTGCTCTGATACCAACTGTGATACCCCCGGATTTCCGGATGCGGGTTGGCCAGGCCCACGCCCGATTACCCGAGGATATCAAAACAATTAGCAATTTAATGAACACAGAATACAATATAGAAAACAAGAATGAATAAAATTTTGCTGAAAAGAACCTAGAATGATAATCCAATAATTGAAAACCTCAGAATAAATAATTTCATTGATAATTAAAACTATTTTGATACAACTGATCCACCATGAATGGAAATCGTTCTCCAATTTATACAACTCGGGAATCCATCTAGTGGACCCCTAAAATATCCAATGGTACTCAAAAGACCGGAACAAAACCCAAGTCTTAACATGAAACAAAATCCTACGCCATCAGTAGAGTGAATAACTGTATCTGCTCAGCACGAACAAGCTCTACAGCCCAGAACTGACGAACACCTGAAAAAAAATAATAAAAGGGTAGGTCAGGCCCACTAGCAAGTTCTAATCTAACTGCAATCCATACAGTGACCCGATACGCAGATACACCATAGATACCTCACAATATCTATCTAGTCCATACATATATATATCCACACTATGGGACATTCACTGAACTACAGTAGGGATCTCAACCTGAATAGAAGGCAACATGCGAATACGCACCCAAAGGTGGGCATGAGTACCTAGACCTAACAGGGTACACCCAACCTACTATAACTAGCTACACGTCCACTGCATATACGCACCCTAACCAACAAGTTTGAGACTCAAGCTCAACTCGTGGTACCATAAACATATATATCTAAACTCCGTTCCTAACCATTCACAAGAAATCCAATAAGTCATTCGGCGTATTCAACCGTACCGACTTATATATATATAAGGAGGATTTATTTAACAACCCGTTCCCTTATTCCAAAATAGGTAGGACTGAGTATTTTAAATCAGTCTGTCCCTAGTATGCCACCGTCCCATACCGGTGCATACAATCCACAAAGTCCATATAATTGATAGAACCAGTCATACTGTTCACCAATTAAAATCCATAAGGTAGGAATTAGCATTTTGAGCTAAACCATACCTAGTATGCCACCGTCCCATACCGGTGCATACCATCCTCCATATCCATGTAAATTACAACATTCAAATGATAAGCAAGTAATTTACAAGGCAAAACCAAAACCCAGATAATTGACAGAATTTTAATGTGAGAATTCAGCACTTAAAATCCAATACATAATTCCAAATAATTGGTCAAATTTAATATAAGAATTCCGCAATTATAATCCAAGATATGATTCCAAATAATTGACCGAATTAAGTATAAGAAATCAGCAATTATGTTCCAATACATAAGTCCAGGTAAATTACAAGGCATAAATAATCAGCACGTAATTTATAGTCCAAAACCAACCATCCACATCGTTGCAGAATAGTATGTAGTATTTCAACAACTTAAAACCAAAACCATGTAAATTAAAGACTACGAATGGTAGTACAGCAATTTAAAATCCAAAACCAATATCCAATTAATTACCGAAGATTTTTAAATGTTTCAGCAATTTAAATCCAACCAATTAACCATATAGTTGCAGGGGATGAATTAATAAATCAACAACTAACTTCCAGAGCCTGCATAGATTACATCTAACACATCAATGACCCCATAATATATTTAAGACCATTTTATAAATATATTACATCCCACTGGAATGCCTAAAAATAAGCTTAAGCATTTAAAACTTCATTCATCCACCAACCGTATACAATTGTACACAAGTGTTATACAGTTTGATCCGTTAATTTAGAATTAACCTTAAATTAATTTAGGGTCTTAATAACACCCAAAAATTAACTATTTAATCCCCCGTGAAGTCTTATTAAATTTCTAAAATTTAATCAAGCCATTTAGTTCCTTTCTCTGTTAGTAGCATACACCGTGGTATATTTTTACACTGCTTCATCCTTTGTCTTAAAGACTTAAACCATGCAACATTAAGTTTAATAACACTTAAAATTAACTACTTAGATCCTCTGTTAAGTCCCTACAGTTCATTAGAATCACTCAGAAGCCCAAACAGTGCTCAAAACACCAAACAGAGACCTAAAACCCCTTTCTGGACGTAAAAACAAATTGGAGCCGGCTCTTGGAATGGAGGAGCCGGCTCTTCCCCTATTGGAGCCGGCTCAAATCCCCTAGGAGCCGGCTCTTGCTGAAGGGGAGCCGGCTCTTGACTTCCTAGAGCCGGCTCTTTCCCTTTTGAGAGCCTCCAGTTCATCCCTGCTCCGTTTCCGTCAATCTGCTCCTTCTCTGGTCAGTCCCTACCCTTCTGTTTATTTCTTAAACTGATCTTAAGGGTTTATTATCACTCTATTAACATCTCCAAGGTTTGATTACAGTAATTTAAAACAATTACAAAGCTTAAGGTTGCTATTGAACTTACAAAGCTTCCAATATCAAAACTGAAACTATATGCAGAAACAGAAACGGAACAGATTGCAGACGTATTTAAAACAAAATAATAACATCCCTATGAGTTCTGTATAACCCCAGTAGAGTTCCTATATTGTGCCTACAAGAGTTGCAGTCAAATACAGAAACTAAGGCTACGATGGAAACCATATGCTTAAAGTACAGAAAACTGAAACACCACTTGCATACACTGTAACAGATATTGAACACATACAGACCAATAATATAACACGTAATAAACATATTAATTCCAGTTTCTGCTTGATTAAACCCTAGAGATTATCTAGGTGCACAGAACACGGCCCAAAGGGAAAGAGGAAGATAGAACTTGCCTTTGTAATTGTTGGTCTGCTTTCCTCTGTTCTGGCCACACTGAAATACCGCTTAGCCTCCTATTACTTCTGTGTTTCCCTTCTCCTAGGTTTGGCTTTGAAACCTCAGTCGAGAACTCACAATTTGCTCTGTTATCTCAACCCTTACTCTGCATCTCTCTGTGTTTTGCAGAACCCTCTACGTGTATATGCTATGTGATATATCATAAAACCCTAGCTTAACACATAATGGAGTATTTATAAACTAAATACTAAAACCCTAATCCTTGTCACATTGAGATAAAGCCCTAAACTTAATCCGAGTTGGCCCATAACAAAAACCTACAATTAAATTCCATTTAATAAAACAATAATAAATCAATTAAATCAAATTATCCAATTAAGTCAATTAATGCAAATAATGTTAAATAATTCAACTAAGACAATTAAACAAAAATAATAAACGCAAATAAATAATTAACAAATAAATCAATTAATACACACAAATAAACAATTTGCCACAAAAGCATTTATTCTTAAAATTAATAAATAAAATAAAAATGCACATAAAATAACATTTAAATTCCAATTTTATCCCTTTTTAAAGTAGGGGTATTACAACAGACACTCTGCTAACCAATCAGCTGAGAAAGGGAATGGGAAAGGACACTGACAGAATGACAAGGGCAAATTCCAGGGATAACAGCCATGGAAGAAGCACAAGGGTGGTTCAAATGCTCCCAGGGATATGGCACTTGTTCAGCTACAGCAGAATGGGGGACCACAGGCAGGACAGGATCAGCCACAGGCTAACCAACAGAGGAGGCCATTTGGTACTTTCCAGGGTAGTTGTTACACTTATGGAGAGTATGGTCACACTTCTAAGCAGTGTCCTACAACATGACAGGGATAGAGATAGGGACAGGGACAACATGTGCAGTAGGGGGAGAGGGCGCCAGTGCCTTTACCAGCTCCACAAGTTCCACAGATTCAGGGACAGACATATCCGACTTTACCAGCACCGCCACAGCCTCAGGGATAGGCACCGCAGCAGTTACATTATGGCAGGGTGTACAACCCTAAGCCACAGGAAATGCAGGCACCTCAGGCTGTAGAGGGTAAGTTTCCTATTCATGGTTTACTTGGACGTGTTTTATTTGATAGGGGTGCTATACACTCCTTTGTAGCTAGGAATTTTGTTACTTTGTCTGGGATGACGACTCAGGTATGCAATAGACCTCATGGTATTTCTACACTGTTAGGCAATACAGCCATTCTTCATGAGAGTGATGGGTCTGTGACACTGGACATTGGTAGACTCAGATTTCTAGCCAATCTTTTGGTCCTAGACATGCACACTTATGATGTGATACTTGGGATGGATTAGTTATCGCATTACCATGCCCAAGTTGATTGTTATGATAGGTCAGTTGTTTTCACCATACCTGGTCAGGAATGTACGTCATCGCTATACTGCTTTCTAGCGTGGTCACTAGCACCTATTTGTTCCATGTGGAGGAAGAAACGGAGGATGGGACTATTGTATCATTGGATAATATGCCAATTGTATAGGATTTCCCAGATGTATTTCAGGAGATTCTAGGGTTGCCGCCTAGTCGCGAGATCAACTTTATAATAGATTTAGCTCCAGGCACTACGCCTATTGCAAGGGCACCTTATAGGATGGCACCAGTGAAGATGCGCGAGCTGAGGGATCAGATTCAGTAGCAACTTAGCCAGGGTTTCATTCACTGGAGTACTTCACCCTAGGGAGCGCCAGTGTTATTTGTGAAAAAGAATGATGGTTCGCTATGCCTGTGCATAGATTATAGGGAGTTGAATAAGGTTACGATTCGTAACAAGTATCATTTACCCAGGATCGATGATCTATTTGATCAATTGAAGGGAGCTACCAATTTCTCTAAGATTAATCTGCGGTCTGGGTATCATCAACTTTGAGTTCGGGAGCAGGATGTTCCGAGGACAGCGTTTCTCACTAGATATGGATCCTATGAGTTTCAAGTGATGCCGTTCGGGTTGACTAATGCACCAGCGGTCTTCATGGATTTGATAAACAGAATCTTCAGGGCTTACTTGGATCAATTTGTCATTGTCTTCATAGATGACATTTTGATTTACTCGGGGTCAAAGGACGACCATGCTAGACATTTATGGATAGCTTTGCAGACGCTTCGTGAACACCAGTTGTATGCCAAGTTCGAAAAGTGGAATTTTGGCAGCGGGAGGTGAAGTTTATGGGTCACGTGGTGTCAGAAAAAGGAATAGCGGTGGATCCAGCCAAGGTTTCTGCAATGGTTGAGTGGGGACAGCCTACTTCACCTACCGAGATTCGGAGTTTCCTCGGTCTGGCAGGATATTACAGTAGGTTTATCCAGGGGTTCTCAAAGATAGCAGGACCACTCACTCATCTGACTAAGAAGGGTGTATGGTTTGTGTGGGATGAACATTGTCAGAAAGCTTTTGATGAGCTGAAGACTAAGTTAACTTCTGCACCGGTTTTGTCTACCCCACAGAGCGGGATAAAGTATCTGGTCTACACGGATGCTTCATTGTAGGGTTTTGGATGTGTTCTGATGCAGGAGGAGTGACCGATTTCGTATGGATCTCGGAAGCTTAAGTCTCACGAGCTTAATTATCCAATACATGATTTAGAGTTGGCAGCTGTGGTTTTTGCCTTACGCATTTGGAGGCATTATCTGTTAGGTGAGTCCTTCAGATTATTTAGTGACCACAAGAGTCTGCAGTATTTGTTCTCTCAACGGGAGCTGAATATGAGACAGCGCAGGTGGTTAGGATTCGTAAAAGACTATCACTTCTCTATACAGTATCATCCAGGGAAAGCGAATGTGGTGGCAAATGCACTCAGTCGCTTACATGTTGATAGTCTTTCTGCTTTATTCGCTACTGAGTAGAATGCTTTGAGGATAGTGGATGAGTTATTGGATGCTTTCATGGCTTGTATGGTAGTTACACCTTCTATCATTCACAAGGTTTTGAAGGCACAACTCACGGATCAGCAGTGCATTGACAAGCTTGCAGAGATAGCTTCCGGAGAGGTTCCATTCTACTATGTTGGGGCTGATGAGGGTTTGAGGTACAAGGGACGGTTAGTGGTACCTTCTCCTGATGATTTGAGGAAGGATGTGATGACTGTGACTCACCATTCTGAGTTTTTATTCATCCAGGAGGCGACAAGATGTATCAGGATATGAAGCAACAGTTTTGGTGGGCAGGTATGAAGAGGGATATTGCTCTTTTTGTCTCACGATGTAGTACTTGTCAGATGGTCAAGATTGATCATCAGAGGCCGCCAGGAGTTCTACAGCCATTGCCGATACCGGAGTGGAAATAGAAGAGCATTTCTATGGATTTTCTAGAGGGATTGCCAAAGTCTTTCAAGGATCACAACTCTATTTGGGTTATCGTGGACAGACTGACGAAATTAGCTCACTTCTTGCCTATTCACACTGACTTCACTTCGGAGCAGTTGGTGAGACTTTACATTTCAGAGATTGTAAAGTTACATGGCATCCCATTGTCTATTATATCGGACAGGGATTCGATCTTTGTGTTTGGATTGTGGAAGAGTTTCCAGTAGGATTTGGGTACAGAGTTGCGCCTTAGTACTGCTTATCATCCTTAGACTGATGGACAGACTGAGAGGGTGAATCAGATCATGGAGGATATGCTTAGGTCATCTGTTCTTGATTTCAAGGGCCAATGGGAGGATCACTTACCGCTTGTGGAGTTTGCTTATAACAATAATTTTCAGAAAACTATTGGGATGGCACCATTTGAGGCGTTATATGGCCGACCGTGTCGATTGCCTGTTTGTTGGGTAGAGGTTGGCGAAAGCAGATTCTTAGGTCCTGAGTTCATCAAGGATACTTCTGAGAAGATAGCTCTTATTCGGGATCGTATGCGCACTGCTCAGAGTAAGCAGAAGAGTTATGCTGATCGGCATACTCGTGCTTTGGAGTTTAAGGTTGGAGATCAGGTTCTACTCAAAGTGTCGCGTATGAAAGGTGTCATGCGCTTTAGGAAGAAAGGGAAGTTGTCACCACTGTTTGTCAGTCCATTCATGATTACAGATCGTGTTGGAGCTGTTGTTTGTCGGTTGGCACTTCTGGATAATTTGGATCACGTACAGAATGTATTCCATGTTTCCATGTTACAGAAATTTCTATGAGATAAGGATCGGTATCAGCATATCGATGTTGGGGAGATTGAGTTGCAGCCGGATGCAACTTATTTGGAGCCACCGTGCCGTATTGTTGACTGGCGAGATCAAATCCTTCATAACAAGGTTATTCCATTAGTTCGTGTTCAGTGGAGTCATCACAATATGGCTGAATCCACTTGGAAAAGGGATGATGTCATTCGCTCGCAGTTTCCTACAATATTGGAAGAAGGTAAGAACGAATTCCGAGGACGGAATTCCTTTTGTTAGGGGGGAAGGATATAATATCCCTAATTTTAAAAAGGATCTTTCTGGTATTTAATTTTTGATTTAATTTTAATTGTGTTTTTTTTTTATTTGATTAATTGTTTAATTGTTTTATTGTGTTGATTAAATATTATTTGTTTAATTGGTTTTAGTTAATTATTTAAATTAAATTAAGTGCTGAATTTATGTAATGGGGAGTAATTACCTGTTTAATTATTAAATTGATTTAATTTTTTATTTAGTTAATATACTGTTTTTTTCTTTTATGGTAACTTAGGGTTACAGTGATAACTTGGATTAAAGTTCACATAAAGGTAGCCGCCGTATGATACAACTTGATAGTTTCATGGGCCGATTAGGATTGGAATTAGGGCTTAGCCTCTAATTGTACATGGATTAGGGTTAGTGTTAATTTACACCTATAAATATTTGTAATACGGTGGTTTAGGGTTTAAAGAAAATAAACGTGCGTTCTGTAAACCACAAACAGAGCCTCTAGTTTGGTAGTGAAAACCAGAAAGATACAGAGAGAACTGGAGTAGGAATTTGGGTGGTTCACAAAACAGAATCAAGGAGGAAAGTTTGGTGTGTGTTACTGGACTGCAGTAGGAGCAGCAAGGGTGGTTTAACACTCAGAGACGTGGAATTAGTTTTTAAGTTTGAGACTCAAAGGCAAGTCTCTGTTCTTCTCCTTCCCTTTAATTCGTGTTCTGTGCATGCCTAGTTAGACTCCAGGGATTTAATTAAGGCTAAAACAGATTTAAACCAACATAATACCATGTATTTTATGCATACATCAATTTTTTTAAAATCTCATGAATTAACTGCTTTGAATAAACTTTGATGTTCTGCTATTTGTTTTTTCTGTGGTTTACGATTAAGCTTGTTTTAGTTGAGATTGGTAATGCGATTAGATGCCTTGTAACTAATCTAGGACTAAGTTTGAACCCTAGAACAAGTTCTTAGAACAGTATCTAACTGCACTACATTAATCTGAAAGAATCTGTTGTGACTTGCTTAAAATTTGCTAACGAGGATTTTATAATCGTTGTTTTAAAACTTGTGTTCCATACATGTTTTAATTGAATATCAGTGGTCCAAAATTTATGTAGGACTCAGATTGAACCTAGAATAAGATTTAGAACACATTACAGGGGTTATGTAAGTCACTGGAGTTGAAGAAAACGAAGCTAGAATGGACGAGGCTGCTAAGAGGAGGGAGAGAAGGCTCCTAACCTTCTTAGAGCCGTCTCCCAAAGGGGAGAGCCGGCTCTAGGTGTCTTAGAGCCAGCTCTAAGATCCTAGAGCCGGCTTTAGGTGAAAACAAGGAGCAGGCTCTCATTTTTCTAGAGCCTGATCTCCTTGAAAGGCACTGTAATGTAATTTTTTAAACTGTTTGGGTTTTCAGGGTTTCTGCAATTAATCTAAATGGTTTTAAATGATTTGTGGGATTGTATAAGGCTAGTTTTATGGTGGAAAAATATAAAATCATAATTGGATTAGAGATTTGAGCAAGATGAACCTAGGAGAAGATGGGTAGTTTGCTCACTGTTTTACTAGTTTTATATACTAGAACTGTGTAAGGTTTTTTTCTATATAATCTAATTGCACATAATCATATATTTTTCCAGTGCTATAGGTATGGTGAATTAATTGAAATCAATTATACTTAGTATGGATTTAATTGGTACTTCAATTGTACTAAATTGTATCAATTCATGGATCTTGTTAAAGGATGTAAATGGTTGCGTATGTGATAGCAGTTTACAACATTGGATATGATTTTAGCCTTTGTATTGAATGCCTAATATTTATGTATATGGATTAATTTATCTTGTGCATATTATAGTTGATGACTATTTAATACTGTATTGTTATCTATGTTAACCGGAGGATTGTATGTACCGGTATGGGACGTTGATATACTAGGTATGGACTAGTTCAAACACTAAGTTCTACCTAACTTGGATTAAGGTATGGATTAATCATATAGGTTAAGTCCATCACCTACTTATATCATGTCAATCAAATAATTGAATGACCTACTGTGGTTTCAATATGGAGTTGTGATACATGTATCAGACCACTATACAGATGGATGATATTTTGTATTAGGAGTATGGACTTTATATATATTTATTATATGGTGCCAGGGTTTGAGCTTGAGTCTCAGGATCGTGATTATGGCGCGTATATCGCCTAGGATGGATAGCTGGACAGTAGTTGCTGTTCCCTGGTAGGTTTAGGTACACATGACCACGTAATGTTCGATTTATATGGTATTTCTACTCAGGCTGAGACAGACCTATTGGACTAGTGAGCGTCCTATAGTGTGTAATATATACATATGGACTACTCTAGATATTGTTGAGTCTAACTAGGATGTATCTGCGTATTGGATTCCTGTTTGAATTGTAGTAGATTAGGACTTGCTTGTGGGCCTGACCCACTCTTTTATTTTTCAGGTGCTAGTCAGTTCCAGGGTTAGAGCTTGGTTGTGCAGAGCAAATACAGACTTCTATTCCATTGACTACGTAGGACTGCTTACTTTTTAGCTTTGGATTTTATTTCGGTATTTTCATTTACAGTTGGGATTTTTATTAGGGGTCCACTAGGTGGATTCCCGAGTTATTAAACTTATGGAGTTTTGGATTATCATATTTGAATAATTTTATTTTAAGGATTTTCAATTAGCATTCCTTCAGTTTATTATTTTATTTCTTATTTCATCTTGTATTATGTGTTCGTTAAAGTATTAATTGTTTGATATTTCCCTCGGGTTTGGGCTTGGGCCTGATCAACCCGTGTCTCGAATCCGAGAGGTATCACATAACTCGACTTCATTAATGAGAAAAATTTTTGTTCGTCATTCTAATATCTCTTGTGTGACCCGATATATAAGAGTCTAAAGTTTTAGATGTGAGTTTGAAAGGACACTAAAAATCGAACAAAGAGAATAAGGGTTGGGGATCTCAAAACTTGTAATTTCCGTTTGGTTTTTACATAGTGAAATCTCTTTGGTGAGTTTTAACAATCACAGACTAGGCTATAAGTCGAACTACATAAATATTTATATTTTTTTGTGTTATATCATTTTATGTTAATTTTTTGACGAATCGTAATTGTGTTCTTGCTTTTGGGTTGTTTGTCGTACCATTCATTAATTAGGAATTTCTGAAATCTGCTGATTAATTAAATTTAACTACGAATGGATAAAAGATTGGAGCATTTTTTTCCTTGTTTGGTCTTATTTTTTAAGGTCATCCTTATCAGGATGCAGTCTTACTAGATCAGCCATCACATTTTACCCGTTTAAGTTCTTCAGAACATCAATGGAGTTTTGAGGAACATCCTATGGACTGGTACTGAGCTCAAGTCAACTGAAGCTAAAATTAAATGGGTGCATGTGTGCTAGTCTAAAGAGTTTGAAGGGGTTGGCATTCCTAATATGTTATCTCTCGATAGAATTGCCATCTTAAAGCATTTTAGAACGTTTTTAGAGATGAAGGCCAGTCTCTGATTGGACTCACTCTAATATCATTAAGAACAAAAGTTTTTGGTGTCTTAAGGCAATTCAATTAAGCTCTGGAGGATGTTACTTAGGCTCAGGGTCTGGCCAGGCCTTTCATCAAACATGTAGTGGCTGATGGCATGAGTATTTCTCTTTGGCTCGACTATTAGTTACCTTTAGGACCTCTAAATGGCATAATCAATTAAAACCTTATTGTTAATTCTCAATAAGAAGACAATGCTGAGGTAAGTTCTTTAATCAAACATTCATAATGGAGAATTAGCCCTTTCTTTCATGCTATATATTGTCCCTTTTATTAGTACTTTTGATCTTCTTCCTCCTATTAATTCAATTGTTGGAGATCGAGCTTCATTAGACCATCTCTCCTAATGATTCCTTTAATCTCAAAAGCGCTTACCATGACCTCCTTCCTCCAGCTCGTTTCTCTGGTTTGCCATATATTCTATGGTTCTCTAACCATATTCCTGAAGCGTCTTCATGGTCTGGTTAGCCTTAAACCATAAGCTGAACACTAGAGACAAGTCCAACCTTTCTAGCAGGAATACAACTAGATTATGTTCCTGATGCAGAACAAATTACTGAATATTTTAGAACCCGTTTGGACCGTCAAAAGGTCAAATGGGTGGGTTGGCCTAGTTTTTTTGGATGATTTCGATGAATCCATTTTTTTACCCTGGAAAAAGTCTAATTTGACTAGAAACAACCTAACTCATAAAAATCTATAGCCTACGCTTATGAGGTAGGGCACTGTTTGGTAAAAATTGCATTTTTTCAATTTTGAATATTTTGTAATTTTCATTAGAAGACTAAACGGATTCGAATTGCTTTCCTTTTTGGTATTTACTATTTTTTAGTAATTAGGTTTCTTTCCTACGAATTATCTTTTTCTTGTGGATTCAAGGCAACCCTCGTAACTTATGAACATCTAATCGCTTCCGCTTACGTCAGTTCCCTATGTTCTGTGAGAAATGAAAATCATGACCATCTCTTCTTTAGTTACCCATTCTCCAATAGGATTTGACAGTATTTCCAGCATAAATGTGGTATCTATTGTGGTGAACGTACGGGGGTTGGTTCCAATAGCCAATTGGATTTCTTCCTTATGGAGCCCTAGCTCTAAGTCTAGCAAAGTTGTTGCATACAAACTATGTTTTATTGGGATTATATACTATATACGGAAGGAGATAAATAGTCGTACCTTCTTTGAGGAGCACACCTTTGTCGTAGGAACTTGTAAGTGTATTGGAGAATGTATTAGAGGCAAGTTAGTCTTTGCTCGATTCAATGATTGTGCAATAGGATAAGCAGTATTTCCAGCATTAATATGGTATCTATTGTGGTGAATAGGGGCTGGTTCCCATAGCCAATTGGATTTCTTCCTTATGGAGCCCTAGCTTTAAGTCTAACAAAGCTGTTGCATACAAACTGTGTTTTGTTGGGATTAGATACTATATTTGGAAGAAGAGAATTAGTGTTGGACAATATATACTTCAAATAACATTTAAGATATAACTAACCTTATATACTAATATACCATGAGATAATTAATAATATGCTAAAAAATAATTAATTAAATATGCAACTCGATATTTAATTGAACATGTAAATTAAGGCTAGTATTGGATACTATGTCCTTCAGACAATTTACGCCTCGCATGGTGCTAACGGACTCTGTGGAGCTTGTCTCCCAGAATACAATGGTCTATATCCAACAGTAGCAGCACTATAAACTCGTGGATACAACGAACCTCCTCTTTGTAATACTTTTTTTGACTCAAAAATATATTTATACTATACAAAAGCTAAATTAAGTGCAATCCAAACAAAATGGTTAGACCAATTTTAATATGGCTCGATGAAATTAGATTATGGTCTAAGTGACTCAGACCACTTAACATATGGCTTGAACCCACTTGGGTTGGGTTCAAGTCTAGAGAAGGAGAGAGAAGAAAATGAATGAACTACTTTACAAATGACAGCCTGGCGTATTTATAGAGTTGCATGTGTCTCTTAATTACCAAACACGTCATCTCTAATGGGTTGCAACTGTTGGTTTGAATGAAGATGATTCATCCTCATACCTTTTGAATGTCTCAACCAACCGCATTACACCCATTCCAACGTATTCTTCCAATAGTCATGACCTAATGTTAAATTCCAAATTCCAATCACTAAATATGTTAATTAATTCACATTAATTTTGTATATTGGAGGTCATTGCATGCAACAACATATAACCCTTGGATATTCATATTGTAACAATTGACATTCACGTTATAGTCTAATGTCATATGCATGTACATCCAAAATCACATTCATGTTGTTTTGGAATCATCTAAAATATGGTGTATGTTCGTCACAAGACACTACCAAGACGTAATGGTTAAAAAAGTTGTGACTATAGTTGACAATGGTTACAACTATTTTATGTAACCTTTGGGAAGTAAAGGTAATAACTTTCCAACCATTCAACCGTAATGTATTATACCACAACGTAATCCACACCATTACACCACTATGTAACCCAACATGAATACCACTATATTACCCAACATGAATAGTGTAATCATTTATTGTTATGGTGATGGGATACGTGTTCTTCTGGAATGCATTTGTGTGAAACCCCCACACTTTCAAAAGTGTTTAATTATCAATTTTCATTCAAAATACCAACAAATAGTCGTACCTTCTATGAGGAAAACATCTCAGCAGAGCAGGAACTTGTAAGTGTATTGAAGAATGTATTAGGGGCAAGTTAGTCTCAGCTCGATTCAATGATTGTGCTTACTCTAGGTCGATGGCAGCAAACTAGAGACTTTCAAGCTTTGTTATCAGGTTACAACATTCTTGAGTAGTTGCCTATGTGGTGTTGGAGTTGCTCTACATAATCAACCAAATTTGATACCAGTTGTTGTAGCGGAAATGCAAAATAAACAATGTTGTTCAAGGAATAAACAAGCAATCACAAAGAATAAAAAAATCACACACAATAATACAAGATATACATGGTTCACTCAAATCTTAGGGCTACATCTATGGAGCACACCGAACAAATTCACTATGAAGAAGATGCAGAATTACAATGGAGAATTTTCTCTCAATCTCTCTCAATTGTTTTCTCTTGTATTGGCACAAATTAATCAATCACACAACATGTATGATGATTTTCTCTTTCTTCTTCTCTCTATTTTTATCACACCCTAAGAACTAATTAGGGTTGATATTTATAGCCCCAAATAATTTGTCCTACAAGAAATTAGCTTTTGTAAAATCCAAAACCAATAAGGAAGTTAAATCATATCAGGAAACTAAATTTTCCCTAAACCAATAAGAAAGTTAAATTAGATCAGGAAACTGAATTTTTCCTAAACTTCAGCAGTCTTGAAGTTTCCATATAATTAAATCTTCCTAAAAAAATAATTACCTAATTAGACTCCACAAAACCACAACAAATGGGTATTCCCTCTTCTCTCCCTTCTGTTTTGCTTTGCTATGTTGTTGCCCAACTTTTCAAAAGTTGGCGAAGCAACGGAGGTGGATGGTGGGTAGGCTATCTTTTGGGTGCCCTCTTTGGGCTGTTGTTTTGGGCTTTGGCCCCTCCTCTTATATAGTTTGTTTTTGCTTATTAATACATTGAATTGTTGATTACAAAATCTTACTTTAATATATGTATTATATATAGATAATTTATTTACTATTAAAGGTTTAATCCAAGTGGTACCACATGAAAGGGAGAGTTGTGATTTCACTAATGTTTGTATAAGAATTTTGTTATCTTACAGTAACTGGAAAATGAAAAAAGAAAAGAAAATGAATATTATAAAAATCATTTTCTGACAAATATATATGAACTTAAAATCCTTATTCTAGATCTTAGAATCTTACGATTCTACGATCCTAAATTGCCAAATAATTTCGATCCCATATAAAATCTATGAGAAGTAGAAGTGCTCAATACGATCTGTAGAATCGGAAGTAGGATCGTAGAATCTCATAGAATCTTACAATCTTATCGATTATACTAAAATGTGTTATTTTGTTCTTCTTTCAAATTTATTTGGCCTCCAATTAATTTTGAACTAATAAATTTAAAAATTTTAAATATAAAGTACAACTCTTTAACCCAGTTACATTAAAAAAGTAAAATAAAAAATAAAGAAACAAATATCAAATCTAGAGATGATCTCTGAATTTCAAATGTATTGTTTAAAAATTTCAAAATTTCCTCTATTTTTTTTTTTTTTATTCTTCTTAATTTTTTTTTTTTTTTTTTTTAATTACAATGAACATAAAAAATTCTATTTTTCCACCTATTCTTTGTCAATTCTGAAACAAAAATAAAGAAAGACTTCATTTTTTTTTCCGTTGTTCTTTCTATCTCTATTTTGTTCCTTTTTTAACCAAAAAGTAGACTTTTCAACTAAATTGCTCAAACAATTAGGCAAATAAATTGTACTTTTCTCTCTATACTCGGCTTTACTTTAATTTCTTCTTTATTATTGTACATGATTGTTATGCTGCTTTTTTGTTGAAATCAAGAAATTGATATTTAGCATTTGTCATGTATCTTAGTACTTTTAAAGTTAATTAATTTTGTTGGAGTATCTGAATTGGTTATTTAGCCTTATTCTCTATTTATATAGAAAATGATTGATTTAGAAAGTTAGTTTGAGTTATTTTTCTAATAATTTCATAGAATCTTACGATCCTCGATTCGATCCTACAATTCCGATTCTATGAATCCCTCATCTATCCTACGTAGAATCCCGATTCTAACAATCTTGGTACAAAATATGTAAAAGTGTTGAATTCATTTTTTAATATATAAAATTAAGTGTTGAATTCTTGATTTAATAAAATTGTAATGTTGCATCTTGATTGAATTCGTGCATCAGTATGTTGAATTCTTTATATATATATAATTAAAAGTTTTAAAATCTTGATTTAATAAAATTGTATTTTTTTTTTATTAACCTGGGGTGTCCGGGATGGCACGAACTCTTAGAGCCCCTCAATAACCCGACTAATCCCCGAGGATCCGGAAGAGCACCTCCCCACCGGGGCCGGATAAGTCACTGCAGGGGCAGCGAAAGCTAGCCACAAAGAATACCCAGTGGAACTCAAACCTAGACTTTGGACTTGCTAAGCTCTAAAGTACAACGAGTAAATCGTTGAGCCATATCCGAAGTGGATATAAAATTGTAATGTTGCATCTTGATTTAATTAGTGCATCAGTGTTACATCTTTGAAGTATGAGTGTTTTACGAGTTTTTACATCAGTAGCATGGGAGAGTAGCATTTTCTACACAATGTGCTGAGTTTTCAAAATAAAATGCACTCGTCTAGAGAAAATGGTTGCATAAAAGATTGAGAAAAGATAAAAAGGAAAAACTGAAGCTACGAAATATTTGGATTTTTTTCTAATAAAGAGAAGCCTAGTTTGCTCCTGCACACGCAGGCATGAAGTGGTTAGAAAACGTCAATTGTTGGTGGTGGACATGATTACTTTTAAATGTTCGACAATCTCCAACCCTTATTTTCTCCCTCAAAACTCTCGTTTGGACCTAAATTTCCCTTCTAAATGAAATGCCCAACTCTCATGTCTTCCAAAATTCAAGGATCCCTCCTTCCCCTATTATCCAGCATCATTTTTCTTCTTCGTTTCACAAGTGTATTACCCAGTATGGAAGACAAAATGGTATCTCTCTCCTTGTCTTTATTTTGTTTGATTGAGAAAAAAATGGTGGAGATTTTTTTAAACATATTATCACCGTCCTTTTTTTATTGAGGGTATGATCTAAAGTTCTCTATTTGCGGACATCATGATGAAATTCATATGATTTTTTTCCTTTTTTCTTCAAAATAATGCTTTTATTCCCCTTACATCGATTGAATTTCTCATGTCGAGTTAAATCCACATTTCTTATTTGTAGGAAGTACATCCTTGGTTTTTTTTTTTTTTTTGGGGGGGGGGGGGGGGGGGGTAAATAAAAGTATATACTAGAAATTGTTTAAAAAGAATTTATATTTTGTTTGCAGTGCACTAGAAAATATACCGACTTGTAACTTTCAAAAGCATAGGACAACAAAAAGCTATTGCTCTTATTTCTGATATTAAGGTAAGGACTTGGGTTGGTTTTTGCTTGATTTTGATGTTATATATGCAACGTATGGGATATTTTAGGTATGGTTTGAAAATCAATGAAATGCAAAATTTCTTGGCTGTTAGTGACATTGATTTGAAATATTTTTTACATCGATGATTTTTTTTTTTTTTTTTTTTACATTGATTGGATGAATAGTTAGTAATATTGTTCCGTTCTGAACTTTTGATTTATGGCTTTCATGACATGAAAATATTGGATGTAGTTATCCCATCTGTTAGTATTCCACCATTTCAAACAGTTGGATGGGATTAATAATTTGTGGGTGACTCCGTGACTTGGTAATTATGTGACTTGGTAATTAATGTAAGCCTTGCTTTTAATTTATTTGCCATTGAGTCGGATTGTACAATTAATGCTAACAACAATATTCTGATTTCGGAGCTTATTTTAGGCATATTAGATGATCAGATATGATAACTATATTGGTTTGAATGGTTTGATTGAACTTTTTTCCTTTTTCTTGTGTATTTGTTTAGGAATATATGAATTGATTAATGATATAGCTACTTACTACATACAAGTGCAGACTAAGTGCACACACTCACTTTAAATTGCTGGTCAAGCTAGTTTCAATAGTTTGATGAAGTGTGTTTTTTTTTTTTTTTTTTTTACTTGAATGGGTAAGCTTGTTTGGGGAAGTTCGTCATGAAGTTTTTTTCCCTGATGTTATAAGAATTTCCATCATTATTCCTTAACGTTCCTCTTCTTCCCCTCCTCTTTTAATGTTCTTTAGTTACTAACATATGGTCTAGAGCTAGCAGATTTTATAGAACTTTTTTGTCTCCATGGCTTGATTGTCTTTGCAGTTTTCCAGTAATAAGTAATAACACGAGCATGTTATTATGTTGTTTTTAGTGGGTTATTTACATGAATTTGTTTTTTTAATTTCCATTTTGATTTTGACAGTATCCTCATAAATTCATGATTTATCCTTCGTTATGTATTTTGCCAGGTTCAAAATTTCTTGCTTTATGTTGTTTATATACATTTGCATTTGTATATACACAGATGCATATATATATATATATATGTGTGTGTGTGTATATTCCAGAAAATCCTGGAACTTCTCATGATGTGCTTTTATATAGAATGATGAGCAAAACTGTAGAATAATTTCTCTAGATTTGGTTTTGTCACGAGAGAATGAAATTGGGATTTAGTACTATGTATGTGTATATATTCCGGATAATTCTGGAAGCTCTTTTCCTATATTTTTCTCATCATGTGTTTTTCTGTAATAATGATGAGCAATACAGTTGAAATAATTTCTCTAGATTTGATTTTGTCATGAGAGAAGAAATTGGAATTTATTAACTTTTTTGCAAATTTCTTCATTCTTTTAGGTAAAAAAATAATAATAAAGAACAAATTTTGCACAAGTGCCACAAGAGAGAGAAAGGGAGGCAATGGCAAGCAATTTTGGCAATTGTCTTGTATCAGAAGATGTGACAATTGAGATTCTATCAAGACTCTGTGTGAAATCGTTGATGCGATTTAGTTGTGTTTGCAAATATTGGTACACTCTCGCAAGAAATTCTACCTTTATTAGCAAGCACCTCCACCATCATAAGAAAAATCCACGTCTCCTTGTTCAGTACTACAACTATAAGACTGAAAAATATGTTTATACTTTATTCCCAGATGAAACGCTTTCCAGTGTACCCCATGCATATGATGATATGAATGATCTTGAGGTTCCCCGCATTCCGGCTGCTGTTTTAGGACCCTGTGATGGCCTTGTCTGTCTATTTTATCGTTCAAAACCCCATCCCCATCACATGGCTTTGTGGAACCCGGCTACCAAAGAATTCAGCTCCCTCCCTTTACCAAATCCAAACTATCCTTCACATTTTAACGACTTCATACATTTGTTTGGGTTTGGGTTAGATCCTCTAACAAATGATTATAAGGTGGTTTGGATGCGGAATTACTGGGACGATGAATTAGATTATCTTTACCTTCCTAATGTTGTTTCAGTGTACACCCGATACACTGATTCTTGGAGACACTTCGAATTTGAGAATATCATAACTTGTTCCATAGAAAATTCTTTGTGTAACACATATACGAATGGATTTTATTATTGGCTATGCGAAACCGATCTTCGTAATTATAAGCTCCTCTCATTTGATATGAGAACCGACAACTTTAAAGAAGAGATACCAACACCGCCAAATCTTTGTAACTCCATACTATTGGGTAATCTTACGATGTACAATGACCATATTGCTATGTTTCTTTATGATTATAATTATGACATGGTTGAGCAATATATTTATACATGGGTGATGGAAGGGGAGGGTTCTTGGACTAAACATTTAGCTATTGGACCTCTTTACAAAATTCACAGGCCTCTTGGCATCTGGGAAAACGGTGATCTTTTTATAGAATCTGAAACTGAACATTTGCTTTTGTATGACCATAGTACTGAAGAATTTAAAAACTTAGGACCTCGTGGAAAAGAGAGTTGCCTTCAGACTTTTACCTTCCAAGAAAGTCTGGTTTCACTTAAAGGAGGAAATGCATGCGAGGAGAGGAATAATTATTTCTTTTTGGATCGAGTGCAAGACTTTTTTACATTTCCTCTCACATGGGGACCATTTACGGCTGAAGAAATTTAGTGTTTCCATCATGTATGTATTATCCTTCATTAATTGGCTCTAGTGGAACGACAATGAGTAAGGAAAAAGAAGGAAATTAGGAAATGTCACTTGTGGATGCGCATATTTACTTTATTTTTATATTTGTGTATTTTTCTTTTTATTTATTTATTTTTGGAAATTAAGCAATTGTAAAGAACTCAAAACACAATCTACTTCTTACCAGGCAATTTATCCCGTATAGATTTTTTCAACACAAACCCCAATTCCACCAATCAAAAAGGAGACAAAAAGCAAAAACAGTCTCTAAAAAATCTGACAGTGAATACCAGCGTCACAATGGGCACCCAGAATCTAACATAAGAGCTCTCTATAGAACCAGCCCACCGTCTAACCGACGATGCAAGACCATGACCAAAAGGGAGAAAGTATACAATACTTATTTTATACTTATTATCCCCATTTAATGTACAATTATGTTAAAGACTCCCAATTTCTCATATATTAAGGTAAATTGGGAGGTTTTATGACTCTGTAAGTACCACCAATAGGGCAATGGGCATAACAAGGCACCAAAATATTTGTCTAAATAAAAATGATCTAGAATTGGAGAAATTCTACAATACCTCGGGGTATTTTGACAAGTGATCCTCCCAATCAAATTATGTCTATTTTGAAACTCTCCACTTTTCTATTTTCTAAAAAAAAAGCTTTGATTGGAAGAAGTACCATTTGTTGAAATATTCCCAAAGTATTATAGAGTCAGACGGGAGAAGGTATTGGGTGTGTCCGGACAAACGTGCACCAGGCTCAACCAAACCGTACCTGTTATGCACGCACGGGCGTGTGTTGTGTACGTACAGCTCAAATAAGCCGATGCATCGTAGACTCAGCGCACCTAATATGTATTCTTAGGACAGGGACATTGGTGATGTCCACGCACCATAAACATAATCTAAAATTAGAACTTTATGATTTATACATATTTGTAATATATAAATTTTGAAAAAAATAAAAATAAAAATATCTGTAAATTAAAATTCCATCTATAATTGTATGCAAATAGGGGCTTGAATGCTGGTCTTCTGAAGCCTCTGATCAATCGATGATTTACTCAGTTCGATTGATTGTCTGACTGCATCTGTCAATTGAAATGGATGAAGGCTCAATCGATTGATGTTATAGAAAGTTCGATTGATGATCGATCCTCCAACTTTCTATTTTTGGCTCATTTTTAGTTAAGATCGAACCAAGTATTTTGTACTCCATTCTACACATTAGAATACTTCATGAAGGTTCTAGTAAAGGTTTTCTTGATGCATGGTAAAAATGCATCTAAGGCAACTTAAACCTTAACAAAATAAGCATGAATTCATATATGAAAAATAAATAAATAAATAAATAAATGTGTTATTGTGGCTCAAGGACATGCCTAGTTTAGAAAACTTAATAACATAGCAAATATTATTCGATGCAATACAAAAACCTTCTACCCAAATTATATATATATATATATATATATATGTGCAGATATATACATGTCATATATATTTAAGAGACAGTTCTAGAATCTTAATCTCAATATATATGATATATATTTTTGTGAAAAATATTTTTCCTAAATTTGTAAAACAAATGAATAAACTTATAGGTTTTACCATGCAACAAAAACATATGAACATGAATAAGGTGTATGCATGTACCTAGATGGTGATTGATGAAATCAAGTGTGATTACTTGAGAAGATTACATATTTGCACTTTGAAGATGTGTTTTGCCCTTTGTAGTAAATATTGGACCTTTTTACCCTTTTGATATAAAATTCTTCAGCAAGCTTTATTTTCACACTCATCTCATCAAACTAATCTATTTCTATTTCACTACAAAACATTTAAACATTAAATTACAACGAGTGAGTTTTGTTCTACGAATTTTGCCTACTACATTAATAGAATCCTAAAGATCATAACATG
This sequence comes from Cornus florida, assembly GCF_030987335.1. Taxonomy (NCBI): domain Eukaryota; kingdom Viridiplantae; phylum Streptophyta; class Magnoliopsida; order Cornales; family Cornaceae; genus Cornus; species Cornus florida. Next base: position 5,033,611 of record NW_026775577.1, on the reverse strand, counting down.
TAGTACATAAATATTAATAATATAAAAGCATTAACACTATAAGGACACCTTAAACATAAGAAAACCTATTAGTATAATAAAATATATCGCAATGAGGAAACTGTTATAAATTTTATGAAATAAAAAAACTGTCCTACATCTTAAGAGGAGCTGATTTTCCAAGACCCCATATGTCATGCTATCGTGTGCGTGAGATGTAAAATTGTAATTGACAAATTTTGGTATCAAAACGTGTCCAATCCAGTTATAATTTTCTATTTACTCTCGAGTCTTGATGGTAGAAGCGGAACTACCAGTGTTGTAATGTGCAAGCATACTTCAGATCAATGAGAACATCATTTAGAATAGGTATGTGAGTGAGGAACAATTGCGAGTATTTTTAGAATTGAGTATGAGAGCTTAGAATGGAAATGGCATTCGACAAAGTCCAACCGGTTGCACTTCACTTTAGAACCGGTTGCATTTTCTTAGCAAAAATAGCTCTCTGGATTTTTCCAACTAGTTGTTTTTTCAGGTAGAACTGGTTGCACTTTCCAACCGGTTACACTTTGAAGTTGAACCGGTTGCATTTACCTGAATGTGTGAAAAATTAATTTTTGGTAATTTTTTAATTTCATGTTTTTACCCAAACTTGTAGAGCAATCCTTACACAATTTGAAAGCTATTTTTACCTATTGTAAGGATTCTCTAAGTCTGTATAAACTCTCTTTCTCTCACCATTAATTAAGGTTTTAAAGATAAAAATATTTTGGCTATTGAGAACTTTCTAAGAATATTTTTTTTATAGAAAATCATCCTTGATTTTTTCGTATATTTTTATATATTTGAGAGCACACACTATAACACTTGAGTGGTCTTAGGGTGGTGTTCTATATCTGATCGGAGACTGAATCATTGAAGATCCATTGATATCGTTTAGAAAAAAAGTAGAAGTTCGTTTTATTTTCAACAAATCTGATTTAAAGAAAAGGTGTGGAGCGATCACACTTTGAAGGGGTCAAAGTATTCGTGGAGTGTTGTTTAATCTACCGACAATTATCTACAAAGATCAAGAGTAAACCTGAGGTCAAGAGCTGTTGGACGGGAGAGTGGCAAAGTCAGGGATTGTTAGCAATTGGTTTTTAGTAAAATGATAGGGCATGAGCCTGAGTCAGAGTCGAATTTCACACGTGTATTATTATTTTAAGCTTAGCAACTCCTTTTTTTATGTGATTTAGGGATTTTATCTAATTTTTTTTAATGTGATATAGGCATTTAATTTAATTACTCTTTAATTCTATACATTTTTAGATATTATTTTCTATTTATTGAGATTGTGCTAATATGCTTTATTTATTTTTTTAATGCAAATAAAGAAAACTCTGTGAGTGAATTGGTGAGTAAAATTATTAACGAAACAAAAGTAAAATTGAAAATATATTATGTAAAATAATTGGAATTCACAAGTTAGAGAGAAAACTAAAATAGTACTAGTGTCTGTGTAAATCTGCTATACATTACATTTATATATATTAGTAGAGAAATTTTATGCTCCGTTTGGTAGGAAGGAAGAAAGAGGTGCGGAGGTAAAATAGAAAGAAAGAAACAAACTTTGTTCGTTTGATGGAGAGTAGGGATGGCAATTTTCCTGGACCCAGCGGATCTCCGCCCTGCCCCTAATGAGATGGATTTGGTAGCCCCTTAAATGTGTTTGGAACGGGTATGGTAAAATAATTGAAAATGGGGCAAAGGTGAATTTAGTGATGAACCCACCCCGACCCCACCCCTATTATATATGTACTTTTGAATTTATATAATATATATATATATATATGTATAAAATATTTTTAAGACATTGTTACTTTTCTGGGAATGTTAGTTAATATACTAATACTCAATACTTAGTAATTTAAAATTTGGGTCAATTATCCCAATTTAAGTATATACATTGGGCTAGTTTTTTTTCCTTACATAATAAAAATGACATAACTCGCCCCGCACTACAATTAAACAGAGTACACGGGGTGGAGTCAGTATTTTTTATACTGAAGTAGGGACGAGAATGATATACCAATTATAAACCCGTTCCGGAGTAGGAGTGGAATTGGTATGATAGATTTTTTAACAATGTGAAGTAGGGTTTTAGCAAAGCCCACCCCATGCTCCGCCCCATTGCCATCCCTAATGGAAAGGAGGCAATGAGAGAAGAGAAAAGAGGATGGATGCATATATATGGGTCATCCTTCCTCCTTGACAAATTTTAATCTACTATGAACAAAAGGTACAATGGAGGAAAAGCAAGGCTTATAAATATTTTTAAATTACAAAACTTTTCTTATATTTAACACTTTCTCATTTCTTCTCTCATAACAAACAAAACATTGTATCATCTTAATCTCTTATTTTCCATCCAACCAAATAAAAGAAACAGAAGGACACAATCTATTTCCTAAGGATGTTTCATTCATCTCTTCTTCTCTTGCTTCCATCCAAATTTCTTCATTCTTACTAAACGGGGCATTAGAAATACAATGAATTCTAAAACGAATCATATTTGGCACCATCTCACAAATTAAAGAAAAAAAATAAAAATCTAATTATTATAATAAGATTACTATAAAATAATTTAGTTAAATATGAGTTTGATTCGATCACTAATAAATTTTTTTGAAAATTTTGATTATCTAGCTTCCTATAACACTGAAAAATTAAAAAGAGAACTGCAATAAACAACAGAAATTTGCCGAAAAATGGCCTACTTGATGAGTGTTAATCGTTGCCAATTTTGATCGGGTCTTTGTTGACTAATTATTTCCTAATAATTTAACATCCTATATATTCATCAAAAAAAATATATTTTATATATTCATTGTTCCCTGTTGAAACATATTCCTAATTTTGTCTGTAGGGAGAATTATAAGTTGCAATGGCTGCAACACTGACGTGGTATAACCGACTGCCACAAACAATCCACCAAAAAGTTTATTCATTTACTTTAGTGAATTGTTTGTGGCCGTCAGTTGTACCATGCCAGCATTGCAACCATTGCAAAGTATAATTTCTCATCCACAGAGATGGAGTTTGGATTTAGTTTCAAGGGGCACAAAGTAATACTTTACAAATTATATAGCTATATGAATAAATAAGTAAAAAAATCATTCCCAAGGGTGTTTTTGAAAGAAAAATAAATTTCACAAGGGACACAAAGTAATATTTTGCAAATAATGTACCTATGTATATAAGAAATTTAATGGGCAAGCCTGGGACCGAGGGGGCACGTGCCCCCGGAGGCCTAAGTGTTAAATTCTTATTATTATTGAAAATTAAAAGGTTGAATTCTTAATTTAATAATGTTGCATCTTGATTTAATAAGTGCATCAACATTACCTTTGAAGTAACTAACAGCCAGTAGTCTAGCGGTACCAGACTCCTACTTTTCAAAGGGATATCAGGATCTGATTCAAGCTTTGGTGGAAGCGTGTGTGTGTGAGTACCAATTAAAAAAATAAATAAATAAATAAATAACATTACCTTTGAAGTAAATAGGTTTGATGAGTGTCTACAACAATAATAGTTCACTTAAGTGGTTTATGAAAATTGATTTTTTTTTTTTTCTTGAATCAGTTTACTTTTTAAAAATGAGAAATAAAAGTATAGCACAAGAAGAAGGCTTACCCCCCTAAATTATAAAAAAGTACATTTCTAAGAAACCCAATGTTTAATAGTAAGATTGCTAACAACCAATATCTAGGGATGACAATGAGTGAGTATGACATGGATTTATCTAAACTCGTAACCGCCCATTTAATTAATGAAAATCCTATATTCGCCCCATACCTAGAATGGGTTGATTTCTTAATTGGTTAAATATTCTGACCAGGTTTGCCCTAATTAATTACATTTGCTCAGATGAAACTTTTGAAAATCTTAAACTATGTACCCCCAAATTTTTAAAATTTGTAAATATAATAGATATTATATTTGTGTATATGTAAATGTAAAAAAATAATGATGTATTGTTGTAAAATCTACCAACAATGAACTTTTATTTTTATTTTACAAGATTTAAGCTATAAAAAGGTCCAAATAAAATTTTTATGAGTTTTGAGTTGACACAAGCTATATTTAATTCTAAATTCATAATTATAGGGACAATAAATGAATGTTTTAAATAAATAAATAATAAATTGGGTGGGTGGGTGGGTGGGTGGGGAACCCCCACTAGCTCCATCCTGATTAGGTGTTTGGGAGCAAGGAGAAAGAGTTATGCAGAGGATAGAAAAAACAATTTTAATATTTAGTGGGCAAAAATGTAAATTCACAAGGTCGCTTGGGGGGTGGGGGGATGAGTGCAAATGTTTTGAAAAGTTTCATTTATGTGTAATGAGTGCAATTGTATTTAACCCTTTCTTTTAAAGCCCCTGCCTGTCCCTTTAGGAGACAAGTGCACCCGGGCCCACCCCATTTATGCAATATTTTTTCTTTAATTGTGAACCTAAGGCCAATAACTATTTGGATAACAAAATAAATAGCTATATATATATATATATATTGGAAACCCATTGAAGAGCGACAAAAAAATATTTAGTAAAAGCAGATTGGTGAATAGGCTATGTTACTTTAGTAAAAACTTAAGACAGAGAGAGAGAGAGAGAGAGAGAGAGAGAGAGGTATATATATATATATATATAGGGTGGGGCGGGTATTTATCAAACCGGCCCCATAACCCGCAAATGATTTTTGACGCAGTGCGTTGACTTTTCGATTCACTACATAAAATATTACATTGGATTTAGCAGCGAATGACTCTACTTAAAGGATTGAGAAAAGATAAATACGAAATTAATTAGAGAACCTACGAAATATTTGGATTTTTGTTAATAAAATGAGAAGCGTAGGCATGAAGAGGTAAGAAAACGTCAATATATTGTTTGGTCGTGGACGTGATTACTTTTAAAGGTTCGGACAATTTCCATCGCTTATTTTCTCCCTTAAAACTCTCGTTTTGAACTCATTTTCGCGTTTGAAATGAAATGCCCAACTCTCTTGCCTCCCAAAATTCAAGGATCCCTACTTCCCCTATTCTCCAATCTCCTTTTTCTTCCTCATTTCACAAGTGTATTACCCAATCATGGAAAACAAAATGGTATCTTTCTGTCTCTTTATTTTATATTGATTGAGAAAAATTGGTGGAGATTTTTCTATACATATTACCATCTGTCTTTTCTAAAATAGTACTAAAAGCCTTTAGCCCAATGATATATATATATATATATATATATATATTAGTCACGATATTATCTAAAGTCCTCCATTTGAGTACATGATTATTAAATTCATATGATTTTTATCTTTTTTCATCAAATTTTTTTTTTTTTTTTTAATCCCTACATGAATTGAATTTCTCATATCGAGTTAAATCTACATTTCTTATTTGAAGAAAGTATATTCTATAATTTGTTTGAAGTAATTTATATTTTGTTTGTAGTGCATTAGAAATCATTGGACAACAAAAAGCTACTGCTCATTTTTCTGATACTAAGGTAAGGACTTGGCTTGGTTTTGGCTTGATCTTGATTTCATATATGTAAACGTATGGGAAATTTTGCTTTTCATGGCTTCTTTTTATTTTTATTTATTTTTCCATCGTAGGTTATTTAAGGATATGGATTTGATATATATATATATTTTTTCACATTGATTCGATGAAACCAATTTGCATTATATATTTAGTAATAGAGTTCCCTTCTTAACTTCTGGTTTATGCTAGATTTCCTTAGAGTCAAATGCTTTAATTGCAGTTGTTGCTTTCATGACCTGAAAATATTGGATATGGTTATTATATCTGTTATTATTTCAAACAGTTGGATCGGATTAATATGGGGTGGTTTTGACTGGCTAATAATATAAGCCTTACTTTTATGTCATTTACTATTGAGTCGGATTGTACACACAGTGTATACTAATATACATTTCCACTTAGTATTTTATTCTACAATAAGGGGAAATGTATATTGAGGTTGGCAGCCTAAATCACTGTCGGATTGCATTATGAAAAAGTGATAACGGTCACACTTATTTGGCACCGATCGCACTTGTGAAGAAGTGGAATCGGCCACACTTAAATACTTGGGCATTGAGCCTCACAACATGAATTCTGAGAAGTACAACCGGTTCCTTTACTTTGGACGGTTCACTTCTGATACATGCGGAAATTAATTTCGTTATCCGTGTGACTCCCCATAAGGCTTATACTTGTAAGGCAAGTTGTGTTCCTAGATATATTGAGTTTTGTACCAACTCTAAGTGGAGAGAGAGAATTTACTGTGCAGGCCCGAGAGAGCAAGAGAGAGAGATTGAGATGAAAATTCTTCAGTGTAATCCTTTTATCTTTTTCATGGTAAAATTATTTGGTGTGCTCCGTGGACAGCCTAGAGTTTGGGTGAATCACATGTATCTTCTGTTGTGATTTTTTTTTTTTTCGTAATTGTTTATGTGTTTTACTCCTCAAACATTGTTATTTTGTTGGGTTATGCAATAACAATGTCAAGGTCGCATACGGTAACTATACTTTTGAGAATGGTTTAATTTCATTAATTTCATGTTTTTTATCATGTTTGTTTAGAAATTATATGAATCAATTAGCAAATAAGGTAGCCACTTAGTACATAATAGTGCATTTGCACACACGCACACTATAATATTTGGTTTATCTGGCAAAGGGCCTCTATCTCAAATGTATAACCTCCCCATTCTATCTCAAATTACAATTGATTCTAACTCCCGCTCACACTACATCGTTATACCAAAAACCAATCATTGACCATCCCTACCTTTGAAACTCCCTCATTCAACTATTCTCGACTTCAGGCTTACTCTTGATCTCTGAAGAAAGATCGCTGGTAAATCAACCAAAACTCCACGAATATCTTGATCCCTTTAAAGTGTGATCGCTTCTTCCTTTTCTTCAAAATTGGATTTTTGAAGTAAAAAAATAAAACCCCTACTATTTTGAATAGAATTTTCTGAATCTTCAATATGCTTGAACTCCGATCAGATTGAGAACATCATCCTAAGATCACTCTCATGTAATAGAATGTGCTCTCAAGTATATAAAAATATAATGAACAATCAAGGTGATTGTAGAAAAATAGTCTCAAACAATTCTCTCAATTAGAAAAATATTGATTTTCAAGCCCAAAAAAATTTGGAGAGAATTAAAGAGAGTTTATATAGGCTTAGACAATCCTTAAAAAAAAAAAAAAAAAAAAAAAAAAAAAAAGGGCTTTCAAAATCATGCAAGGATTGCTCTACAAGTTTGGGTAAAAACATGAAACTAAAAAGTTACCAAAAATTGATTTTTCGCATATTCAAGAAAGTGCAACCAGTTCTATTTTTCTGGAGGCTTGTTTTTCGTGCAAAAATGAAACCGGTTCAATTTTCAAATGCAATTGGTTAGATTTTTCCGAGAGCTGTTCTTTTTATGAAAATGCAACCGATTCAACTCAATGCAAGCGGTTGGACTTTGTTGTATGCAATTTCCAACTTCTATTTTTCTACCCAACTTTAAACAAACTCACGTTTTTCTCACTCACTTACCTATTCTAAATGATGTTTCCAGAACCGAATTATGCTCGCACATTGCAATACTTGTAGTTCCACTTCCGATATTGAGACTAAGAGTAAAACAAAAATTACAACTCGATTGGACACGTTTTGACGCCGAAATTTGTCAATTACAATTTTTATATCTCACAAATTCCTTCAACATAACTTTGACCATTCCATTTTAGAATCTTTCTTTCTACACACATTCCAAGCAAATTTCAAGGAGAAGGTACTATGATTCCACAAGATATGATCAGAGTCCACTCCAATTGATAAAGAAGAAATACACATTCTGATCTCAGCACAGAGATTTTCAGGAATGTTCCATTGCCCCCTCCTGGATAATAGATTGGACAAGTGCAGTGTTACCATAAAATCTAAACATGTTGGTCCCAAATCTCTGAACAAGAGACCTACCACCACACCAAGGATCATGCAACTGATTGAACTAATCATCTATGCCAATCCTATAAATACAATACTGCAACATAAGATCTCTAACCTCCAGAATTTGTTTCCAAACAGCAGTCTTGTTGTTTAGGAACAACAGTCCAAAAATTGAAAGCTCATACTTACATCTAAACCAGTGAGCACATAATTTGTCTTTCTGCTGAGGAAAGTCCCAACACATTATCATTTTAGCAGCTTTGTCCAGGTTTTGAAGTTTTTGGCATGAAATAGTATTTGCTAGCTTGTAAAGTGGTCTGAACACATTTGTAAATGAAGCCACGAAGGACAAGTGTGTACGCATCCAACTTTTATTATCATATATCCTTATGTCATTATTGTCATTATTCCTGCCTTAAGGCCCTTAATCTCTCTAGAATTGGTCGATCACATAAATTATTTTTTTCTTTTACGATTTTAGGAGAAATCTAGCTAATCAATCATTTATTTTCTTTACTTCTTTTGTTATGTTCAACATTTCTTGTTTAGTATATATTTATACCCACACACTCGTGTGCATACACACAGATATACATGCACGGGTGCACGCCCTACACACACACATATGTTCGAGACGATCCTCTAAGTCATTTTCCTCTATTTCTCTTACATTTTGTACTTTCTTATTGTAATGATGAGCAAAAGGGTTAAAATAATTTCTCATGATTTTGTTTTTTCCATGAGAAACAAAATCTATATTAAAAATTGGGACTTAGTTTGCAAATTTCTTCATCATGATAGGAAGAAAAAAAAAGAAAAAAAGAATGGCTTAGCAACCAAGTGTAGTCACAAGAGAGGGAGGCAATGGCAAGCAATGGTGGCTATTGCCATGTACCAGAAGATTCCATAGTTGAGATTTTATCAAGGCTGCATGTGAAATCATTGATTCGATTTAGCTGTGTTTGCAAATATTGGTACAGTCTGATAAGAAATTCTACATTCATTAACAAGCACCACCACCATCATACCAACCATTCCCGTCTCATTGTTCAACATTACAATTTTAACATCAAAAAATTTGCTTTTGCTTTGTTCCCTGATGAAAATTTATCCAGTCTGCCCTATGCATATAACGATATTAATGAAATTCAGTATCCCTGCAATTTGGAAGTTATTATTGGACCCTTTGGTGGCATATTTGGTCTATTTAACAGTTGGCCACGGGATAGCATGGCGTTGTGGAATCCAGCAACAAAAGAATTCAGGCCCCTCACCCCAGCACAACCAAACTTTCCACCCCATATAATGGCCTTCATGCATATATTTGGATTTGGGGTAGATCCAATAACAAATGATTACAAGGTGGTTTGGATGCGGTATTTCTACGATGAGGAAAAAGATATTCCATTTATTCCAAAGGTCATTGCAGTTTATAACCTAGGTATAGATTCTTGGAGACTCTTTGAATATGAGTTGATTGTAAATCGTTCCATACGTAATTCTTATAGTAACACATATATAAATGGATCTTATTATTGGCTAGCCAGCAAGGATTTTCGTAACTACACACTCCTTTCCTTTGACATGAGCACTGAGAATTTCAAAGAAGGGATACCAACACCTCCTAATCTTTCCAAATCCTTATGTGGGGATCTTACCATGTACAATGACTTTATTGCTATGATCCTTTTTGACCCAAACAAGGTTGATAAATCTTTTTACGTATGGGTGATGAAGGAAGAGGGTTTCTGGACCAAAAAATTATCCATTGGGCCTCTTTTAGACATTCTGAGGCCACTCGGGATTTGGAAAAACAGTGAGCTTTTACTAGAATCTAGCACTTCACAGTTGGTTTTATACAACCATCGTATTCAGGGGATTAAAAACCTTGGACCCTGTGCAGATGAGTATTGCCTTAGGATTTTTATCTACAAGGAGAGCCTAGTTTCGGTGAAAGGAGTAGATGAATGCCTGGAAATGGATAATTTATCCTACTCAGATCGAGTTCAAGACTTTTTCCACTTCGTATTATATGGGGGTGATCAAAGCTGAGTAATTTTAGTATTTCCAGTTTCCAACGCATCTTATATCCTTTATTCATGTGCTCTATAGAAGCAACAATGAATAACAAAGCAGCTATCCTCAAACACATTTGGGATCTCAAAGTTGGTAATAATCAGAGAATATGAATACACTGGTGCACGTCCTACCTAATCAAGAACAACAGCTTTTGGACACTCACAGGTTTGCTCATGGAGTTGAAGGAAGATCTTGCAGTTAATTGATCAAGCACAAGATAGGCAATGGAGTCTCTACTTACTTCTGGTATGATTTTTGGCTTGGAAGATGTCCACTATCACAACAATTTTCTGATTATACCATCCACTCAGTGGGGTCACCTCCTAATACAATGGTGAGTGAACTCATTGTCTCCAATACATGTCTTTCTCTCCACAACTCACCTCCACAATCCTGAGCAAAGGCTACTCAGTCCACCCAACCCATCAATACCTGATTCAATCACATGGATGGCAGGGCCTACAGGAAATACACTCTCAAACACACCATCTCAGCCATATCTCCATCCTATGTTCTAGTCCCATGGTCTAGGATTGTGTGGAATTCAATGGATTGTTGTTCAGTCCAAACTCTCAACCCTTGACTCCAAGTGTATGGCCTACCTTCAATCTGACAAAATTTGCCATCTCTGCTCCTCAAACGCACTCATTTCTTCTTTGATTGTGATTATGTATCTCCTATTTGGCAATTCATCCAAGATAAATTCAGGTTCTATACAAGAACTAATAACTGGCCCCAATTTGTCAATTGGGCTTGCTTTCACTGGAATCAGATTAACCCTATAATTGGAGTATGTCGACTTGCTCTGGTTTCAATGGTCTATCACATTTGGCAAGAAAGAAACAAGAGGGTTTTTAGGAACTCACCTTCTACGCAACCCTCAGTCTTGAAGCTGATCTGTAACTCAATTTCCAGTACGATGCATTCCCGAAGCAATGAAATCTTCTCCCAGCGGGTCTACTCTCCGGCCAGCAACCGTCCACCACCAATGGCTCCAGACTGATTGGGGGCGGTGCACATCTCCGCAGCGTGGCCAATTTGGCTTTGTCACCGGAATATGTTGGAATATCCATTCATAACGGCGTGCTGCTGTTATCAACGGTTATTTTGTACTGTTTAAGCTATGGGGGCTTCCTTTCCTTGGCAAGATGTAACTGTTCTTTCCTTTCTGGGCCCTCCTTGGGCCCAAATGTAACCATATTCTACATATATATATTGTTTCATCTTCCGAAAATATATAATAACATGAAAAATAAAGGAATGATCGTTATGTATATACAATGATGTGGGGCCCACAATGCATTATGTCATTCATGACATCATGGCTTGAGTCTTCCAGAAAAAGATTTCAGTAGTGGCTTCTTAAGGAAGCCAATTTTTGCGCCTATATATACGGCCATGCATATGTACTGTTGTGTGTGTTGTTGGAATAGGAAAATTTTCACCTATATCTCTCTTCCGTTCTCTCTCTCTCCATCTCTTTATATTCCTCTTTTTATATCTATATATATCTTCACACACATATTTATTATACATTATCAACACGAACTCGATCCATCTAAAATTTAAAACAAAAGCTCTCTTTCCTCTTTCTATCCCCACTATATATTTTTATATTAATTTTGATAGATTGTTGGTTTGGTTTGCTTTATCAAATAAAATAATATTTCTGACTCCAAATGATAAGAAACTTTTAATTATGAATTATTGTTAGTAAAATAAATTTGTTCACTTAAATGATATATGTGCTTACACTATGGTCGATTCTACCACATTTATTATTTAATGATTTACTAATTATGATCGGTCCTACCACCTTTATTATTTAATGATTTAGCTGGATTTACCACCTTTGTTATTTAAATAATTTATATTATATTATTATCTCATTTAATGTCATTTTATTTTATATACAATGCTAAATTATATTTTTATATTATTGTCACATCTAGTTATTCTGAAAATGTCAAATCTGACAAAGCTGAAATTCGTGGCCCTGTATATTTCTGGCAAAAATTATTTATCATGGATTCTGGATGCACATATCCATTTGGATGCCATAGGCCTTGGAGACACAATTAAAGAAAACAATGATGCATCATTGCAAGATAAAGCAAAGGTCATGATTTTCCTCCGGCGCCATATTAGTAAGGAACTGAAAACTGAATACCTCACTGAAAGAGATCCACTTTGTTTGTGAAATAATTTGAAAGAAAGATATGATCATCAAAAAACAGTCATCCTCCCAAAGGCCAAGGCTGATTGGCTACAACTGAGGTTGCAAGATTTTAAAACTGTGGCTGAATATAACTCTGCTCTATTCAAAATCAGCTCTACATTGAAATTATATGGTGATACTGTTACTGATGAACTTTTGCAAGAAAAAACATTCACCACATTTCACGCCTCGAATGTACTCTTCCAACAACAATATCGAAAGCGTAGATTTAAAAAATATTCAGAGCTGATATCATGTTTGCTTATGGCAGAGCAAAATAATGAACTTTTATTGAGAAACCATTAGTCCCAATCAACTGGATCGACACCGATCCTTGAAACATATGTTGCCTCATCCCGTGGTCATGGACGCGGACGTGGACGTGGTCGTGGTGGTAGAAATGAATATGGTCGTGGCAAAAATAACTACCACAATAATAAATATGGTCGTGGTAGAAATCATTCTTATTATCGTGAAGGATATCAATCCTCACATTTTCGCAATCAGAGATCCACACTATATCCTCAAAGGAGAGATCATCATGAAATGAAACAGGGAAAAGGGAAGGATGTGGCTCAACCTTTCAAGGCACACGATAATACTTGTTATCGGCGTGGCATGACAGGGCATTGGCAAAGTATTTGTCGTACACCTAAGCATCTGGCTTAATTTTACCAAGCATCAATTAAAGAAAAGGGAAAACAAAAAGAAATGAATTTTCTTGATCATGATGAGCCAGTTGACATCACAAATCTAGAAATGAATTTCATTGATCATAATGAGCCAGTTAACATCACAAATTTGGATGTATCAGATTTCTTCGAAGACCGTGATGAAAAGATAGACTTCCTGATTGGTGATGGAAATGTCCACACCAATTAATCTTATTTTCTTTTCATATTCTGTCTACTATATTTTTATTTTCCTTGTATTAAAGTTTTTATTTTCTAATTTTTATTAAAGTTTCTTTTGTTATAAAAGTTTCTTTTCTGATAAAGAAATTTGCATTAATAGGAATGGATCTGACTAGTTCCAAAATAAATGGAGAAGATATATATCTTACAGATAGTGGAATGACACACACAATCCTTTGAGATCAAAAATATTTTTCCCACTTAATTCTGACAGACGCCAATGTCAATACCATATCAGGTCCCACCGACTTGATTGAAGGCTCTAGACGAGCCAACATCACTTTACCACATGGAACAAGATTACAAATCAATGATGCCTTATATTCTACAAGATCTCGGAGAAATCTGTTGAGTTTTAAAGATTTGTGTCATAATGGGTATCATATTGAGATTGCAAATGAAAGAAATGTGGAATATCTCTACATTACTTCCATTACCTCAGGCAAGAAACTGATATTAGAAAAACTTCCTGTTTTCTCTTTTGGATTATACTATATAATCATTAGAACAATTGAGTCAAATGCTATGATCTATAAAAAATCTTGTGACCCAAAACTTTTTATGCTTTGGCATGATCGACTTGGTCACCTAGGGAGTACAATGATGCATCGAATTATTGAAAATTCACATGGACACCCACTAAAGGATCAAAAAATCATCTTACCAAATAATCATCTATGCACCGCCTGCTCACAAGGTAAATTGATTATCAGACCATCCCTTTTAAAAATCATTGTTGAGTCTCCCCCATTTTTACAACGAATTCACGGGGATATATGTGGGCCAATTCATCCACCATGTGGACCATTTCGCTATTTTATGGTCTTAATTGATACCTCAACAAGATGGTCGCATGTTTGTCTGCTTTCTACCCGTAATGTTGCATTTGCTAGACTCCTTGCTCAAATCATCAAATTACGGGCACACTTTCCTGATTACCCAATTAAGTCAATCTGTCTTGATAATGCCGCTAAATTTTCTTCTTAAACTTTTGATGATTATTGCACGTCAGTTGGAATTAATGTTGAACACCCTGTTGCACACACTCATACTCAAATTGGTATAGCTGAATCTTTTATTAAAAGACTTCAGTTAATTGGTCGTCATTTTCTTATGCGAACAAAATTACCTGTTTCTGCCTAGGGTCATGCCATATTGCATGTTGTATAATTAATTCGTATACAACGAACTGCTTATCATAAATACTTACCATTGCAACTTGTTTTTGGCCAATAACCAAATATCTCCCATATACGAGTTTTTGGTTGTGCTGTATATGTTCCAATTACACCACCCCAACGCACTAAAATGGGTCATCAACGTAGACTTGGAATTTATGTTGGTTTTGATTCTCCATCTATTATTAGATATCTTGAACCCCTGACAGGTGATGTCTTTAAAGCACGATTTGCTGACTGTCATTTTGATGAGACTATTTTCCCACCATTAGGGGGAGAAAAGGCACAGCAGCAACGTGATCTTACTTGGAATGCCCTGGAATTGTCTCATTTTGATCCTCATACAAACCAATGTGAACAAGAAGTTTAGAGGATCATTCACTTGCAAAATGTTGCAAATCAATTACCTGATGCATTTACTGATACAAAGAAAGTGATAAAATCACATATACCAGCTGCAAATGTGCCAGCACGAATTACTGTCCCTGAGGAACCTTCTGTCAGTAATGCAACAAATGCATCTAAAACATGCCTGAAGCGTGGCAGACCAGTTGGTGCAAAAGATACCGCTCCTTGTAAGAGGAAATCACAAAGAAAAGCGGGCACTCCTGAAGAGGCCATAAAAGGAGTAACAGATATTATTGATCAATCTGAAACAATAGCCTTTAATAAGACAGAGGCTCTTGATGAGTCTCAGGTACCTAAACATGATGAAATAATAAATATTGATGAGGCAAAGGCAACAGATGATAATGTGGCCCTTGATGAAGCACATGCCCTTGATGAGGCAAAGGTACCTGAAAATGATGAGATCTCATTAAATTATAAAACAAGATGGAATAGAAATGAAATTGTTATTGACAACATATTCTCATATCTCGTTGCTCTTGATATTGATAATGAGGATCCGGAACCTCAAAATGTCGAAGAATATCGACGAATAAATGATTGGCCAAAATGGAAAGAAACAATACAAGCAGAGCTAAATTCATTAGCTAAACGTGAAGTATTTGGACCAGCAGTCCAGACACCTGAGGGTGTTAATTCTGTTGGGTATAAATGGGTATTTGTACGAAAACGTAATGAAAAAAATGAAATTGTGAGATACAAAGCTCGACTAGTAGCTCAAGGTTTCTCACAGAGACCTGGTATTGATTATGAGGAAACATACTTCCCTGTGATTGATGCACCCACTTTTAGATTCATAATACATTTAGCAGTCACAGAAATATTACATATGCATCTAATAGACGTGGTTACAACATATTTATTGTGATACCCCCGAATTTCTGAATGCGGGTTGGCCAGGCCCACGCCCGAATACCCGAGGATATCAAAACAAATTGATAATAAACGAACACAGAGTACAAAAGAATAAAGAAGAATAAATAAAATGCTGACAAGAAACTAAAATGATAATCTAATAATAAACCTCATAATATATTTTCATTAATTAATAAACTCTTCTGATATAACTGATCCTCCAAAATACAACTCGGGAATCCATACTGTGTGGACTCCTAGAAAATCTAAACTAAACAAATGACAGTAATCTAAAACAGGAAACTGAATCATAAAAGAACTCCTATGTAGCATCGGAAGAATGAAGTAGACTGATCCCCGCTCAGCACGAACAACCTCTACTTGTGACGAACACCTGAAAAATAATGGTGGGTCAAGCCCACAAACAAGTTCTACTCTACTACAGTCCAAGTAGAGATCCGATACACGTATACATCCTAGTCAATCCAACAGTAACTAGTAGTCCGTATATATATATATATATACACACTAAAGGAACCTTACTAGACTATAGGGTTGTCTCAACCTAAATAGTAGGCAACATGCAAAACGCACATATAGTGGGCATGAGTACCTAGACCTACCAGGGTACACAACTACACTATATCTAACTACACATCCCTGGCGATATACGCGCCCTAACCATTGATCCTGAGACTCAAACTCATATCATGGCACCATACTTATATTTATAAAATCTAGTAACCATCCTATCCAGTATAAATTAATCCTCCATAAGTCATTTAACTTGTTCAGCTGACCTGATTTGAATATAAGTAGGACTTAACATTTTAGTTAATCCATTCCCTTATATAATAAATTAATCCTCTATAAGTTATTCAACTTATTCAGCTGACCTGACTTAAATATAAGTAGGACTTAACATTTTAGTTAATCCATTCCCTTATATAAAATAGGTAGGACTTAACTGATAAGTTAATCCATCCCTAGAATGCCACCGTCCCATACCGGTGCATTAAACCACACAATCCAACAATTGATGTAACAATTAAGGAAATACATCAAACATTCCATAAATAACTATGATATCAAGTTATCACATAATAGGAATGACTTATTATTTCTTTAAACTTCCTATATCATTTGTCCTACACAAACTGAATCTTATACATGATGATATTTTATGATACCGTTAAATAAGGATTCTCTATATCCAATTCATCATACACATTTAATCTCAATTACTAAAATATTTTAAAAGATTAAATCCATTCGTTTGTTTAAAACATTCAAATAGCAAGCATTATTATGATTGAGTCTATTTAAATTTATTAAAACCCAAACCTAGTCCCTATTTAATGTTCAGGAATCCTAGGCATGTTTCTACGTTCCATCATTTCACAGATATGAAAAGTACATAATTTAAACATGTAAAAATTCACATAAGAAATCAAATCAAAATCATGCATTTTATCAATTCATAACACAAGAACAGATATGAACCAATTTCATAAAACCTATGTTCTAACCCAATTAAATATGCATAATTATTTAATTTTATGTGTTTAATAAATTCTAAAATTTCCTAGGTATGTACAGAAACACGAATCAAAGGGAAAGAGATAGAAGAAGAACTTGCCTTAAACTTTCGGATCGAAAGTTAAACTTCTTCTTCCTTGATCTTCTCTCTATAGGGTTTTTCTCCTCATTCCTTCCTTTTCCTCCTTCCCTCTCTAATACTATCTCTCCAGTATATATCACGTGAATATTTCTAACCCCCTTTTACAACCTATACCTATATATTTATAGGCTAAATAAAATAACCCTAACCCTTTTCCCAATCCAAGTCAACTAAAAAAAAATGAAAATAAAAATATTAAAAAGGTAAGCAAAATATGTTACGTATATAATTTATGTATATGTTTATTAAATAAATAAATTATACACATTCCATTATACCATAATATTATAAAGTAACTTAAAACATAACACGTATAAAATCTATAAATATTTTTATTATTTAAATAAACATATACATCAGATTAAATATTACTACCCAAATTACCATAAAAGTAATTAATAAATTACTTTCTCTTTTATATATATATTAAAAAGATAAGTAAAATATGTTACGTATATAATTTATGTATATGTTTATTAAATAAATAAATTATACACATTCCATTATTTATTAATGGATAATATTATAAAGTAACTTAAAACATAACACGTATCAAATCTATGTATATTTTTATTATTTAAATATAAAACATATACATCAGATTAAATATTACTACCCAAGTTACCATAAAAATAATTAATAAATTACTTTCCTTTTTATATATGTATATAATATATATCTATATATATACATACATTATCCATAGGTAATAATCCATACACATCCAACCTCATATCCAAGTAGTCCATGGGACCCAATTGGTTGACCCATTACTACTAACCATAATCATAAAAGAAAAATAAAATAAAATAATAAAAGAAAAGAAAACATTTAATTTACAATTAAACAAAACACCATTTAATCACATAATCTAATTAAACAATTAACACATAGACAAATAATACATAGACACATAATCAAATAATCAAGTAATACCTAATTCAATTAAACACATAAGCAATTAGTCAAATAATTAATTAAATAATTAAAAAATACAATTAAAACAAATAAATAAATACTGAGATTATCCTTTTAAAATTAGGAGTATTACATTCTTCCCCCCTAATAAAAGGAATTCCGTCCTCAGAATTCGCCCTTACTTTCTTCCATTATGCTTGGAAATTGTGAGCGAAAAACATCCTCATATTTCCAAATAGACGCAACCTCACTATAAGGGCTCAACTTAACTCCAATATACCCAGTAGTATACAGAATATCTATATTTTAATAAATGCAATAATCATACAATGCGTAGGTTGTATCAAATAACAACGTAATCCTCCTATGTCGACAAGGGAATGATCTACATACCTCCAAGTGCCATAGAATATACGCACAAACTCCTATGCACCCAGCGCTAATAATTTGGTAACGCTAATTCAGAGGTGACTGCCTCAATTGCAAAACACAATCGTCTAAAAGTCAATGTAATAAGTAAAATTGACCTTTCTCCAAAAATCGCCTTTCTTCCTACATAGAAAACAGAACGAACAAACTACTCCCTGATAAAAAAACTCTAGTATACGAGTTCAACTATTTATAACATCCTACTATTGCCTCCCAACCGCGCGCAGTTCAATATAAAGGGAAGTATCTATTTCCGACATATTTTTAAATGAAGTCGAGGTCTGATTGTACAACCCTTACTTCCATTTCCAACCAACAAATGAGAGGTATACATTGTGAAAGATACAAAACCTCCAGAGTTGTCACACTAACCTCCTTGTGCCAACAATATCACAGACAAAATTCTGACAAGTGAAGTAAACACTTCCAACAGTCCATGAAAATCTAGGATATACGCCTCAAACATATCATTTATGGTCTAATTTAATCTCTCGATTAATTCCTTCGTCTATATATATGAAGTAGAGCTGCTGCTCTAAAATCTTCATAAAGTTCCTTCGAAATAGCACTTTGCATCCACTAATATGGACATCCATATGCTATAACACCACTATCACTAAACTATATAACTACTATGAAGTTCTAAAATAAGCATCACTCAAATTTATGTCCTCAAGCGATCTTTCTCAATCCACCACTCGGATTCTATATGGAAAATTGAAATTCCAAATCAATGTCGATCCTTCCCACCAACTATCACTCCTGTTTAGTTCAACTTCCATATTTGTTATAGGAAGTGGCTAAAGATTCCTATGATATCTAATGATCAACTTTCCACCTTTGTAGCAGGTTTTACACTTAGGGCAATTATATATACGTCCCTATCCGTACCTGTTCACCAAAACTGACATTTGATGTCGTGATGTACCTTCTAACCGTTTGGGTGTACCAAGAAAAATTATAAATTTCCATCTCAGTCGCCCGACAGTCATATCACTATTTATAGAAACTACTAACTCCTCCTCCAGTACTTTAAACTCCATCTGAGTAAGGTAACACCTTCTCTAGGGTCAGCTCTGATATTCAAAATTGACCTCCTGAACTACCTTGGTAATAACAAGTGTTATTATTCACACTTTGCATCCATCTAAGCCGTCTCGTGATCCGTTATATTTGTATGAACTGATATCTTACCAGCTCGATCAAAATAGACAAAATAAAACTGATTTAATTTTATCAGTCAACCAATATCCCATCTAGAATCCTGACCCTTACATCAAATCAGCAATCCCTCAACTAAATCCGTGAAAATGCTCTGTCATTTCCACTTCAGTATAGAAAATAGCTGCAAGAATCCAGTGATCTCTGATGGTCCATCTCTACTATTTAATAAATATTAGACTTAAAGAAAAAAACACTATATTCCTCTTCCTGCATGTCCTCCAAACATCTACTTCATACTGTGAAGCATCATGTGTTCCACTAGGGTGAATAAAGAACTAAGAGTTGTGAAACTCAATCCTCGCATCCTCCATTAAATTTGTCTACAGAAAGTACCGTTAGTCCGGTACCACCAGCTTTCGTCTGTACCCATTGTTTAAATTGGAGCATCTTCAAAAGCGAATTCTGTAACTAAATATATCCACCACTGATCCGTGATAAACTTGCCGATATTAAAAATCAATCGATAATTCAATTTATCAATAGTTAACTATGACTTTAACTCAACAAAAGTCAACAAACTACGACCTTTCCATACATACCATGTACCTCATCTTTATATAAGTATTTGGTCTCACCATCTTGTCTTTGACACACCCTGCTTCTTTAAGACAAGTTAATGACAATCCGACTTCTTTATCTAACTTCAAAAGAATATGAAATCTTCCCATCCTCTACATAAGTCATCAATTTCCTTGTAATAGCTAATTGTTGCAAATTGTGACTAAAAAAATAATTCCATATTATTTATAGAAATGAAGAGACTTAGTTTCCTCCTCCATGTGCAACACCGGCAAATTCCTCCCAATGACACACCCTCTTGAATAAATTCTTGATTAAGAATTTACTGATGAATATTTATTCAGTCTCCTATCCTCACTCGGTGTCATTCCAATAAGTACTTAATCCAGTACTAAATCCTCCTTCTGACTTGATAACAACTTCTGAAATTTTCAAGAAGATGTTCAGTAAATCCAGCACCTCTTATATATCATCATGGCGTTTTAGTGATCTTTATTTACCACTACCTCACGCATACCGAAACATTAACAATCACCAATATCATGACGTTGTAATATGATACGAATCCATACCTAACGTAAAGTATATCTAATTAATCGTTCTAGATTGTTTGACTCATAGTGATGGTTTAATTATCCCATCCCAAAACACACCATAATGACACATGTCCAGGTCCAATAGATTGGTTAGATTTATGTGTATCTACTAAATCCTATGACCGTATGCTCACAAATTTAGCGTAAATAGCGCTATGACTCCATGTTATTAAAACAATAATTGGTTGATCACACACTTATGTCCCCAACTAAACCACATACCAAATCCCGAGTAATTAACAAAAAAATAAAATAAAACACGTATGATAAACACAATAGAACAAAATATACTTCTACTTATGACATTGTTCTTTCTAGAAAAGAAAGTCTCCTTTGAAATCAACCTTACTAGATTGTTTCAAAATTTCCTTTTATAGTTTCGTAAATAATCATTCAACCTCGAAACATATCCTTTAAAACATCGCTTAAAAGCACAAATGTTTTCTTAAGCAAATACCAAGGGCTTAACCCTCATCCTCCTTATATGCGGAATGTAAACTGTCTTACTTGACTTTATAAATCGAATTAGAACGTCACAACATAATACCAATGCCTTTTTGTATGTGATTTAAAAATTATGTATTTCGTTCTAATAAGAACACATCCGATCCCCAAACTCCTGAACAATACTTCTTATATAGCTCTTTTAGAGATGATAAGAAAGATTTAATTATTTGTAAATTGATCAACCCCAATTTTATTAATAACATTCGCTATACTACTAGCAATTCAGATCACCTCGCGCAATCATCCCTCTTCAAGATTTAGTACCCTCTCTATTGGATACACATAAATCTCCTCCATTAGGATCCTCTTCGGCTCCTACTCCTTACTTGTCTCCTTTTTAAGATCAACTGAAGTCGTGTTGGTCCCGATAAGCGGTGACCTATCACGTACACCTAAATCCTTCTTTAGCTTATACTTCTAAAGTAACGCCAAACGAACCTAAACCGTCAATCCTTAACTCTGCCTTCTGGCAACGAAATCGATAACATACTCCTCTACTCCTTTGGGTCTTTATTACTTTCGCCATAAACCCATCCTTTTTCTAATGCCAACCATTCTATGACTACATAATATAATTGACATCAGCTCCTCCTAACAAATCGTAAATAAAGTACAACGAATCCTAATATGGGTTCTAAGTTTTAAGAGATGCAACGCGGAAGTAACATAACGAAAGACACTCCTAGGGACACTTGAACCTGGAGTGCTCTGATACCAACTGTGATACCCCCGAATTTCCGAATGCGAGTTGGCCAGGCCCACGCCCGAATACCCGAGGATATCAAAACAAATTGATAATAAACGAACACAGAGTACAAAAGAATAAAGAAGAATAAATAAAATGCTGACAAGAAACTAAAATGATAATCTAATAATAAACCTCATAATATATTTCCATTAATTAATAAACTCGTCTGATACAACTGATCCTCCAAAATACAACTCGGGAATCCATACTGTGTGGACCCTTAGAAAATCCAAACTAAACAAATGACAGTAATCTAAAACAGGAAACTGAATCATAAAGGAACTCCTATGTAGCATCGGAAGAATGAAGTAGACTGATCCCCGCTCAGCACGAACAACCTCTACTCGTGACGAACACCTGAAAAATAATGGTGGGTCAGGCCCACAAACAAGTTCTACTCTACTACAGTCCAAGCAGAGATCCGATACACGTATACATCCTAATCAATCCAACAGTAACTAGTAGTCCGTATATATATATATATATATACACACTAAAAGAACCTCACTAGACTATAGGGTTGTCTCAACCTGAATAGTAGGCAACATGCAAAACGCACATATAGTGAGCATGAGTACCTAGATCTACCAGGGTATATAGCTACACAATATCTAGCTACACATCCCTAGCGATATACGCGCCCTAACCATTGATCCTGAGACTCAAGCTCATATCATGGCACCATACTTATATATATAAAATCTAGTAACTATCCTATCCAGTATAAATTAATCCTCCATAAGTCATTCAACTTGTTCAGCTGACCTGATTTGAATATAAGTAGGACTTAACATTTTAGTTAATCCATTCCCTTATATAATAAATTAATCCTCCATAAGTCATTCAACTTGTTCAGCTGACCTGACTTAAATATAAGTAGGACTTAACATTTTAGTTAATCCATTCCCTTATATAAAATAGGTAGACTTAACTGATAAGTTAATCCATCCCCAGAATGCCACCATCCCATACCGGTGCATTAAACCACACAATCCAACAATTGATGTAACAATTAAGGAAATACATCAAACATTCCATAAATAACTATGATATCAAGTTATCACATAATAGGAATGACTTATTATTTCTTTAAACTTCCTATATCATATGTCCTACACAAACTGAATCTTATACATGATGATATTTTATGATACCGTTAAATAAGGATTCTCTATATCCAATTCATCCTACACATTTAATCTCAATTGCTAAAATATTTTAAAAGATTAAATCTATTCGTTTGTTAAAAACATTCAAATAGCAAGCATCATTATGATTGAGTCTATTTAAATTTATTAAAACCCAAACCTAGTCCCTATTTAATGTTCAGGAATCCTAGACATGTTTCTACGTTTCATCATTCCACAGATATGAAAAATACATAATTTAAACATATAAAAATTTACATAAGAAATCAAATCAAAATCATGCATTTTATCAATTCATAACACAAGAACAGATATGAACCAATTTCATAAAACCTATGTTCTAACCCAATTAAACATGCATACTTATTTAATTTTATGTGTTTAATAAATTCTGAAATTTCCTAGACATGTACAGAAACACGAATCAAAGGGAAAGAGATAGAAGAAGAACTTGCCTTAAACTTTCGGATCGAAAGTTAAACTTCTTCTTCCTTAATCTTCTCTCTATAGGGTTTTTCTCCTCATTCCTTCCTTTTCCTCCTTCCCTCTCTAACACTATCTCTTCAGTATATATCATGTGAATATTTCTAACCCCCTTTTACAACCTATACCTATATATTTATAGGCTAAATAAAATAACCCTAACCCTTTTCCCAATCCAAGTCAACTAAAAAAAAATGAAAATAAAAATATTAAAAAGGTAAGCAAAATATGTTACGTATATAATTTATGTATATGTTTATTAAATAAATAAATTATACACATTCCATTATTTATTAATGAATTATCCAATAATATTTAAGTTACCATAATATTATAAAGTAACTTAAAACATAACACGTATCAAATCTATGCATATTTTTAATATTTAAATAAACATATACATCAGATTAAATATTACTACCCAAATTACCATAAAAGTAATTAATAAATTACTTTCTCTTTTATATATATATTAAAAAGGTAAGTAAAATATGTTACGTATATAATTTATGTATATGTTTATTAAATAAATAAATTATACACATTCCATTATTTATTAATGGATTATCCAATAATACTTAAGTTACCATAATATTATAAAGTAACTTAAAACATAACACGTATCAAATCTATGTATATTTTTATTATTTAAATATAAAACATATACATCGGATTAAATATTACTACCCAAGTTACCATAAAAATAATTAATAAATTACTTTCCTTTTTATATATGTATACAATATGTATCTATATATATACATACATTATCCATGGGTAATAATCCATACACATCCAACCTCCTATCTAAGTAGTCCATGGGACCCAATTGGTTGGCCCATTACTACTAACCATAACCATAAAAGAAAAATAAAATAAAATAATAAAAGCAAAGAAAACATTTAATTTATAATTAATCAAAACACTATTTAAGTACATAATCTAATTAAACAATTAACACATAGACAAATACAAATAATACATAGACACATAATCAAATAATCAAGTAATACCTAATTCAATTAAACACATAAGCAATTAGTCAAATAATTAATTAAATAATTAAAAAATACAATTAAAACAAATAAATAAATACTGAGACTATCCTTTTAAAATTAGGGGTATTACATTTATATGGATCACTAGATAGTGATATTTATATGAAAATCCCAGAAGGATTTAAAATGCCTGAAACAAAACTACGAAATATGCACTCAATAAAATTACAACGATCCTTGTATGGATTGAAGTAATCTGGGCGAATATGGTATAATCGCCTTAGCAATTACTTACTCAAAGAAGGGTATGTGAACAGTCATACTTGTCCATGCATTTTTATTAACAAATCAGAATCTGGTTTTGTTATTGTTGCAGTATATGTTGGTGATCTGAATCTTGTGAGAACATTGGATGAGATCGAAAAGACGGCCACTTATTTAAAGAAAGAATTCGAAATGAAAGATCTCGGAAAGACAACATTCTGCCTTGGGCTGCAGGTTGAACATTTTTCGAGTGGTATTCTCATCCATCAATCAACATATATATAAAAGATTCTGAAACATTTTCATATGGATAAAGTTTATCCATTGAGCTCTCCAATGGTTGTCCGATCACTTGACATCAAGAAAGATCATTTTCATCCTCGAGAGGATGATAAAGAACTCATTGGTCCTGAAGTGCCCTATCTCAGTGCAATTGGTGCTCTTTTGTATCTTGCAAATTGCACAAGACCTAACATAATTTTTTCAATCAATTTATTAGTAAGGTACAGTTCTGCACCAACTCACATACATTGGAATGGAATCAAATACATATTGCGATATCTTTGAGGTACAAGCATCAAATTCTCAATTAATTGGATATGCAGATGCCGGCTATCTCTCTGACCCACATAAAGCCTATTCACAAACAGGATATGTGCTTACCTGTGGCGACACAGCTATATCATGGCGATCTATGAAACAGACAATGATTGCCACGTCTTCAAATCATTCTGAGATACTCGCAATTCATGAGGTAAGTAGAGAATGCTTTTAGTTGAGATCAATGATCCAACATATTCGAACAACATGTGGTCTCTCATCAATCAAAGAAAGCCCAACAGTATTATATGAAGATAATGCGGCATGCATTGCACAGATGAAGGAATGGAATATTAAAAGTGACAGGACCAAGCACATCTAACCAAAATTCTTTTATGCACATGAATTCCAGAAAAGGGGTGATATTAATATTCAGAAGATACATTCATGTGAAAATCTAGCAGATCTATTCACTAAAACGCTTCTAACTACAACATCCAAGAAGCTGGTACATAACATTGTAATGCGTTAACTAAAGGATCTTCAAGGTTGATCTAATGAGGGCGAGCAATTGATCAAAGAGGTATTGGCATGCTGTACTCTTTTTTCTTCGTCCAGGTTTTGTCCCACTGGGTTTTCCTGGTAAGGTTTTAATGAGGTAGTTTTGAATCTATGCAATACCATGTTCAGATACACAAAAATATTGTACTCTTTCCTTTCGCTAGGGTTTTATCCCACTAGGTTTTCCTTAGCAAGGTTTTAACGAGGCATATTCTTAGTGCAGTATCGTGGACTCCAAGGGGGAGTGTTATGTATATATAATGGTGTGGGGCCCACAATGCATTCTGTTATTCATGACATCATGGCTTGAGTCTTCCAGAGAAAGATTTCAGTAGTGGCTTCTTAAGGAAGCCAATTTCTGCGCCTATATATAAGGCCATGCAAATATACTATTGTGTGTGTGTTGTTGGAATAGAAAAAATTTCACTCTCTGTCTCTTTTCCGTTCTCTCTCTCTCCATCTCTTTCTATTCCTCTCTTTATATCTATATATCTTCACACATATATATTTATTATAATGATAAATATGTCACTTGTGGATATTGAATATTTTTCAGCTTGTTTAAAGTATTATTTCTTCTTCAGTACTCTGCTATATTATATTTGTGTTGTCTCGTTTGTCAACAACCTCAAAGTATTTTAGACCTCTGGTCCTCTGGACTCTGCCATTCATGTGTTCCATAAAAGGTAGTTTGTTTAGAAATTATATGTATTGTTTAATGGTTGAGTAAGCTACTTACAAGTGTGGACCAACGCACGCACTCGCTTTTTTTTTTTTTTTTTTGCATTAAACTTCTGATTTTTTTAAAAGCATTTTTGTCAGATTTTTAAGAGTGCACACTGTATGCACATGAGTGATTTTAGAGTGTTATTAAAATTCTGATGGTGTTAAAGTATATTGAATATTGCATCAAGTCCCTACTTCCCAAAGAGAGGTCGGAAGTTCGAGTTTCCATGGAGGCATAGGTGTGTAGGTACTAACTAAAAAAATATATATGTAATAAAATAAAATATTGCATCTATAATGGTTAGATAAAGCAGATCTATCAATTCTTCATCAAATTCAGATCTGAAGAAAAGGAGTAAAACGATCACATTTTGAAGGTCAAAGCATTCGTGGAGTGTTGTTTGATTTACATATAACTCTTCTACAGAGATCAAGTGTAAGTCTATGGTCGAGAGCTATTGGATGAGGGAGTCGCAAAGTCAAGAATTTTCAGCGATTGATTTTTGGTAGAACGATAGGGTGTGAGCCTAAGTCAAAATTCATTATATTTTGCTTCAAACATAGTAGATTGTTTTGCTTTAGATTGCACAGTTCACGAGGTTTTTCCCACAACGATTGGTCTATTCTGCCAATCGAGGTTTCCTCGCTAAAAATTTTGGTATCATCTCTAAACTTTACTTACTTTTATCTTGCATATGATTGTTTAATTAATCAGTAATTTTAATAGAATTAAATGAATAGAAAAGCACGAGATTAAATCCTCTCTAAATAAAAACTTAAATTTTTCACAATATATTCCGCTGTACAACTCACAAACTGACCTAGTAGAATTCTGAATACATTTATTTAAATTTAAAATGTAAAATAGTAAATATTGTTTCAAAACAAAAACAGTGACATATTGAATTATTCAACTCGGTTGGGGTCCTCAGTAGAATTTCATATTATATTAAGTTAATTTTTTGAATTTCATTACTAGGCTGCACATTACAAATTTACAAACGCCAACAATGCCACTACACCACGCCGAACAATGCTCTACACTACCTCCCAACAATGGGCTACACCATCTCGACCAACAAACACATACATCATATGCGCATACCTCAATCAATAAGCGCATACCCTAATGCGTCAATCGGGCACGTACCCATACCTTGGTAGGCTAAGAAGGTGTTTATCGACTCTTGGAATGCATCTTATTTTATAGAAAAACATATTCACCTCAATCATGTCGCCCAAAGGGAACATCAACTTGGACGTCACGTCAAAGAGATTACCCAAATTCAGTTTCATGTTGCTACACGTAACCCAAAACTAATCTTGACCCTGGGCAGTACCAAATTGCAATAAGGTTAAACTCCACTACTCACAACAATCACTTGGTGGGAACCTTGCTCTGATAAACTCCCTTGGGGCGAACCTTTGACAAGAACCTAGGGTTTTGATACCATTGGGCATAACCGAAGCTTGATACCATTGGTTGGTCCCAAATATCTTGGTTAAAAGAATAACCACAGAAACACAAAGACAACAAATATATGTGAAAACGGGCCAAACCGACAATATTCTTCCACTAATAAAATCAATCAATACAACGCTACAATGTTCTTTTCAAGTTTTCTACTTAACACTAAGGAATAGGGAGAACCCAAATAATATTGTTTACTTTTACTACGATCAACCCTTTCCAAGTATCGGATTGAAAAACGATCCTCCCTAACATTATTAAAAGAGTACATTCGCAAACATGCACCACCAATCTCTCCTTTTCTTTGTTCATCGTTGCACTATTCACCGCAAAGAACCTTGCTCGAGGTTAGGATGATGGATAACCAAGCCTTACACCGTGTTAGAATATATTGTAAAATATATTATTACTATATTATAGAATATATTCTAATAATTTATAGGTTTACCATATAGGGTTTATGTTTCTTGTTTATCACACATAACATCTCCTATATAAACCCCTCCTGTATACATCTTACACATCAATACAATATAATATACAATTACTCTCTCTTTATTTAACATGGTATCAGAGCCTCTCGATTACTGGTAACAATATTATCAGTTTATGTACTCACC
Organism: Cornus florida; assembly: GCF_030987335.1. Taxonomy (NCBI): domain Eukaryota; kingdom Viridiplantae; phylum Streptophyta; class Magnoliopsida; order Cornales; family Cornaceae; genus Cornus; species Cornus florida. The sequence continues at coordinate 5,004,552 of NW_026775577.1, read as the reverse complement.
GCCGGAGATGGCACCATCAGCCCCATCCCTAGTGGTCAATCTTCGGCGATCAACCTTCAAACTTATGCTTCTGCATCCCAACCTTTAGTCTCAAGTTCATAATCAGCAAAAACCTTATTTGGCCGCCTAATCAGCCTCCAAGACACATCAACAGCGATATCAGCAATAGTGCGTCACCTACCACGACAGTCACAGCCATCAGGAGTGCCACGTCAGTTGCCATATCAGACACAGTCAGTAACGGTACCAACATTAATAGTGTCATGCCACCTGCTACGTCAGCTGTTAATCGTGTCTCCATCTTCATCATGGGTGAAAACCCATCTTCACCTAATCATTTCCGCCATGCCGCTTTCAAGATCTTAATTATTTCCAAATTCAAGATGGTTTTATTCAATGCACCTTAATTTTGAGGGGGACTGTTAGAATATATTGTAGAATATATTATTACTATATTGTATAATATATTCTAACTATGTATAGGTTTATCATATAAGGTTTAGGTTTCTTACTCTCTACACATCTTATCACCTATATAAACTCCCGTGTATTTTCATATTTCACACATTCACATAATATAGAGTTCAATACTATCTTTATTTCTAACACACCGTGTACCACTCCATGAGACTCCTCTGGCCATCAGTGTTGGCCTATCCTCGCCATCAATATTCTTGCCAACCACGCACTACACTAGGGCTCCAACAACGCGCTACACTATCTCAATCAACAACACTGATGAGCAAATCAACAAATAACGCATACATCATACAAGCGTATCTCAATCAATGCGCACAACACGCATACCCTAATGCGCCAACCACGCGTATACCATACCCTTATATGCAAACAGTGCATATACCACCTTCTGCAATACATCCAACTTTATAACCAAACATATTCACCTCAATCACGTCACCAAGAGGAAACATCAACTTGAACACAACCTCATTTCAACGTTGTTACACGTAACTCAAAACCAATCTTGACCCTGGGTTATACCAAATTGCACTAGCTGCTACTCACATCAATCACTTGTGGGTGAAATAACCCATCATATATATATATATATATATATATATATATATATATATATATATATTTTGTGCAAGTACTTAGAAAGAAAATATTCTGTATCCATCACTGATAAATTTATCTTGCCTTCATCTATTAGTCCTTTTTGCTCCTACAAAATACATGAATAAATAATACAAACTGGAAAAACAAATCCCCGCTGAGCTGTTTGATCCACCCATATCGCGAGAGGAACAAATGTGAAAAAATATTGAAGTCAAGCTGTATTCGACACATCATCTCCTTCCCAACATTCATTTTCTCCCTTGATTGAAACGAGGCTCTCCTTGTACATAAAAATCCTAAGGCTATTGTATAGTCCACGATGTTGAAGATCTTTAATTTCTTGGGTATTAGGGTTGTATAAAACCAACTTTGAAGTGGTAGTTTCTAGGAAAAGCTCACCATTTTTCCAAAACCCAAGTGCCCTATCAACATCTATAACCGGTCCCATAGTTAATTGTTTGGTCCAACAACCCTCCTCTTTCATCACCCATATGTCAACATATTTCTCAACCTCACGGGGATCAAAACACATCACAGAAATAGAATCATTGTATATAATGAGATTCCCCCAATTTACTACCGGAATATCTTGAGGTCCTGGTATATCTCCAAAAACCTCATTACTCAAATCAAATGTAAGGATCGCATTGTAATAGTATGTCGTACGCAAACCAAGCTTATCAAGCACGCTAGTCAGCCAATAATATACTCCGTTCAAGCATGTGCTACATGAAGATTCATGCACGTAAGCAACTCGAGACAAATCAGCTTCAAAAAGTCTCCAAGAATTCGTAGATAGGTAAAATACTACAATAACTGCAGAATGATAATCTTCATAATCATCGGCATAGGTTCGAATCCAAACCACCTTGTAATCATTGGTTGTTGGATCCAACCCAAATCCAAATCTATAGATGAAAACGGTGAAATCGGGTGGAATGTTAGGGTTTGGCATAGGGAGGAATCTGAATTCTCTTGTAGCAGGATTCCATAGAGCTATGTTATCCCAATCGCAAAGACCAAGTATGCCATCATAGTGACCAAAAATTTTTGGGTCATTGGGTATCTGAACATCATCAACTTCGTCATATAAAAGGGGAAAGCTAGCAAGTGTTTCATCCTGGAACAAAGCAAAAGAATATTTTTCAGTGTTGTAATTATAATGATGAACAAGGAGACGAACATTGTTGCTTTGATGGTGGAGGTGCTTCTTAACAAATGTAGAACTTCTAATGAGGGTGTACCAATATTTGCACACACATTTAAATCGCGTAAGCGATTTCACAGGCAGCTTCAAAAGAATCGCAATTGTCAAATCTTCTAACATATGATAACCGCCACTTTTGCTTGCCATTTATCTATCTCTATATTTGTATATCTACACAAAAATATATATGCAGGAACTGAATCAATCCTTTTGTAATTTGCAGATGCAATATATAAAGCAATTTGTCCAAAACCAGGCATAATTTTTTTTTAATGAAGTTGAGAATGTATGTCTCCTGTAGCCAAATGATGAAAAATCATTTTTACTTATCTTTGAAAAAAAAAAAAAAGGCAGAGAGAAATAAAATGAACGACTTGGAGGACAATTCGGAATATATATATATATATATATATACATATATATATATATATATTAAAAACCTAAGAGCAAGATAAATCAATAATTGTAGGGTTTTATGTGAACAAGAAAAGTAGCTGTCCGAATTTCATTTTGAAGGCTATCTAAAGAATTTTTGGGTGTATATATATATACTTGCAGTTTTAAGGATTCATAACAATCATGTGGAAAACCACTTTACAAGCAAATCTTATTGTGAGCAAGTCAAGGAGAAGCCATTAGATTAACTTACAGAAATTTATGGACCCTTCTTTTTTCATTTCTTTTTTTGTTTGACAAAATTACTCCAACTATCGAGTTATATAGTACTTTAATAAAATTTCAATTACTAGGGACCTTTCCATTTGTAATTGTAGTTACAAGACCGTACTATTTCCCAAAAGAGATGTTGAGGGTTTAGGATAGAGAGGGAACTACAATAATCAGGTTCCTCAAATATCTAGGAGCCTCACCATATTTCATACTATTTGTTTTTCTCTATGCTCAAAGAATATATCAGTTTCTCATAGAATATATCGACACAGGGAATTGTCGATTGTACAAACATATCCGAATCGTCGATTGTACAGTAATTCACATATATCTCATACAAACTTGCGTATAGCAGCTCATGTGGTCATTGCTGGTTATTGTCTTGATTATTCTAGGCCTTTTGTGGATAGCCTTTGCGTAGGCATTTTGTTGTAGGGTGGTTGTTGTATGGTTGTTGATATTGTTGCGATTCATATGCCCTGGCATAGCAAATTCCTATTTGAATTAAAGTGACATATGTTCCTGACGTTTCTGAAATATTTATATTTTATACAATTGGTGAATTCAATGTATTATATTTCGATTTATTATAAAATTGATAGTGTACATTTGATTACAAGAGATATTTATATATATGTATGTGATGGCAATCAATGCATGATATATAAATAGTAATCATAAATGGTTCATAGTCGGTAATTATGGATGGACTCATAATTAATTAAGATTTGAACTGGATCCGCGTTAGGTTGAGATATATTGCGAGAGCCGTCGTGTGCAATTGCTTCCTATCACCGTCATGGCATTTGACTCTTAAGCATGAAAAAATTATAGACTCTTTTATTAATTAATAATTACTTTGATTTGTTCGGCGGATTATTTGGGATCCTTAAACCGACACTTTGGGTAATTATGTAATTAATAATTAGATGGTTATATTTTCAATATTTGCATCATTGCTACTTGTATTTATTTTGTATTGATTATGGTTAATCACAAAGTAAATTCGAAGGCCTTCGTGTGTTTTTAGACAAAATGATTTATTATACATTTATTTATTTAAATTATTATTTTTGTTAAACAAATGTTTTATTGTGATCGAGTCAGAAATAATTAAAGGTACCAAAATAAATATATTAATTAAGTAGTCGGATTGATGGCTTTATTTATCCGATAACTAATTATGCATAGAGGAGTCAAAGTGCAATATTGACTTAGAGGTTATTTATTATTTAATTGGAGTTCAATTAATTTCTTTTAGTAGATTAGAAATTAATTTATGAATTGATTTATTTGGGTTCATGGACCGGGCCAATTATTAATTCATTGTAGCCAATAAAATAATAAACCCAAAGGATTCTCACTCATAACCCAACTTGATATTGGAATCATATTAGATTTGAGACATGTGAATTAGAGATTGAGAAGAATTAGTTGTTTCCTTTTCTTTACCTTTATGTTGCCTATAAATATATATGGTCTATGTATATTTTAAGGGTAATTTTTAGTAGAAGAAAAAAAGGAATATATTTTCTCTCTCTAGAAAATTAGAGTTTATGTTCTCATCTTATGGAGGCTCCCACAAGCCTAATTTTTCAAGGTCATTCATGGAGGCTTATGAGTGATTCCTAAAGGCAAAACAATTACCAAGAAGATGGAGATCCAAGGAGAATGCATATTGCTAAGGGACCTACAATAAGTGAGAACATTCACTTTAGAGGAAAAATTAAAGGTTTACTCAGACATTTGATGTAAGTATTCAATCTATTAATTGAATGATACATCATATTTTATTTTTGCATAAAACTTGTCTCTATGTGATGAATCAAGATTTATGTATTAAAATCCCTCGAAAAGTTTTTAAAACTTGCACGTTTCCCAATAGATAGTTGCTTCTTGTTGCTTGTTCCTAGTTGCTCTGCTTGTTCCCTTTGTTTTGTATCTCCCCAACTTGGGGCTCTATGTACATTCTTCCCTATTTGTACACAAGTTTACCTATGACTACAAAAAAAATTAAAAAAATTAAAACTTTTGTATACCAAGCCTAGAAAGAATGACAACGAGTATCATAAAAATTAAACTAATAAGTCATAGTTATGTTTCGTAATTTTTTTTTTTTTTTTTTTGAATGTTAAGCAATTGTATAAATAAAACCAATAATTACAAGAAATTGGCCTTGGCCTTGGGCCCAAGAAATAAAGCAAGGCCAGGATCTTGACAAACCAAGGCCCAAACAAAGCCCAAAGGGGCTATACAGATGAAAATCGTGATAAACCTAGCAGCCCTCCACCACATAAGTGAAAGAGAGAGAACATGATGAGATATTACTCTGCATCAAAATATTAGGAAAACGACAAAGTATTGTAAAGCCAAAGTAGAATTAGGTTCCCATGTTTCGTAATTAGTTGGTAATGAAGATATTAGGAAAATGTTCTTGAATGATTTTCCCATGTTGCGGTGAATTAATTCTTGAAAATGCCAAAGTACTGAGTTTTAGGAATTAGAAAGAAGTACTAAGTTTCATTGGAGGTGCAAGAAGTTATCCATCATACATCTCACATTTGCAAATGATCTACTACTATTCTCACATGCCAATATTGCTTTTGTTCAAACCCTATTGGATGCTTTCAACATGTTTTGCTCATTTGCTGGTCTACAAATGAACCCTTCAAAATGCAAGGCATTCTTCTCAAGGGTGGATTCATAGACCAAGGCCACCATTCTAGCACTCATCCACTTTGAAGCTGGGACTCTGCCTATCACCTACTTGGGCTTACCACTATCTACCATAGCAATTAAAGCCAGGGACTGTCACACTTTGGTTAAAAAGATCAGTAGAAAAGTTGGGAGTTGGACATCCAAATTCTTATCTTATGCCGAGAGAGCTGTCCTCATAAAATTTGTTTTATGTTCCATACAATCCTACTAGTCTCAAGCTTTCATCCTGCCTAAGAAGGTTTTGGATGATACCAACCAAATTCTAAGGAGCTTTTACTGGTCTAGAACTGAACTAAAGAAGAGTGGAGCAAAGGTAGCTTGGGTTGTAGTTTGTGGACCTAAAATTCATGGAGGTTTGGGATTTCCATATCTTGAGCTTTCAAATAGAGTTGCAAATCTGAAACATATTTGGAAATTATGTCAGAAGAAGGAGAGTCTTCAGGTATGGACTAACTGTTATCTTATCAAAAGAAGAAGCTTTTGGAACATCCTAAAGTTAAGGGAAATGGCAAGGGGTATTATTAAGTATAGAATGGGGTGTGGGAAGGATACAAGATTGTGGCTTGACTGCTGGCTTCCAAATGGCCCCATTGTAAAATAGTTAGGACTCAATGATTTGGAAATTCTTCAACTGGACACTCTGGATACAGTTGATAACCTAATTTCCAATAATCATTGGGTGGTACGTATTTCCTCAAACTACCCCCACTATTTTCAATCACTGTACTTCATTTCTCAGTTATACTCCCTTCCTTTCCACTCGAATCAACATGATAGCACTGTATGGATGCCTAGTTCTTCAAGTACCTTCTCATTCTCACACACCATAGCCTGCTTTTCACCTCCATCCCAAATCTTCACTTGGAACAAGCTAATTTGGTTTAAACATCACCTACCAAAACACAGCTACATAGCTTGGTTAGCAGTTAGGGGTAGGCTTTTCACATTGGACTCCAAACCAATGCTTCATAAGCATTATGTCAATAGATGCTACTTATGTCTTGCTAAGAATGAGTCTATGGACCACTTGTTCTTCAAATGTAGTTACAGCTCACAGATTTGGAGATTCATATAAGAGATTGCAGATTTCTACATCTTGCCAATTAGTTGGAAGGACTTGATTCAGTGGTGTTCAAAATGTACATTGGACTGCATCAGAATTCTTAACTCACAAGCCACTTTTGTTAGCTGCCATTTACTTTATATGGCAAGAGAGAAATGGAAGAGCTTTCAGGAACATATCTACTCCACCTCACCATATTATCTCTCAAATTAAAACCTGCATCAGAATAAGGCTTGCAACAATCAAACTAAAGAAGAGTGCTGACCTGAGGCTAATCACAACTGAACAAGACCTTCATACAATGTTTATGCAGGTTTGTTCCACATCTTGTATTCACTCTTGGCTAGTATCATAAGGTTTGGTCCACCTAGTACTAAGTTTGATTAGCACTTGTTGGTTGATTTCAATTGTAAATCTTGCATGGTACTTTACAGCCACTGGTTGTCTAGTTTACTACAGTAGTGTTGCATTTGGTTACCTTTTTGTTTTTGCTGTATTTGGCTGCCTTTGGTTGCCACTGGTTTTTGTTGTATATCCCCTTCTTAGGGCTCCATGTATATCCTTCCGTATTAAATACAAGCTTACCCTTTAATCCCAAAAAAAAAAAAAAAAACATTAGATGAATTCTAGTTGCCTTGATAAAAAGATAATGTATTTTGACATAAATAAATGTCACAGCCATTAAGATATATTTCCGCGGGAAAAAAAGCCACAACCAAAAAAGAATATGAATAATAGTTAACCATAAATTTATGTGTTTGACTTGTTTAAAGAAGCATTGAATCAATATAGGTTTTAAAAAATTCAAGATTTTCAATTTAAGAGTTAAGACAGTTGCAAATGCATCCAAAGCATACCATTTTGCAAAGAATGAGCATAAAATGAACAATTGGTAGAAATCCTTACCACTTAAATTCTTCTAGCTAGCTATATGAAGAGTGACTAAAAAATTTAGAAATATCCAATCCGCTAAGCAATAAAAATTCAGAATAACTACAGAAGATTATAGAAATGATCCAATATTGTCAAAGCCTTGACAAATGGCCTCTTGCCTAATGGTACAAGGAGAGGTTGAGAGTTATAGTCCTTCTAGTGACATATATTGTGAATGATGTGTGTGTATGCTTAAACTTTTAAAAAAATATGTATATGAAGATAGCCACTGATCAATCAATGGGGGATCTGAATCTTTACCTCAATTCCTGAAAGGATTATCTTACGGTCAAAAGGGAAATTTTAGATTTCTCTGTGATTGATAGATATTTAAAAAATAATTATAATAAAAATATAATATGTCTGAATGAAGCTCAACATTTTTTTTATATATCACATAAAAATAAAGTGAATTGAACGATCCTAGAGAGAAAGAATTATGTTTTCCAATATGCTAGGAGTTTCAAGAAAGATAAGATCTATATGAAGGTGTGATCATTGGATTTGGGAGATAGAGTACGCAGAACAGACTATCTCCGGCCAAGTGATCGAACACCACTCCGCTTGTAGTCCTAGCAGTACGCGTCCATATATAGTGGTATTCCCTGGCAGGGAAATGAAGACAAACTCCAGGATCAGTGTCAGAATATATATACTTGCAATGTGTTGGGAAGGTTACTGTGTTGGAAGATTAATCTAGACTTGTCTAGATTCATCTAAGAAGACCAAGTGATACATATGAAGGTGCAACGAATCTTATAATAATTGCTAATACATGGAATATTTTGGTTTATATGAAATATTTGGTTCATTGTATGGTTCATTGCAAATTCATGTACTAGAAGTATCCATTGAGTAGTATAAATAGGTGAGTCATGTAAGTGCAATTGAGCAATACAAGATAAAGAATTTAGTTCTATAGAAGTGAGTGTTCCTGAATTGTGTGTTTACAAATTCATTTGAATATATGTGAGTGTATCCCATTTGTGTTCACTAGCCCACCAACTCCAATAAAATGATATCAGAGCTTTGTTACAAGATCGGCAAAGAAAAATGGCGTCTAACAATATGTTGCAGCCCTAACTTCCCAAGTTTAATGGGAAAAATTACAATCAGTGGAGTATACAAATGAAGGTTTTGTATGGATCCCAAGATTTATGGAAAATTGCTGAAAAAGGTTTTGAAGAACCGGCGAATCAAGTGGGGCTGAGTCAAGCACAACTCAATGAGTTAAAGGAGAATCGAAAGAAGGATAGGAAGGTGTTGTTCTTCATTTATCAAACAGTTGATGAAGTAATTTTTGAAAGAATCTCGACAGCCATTTCAGCAAAGCAAGCGTGGGATACGTTACAGGCCACTTATAAAGGTGAAAATAAAGTTAAAGTGGTGAGATTGCAAGCTCTTCGAGCTAAATTCGATACGATTCAGATGAAAGATTCTGAAAGTGTAGAAGAATACTTTAATCGTATTCTTTTGATCACTAACCAATTGAAGGTGAATGGAGAAGATATTCAAGATCAAAGAATTGTTGAAAAAATCCTCCGAAGTATGCCCAGAAAATTTGAACACATCGTTGTAGCAATTGAAGAGTCGAAAGATTTGTCGATTTTGTCAATAAATAGCTTGATGGGACCACTCCAATCTCATGAGCTTCGATTAAAGAATTTTGATTCAACACCTCTAGAACAAGCATTTCATGCTCAAACTTCTTTTAGAGAAGATTCGAGAGGAACAAGAAGTGATCGAGGTGGCCGAGGAAAAGGAAGAAATAGTGAAGAAAGAACTTTTGAGTCTAAGGAAAATGTTAATTTTCCTCTTAATAAAGCAAGAGGAAGATGAATGAATAGAGGTCGAGGCCGAGGTCGAAGGAGAAGACAAGGTAGAGGTCGCGATGACTCAAATCATCTCCAGTGTTTCAATTGTGAAAAACTAGGGCATTTTCAAGCAGATTGTTGGTTCAAAAAGAATGATAATGAAGCAAGCAATAGTTTGACATTCATACACAAAAGGAAGAAGGAGGTTTCATGTTAGCTTGCAATACACAAAAAGAAGTTTCAGAAAATATATGGTATATTGATAGTGGTTGCAGCAATCATGTTATTGGAGATAAGAACGCCTTTGCAAATTTGGATGAATCTATCTAAAGTGAATTCAAAACTGGTGATAATAAAATGCATTATGTTAGAGGAAAAGGCGACATTCTTGTCAAAAGCAAGAAGGGAGTGCAGAAGATTATTGATATATATTATGCTCCAGGTCTTAAATACAGTCTTTTGAGTGTTGGACAGATTCTGCAAAAGGGAAATGGTGTACGCTTCAACAATGATGTTTGTGTGGTCAAAGACAAAAATGGTGGGCTTATTACAAAGGTACAAATGACATAAAACAGAATGTTTCCATTGAAGCTTATGTATGAAAAGATGGTCAGTTTTAGTGCCGTGATGATTGAAGAGTCGTGGCTATGGCATCACAGATATAGGCATGTGAGTTTCAACTCATTATCTTATATGTGTCAAAGAAACATGGTGAAAGGTTTGCCAAGAATCAATAGAGAAGATGAAGTTTGTGAAGCCTGCATTTTAGGAAAGCATCATCGAGAGCCTTTTCCTATTGGAAAGGCATGGAAAGCTTCAAAGCCACTTGAGTTGGTACATACAGTGTGGACCAATGCGAACCATGTCAATAGAAGGTAATCGTTACTTTCTAACATTTATAGATGATTATAGCAGGAAAATATGAATTTATTTGCTTAAAGAAAAGAATGAAGCATTTAAAAGATTTAAAACATTCAAAGCCCTTGTCGAAAATGACAGAGGCTACAAGATCAAAACCATACGATCTGATCGAGGTAGTGAGTACATCAGCTATAAGAAGTTTTTGATCAAACATGGTATTCAACATCAAAAAACTGTTCGAGGGACTCCACAACAAAATGGAGTTGCCGAAAGGAAAAATAGAACCATCATGGAGTTGGCTCGAAGTATGTTGACAACAAAGGGGATGCCAAAGATTTTTTGGGGTGAAACAGTATTATGTGTGGTATATTTACTAAATCGAGCTACAACAAAAACTGTTCAAAGAATGACTCCTTATGAAGCTTGGAGCGGTTTAAAGCCAAGTGTTAATCATCTAAGAATTTTTGGCAGTATTGCTTACACCCATATTCCAGACGAGAAGAGAGGTAAATTAGATGATAAATATGAAGAGTGTGTTTTTGTTGGCTACAGTGAAAGCTCGAAGGCATATAGGTTGTACAATCCTACCTTAAAGAAAATAATCATCAGCCGAGATTTGAAGTTCAATGAAAAAGAAATATGGAAATGGAAAAATACCATTCAAGAAAATAATTCAACTGTTGTGGATATAGAATGCAGAGAAGAAGATCAAGATGTTCAGTATATTGAAAATACACCAGATTTTCCAAGCTCAAGTTCATTATCATCAAGTGATGAAGAATCTCCTCCTCTAAAGACAAGAAGCATCCAGCAAATTTATGAAGCAACAAAAAGAATTGATGGGGATGACTTAATAAATTTTGTGATGTTTGCTAATGCAATAAATTTTGAAGAAGAAGGCAAAAGATAAGAAATAGAAGAAAGCTATGGACTAAGAAATTGATGCAATCAAAATGAATAAGGCATGAGAATTGACCGAGCTTCCAAAAGACAAGAAACCACTTGGTGTGAAGTGGGTTTACAAAACAAAGCTAAATGAGAAGGGAGAAGTGGACAAGTACAAGGCAAGACTTGTTGTGAAATGCTACAAACAAAAGTATGGCATCGATTATAAAGAAATTTTTGCTCTAGTGACTCGATTGGAGACAGTTCGATTAATTCCTACAATAACAGCTCAAAGAGGATGGAAAATACATCAAATGGATGTAAAATCAGCATTTTTAAATGGCTACATCAAAGAAGAAGTTTATGTTGAGCAACCACCAGGTTATGCGAAGAAAGATGAAAAAGGCAAGGTATGTCATTTGAAGAAGGCCTTGTATGGTTTCAAACAAGCTCCAAGGGCTTGGTACAGTCGCATTGATAGTTTCTTTATAAAGAATGGGTTCAGGAGATGTCCTTATGAATATGCTCTCTACACCAAGGATGACAAAAGTGAAAATATTTTAATAGTTTGCTTATATGTTGATGGCTTAATTTTCACCAGCAGTTGTAAGAAGATGTGTGATGAGTTCAAAATGTAGATGATGAATGAGTTCGAGATGACAGATATGGGTTTTCTTCATTATTTCCTTAGAATCAAAGTTAAGCAAGAAAGTGATGAGATCATAATTTCACAAAAGAAATATGCAAAAGATTTGCTTGCAAAGTTCAAAATAGAGGAAGCCTCACCAAGTACAACACCCATGGAAGTAGGTTTGAAGTTGAGCAAAAATGATGGGAGTGAAGATTTTTATGTTACTATCTATAGAAGTCTTGTGGGAAGTCTTATGTACTTAACCGCAACAAGACCAGATTTAATGTTTTCAGTTAGCATGCTAAGCAGTTAGCATGCTAAGCAGGTTTATGGTAGCATCAAAGCAAAGTCATTGGGATGCTGGAAAGAGAATTTTGAGATATGTTCGAGGTATAATTGATCAGGGAATTCATTACAAGAGGGGTTAAAATTCAACTCTGATTAGATATAGTGATAGTGATTGGGGATATAGTGGAGATGATCACAAAAGTACTTCTGGTTATGTCTTTCACATTAGTTCTGGTACAGTATCTGTAATACCCCTAATTTTAAAAGGATAGTCTCGGTATTTATTTATTTATTTTTATTGTATTTTTTTAATTGTTTAATTGATTATTTAACTAATTGTTTATGTGTTTAATTGAATTAAGTGTTACTTGATTAATTGGTTACTTATCTATATGTTATTTGTATTTTGTCTAGGTATTATTTGTATTATTTGTTTAATTAGAATGTGCGCTTAAATGATGTATTTGATTAATTGTAATTAATTATAAATTAAATGATTAAATGTTTTATTTTATTTTATTTTATGGTTATGGTTAGTGGTAATGGACTAACTAATTGGGTCCCATGGACTACATAAATAGGAGGTTGGATGGGTATAGATAATTACCTATGGATAGTTGTATATGTATATATATAAATATATATGTATATACATATATATAAAAAGGAAAGTAATTTATTAATATTATAGTAACTTTAGTATTAATAAATAATCTGATATATATATTTTATATATTTATATAATAAGGATATACATATATTTTATACGTAACATATTTTAAGTTACCTTTTTAATATTATGGTAACTTTAGTATAAATAAATAATCTGATGTATATATTTTATTTATTGAATAAGGATGCAGATAGATTATATACGTAACATGTTTTAAGTTACTTTTTAATATTATGGTAACTTTAGTATAAATAAATAATCTGATGTATATATTTTATTTATTTAATGAGGATATAGATAGATTATATACGTAACATGTTTTAAGTTACCTTTTAATATTATGGTAATTTTAGTATTAATAAATAATCTAATGTATATATTTTATTTAATTAATAAGGATATACATAGATTATATACGTAACATATTTTAAGTTACCTTTTTAATATTTTCATTTTTTATTTTTCTTTATTAAGTTGACTTGGATTGGGAAAAGGAATAGGGTTATTATTTAGCCTATAAATACACAACTATAGGTTGAAAAATGAGTGAAAATATATCACGTAATATATTCTATAGAGAAAGAGTTAGAGAGAGAAGGAGAAAGAGGAAGGAAGGAGGAGAAAACCCTGTAGAGAGAAGATCAAGGAAGAAGAAGTTTAACTTTCGATTCGAAAGTTTAAGGCAAGTTCTTTTTCTATCTCTTTCCCTTTGATTCGTGTTTCTGTATATGCCTAGAAAATTCCAGAATTTATTAAACACATAAAATTAAATAATTATGCATGTTTAATTGGGTTAGAACATAAGTTTTATGAAATTGGTTTATATCTGTTCTTGTGTTATGAATTGATAAAATGTATGATTTTGATTTGATTTCTTATGTAAATTTTTACATGTTTAAATTATGTATTTTTCATATCTGTGGAATGATGGAATATAGAAACATGCCTAAGATTCCTGAACATTAAATAGGGATTAGGTTTGGGTTTTAATAAATTTAAATAGACTCAATCATAATGATGCTTGCTATTTAAATGTTTTAAACAAACGAATGGATTTAATCTTTTAAAATATTTTAGCAATTGAGATTAAATGTGTAGGATGAATTGGATATAGAGAATCCTTATTTAACGGTATAATAAAATATCATCATGTATAAGATTCAGTTTGTGTAGGACATATGATATAGGAAATTTAAAGAAATAATAAGTCATTCCTATTATGTGATAACTTGATATCATATTTATCATAGTTATTTATGAAATGTTTGATGTATTTCCTTAATTGTTACATCAATTGTTGGATTGTGTGGTTTAATGCACCGGTATGGGACGGTGGCATTCTAAGGATAGATTAACTAAAATGTTAAGTCCTACTTATATTTAAGTCAGGTCAGCTGAACAAGTTGAATGACTTATGGAGGATTAATTTATTATATAAGGAAATGGATTAACTAAAATGTTAAGTCCTACTTATATTCAAGTCAGGTCAGCTGAACAAGTTGAATGACTTATGGAGGATTAATTTATACTGGATAGGATGGTTACTAGATTATATATATATAAGTATGGTGCCATGATATGAGCTTGAGTCTCAGGATCAATGGCTAGGGCGCGTATATCGCCAGGGATGTGTAGCTAGATATAGTGTAGTTGTGTACCCTGGTAGGTCTAGGTACTCATGCCCACTATATGTGCGTTTTGCATGTTGCCTACTATTCAGGTTGAGACAACCCTATAGTCTAGTGAGGTTCCTTTAGTGTGTATATATATATATACGAACTACTAGTTACTGTTAGATTGACTATGATGTATACGTGTATCGGATCTCTGCTTGGACTGTAGTAGAGTAGAACTTGTTTGTGGGCCTGATCCACCATTATTTTTCAGGTGTTCGTCACGAGTAGAGGTTGTTCGTGCTGAGCGGGGATCAGTCTACTTCATTCTTCCGATGCTACATATGAGTTCCTTTATGATTCAGTTTCCTGTTTTAGATTACTGTCATTTGTTTAGTTTGGATTTTCTAGGGGTCCACACAGTATGGATTCCCGAGTTGTTTTTTGGAGGATCAGTTGTATCAGAAGAGTTTATTAATTAATGAAAATATATTATGAGGTTTATTATTAGATTATCATTTTAGTTTCTTGTCAACATTTTATTTATTCTTCTTTATTCTTTTGTACTCTGTGTTCGTTTATTATCAATTTGTTTTGATATCCTCGGGTATTCGGGCGTGGGCCTGGCCAACCCGCATTCAGAAATTCGGGCGTATCACAGTTGGTATCAGAGCACTACAGGTTCAAGTGTCCGTCTTTCGTTATGTGACTTCCGCGTTGCGTCTCTTAAAACTTAAAACCCATATTAGGATTCCTTGTACTTTATTTACGGTTTGTTAAGAGGAACTGATGTCAATTATATTCTGTAGTCATAGAATGGTTGGCACTAGAAAAAGGATGGGTTCAAGGCGAAAGCAATAAAGACCCAAAGGAGTAGAGGAGTATGTTATCGATTTCGTTGCCAGAAGGCAGAGTTAAGGATTGACGGTTTAGGTTCGTTTGATGTTACTTTAAAAGGATAAGCCAAGGAAGGATTTAGGTGTACGTGATAGGTCACCGCATATCGGGACCAACACGACTTCAGTTGATCTCAAAAAGGAGACAAGCAAGGAGTAGGAGCCGAAGAGGATCCTAATGGAGGAGATTTATGTGTATCCAATAAAGAGGGTACTAAATTCTTCTTTATTCTTTTGTATTGCGCAAGGTGATCTGAATTGCTAGTAGTATAGCGAATGTTATTAGTAGAATTGGGGTTGATCAATTTACAAATAATTAAATCTTTCTTATCATCTCTAAAAGAGGTATATAAGAAGCATTGTTCAGGAGTTTGGGGATCAGATGTGTTCTTATTAGAACGAAATACATAATTTTTTAAATCATATACAAAAAGGCATTGGTATTATGTTGTGACGTTCTAATTAGTAAGACAGTTTACATTCCGCATATAAGGAGGATGAGGGTTAAGCCCTTGGTATTTGCTTAGGAAAACATTTGTACTTTTAAGCGATGTTTTAAAGGATATGTTTCGAGGTTGAATGATTATTTACGAAACTATAAAAGGAAATTTTGAAACAATCTAGTAAGGTTGATTTCAAAGGAGACTTTCTTTTCTAGAAAGAATGATGTCCTAAGTAGGAGTATATTTTGTGCTAGTGTGTTTGTCATACGTGTTTTATTTTCGTTGATTATTCTGGTTAATGGTATGTGGTTTAGTTGGGGACACAAGTATATGATCAGCTAACTATTGTTTTAATAACATGGACTAATATCGCTATTTACGCTAGATTTGTGAGCATATGGTCGTAGGATTTGGTAGATACACATAAATCTAGCCAATCTATTGGACCTGGACATATGTCATTATGGTGTGTTTTGGGATGGGATAATTAAACCATGATTACGAGTCAAACAATCTAGAACGATTTGTTTGATATACTTTACGTTAGGTATAGATTCGTATCATATTACAACGCCATGATATTAGTAATTGTTAATATTTTGGTATGCGTGACGTAGTGGTAAATAATGATCACTGTAACACCACGATGATTTATCTGAGGTGCCAGATTTGCTGAACATCTTCTTGAAAAATTCCGAAAGTTGTTGCTAAGTCGAAAGGAGGATTTAGTACGGGTTTAGGTACTTATTAGAATAACACCGATTGAGGATAGTAGACTGAATAAATATTCATCATTCTATTCTTAATCAAGAATTTTATTCGTGAGGGCGTGTCATTAGGAGGAGTTACCGGTGTTGCATATAGAGGATGAAACTAAGTCTTATTCACTTGCATAAATAATATGGAATTTTTTTTTTTTTTTTTTAGATCACAATTTGCAACAATTAGTTGTTGTTAGGAAATTGGTAACTTATGTAGAGGATGGAAGGATTTCATATTCTTTTGAAGTTAGACAAAGAAGTCGGATTGTCATTAACTTGTTTTAAAGAAGCATGGTGTGTCAAAGACAAGATGGTGAGACCAAACACCTTTATAAAGATGAGGTGCATGGTATGCATGGAAAGGTTGTAGTTTGTTGACTTTTGTTGAATTAAAGTCATAGTTGACTATTGATAAATGGAATTACTGATTGATTTTCAATATCGGCAAATTTATCACGGATCAGTGGTGGATAGATTTAGTTACAGAATTCGCTTTTGAAGACGCTCCAATTTAAACGTTAGGTACAGACAAAAGCTGGTGGTACTGGACTAACGGTACTTTCTATAGACAAATTGGATGGAGGATGCACGGACTGAGTTTCACAACTTTTAGTTCTTCTAATATTTATTAGATAATAGAGATGGACCATCAAAGATCACTAGATCCTTTGCAACCATTTCCTATACTAAAGTGGAAATGAGAGAGCATTTTACAGATTTAGTTGCGGGAATTCTGATTTTACACAAGGGTCAGGATTCTGGATGGGATATTGGTTGACTGATACATTAGGTCAACTTGATTCTTGTCTATTTCGAACTGGTAGGACTTTAGTTCATACGAATAGAATGGATCACGAGACGGTTTAGATGGATTACAGTGGTAATTCACACTTTATATCAAGTTCCGTCTGGTGGAAACAATGATGTAAATGGATGCTCTCAACAAATGATAGAATATTTAAATCTTTCGATTAGTTGTTGAGTTATTAGATGCATTTATAGCAGGTGTAATAATAACACTTGTTATTACTACGGTAGTTGAGAAGGTCAACTTTGAATATTAGAGCTGACCTTGGAGATGGTGTTACCTTACTCAGATGGAGTTTAAGGTACTCGAGAAGGATTTCGTAATTTCTGTAAATAATGATATGACGGTCGGGCAACCGAGCTAGAAAATTTATAATTTTTCTTGGTGTGATTAAACGGTTAGAAGGTACATCATGACATCAAATGTCGATTTTGGTGAACAGATACAGATAAGGATACATATACAATTGCCCTAAGTGTAAAACCTACTACAAAGGTGGAAAGTTGATCATCGGATATCGTAGGAATATTTAGCCACTTTCTATAACAAATATGGAAGTTGAATTAAATAGGAGTGACGGTCGATGGGAAGGATCGACATTGATTTGGAATTTCAATTTTTCATATGGAATCTGAGTGGTGGATTGAGAAAGATCGCTTGAGGACATAAATTTGAGTGATACTTATTTTAGAACTTCATAGTAGTTCTATAGTTCAGTGATAGTGGTGTTATAACATGTGGATGTCCATATTAGTGGATGCAAAGTGCTATTTCGAAGGAGCTTTATGAAGATTTTGGAGTAGCAGCTCTACTTCATATCTATAGACGGAGGAATTAACGAGAGATTAAATTAGACCATAAAGGATATGTTTGAGGTGTATATCCTAGATTTTCATGGACAGTTGGAAGTGTTTACTTCATTTGTCGGAATTTTATCTATGATATTGTTGGCACAAGGAGGTTAGTGTGACAACTTTGGAGGTTTTGTATCTATCACAATGCATACCTCTCATTTGTTGGTTGGAAATAGAAGTATGGGTTGTACAATCAGGCCTTGACTTCATTTAAAAATATGTCGGAAAAAAATACTTCCCTTTGTATTGAACTGCGCGCGGTTGGGAGGCAACAGTAGGATGTTGTAAATAGTTGAACTCGTATACTAGAGTTTTTCTATCAGGGAGTAGTTTGCTTGTTCTGTTTTTTATACAGGAAGAAGACGATTTTTGGATAAAGGTAAATTTTACTTATTACATTGACTTTTAGAAGATTGTGTTTCGCAATTGAGGCAGTCGTCTCTGAATTAGCGTTACCAAATTATTAGCGCTGGGTGCATAGGAGTTTGTGCGTATATTCTATGGCACTTGGAGGTATGTAGATCATTCCCTTGTCGACATGGGAGGATTACGTTGTTATTTGATACAACCTACGCATCGTATGATTATTGTGTTTCTTAAAATATAGGAACCCTGTCTACCACTTGGTATATTGGAGTTAAGTGGAGCCCTTATAGTAAGGTTGCGTCTACTTGGAAATAGGAGGATGTTTTTCGCTCACAATTTCCAAGCATAATAGAAGAATAATTAAAGGAAGTAAGGGCGAATTCCGAGGACGGAATTCCTTTTGTTAGGGGGGAAGAATGTAATACCCCTAATTTTAAAAGGATAGTTTCGGTATTTATTTATTTATTTTTATTGTATTTTTTTAATTGTTTAATTGATTATTTGACTAATTGTTTATGTGTTTAATTGAATTAAGTGTTGATTAATTGGTTACTTATCTATGTGTTATTTGTATTTTGTCTAGGTGTTATTTGTATTATTTGTTTAATTAGATTGTGCGTTTAAATGATGTATTTGATTAATTGTAATTAATTATAATTTAAATGATTAAATGTTTTATTTTATTTTATTTTATGGTTATGGTTAATGGTAATGGACTAATTAATTGGGTCCCATGGATTAATTGAATAGGAGGTTGGATGGGTATGGATAATTACCCATGGATAGTTGTATATGTATATATATAGATATATATGTATATACATATATATAAAAAGGAAAGTAATTTATTAATATTATAGTAACTTTAGTATTAATAAATAATCTGATGTATATATTTTATATATTTATATAATAAGGATATACATATATTTTATACGTAACATGTTTTAAGTTACCTTTTTAATATTATGGTAACTTTAGTATAAATAAATAATCTGATGTATATATTTTATTTATTTAATAAGGATACAGATAGATTATGCACGTAACATGTTTTAAGTTACTTTTAAATATTAACTTTAGTATAAATAAATAATCTGATGTATATATTTTATTTATTTAATGAGGATATAGATAGATTATATACGTAACATGTTTTAAGTTACCTTTTAATATTATGGTAATTTTAGTATTAATAAATAATCTAATGTATATATTTTATTTAATTAATAAGGATATACATAGATTATATACGTAACATATTTTAAGTTACCTTTTTAATATTTTCATTTTTTTATTTTTCTTTATTAAGTTGACTTGGATTGGGAAAAGGAATAGGGTTATTATTTAGCCTATACATACACAACTATAGGTTGAAAAATGAGTGAAAATATATCACGTAATATATTCTATAGAGAAAGAGTTAGAGAGAGAAGGAGAAAGAGGAAGGAATGAGGAGAAAACCCTGTAGAGAGAAGATCAAGGAAGAAGAAGTTTAATTTTCGATTCGAAAGTTTAAGGCAAGTTCTTCTTCTATCTCTTTCCCTTTGATTCGTGTTTCTGTACATGCCTAGGAAATTCCAGAATTTATTAAACACATAAAATTAAATAATTATGCATGTTTAATTGGGTTAGAACATATGTTTTATGAAATTGGTTTATATCTGTTCTTGTATTATGAATTGATAAAATGTATGATTTTGATTTGATTTCTTATGTGAATTTTTACATATTTAAATTATGTATTTTTCATATCTGTGGAATGATGGAACATTGAAACATGCCTAGGATTCCTGAACATTAAATAGGGACTAGGTTTGGGTTTTAATAAATTTAAATAGACTCAATCATAATGATGCTTGCTATTTAAATGTTTTAAACAAACGAATGGATTTAATATTTTAAAATATTTTAGCAATTGAGATTAAATGTGTAGGATGAATTGGATATAGAGAATCCTTATTTAACGGTATAATAAAATATCATCATGTATAAGATTCAGTTTGTGTAGAACATATGATATAGGAAGTTTAAAGAAATAATAAGTCATTCCTATTATGTGATAACTTGATATTATATTTATCATAGTTATTTATGAAATGTTTGATGTATTTCCTTAATTGTTACATCAATTGTTAGATTGTGTGGTTTAATGCACCGGTATGGGACGGTGGCATTCTAGGGATGGATTAATTAAAATGTTAAGTCCTACTTATATTTAAGTCAGGTCAGCTGAACAAGTTGAATGACTTATGGAGGATTAATTTATTATATAAGGGAATGGATTAACTAAAATGTTAAGTCCTACTTATATTCAAGTCAGGTCAGCTGAACAAGTTGAATGACTTATGGAGGATTAATTTATACTGGATAGGATGGTTACTAGATTATATATATATAAGTATGGTGCCATGATATGAGTTTGAGTCTTAGGATCAATGGTTAGGGCGCGTATATCGCCAGGGATGTGTAGCTAAATATAGTGTAGTTGTGTACCCTGGTAGGTCTAGGTACTCATGCCCACTATATGTGCGTTTTGCATATTGCCTACTATTCAGATTGAGACAACCCTATAGTCTAGTGAGGTTCCTTTAGTGTGTATATATATATATATACGAACTACTAGTTACTGTTGGATTGACTAGGATGTATACGTGTATCGGATCTCTGCTTGGACTGTAGTAGAGTAGAACTTGTTTGTGGACCTGACCCACCATTATTTTTCAGGTGTTCGTCACGAGTAGAGGTTGTTCGTGCTAAGTGGGGATCAGTCTACTTCATTCTTCCGATGCTATATAAGAGTTCCTTTATGATTCAGTTTTCTGTTTTAGATTACTGTCATTTGTTTAGTTTGGATTTTTTAGGGGTCCACACAGTATGGATTCCCGAGTTATTTTTTGGAGGATCAGTTGTATCAGAAGAGTTTATTAATTAATGGAAATATATTATGAGGTTTATTATTAGATTATCATTTTAGTTTCTTGTCAGCATTTTATTTATTCTTCTTTATTCTTTTGTATTCTGTGTTCGTTTATTATCAATTTGTTTTAATATCCTCGGGTATTCGGGCGTGGGCCTGGCCAACCCGCATTCGGAAATTCGGGGGTATCACAGTATCTTGGGCATCGAAGAAGCAACCTGTAGTAGCACTTTCAACTACAGAAGCTGAATATATTGCTCTGTCCACACCTGGTTGCCAAGCAATATGGTTGAAATGAGTATTAGAAGATTTGAAGTATTTTCAGGTGAAAGATACTGTTCTGTTTTGTGATAATAATTCAGCAATTGCACTTAGCAAGAATCCAGTTTTTCATGGCAGAAGCAAGCATATTAGAATCAAGTATCACTTCATTAGAGATTTGGTTAAAGATGGAGAAATTGTCATCAAACACTGCAAAACCAAATATCAAATTGCAGACATTTTTACAAAAGCATTGAAGTTAAAAAGTTTTATCAAATTAAAGGAGAAACTTAGAGTTGCATAAGTCTAGTTTAAGAGGGGATGTTGGAAGATTAATCTAAACTTGTCTAGATTCATCTAAGAAGACTAAGTGATACTTAGGAAGGTGTAAAGAATCTCATAATAATTGCTAGTACATGGAATATTTTGGTTTATATGAAATATTTTGGTTCATTGTATGATTCCTTACATGTATTAAATTCATGTACTAGAAGTATCCATTAAGTAGTATAAATAAGTGAGTCATGTAAGTGTAATTCAACACAAACAATTGAACAATACAAGACAAAGAATTCAGTTTTATAGAAGTGAATTCTCCTGTATTGTGTGTTTACTAATTCAGTTGAATATGTGAGTGTATCCAATTTGTGTTCACTTGCCCACCAACTTCAACAAAGTGGTATTAGAGCTTAGTTACAAGATCGGTAAAGAAAAATGGCATCTAATAATATGTTGCAGCCCCAACTTCCCAAGTTTAGTGAGAAAAATTACAATCAGTGGAGTATACAAATGAAGGTTTTGTATTGATCCCAAGATTTATGGGAAATTCAACATTAAATCATAAGGGTAATTTTATCATTTCACATAAGTTTTGGGGGCAATTTGATAACATTTTTTTAATTCAGATGTGTTTAGTTTTAGTGGAGTTTTTTTGCACCAATTTGATAATAGAGAGGATTTTGTGATTTAACTGTGCAAATATATATATATATATACATATACTAAAAATTACATATACCGGCCACCAACAATTAATCTTTATTGAGATTCAGAGATTGTCTAGTCATGAAAGAAAAAAGCCAAATGTCTTTAGTTCACTTCACCGTCGCCATGAAAGGTAAAATTTAAAATATGAATTATATGAAGGAGCCTCTTCAAGGATTTAAGTATTAAAATTATATATTTTTTAATAGGCTTTTAAAGTAGATAGTTGTAGCGGGCATGACTAAGTAGATAAAAGTCTATTTGTAGCTTAAGTTGGAGATAATATTATTTTAAAGGTTGTGATAGAGGGACCGCGATTGCTTTGGCAGAATCCACCTGGCAACAACTTACCAAAAAAAAATAATAATAATAAAACTATCTTGCTTCTTCCCTCCTCAGTTGAGGTCGATTCATCGTCTTGAGGAGACTAGCGTGACCTGCAACCCACGTGTTTCGATTCATGCCTCTGCAAACCCAAACCTTTATCATCACCAAGGACAACCCACAACCTCCCATCTCCAGTCACCACACCACAATCAATGGCCTTCTGGACCAAGCCAATTTTAGTCATACAAACCATAACCAACCAAACAAAACCTAAAAGCATCACCACCCATCACCACAATCAACCCAAAACCTGATCCGAAGAACTGCAAATCCATCAAACTACAGTGAAAAGCCGCCGGAATCCTCTTTAGTCGCCATCATCCGAAGCTGCAATTCACAGCCATCGCCGGAATCGCGACTTCACTCGTCGCTGTCCCTGTTACCATCGGAATCATCTCTGGTCCGAGGATCAGACCTTGCTCGCCCGCCGTCGTTCCGAGCTCTCCACCGACCAGCTCCATCTGCCCCAGACCGTCTCCACCGTCCTCTCCACCGACCGACTCCATCTGAGCCGCTGCAAGTCAGCCGATCTCTCCACCACCGTAGCCATCGTTCCTTACCGAACTTTTCTCTCTATCGTCGCTCGATCACAGCCACCTTCATCCGAACCAGCCGAGCTCACCGCCGTTCTCTATTCTCTTCCACCACCATAAGGGTTAGCACATCGACACGACACTGTCAACAGCCGCGTTGGTGGATCGAACTTCATCGGCAATCTATTGCAAGATCCTCAACACCGGAAACCTTTCAACCCAGCGAGCGAATCTCCGGTCGCTTCGTAAATCATGGAGAAATCAAAACAAACGCCGACGTTCTTTCCTCCGACAAGTCACCGATTCCCACTAAGAACAACACCGACATCCTCTCCTCATTCATCGATGCCAATCGCACTAGCGGTGCATTCCTAGAGAACTGATTCGGCGTTGGTGAGGTCCGACAACACGCATAGATTATACTTGGACAGAGAAAATGGTTGAAGATGACCCAGAGCCAGAGGAGAGAGAAAACCAGACAACGGTTGAGATGGCTTTTAACATCATAACATGGCTAGCCACGTATGCATCGGTCTCACAAATCTGTCAGAATAATCAACCCTAATATCATTGTCCTTATTTTAAATTATAATTTTACATTAAACAAGCAAATATCTATTTTTGGTAATTACCCTATTTTAACAATATTACCCTATTAATTTTGGAAAATGACAAATATGTCACTTACTATTTTAACAATATTACCCTATTAATTTCAACATACTTCTTTAAATTATTCACCTTTTGCAACAAATCCCGTTCTTCCGAAATTATGCAAAAGCTCAAATGGCCATTAAATTTTTTTTTTTTTTGGTTATTTTGTGATGTGAATATAAACCGACCTAGTAATGAATTTTAAATAGATTTATTGAAATTTAATAAGTAAAATAGTAATAACAATGTGATATTAAATGTATTCAAGACTGGAGAGGTTTTGGGATCCTTAGAATATTTCATATATTAACTTAGAGAATATGTAATTGTAACCAGAGATGCATGCTATTAAGCTTAGAATATCTAAAACAAAAGTGATATATATCCTCAATATATATATATAGTAAACTGATGGGACAACATAGATACAGTTACTAGACCACAGAAAAGAAGAAACTGTGATTAGAAATATATATATATATATTTTCATTTAGCAAATAAATAAATAAATTCGGGAAGTAATTAGGAAGAAAATATTCGTCTTCCCTTCCTTTCCATACTACCCTTTGTTGCATCTACAAAATAATAATAATAATAATAATAATAATAATAATACATGAATAAACAATAGAAACTCGATTGTCTGGAAACACAAATCACTCCCGAGCTGTTTGATCCGCCATGTGAAAAAATCTTAAACTCAAGCAGTATTCAACACGTTATCTCCTTTCCAGCATTCATTTCCTCCTCTAATTGAAACGAGGCTCTCCTTGTACATAAATATCCTAAGGCTATTGTACAGTCCACGATGTTGTAGATCTTTAATTTCTTGGGTATTAGGGTTGTATAATACTAATTTTGAAGTGCTAGTTTCTAGGAAAAGCTCACCATTTTTCCAAAACCCAAGTGCCCTGTCAACATCTACAAGGGGTCCGATAGTTAATTGTTTGGACCAACAACCCTCCTCCTTCATCACCCATATGTCAACATATTTCTCAACCTCACGTGGATCAAAACACATCACAGAAATAGAATCATTGTATATAATGAGATTCCCCGAATTTACTACAGGAATATCACGAGGTCCTGGTATATCTCCAAAAACCTCATTACTTAAATCAAATGTAAGGATGGCATTGTAATAATATGTAGTTCGCAAACCAAGCTTATCAAGCATACTAGTCAACCAATAATATACTCCGTTCAAGCATGTGCTACACAAAGATTCATGCACGTAAGCAACTCGAGACAAATCAGCTTCAAAAAGTCTCCAAGAATTCGTAGATAGGTAAAATACTACAATAACTGCAGAATGATAATTTTCATATTCCTCAGAAAAATAATACGTTCGGATCCAAACCACCTTGTAATCATTGGTTATGGGATCCAACCCAAATCCAAATCTGTTGTTGAAAACGCTAAATCTGGATGGAATGTTGGGGTCTGGCATAGGAAGGAAACTGAATTCTCTTGTAGCAGGATTCCATAGAGCTATGCTATCACAATCGCAAACACCAAGCATGCCATCACAGTGACCAAAAATATTTGGGTGCTTGGGTATCTGAACATCATCAACATCGTAATATAAAAGGGGAAAGCAAGCAAGTGTTTCATCCTGGAACAAAGCAAAAGAATATTTTTCAGTGCTATAATTGTAATGATGAACAAGGAGACGAGCATTGTTGCCTTGATGGTGGAGGTGCTTCTTAACAAATGTAGAACTTCTAATGAGGGTGTACCAATATTTGCACGCACATTTAAATCGCATAAGCGATTTCACAGGCAGCTTCAAAAGAATCGCAATTGTCAAATCTTCTAACATATGATAACCGCCACTTTTGCTTGCCATTTATCTATCTCTATATGTGTTTATCTACACAAAAATATATATGCAGGAACAGAATCAATCCTTTTGCAATTTGCAGATGCAATAAAGTAGTTTGTCCAAAACCCTGCATAATATTTTTTAATGAAATTGAGAATGTATGTCTCCTGTAACCAAATGATGAAAAATCATTTTTACTTATCTTTGAAAAAAAAAATATAGGGAGAGAGAAATAAAATGAATGACTAGGAAGACAATTCGGAATATATATATATATATATTAAAAACCTAAGAGCAAGATAAATCAATAATTGTACGGGTTTTATGTGGACCAGAAAAGTAGTTGTCCGAATTTCATTTTGAAGGCTATCTAAAGAATTTTTGGGTGTATATATATATACCTGCTGTTTAAGGCTTCATAACAATCATGTGGAAGACCACTTTACAAGCAAATCTTATTGTGAGCAAGTCAAGGAGAAGCCATTAGATTAACTTTAGAGAAATTTATGGACCCTTCTTTTCTCAATTTTTTTTTTTTTTTTGCTTTGACAAAATTACCCCAACTCTCGAGTTATATAGTACTTCAATAAAATTTCAATTACTAGGGACCTTTCCATTTGTAATTGTAGTTACAAGGCCGTACTATTCCCCAAAAGAGATGTTGAGGGTTTGGGATAGAGAGGGAACTACAATAATCAGGTTCCTCAAATATCTAGTAGCCTCATCATATTTCATTCCTATTTGTTTTTTTCTATGCTAATTAATAGTAGTATATACTCAAAGAATATATCAGGTTTCTCATACAATATATCAACACAGGGAACCATTGTACAAACAAATCCGAATTGTTCGATTGCACAGTAATTCACATCTATCTCATACAAACTTGTGTATATCAAGCCTAGAAAGAATGACAATCGACTATCATAAAAATCAAACTAATAAGTCATAGATATGTTTCGTAATTAATTAGTCGGTAATGAAGATATTAGGAAAATGTTCTTGAATGATTTTCCCATGTTGCGGGGAATTAATTCTTGAAAATGCCAAAGTACTGAGTTTTAGGAATTAGAAAGAAGATGACCAAAGACACAATCTATCAGCAACTAATGCAGTAAACAGTACTTTAACTTCCAAACCATTCTATATAAATTCTATACGAACCCTTACTAACAAAACAATTGTATATCATATCTGATTATCACTTTCAATCTAACTTAATAAAACTGTATTTCAGCATTAGATGAATTCTAGTTGCCTTGATAAAAAGCCCTAGAATGAAGATAATATATTTTGACATAAATAAATGTCACAGCCATTAATATGTATTACAGGGGTTAAAAAAAAGGCACAACCAAAAAAGAATATGAATAATAGTTTACCACAAATTTATGTGTTTGACTTGTTTAAAGAAGCATTGGAATCAAAAAAGGTTTTACAAAATTCAATATTTTCAAGTTAAGAGTTAAGACAGTTGCAAATGCATCCAAAGCATACGATTTTGCAAAGAATGAGTATAAAATGAACAATTGGTAGAAATCCTTACCACTAAAATTCTTCTAGCTAGCTATATGAAGAGTGACTAAAATATTTAGAAATATCCAATCCACTAAGCAATAAAAATTCAAAATAACTACAAAAGATTATAGAAATGATCCAATATCATCAAAGCCTTGACAAAGGGCCTCTTGCCCAATGGTACAAGGGGAGGTTGAGAGTTATAATCCTTCTAGTGACATATATTGTGAATGATGTGTGTGTATGTTTAAACTTTCAAAAAATATGTATATGAAGATAGCCATTGATCAATCAATGGGGGATCTGAATCGTTACCTCTATTCTTGATAAGATTATCTTGCGGTCAAAAGGGAAATTTTAGATTTCTCCGTGATTGATAGATATTTAAAAAAAAAAAAAATTATAATAAAAATATAATATGTCTGAATGAAGCTCAACATTTTTTATATATCACATAAAAATAAAGTGAATTGAAAGATCCTAGAGAGAGAGAATTGTGTCTTCCAACATGCTTGGAGTTTCAAGAAAGATGAGATCTATATGAAGGAGGGATCCTTGAATTTGGGAGACATGAGATTGAAATTTTCTAAAAATGGACATGGACGGAAGAGATCCGAGTGAATGGAAAGGAAAAAATAACCGAGGAATTCCACTTTCACTTCAAAGAGAAATGCTATCAGAATAGCCCAATTTCTGAGAATTTTGGATGGGAATCATGAAAACCAACATTTAATTTGCAGCATTTTGTAGTGTTTATTTTTCTTATTTACCTTTTGATTCGAATTATCTAAATTTGTCATGCTAGCTCTTTTTATATTTTTTATTTATCTTTATCAAATGCATTGTGCCCCACCTAAAATGAGTTCCTGGCTCCGCGCCTGATTCGAAATTTTATTTAATTTGGAAATATGAAAGTTTTGTTTTTGGTAGCTCAAAATATAATTCAGGAAGGTTGCTAATAATTTATAGTTTTACAGATTTGCAGCATTTTCATAAACACGGATGGGGATTATGTAATTGTAACCACAGATATATGCTATTAAGCTTAGAATATTAGAAACAAATTTAAACTTTAAAGTATTATCCTCAGGATATGGTAAACCGATGAAACAACTTAGATAAACTTGAAATAAGAAATTATGATTATAAAGTGTGTGTGTGTGTGTGTGTATATATATATATATATTAGTTTATTGGGTAAGCAAATAGAAAGTAACTATCTTCCCTTCTTTTCCCAATTTTCTTTTTCCCTGTAAATCATTACCTTCCTTTCCCTATTACTCTTTGTTGCTCCTACAAAATACATGAATAAATAGAAACTGGAAACACAAATCACTGCTGAGCTGTTTGATCCGCCCAAATGGCGAGGGGAACAAATGTGAAAAAAAAATCTTGAACTCAAGCCGTATTCGACACATTATCTCCTTTGTCAGCATTCATTTCCTTCCTTGATTGAAACGAGGCTCTCTGTGTACACAAAGATCTTACGCATATCATATGGTCCGTCATGTTGAAGATCTTTAATTTCTTGGGTATTAGGGTTGTATAAAACTAACTTTAGAGTTATAGTTTCTAGGAAAAGCTCACCATTTTTCCAAAATCCAAGTGCCTTGCCGACATCTACAAGTGGTCCAATAGTTAATTCCTTAATCCAACACCCCTCCTCTTTCATCACCCATATGTCAACATATTTCTCAACTTCACGTTGATCAAAACACATCACAGAAATAGATTCATCGTATAAAATGAGATTTCCCAAATTTAATTTGGGAATATCTTGAGGTCCTGGTATATCTCCAAAAACTTCATTACTCAAATCAAATGTAAGGATTTTATTGTAAAAGTACGTAGTACGAAACTCAAGTTTATCAAGCACACTAGTCAGCCAATAATATACTCCGTTCAAGCATGTGCTACATGAAGATTCATGCACGTAAGTGACTCGAGACAAATCAGCTTCAAAAAGTCTCCAAGAATTCGTAGATAGGTGAAATAATACAATAACTGCAGAATGATAATCTTCATAGTCTTCGGAATAATAATACGTTCTAATACAAACCACCTTATAATCATTGGTTGTGTGATCTAACCCAAATCCAAATTTATGTTCCAAAACGCTAAACCTGGGTGGAATGTCAGGGTTTGGCATAGGGAGAAATCTAAATTCTCTTGTGGCAGGATTCCATAGAGCTATGCTATCCCAATCGTAAAGACCAAGTATGCCATCATAGTGACCAAAAATATTTGGGTTGTTGGGTATCACGACACCATCAACATCATAATATACAAGGGGAAAGGTAGCAAGTGTTTTATCCTGGAAGAAAGCAAAAGAATATTCTAAAGTGCTGCAATTGTAATAATGAACAAGGAGACGAGCATTGTTGCTTTGATGGTGGAGGTGCTTCTTAACAAATGTAGAACTTCTAATGAGGGTGTACCAATATTTGCACACACATTTAAATCGCAGAAGCGATTTTACAGGCAGTTTCAAAAGAATCTCAATTGTCATATCTTCTAACATATGATGACCGTCACTTTTGCTTGCCATTTATATACACAAAAATATATATGTAGGAACTGAATCAATCCTTTTGTAATTTGCACATGCAATTAAGCTATTTGTCCAAATCCTGCATAATTTTGTTAATGAAATTGAGAATGTATATATCCTGTAACCAAATAATGAAAAATCATTTTTACTTATCTTGGAAAAAAAAACAAAAAAACAAAAAAAAGAAAAAAGAAAAAAGGAGAGAGAAATAGAATGAATGAGTTAGCAGAAAATTCGGAATATATATAGAGAGAGGGATATATATAGATATTAAAACACTAAGAACAAGATAAATCAAGAATTGTACGGCTTTTATGTGGGCCGAAAAAGGAGTTATCCTGATAACATTTTGAAGGCTAGCTAAAGAATTTTTGGGTGTTATATACCTGCAGTTTAAGGCTTCATCAACAATCATGTGGAAGACCACTTTACAAGCAAATCTTATTGTGAGGAAGTCAATGAGAAGCCATTAGATTAACTTAGAGAAATTTATAGGCTCTTCTCTTTTTTTTTTTCCTTCTTGACATAATTACCCCAACTATCTTCTGTTGTATAGTTCTATTTTTTTTTCATTTGTAATTGTAGTTACTGTTAGAATATATTGTAAAATATATTATTACTATATTGTGTAATATATTCTAATCATATATAGGGTTTAAGTCTCCACAAATTCTTGTCACCTATATAAATCCCTGTGTATCTCATATCAAATATTCTGTCAAGGGGTAATTTAAGAGTTCTTATAATAATATTTTTCAAATATAACGCTCAACTTGCATATCAAATCATGAAACATGACTTTTTCCAACGATTTGGAAAAATGAAATAAAACTGTTAGAGACACGGTGAATACAAAGAACAATGCTACCGAATACACTGATAGCCCAAATAAGTCCACATAGCACCAACACATGACGAAAGTTATGAAGAATGTTACGAAACACACCGGCAGCCCTAACAAGTCAATAAAAATTGCCGAAGACATGACAAGGCAAGGACAATGCTATCGAACACACCGGTAGCCCAAACAAGTCGATAAAAACTATCGGAGACACGGCAAAGGCGAACAACATTATTGCAAAACAAACCAGCAATCCAAACAAGTCACAAATAGTACCGAAAAACCCTTAGCAACATTTCAAATGCTAAGGGAATACCCCAAAAATAAGGGTCCGAACCTAGGAAGAGAAATTAGACTCTGATACCATGTTGTAAAATATTAAAAAGAAGTGAAGAGAGAAATGAAATATGAAGAACACAATGATATTATGTGGTTCAGTCACTAGAGCCTACATTAATAGCACAAAGAGCTCAAAGGGTTACATCACTTTATAATATATTCTCTTAATCTTTGTATACAATGATCACTTCTATTTATAGGTAAAAGAATAGAGGTGATAAATATGGAAAATACATTAATGAAATATTTCTAAAATCAATACCATAAATCACTTCGATCAATATTCTATCATAGGCTAAAATCTCTCCTATAAAAGAGAGAAATTGTATATTGTATTGATGTGTATAAGATATGACATACACAGGGGTTTAAATAGGTGACGAGATGTACAGGGGTTTATATAGGTTACGAGATATGTAGAGTGCAAGAAACCTAAACTCTATAAGTTAAACCTATATATAATAAACCTATACATTATTAGAATATATTACACAATATAGTAATAATATATTCTAAAATATATTCTAATAGTTACGAGCCCGTATGAATAAATGAATCACACTACTAAAACTGTGGTTCCATTGGTATGGTTATCTTCCCAAAAGTGAAGTTGAGGGTTTTGGATGCAGTGGGTGCACGTTTGTGTAAGTATACTGGCAAAAAAATAAAATAAAAATATGAATTACCCAATATCCATTGGCAACAATTCTGAACGTTCTCACGACCTTAGTTTTCTCGTAGCATTCTAATATACATGTAACTAGCTACAAGAATCAGCTGGTTCCTCTTTTGGCATCGACTTAGGAGTTGGCTCATGTGGTCGATCTACCCTTACATCAGGATTTGAAGTATGGATAGAGAGGGAACTACAATAACCAGGTTCCTCAAATATCTAGTAGCCTCATCATATTTCGTCCCTATTCGTTAATCTCTATGCTAATAAATAGTAGTATACGCTCAAAGAATATTTCAGGTTTCTCATAGAATATACGGACACTTCGAACCATTGTACAAAGATATCCGAATTGTCTATTGTACAGTAATTCACATATATCTCATATAAACTTGTGTGTATCAAGCCTAGAAAGAACAACAACGAGTATCATCAAAGTCAAACTAATAAGTCATAGTTATGTTTTGTAATTAAAATATGGATTTTTTTTACTTAGTCCCATAATTTTGTATAAGTTTTGACATTAGTCCATTAAAAAAAAAAAAAAAAACCATTAGAAATCAGTTCTTTTTTTCTTTTTCTTTTTTTTATGTTTTCTGTTAGTTTCTAATAAACAATGTCAACTCTTTTTTAACAAATTTCCAAAACTATCCCTAATTTTTTTCTTACCAAACTACCCCATTAACGTCAATTAGAACCGATCAAAACCCTAGCCCCTCTCTCTCTTCTTCTTCTTCTTCTTCTTCTCTTTTTAAAATTTATCTATACACAAGAGGGAAGCTCAGCGAAGTACTCTAAATGCATTCCTGATCTTCCAAACTGGAAACCAATGAAGAGTAGTCTCTTTCTTGCCACAAACAGATCATGAGATCATGAAAGTGCTAACAATTTCTTCCCCACCTTTTTTTTTTCTCCCAAACAAAATAGGGGTACTAGATGTACCTGAATCAAGGAATGAGAAGAGAAGCAAAGATATTTTCATGTGTTGTTGAATAGGATTGTGTGTGGAACATAGATTTTGGTTTTTTTTAATTATTTTTAAATGAGAAAATATGCTCTATTGATTCATTGAAATCTAATAACAATATTTATAAAATGAACTTTTTATGTGGAAGGGCATGAGTTCTCCATGTTTTTCTCATAACTTAATTAGGTTTTTATCTTCTTTTTTTTAAGCGTAAAATTCAATATATAAATATGGAATGAAATGTACAGCCCAAAAAGGCAAGTTAGCCCAATGCTAACCAGAATACAGTTAACTTAAGGCCAAATGGCCCAGGCAGAACAAAACAATCAAGCATTGAAGTGCAGAAGACTGTTAATGGTCATCATGAACATTCCGGTAATCAAGGAGAGAAGAGATCCATCAAATGCTTCAAATCAGCTCACTGGATCAGGGGGTTTTGCTGGCAAACGTAGTACTAATTCTGGAATATCATTCTTCTAATATTGAAGGAGTCCGAGATTGAAGATGACATAATTTTGGATCTTATTCTTTCCAAAGTGAGGTTAAGTAATGAATTAGCGGTGATTGATTTTTTCTTGAAGATCCTTCGATTGCGCTCATTCCATATATGGTACACTAAGGAAACCAAACTCATTCTGGAGATTGAGTTACTATGGAAATCAGAAGTGCCTTTCCACTGGTGGGATGCCCAAAGAATAAGCTCAATCCATGAGGATGGTTGTATATGAAATCTACATCTTGCTTGCAAGAAGAGCCACAAGGATTTGACAAAGGAGCACTTGACAAACTGTTGAACATGTGGCTCAATTTGAGGCTTGCATCACCCATGCTATCATCTTCTTGGCCTCCAAGTATATGTGTTCATCAAGCTTTATTCTTGGCCTCCAAGAATGTGTGCCTAACAAGTCTTTTGAGTGGTCACCAAGTAACCTCGTTTTGGTGTCCCATTTTGGCTATAAATAGCCTTGCCCTCCATGGTGTTGAAGCATCCCAAATCAATTGAGTGAGTTTGTAATATCAGTTAGTGGGTGAGAGAGTTTGGGTGTAATTGGGTTTTGGGTGTGAGCCACTTTGCCTTGTATCTCTTTATTTCCATAGTGAAATATTGTTCTGTCTTCTCCTCGTGGATGTAGGCATAGCCGAACCATGTAAATTCTTGCCTCATTTGTGTGTGTGCCTATTTTTTTCTTGTCATTTATTTTTCTCTTGTTCTCATAAATTCCTATTCGATCTTTTTTTCATAACAAACTGGTATCAAAGCTCGGGTTCGTATATTGTGTACAGAAACTGTTCACACATATAATACTGTTCACAGATACTATTCGAGTACCGTTCACAAATACAGTACCATTCACCGAGTAATTTTTTTGGGAGTTTTTTTTTTTTTTTTGAGATGTCGACCAGATACGAGATAGAGAAATTTGATGGCAAGATTAGCTTTAGTCTTTGGCGCATTAAGATGCAGGCCCTGCTGACTCAGCAAGGTCTAAAGAAGGTGTTGTTCGGGAAGGACAAGTTGCCAACAACTATGTCCGATGAAGACAAGATGAGGTCAATGAAAAGGCGCGTAGTGCAATTATTTTGAATCTAGCTGATGAGGTGCTGCGTGAAGTTATTGATGAAGACACGGAGGCAAAGTTGTGGCTGAAATTGGAGAGTCTGTATATGACGAAATCTCTCACCAACAGACTTTACCTGAAACAGAAACTCTACACCCTTCGTATGAAGGAAGGTATGCCTCTTAAGGACTATATTGATAATTTCAATTCTATTATTATGGATTTGAAAAATACTAATATTAAAATTGATGACGATGATCAAGCCCTTATTTTGTTGTGTTCTTTGCCTCCTTCATATGAGCATTTTGTTACCACACTGCTCTATGGAAAAGACACTATTAGTATGGAGGATGTTAAATCCTTATTGAACTCTCAGGAGTTGAGAAAAAAGGTGTTTGAGAATATTGGAGATGAGCAGGCCGAGGGTTTATTTGTAAGAGGCAAAGGTGGGACAAAGGGTTCTACTAGTAGGGACAAATCTAGATCTCATAAAAATGTGGAATGTTACTACTGTCACGAGATAGGGACTTCATTAAGCACTGTCCCAAACTAAAGGCAAAGAATGGGAATGGCAAAGAGAAGGTTCAGGAAGCAGCTTCTGTGGCAACTACTATAACGAGTGATTCGGAAAGTGACGATTATGTTCTCATGACAACCTTGTGTTCAGGTATGTCATTTAATGACAGTTGGATTCTTGATTTTGGTTGTTCCGTTCATATATGTCCCAGTAGGGATTCTTTCTCTTCCTATAAAGAAGTGAAAGGTGGTTCGATTTTGACGGCGGACAGGAAAACTTTCAAATTTTTGGGAATTGGAACAGTCAAGATCAAGACGCACAATGGGTTGGTGAGAACATTGTCAGATGTGCGACATGTGCCAGATCTGAAGATGAATCTTATTTCAATAGATGTGCTAGACTCCAAATGTTATAAGGTTGTAACAGAGGGTGGAGTAATGATGGCCGTGATGGATTCTCTTGTGGTGCTACAGGGCACCAAGGTGAAAAATTTATTTCTTCTCCAAGGGAATACAGTAACAGGTGGAGCTTCTACAGGGTCTTCTATAGTTAGCAAAAATCTGCGTTCGGGTCTTGGCAAAAGAAGTGTTTGAGAAAGGAGTTACGATCCTAGTTCTCGAAAGGGTTGTGAGGAGACTACACAACATGGTGGGAAAATGAAATCCGTTTTCAAATGGCAACCGAAATTACAACAGTCCTTATAGGGAGGCAGACCCATGAGGACAGGTGCGATATTGACTTGCAATAATCTTGGTGGCAATGAGATAGTCCATTCGAGTGCCATTAAGATATGTGGGAGGCAAGTAATTGGTCACAACAGAGATGCGAAGAAAAGTCAAGGACAATCTATTCTCCACAAGGGTGAGAAGATGACTTTTCATTATCAACCGGTGGTTTGTGGGCGGTTGGAGAAGGTTGCTGAAAGAGATGTCAAACTTAGAGTTTCTGATGATGTTTTTGGTAAGCACTTAGAGTTTGACAAAAATACTAGAGGTATACTTGTGGCTGCGCAAGACATGCATGGGCTGAAGAATGAGAGCCCGAGGGTTAAGTTTGAGGATGACTCAAACTTAACTAAAATTCTTAATTAATTTGTTTTATGGAGAAGACAGTTTATTTTGCAGAGATACAGTGGCTCATTTGAATTTTCGCCAAGGTGGAGATTTGTTGAACATGTGGCTCAATTTGAGGCTTGCATCACCCATGACATCATCTTCTTGGCTTCCAAGTATATGTGTTTATCAAGCTTTATTCTTAGCCTCCAAGAATGTGTGCCTAGCAAGTCTTTTGAGTGGTCACCAAGTAGCCTCATTTTGGTGTCCCATTTTGGCTATAAATAGCCTTGTCCTCCATGGTGTTAAAGCATCCCAAATCAATTGAGTGAGTTTGTAATATCAGTTAGTGGGTAAGAGAGTTTGGGTGTAATTGGGTTTTGGGTGTGAGCCATTTTGCCTTATATCTCTTTATTTCCATAGTGAAATATTATTCTGCCTTCTCCCCATGGATGTAGGCATAGCCGAACCACGTAAATTCTTGTCTCGTTTGTGTGTGTGCCTATTTTTTTCTTGTCATTTATTTTTCTCTTGTTCTCATAAACTCCTATTCGATCCTTTTTTCATAACAGAAGTGCCTTTCCAGTGGTGGGATGCCCAAAGAATAAGCTCAGTCCATGAGGACGGTTGTATATGAAATTTATATCTTACTTGCAAAAAGAGCCACAAAGATTTAACAAAGGAACACTTAAAGAACAAATGATCATGGGACTCCAATTCACTGTTGCAAAAGACACATATAATGGAATTGATGTGTGTTGTACATCTTTTGTTTAAGGTTGGCCAGTAATTTATGTTGGATTATAACCCAAAGAGTAAAGGAGTGTTTTGGTATTGAGGGCTTCGACCAAACCAGATGGTACCATAGGAGAGAGATTAGATGGTGATTGTAGTGTTACAAAGTTTGAGAGACAGAGAATTGACCAGGGGGAGATGGCAGCCAGATGTATTTGTCATTACAGTATAGATTGGGGATGGGCAGAGAAGTCGTGTTTTATAGTTATGGTAGAGTGGAAATAATGGTATGTGGAAAGGACCATGAGTTTTTGGTGATGAATGAGCATACCTTTGTTTTACTGTCATACCCCGAATCATTGAGTTGTTGAGAGGATAGTAACTGATGAAGTGGGCCAAGATGGCACATCTTGCCAAACCAGAAAATGGTGGAAGTTACATCCCCAATTTCAACCTTGACAAGAGGCATGATTGTATCTTTAAGGCTAAGAAGATTCCTTCAATTCCAAGAACACTGATCAGGTACATTTACCTCCCGAATACTTATGCCCTTTAATAAATAGGTATTAATCAATTTCACCCACAATATGTCTTTTGAACTAACAATATGGCAGAAGTGCCTCATGATACCACACTCAATCCATGTACAAAGATAATGTTGCCTAAGTCCTCCAACTATTTTAGGCTTGCAGTATTTCTCCCGAGCCACTTTAGCACAAGTCTTCCTTAGAATTGGACCAGACCATAGAAAGGCCCTAAAGATACTCTCAAGTTTATGGGTGATACTCATTGGTAAAATAAACTTCGATCTCCAACACATTTGGGTTGAGAAAAGTACGACTCGAATTAGTTATAGTCTACCAGCAAATGAGAGGTTCTTGCTAGTCCAGTGGCTAATCTTAAAAGTAACCTTATCAATAAGAGCTCTACAATCATTGGCCCTAAGCATTGTGGTAACAAGTGGCACCCCAAAGTATCTCACAGGCAAAACACCTTTCTCATACCCAAGCAGTGATATGATATCTGATTACAAATGCTCATTCACACTTGATAGATAAACCTCATTTTTGTTTTGATTAATGTGAAGAACAAAGAGATTATAAAAGATGTCAATAGCATGCTTTAGTTTATACAATGAAGTAAGGCTCCTATGTGAAAATAACATAAATCATTAGCAAATATTAGATAGGTAAGGGTAAGTTCTTTTCACCTCCAATGATATTTAAAGGTCATCTCAGAGGTAAAGTTGGATACAATATAGGAAAATACATGCATGAAAATTACCTAACGTAAGCGGAAGCGATAAATTTGTTTACAAGGAACAGTTTACTTTGAATCCACAATATTGTATGTATTTTGAATCCACAAAACGAAGAGATAATTAAGAGAAATATGATATATTATTGATAATTGAATGAATAAAAATTAATTATACTCTATGCAGTACACATATTTATAATAAAAGAAAACCTAACACTAGAAGAAAATTAAAATATAAAGAAACCTAATAACAAAAGGAAAATAACACTAAAAATAAAGTTTTTCTAAAAATCCTGAGAAAATAGAAAAAGAAACCTAATAAATAAAAAATACTAAATCTAAAATTTTAGAGCAATCCGAGTTCGTTAAGGCCTTGAACAAAAATCCCAAAATAATTAACAAGCCTCGTATAACACAATAAAACACGATTTCGGAACCCTAAACGAAAATACTCCTCTCAGTCAGAAACAGACTTGTCAAACTGCTTATCCAATTATTCAGAATTATATCATACATCAATCCCCTCTACTTCAAAAAAACTCGAGTTTGGCAGCAATGAAGTCTCACCTATCAAAAAATCATACTTTTCATTGCCATGAGAACCTCCAAAGCACAACACAAAAAGATCTCCTTTAGTGGTTTCTTCCTAAATAAAAACCTCTTGACTTGCAATCTATTCAAATAATGATCCTTCACCAATTTGAAGCCCAAATTCATCAAAACTATCTTCGACATGCAATTTAAAATTTTCTTTGACCACATCATCAATTGATTCATGTTTCTTGTTTTCAATGTCAATTTTTACCGCCCTGCCCCGTTAATAACAGATTTGGGAGCACTTTTTATATCGTTGGGGCGGGCATGTATACAAATTTTGTACCCGTCGTGGGTCACGGGGCAGATAAGGGTTCTTATGCATATCCACAAGGGCCCTGCCCCACCCCGCCCTGCTAAGCATATTACTATATTTAATATTTAGTATGTATATATAATATTAATAACTTGCTTTGGTTATGATGGAAGTTGGAGCTTAAAACTTCTTATGATTTGGTTGTATTAAACACTTATTTTTGTTAATTATGTTCTCTGAATTATTTTATGTGCATGTTATTTTTTTATTTTTGTTGGGATTTATAATTTCATTTATGTTGTGCCATTCCCAAGCTTTCCACATTTAAATAGCAGCAACTTAAGTCCCAAAAAGTGGGGGAAAAAAATTTGTTGCAGGACAGGCATGGGCACAATATTTCCCAACAGGGTGGGGCTGAACATGAAAATCCAACCCATCACGGATCGCGGGGCGGGTATGGACTTGCCAAAAATTAAACAAGGCGATGCGGGATTTAGGGAAACTCACTCCAAACCTGCCTCGTTGCCATCCCTATTTTCAACGTCAAACGTCTTTCATCATCTTCTTTTTTTGTTGCGCTAAATTCCTTAACGGCATTAACTTTAACAACAAGAGGTGAAACAACAAAATTCTTTTCATGATTAATCTCATAGTAAGGTGGAAGAAACTTTGCTTCCAAAATACGTTTCATCTTCAACCGTACTGGTGCTTTTCTTTGTTGTGCACTGGAAACTCGCAATTATTCCCGACCACCAATTAAAAGCTATTCCTTCCAATTTATATGCGACTAATGCCACCTTATTTTCCTCTTTAATTTTCATGTAATCAAAGAACCTCTCAAAATCTTTTAGCCAATCTAGAAAATCTTCAACATAAAATAAACCATCAAAACTAGGAAGAAAACTCCTAGGATCATAATCCCCATTATTAGAATATCTTCGTGAGTCTCTATAACCCCCAAAAACCTCTTCAACGTAATCTTCATCATCACTGAATTCTTCATCGTAGGCTAGCTGCCTACGATGCATGATGGGGTTGCAATTCCGAACCGGATGAACGCAATCTTCGTCACCATTATGCACCCTGTTGCTCTTGCAATTTTGCTCTAACTCAAACCTAACAATCAGCTGCCTATGATGCATGATGGGGTTGCAATTCCGAATAGGATGAACATTATCTTCGTCATCGTTATGCACCCTGTTGCTCTTGCAATTTTGCTCTAACTCAAACCTAGCAATCATTGCTTGAATATTTTGCAACATTCTCAAGTTTTAGGTTGCCTGAACCCTAGCACGTCCTTCCTTTAGGGCCCTCTGCTTCGTCAAAGGAAAGAGAACGCAATAACCAGTGCATCCGTATGTGAAAAAAGAGTGAGTGGTATGTGTTCTTTTTGCTGTCAAAGCACCCCAAACCAACCGATCTTCTGATCTATGCCTTTCACTTATGAAATAAGGAATAGCTACAGCGCCCAGAGGAACCTTCATGGGTGACCGACTCAGAGCGAGTCGAACCGTACGGTATTATGTGTCTCGATTTCATCGTATTTTTTTCTTTCTTTCTGTGCGCGACATCATCCGTTTTTCGACTGAGCTCATCACATTAAGAGTCGAAATGATTCGCTTTGAGCCGGTCAACGTCTGATTGCAAACCTTGATGACTGATGGAAAACAACACAAAAATGCAGGTGCTGCACTTGGTTCTTTCTTGTTGTAAGTGAATGCAACGAAAAGACAGTCACCACGTTCATCTATAATCAGACCGAGAAAATACAAGGCTCTGATAGCAACTGACATAAGCGGAAGCGATAAATTTGTTCACAAGGAACATTTTACTTTATATCTACAAAGTAGGTGTTTTGAATCCACAAAACGAAGAGATAATTCATAGAAATCTAATATATTATTGATAATTGAATGAATAAAAGTTAATTTTGCTCTATGCAGTACACATATTTATAATAAAAGAAAACTTAACACTAAAATAAAACTAAAACATAAAGAAACCAAATAACAAAAAGAAAACAACGGTCTAAAAATAAAGTTTTTCTAAAAATCATGAGAAAATAGAGAAAGAAACCTAATAAATAAAAAATACTAAATCTAAAATTTTAGAGCCATTCAAGTTTGTTAGGACCTTAAACAAAAATCCCAAAATAATTAACAGGCCTTGTATAACACAATAAAACACGATTTCGGAAGCCCACAAGGTATAGATAGTGGGTCTTTCTCAATGCATTGTTTCCATCCAAAAAACACTCCTCTCGGGACTTGTCAA
Organism: Cornus florida; assembly: GCF_030987335.1. Taxonomy (NCBI): domain Eukaryota; kingdom Viridiplantae; phylum Streptophyta; class Magnoliopsida; order Cornales; family Cornaceae; genus Cornus; species Cornus florida. The sequence goes on along the minus strand of NW_026775577.1, from coordinate 4,963,289 downwards.
ACTACTTGTCAAATTGTTTAAAATTCTTTCCTACATCAAATTTTTAGAATAAATAAATAAATCATTAAAGTAACAAAAATTACCCGCCAAATCAGCCGAAATTGGTTTCCAAAGCTTTGACTCCCTTAATTTTTGGTCTTCATGACCAACCAATATGGCTTCTGAATGATTCCGCATCATGTTAAACATGGACCATAATTTTTGAAGGCCATTAACAATGGAATCAATTTCCAAAGCACATACAAACGCAGATCCTTACTTTTTTTTATAAAAGTATGTCCATTGTTTCATTAATGGAGAAACCCAGTTGCTTGCAAACTTTCTACAGAGACTCACATCTTTCATAGGCGAAAAACAAGTTTGTCAAATTGCCTTCAATCATTTACTACTTCATATTGGTCTAATAAAAGCACGTCAATCCTTCATTCTGTGCCATTTTTTTTTTTCTTTTTTCTTTTATTGCTCTGGTGTGAACCTTTTTTTTTTCCTTTCACATTCATCTTGTTCTTAATTTTCTTATATACTCCATATATACTTTACCTGTCCACATTGAGTCACTGAGGCAGAATGAAAAAATAGAATTAATCTTTCCATTTTTGTCAATTCTAATATTCTTGATTCCTTGTCTCGGAATATTTACTAATTTAAGAGTTGCTAGGTCTGTGGCTTCCACATAGCTGGTCGAGTTATTAACAAAAAAGACTTTTTCTTCTTTTTTCTTTTCTTCTGACGTTCTTATTATTTTACTATTGTTCTATCTAATTAATCATGATGATGTGTAAACTGATAGATAAATTTCTCCTTGTTCAATCCATATTGAAATTTTATAGTTCTTTTAGTATTTTCTTTGTTGATGAATTGATTCAAAATCTGAATCAAGATAATTAAAGACTTGATTAGCAACCAGCAAAAGAGAAAAGTAATGGAAAACAATAGTTATGTTCATCATGTGCAAGAGGACGTAGTAATTGAGGTTCTCTTGAAGCTACCCGTGAAATCATTACTGCGTTTTAAATGTGTGTGCAAATACTGGTTCAATCTCGTTAAAAACTGTAATTTTATTAGCAAACACCTCCATCAGAAGAACCACAAGGCTTATCTCCTTATTGAACGGTACTCTTACAGCACACATATATTTTCTTGTGCTCTATTGCCTCTTGAAATGCTTACCAACAGGTCAATTGTTTATCTTGATATTAACGATCCTGATACGGCCAAATATATAAGTGTTATCGACTCATTTAACGGTATAATTTGTCTTTGGGATCAGAATCAAATAGCTTTGTGGAACCCCACTATAAGAGAATTCAAACCTCTCCCTGTATACCATCCAATCCTTCCACTCTATATCAAGGCATACTCCCATTGTTTTGGATTTGGGTTAGACCTAGTGACCAATAACTACAAGGTGGTCTGGATTCGGTACCTTTGGAATGAAGAAAATGATTACCCATACGATCCTCCAGTTGTTTCAGTGTATAACCTATTTCCACTCTATATCAAGGCATACTCCCATTGTTTTGGATTTGGGTTAGACCTAGTGACCAATAACTACAAGGTGGTCTGGATTCGGTACCTTTGGAATGAAGAAAATGATTACCCATACGATCCTCCAGTTGTTTCAGTGTATAACCTAGGTATTGATTCTTGGAGACTTGTTGAAGCTGATTTACGTCCTCATTTAATGCGTGGCGCTTTAGGCAACACATGCACAAATGGAATTTATTACTGGCTAGTCAGTCATGGTGGTGATAACTATTTAGTCCTTTCGTTTGACATGAAAAATGAGGTTTTCAAAATGATATTGGCACCACTGGATATTCACGAATCACAATTGGGCACTCTTGGCTTGTACAATGAATCTATTGCTATGGTGCTTTTTGATCCTTGTGTGATAGAGAAGCAGTTTGACATATGGGTGATGGTAGAGGAAGGATACTGGACAAAACAATTAATTATTGGCCCCATTTCAGATGTTGATGGACCCCTTGGTTGCGCAAAAAATGGAGAGTTCCTTTTTTATACTGGCACTTCACAGTTAGTTGTTTACAGCCCTAATACACAGGAAATTAAGTACCTTGGACCCTGCAGATATAGTCATTCCCTTAGTGTTTTCGTCTATGAGGAGAGCCTAGCTTCAATTAAGGGAGAAAAGGAATGCTTGGAAGGGGTTAACACCCTATGGTCGGAGTTGAAGTGTTTTTCGTGTTCCATCAGCCTCTCATAGCAGCTTACGATCAGGACCCCAAGTGTGTTTCTAGTTTCCATCCATAATGTATCACTCATTTATGTTTTCTTTTTTCTTTCCTTTGTTTTTTTTTCCTTCACTAGGGGCAGCGAGTAAGAAGAAAACAAAGGGGAACAACTGTAATACAACTTCCCTAGATTCCTTAATCTCTGAAATTAATCTGCCTACGAAATTTTAATCCTCATTCACATTGCATGTTGGAGAACATGTAGGTATTAGAAAATCAATCAAAACCAATGAAATAAATGCACAGTACAAATCTAAAAAAAAAAAAAATGAAAATAAAACCAACAAAATGTAATTAAATCAAAACCCTAGGAAAAGAAGAAAGAGAATTGAAATTCAACAACAACAACAACAAAAAATGAAAATAAAACCAACAAAATGTAATTAAATCAAAACCCTAGGAAAAGAAAAAAGAGAATTGAGATTCAACAAACACATAAAGTGATGTAATGGGTAACAAATAAAGTGATGCAACAAAGACCCACATTCTTGAAGTATAAGTGTTGCAAATTAACAAAATTGCACAAATCTATTGAAACACATATTTTACTTTTTGTTACAATCCTTAGTGTGTCAGTTTGAGTGATGGGAAACTACGGTGAAGGTAAGAGTGTTCGGAGAAACCTTGAGAAATATTACCAATGCTTTACTGGAATTGAACTAGATGAAATAACTTAACAAAAATTGAGGTGAAAGCAGTGAAACAGAAGAGAGAGAGAGCGCAAAAATAAAGCTAAATGGAAGTGGGCCTGACCAGTCCCCCACGCGTGACCCTCTGGGGTATTTATAGAGCTTACGGCTCTAGCATGTGATAGCTGTCATCCACCAGTTGCAACTATCTCTGTCAAATAACGGATATGCCCTTGTAAGTTTTCAAATCACCTGTACTCACGAGGGGCTTCTATGACACGCGAATGACAGGCCCGCATGCTCTTCAGTCGCGACCTTATACCGCGCATTCCAACAAATCTCTCTCTCGATCCTCCATTCCATGATCAACCCATTTTTCCATTTGGGACTATGATGTTACATGCTTTGATATGACACCATAGCTGCTTGAACCATATTATTGCGTGCAAGTACATATGGCTCCTGAACCAAGATTGTGTTCTTTAACTAATTCTACCTTCTCAACCCCGGAGATAGCCTCGCAATTAGCTTTCTCCTATTTGAGAAAAAGAACTTGGCTTGACACTTTCTTGATCCATGTCGTGGTAAGCCACACCAGGTTATGGGCTTTGGCGTACGTGAAATTTTGAGTTACCCCTTCTCCTAAAATCTTTGCGATTGCTTTGGTAAAGAGTATTCTCATAATTTCTCTTTGCTGTAACTGCATAATCGTTGGCTCGATGTGTCAGCTGCAGTCCGATATGTACCAAGAGCTTCTCTGTTTCTTCATTCCCTTCCTGGAACGAATACTTATAAAGACTCTCGAGATACATCTGCAATGGAGAGTGCCCCATTTCCTCATCCCAAAGTACCACAAATGCCCCTTTACAGGATTTGAAATGCCATGAAACAATCATATATAAGCAGTTTGGACCTCGCATATCCTTTTTGATCTTGTGGATCCATGTAATCCATGAGACTTCACGGATACGGCTTGATTGTGTGGATTGTTGAGATTGTGCACAACGGAATGATTGCATAATATAATATGGATAGATAACCTAGATGAGTAGTTAATAGATTCAACTTGCTCTTTAATTTATCCAATTTTAATTTTATCAAAATAAAACTAAATTCAAACCACAAAGCAAAAATAAAGTGTAATTAAAGTAAATAGAGTTTGAGAGATGACACCAAAATTTTAGCGAGGAAATCCCAATTGGTAGAATAGACTAAGTATAACAAGAAAAATCTCGTTGGACTTTATAGTCCTGAGATAAACGATCCACTATGTTTGAAGCAAAGTATACCGAACTTTGACTCAGTCTCACACCCTATCGTTCTACCAAAAACCAATTACTAACAATCCCTGACTTTGCGACTCCCCTGTCCAACAGCTCTCGACCTCAAGCTTACTCTCGATCTATGTAGAAGAGTTGCAGATAGATCAGACAACACTCCACGAATGATCTGACCCCTTTAAAATGTGATCGCTTCACTTCTTTTCTTCTAGATCTGAATTTGATGAAGAATGAATGAATTTTGCTTTTCGAAATTTTTGAATCTTCGATTATACTTCAATTCCAATGAGATAGAGAACAATACTCCTAAATCACTCTTGTATTTATGGGTGCGCTCTCAAAAAAAATATATGAAAAATCAAATTGATTTTCTGAATAAAAATATCTCTTAAAGATGGCTCTCAATTGGATCTGAATTTTCTGTGCATAAGCCGTGTATAAACCTATGTGTATGACAAGGTTTATATATATTATAGAATGAATGAATCCCTCTGAAAATATGAAAAAATTCGTGCATGGGATTTGGTACAATTCTAGACTAACTAGAAAAGAAATCTGAAACAGAAAACTAGAAGTTGTATTGTTGTTATGACTTCTTGAACCGGTTCAAGGGTGCTGAACCGGTTCAAGATTGGCAGTGAGAATTCGAAGCCAATCTTGAAGGCCTTGAACCAGTTCAATGAGGCTAACTAGTTCAAGTCTAGCAGACTTGCATTTTCAGGTTGAACTTGGTAAAAACCCTGTTTTGGAAATTTCTGAAAATATACCAAGTACGGAATATATCATAACCTTTTTAGATTCCTTCCTAAAGTGTTGTTCTTACCTTTCTCGAATGATCTCAGTTATGGTAACTTTGAACAACCTTCTAATTCCGCAGTCACTGTCGATCCTGATATAGTAACTTGAATTTACAACTCGACTAGGACTTGTTTTGACACCGAAAGTTACCAATTATAAAATATATATTTTTTACAGTCTTCCCAAAATATATATCTCACATGGATGAGTCTCATCTGCACCTCCTTTCTTGCCTTCCGCGCAGTTCATCAATACTATTTTACATTATTTACAAATGCCATGGACAAAATGTAAATTCAATGTAAATACTCTTTAATGGTATATATTATATATATACCAAATAGTTGTAGTATCGTATAAAAGTTTTTTCACAACAATTTGAATTGCATATTTTCCTTATGAAGTTGAAAATTTGGCAAATCAACATTAACTGTCCTGAACCATTACATCTCAAACCATTCGATTTGTTAGACACATGTAACTAAAAGCGAAGTAAATAAATCCTGATTAAATTAAGGGAATGTAAGTGTAATTAATTAACCTTTTTTTCAAGTATATTGCCTTTCCAAAATGAAATCTTCATTCCATCCATGCTCATCTCGACCAAAGGCTTTGTGGTACAGTGGTATCTCTTCTACCTTCCAGAGTGGATGGTGAGGGTTCGAGTCTTCAAATGAGCAAATTGGATGTGTAAGTGGTGGTGTGTTTGAGTTTCTTGCCAATGACAAATAAATAAATAAATAAATTTGCTCATCTCGAACTTAATTGAATTGAACCCTCACCACTCAGCAGTGATGGCACCAGAAAGATTGGAGTTGTGATCAATATCACACACACACACACACCCCAAATGAAGTAAATGGCACTTGAAAGAAGCAACTTGTGTGTTATGAAATGGTTCTGTCTCCATGTTGCTAAGCACCATGAAATCAAATCTCTCCAACTGTTAGGATTGATCTAGAAACCTGCAGCATGCGGAATGAAGTCCCAAATGAGGCTATTGTAATGACATTTGAAAAATAGGTGGTCAACAGATTCTTTTGCTGAGAGACACAAGTAGCAAGCATTGGTATAGTGTTTCTTTTGCATTGGTTTGGTGTCCAATATTGCTAATCTCTCCTTGAGTGCAAGCCATGCTATAAAACCATGTTTTGGGATGTGATGTTTGAACTATATAAGCTGATCCCAAGCAAAAACCAGAGAAGGAGCTGCAAAGTAATCCATAGTGAGTCTGTGAGAGTAGTCTTTTGTTGAGCTTGGAAGCCATTCCACTTGATCCGGATTAGAGGATGGTAACAAAAAAAAATTAACACATAGAAATAAAAATGATTTAGACAATAAAACTCTAAGCCTATTCTATCTCTCACTAACCCTCTACATCTACACCCTTCTACCATATTTATAGAGTTTAGAAGGGAACAGTTGGGAGGAAAAAATAAAAATTCAAATTACAAGGGGGAAATTAAAATTTTAAAATTGCTAGAATCCAACTGCTTTCCAATTTGAATTGATATTTCATGCTGATTTGATGGACCCCAATTTTGAAATTTAATTTCTACAAATGTTTCCACCAATCATTTTGAATATATGCTTCACTTAAGTCTTGAACTCAATACCTCTTAAAGAATGATTGTGCATTGGACCATCTGTCTTACAATGCCTTAGGGGTTCTTTGATCTTTAGCTATAACTAAACTCTCATCCTTTTTGCCATTTTTGCTTCTTTAGCCCCTAAAAAACATGAAAAGTAGGGATAAAATCATTTACTAATAAAAAAGATTAATTAAACATTTAGTTTTGAATATAAAATAGCATGTTTTGTTCACTTATCAGTAAAAGACAAAGGCAAGTAGGTGGAAAGATGCAATAGAATCGTGCGAGACGATGCAAAGAGGGGGAGTCAAGATGTGTATTACTGCACTAGATTAAGATATCAATATCTAAAACATGAACCCTCTTTTCAAAGTACAGTTTTAAAAGCTCCAAATTTTGCTTCATCCAAAAGCTCATAAAATTTCTAAATCATTAAAATTGCTTTAGGTGGTCGCCAAAGACCCAAAAAATAGGAAGGCCTCAAATTTTTTATGTTTTTTTTAACATTTCAACCTTCATAAATTTTTTATTTTCTTTTATTATTAGTCTCTAGCCAATAGAAATGCCCCATTTCTTTCCTTATATTATAACTTCCAAATTTTTTAATTTGTTTATATTATAATCCATCTAAAATTTTTATTTCTTTCTAGACTAGAGCTAACAGAAAGGCTTCATTTTTTTTTTTATTTCCTTTGATTGGCTATATTAGATATTAAAATGCCAGCTATTTTTATATTTTTTTTTGCCTAAAGCCTCAAATATTATACTGAACCGCCCTTTGTGAATGTTTTGTTGAGGTGGGATTTTGACTTTTTGTGATGTGGGTTTTACTGGTGTCCATGCATGGAAAGTATACGTACCCACACCAACCAAATGGAGAGGCAAACCTCTCCATTCGGTTGGTTAGGTTTCCTTATCATTTTCATTCCCTCATGTCGTAGCGAAACTATTATCTGCTTGTAAATAAAGTGATCTTGCACGTGTTTTGGAATGAAGCCATTAACCACAAGCATGTTTGCATCCACACAAATCACTTACAAGCCTTCCTATGATCGAACTTCCTTTTAGGCCACAAGAAAGTGCTCTTAAATCATTCACTATTATTTTGTATTATTATTTTTATGTTTACCACTTCTGTTCGTGCTTTGATTCATTTATTCTAAACTGTTCATATATATATATATACATATTCCACAAATGTTTTAAGTGTCTTCCTCTCTTTTTCTCATCTTGTTTTTTATTTTTTATTTTTCTTTTCGAAAGGTTCCTCTCTCTCTCTCCCCCTTTTTTTTTGTTTTTCTTAGAAGGTAAGTTTTTCTCCCATCTTGTTGTGATCTCTTATTTTATTTTATTGATGCGCAAAACAAGCAGACTAATTCTGATAATTTGCTTTGTTATCATGGAAAAATATCCTCAATTTTAAACAAAAATAGAATTTCAAATATTCATTTACAAATTTCTTTATTTTCTCAGACAAAGAAATATTAATTCAGCACCTTGTTATATGTCTATTGAGAAGGTGAGGTCATGGCTTGCGACAATGGCAATAATCAAGTGCCGGAAGATGTAACAAAAGAGATTCTCTCAAGGTTAACTGTGAAGTCACTATTAAGATTCAAGTGTGTTTGCAGACATTGGTATTTTTTAATGAAAAACTCTAGTTTTATAACCAAGCACCACAACACCACCACCAATTCTCGTCTCATTATTCAACATCACCATTATAACAATCTAAATCGTGCTATACCCATATTATCTGAATTAATTTTTTCGAGCATGCCCCCTGTATGTTACAATTTTGATGAACTTGAGATGCCCAATAATCCAGAATATGTTATAGGTCCATTGAACGGCATATTTTGCTTATATGGTAGAGATGAAGATCGCATATTTCTGTGGAACCCTGCAATAAGAGAACTCAAGCCTGTCCTGGTACTCCCCCCAAAGCTTCCTCCCCGTGTTGATCGCGTTTATCATTTTTTTGGATTTGGCTTGGATATCATATCCAACAATCTCAAGGTAGTTTGGCTTCGACAATTCTATAATGAGGAAATACAGAACATTTATAATGACACTAGTGTTGCATTGTATAACTTAAGTACCGATTCTTGGAAACTCTTTGAAATTCATTTGGATGCAATTAGTTCCATCATTGAGTCTTTGAGTAACACATACATGAATGGAGTTTATTATTGGATGACAACTGAAAATTTTTATAACTTCAAGATCCTTTCATTTGACATGCATAACGAGAATTTTCAAGAGTTACCTGGGCCACCAGATATTACCGAATCACAATTTGGGTTTCTTGCCACATACAATGGCTCAATTGTTATGATCCTTTATTACCCACAAGAGGTAGAGAAATATTTTGAGATATGGGCAATGGAGGAGAAAGGATTTTGGATCAAACAATTGACTGTCGGTCCCGTTCTAGACAACTTGTGTCCAGTTGGCATTCGGGACAATGGTGATCTTTTTGGTACAATTAACACTTCCCGCTTGGTTTTGTACAACAATCATGCGACAGAAATTAATAATCTTGGACATTACAATAGTAGCAAGGTTTTCATTTACAAGGAAAGTTTAGTTTCAGTAAAGGGACGAAAAGAATGCAAGGAGAGAAATACCATGGTTCAAGCTTAAGACTTTTTTTTTTTTTTTTCATCCAACTGTTATTATTATCATCATTTTTCCCCCTTTTTCATCCACCTGTTATTAGGGTTATCAGAAAGTAAAAGGAATTTTCAGTTTCTATCGCTTCTAGTATTCTTCTTGCATGTGTTTGTAAAACTTAGAACATTTATGCCTTATCATAAGCTAAATGCTTTAGTTGTTATTGTACCTCCTCTTCCAATGCCTTTTCTTGCAAGAATGGTGGAAATGGTGATTCACATATTTGATGTAATTTCCGGGGGGTATGCTTCTTCGTAGTGTATCTTGTTGTCTGCTCTGTCTTGTTTACAAATTATCTTACCATTTAAATCTCCATATACCGGTCCCATTAAAGGATACAAAAGGATTTTTTTAATTATTTGAATTCTTTAGTCTTTACTACAGAAACTTACTCGACAATAACTCTATGGAGCCACCCCAACACCCAGGGTGTCGTTGACCACATGTGCCAAATTTGAAGGGAGGTCAATATTATAAATGACAAACAACACTCAACCTTGTTTAATTTGTCCAAACCTCATAAAATAAAAGGTTGCGACAAGAGTGATAGGGCGACAGTAAATTGTGGCAACAAATATAGTTCTCCATCACTACAAGAAATTAGGCTTTATTGACAGTCAAAAGAGTCCCTAAAAGCTCATCACTATAAGAAATTAGGCTTTAGTGGCAGTCAAAATAGTCCCTAAAAGCTCTCACTAATAGTTTGTATATTAGGGACAATTTTCGAGACTATCCCGAATACATATAGTATTAGGGACAGTATATATTGTCCCTAACATGTTATTTTTTTCGTTTATTAATTATTAAATTTGTGACAGCTAGAAATTGTCCTTAATACTCTAATTATTATTTTTTTAATTTTTTTTTTTGGCTCGGCTAGATTTGTGTGATTAAACCCCATGCAACCTATATAAATTGATATCAAAAGGATATCATATGCTGAACTTAAAAATCACCTTTAAACCAAATCTATGAAATAGCCATCAAAACAAAATAGATCCACAATATCATTCAAGATCAATTACAATAACATTATAATCATGACACCATGTATGCCAACGAACGAGCTCTTAATGTCATGATGAAACTATAAATTTCCATTTTTTTAAACAACAACTAAAAATATCTGCTAGAACATCAAATGGTTCCATCCTCAAATGTTAAAACACCATTTTTAAACCAAATGCAAAGTCCACAAAATGCAGTCCAAAACAATCTCTAGCACCAAGATAAAGAGTAGAAATCAGCTAGTTGATCATCAAAATGCTCCCAAAAAAAAAAAAATTAAATCTCTTTATTGTATTGGTCATTGATCAGTTGATGCATGGTAATGGTGGTGCTGGTGGGTGCTGCTGATATTGCCACTATATGTTAGCGGTGGCTGCTGATATTGCCACCACGTTGGTGGCGGCTGTTGCTGAAAATGAGAGGCCACGTCTGGTGGAGGTGGCGGCGACTGCTGATACCAGCTTAGTGGGGTCTGTTGTTTTTGGGAATCTAATGGAAACTGTTGATATTAGTGGAACCAAGGTGGCTATTGTTGTTGCTGCTATTGCATCTTCTCAATTTTATTCAACTTTCCGCCATTTGTACATTTCTTTCGTCAGAAATTTCTGTCATTTTCCTTGAGGTCTCTTCATATGAATAAGGATGCATGTTGACGGATTGGAACCACGAAACCATATCCAAACCCACGAAAATATCCCTTCCTGATACCTAGTGGGTTTTGCATTATCTCAACACCATTTTTAATTTGATTGGTCCCATCAGAATTTTGAGAAACTTGTGAGAACTTATCTTTCATTTCATCCTGCAATTAATAATGATAGAATATCGTGCAAAATAACGATCACTAATTTTTTATAGGGACAACTACATATACACAGACTAATATAAAATGGTTCTTTTTTTCATAGAAAATTTATTGTTGGTTAAATTACACCAACCTCTCCTGAGGTTTGGGCAAATTAAACACAGGTAGAGCATTTGACATGTATCATTTTGACATCCCCTGAGATTTGGCATGTGTACTCAACGACACCTCTGTTATTAATGAAAATTTAAAAAATGACTAAGTTGCTCTTTCGTTGTGTTAAAAGATCTCAATAATCCTATATTTTCACATGAAATGCCATTGAAATATTGTGAAGTATCAATTTTTATACCAATTTTATATCATTAAATTTTACAAAATAAAAATTTAATGACATTTAATTAGATTTCTTTTGAATATTTAATTCATTTTTAAAAAAAAAAAACAAAAAAAAAAAAAAAAAAAAACTCATGAAAAGTTATTTTTGCCCAATGATGAATACCAACCACAACCACCCCGACCCTCGGATATTGCCCACCATCCTCAGCCATCCTCAACCACCATCCTCTCTAGTGAGCCACTAGCACCACCATCACAACACCGAAGAAATGGAAACCAGTCCTTTCCCCTTCTTCTCTAAACCTAATTTATACACAAACACATATATTCACATTTATATATATATATATATATATATATATATATATATATATATATATGTATATATATACACATACACACACACGCACGCAACAAAATTAGGCATTGATCGATGATGGTGCAACCACCATCATTGTCGCAACAGCTGCATCTGGTCCACCGCTGAACTCATAATCCTCCTCCTTGATGTAGCACAGAATTCTGCACAGTTAGACAAATCCGTTTTTGATAGAACAATAGTATTTTTTTTTTTTTGTGGAAACGACGCATTGAGAAAAATTCACTAGCTTTAGCTTGTGGGAATGCTGGTTTTCGGCTGAAAACCTTCGTTTAGGGCTCCAAAATCTCGTTTTAGCCTCTTATACGAGGCTTGCTAATTATTTTGGGATTTTTGTTCAAGGCCTTAGCGAACTTGGATTGCTCTAAAATTTTAGATTTAGTATTTTTTATTTATTAGGTATCTTATTCTATTTTTTCAGAATTTAAAAAAATATATATTTTTAGTGTTATTTTCCTTTTACTATTAGGTTTATTTATGTTTTTGTTTTCTTGTAGAGTTAGGTTTTCTTTATTATAAATATATGTACTGCCAAGTACAGAATTAATATATATATATTATTCATTTAATTATCAATAATATATCAGATTTCTCATTATCTCCTCGTTTTGTGGATTCAAAACACTGACTTTGTGGATTTAAAGTAAACTGTTTCTTGTGAACAAATTTATAGCTTCTGCTCACATCAGTTGGTATTAGAGCCTTGTCTTTTCCTGATCTGATGTCAGGTAATCAATTTCGTAGCACTCACTTTGCTGACAATGATCGCAGAGTGAAGACCCATTGGGCAGTCATGCATACTCAAGATCAGCTCGTAGCAACTGGTTTTGGAATTGGTGGAAACCATGTTCATGGTTCAATTTGAGTTCGCACTGATGATGTGTCTTGCAACCAATTGAATATGGGTTATATTCCTGTTTATTCACGTAGGTCTCCAGCCTATACAGATTATTCCGATGATGAGGAGTTCGTATTCAGTGATCGAGACAGACGTAACTATTGTGAATTTCAGGTCTCTTTGTGCCATGATTCATTTATTCTAAGTTGTTCATATGTGTGTGTGTGTATATATTCCACAAATCCTGTGTCTCCTAGCTCTCTTTTTCTCTCATCTTGTTTTGTCATGTTATTTTGATGATGCTCAAAACAATCAGACTAATTTTTATCATTTACTTTGTTCTCATAGAACAATATTCTCGTTTTAATAGAAAAAATATACGATTTCATAATTTCATTTACATATTTATTTATCGTGTCAGATAAAGAAAGATTAATTCAGCACCTAGGCATATATATAGAAAGAGAGAGAAGTCATGGCATGTAACAGAGGCAATCATTAGAGTATACCAAACAATGGTATACTCTAATGAAAAACTCTAGTTTTTTAACCAAGCATTACAATAACAACAACAATGCTCATCTCATTATTAATCATGACCATTACAACGATGTTGTTACACCTATATTATCTGACTTAATGTTTTCAGGCAATACCCCTGTATGTTACAATTTTGATGAACTTCAGATGCTCAATAATCTAGAATATGTTACAGGTCCATTGAACGGCATATTTTGCATGTATGGTAGACGCGATGAACATCAAATATATCTGTGGAACCAGGGGCGAAGCCAGGATTTTAATTCAGAGGGAGCGCAATGTTAAAAAATAATAATAATAAAAATAAAAATTATAATTTAAATAAGAAGAACAAAAAAAATAAAAAAATTACATACTATATACATCATTCTTAAGTGCAAAAAAGAAAAATGTTAAGAAGTAGGGGGCCAAAAAAAATGAATAAGAAGAAGAAGGAGAAAAAGGGAATAAAAATGAGAAATTTGAAAGGAAAAAAAATTAAAGTTTGAGTAAAGAAGGAAAATTTAACTTTTTTTTTTAAGGAAATCAGAGGAATATTAAGAGCAAAAAAAAAAAAAAAAAAGAAGGAAAGAAAATTTTAGAAGACAATTTTATAAATTTAAAAAAAAAAATTTATAAATGTACAAATTAAAATAAAAATTAAAATATAGTGGGGCGCCAGGCCAAGAGGGGCATGTGCCCCTTCTGGGCACACACTGGCTTCGCCCTGTGTGGAACCCTTCAATAAGAGAACTCAGGCCTGTCCTTGTACCCCTCCCTAACATTCCACCCCATGCCAATTCCATTGATCATATTTTTGGATTTGGTTTGGATCTCATATTCAACAATCTCAAGGTAGCTTGGCTTCGACATTTCTATGAATGGTAATGAGGTATCAGGTTTAATCCTATAAGTGTTGAATTGTATAACTTAAGTACTGATTCTTGGAAACACTATGAAACTCATCTAGATACAATTCGTTCCTTCGACTATTATTTGTTTAAAACATACATGAATGGAGTTTATTATTGGTTGACAAGTGAAACTCATGAGAACTTCATGATCCTTTCATTTGATATGCATAACAAGAATTTTCAAGAGTTACCCGTACCTCTAGATACCGAATCACTTAATGGAGGGCATCTTGCCACATACAATGGCTCATTAGTTATGATCCTTTATCATCCACTAGAGGATGAGAATTATTTTGAGATATGGGCAATGGAGGCAAAAGTGTTGGCTTTTGCTCTGATACCACTTTCTGACTTTGCTCTGATACCACTTTGTTGGAAATAGTAGGCTATACAAACAAATACAACTCTATATAATTTGAAAGAAAAATGGAGGAAGAAATATATTATTTCACTTATTCCAACTTATTCTTCTACCCACATAAAATAGGTATAGTATAGGAGTTTATATAGGCTCTAAGACATATGGAACCAATTACATTTCAATGCCCAATTACTCCCACTAATCCCACTAACATAGTATTTAGTAGATATAACTTTCTTGTCTTCCACTAACACTAATATAAACTCCCACTAACACACAATTAACACACCATATTAAAGAACTTGTAACCTTTACAAAACCACTAAAAAGCACATAATCAAGTTTAATTTCCAACACCCCCAACTTGATTTTGGCAACTTTCAAATATACTTTTAATTGATTTTGGGGACTTGAACAAAAGTTCGTTGGTTGATCTTTAATTCCACCTCCTTCAACTGCAACAATTTTCTTGGTCATTTCCATTGATGTGTAAGGCTTGTAAAACTTCTTCAAATACTTGAATAATGCCTTCTCATGATCAACCTTTTTCCTCTTCACACAGGCACACCATCCGTTTTCTCTTTTCTTGAATTCTTGAAACCTTGAACTTCTTATGTACTTCTTTTTTGGAATAAAAAAATAACTCCATATTCACCCAACTTATGTCAATAAAAAAATTCTCCAAACCATTTTTCAAAAAACAATTTGAGAAATTCGTATCATCTTTAATCTCATACTTCATTGGAACAACCTTCTTCAAGAGAAGTTCATCGTTCTCCACATCATTAACATAATTATCATAATATTTGATTTCTTTTGTCAATTGGAATAAATATGAAGAAATCACAATTTCATCAAATATAACTTCTTTCAAGGTGGAATTTATAACCATACCTGAAGATGTTAACTCACCAACTTCATCAACTTTTGCCTCTTCTTCAATTTCTCTTTCCACTTCATTCTCTTCCACTTTTTCTATCTCTTCTTTAATACATTTTCTTAACTCTTTCTCATTCACCATTTCAAGTTCTCCTTCAACTTTTGAATCTTCAAAATATTCAACTTCATTTGTGTTATACGCCACTTCATTATCCACAAATATTTCCTCTACACTTTCATAATCAGCATTCGTAAACTCATCATCCTCAAAGCATTGTACCCAAAACTCCATGGGTATTGATTCACCTCTATGATTGGAAACGATGGGTCTCGAATATCTTCCAAATACAACTTAGAGTTTTAGACTCTCCAAAATACTTACTCCCAAATTTCTTGATGTATTGCCTTTTGCAACACTACCAATGCCTTCTCTTCTTTCTTTTCACGAAGCTTATTGGACATGCCTTTTTTTGGCTCTTCTGCAACAACATCCAACAAATCACATACTTTGAGGTATGAAGTCGTGATGATTCTCATTGTCTTGTAATTAGAGAACATCATTTTCTCACTGAGAAAATACATTTTCCCCTTTTCATCATCATCAAGGAGAAACATGTTTTCCTCAAATTGTTGAACCTTCTAGGATCAACTTCGTCAAGCCTTCAGGATCGTCTAGGCTCTAAACATGAAACCTTGGCTCTAATATGAAACCTGGCTCTGATACCACTTTGTTGGCTTTTACTTTGATACCACTTTCTGACTTTGCTCTGATACCACTTTGTTGGAAATAGTGGGTTATACAAACAAATACAACTCTATATAATTTGAAAGAGAAATAGAGGAATAAATATATTATTTCACTTATACTATTTCATCTTTTACCCACATAAAATAGGTATAGTACATGAGTTTATATAGGCTCTAAGATATATGTAACCAATTACATTTTAATGCCCAATTACTCCCACTAATCCCACTAACAAAGTATTTTTAGTAGATATAACTTTCATGTCTTCCACTAACACTAATATAAACTCCCACTAACACACAATTAATACACCATAATAAAAGAACTTGTAACCTTCACAAAACCGCTAAAAAGCACATAATCAAGTTTAATTTCCAACAAAAAGGATTTTGGACCAAACAATTGACTATTGGACCCGTTCTAGAGGTCTCGTGTCCAGTCGGCATTCGGGATAATGGTGATCTTTTTGTTGCAACTGACACTTCCCACTTGGTTTTGTACAACAATGATACCAAAGAAATTACGGATTTTGGACATTACAATAGTGATTTTGCTGTTTTCATCTACCAGGAAAGTCGATTTTCAGTCAAGGAAGGAAATGAATGGCAGGAGAGAAATAATATATATGGTTCAAGATATATTAAGACCTTCTTACATTTAATACACCTGTTATTATATTTTTCTTTTTCCTTTTTTCTTTTTTCATCCACCTGTTATTAGGGGATCAGAAAGAGAGAAGAATTTTCAATTTATATCGCACTGCTTGTATTATTCGTATGTTTTATAGGACCAACAATGAGTCGCATAGGGGAAGTGGTGAGGTAAATGTAATTAACTGGTGGATTGCCTTCCTTTTTTGTACTGTATAACTTGAACATTTTTGCCCTGTGATCACAAGGTAAATGCATTAGTTGTTATTGTAACTCCTTTTCGGTTGCCTTTTTCTTGCAAGAATGGTGGAAATGGGGATTCACAGAGTTGAATCATTTGATGTAATTTCCTGGGGGTATGTCGTGTTTATCCCCAAAAAAAAAAAATTGTTAATATAATTTCTTGAGATAAAATATAATAATAATAATAATAATAATAATAATAATTGTCAATATTGGTGGCTTAAATCAGCCATTTTCCATTGGTCAATAGTAGTTGCATTTAATGCTCCAACTAGCTTCATGTTTCAGCCCAACCTATATCTACACTTTATGTGCAAATTGCAGCACTTAGGTATAAATGGCTGATTAGGTAAAGTCAGCAATTTTACATGCCATATTTCACCATATATTAGGGTGTATATATTGTTGAGAGAATTCAAAAAGACTGATTCAACTTGAATCTCTCACAATTAAATCAGTAAAAAATATATCCTCCCTCTATGTATAAATCTGTTAGGAAGCAATTAAATAGAGCACAATAATCTAAAAATTATAATCAACATCACACACACAATTGACACAACCAATTTTAGCGTGGAAAAACTCCCCAATGTGGGAAGCAAAAAAACCACGGGACCGTAGTCACTAAATCTCCACTATCAACAAAATAATGGGTGTACAAAGTTCTCTCTAGTTAGACTAGAGGTAATCAATCTCAAGAAAAAATATTTTTTGCAACAAATATCTTTTAATCAAAAAGATTAAGGAAAGATCTTACCAAAAACTGAGTTACTGTTCACGGACCCAAAACTGATCCAGAATGCTCGAAATCCAATCTCTACCGTTCAAAATGTAGAGCCTTGTATTGCAAACCCACCTGCCAAATTTCAACTCGATCAGACCACAAATGCCTGCTGATCGGAGCCCTTGATGAAATCTGATCACACTTGAAAAACTGGTTTATGAAATCTCTCTCTCTGTGTTTTGCGGAAAAGAAGAAGCCGCCGCTCACTGTTTTTAATACACAAAACATACTTATATATATTTGTGTATATGTGTGGGCTTCAAACCCATATGGGCTTCATTTGGGCCATCCTCCAATTAAAAGGGAACCCAGCCCAACAAATCTCCCCCTTCCCGACTAAGTGAGAGGATTCGTCATCCCGGCGATCAAGCGGCAAATCTCAAGCTTCTCCTTTGCCAGAGCCTTCGTTAACATGTCTGAGCCATTGCGATCTGTATGAATCTTTTCAAGTTCCAACAACTTGTCATTCAAAACGTCTCTGATCCAATGGTATCTTACATCAATATGCTTCGATCTGGCATGAAAAGTAGAATTCTTAGCAAGGTGAATAGCACTCTGATTATCACAAAATAAGACATATTTTTGTTGCTTAAAACCAAGCTCTCTCAAAAACTTTTTCATCCATAGCAACTCTTTACAAGCTTCTGTTGCTGCAATAAACTCTGCCTCTGTTGTAGAAAGTGCAATACATTTTTGCAACCTCGACTGCCAAGAAACAACCCCACCTGAGAAAGTGATCAAATATCCTGAAGTAGACTTATGGGTATCCACATCTCCTGCCATATCTGCATCTGCATAGCCAAGTAGCACTGGTTTGCCACTTCCAAAGCTGAGTCTGAACTTGGAAGTGCCTCGAAGATACCTCATAATCCACTTTACCGCATTCCAATGCTCTCTACCTGGATTTGAAAGAAACCGGCTAACAACACCAACTACGTGGGCTATGTCTGGCCTTGTGCAAACCATTGCATACATCAAGCTTCCTACTGCTGAGGCATATGGAACTCTTTCCATATCTTCCTTCTCTTTATCTGTGGAAGGACTTTGCTTGGTGCTTAACTTAAAGTGAGTAGCAAGAGGAGAGCTAACCACTTTAGCGTTATTCATTTTGAACCTTTCAAGCACCTTTCCAATGTATTACTCTTATGACATATACAACTTCTTCTCTTTTCTGTCTCGACAAATACGAATACTAAGAATTTGTTTTGCTGGCCCTAAGTTCTTCATAGCAAAGGATTGACTTAGTTGTCTTTTCAATTTGTCAATTCTTGAAAGATTCCTGCCAACAATCAACATGTCATCAACTTATAGCAATAAAATAACAAAATCATCATCAGAGAATTTCTGCACAAATACACAATGGTTCAAAAGTAGTCTTCCTGTAGCCTTGCTCCCCCATAACTGATTCAAACTTCTTATACCACTGTCTAGGTGCCTACTTCAAACCATAAAGTCTTTTCTTTAGCTTACACACATAATCCTCTTTTCCTTTCACCCTAAAACCCTTCAGTTGCTCCATATAAATCTCTTCCTCCAAGTCACCATAAAGGAAGGCAGTTTTCACATCCATTTGCTCAATCTCTAAGTTTAGGCTAGCTCCTAAGCCAAGAACCACGCGTATGGAAGACATTTTCACAACTGGGGCAAAAATCTCATCAAAATCAATGCCTTTTCTCTGACTGAATCCTTTAACAACTAGTCTAGCTTTGTACCGTGGCCGTGAAGTGTGTTCTTCTTGCTTCACCCTGTAAATCCACTTGTTTTTCAAAGCTCTTTTTCCTTTAGGCAACTTCACCAGCTGAAAGGTGTGATTGTCATGTAATAACTGCATCTCATCTTGCATTGCATCAACCCACTCTGTCTTATGTTCATCTTCTATGGCTTCTGCATAACACTCAGGTTCTCCCCCGTCAGTCAGTAACATATACTCATCTGTAGAATATCGAGTGGAAGGGTGTCGGTCTCTGACAGATTTCCTGAGTGGAACATCTGGTGGTATCTCTGGTACTGGCAACTGATCAATCTCAATTTGTAAAGGAGCGTCACTGTCACTTGGACCTTGCTGGTCATCCTGAGCATCATGTTCAACATATGCTGGAACATCTGTCGAAGAAATTGGATCCAAATCAATCAAACCATCATCTTACTGAGACACTGTTTTCTCTGTTTTCTCAATATCTTGTATGATTTGTTCTTTCATAAACACAACATATCTACTTCTCACTAGTTTCTTGTTAACTAGATCATATAACCTGTAGCCAAACTCATCCAGGCCATAGCCTAGAAAGATACACTATCGGGTCTTTACATCAAGCTTAGACCTCTCATCTTTGGGAATATGCACAAAAGCCTTACACCCAAAGACACGCAAATGATCATATGAAACATCCTTTCCAGTCCAAACTTTGTCAAGTACATCGAACTGAAGAGAAGTGCATGGTATGATATTAAGATCATGTACAACTATACTCAAAGCTTCACCTCAAAATGATCTTTGCAATTGTGCCTGTGAAAGCAAGCATATCACTCTCTCAACTAGTGTCATGTTCATCCTCTCAGCTAAACCATTCAACTGAGGTGTCTTGGGAGGCATCTTTTGATGTCGAATACCCTATTGTCTACAATAATCATCAAAAGGACCTATGTACTCTCCCCCGTTATTTGTTCTGACGCACTTCAGTTTATTTCCAGTCTGCCTCTCAACTAAAGCCTGAAATTGTTTAAACACATCCAATACTTGATCTTTTCTTCTCAAGGTATACACCCACAATTTCCTTGAATGATCATCTATGAAGGTTACAAAATAACGAGAGCCACCAAGTGATATCGTTTTCATAGGGCCACAGACATCTGAATGTATCAAGTCAAGTATACCTGGATTTCTTGAAGGAGGGGAACTCTTGAAAGAAACTCTATTCTGCTTCCCTGCCAAACAATGAGTACACTTTTTCAAAGATGCACTCTTAATTCCTGACATAAGATTCTTTTTAGCCAACATTGTTAAGCCTTTCTCACTCATGTGAGCAAGCCTCTTGTGCCATAACTCAACTGAGTGCTCATCCTCCATTGCATTAATAATGCCTTTGGAGATTCTTGCCTGCAATACGTACAAACTAGAAAACTTCTTGCCTCGAGCAACTATCATAGAACCCCTAGTGAGCTTGCACTAACCATCACTAAAGTTGCTGCAATAACCCTCATCATCAAGTTTGCCTGCAGAAATCAAGTTTAAGCGGATGTCAGGAATATGCCTTACATCTTTAAGGACCAATCTCGTGTCATTATTTATTTCCAAGCACACATCTCCAATACCAACGATTTTGGCTAAGCCATCATTTCCCATCTTTACTGTCCCAAAGTCACCTGGTGTATAGGATGTAAAGGCATCCTCTCGAGATGTAGCATGAATAGAGACACCACTATCAATAACCCAGCCGATCTCATGGCATGCAATATTAATAACATCATCATCATAAATAATAAGGAAGTCTTCAGAAGTAGTGGTGGCAACTCGATCATCATCCTTGCCATCATCATTCTTTTTCTTATTCCCTTTCCCCTTGTTCTCTCTCTGCAACTTTCTACAATATTTCTTGATGTGCCCTTTCATGACACAATGATAGCACTCAATATTAGCAAACTTGTTGGACTTGTTTCTGCCTTTATATTTATTCTTCTGATCTCTGCTCTTACTTCTCCCCCTATTTTCTATAACCAAAACCTTTTACTGTGAACTTGATCCCTGTGATTTTCTTCTCATCTCTTCATTCAAAACATTACTCTTAGCCAGATCCTTATTGATTAAGCCATCTGGAGCTGAATTAGAAAATGACATTCTGAAGGTCTCCCATGAGTCCGGCAATGTACCAAGTAGACATAACCCCTATACCTTAGCATCAAACTTAATACCCATTCCAACCAGCTGATTAATTATTCCTTGGAAAGTGCTCAAGTGATCTATTATTGGAGTCCCATCTTGGTACCTCAAAGTCATCAAGTGTTTTATCAAAAACATCTTGTTATTTCCAGTCTTCCGGGCATACAACTGCTCAAGCTTATTCCAAAGGGTGCGTGTAACGACCCAAATCCACTGGATCCGGATCATTAAACAGGTTCTTACACGACCCAAAATCATCCAAGGGTATTATGGTCCTTTCACGTCAAATTCATATATTAGAGTCCAACAAGGACGAGATGGTCATTCATTACACTCATATTGGTTTGAGACCCCAAGGATATAATAGTCATTTACTTGTATCACATAATAAATAAGATAAAAATTCGGGGCAATATAGTCCTTTTCTGTGGTTAAAATGTAATTACTGAATTTTATTGGGTCATAAAATAAATACTCATAACTTTAAATAAAAGAATAATTAGGGAAACTGAATAAAAAATATATGGAATAAGAACCGGTCAACGTGTACACATTATACGTCGACTGATTTGGGTCACGCACAGTAATTGGCTCACTGCCAAGATACCGGTCGATGTGTGGGGTATTCACGTCGACTGGTTTGGGACGTGTACAATGAAAAACTCACTGTCAAGATACCGGTCAACGTGTGGGAAGCTACACGTCGACAGGTTCAAGCTATACGTCGACTGGTTCACGCTATACGTCGACTGGTTTTGGGTTATCCACACTCGAAATTTTCACTGTCCCATATACACCAACTTTGGTAACCAATCACCCAATTACTACCATTGCACGTGTCCGTATTTATATATAATTTAATACCCAATACGATAAAAATATTAGTAATAAATATTTTGAATGATACGTAACACGTTCCAAACAAATGCACCAAGAAGGATTTTGTGAGATTATATTTAATTGCATCTCCAAATACAAGTCCAATACATCCTTTAAAGACCGAAATACATAAGTCTCATTTTTATACAATTTCTAAAGGATTAAATACAAGAACAAGGCCTCCATGGCCAATATTTACAAAGCTTTAATATAAACAAAATGGAAGTGAATTCCAAACTACATCAATGTTCATGGACGTCATCAATTACCGGCTCGTCCCCGCATTCTTGAAAAATATTAATATTAATAGGGTGAGCTCAATATCTCAGTAGAGTAAGCCTAAATCACATTCCTAAAAATCCTGTGAGCCACAACCAAAGAATGGGAATCAAAGAAAAGGGATCATGGGATTAAATCATTTCAACATTCATGGAATTCACAATTTCACAAGTTGTACCATCAAATATGAAATGCAATGTCTCCTTCTTTCTTTCCACATTAACATTCATCTTCCCAACTCACCCTCATGCCATGAATATGCATGTCATACAACCATTCAACATTATACAAGTCATAATTTACATTTAAGTTATCATATCAAACATCCAAACCCAGAAATTGATGACATAGACCATACTTTTACATTTTCTTATAGAAAAGTAGCATGCTTGGCACAAAAACAAGAAACCATCATTTTCTCATCCTTCAACAATTAAGTCATCACAATTCATGCTTAACATCACAACCAAAATTTTAAAAAAATAATAATAATAAGCATGCTTCACAACCTTAAAATTATCATGCAAGGAGGCATATAGAAACTCACTAAAACCAAAGAAATTTGTAAGTTAGACTTCCCCTACCTCAAGATAGAAACTCAAGCTCCAAGCTCCAAACTCAAATCCCACCAAAAGCTTGCAATACCCGTACCAAAACGTAGCCCTTGCAATACTCTACAATTTGCCAACTATGGCTTAAACCAAATCCTCTCTAGCATGAACAAATTTTTGAGAGAAGGGAAAGAGCAATGTAGAGAGAAAAAGAATATAGAGAAAGAGAACTTGTGGGGTGTCCGAAAATGAGGGGAAGAAGGAAAGAAATGGGCCAAATGGAGACACCTCATTGTCTCTAGAATTCTCTAGGTGGATCCAAGAGTCAAAATGACAATAATGCCCCTTAATCTTCTTTATATTACCAACCATGCCATAAAATATCCTCCTCCAATCAATACCACTAATACAACATACATACATGTATAAATATACAACTACACATATGAAATACCGATAACACCCCTCGGGGCCCATGTGGCACGCAAAACAAGGCAAGGATTAAAATATTCCAAAAAAATCAAATAAATTCCAGAAATTAGAAAATAGGAAAAATCGGTAACGTTACAATCTCCCCAACTTCAAAAGATTTCGTCCCCGAAATCAACCCACCTCACGAGTGAAAGACTAAAAGACACAAAATCGAAGTACGTCTCCGTGAACCCCGTGTAACACACTATACTTTGAAACCCCAACACGAAAAGTCCAACGTCCCATGTCACTCGCAACCCTACGTTTATGACCCAACACAATCTCGACTGAACAGTGACCACTGCCACACGTAATCTCGTCCCCCTTAATGCAAACTGGTATAAGGGCACACCCTATGCCGAACAAAATTATCAACTGCCACATGCATTCACCCGAGGCACAAGCCCCCAACCAAATTTGTGACTCCACTGAGTCCTGACCTTTGAGAACCAGTAGGATTCTCATCCTTCTAACTAAAACGTACCACCAGTCGATACTAAATCCTTAAACCACGACTTCAGTCAACCCACACAACACCCGCATCACGAAAAGAAATCTTCCATCCAAGTCACCACGTCACTCAGCCATCGACTTCCGCACGTGAGATCAAGGGAAACACTCAACCCTGGCCAAAACCAACCCGATTTATAAAATTACACTAACACTGTCCACACGAGACAATCCACCAGAAAACTGTTGGATCCTATACACAGTAGGTCCAACCAGCAGCGCCTTACACAGTCCGCACTAAATGCTCTAAGGCCCACAGAACAATGGTTACAAAACCGCTCAATGAATCAACATACTAGTTCAATCACTATCCCAAGATACCCTTAAAACCATCTCTGACAACTACTGCCTTCAGTAACTACGTCATAGTTTAACACCGTACTACTACACGTACGCAACGCACAACACCGTACTCTAACGGTCGCTAAGCATATTAAAATCAATAATCATTGACATTTAACCCGACATTGTGTTAAAGAAAGACTGACTCAGGGAAATGGTTGGCCAGGCCATTCCCATCTTCCATCCGACCTCAACGCCAACGTCGTTCTTGTCCTCAGGTCCAATCCTCAAGTACACCTACGCACCAACTTCCACGTCTAACTCTAGACACACAATCCAACCACCCTTAACACATGAGTCAAATCACAACTGCTAAGCGCCACAGCTAGCTCCAAGGCGCTAAAAAAACGTACACACTAGTAACAAGTCACGTTTTACATCACATTGGTCATAACTTCTTAGAATAATTCCCACAAAACCAAGGACTTCACCTCCTACCGTGGAGGTAAGTCGAACGATCTAGATCAAACCTTCACTCGGGATCCCTAATAAAAGAGGGAACTCTACAAAGTCCTTCTATTTGCTAAAACGCACAACCCCTATGTGGAGATACAAAACTCACAGACAAGAAAGTCCTTGCCAGGACCAACACAAGAAGAAGGAAGATTAAGTCCCTCTACTGCAACAGAACAAAACACATATCTATCTATACCTTGCATAAGCTATGCCAAGAAAGAGGAACTAAACAGAGACGAACCAACTCGATCCGTAACTTGTACACTTAACATCCATAAACAAACAAGCACAGTGCCCCTTCTAAAAGTACTAGGGCTAAACAATGAATCCTAGAACTTCGCGTCATGTCCTGCTCAAAGAAGAACTTTATAGGTAAAAATCTATGCCCTTCATTCCTAGAAACAACTACGTGACACTAAACAACCTCATCAATAACCTTTTAGAGTAACATGGCTGAAAACTCTTCTGTCATTAATCCATCATTAAAACCATTACATAAGAGCTCAACTACTTACAAAATACACATCATTATCCAATAAAACTGTCTGGAATACTCATACAGTCTTACAATTACATCATTGCCTTAATATATAACAGTTACAACTGGTACATCATTATAACTTAAAACTTATACAAAATTTCTCGATCTATATCATGCCCCAAGTGCTCACACTAAGCGTCATCAACATCACCCGGTCCGGAACCACACTACGGAATATATCCACCATCCTGACACAAATGAACCAACACTACACAAGGTGCATGGGTACTAGTCCAAACTCACGAGTAGCCCCCATTACTAGAACAACTGTGTGCAAGTACCTCCTGTCACACCCAATCTCGCAGGTATCCCCCGCTACATAATCACAGGTAACCCCCGTTACAGAACTCGCAGGAATCCCCCGCTACACAATCACAGGTAACCCCCGTTACTGTACCAGACTCACAGGTATCCCCTGTTACAACACGATACGACTCACAGGTAGCCCCCATTATAACATAACAGGACACAATGCACTGACAACAACATGATAAGATGCGCATATGATAATGCAACATGACTCCCAGGTAACTATGCAACACAACTCACCGACAATCATACAACACGATTGACAACCACCGTGCAACTCAACACGACTCAATGCAACACGACATGACTAACAGGTAGCCCCCGTTACAACACGACACGACTCACAGGTATCCCCTATTACGACACATACCGGCTCACAGGTGTCCCCCGTTACAACTGACATGACTCACAGGTATCCCCCGTTACAATAGTCATAGGTAACCCCCGTTACAAAATTCACAGGTAACCCCCGTTACATCTAGCACAACTATGCACAGGCAACTGCCTAATCTCACAGGTATCCCCATTACACAAGAATCAATCACAATAATATCTCATCTCCTCTGTAGACAATCCCTCTTCATGTGGCCCGACTGACCACACCGAAAGTAAACTCTGGAACTAGGTTTATCAAGAGGACACTCCGCCTTGCAGTGTCCTGGCTGCTTACAGTGATAACACACTAAGCTTGTCCTAAAAGGCTCTGAAGAAACACCAACGATAGGATTAGCACTTGCCGTCCGCTGCTCCTGAGTAAACAATGAAACATCCTTGTGCCTCCTCCTGTCCCGACTCCTGGAAAAAGTACCCATACTTGTACCTCGTTCTTGAGATCCCACGGTACCACTCCTCTCTTGCCAATTCTTGGCTTCTGCTTCTACCATTAATGCTCTCGTGACCGCTTCCGAATATTCCTTTAATCCCAAAAGTGTCAACCCCGGCCTAATAGAACGATTTAGGCCATACACAAAACGCCATGCCTTCTCCTCCTCATTCCCTAACACATCCGTAGCGAAACGTGAGAGAGAAGTGAACTTATTCTCATACTCTATTACTGACATGTCACCTTTCTTGAGACTATCAAACTGGATCCTCAATTCTCGACTCTTAGTCTGCGGGAAATACTTTTCAAAGAAAAGACTCTTGAATGTGTCCCAACTCATACTGTCAATATCATACGCGTTAGTCATGGTCTTCCACCATACTGCCGCGTTACTAACAAACTTGTATGTAGCTAAAGTGATCTTCAACAGATCACCAGGCACTGTTATTGCCCTGAAATACTTTTCAACTTCATCCAACCAATCGTCCGCCACCAATGGATCTGGACCTCCTTCAAATGTTACTTTCATGAGCTTGTAAATTAAAGCAAATACTCAAAATTCTGCTCCATCTCCGTCCTCTGTGGCTGAAAAGCCAGTTGCGGTACCGCTTGAGGAACTGTGGTACTTGCAAATTTCTGAAAGGTTGAAGCTACAGCCCTTGTCACCAGAACTTCGTCCCCCGGTACTTGTGGATTA
This sequence comes from Cornus florida, assembly GCF_030987335.1. Lineage (NCBI taxonomy): Eukaryota > Viridiplantae > Streptophyta > Magnoliopsida > Cornales > Cornaceae > Cornus > Cornus florida. The sequence continues at coordinate 4,935,857 of NW_026775577.1, read as the reverse complement.
TCATCTACCTCTCTTCCTCAGTCATGTCCCATCAAAATCCTATTTGGTTGGGATGGCTCTTCATCTGTTCGCTATCCAACTTCATCCGGATCCATCACTTCACGTAGTCTTTAAACACGGTTCTACAATGACAACCAAACGATCAACAAGGATACATAAAGTAGCTCAATCCACGAGCTACGGTGCTCACACTATTCGTTCGATCGGAACTAAACATTCAGAAACATAGAAGTCATCAAGCCCCTCACTTACGTGAATCAAAACCTTCCACAACTCAACATATAACACTATCTCGAACACCCAAACCCGTTAACAACGAAACCAACAAATCATGCATACATCCACTCCTTAGTAGATGAACAACCACAACATGAACCTAAACGTGCAACCACATCCTAAAACAGGATTCATAACTATCATGCTCAACTAATTGTAATAGGAACTCGTAAAACATGCTTTTAATAATACTAAACATTTAACAGTTAAGCATGTAGTCAACTAAGCATGCTTTCATCAACAGTAACAGTTAACAAATAACCACATAACGAATCAAGCATGTCTCAAGTAAACTTAGTCATATAATCAGTTACACATAAACATTTAACGTCATACATTTAGGTATGCTTTAAACAAATATAACCATCTTATTAATCATGCAAATAATTTCACGTAAACATTTAGCAAATAGGCATGCCACAGAATGGGGGACCACAGGCAGGACAGGGTCACCTATTCAGAGGCAACAGAATGGGGGACCACAGGCAGGACAGGGTCAGCCACAGGCTAACCGACAGAGGAGGCCATTTGGTACTTTCCAGGGTAGTTGTTACACTTGTGGAGAGTATGGTCATACCACCAGGCAGTGTCCTAAAGCAGGACAGGGACAGGGACAGTATGTGCAGCAGGGACAGAGGGCGCCAGTGCCTCTACCAGCTCCACAGGTTCCACGGATTCAGGGACAGACACATCTGGCTTTACCGGCATCGCCGCAGACTCAGGGACAGGCACCACAGCAGTTGCACTATGGCAGGGTGTATAACCCCATGCCACAGGATGTTCAGGCACCTCAGACTATTGAGGGTAAGTTTCCTATTCATGGTTTGCATGGACGTATTTTATTTGATACAGGTGCTACACACTCATTTGTAGCTAGGACTTTTGTTGCTTTATCTAGGATGAGGACGAGGGTATGCACTAGACCTCAGGGTATTTCTACACCATTGGGTGATACGGCTATTTTACATGAGAGTGATGGGCCTGTGACATTAGATATTGGTAGACTCAGATTTCTAGCCAATCTACTAGTCCTGGACATGCACACTTATGATGTGATACTTGGGATGGATTGGTTGTCTCACTACCATGCTTAAGTTGATTGTTTTGATAGATCTATTATTTTTACCATACCTGGTCAGGATATGTATGTAGTAGCTATGCCACATTCTAAAGGGGGCGGTAGCACCTATTTGTTCCATGTGGGGAGGGAAATGAGGAGGGGATTACTGTGTCATTGGATAACATATCGATTGTATAGGATTTCCCGGATATATTTCAGGAGATTCCAGGGTTGCCACCTAGTCGAGAAATTGATTTTGTGATAAACTTAGCTCCAGGCACTGCGCCTATTGCTAGGGTACCCTATAGGATGGCACCGGTGGAGATGAGAGAGCTGAGGGATCAGATTCAGCAGTTACTCAGCCAGGGTTTTATTCATAGGAGTATATCACCTTGGGGAGCACCGGTTCTGTTTGTGAAGAAGAAGAATGGTTCGCTTCGTCTGTATATAGATTACAGGGAGTTGAACAAGGTTACGATTCGTAACAAGTATCCTTTGCCCAGGATTGATGACTTGTTTGATCAGTTAAGGGGAGCCACATACTTCTCCAAGATTGATCTATGTTCTGGGTATCATCAGCTGAGGGTTAGGGAGCAAAATGTTCCTAAGACAGCATTTCTCACGAGATATGGTTCTTATGAGTTTCGTGTTATGCCGTTTGGGACGACTAATGCACCTGCAGTGTTCATGGACTTAATGAATAGAGTCTTCCGGGCTTATCTGGATTAGTTTGTTATTATCTTTATTGATGACATCTTGATCTATTCTCGGTCGGAGGACGATCATGCTAGACATCTTTGCGTAGTCTTGCAGACGCTTCGTGAGCACCAATTATATGCCAAGTTCGAGAAGTGTGAATTTTGGCGGCGAGAGGTGAAATTTCTGGGTCACGTGGTGTCAGAAAAGGGGATAGCAGTGGATCCGGCCAAGGTTTCAGCGGTGGTTGAGTGGGGACATCCTACATCACCCACTGAAATTTGGAGTTTTCTCGGTCTGGTAGGATATTACAGGAGATTCATCCAAGGGTTCTCCAAGATAGCAGGACCACTCACTCATCTGACCAAGAAGGGTGTACAGTTCGTGTAGGATAAACACTGTCAGCGAGCTTTTGATGAGCTGAAAAGGAAGCTGACTTCTGCACCAGTTCTGGCTACTCCGCAGAGCAGGATAGAGTATCTTATTTACACGGATGCTTCGTTGCAGGGTCTTGGATGTGTATTGATGCAGGAGGAGCGGCCGATTTCTTATGGATCTTGGAAACTTAAGCCTCATGAGCTTAATTATCCAACACATGATTTGGAGTTGGCAGCAGTGGTCTTTGCCATGCGTATTTGGAGGCATTATCTGTTGGGTGAGTCCTTCAGATTATTCAGTGATCACAAGAGTTTGCAATACTTGTTCATTCAGCGGGAGCTGAATATGAGACAGCGCAGGTGGTTGGAGTTTGTAAAAGACTATCATTTTTCTATACAATACCATCTAGGGAAAGCGAATGTAGTGGCGGATGCGCTCAGTCGCCGACCTGTTGGTAGTCTTTCTGCTCTATTCACTACTAAGTGGAATGCTTTGAAGAATGTAGATGAGTTATCGGACGCTTTTATGGCTTACATGGTGGTTACACCTTCCATCATTCGCAAGGTTTTACAAGCACAACTCACCAATCAGCAGTGTGTCGACAAGGTCGCAGAGATAGCTTTCGTAGAGGTTCCATTCTACTATGTTGGGGCTGATGGAGGTTTAAGGTACAAGGGACGGTTAGTGGTACCTTCTACTGATAATTTGAGGAAGGATGTGATGACTGAGACTCACCACTCTGAGTTCTCTGTTCATCCAAGAGGCGATAAGATGTATCAGGATATGAAGCGGCAGTTTTGGTGGGCAGGTATGAAGAGGGACATTGCTCTATTTGTTTCTCAGTGTAGTACTTGTCAGATGGTTAAGATTGATCATCAGAGGCCACGAGGAGCTCTACAGCCACTACCAATTCCGGAGTGGAAATGGGAAAGCATATCTATAGATTTTGTGGAAGGGTTGCCAAATTCTTTCAAGGGGCATAATTCCATATGGGTCATTGTGGATAGGTTGACCAAGTCAGCTCATTTCTTGCCTATTTGCACTGACTACACTTCGGAGCAATTGGCGAGGCTTTACATTTCAGAGATTGTGAAGCTGCATGGCATTCCATTGTCTATTATATCGGACAGGGATTCGAGCTTTGTATCTGGATTTTGGAAGAGTTTTCAGCAGGCTTTAGGTACGGAGTTACACCTTAGTACTGCTTATCATCCTCAGACTAATGGACAGACTGAGAGGGTGAATCAGATTATGGAAGATATGCTTCGGTCGTGTGTTCTGGATTTCAAGGGCCACTGGGAGGAATATTTGCCACTTGTGGAGTTTGCTTATAACAATAGTTTCCAGAAGACTATTGGGATGGCACCTTTTGAGGCGTTATACGGTCTACCGTGTCAATCACTTGTTTGTTGGATGGAGGTTGGAGAGAATCGATTCTTAGGTCCTGAGTTCATCAAGGATACCTCTGAAAAGATTGCTCTTATTCGAGATCGCATGCGTACTGCCCAAAGTAGGCAGAAGAACTATGCTGATCGTCGCATTCGTGCTTTGGAGTTTCGAGTTGGGGATCAGGTTCTTCTCAAAGTATCTCCTATGAAGGGTGTTATGCACTTTGGGAAGAAAGGGAAGTTGTCTCCACGGTTTGTCGGTCCATTCATGATTACGGATCGAGTTGGAGCTGTTGCTTATTGGTTGGCACTGCCGGATAATTTGGACCGCGTACACAACGTATTCCATATGTCCATGTTGCGAAAATTTCTGCGAGATGAGGATCGGTATCAGCATATCGATGTTGGAGAGATTGAGTTGCAGCCGGATGCGACTTATTGAGAGCCACCATGTCATATTGTTGACCGTCGGGATCAAATCCTTCGTAATAAGGTTATCCCTTTAGTTCGTGTGCAGTGGAGTCATCATAATGAGGCTGAGTCCACTTGGGAACAGGAGGATGTCATTCGCTCGCAGTTTCCTGAAATATTGGAAGAAGGTAAGAGCGAATTCCGAGGACAGAATTCCTTTTGTTAAGGGGGAAGAATGTAATAGCGAATTCTGAGGACGGAATTCCTTTTGTTAGGGGGGAAGAATGTAATACCCCTAATTTTAAAAGGATAGTCTCGGCATTTTTAATATTTATTGTATTGCATTTTTATTTATTTTATTCTCTTTATCGTATTTTTATTTATTTTATTATTTTTCATTTGTTTAATTGGTTATTTGAAATTTGAATTAAATTGGTTTTATGTGCATTATTTGGTTTATTTAAATTCTTAATTGTTGTGTCTATTTTCGTAAATTATTAATTGTATTATTTGTAATTCACTGTTTTAAACTTAGGAAATTAACTTACTATAATTCTTGTAATGTTAAAATTAAGTTACGTGAATTTTCAAATACATTAATTGACTCACAGTTTTCTTTAGGGCTCTGACTCTAAAATTACAAGGATTAGGGTTTTAGAGTTAAACCTATAAATACAACCATTATGCTTTAGCCTAGGGTTTACAATCATAAATCAGATTACATAAATATGAAGTAAGTTCTTAGCACAGAGGGTTGTGAACAAAGGCACTGTAAGAATTGTCAAGGAGAAGAACAGTGAGTACCAAGGGAGGATTTTGGTGGATTAGACTAGAACCAGAGGAGGCTAGAAGGTAGTTTGTGGTTGTCGGAAGTTAGGACGACGGCGACAAGTTTTGAGTCTAAAACTACAGGCAAGTTCTTCTCTTCCTCCTTCCATCTGGCTTATGTTCTGTGCACCTAGATAATCTCTAGGGTTTAATTAATTATTAAATTAGAAATTAAATGCTTACCATATAATATATTGATGATCTTTGCGTGTAAAAATCAATTCTGTTTAATGCTTGCAAGTCTTGTTTCAGTTCTCTGTTTTAAGCATGTTTTGTTGTTAGCAATTTTAGTTTCTGTAATTGTTTTTAACCTCTGTAAATAAATCACGAGGATGATTATGGGTTGTTATAGGACTCTTAAGATCCATAGTGAAGAGGAACAGAGGGGTTGGACTAGAACTGTTATTACAAAGTTTCAGATTTGTTCCTAACGCGTGTTAGTTCGGTAGCAAATTTAACCTCTATAATTGTTTCTAATGGTTGTTATCAAACCTTTGGGATGCTCCTGGGTGTTAATAAGATGCTTAAGATCTACTTTAGAAACCAACAGAGTGGTAGGAGTTGATCAGAGAGGGAGCAGACGGAATGAAACGAAGCAACGGGGACAGAGGCTCTCAAAGGAGGTGAGAGCCGGCTCCATGGATGTGGAAGCCGGCTCCCACAACAAGTACAGCCGGCTCTAAGGACTCCTAGAGCCGGCTCTAGGCTGAAAGAGCCTGCTCCCAAAATTTGGAGCAGGCTCCCTTTTGCAATATACGATTAATTTTGTTTTTTTTTTAGTTTTAAGGCACTGTTTGGTAATTTGGACACTGTTTGAGCCTTGGAATGTTTTTAATGGATTGTGGGGACTTTCCAGAGGATCTAATTACTTGATTCTAAGTGTGATTAAACTAGTTAATGCATGGTTTAAGTCTCTAAGATAAAGGATAAAACAGTATAAAAGCGTATGACTTAGTTCACTGTTATCGGATGGGACGAAATAAATTGTTTAGGCTAATTTAGCAATTTGTTTGACTATAATAGGATTATGGAATTTGTTCTAAATGCATGATAGAGTCATTAATATATTGGATTGGATCTATGCATGCTTTGGATGCTAGTTGTGTAAACTATTAAACTGTTTCCTGCAACTACATGGTTTAATTCTGGGATTTAAATTGCTGAAATCTTAAATACTTTTCTGCAATTATTTGGATGGTGGTTTTAGACTGTAAATTACTTGTTCATTATGTATACATTGTAATTTACCTGGATATGGAGGATAGTATACACCGGTATGGGACGGTGACATACTGGTGACGGTTTAGCTCCAAACACCTAAACCTAACCTAACGGATTTAAGGAATGGATTTATAAATGTTGAATCCTAATTTTGGTTAAGACATGTCAACTGCAACTAAGTTGAGTGGCTTCTTGGATTAATGGACGGAGGTTAAGTCACATCAACTGAATAAGTTGGGTGACTAACCAGTTGGTTTGTTGTATGTCAGTTTATTAAATATTTGAACTACATACCCTGGATTTGGATGGATGTTATATATATGTTTATGGTACCACGAGCTGAGCTTGAGTCTCAAACTCGTTGGTTAGGGTGCGTATATGCGGTGGATGCGTAGCTGGTTATAATAGGTTGAGGTGTACCCTGTTAGGTCTAGGTACTCATGCCCACCTTTGGGTGCGTATTTGCATGTTACCTTCTATTCAGGTTGAGACCCGTATAATAGACTAGTGAATGTCCCTTAGTGTGGATATATTTATATTTATGGACTAGATAGATATTGTGAGGTGTCTACAGTGTATCTGCGTATCGGGTCATTGTATGGATTGCAGTTAGATTAGAACTTGCTCGTGGGTCTGACCCACTCCTTTATTATTCTTTTCAGGTACAGGATGGTTCTAGCCTTAGAGCTTGATCGTGCTTGTCAAGGACAATCTCACATTCATCTGATTACGTAGGATTTTCTCGATGTTTCTAGCATTTTCTATTTTAAATTTTCAGTTTCAGTTGAACTTTTGGTTAGGAGTCCACCAGTGGATTCCCAAGTTGTAACCTTGAAGTTTTGGGAGGATTGGAGTTTTATTATTTCAGTTATGCATGGAGGGTTTTATAATTAATGTTTTTTTTCAGTTTTATTCCATCTTTATTATTTTATTTTGTCATCTGTGTTCGCTTTAAAATACTTTAATTGTTTTGATATTCCCTCGGGTTTGGGCTTGGGCCTGATCAACCCATGTCTCGGATCCGCGGGGTATCACAGATACCACTTGTTGGGAGAATTCAAAAAGATTGATTCAATTTGAATCTCTCACAATTAAATCAGCAAAAAATATATCCTCCCTCTTTGTATAAATCTGTTATGTAGCAATTAAATAGAGTACAATAATCTGAAAAATATAATCAACATCGCACACACAATTGACACAATCAATCTTAGCGTGGAAAAACTCCCCAATGTGAGAAGCAAAAAAACCACGGGACCGTAGTCACTAAATCTCCACTATCAACAAAATAATGGGCGTACAAAGTTCTCTCTAGTTAAACTAGAGGTAATCAATCTTAAGAAATAATATTTCTTGGCAACAAATATCTTTTAATCAAAAAGATTAAGGAGAGATCTCACCAAAAACTGAGTTACTGTTCATGGACCCAAAACTGATCCAGAATGCTCGAAATCCAATCTTTACCGTTCAGAATGTAGAGCCTTGTATTGGAAATGCACCTGCCAAATTTCAGCTCGATTAGACCACAAATGCCTTCTGTTCAGAGCCCTTGATGAAATCTGATCACACTTGAAAAACTGGTTTATGAAATCTCTCTCTCTCTCTCTCTGTTTTGCGGAAAAGAAGAAGCCGCCGCTCACTGTTTTTAATACACAAAACATACTTATATATATTTGTGTGTATGTGTGGGCTTCAAACCCATATGGGCTTCATTTGGGCTATCCTCCAATTAAGAGGGAACCCAGCCCAACATATATTAGGGTGTATGCTAGCAAACTTTTGTTTATAAATAGCAGGAGGCAATCTACTCCAAGATGTGTAGTGCAGAGCCCAAGTGAGCAATCTAAAGAGAGATTTATGAGACTCTCTCTTGGGTTAATGGGTGTATTTGGGTTTCGGGCGTGAGCCACTATTTGTGTACTCTTTTATTTGCATTGTATTTTTCTATGTCTTCGCTTGTGGACGTGGACTAAAAGTTGAACCACGTAAATCCTTGTTGCCTATTTTTACGTGCACCTATTTGTTATTTCTTTTAACATTATTTTTCTCTTGTTCTCAATAACCATTTGGTTCTATCGTAACAAACTGATATCAGAGCTCGGTTCGTATATTGTCTACAAGTATCATTCCTAAACATCATAATGTTTATAGATACTATTCTCGTACTGTTCACATACACAGTACAATTCACCAGGAAATTTCTTTTAGAAGTTTTTTGAGATGTGAATAAAATATGAAATCGAGAAATTTGATGGTAAGGTTAGTTTCAGTCTTTGGCGCTTTAAAATCCAGGCATTGATCACTCAGCAATGTTTAAAAAATATGCTTCTAAGAAAGGACATATTGCCTGTAATGATGTCAAAAGAAAACAAGAAGAAGATTGATGAAAAGACGCGTAGGGCAATTCTACAAAATCTTGCCAATGAAGTGTTGTGCGAAGTCATCGAGGAAGATGGCAGCAAAATTGTGGCTAAAATTGGATAGTTTGTATATGACAAAGTTTCTCACCAATAGACTTTACCTAAAATAGATACTTTTGTCTGCATGAGCTATATTTCCTAATGTATTTAAGTAATTTCTCTTAAATTGATTTGGTAATTAATGATTACCATATAGGATAGTTGACCATATAATATATTATTACTATATTGTGTAATATAGTCTAACCATGTATATGTTTACCATATAGGGTTTAGGTTTCTTGCTCTCCACACATCTTGTCACCTATATAAACCTATGTGTATCTTATATCTCATATATCAATATAATATACAGTTTCTCTCTTTTATATTTTAACAACTTTACATGTACCTTTCTTATAAAAGAAGTTATTCCACTTAAGGAACATATAAATGAGTTTAATACTATTATTATGGAACTTAGAAATGTTGGTATTAAAATTGATGAAGAGGATCAAGTCCTTATTTTGTTATGTTCTTTGCCCTATTCCTATAAGCATTTTTGTAACTAGATTGATCTATGGAAATGACACAATCAGTATGGAAGATATTAAATACACATTAAACTCTCCGTAGTTGAGAAAGAATAGTGTCTGAAAATAGTGGAAATGAATAGGCCAAAGGTATGGTTGTGAGGGGCAGAAGTGATGAAAGGGATTTTGGTAGTAGGGGTCACTCTAAATCAAGATCTAGATCCCATAAAGACATTGAGTGTCCTTGTTGTCATAAAAAAGGGCACATTAAGTGGAATTGCCTAAAATTGAAAGATAAGAAAAATGAAAAGAAAGAGTATAAGGATAAATTTATGAACAATACACTCTTTCTTACTATTCTAATGTTGCTAGAGTTGCAGAGGAGAATTCCTCGAATGCTGAAAATGTCCTCTCAATTACTGTTAATGGTTGTCGCTCTAACGGTGAATGGATTCGGGTTGTTCTTATTATATGTGTCCCAATAGGGATTAGTTTGCCACTTATCAATCCGTCGATGGTGGTAGTGTTTTAATGGGGAATAATAAGACATGTAAGACTGTTGACAGAGGCACAATCCAAATTAAGATGCACGATGTTATTCACTTTAACTATGGTATTGTCAAGACTTTAACCGATGCTTGCCACATTCCAAATTTTAAAATTAATTTGATTTCTTTTGGTACTCTTGACTTTTAACGGTTGTAATTAGTTTTCAGCCGAATGTGGAGGTTTGAGAGTTATGAAAGGTGTTATATGTTAAAAGGAAATGGGTAGTACTGTGACAAGTACTGCTTTAGTATCTTCTTCAATCGATCCAGATTTAGAGGAAAGATGGACTTTTGCAAGTATTATGTCTTTGGTAAGCAGAAAAGACTCAATTTCAGTACAGTTGTTCACATAACGAAGAGCATAGTGGATTACATTCATTCAGATTTTTAAGGTCTTCTTAGGTTCCTTCTCTTGATGTTCCTCAAGTTTAAGCAGTGGAAGGTTATGAATGAAAAACATACATGGAAGAAGATTAATTAAACATCTCATAACTTATATTGGTTTAGAGTTTTATTTAGGAGAGTTTGGCGAGTTTTGTAAGAATCAAGACATGGTTAGACAACATAGAGTTTGGATGACTCCATAGCAAAATGGTGTAGTAAAGCGCATGAAAATGACTCTTTTGGAGAAAGCGCGTAATTTAGGAGCGTGTTGTATGTTTTTCAATATTAGGTTGTCTAAAGGATTTTGGGTTGAAGTAGTTAATACCGCTTGCTATTTGGTGAACAGGTCTCCATCGACTACTATTGAGTGCAAAACACCAAAAGAGGTATAGTTCGGGTACTCCTGCTTATTACTCCAATTTAATAGTTTTTGGATGTCCTACTTATGCTCATGTTAATGGAGGAAAGATTGAGCCTAGAGCCAAGAAGTGTGTTTTTCTTAGTTATGTATCAGGTGTGAAGGGATATATGTTATGGTGTCCTAATCCTAAGTCACCTAAGTTTATCATTAGCACAGATGTACATTACTTTTGATGAGCCTATTTTACTTCACTCGAGAAAGGAATCATTTGTGTAAGAAAGTCTCAAGGTGTTAAGCAATAGGTAGAGTTAGACCTTGAAACTCTAGAGAAATAAGACAGCACTCCAATTCAGCCTAATGATGAAGTGGTGCCGCATGAAAATGCACCGGATAAGTAGATAGAGAAGACATGTTTGACCACCTCAACGGTATGGTTATGAAGATTTAGTTGTTTATGCTTTGTTTGTTGCAAAAAATATTAAAGATCGAAAACCTTTCACCTATCAAGAAGTTGTTATAGGCAATGAATCTGCAAAGTGGACTGTTGCTATAAGTGAGGCGACTAAATCTCTTCACAATAATCAAACTTAGAAATTGGTGAAACCACCTAAAGTCTAGAAGATTGTTGGTTCCAAATGGATCTTTAAGAAAAAAGGAAGGAACTCTAGGTGTTGAAGATGCAAGGTACAAGGCACACTTGGTAGCTAAGGGCTATAGTCAAAGAGAATGTGTGGACTTCAATGAAGTGTCCTCGTCAATTGTAAAGCAAAACTCTATTCATGTATTGTTTGCCATGGTTGAGCTATTTGACATAAAATTAATTTAAGCAATTTGATGTCAATATAGTTTTCCACATGGTGAGCTTGAAGAACATATTTATTTGCATTAGCCAAAGGGGTTTATTATTTAGGATAAGGAAGATTTTGCTTATTAAAGAAATCCTTGTATGAATTAAAATAATCTCCAAGGCAATGGTACAAGAGGTTTGACACATTTATGGTTGGACATGGCTACTCAAGAAGCAGCTATGACAGTTTTGTTTACTATAGGAAGCTCCCATATGGTTCTTTTGTATACTTGTTATATGTTGATGACATGTTTATTGTTGCAAAAGACAGTAAAAAATGAACAAGTTAAAGTTTTTGTTAAAGACTAAATTTGAGATGAAAGATCTTAGTGCAGCTAATAATATTTTGGGCATGGAGATTCACATGGATCGTTAAGCTGGCAAGTGGAGCTTGTCACAAAAGAGTTATATTGAAAAAGTGCTTGAGTGTTTTGGTATGCACAATTCCAAGCTCGTAAGTACACCACTTGCTGCTTATTTTCATATTTCTGTAGAACTATCACTGCAGGCCAAAGAGGAAAAGGAGCGCATGTCACATGTTCCATATGTTAGTGCAATTGGTAGCTAGTATTATGCATGCTATTGTTTGCATTCGTTCTCATATTTCACATGTTGTTAGTATTTTTAGTAGATATATAAATAATTCGGGAAAAGAGCATTTGACTTAAACGGAAGCGATAAATTTGTTCACAAGGAACGGAGTTACTTTGAATCCACAAAGTAGGGTACTTGAATTCACAAAGCAAAAGATAAATTCAGAGAAATCTGAAAATTGTGTTGATAATCGAATAAATAAAAAATTAAAATTCTGCTCTTTGCAGTACACGTATTTATAATAAAATAAATCCTAACACAAGAAGGAAACTAATTCCATAAAGAAACCTAATAGTAAAAGGAAAATAATTCCTCTAGCAAACTAACTAAAATTAAACTTCCCATATAAAAAATAATAATAATTACTAAGCACCGTAAAAGTGTCCTAAATCAGCATTGGCAAGCTGTGAATTGGATTTTCGGTATTTGAGAGGTACTGCATATATTGGCTTAGTTTATTAGAAAAATAGTGATAATTTTGGCAACATTGTTAGTTTTGAGGACTCCGACTACGTTGGTGATTTAGACAGAAGAAGACCTCTAACATGATAAGTCTTTACTCTCTCAGGTTAAGCAGTCAGTAAGTTGGAAAGCAACTTTGAAATCTACAGTTGCTCTCCGGCCACTACAAAAGCAAAGTATATGGTGGCCACTGAAGCTGTGAATGAAGCTATTTGGTTAAAAAGTTTGGTTTATGATTTGGGTTTGTAACAAAATACAACATACGTTTATTGTGATAACCATAGTGCTATACATTTGACCGAAAATCAAATGTATCATAAAAGAACCAAACACATTAACGTCAGATATCACTTCATTCAAGAGATCATGTCGAAAGGAAAAATTACATTGAAAAGATTAGTACAACGCATAATCCAGCAGATATGATAACAAAGTCTATTCCCGTTCTCAAGTTCAAATATTATTTGGTTTTGGTTGGTAATCTCACATGTTGAAAATTGCCCTTTTGACTTTGATGGAGAGGACAGGCTGAGTGGTTAGATGTTAGTCGAGGTGGTGATTTGTCAATATTGGTTGATCAAATCAGCCCTTTTCTATTGATTTTGGACCAAACAATGAACTGTCGGACCCTTCTGGATGTGAAATATTCAATTGCCATTTCGGATATATAATTAACCTAAGCGAGCGCTCTACCATCTGAGCTACATCCCCTTAAAGACACCCAGTTTTGGAATCAATCGTCTTTTTTCCTATTTGCGTCGAGAAATGTTACTTATCCCAGAAGGTATCGAGAAATGATTTCTGCTCCACACCTTCTTCAGCTTACACAAATTCAACAATATAACTATATAAGCTGCATATACACAGCATTATGACCTACCTTCTTCCTGTTATGAGCTTGTTACTCATCAAAAAGAAATTATCAAGGTTCAATATTACTACGTATTGTTCTTTAATTTCGGAAATGAATATTTTTGTTTTTCTCTTTATTTGTAACTGCTTTCCAATTTCAATTATTGTAGTTAATGTAGATGTATTGAATCTCGAAATGACAATTAAGCACCACGTACCAAGAATGGAAACCTATTCATGTAAGGGAGGAAGTACCCATATCGGTGTTAGATAATATAATTCTTGTATGCTCAGATGTGCTCAATTACACTTCTAGAATACATTTTGAACGTAATTATAATTTTAACTTCTTCTTTTTTTAATTTATAAATGTATGATATACTTTTTAGATACTTTTAGAAATATTTTTTAAGTATTGAATATTATAAATATAATTTTTTAAAGTATAATATCACAGTAGTATAATTGTTACTAATTAGTCCCAAATTTTTTAAGTCTTGAATATTAAAAATACAATTATAAAATGTTAATAATAAAATATATAATACAACAAATAATTATTACATAAAATTAAAAAAAAAAAATTATATATATTTTTATATTTTTATTCAAGAAAAAAAAAATTATATTTGTGCATGAGGTTTTTTTTTTTTTTGATAAATTACATTCACACTCCTTGAGATTTGGGTCAATATATGTCACTTAGTTGTCGATCAAGGAACTAGTTTACATTGACACTGAACCTGTTAATTGGCAATAATAACCTTAATCCTGTAATCCCATCACCTATACGCCGCCACACACACTGCCACACAACAATCACGCCACACACCACAAAACAAACACCTGCACATACAACGCCACACCCAAACATGCCACAACCACCGCACATCGCTGCACGTCAAATACGCCACACTGCCACAACGCCATAACCGCCACTACAGCCAAACACGCCACAATCGCCGCACAACGCCACACCCGCCGCCACAACCACCACACACCGCCACAACCCTCACACCGTGAAGAGAAGAACGACGATGCGGTGATGGCTTTTGCCTCTGAATAATTGAATCAGTGGACTTGCATCTAACAAACATGGTGATCAATAGGTTTTATTGGGTTTCAAATTGGGTTCGATTTAGGGTTTCTCGTCGTGGGTGCATGGTTGTAGCGGACTGAATCTTGGCCTTCCAACACAATCAACACCAGAGAATGAGGGAGAAATAGAGCCGCCATAAACCATCGTTGCCGCCAACCACCATCCCCACCTGCACCATCGTTGCCACTACACACGCCCGATCGTGATTTGGGTTTCTCTTATTCACTTGTACGAAGCAAAGTGAGACCCAAGAACATCCACTACAACAGAGAGGGTATCCATATGGGATGATAGAGATAGAAAATGTATGGTAAGGATAGAGGTACTGTGTAGGGTTAGAAAGAATGTAAAATGAGGTTATATTGAGGACTATATTAGTAATTTAAACTTTTTTTTGTGTTTGTTGACCAAGTCAAAGGTTAAGATAGTTATTTTTTTTGGGTAGAGGGAGTGTGTGTAAAAACTTTTAAAACCTCATGAGGTATCAATATAAATTAGTACATTGATCATCCACTTAGTGGCGTTGACCCAAACCTCAAAGGATGTAAGTGCAAATTATCTATTTTTTATCACAAAATATGAAGAGCTTGAAAGTAGGCAGAGCCAATGTATTGTCGATCTCAAAATAAGTTGTTGAGGTAAACAAATTATTTTGAAAATCTAAGACCATTAAATCGAGCGTTGAAGTAATTTGTTAATGGCTTAAACTATTTTCAGAGTTTGAAATTATTGAAGGCAATACAATCTATTATCTGTGTATAGGAATCTAAACTCTGCCGATGGGTTCCTTATTCCTTACCCGTCCAAAAGTACACAAAAAGATGGTCCCCTCTGTTGGTATTTTGAATGAAAATTACCAACAAATCATTTTGGAAATGTTTGGATCTCACACAAGTTACGTAGTAGTGTTGTGGTGTGAATTACGTTGTGGTATAATACCAAAATAGTTGCACGGTTGAATGGTTAGAAAGTTATTACCTTTACTTCCCAAAGATTGCATAAATCAGTCATAACCCTTTGAACTATTGCATCAGGTGGTCGTGTCACCTGACAAAACGACGTTTGTTTAAGATGTTTCCAAAACAACGTTAATTTGGCTTTGGGTGGCCATGAATGTTATGTTACGCTAACATGAATGCCACTTGTTTAGTTTTACGAGAGTTTGATAACCAATCTTATAATTAATAAGAAACAATGGGATGCAACTGAAAGATGACAATTGACAGTTAGTAGTTGGGGAAGTTATTTCAATTATATAATGATAGGATATCTGATTGGATGCGCCCAATGACTGAACCAACGTGACTTATATTCTTCTATAAATAGCCATATAATTCATTTGTAAAAGTTGTGCATTTTTTTCATTCTTCTCTCCCTCTCTCAACATGAACCCAACTCAAGTGGGTTTAGGTTCAAGCCATGTGTCAAATGGTCCAAGCCACTAAGACCCAAGAATAATATGGATGAGCCATATTAAAATTGGTTAGAGCCATTTGGTTTGAGTTGCACCAATTTCATCATTTTTTATGTATAAATGCATTTGTGAGTCAGAAAAAGTATTATACAGAGGAGATTCGTCGTATCCATAAGTTTATAATACTGATATCGGTGGATGTAGACCGTTGTATCCTAATAGATAAATGCAATTGAGTCCGTTAACACCGAGCGAGACGTAAATTATCTTAAGGACATAGTATCAAATACTAGTCTCTGTCCAGATTATTTATTTATTATTATTATTTTATTATTTTAATTTGAATGTTTAATTAAATATTGAGTTGTATATTTAATTAATTATTTTTAACATATTATTAATTATCTTAAAGCATATTAATATAAAATTAGTTATATATTAAATGTCATATGAAACATATATTTACCAACACCCTGCTCTACAACGTGATGAGGTTGAGGCTACTTTCGGTTTGGGTTTGGGTCGTCCATGGGCAGAGAATTTTAACATGGTAAGAAGAGTGAAAATACAAGACAGACAATTGAAGAAACCCTCTTGGGAGATTCTGCCTATTATTATCCTCGCACTCTCACGTGTGAGAGGGATCTGTTTTTTTGGTCTAATCTAAGGCATCTTTTGTTGGGCTATGTGGGAACTTTGACCTTCTTAAGAGGATGACATGTCTTTCATATTTTATCTAATTTAATAATAGTTTAATTAAAAAATCAGCCAAATCAAAAGATTTTATTAATTTTTTATTTATCTTTTTCTCCATCATATAAACACTATATTATTCTACCTTTTCTTTTCTTTTTTCATAATTAACCCCTAAAAATAAACCTAATCAAATATCATTAACAAAAAAATAAAATTGTTATTGTAAAATTTAATATATATAAATTGGTGAAATTTTTTATATTTTGCATTTCATTGACATTTTATCATATTTTTGCTATTTTCATGTCAAAATATAAGGTTATTAAGATCTTTTAATACAAAAAAATGACAACTTAGTCATTTTTTTTAATTTTCATTAATGGTAAGTGGTGTTGTTGAGTACACTTGTCAAAATTTAGAGGAGGTCAAAGCAATAAAAGTCAAACGTTCTATCTATGTAATTTGCCCAAACCTAAGGGAAATTCAGTGTAACTTATCCTATTTTATTTTAGCCTGAAACTTGATAGTAAACCTGTTAACGGATCAAATTTGGATCGGATCTGACCTGATCTGAATCCGATAAACAATATAGCCAACCCTCCGTTAGATTGTATGAAAGTCAATCCATATTTGATTTTTAGTTTATCGGACATCCGATCCGATAACCCGATCTTTAAGATTTGTACTTTTTTGTTAAAATTTTCAAAATATAATTTAAGAAAAGTGAGAGAAAAAGAGAAATGACCCCAAAAAAAAAAATGAACAACAAAAAAGAATAAAGACCAAACATTTGATTTGTTAAGTAAAGAAAAATAATAATAAAGAGAGAGAGAAATTAATAAAGGGGAGAAATTTTGAACTAACAAAAATTTTCAATTATATACATGATAAACCAGTGTGTAAAGTATATCTTTTATTAAATATTTCATGAAATACACACAATAAATAATATATATATATATATAGATAGATAACATATTATAGATAATATTTGATCGGATTGAATTGACCAAGATACATATTCAATTTGTTAACTAAATGGATTATCGGAATTGAATAGTTAACGGATTATCAAATTAAATTTTTGATCTATATCCAAATTATAAGATCAAGTTCAAATTGAATTCAAATCAAAATTTGATACACTGATAATACGTTGGACCTTCTATATGCCTTATTTTCTTAATAAAAAGTCTAAGATTCCTGACATTATAAAATTCATAATCCACTAGATGTAAACAACTAGAGAATATTTTTAGTAGAAAACAAAAAGTTAAATATTTTTTTAAAAAAATGGTCCATTTATGCAACTCAAACTGAAATTGTACAAGTTTATATGCGTTTTGTTTTTTGTTTTTTTTTTTTTTTTTTGTTAGAAAAGATATAACAAGGAAATACATAGACAGTTGAATACCGTCTAGGTATACCGTGTTTGTGGTTTCATTTTTGTTATCCTTTCTTTTCTTGTAGAGAGAGAAAAACAGAAGCCATGGGTGCGATTCTTTCTAGCTTCTTGGGTGGCGGCGCCTCCACCACCGACGGCTCCTCTTCCTCGTCGGACTCTCGTGTTATTGCTTTTCACTCATCCAACAGATGGCAGCTCCACTTTAACGACTCCAAAGAATCCCCAAAACTGGTACACTTACACACACACACACACACACACACATATATATATATATCAATTAGGGTTTTTATCAATTTAAAGATCTGATTTTGTTTTGCCTTATTGTGAGAGTGAAGATAGTGGTGGACTTCGCGGCGTCGTGGTGTGGGCCGTGCAAGTTCATGGAGCCGGCGATCCAGGCCATGGCTGCCAAGTTCACCGAAGTTGACTTTGTAAAGATCGATGTTGATGAATTGTCGGTACGTTCAATTTTAACCGTCTAATTTTGATACAATCAGCTGATTAATTTTAGATAGACCGTTGACTGATTAGGGTTTTTGATCTGTTACTTGGGGGGGGAATAATAGGATGTGGCGCAGGAGTTTGGAGTGCAGGCGATGCCAACGTTCGTGTTGATCAAACGGGGGAAGGAAATAGATAGAGTGGTTGGGGCGAAAAAGGATGAGCTGGAGAAGAAGATTGAGAAGCACAGAGAGCTGCCAAAGTTCGCTGCTTGACCGCGAATATATAATATATATAGTGATTGATTGTACTTTACACCTATTTCTGGCTGATGATGAGAACTTATGGTTTCATTTCAAAATTCAATCAAAATTGTTGGAACTTTCTTGGTTTACTTTGTGTATGTGTTTGAATTACATTCTGATCAGCTCTTTGTTCTCATTTGTGGCTTTATCAGTGGATCTTTATTTCAGCAAATAGAAATATACATTAAGCGATTCATTTTTTATTATTTTTTTTTTTTTTCATCTTGAAGGGACAAATTTACAACTGAAACATTATTACCCGTTTGCCCAATAAAACCTTATTTTCATACTCATATTCACTTGAGACAGCATATGAGCAACAAGAGCTTCAGCTAAATTAGCTGGTGCAGTGTGGGGGATAAAAAACACAAAGGTTATTAATTCTGCCAAGGTGGTCTCTCACCACTACACCCCACGCGCGGTCGTAAAGTATTATTATCCGATAAAACATTCTTTCTTAATTTTTATTTTTTTTGGTGTTTGGTGAAAGTATAGATGAGTCCATGCGGATTGCGTGTTTAAAATAATTTGTCAAAAATTGATGGACAAGAAAACAGTAGTAGCTTTGGCCGGCAAGCCTCTTTATGATTTGATCAATGAATAAGAGTGAAAAATGATCATTCTTAGTGGTAAAGTTGAGTTTTCAGCAATCAATGCACACACGTCACCGGGTGGTGGTGCATTGTGGCACGAGTTCTCCCGCTAAATTTTCAACAACGGTAAGGCCAGATATATTTGGGAACAACTTGAGTGAGTCTTCCCCACTTGCTATCCGAGATGGGGTAGATGATTCCCGCATCTAGTAGCTTAATCACTTCTTTCATAACCACCTCCTTCACGTTAGGATTCAACCGGTGCTGCACCTCTCTAGAAGGTTTGGCGTCGTCCTCTATATGAATGCGGTGCATACAAATAGAGGGATCGATTCCTTTTAAATCAATCACTACCTAGCCAATAGCTTCTTTATACTCTTGTAGCACCACTAAAAGGCTATTTTCTTGATCCTTTGAAAGGTTTGATGCAATGGTGACTGGAAGAGTTTTATTTGCACCAAAAAACACATACTTGAGGTGGAGTGGCTTTAACTCAAATTGTGGAGGAGATTTCAATGAAGGTATCGGAGGAGTGCTAGAAAGTTGAGGAAGTGGTTCTCTTAGCACTTTCCAAAAGGGAAAGTCCATGACAGCACCAACTTCGAGCAAAGAATTAACTTCTTAGATAGATTGGTCAATATCATAGTTTCCGAAGTCAAAATGAGACATGCAAGTTTCAAGAGAATCCTTACTTATAATGAAAGGGAGAGATTCTTCGACCACTTCATCTAACACATTAATGAGAAAACAATCATCCTCATCAAGAGGATGTTGAGTTGAATGGAAGATATGGAGTTTGACTTGCATATTTCCAAAAGCGATATTTATCACCCCGGTTCGGCAATTTATTGAAGCATTAGCCGTAACTAAGAAGGGCCTACCGAAGATCATGGGAATATGTTTCTTTGGATCATGGACCGGTTCCGTGTCAATAACCACAAAGTCTACTGGAAAGTAGAATTTGTCCACTTTGATAATGACATATTCAAGAATGCCTCGTGGGTGCTTGACCGATCTATCGGCAAGCTGTAAGACCATGGTGGTTGGCTTAAGATTGCCCAACCCAAGTTGTAAGTAAACTGAATAAGGAATCAAGTTCACACTCGCTCCTAAGTCAAGGAGGGCCTTTTCTATCTTGTTGTCACCAATGACACATGAGATTGTGAGGGCACCCGGATCCTTATACCTTGGAGGAGTGTTGTGCTGAATTATCGCACTCAGTTGTTCAATTAGTTTTACCTTCTTTAGTAAATGACTTTTGGAAGTGCATTTTTGAGTGCATAAATCCTTGAGAAATTTGGCATAAGGAAGAATTTGCTTGATAGTATCCAAGAGAGGTAGGTTGATCTTTACTTGCTTAAAGACCTCCCACATGTCCTGAATTTTACAACCTTTATTTCCAAAATGTATCGACTCTTAGAGACGTTGAGGAAACGGAGCCTTAGGCTTATAAGAGGTCTCCACAATTTGGGGTAACAAGCTTGGGATTTTCAGTGCTGGACTTTGGATTTTCAGGAGTGAAAGTTGGATTAGATGAGCTGAGATTTGGATTTTTGGGAGGAAGAACTTTTTCATCTTTTCCTCCATCAACCTTGTTGTCCACAATTCGACCACTCCGAAGGGTGGTGATTGCTTGGACATGTTCATGATTAGGTACACTCGTAGGAGGGACTTCGTCAATCACATGAATCCCTCTAGGATTCTCAAATGGTTGAGCGAGAAGTTTTCCCTTATCCTTTTCAAGAAGTTGGTTCATCGAATTAGTTATATGTCCCACTTGATTCTCAAGTTTAGCTATTGACCAAGTATGTGAGTAAATCATTTGGAGAGTGGACTGCAATGATGTCAACAGTTACTTGTTAGATTCTAAAATTTGCTTATTAAAGGGTTCCATCATTTGTTTATTTGCCACCAAAATCTCATCAGTTAGAAACATAGGAGATGGAGTAGAAACATTTGGATTATAAGGTGGATGGTAATTTAAAGAGGCCTGAAATTGCCTATTTAGGAATTGAGAAGAGGACTAATTTTGATGCCCTTGATTTTGAAATGTCGAACTTTTTGGGACTGGTTGCCTCCACGAAAATTCAGATGATCTCTCCATCCCAGATTGTAGGTATCTCTTTATAAATATTTTACGGCAACCAAACATTAAAAAATAAAAAATATATTTTAAAACATATTATACATCGAAACAAACGGAATTTAGGAATCTAAATGCAGTATAAAATTAAGTTTCACGGGGCCTTCTTGGGGAAACCCATTGGGGAATTAACTCTCCAGAACCAGATGCGACAGAGTGATGGATATTCGAAGCTGCAACATAGAATTCTTGCCCACATGATAGTGCGCCTTTAGACAGCAATTTGATTGGACTTTTCCAAAGATTCCAACATATGCGTGCAATTAATAAATTCGAAGAATCCTTGCTTGCGTTAGATTGCTCACATAAAGCAATTCATTGATTCCCAGTTTCACAAACCTGCAACTTGGAAGGATGTCAATTTCAAGGTAATTTATACGACACCCATGCAATGCTCCTGCAATTATCAAAAACACAGGCTTCCGGGGCATAGAGCTTGAATTAAAAATTGAATTTTAATAGCACACAATGTGGGAGGATTGGTTTAAGGATAGATTAATTGCTTCATTGTTTTGTCTGAAATTTAAAAAATGCAATTGTAAAAAGTTGTTTCTGGCCATAAATGGAACTGAGAAAGCAAAATCACGAATTTCTTGCAGAAAAGGCCAACATAGCTAAAAACTGTCTTCTGAGGTCATCCTTTACTAAACATTTTCAATTTACATCAATAGGGAAAATTTTGGTTATGAAAACTGTTCACAGGCAATGTGAACTACTTTGCCTACTGTCAGCATTTTTTTCGGCTTCCCCTATTTGTTGATCACTTCAAAATTCCCTCCAGTGGTACCTCAACATTTTTGATGATATCAATGATATAATGAAAGACAGAAGAATAAAATAATGTCACAGAGAAGGGGGGAGAAAAAAAAGTATAGACATTTCTCACTTCCCACTAGCAGCTCCATGCTTATGGAAGGGCCAAAGATTCACCAAGCGTTCGAGCACTAGTGAACTTTTAGAGAAGTAGCCCGTGAATCCCTGGGGGGTTGATGGTGGAGGAAAATCCTCTGCTGGCATGGCAAAAGGGCGGAACATTTTCTCCATTTTCTCTAATGTCAGGTATGAACCTACTTCTTGCAGCCTTTCGGGACCCATTATTGGCAGTGTGTGCTCTTGGTGCAGTGAAGCAGCCTCACTATCGTTTTTCTGCAAACGAAATACCACAATCATAAGCTTTAATTGGGTTAGCTTTAATATATGCTAAATTTATCCAATATCAACATGTGAATATGTCTAAGGTCAATCATCTGCAATGAATAGCAGTGTATCAGGAAAAACATTATAGTTTAGGCTATTTTAAAATATCTAATTTTAAGCATCTAGTGAACGCAATGCCAATGGATGAGGCAGAAAGGTAATCTTTCAACCACAGCTCTCTAAATAAACTGAAGATGCATTACCTCCAAGGGAGATAAATCCGCACCACGGCTAAAAGTCAACTCAACACGGAACCTTTTTGGGTCTTCCAAAGCCACCTGCAGTGCAATTTCACAAGCTCATTGAGCGGGCCAGAATAACTTTAATAAAAGTTAACAGCTACCTGGATATTAAATTATTAAGAATAGAACCTGCAATGCATGAGACACTAACAATACATGTTAGTATAACCTAATCAGTCATTATCGACAAACAATTCTAGCTCTAAACAAGGTCACATTCATATTCTAGATTATGGCAACTCATATTTAACATAAAACCTCTATGAGATCAATCTTTATTCTTTATATTGTTTTAGATTGCTGTTAGCATTTAAGGATCTCACTCTTTTTCCTTATCAAATTTCTGTATGCACAGCATACTGCCAAAGTTGTGCAGAAGTCCAACAGTCAAGGATCCATGTGACTCTTTTAGAATCTAACCAAGTGGACAAATGAACCACAGAAACTATTTGTCACTCTCGACGTCTTCCTAACCAAATAACACACCTGCGATTCCATAGGTATACTGCAAATAAGAATAAAATAAAAGAGGGAATTACCCAGTGTCGTCCCCATTAACCAGGGTGCTGAGAGGGGTGGACCCAGTACCAACCTAACTTTGACATTACTTGCACAAAGTAACTGTTATCATGATTCAAACCACTTTCATGACAGCCCAAGCATTTACTAATGCACTAACAACAATGGCCCCTTGCAATTACGTAAACTAGATCTTTATTCTTCCAAATTTCCCAGTGAGATAAGAAATGGAAGGATAAAAAGGAGTCCCAACAGGCTTATCTTGCAATCGTCTCGCCATAACATGTTATGGGAAGGCAATCATGAATTCTCATTCCTATAATGCAACTACAATGTAACATTTAAATGCTAACAAAAGATATAGAAGTTACCGCACAATAAGACAATTATAGAAAAAAAAAATGTTTTGTAGAACTTCTCCATAATTAAAAGACGGGTATCTTATCCAGAAGTACTGGGTTACGCCCTTAAATAAAACAAAAGAAAAACAAAAAAAGGAACAAAACAAGTTAGGTCTACAAGAATGAACTGTTATGTTAAAAGGAACCTTTCAGATGCACACTTTGTGCAGATGATAACAGAGAACAGTCCATATCCATTCCATCTCTCCTACACGGTGATGACCTTGATTAAGGCCTTTTCTAATTAACATTTTGGGAGTAGTAAATGGTAGAGACTTAACTTTGTTTAGAGAACTCAAGTCATTCAAAGACATATTTACTCAACTGAACAAATAACATCTTAAGAAAAAGGTTTTCATAAGAAAATCGGTTCTGCTAAAGAATGCTATCAGGAAATAGAAAAATGAAAAGAATGGGAGAAGAATCAATAACGCTGTTTCTTTTCTTTCACACATATCTATATCGGATGATAGGGGTATGTTCATTACATCAAATTATCACTAGTCACCAGTAGTAGATTAAGAAAATGCTCGTTTACTACCTGATTTATATACTTCTCCAACGCAAAAAATAAAAAATAAAAAATGTTCATTACTTGAGCATATCCAGAGAAAATAAAGCATATGAACTTGAGGGGAAACACAAAAAGTAGTCTTCACCACTTGAAAATTTGATTGGTACAACTAAAAAGAAGAATTCGGGTAGCTACCAACCTCTGTGTTCTCAAACATCCTCAACACAATATAACTCATGTAGTCAAGCTCCTTGGTTTTAGACAAACGCTCCAAACCATTATCGCAAACAAGGCTACCCTCTCCTTGAAGAGATTCATCCAAGTTACAATAGCGGAGAACATTCATTAGGGAATGAATATGTGATTCCTGCCATTTGAAGTATAACGCGTTTAACATGAGGGGATCAACAAATAAATATTGAGAACATAGACACCTCTGACACAAAACTTAAGTGAAAATGTCAGAGACAGTCCATCTCCAGTATAAAATTATGTTGGACACGTCACAAATCACACAAGCCACTTTGAAAACCAATAACTAATATCATAATATAGTGCACTGTGCAACACATAGTGATAATCATATATAATAACCGATCATAAGAATATATTATCCAATAAAATAAGAGAAGAATATTTAATAATAAAATATGAAAACGATCTGTAGTTTAGATATGTAACTTAATTTTATGCACCCACGATGTTTAAACCATATTGGATTTTGACATCTCTCTCAAATAAGCTCAAATTGGTTATTGATAAAAGAATTTTCCGATGGTTATATGATTATTTTCTTATGTTGATCAAGGAATACTTCCAGGAAATTGTAAAATTTTAATATTCAGGATTAGAAAAATAGGAGAAAATGACAGACATGTAATAAATTTTTTAAAAAATTTACTCACTGATGTAAAATAAAGGCGTGTCCGCACATGTCTGTCTGGTGTCTTCACATTTGCATACCTGACAAAAATAATAGAAGAAACAAGAATATAATCAATAATGCGGAAGTACATATTTCCTTTTCTTTCTTTCTTTTTTATTCTAATAAAATTTCTGCTTAACTTAACCTCCTCTCCTTGAAGAGAAAATATAAAGATATATATATATATATACACATATGTATATAAGTGTGTGCTTGCATTATACAAATCAAAAGAATCATATATTCACTTTGGGTCCAAGCGATATTTTATCTCTTTATCCTCATCATCATCTTGATCCATTGATTTTTCACTTGCGAAACTAGTTCTTCTTGTCTCTTCATTCTTAACGAGAGGCTTTGAATGAGAATCCGCATCTTCTTTCCCATTCTTAGTGGGATTTGAATGTTGGTCTTGGTTACCCTTCAATTCAGCAACACTGATTGCTTCTTCACGAGTATTCCTCAGATCAATCAAAATTTTGCCCAACAAACGACGAGCAATCTGAGTTGCCACAATGTAAGGGGTTATGATAAAAGAATTTGTGAGAAAGTAATCATTGATGGCAAAAGATATGTGCCCTTTTAAACGATTGAAGCAACAATATAATACACGATGCAGAGATAACATACTATACTTAGCAATGCATAATGAAATTACAATAAGAAAGGATCTTACTTAAGAATAACAGTACTTGAGAATTTAGAATAGACATCAGGTTTTATTCAGTGCGTGTACTAGTTAACCATGCCTTAGACTAAGAAGTTCTGACTACATGTAACTGCAAAGTAACAATAACAGGAACTACTTGCAGGATACAATGCCAAGAGGTCCTAATAATGTCCACATATCCATGACTGAACGTCACATTTTCTAAGTTTTTTTTTTTTTTTTTCCCCTTCTGATAAGTAAAAATAAATTAATAATAGGTGCTCCTTTTGAGCGCATCCCTAAAATAATTATAAAAAAGTATACAACCCATACCTGATTATCCACAAAATCCACTAATGCTTCAACAGAATCACATTCAGTAACTCATACCTGATTATCCTACATCTTGTACAATAAATTGTAAGAAAAATTACCGATAAGTCCTATTCTACCGTCTTAAACACCAACAAGTCCTAACAATTTCTCCCCCCCCCCCCCCCCCCCCCAAAAAAAAAAAAAAAACCAACAAAGTTCTACTTCTCAAATAAATATTACCACATTAGTTATAAATCTATCAAATTTCCAACTTTGCCTTTTTCAGTTTGAAACAATGTTTTAAAGACTGATTTTTCTGTTCTCAATTTTAATTATCATTAATTTTGTCCAATTTTTGAAATACATTGAATTTCCATACTATTTTTTGAATTTGGCAAACACAGTATTTTTAAAGAAAAAAAAAATAAATAAATAAAAAGATTAATTAATAAAAAGAAAATATTTATCTCGTAACAGGTGTTCATATACAAAATTAGGTTCAAAAACTGAATAGTGCAAAAGCTGGAATTTTGATCAATTTGGAACTACAGTGCAAACTAAAAAATATTAGCAAAATGTGAGTACATATATTATAATGGGTCCACATGAAAACTATAGTACAAACTGAACAGGGTAAAGTTGAAATTTTGGTTTAAAACTATCGTAGATATATTGAACTTTGTTGTCTTATTGAAAATTATTAGGACCTATTGGTCTTTAATAGGGTAAAATAAGATTTATTGGTATTTTTCCAAAATTGTATATTGCAATTTAGAAATTAAAATTTGCCGTTTACCTTGATATGTGCATGCACCAATGCAATTTTCGAATATGGAATATGAACTTACATACCACCAAGGGGTGTAACATAGTAGGGACTTTACCTTTGAGCCAATCTTCAGCTTCTGCTTTGGATTAATCCCATATTCATTAGGAATAACTCCATCTGCTAGCAACTGAAATAACAAAATCATAGCATTCAGCCGCTAATGATGATTATTTGATGCCACCTAACATTTTATGTACATTGTTGGAGAAGTAATTAATATAAGCTCATCCTTCATTCTACATCCCTAAATATATAACTTTTTGGAGCTGATACTTTGAGGTTGCAGACTGATGAATTGTCCTTATAAGTTATAATATAATAAGAATAATAATTTTCAAAACTAAAGCTGCTAAATTCAAATTTCAAGGAATCCAAGGGAAACGGGTCTTGAAGAAAAACATTGTTAGCTACTATAACTTGTTCTATTGCAGGATATTTGAGGAAAGCATGGTATCAAAAAGATACAATAGAAATATAAAAAGAAGAGAAAAGGAGAGAATTGCGTAAAGGCTTAAATGAGATGAATCACTCATTCACAACTCTAGTATTTATAGATAAAAAGAGCACATACTCATATTACAAGAACAGAAACTAAATCAAACCTAAATTGAATCACAGCATATTCTATAGCATAATCAAATCCCTGCTAATATGGTAAGTCATTCCATAAATCGTGGTTATCATATATGCTAACACTCCCCCTCAAGTTGGTGCGTGGTTATCTGAAACGCCCAACTTGGACAATGCATTCTCAAACACAATCTTGCAAAAGCCCTTTGTAAGAATTTACAAGTTGCACAGTGAAAATCTGACTAGCAATGATTTTCTCTCAAATGAAGTGCCGATCAACAAATCAAAAATATCTCCTCAGACCATAAACGATTAACAATGTCTCCTCAGACTATTTCCCCTCACATATTTAAAATATGTAGATGGGAGAATCAACAATGTCTCCTTAAACCATTCCCCTTCATACATATGTTCAAACACTGTAGATGAAAGAATCAATAATGCCTCCTCAGACCATAAAAAAGAAACAACTATGTCTCCTCAGACCAGAAAAAAGAATAACTATGTCTCCTCATTGAGGTTGGACCACCCTGCCTACCAACACCTCCCGAATGGCCATTAGACTTTCCCGAATGGGTGGTGCCGAGCTCACAATGCCCTCATTGCAGTAGGACCACCCTGGTTTTGATACCAAGTAGAAATATAAAAAGAAGAGAAAATGAGATAATTGCGTAAAGGCTTGAATAAGATGAATCACTCATTCACAACTCTAGTGTTTATAGATAAAAAGAGCACATGCTCATATTACAAGAAAGGAAACTAAATCAAATCTAAATCGAATCACAGTATATTCTAAAGCATATTCTATAGCATAATCAAATCCATGCAAATATGGTAAGTCATTCCATAAATCGTGGTTATCATATATGCTAACAGATACCATTCATAAAGGCAAAAGAAAAAAAATTGTAGGCATTTTTTATTGTACCTGAGCAACTTTGAAGAGTTCATCCAAACCTGCTAGATTAAGATGTGCGTTGTGCAACAGATCATATCTGTCAAATGAAGCCAAGAAAAATCTCAAGCAGCTTGAATTTCCGGGAAGAAAGAACAAAAAATCTAAAGCACAACAAAAGCGATATCAACGAGTCACTTCATCTTTTTTTCTACCAACAGCATATTTATAAGAATTTATTTGAATGAAGTAATCCATTCATTTTTAATACCATTACCATTGCCTGAGAAGTAAATTGAAAAGCACCATAAAACAACTGAACCAGTAAGAAACCCTTTCGAATTTTCCACAAGATAAAATCCTTATGCATGCATGAACTGAAACAAGTTTGCTCTAGAATGCACACCTACAAAAAATTAATGTCCAAAAGCAAGAAAAATAAAAGAAGAAAAATGACCAATTCAACACCATAACCATCATGGCTACATCATTCCTGTAATATGACAATTCCATTCAGTTCCAGACTTCCAGTACAATTTTTATGTTTCTATTATGAGGAAAGTCATGAAATTAAGCCTTTTTGGCTAAGAAATTAAACTATTCTAATTTTTAAAATGAAAAGTTTTACATATAAAAATAAGTAAATAAATATGAAGACACAAGCACAACCAAGGGTTATTTTAATACATAATACATGTTCCATGCTTTGTACAAGATTCTCAGAAGAGTTTATGTAGAAGTACAGAATTAAGGTCCACATCAGGAAAAATAAAGGGAGGACATCAAGAATTATCTTGACAAATTAATTCAAATCCCATTACAAATTATTGATAAAAATGTCAAGAAAACAAAATGCTACAATTATATGCCACGAATTTTTAAATATTTCACAGAAGGGATCAGCACCTCATTACACAATCACCTTTGAGCGATCAGTCAATATTTGACTAATTTAACTGACATGGTTTTGTCATGTGCAACAAAGAATAATGCTTGCACCAAGGATAAAAATGATATGAATTGAAGGTCCCACAAGGTTCCAGGCCGAGAAAAGAGACGTTACAGCATATGCTTTGCAATTACAGCAGAAAGCGTAGGCTCTAAGTTTTAGCAGACAGCATTCACACAGCTGAACCAATATAGTTGTAAGGACTTATTGAGCTGAGATAGGTTCTTCTTGATAAGATGAACCAAGAAAAGCATGGTTATGGTAATAGGCCAATGGCCTACAAACTTGACCCACATAAAATCATATTTGACAATTTTCAGTATAGTACATGGCAACAAGATATCAATTAAATGCAAAGAAGTACAGGAAAAGGAAATCTGCATCAAACTACCCAGAACTTCTTGGAAGTAGCATATAGGGGAAAATAATAATAAAATAGAAGAATAAATAAAGCATCACGAGGAATAATAACCTGCAATCAAACATTTAAGAACCTCCTTAAAATAGCTGTAGGAGGTGTCTTATTCAAGTTACAATTCAAAAACAATTCTTGTGGTAACCATCAACAAGAAAAATATGACTTACTTGCACGAATCATAAACATCTGGAATCTGGGTTATGTCAAACCGGCTGCAAGAGAATCCAGTATTAGTGAAACTGCATGGCTATCAATCACAATTCAATCATATCCAGCAGTTGATATGATTGAAAATTAATTTTTTTCTAAAAAATCTAGATGAATAGCAAAAGTTTATAATGATAATGGAAAATTTCTAACTGAAATGGCTCAAAGATGGAAATTATGAATCCTTACTCTTTGCGTTCATTATACAAATCTCTCTCAAGTTTTCTCCAACGAGCATACATTAGAAGGAATCCCTCACTGCCACATGGCAGTCCAGCAGCAATACGATCAACATCAATGTTCGTCTTACCAAGGGCCCTTGCTTGGTCATATGGAGGCATTACATCATATGAGCCTGTCTCTGCAAGCTTTTTGTCTTCATCCATAGCCAGTAGTCTCACTTGTTCAGTAACCTTCTTAGTCAATTTCACCTATTTGAAAGATATCCAGACAATAAATAAATAAATAAATAAATAAAGAGCAAAAGGCCAAAAAGTTAATGAAATTCAGGATCAATTTTCAATTTGCCAGCCCCTTGGTCAAAATCTCGAATTTGAAGAAATCCATTTGTATAATGAGTTGCAGTATGTAGAATAGAGAGGTAAAAAAATAGATTACTGCACATTGTGAAGGAATAACGAATTAGAAAGCATACTGCACATCTCAAATAGAAATTAACCACTTTAGAAGTCCTTGACAGATTCCCAACAAGACATTTCCGTTTATCAACCAATTGAAATTAAAAATTGTGATCTCCACACAGAAAATCGATTTTCGCAGGCAATACTTATCAGTTCCTTTAATTATTTGATTAGGGAAAAAAAAAATTAATTATTTGATTACCAAGTTGGGGAGAAGTCCAGAAGCATTAGAAGGAAGTCCAGCTCCATCAACCATCCAAGGTTTATCAGACGATCCATTGCTATGAACTGTCTTTCTTCCAGAAGTAATAATCTCACTCAACTTAGCCTGAGGAGGGGAGGGAAGAAACAAAAGAAACTAAGAACAGAACATAATAGCAAGCAATCTTAAATAACAAAGTTGCTGAAACCTAGAAGCAAAAGGTATGTGTGAGCAATTCTATTACTTGATTGATGTATCAACCGAGAATATAAGCTCCTTCAATTTCCAAGTGAATTGCAGAGTACAAGAATTTGTAGGGTGATAAATGAGACCAGCTGATCAATTTCCAAGCAAATTGCAGAGTACAATAATCCAGTTTTTTTCATTGTTGATCAATAAATAGAATTGATTCTACTATTGTTCTAAAGGTCCTTTTCATCATGTACAGTTTTCAGATACTTCATACTTGTGAGTTCATTACCACACCCAATTACACAATATACCCTCAAGAAATGTTACATTTGATGTATATTATTGGACCACTAGGTCAACATCCCTCCCTCAATTTTAGATTATGTGGACTGAAACTAAAGAAATCCTATAGTCCAACTGTACAAGTACTTGTCCACATGGTAAAGAAGATCCAGGAAGGTTTGCAAACCCAATATATCATAAGCCTTATCTAGTAGATGCATCACATGATATTTCTCAATTATTAAACAATTTGAACTGTCTGACAACTCCCTCCATTAGATTGTAACCATGTTGGTAACTTTTTTTCAAAAAGATCACTTGTAATGTAAAAGAGATTGGATATTTTTTTATTGGTCCTCCCTAGGTCAGGCTGGGTACAAGAATGTCAAATTATAGATGTATCATTCTATCTTTAACTCCTTGAATTTACAAAAACAAAAAATTAAACATAAAAAGAGTCAGAACCGTAATTATCCTTTTCCAAGTTTTCATCTTTTGACAATATATCCCCACACCTACTCACTAAAAGAAGAAAGTTACAAACCAAAAAATACAAATAAAAAATTTGCAAGAGTCAACATGAATAATTAATCATACCCATATAACTAACGAATATTAACTTTTAAGAGCTAGTGCTGACTCACAAATTACAAGAATTATCCACAATACTTTGCACCGAACTACAGAAGTTATAGACAAAGGTCAAACACATAGCAAAGTATTCTGGTCACTCATGAAAGCAAATTTATATACCATATTGCACTAGGTTAAATGGAAACAGTACATAACAGCAGAAAAATAGTTTGTAAGGATGTCTCAAGCCTTAATAGTGCAGAACATCCTAAAAGTCAAACTGCAACATTAGCAGTTGGCATCAATTTTTTTGCAGATCCAGCATTTTTTATTTTTAGCGTTGTATACACACACATTCACATAACAGCATAATCTGAGCAAAAAGTAAGAGAACCTTAGCTTCTTCCATTTCCGTACTGGCATTGTCAAGTCCATCCAACATAGAAGAGTCCTTGCTAACCAGCGAAACCTTTAAAATTGACAATATTAGTCATATAAAGTCCCAAGTCAACAAGCAGTCCAAAACCCCTTTAAGGAGAAAGGCTACAAACCAGAATAGGTGTTAATTGCCCTTCCAAGTCCAGGAGGCCTTTGGCAAATGCAGCTGCGGACATCTGTCAACAAATTCCCAATAAATTAGGTAACTAACACACAATGCGCAAGTAAAAGGCTAATGATTTTAGATTGTTGGCAATAAACTTCAAAGAAGTTGGAATACAAACATCAAAGAGAGAAAAAGGAAAAACAAAAGGGGGAACTCAGTTAACAAGATAAACAAAGGTCACAATCATAATTTTAGAATGAAATTCTAATGCACAAAAATAAAAGCACTTGAACAATGGAAGGATGAAAAAGAAAACAAATATACTTATACACACTTCAGAGGCTATACCTGTACACGACCCTCATCTGAACTGTAAATTTTAAGATCATGACGATATGTACTGTGAAGGCGAAGCAGGCCAGTCCCTTCACCTGCAATAATATGAAGTAACAGTAAACAAATAGAAGAAGAAGAAGAAGAAGAAGAAACAAGAACAAATCAACTACCAGTACCATCAAAATAAATTGATGGCCTTGCAGACTATAAAGCTGGAAAATTTCTAGCAACATTATCTCAAATGAAAATCCACCATTTAACAATTCAAGACTTCAAGAAAATGTACGGAGAGGAATGGCATTCATATGTTCATAGCTGTAACATGGTTTTATAAATATGGATAAATAACCAACAGGGTCATAAAGCACTTCAATAAATGGATCAAACTAAGGTACGGCAAAAGATCTAATTTTGTTTCAATGAAGATCATGAAAATGAATTTAGAAATGTAAGGCTAAAGGGCAGTGATATAGCAACTGACCCCAAGAATGCAAATATAGCAACAGAGTCTACTGACATCATCTGAACCATTCTTGTTACTCCTCGAACACCTAATGGAATGATTCTTCCAAGAAAATACAAGGAGAAGAATCCAACCGATGTGTTCAATGCTCTACTGTGCAATATCCATGTCAAAACCTTCACAAAGTTCCAAGGCAACAAATTTGAAGCCGGAATTTCAAATTCTCAACCTCATTGTTGCTCAGAATATCGACCCAAAAAACCTTAAACCCGATATTACCATGAAAGGTTTGAATTTTTGTATTTATAGCCAATGAATACCCCATAGACCTCTCGGTTTCTGTTGCGCGCATTACGATTCAAAACGGATTGGAATCACCGACAAGTAAAGCTCTAACCTTTCCTAAATTCATCACCAAAATCCTTCAATTCCTCTGTGATACCAAATTTGATTATAGTGAGAAACTTACCAAGAAGAAAGGCCTCATTAATACCTCATGGCTTAAGTCAATCAACCATATTCCACAAAGTCAATGACAAGCTCACGTTAATGTTGTCTAGCATAGTGAAAGTGGAGATGAGGATGATGAGGAAGATTAAAGGATTGGAGCAACCCAAAAAATGATGGAAGACCATCATGAAAGGATTGGTAGTGCCACTGTTGATGACATCATGTCGATGGAGCAACCCAAAAAATGATGGAAGACCATCAAGCTCAACACAAATCCCACTAGAGTAGTGATACATTACTCACACCAAACACTTGCAGTGAATTGCCTAACTGAATAATTTTTAATTGGTTATTTATACTAAATGCAACTAAGTGGAGGGCTCCACTTCCTTATTTGTTGCATAATTGACCAATTAAAAGAATAGGTCTAACAATTCACTGCAACTATTCGGCGCAAGAATGATTTTCCATCCCACTATGATGCATTAGAAACACGTATGACTCATCTTGATAAAAATCTCAGAGGCTGTTGTTAAGATTCATTTGACTGCAAGGGAAATATCCAACACGATGTGCTCACCTAGAGGACAATTTTGTTCTGGCGGTGGAAATTGTGGTAGCAATAGTGTTGGACACTAGTCTCTGTTTTAATATTATCTAGCCTAGAGTTTGCCATATTATGAAGTTTTAGTCTAAAAACTTTTACATTTTTAGATGTTTATACTACAGAATCCAAAATTTTGAAGTCAATAGGACTTAGTTTATATGTATTGGAGAACATTTTTGTTATTTTGGATTGATGCATGTTATTAGTTTCAAATATTAATCAATTACCTATTTTAGTACATGCTTATTGTCTGTTAATGCCTTAATTTGCCAAGTTCGATACAGAAAAGGGGAGACAAAAGGGAAAGAAAGAAATTTCTAAATTTTTAGTTCTGATTGATGATTATTGATATGCATGATTTAAGTGGTATTAATATTGATTAGAGCATAAAAAAGTATTTTCTTTGATATGTTTATTTAATAAATTTGATTTGACTTCCAAATAAATGCTTGACTTGTTTAAATTCAATCTTATTTGGTAATTATTTGATTTAACATAGATATATATAATACACGGGTATAGTCGTCTGCTTTATTTTGTAGCTTTATATCTATAGAAGAATATCAACAAGTCTAATAGATTCAAAGTTCTGAATAATTATTTTAGCTTCTGTGTAAACCATTTATTGTGTTTTTGCCACAAAATTGCCAAGGGGCAAATGTTAGGCCAATAGGATTTAAATTGGCAAAATCATACAAAATGAAATCGTATTATTATTTGGTTCCTAGTTTGTTTATTTTTTTTCAAAAGTAAATATAATTAGTTGAATACCTCTGTTCAAGGAAAATTGGATAAATCAAGAGCTTCAACACAGGTATAAAGGGAAATCTCAACACTCAAATTGTGCACTCACCAAATTGGTCTTCATATTCAAGCATTCTCATCATTGAACATGTTTTGACCATTAAAATTGTGTTTTTGAATGCATCAAAGTGTTTCTGAATGATTGCCCCAGAAAAAGGAAGTTCAGTCATTCAAAGCATCAATCAAAGCTCATTGGGCTAGGTACGACCGATTGAACCTAAGCTTTGATTGCTCAAATTGTGCGAAAAGACGGTTTTCAAAAGGTTTCAAACACAAACCTTAATCCTTTTAAGCCTCAAAAGTCCATATATAAGGCTCTATGCTTTCTTGAAAAATACGTCAAAGCATTGAAAGGCATACTTGGAGTGCAACCTACCAATCTAATTGTTAGAATTTTGTTTCTTTCATTCATCGTCACATCATATAGATGGTGTTTTTTATTGAGTGTTGATCACATACAATCATAGAGCTACAAGGAGTTCGACAGTTCAGCAAATTCCACACAATCAACAATGAGCAAGCGCAATTGTAGAGGAGATCAAATCACAATTTGAAGAGGAAATATCATGAGGAACAGATTCTTCGACTGTGTGTAGCAGAGTTGAAGGAGAACATCCGGCATGAGTCATGGTCAGAAAATATTTAGGTGATCCTAGGATTCAGAATCTGATAAAAAGCAATAAACCTTTCTTCTATAGTGGATTTGATCCATCTACACTAGTCCCACGATTTTTCCCTTGTAGGTTTTCCACGTAAATTTGGTGTTCTTATGTGGATTTTTTTATGCTTTTTGTGCTTTATCATCCTGCACGATGCCTATATTTACGATTAGTTTGTTATAATTTGAATTCTAGTTAATTGTAATAGTTTAAATTTGAATTTTTGTTAAAGATGACACATTTTGTATTCCTCATAAAAGATTCAACAATGACTTCCCTTTTAGTATATGGGTGATCTGCAAAAAAAAAGGATCCACTCAACCCTTGATCCACCACTTCAAAACAAATTGCTAGAAACATTTCACCCTTGAAAAACGTACATGATCATGAGCTGAACTTAAATTTTAAAACCAAAACTCACCCTTAATGTTAAAAAGTGAAAAATTTAAGGTGAGACAAGTTTCATGCAACAAAGTAACAATTAAATTTATAAGTATCCCCATATATTCACATTATCAAGAAGCACTATGGAATCCAAGTACAATCATACAGACAAGGTAAAACCCAATAAGTTGATGACTGTCTAATGAAGAGTCAAGAGTCTGCTAAATGCAATTGATATCTGCCCATCTTTATATAATGCTAAATATAAGAAATGAAAAATAAAGAATTATAATCTTCAGAATGAGAAAGTTCTGCCTATTAGAAATATATAACAATCACTTTTGAGAATGGAAAGTGAAAAGAAACAATAGTAAGACCTGGATACATATTGTTTCTGAAATATCTACCCAGTTCTTCAGCCTGCCAAGAAAATGGAGGAAAAGAATATATTAAGAACACATGCAAACACACACAAGAATTTTCGCAGAAACAGTAATTCCTAGAGTTCTGATCGGAATAGAAAAACACATGCAGAACACATGCATGAATCACTAAAACCTAGCACCTGTTTCCTGCCAGCATGTGTAAGAACACCCCCATATTTAAGAACCATCAGTGCTTCAACAGGCCGTTCTTCTTCACCTTCACCGTTACTTTTGGCTACTTTTACCCACTTTAATGGCTTTAGCTGAACCTTCCTGTAAATCCCAGAAAAGTGCCCCCCCTGGATGCCAAACCATATACAAAATCACCAATAGAGGAAATGAAAATTATACTTAAATCGTCACCTATTAATTAAGCAATGTCAGGCAACATGAAATCCATCATGAATTATTACTCCTCTTTTACCAAGTAACTGCCTAAAACTCATCCAGAAGCATGTGGTCTCCTCAGCAATCATAGCACGTGTAAAATATAACACATAACTCTCCCATTCCCGAAGGAAAGAAGCACAAGAAATTGCAAGAAATAATATGAAATATAGATATATGTACATGCCAACCCTAGCATATAAGCCGAAAAGATTTATGAAATACAAAACTATAATGTTAGCCCTCTATACAAGGATTATCGCATATTCAGTTAAGACTCAATGAGACAATTCTCCATACTACTTAAAAGGCCAGGATATAACTTATTTAACTAACCAAATTTATTTCCCAATCACCATCTTCAAAGCTCAACAAATAGAAAATGGTTTCTTCAAGGACTACACACATATTGAATCATGAATGACTTAACGTTTTTTTGGTGGGATTGAAAGACAAAAACAGCTTCTACAAATGAATAAGCAACATTTTGCATATGGTAACATTATTAACAGTAGAGTCACCTATTTAAGGACCAAATGAACCAGAAACGACATGGGTACCACCAAAAAGTCCAACTGGAAGTTGATTATATTATTTAAACAGTTCTAGTTAAGCAATGGAGTTTTACATGACCACAAAAGTCACCGATGCACTTACACTGCTCAATATTAGATGAAGGCTACACATTAACCTCTGTTGCAATTTTGTTTGGTAAGAAATCAGAGCTTTGTTAAAATAAAAAATGAAAGAAAAGAGATAGAACAAGAAAGCCTGAGAGTTCCTTCCCAAAGCGGAGTAACAAAATTCAAAAGAGAGATACATTTAAAGAAGCCCAACACAACTAACAATAACTAAACAGCAAATGGCTAGCTACTCTACGACTCCAAAGTAGCTGTCACCTAATTGGCTGATCTATAAATACAAGAATACAACTGACTTAGAGAAAGTGAGCCAACTCCACACTTTCCCTCGTTAAGTACCCATACAACAAAATGTCAAAGCCTCGTTCAACCAAACAAATAGATTGGGAAAACTACCTGGATGTGAATTTAGGTAGTTTAAAATATACTTAGGAACCAAAACTTACCTAGCTGTGAATTTAGGAAAACCACCTCCCTGGTAACATAGAAATTGGGAAAATTACCTAGATCTTTAGGAACCTCAAATTGCACTTGCATGAAAACTGTGTTGTACAAAAAAAAATGCCATGTTATGTAAGTTGTTCATCAAACACCTGAGAACCAAAGTTCCCTTTTAGCCTTTGAATTAAAATACGAAAATAAATGACAAAAAGACGAAATATTCCTCAACAATATTTCAATCATCTACTAGTCAAACCCCATTCAATTTGCCTTGCAGTTACAGAAACTCTATCTCAACCTCCAGGCTCCTCATTGGCAATAATCGCAGCACTCCTCACTGTCAAGTATCACTCACCATGAAAAAACAAAGGACTGTTAAGGGAAGGTCAAGACCTCTCCTAGTTGCTAAATTAGATTTTAAAATCAGAGAATGGCATGTGCAAAGAGATGAACAAAGACGGTTTAGGTATACAATTGACAGAAAGACCATGGAGGGTGGTAGGATCATGATCAGCAATAGAAGCAAAACTCAGAAGTGGTCATAAAGTCAAATGTAAATTTGTTATTGGCGCAGATTTTTAACAATTCATTTCACAAGTAGCAAGAGTTTGATATGAGTACTAAAAGTGGTATTTTAACATATTGAAAGTAGTGAGTCAAGCTGTCAACATGCTAAAAGGGGTGCACAATCGTATTCCATGTGGTGCCTTGCATATAACAAGTGGTGTGTTTACAAGAGTCTAGATCGATTGTGTTTCAACAAATTCCTAGTTGATCATAAAAATAGAATATAAACAGCACTTTGTGTAGAATTTTAACAATTTATTTTGAAACTTGCAAAAATTAATGAGCCTGCTAAATGTGGTCCATTTACGTACTGAAAGACTGTGTTAACACACTAAAAGTAAAGCACACTCATAATAAATGTGGCTCTAGTATAATTCGAAATGTGTGTTTATTAAATTGATTTTTTCATCAACAATTGTAACTATTGGTCATAAAATGAGTGATGTTGTGTACTTATCAAAAAAAAAAATGAGAGATGTTGTGTGCAGAGAGTGTGAGAGCTTAGGATCTTTTGGTCGATGAAAAAGAGAGAGAGAGGGAGAGAGAGAGAGAGAAGAAAAGAAAGTTAAGGCAAATTGAATAGAATTTGACCAGTAGGTGAGAAAATTGAAAGGAGTATATTTTGGTCTCTTTGTTGTGAGGGTTATTTTGTCATTCAAAACTTGGTACTCATATTTAGAATATAGGTGAGCAAATTATAAGGAGGGCATTTTGTTCTCTTTGTCAAGAGAGTTATTTTTGTCATTTAAAAAGCACTTTGGTCCTCATATTAAGAATAATATTGGTTTTGTGCAAGTATATATAATTTACCTAACTTGGGTCATAGCATTTTGAGTTTTGACTATCATATAAGTGCATTTTGAGGCACCTCATTCATATCAACGTAGTTTTCCCTATATAATTTGCTAACATGGATGGAGATTCGCCACAAGTCCACAAGTGATGCCTTATAATTCCAAAATTATGAAACCATAAGTTTTTCTAACAAGGCTACACAACAAAGATAAATGTGGTTTTAATCCAGAAAAGATAACAATTGTGACCTCTTAAGAGTTCCACTTTAAATAATAATAAAAAAAATAAAAAATAAAAACTTGCTGATGCATGTTTTTGAATTGGTTTGTAAACGAAACAAGGAAAGTTTTCCTGCTGGATTGGGAATGAA
The DNA here is from genome assembly GCF_030987335.1 of Cornus florida. Taxonomy (NCBI): domain Eukaryota; kingdom Viridiplantae; phylum Streptophyta; class Magnoliopsida; order Cornales; family Cornaceae; genus Cornus; species Cornus florida. The sequence goes on along the minus strand of NW_026775577.1, from coordinate 4,896,127 downwards.
ACATGGTCACTTGCGCTCATCTTGTTATAGGTTGGATAAGGTCAAGAAGCCTGGGTTTGTGGAAATATGGTTGACATATCCTTTTCTGTTACATTGGTAATTTCCTTCCTAGAAGGAAGCTAATTCTTGGGAACCTTCTACAGATAATTTCCAGCCCTCACCCCCCTCTCCCTAGGGGATTCCTCCCTCAAGTTGGTTTTAAGGAAATGGTGAGATTTCTGCAATCTTCTACAATTTTAACCATCTTGGGCACCTTTGTATGTAGGTGTTCGTGATATTTCAGGATTATTGCCCTCTGATCCATATTTCTAGTTCTAGTCCGTAGGATGCCTCGTCCTTCCTTCATATTCCTCGATGTTTTTCTTAATATCTGTGTTTCTCAACCAAAAATAATGATGGGCTTAAAAGTTTCGCAATTAAATGCAAACAGTTAACATTTAATCTCTAAAGGGTGAATCCCACTATAGATGAAAAAAATAAACGAAATTGCCATAATAGAACTGAAGCATAAAAATTCATAATTTAAAAGAAACTAGATGAATGGACCTCCTCAAGAACAGCTTTAACTTGACGAAGTTTTTCAGCATGCTCAATGTCTTCTGCTTCACTATCACTTTCCCGACCAGGTCTAAATAATATTAAATTTTGAATTAGTTCGGATACAACAGTTTTTTAAAGATAATATTCGATAAGCGGAAAGAATGTGTCTGGGCAATTTACTTGGGCCAATATATATACACACGGAAGCAGAAAAAAGAATTTGACAAAGCAAAAAGGGATCTTTGATATTTGAAGGAGAACTACAAGCCAAAAATGGACCAATCTTGTCATTTTTTGTTGTCATGACTTTTAGAGTTATAATGAATATGCAATAAATAAAGTGCACAGCCCATCTGAATTTTAGAAAGCAGCATTCGGAAAGGAAGGGAGGGGAAGGGGGGAAGAAAGAAAGAAAGTTGGTAGACATTCTTCATTATATAAGTATGCCATAGGCCACATGTATTCATGCCTATGTTAGCAGCAACAAACCAAAAGAAAAATGATCTGCCCCAAATCTACCTTCCATAATCATCTTAATCTATTTTCCATTAAGAAAGCATAAGAAATCAAATAAAACCAGAATTTATATGAATTCCTAAGGCAGTCGGCAAGGCAAGGTAGTTTTAAAAATACCTGGAGTCTCTAATAGTCGATAAAAGATCATTTTAGGTGAAAAAGCTGACAATTATCAAAGTTACGTCTTTTGCACTTTCTTATCCCTTGGGTTGAGAGGCCCTATGCCTCATGATTGGCTTTTATATTTTGTTTCCACCAAGAGACAAACAGAAATTCTTGATTAATCCATGTTTAGCCCAATTCTCCAGTGCTAAAATTCAATATCACAAACTAACCACCAATAAAAAATAAAATAAATTTCACAAAAAAAAATTTTGGTTAATCTTAAAATGACTTAGAAAATGGTATTTGAGTTATTTTATTTGTAACCTATTATTTTTCCCCTGAATCATATACGTTACAAAAAAGTAAAGAGTCAAAGGCTTACTCCTTTTGCCTTGAGGCCCATGCCACGCCATGCAAAAAGGGAGACATTTAGTCTAAAACTTTCACCATTTCAAACTATGGTCGTAATAGAAACTACTTAGCAAATTATTTAACCAGCATCGTCACAAGTTTAATGACTTCAAGGGACCACATATTATGAACGTCTCAGCAGACTACAGTAATTTAGGAAGTGACACAAGATATTAAATCTTGCAACAATAGAAGAAATATGCAGACTGGTGAATGGCAGAGGCGACATAGTTCATCACAAAGATATTTAAATTTTACTAAATCCTGATGATGATTGAAGTCTTTTAGTATTATGTTTGTGAAATATTTAATACCAAACCATCAGAGGTCATTAATGGTGTTTCTCCAAGGACTAGTTATATCAGCTTTCAGCCATCCAAGAAAGTTCACTCCTTAAACCGTTGAGTTTACAACTCCCTGGAATTGTCCAGAAAACTGTTTCCCACATGGAAGATATATTTTTTGTGTTTGATTTACAAGTGATATTCTACTATGGTAGGACAAAGACTTCAAAATAAAATTGTAAAATTGGCAAGCAGCATACAAAAAATAAAAGAATTATTGAAGCTGCCCATGACTCATGAATTTAGAAAAAGTATATGAGAAATAAGAGTTCTAGAATTAGAATAAAGAAATATAATATGGCCTTTAATCCTGGCTATTCTAAACATCTGTAATCTTGCTCCCCCCCCCCCCCCCCAAAAAAAAAAAAAGTGTGTGTAAAATAAGTGCCACCATAGCAGGAAATGGTAAAAAGTCCATAACTCCCACGCTTATTTGTCTCTCGCCCAGAATTTGGGTCAGATTGTCACACCAAATTTAGTGACTTCCAACCAAGCACAGCAATCTAAAAATCAATTAATGTGTCTCCATATGCTTTTCAAACCACCAATGGAATGTTGACAATAGCCATGTGAATCCAAGAACACTAAATTTCCTTTCCTTCCATGAAAGAAAAAAAAAAAAAATAATAATAATAATAATAATCCTAAATATAGATACTATAATGGAGGAGCACTAAGATTGATTTAGGAACAAAACCTCCATGCCTTTTCTTAGCAATTAATCAACTCAGCTACATCTTCTCAGTAAGAAATTCATTGTTCAAATATTTCTGTATCTCCACTGTAGCTCCTCTACCAACTTTTTTTTTTTGATAAGTAAGAATTGTATAAAAAACGCTCAAAAGGGAAGCGCATCCCATAGGAACAACAAAAAGCAAAAACCACTAAGCCTTCAGAGCTTGAAGGAAAACACCTTAAGTTTGGCCAGGGCATTATAGTCTCAAATTTCTTACTGCAATAAATATTTTTAATATTCTCACTGCAACAATTTGAATTTTCTTATTGCAATCTCCACTTCTCATTATGAAAAATTTCCCAGATTGCCTCTCAAGGAAACCTAGATCAACCTAACCGTCGATATTTTGTATTTCATATTCGAAGATGTGATGCATAAACTTTGTTTACTTTCTTTCAGGGAAGAGTGGGATAATTCGGTTGAACATGAGTTGTTAGTGATCAGCTGTCTAGCTCAGGACCTCAGGTGGTATAAGTGGCTCCACTCATGCAAAGGTATACAGTTCAAGTCCTAGGGCAAGGGGTGGAACATGGATGAACGTATGGTCAAGTCCCTTAGGAAAAGGTAGGTTCAAATCCATAACTAGGGGTGAGCAAATAATCTGTCAATCCGGTCCGAACCAATCCGATCCGTGTGGTTTTGTTCGGTTTTCAAATCTTATGGTTCGGTGATGGTTTGAAAAATCTGCAATCCGGTGTCCGCGGTTCGGTTAACGGATTGGAGGCTGAAAAATCCGATCCGAACCGTTAACCGATCCAAATCGAACCGTTGCCAATCCGAACCGTTCGACAAACCGAACCGAACTGTTACTAAATAATATATTAATATATATATATACAATATAATGATATATCGTATTTCTTTTTTCTTTTTTTTCTTTATTCATTATTTTTTAATGTTACCCTAACCCTAACTCAGCCTCGTCTCTTCATTACGACATTACTCCAATCTCATTTCAGACTTTCAGTTGCGCCTCCCTCACAGCCTCTTCTCTTCACCCTCTTCGCCTCTCCCAATCTCTCGCCTCTGTGAGTCTGTGACACTCTTCGCCTCTCCCAATCTCTCGCCTCCCAATCTCTCGTCTCTCAATCCAACACCTCTCAACCATCGTTCACCAGATTCGAAGCAACAGCGACCTCAGTGTATTGAAGCAACGGCGACCTCTTCGACTGGATCTACCTCTTTTCCGGTGAGTTCACAAGATTTTTGAATGGATCTTCTTATTCTCCTCTTCTCTAAACATTTTTTACATGGATCTACTTATTCTCCTCTTCTCTGAACATTTTTTACATGGATCTACTTAATTTTATGATTTTATCTACATATTTTAATTTTTTACGTGGATCTATTTAATTTTATGATTTTATCTACATATTTTAATTTTTGTTTTGTATAGAAGTTCCTGTAAGTTACCAAATATTTTACTTAATTTCCTGTAAGTTCCTGTAACTGTACTAAGTCAAAATGTAATGTGAAATGCAACTATTGCAGTGCATCTTATTCATAGTCTAGTGGAAATGGGACAAGTACATCGAGGAACCACATAAGTAGATTCCAACAATATCCATTTAATGTTGACAAGAAACAAAAACTCATTTCGTTTCAGTCAACTACTAAAGGAGAGGGGGTTATGGTTTCTTGGAAATTTGATCAGGAGTTGTGTAGACAAGCACTTACTAAAATGATTATCATTGATGAATTACCTTTCAAGTTTATTGAGCGTGAAGGTTTTCGTTATTTTCTTAGTGTCTTGCGGCCAAAATTCAAATTGTTGTCACGTTTTACTGTGGTTAGGGACTGTTTGAAATTGTATGCTATAGAAAAGAAGAGGTTGAAAACCTTAGTGAATCAACTCAATCAAAGAATTTGTTTCACCACTGATATATGGACGTCAATTCAAAATCTTTCTTATATGTGTCTCATGGCTCATTTCATTGATAAGAATTGGACCTTACACAAAAGAATTCTGAATTTTTGTATAATACCTAGTCACAAGGGTAAGGAAACTGGTCGTGCAGTTGAGATTTGTATGCTTGATTGGGGTATAGACAAATTGTGCACACTCACGGTTGATAATGCTAGTTCAAATGATCTTGCAGTTGCATATTTGAAAGAAAAGAAGCTTGCTAGGAATGTTGGCTCTTTCCTTTTAGGTGGTGAATGTTTTCATATGAGGTGTTGTGCACGTATATTGAATTTGATTGTGAAAGATGGTTTGAGTGATGTAAATGGTTCAATAGTTCGAATTCGTGAGGCTATGAAGTATGTTAGGAGTTCTGCACAACGGGGAGAGCATTTTCAAGCATGTGTGAAGAGGGAGAATATAACATTTAAGTCACATTTGTGCCTAGATGTTTCAACTAGATGGAATTCCACATACCTTATGTTAGAGGTGGCCGTAAAGTTTCAAAAAGCTTTTGAAAGTTTAGAAGATGATGATATTCAATTCCTACCAGAAGTTAATAATAAAGCTCCTTTAAGTACTGATTGGGAATATGCTCGAGTTTTGATTGTTTTTTTAAAAAAAATTTATGACACCACTAACAAGCTTTCCGGATCTTTGTATGTTACTTCCAATAGATATTTTCATGAAGTGTTAGGAATTGAGAAGTCGTTAAATACATGGTCAAAGAGTCCCGATATTTGGTTAAGTAATGTGGCATCAAAAATGAAAATTAAATTTGACAAATATTGGGGAAGCATTGAAAAAGTGAACATGTTGGTGGTGCTTGCGGTTGTGTTGGATCCTCGTTATAAAATGGAATTTGTGGAATTTTGCTATTCCCAACTTTATTCTCTTGAAATGGTTCAAAACCTTAGTAAGAAGGTAATGGATACATTCAACCGCATTTTTTGCGAATATGCAAAGTTTCATGCACTTACTTCAAGCTCTAATGGAACAAGTAATATTGCAAATGAGGTGGGAGTTGATGATGGAAATGTGGAAGATGGTTTTTCCTCTTTGTACATAAAGCGCAAGATACAAAAAGAAAGTTCTACTCCCAAGTCGGAAGTGGAAAAATATTTGGAGGAAGCTTGTGAAGATGTTGTTCCAGAATTTGACATCTTGAATTGGTGGAAGGTGAACGGAAGTAGGTATAAAATACTTTCTGAAATTGCAAGGGATATTCTAGCTGTTCCAGTCTCTACTGTTGCTTCGGAGTCCGCTTTTAGCACTGGAGGTCGTGTGCTTGATCAATAAATATCATATTGTGGATTTTTAATTAAATTATGTTATTTTGTAGATGTGACTACAGTTTCAGATTCAGATTGAGAGCTAGCCTTGCTTGCTGCCATTTTCAGACTTGTTTTGCTACCATTTTCAAACTTGATATGCTGCCATTTTCAGACTTGTTTTGCTACTAGTCAAGACTGTTGTTTGATGTTTTATTGTGCTATTTTTTTTTTTTTTTGCTAATGAGCTACTGGGCTACTATTTAAGTATTTTGTTTTGTTCTATTTGGATAATTTATATTTGGTACTGTAATATTATTTTCACTTACGGATGATTTACAATTTTTTTTTGTTATTAGGTAATTTAAGTTTGTGGTGGTATTTATATGTGCCAAATATATTTTGAAATTTTATTGCTATTATATAAATCTATTGCTGTTATAATTGTTATTAGGTATATGGATTTACAAATCTAATATATTGCTGATAATGGGCCATAATTGAATGCTGATAATGGGCCATAATTGAATGGGCTGTTTGAAAAGCCCAATCCGGGGAACCGAACCGATCCGATCCGTTAACTCACAGATCGGTTTGGTTCGGATTGAATGCCCCCACGGATTGGTTCGGTTTCAGTTTTAACCAATCCGTGGGGACCGGTTCGGCTTGGGATTTATCCCCAAACTGAACCGATCCGAACCGTGATCAGGCCTATCCATAACATGGCTAAACAAGTCCCAAAATACAGCCAATGCCATGGAACCAGAAATAAAAATAATAAAATAGTTTGTATTTGATGTGTGTGCAATTTTTTCCTTTTTTTGTAGGAAACAAGAAGTTTTATAGAGTCAAATAAAATGTATGAACCATGAATTTACAAACACATATACACGCACCCCAAAAAAAAAAAAAAAAAAAAGAATTAAAGTGATACCTAGAACGTGGTACTAAAATCCGGGTGGCATCTAACAGATCTTGCAACTGAACTGCACTTTTAAGTTTTGTCTGCCAAGAAAGAAGGAGGAGAGAATATATGCCGCTTTATACAATATATGAAAATATAACCAAACAAATTGACATCATGATGAAGAGAAAAGAAGCACCTCAGATCTAGGCCTGCCCCCATTGTATTTTAACATCAAATTCAGCAGCTTTTCTTCAGTAACCTTCAACTTCACCTTCTGTTTCGGAGTTCTATCACCACTGCCCAAATAAAACATGATTGTACACAAAAAAAACCAGGAATGTCACCTAATGTAGTAATGAAACAAAGGGTTCTATATCTTACTGACGAATAACAGCAATTACACATCTTAGTTCCTCCGCCTGCCCAAATGTGCCAATGATCCCGCTGCCCTGACGTGTTAGTCCCTCAGTAGGCGGAGCTGGTTCATTGACCTTCCATGGTAAAATCGGTGGAATTGTTGAAGAAAGATGGGGGGCTTTTGCATCAAGAAACATCTTCCTTAGCACACAAGCAGCATCATCATAGTACCTGTAGTAAAAAATGGATTAACAAAATTATATTCCACAACAAGAACAACAACCAACAAAGCCTTTTTCCAACTGCTTAGAGTTGGCCATTATTTTCTATTCTACCCTATCAAGGGCGATAACCTTAGCCAAGCGACATGTGATCATATCTTCATTACAAATTCCGTCTATGTCATGTTTAGTGCCTTATCTTTACATAGTCAGTCCTAATCCCGGAAAATGAGGGTTAAGTTTGGGTAACTTGGTAACAAGGGTAAAACTTTTGTCCTGACCAACATAATTATATTCCCCAACGAAGGAAAAAAAAAAAAAAGTGTTAAAACATTAAGGCGAGGGAAAAATAATAAATGTCACAATCATATATGCATTAAATTACACCGACACTCCCATCTTTTAATTTCGAAAAACCTACAGAAACACCACACTGTCAGAGTTGTGTGCAAAAGGTGTTATTGCGTGTGAAAACTTCATTTTATAATAGTTTTAAATCAAAATCATTTGAATCTGAAATGACCATATTACCCCATACTAATAACCAAAAAAGAAATGCTATCCTCTCTCTCTCTCCACCCGCCCACCTCCACCACCAGCATTCTCTCTCCACCGCCCACCTCCACCACTCCACAAGCACACCCCATGCCTTTTCTCTGTCAAAGACAACTACCTGCCTCCACCACCTCCATTCTCTCTCAATCACCCCCCTTCTCCCTCCACCGTCCATCACCACCCACACCACTGTTATCTCCACCCCCCCCACCCCCACCCCTTCTCTCTCCCTCCCTCTCCCACCTCCACCACTCTACCCACCCCTTCTCTCTCTCTTTCTCTCACCATCCATCACCGCCCATCCCTTCTCCCTCTCCCTCAACCGCGCACCTTTACCACCTCCATTCTCTCTTCACTACTCACCCCCACCCCTTCTTTTTTTCTCCACCACTCATTGGTCCCAGTCTCTCCATGCCTTTCACCGAAACCTTGATAATATTTACTCCTTTTTTTGGCTAAGTTGATACATTGCTTTTTTTCTTTTTTCTTTCTTCTTCTAAAAAATGTTTTGTCTTTATATATATATATATATATAATATTCAATTATGTATTTTTTTAATGTGCATAATTGCATATTAAATGTTTTACTATGCATTTTATAATTTGTAAATCTACTTTTAAAGTTTACAAATTGAATTTGTATTTACTATGTACTTTATAAAAAATTTATAATATCTAAATATATATTTAATGGAAAAGGTATACAAAATTTTGTTAAATATACAAAAATATGAATATAATAATAATTTATATGTTCTGAAAGGGTATATTTGTCCTAACAAAACTTTTGCAGTTTACTTTGGTCATTTAACATCATATATAAGGTTAAAAATGTCTTTTCAAAGTCAATTGGGGGGGGGGGGGGGGGGGGGGGGGGCGGTAAATAGAAATTTTATAACGTGTCAAACATCTGACACAACAGTTCCCTAACAGCAAGGGAGACGTAGATACAATCGCCAAACATGACGAAGTCATAGGTATCACAGTCCAAAAATAGCATCCACATGTAATTACACTTGACCTCAGGAGTGTCAGTGTAATTTACCTTAATATATATTATGCTAGTACCAAATGCATGCATGAGTGCACAAAGAAAACACACTCACACAGGCACAAACCTCCATGTTCCCACATGCATCTAGTTGGTCCAAAGGTTGAACCAAAAAAAAGAACCAATTCTCAGATCCAGTGCAACCATTTGGTCCAAGTGCCAGGCCATTAATGTGAATATTTTGATGCTAATAAATAAAAGAAAATAATAAATCGAAGAAGGTTCAGAGTCTCTATATTGAAAAGTGAATTTGGGATAAAGATGAGAAACAAAAAAGACAAATGAAGGGCCACCTAACGTTATAAAAATATTGCAATCAACAGAAGTGAGTGCATGTACCAGCTATGACAATTGAAATGTCAGGCATTGTGAATGCTCTTCTACATCTTTGGATAATCGAAATAAATGTATTTCCAATAGTAAGAAATTGTGTCACATGGGCATGTCCATAATTTATACATAAAATAGAATTTTCTCTTTATACTGTGTTCTACTTCTATGAGAAGTCATATTTTAATTTTCTTGTTGCAATAAAGACTTTTCATTTTGCAGCTTGAAGCAGCTTATATAGTTTTTCATTCACAGATCGGTACTTTTTTTCTCTTTTGGAAAAGGCTGCTTTGTTAAGGGCACAAATTATTTACAGTAATTACAATGATACAAACTTACCTATGTTGTACCTTCCTAATTTCTGTTTGAGGAAAGATGAATTTCATAAAAGGTAAAAACATTCTATTAAAAATGATAAATTGTCAAATTTTTAGGTTCAATAATTATATCACAGCTAAATTTGAAACTGGAAAAATAAGCACTATAATGCAAAGTTATACTATTGATGAACCAAGAAGCTGTAGCTCAGTTAGTGCAAGTGATGAGCTACAGCTAGTGCAATTGATGTGAATCTTCACAACATGTAGACTTCAATTTGCTGCGGTAAACATGATATTCACACCCCAAAAATTTAGAAGCAGAAGAAGGTAAGATTATGCGTGGCAACACTAATATGAGAACCACTTAAAAATTGCATTTACATGTGCTCGGTAACCATTAAAGGCACTTTTAATGGTTAGCAATTTTAGCTCGGTAGAGCTTTTGAATGAAGCTAAAATTTGTAACTTTTAGGACTGTGTTTCATATTTTAGGTAACTGTTTTTCATTAGCCAATTTTATCCCTTTATATTTTTTATAAGACAATTTCACCCTATCTTTTATAAAGTTATGCTATTATCAAATATAGTAACACTCTATTAAAGGATATTATTGTAAAATTAGTAATAGAAGTGCTTTAAACAATATTGTTACCAAACAAATTAAAAAACACTTTAATTGTGACAGCTTCATATAATGGATCATCAAACACCTAACATGTTTTTTACTAACAGCAATTTTATGTAGCTCTACTGATAAAAGCGGCACTAAAAAGTATTACTTGTATGAGTTCTTCACAAAACTCCATCCATTCACATCGCAGACATATGAACGCCCCTCACAACGCAGGAGATCAAACCCACAAACCTGCAAGTAAATGAAACACAAACCATTAAAGAAAATGAAATCTTGATAGAAAGTGCATTATTTGTATGTGCGAGCGCATCACTGAAGCATATCATGTGTAGCTGTCACGGTCTATCTGTAATGAATGAAAAATGGTGTTGATAGGTCTCTACAAAGATGATGCAACATTGAACAACAAAAACCAGGCTAATAAAATTTTAATCTGACTGTTAATACCCCACGCAAACAAGGCCTTCCAGAAACAAATTCCAGGGATGTATAAAGTCAAGTGCAGGATGACAGAGCTCCATTTATCCAGATAGAATTTGTTTCTGCAAATTCCATTGGATGTTTACATGCCAAAGCAATTTCTGCAAAAACTTTTACCAATTGACAATTTTTCATTCTAAAAACAGAAATCGCCAGCAATAATTAAAGTTAAAAAAACACTGAGTCAGAAACAAAAGAAACGCAATGACTTTGGTTCTGGTTACAAAAGAAATCCTAAGATATTACTAAAACTAATAATTCAGTCAACCACAATGGCATGGATGGACAAAAAAATATGGTAGCACAAGCAAAAGAAGATGGATAAGTAAAAAACAATAAGAATAATATTCCAACCAGTATGTTGAAGTAGATAAAATCACAAATTGACTTGAGATTGTAACAAATATATTTATATACAACTTACTGCTTGCCTAAACGCAACACAGACCTCCCTTGCCATTTGCTTCTCAGTAGGAGTAAGTAGCACAGGATATCTAACCTGCCAAACGAGGAGACAACTTTCAGATTCATTTCACAGGCATTCATTTCAGGCTTCAACTCCATCTGAATGAGAATTACCATGAAACTAGAAATATTAGTACATCCAATCACTATTCGTTGCTTCTTCATAAATGCATGGATGGAAAATGCTTAGCTTGTACGTCTCAGCTCACAAACTGATCTCAAATTTACTTCTCTTTGGTTTCTTGTCATTTTTGGAATGGTTTATCCTAACTATCTCAACTTTTGTGAGCCTCAGATTATATCATAATTCATAAGATAAAACCTATTTATAGGAGTTGAGAATTATATATGCATAAAAAACAAAAATCAGTTCACTAGTTTGAGACTTAGTATAGATTTGATAATTGGACCGATATGGAAAATACTTGGTTGTTTGTCACATAAACACTCCTTCAGGGAAAAAATTACGAAATAAAATATAACATATAACTGAGCTCTCAAGCAGAGATAAGGAGTGAATCTGACAAACATTGTTTTTATTCTCCTAAATAATATAAATTAATAAACCAAATTCACCAATTTGTAGGTGCAACCTAATCTTGAGAAAAAGGATGATATTCTAATTAAGTGAACTGGAAAAGATGATCCTTCTATATGTACAAAAAATATGGAATAGGTGTTGGACATTACAGAACCCTATGTCATTTTTTTTTTTTTTTATAAATAAAAATTTTATTAAAAAACGCTCAAAAGGGGAGCGGATCACAAGAAAAATACAAAAAGCCACAAAGGACTCAAGCCTTCAAAGAGGCCAAAAAATCAACAATCTCCTCCAACGATCTATGATCTCTCCCTGAAACCCAACAAAAAAGAGTGGAAATAATCGAGAATTTAAGCACCGAAATTGACATCGCCTTTACTTCAAAATATCTCCTATTCCTTTCAAGCCAAATACACCACCACACACAAAGCGGCGTAGCCCTCCATGCATCCTGACTGAGAGCCCCCACAGGGCAACCTCTCCACGCCTCAATCAACCCTATGTCATAAATATGTACCTTTGAAAAAAAATATGTGTTCCTCAGCAACAACCAATTCCTCTACAAAAGCTGTTGTCTACAAAGATAGGTTATAGATTGCTACTATCTATAGAACTAGTTAACCAGAGAGAGTCGGATCAGATAAACCAATAGAGGAAAGACAAGCAGGCCTTAGCTATCCTACTATCCTCAGCTATTCACCTAGCAACAGGAAAGCAAGAAGAACTGATCTTACCTGACTAAAGAGAGAAATTCCTACATACAGCAAAAGTTGTTTAGAGAAACCAGTATGTTATGTCATTAAGGTCAAGAGAAGTTACTGTAAACATCTTACACATGGAATGAACAAAAATGAGTGGTAACAGATAAAAATATTTAATTGATCTGCAAAATGTCACGTAGCAAGTAAAAACTCAAGTACGCCCTCATTTTAGTTGAATTAACAAAAAAAATTTGAAATCTTTAGGATTCAGCTACATGAATCATGTCTTTAAGATACGTCAAGGCCTAAATTGCTGTCAAATCTATTCGTCACTGTCTATTTGACCTTCCCCTCATCCTTGTAGTGCCAACCATAACCAAATCACCCCCACATAGGTGTTAACTGGCATTGTCGAAGTTGTTCCCCAATTGAAATCAAAGCTTTACTCAGTTTTATTTTTTATTAGAAATTGAGAAGAACCCACTTGTACTCATTCTATTTCTGTTTTTAAAACTCAAAGGCAAGTCTGATGGTCAACGCTGTGTAACATTTAAAAAGAAAATGCAGGGGAAAAAATAATTGCGAGGAGGATATCTATAGATGCTCATCAGAAAGAAAGAAGAAGAAAAAAATAACGGAAAAAATCAGTTCAGCAATCAGGGACCTCAATTTATACATCAAATTTTTGACAAATAGAATTTTAAATCCCAAGAAAAGTATCAGCTATTCTACATAAGATTAAGATCAAATCAACTGAAAATCACCAATCCATCCATCAAAAAACAGATGTATTACTCTATCATGATATAAATAACAATAGGGATCGCAGCCTTGTAAGGACAATCATGGTCAAAAAAACTTATAGATCACATTAACAGATCACAGAAAGATTGTTGAAACAATAACAAATAATAGATACAGATGAGATACAGAAGAGGGCGAGCTTTGGCGCAATGATAATGTTACTTCATTGTGACCTAGAGGTCACAGGTTTGAAACAAAGAAACAGCCTCTCCGCATGCATAGGTAAGGCCGCATACATCTAACTCTCTCTAGTCCCCACAATGGCGGGAGCCTCGTGCACTGGGTTTGCCCTTTTTAGATGAGATATAGAACAATTGCCACTAACAGTTATTAAAAAAAAAAAAAAGGCTCACTCAAGTACAGTACATGGAGACAGATAGATAGATATTCAGATATAAGACTAAATTAACTGAACCAGATAAATAGAAAGCTTTAATGAAAAGATTAGATTAAAAAAAAAAAAAGTAAAATCTTAAATACTTTATGAATTGATGAAGACTGGATAAGTGGAAGTAGCCACAAATCACAACTTTCAAGTAATATACTGATGAAGATAAAACCAACCAACAAATAAAGCCTTCCAAATAAGAAGTATATGTTAGTATGTTACATAGATTACTTACTTCTTTCCCATCTGGATTTCTCATAACAACACCATCAACAACAGGAGACTTTCTTGCCTCAGCATGAGCATACTCAGGGCCAACTGTATACACCTAAAATAATTTGACAAGAAGCCCAAGCAGCTCTTTATAAAAAATTAGATATGCAAAAATAAAATATCAAAAGGACAAGTTTACACAGTACAAAATAATAATAGCACATCAATATTAATATTTAGCACACCAAAGTTCCAAGACCAACAGATGAACAACAGGAGAATAAACATCAAATCAGACCATAATTGATAAATTTAGATTCTTCAATGATTACGTAACACCCCTTAAAACTCCTAGAAGAAGATAACACCTGATCTGTGAGAAAGATGGCCTACTCATAAAATGAATCCCCACCCCAATATATATATATAGAAAATATGTATCAAACATAATAAGTTCAATAATTTAGCAGTGCAAGTAGGTCAGTAGTTATGCTACTTCAAATTATTTTTACAAATAAGAGAATATGTCCAATTAGTCCTTCATGTTGAAAGTGTAACACAGGGTGAAAGAGGGTCTAGTTGATCATTGCTACTATATGCAACAATAGCAAGAGATCCTACACTTTTTGACCCTTTTTTGGGACAGATTACAGGTATCCAAATGAAGCTTATATGCTTACATAACTGTGCATCCCAAAAGCAAAGAAATTAATTTAACCTAATTTTTCAGACTTGTGGAATTGAATTTTGAAGTTTCATTTGCACAACTTTGAAACAAATTCATTTAGTTCCATATATTCATGACATGCTCCCGTATCTCAGGACAATTTTTTCATGGAAATCGCCACTATAACATTCTTAACCTTGAAAATTCAACCATTATATATTTCTTATGTTCCATTTGAATCGAGGAATGGAAAATCAAAAGTAAGGATGAAAGTTATCCCTAGGAAGGAAATAAGCCTTTCTTTCTTTTTGTCCGGTTGAGCAGGAAAGAAAGGAAGAAGGAAAGAGGTGTTACATGATAAAATATTAAAGAAGAATGTTATTTGAAGGGGAAAAGGCAAATATATATATATATATATATATATATATATATATATATATATTTTGATAAGTAAATATATATATATATATATATAAAAACAAAAGTCAAGAAAAAGGGAGCACTGTCCCTCCTTTTCACCCATCTTTTAAGAGAAAAGGATTTGGTGGGGCCGAAGGAAAAATTAACCCCTCTTATCCTCTACTCCTCTCCTTCCTACCAAATCTTCATTTTTTCTTCTTTTTCCAATGTTGATGGGCTACATAATGACGGTACGCCTACCCCTATTAAACACCCCCTTCCCCATAGAGGCAGGAAACAATCCAGAGTGTCTTGTTTTTACACTTCTTTACCAATTGGGCTAATGACGCCTTACCTTCCTAGCAACCATGAAAAGCTCTATCAAACCCTCCTTTTCCCTTTCTCCCCCCCCCCCCCCCCCCCCCCCCCACACAAAACACACACACCAAAAGAAATACACTCACACATTTCCTTCCAAGTAAGCAAAATATTTGAGTCGACATTGAAAAAGCAAGGAACATCATGATGATATATTTCAAAGTGTGAGTGTGAGTGTGTGTGTGTTTGTTGGGGGGGGGGGGGGGGGTTTGTTTGGGAGTTCAACAAGAACCCATGTCATCCTCAAGAAAATAATAAACTAATAAATCCATTCACCTAACTCTACAAAAGCATAGACTAGACAACCTTGACGTCTGTTCCTCCAGTTGGCATAAATTCCTCGTATATGTAAGAGCCTTCACGTCTCACTCTTCTCACCTCGGGATGAAACTCACTTGACCTGTTACCAACCTGGAAACAGGAAGTAGATATATGATTTATCAAATCAATCACAGCGGTATAATAAGAAGTTAACTTGTAGATTTATAAAAAGAATAGCATCAACAATGATTACTTTTGGAAATTTAATTTACCAAATAGAAAACAGAATATGTTTAATAGAAAAGAATTTATCACAAGTTGAAAAGCTAAGCATTAACTCTAATGAGAGTGAAAGCTGAATTTGATCAATCTAATGAGAGTGGAAGGCAAATTTCATGAGAGTCTCATCCCAAGATCTCTAAAGAATCAAGATATCCTAGATTACCCAATGAACAATGATCAAAGTTGATCGTGAAAATGCCTTCAGCAGTGGGCATCCAAGAAGAATAAGTTCTTAAGTTATGGTAAATTAAGAATACTACTAATGTCCAGGCACTCAATTTCATACCCAGCTGCTTTCTCTCACTTATTTTGAACAAAGCATAAAGATAAGTCCGCAATTTGAATTCGGTGAAGCAAACCTAGCCTATACATTTTAGTTATTTAGTGGGTTAGTCTAGGTCATGTGCCATGTTTAATCCCGAATTTGTTGAGTTTAACTGGTCGCTGTAGTGGCAGATAGTACAGCAAAAAGAGGTGCTATTACACTCCCAACATTCTAACCATGTTTGTTTGAGTGTTTGGGGTGTGTGGATGTGGTTGCGTTTGGAGGTTAACCTTGTATTGGCAGGTTTCCCGTCAGATTCCCATCATTCTGTACTTCCATTTAAAGATCGTACATGGACTCTTCAAAAGTAGTTGAAATACTTGTGTCAGACAAACTATACTCGGACATGGGTATGGGATATGTATCTGACACTTTTGGTTGGAAATGCAACTAAAAAGCTATCAAATGATTCAACTTATTGTACTATTGCTTCAAAATGAGTGAAATGTTTATATTAAACATTATGTAACATACAGAAATTATTTTACTCTATAAAATTAAATAAAAATATTAGATAATACGAATATTTAGCAGTGTCCCTGTGTACTACTTGGGAATTCGATCTGTCTGACACTCTACATGCCCGCACTCGACACACGTACCCAAGTCCATGTAACAAACTCACCCTGTCCTTGCTTTTTCATTCAGTAAAATGTATTTTCTTGTCTATTATGTTTGTGTGTGTGTGTGTTTCATCTTGAAAAGGATTCTGAATCAATCTCTAATGAAGAATAGTTGTTAGTAATAATGACAGCTAAAATAAACTCAGAAAGGTAGCACAAATAAGGCAGTGATGAGGTTCCCAGTAAGCTGAGATAGCATGTCAACTATTATTCAGCAGATCATGCCAAAGATCATATGATACAGAGGTCATTTTACAGCATTGAAAGTAGAAAGCGACATGCTGATCATGTAGGAGTGTTGTTATGCCTTTCCATTCTCTTTGTTCACTCTTATTAAGCATCCTACAAAAAGGATTTCTCATCTTATCACTGTGCTTTTCAGTTAGTGTGTGGAAGGAAAATAAAAAATAAAAAACTTATTTGTCATATGATATGCTAGCTTCTTTTAATAGGTATTGAATCATTTCAATTAAAAAGAACTGCTAAATGGTATTAGATCAGAATATCCCAGAAGGGATATAAGAAGAATTGGTTATAAGGACGGTAGACCTAATTAGAATAATAGATGTGTAAAGCCAGCAAAGTTTAAACCATAGCTGTAAAACATACTGGCCTTGAAACACAACTCGGGCGAATATGTTAAGAAACCAACTTAAGTAACCCTAAAACCATTCTAATTGTCAGCCAAGCCCCACAGACCCAATGATATTACATTCTACACAGGAGAAAAAAAATAAAAAATAAAAAATAAAAATAAAAAATGATTACATATGAGCAGTTTAATTCTGAATCTAGAACCAACAAAAAGATCAGATTAAAGTTCTAACCTTCCGAAATAATTCTTTCATGCCCCCACCAGCTGAACTTGGGTAGTATATCATAATACTGTGGTCATCCCCTTTACAAAAAACATAGACCAAGATTTGTTACCAGCGCACATTAATGAAGTGTCATTCAAAATTTAATGAAAATGTAAATACAAAAATTGTTAGAAATCAGAACGTGTAAATGTATAATCAGGCAACATTTCCTTAACTAATTCATCTCCAGTTGCATTCAAGTTGATATTAGAGCTAATGACAACTTCTTGGCTTGAAGGGATAGGACTATAGGAGTAGGGAAGGAAGAGAGACAGAGAAACTACACTATTGATAAAAAATAAAATAAAATAAAATAAAATAGAAATATAAATAATGAATTCAATTCTACCAAAAATTCAAGCTAAGTACTTGCCGGGAAAAAAAATGCAACTCAAGCATAAGAATCAGTAGAATTTCTTAGGTTCCAATAGAATCACTGGAAATTCTTGGCTTTCCAGAAGACCAGTAATACCATAAAATTTCAATGCTATTTACAGTTTTGAATTTAATGTGGATGAACCACAAGATCAAGAAAAATTCACGAGAAGTCCCAACAAATTCTGTAGGGAAAACAATTAAGAATTATAAATTTCTTGTGTTCCAGAAAACAGGTGTATAAATTCAGTGATAAATACAAGTTACGGGTGATTACCTCATACTGCTTCTTTTTTCCATAAACGTCAATAACGTTAACATTGTTCTACTAAATAAAAATATAATACAAAGCAGAATTAGGAAAGCAATGTAGTTTAAAGATACTTCTAAACGAAAAGATCTTTCTTATAACATAATTGGCACATCTTTAATAAATTCAAATACTATTGTCTTACTTATCAAAAAAAAAAAAATCAAATACTATTGTCCATAGTAATGAAAATTATTTGAAATAAATTTTTTTAAAAAAAATTAAGCATGAGACCTTAATACCTTATCACTCATAACACATGAAACCAATTCCATTAACCATGCTATTATCTAATTATTAATAAACGGAGATCACAATTCTATATCAGGAACTTCTATCATCAATCCAAACTACTAGAAATTTCTTCTAAGAAATCACATACTGGAGAATAAAAAACTCACACTGAAGCCTATAATAGTGTAGGTAATCGTGAAGACAATATAACCTATTGTGTCATTGTGTAAATATATGTATACTTCAACAATGATTTAATGCCAAAAATAATGTATTTCATGAAGAAACTAATGCAAATAACACGTATGGAAAGTTCGGAAAGTACTATTAAGGAAAGGGGAAATCGAAATTGAAGGGCTAATGTAGTATTTTGCGAGATTCCAAAGAAGATAACTATCCTAGGAAATTAATTGCTATATTGTTGTTTTTATTTTTTATAGTTTTGTGTTTTATTGTGTGTGTGTGTTAAGAGGTACTTAGATAATTTCTCTTGTACAGTAACGTACGTGGTCATGCTGTGCATTTGGTTTTTGGCCTACTTAAAATTTTCAAGTCGGGTTTGGTGTTTTACTTGTGTTTGACTCCAGAGACATTAAACCTCCAATTTGGACTTACTCAAAAACCATCGTTTAATGATTGAGGGTAGCCAAAGGGATTAGTCCTGCCATGGAAGGGATGAGAATCTCCGTTAGAGAGAGACAGAGAGAGAGAGAGATAAGAAATAGAAATTTTTCCTTGGCTCCTGATTGTAGTCCTTACACCTCTGTATAAAGGATGTATTGGCTTTATGTCGGAACATGGAATAAAGAATCCTTTAAAACAAATTATTTGTGAAGTGTGATGCATCTTTTCTTTAGGTGTGACTGTGTAAGTTTCTCCTAATCTAAATTCTCTCTCTCAAAACTTTCACTCTCTCCTTTTTTTTCCTAAGTAGTCCCTTATTCTCAATAACTTAGTTATACACTGTTTGGTACTTTAATCAAAAATCCCGCCTCAACAACCAAAAGGACATGTCCAACATGATTAAAATAATATCCAGGACAGCAGTAATGCAGGACACTTTCTAGATGCTTGTAGTCCAAAAATGTGTACAGCCCAATAATTAGTTTATTACTTAATTATTAATCAAAAACACATTCAACAAGGGACTGCATCAAGTTACTTGACCCAAGTATCAATGATAAGAAAAGCAACTTTAAAAATAGAAAATAAAACTAAATGAGGCAGGCTTAATGGTAAAAATTAAAGAAAGAGCTTACCATGAACAGGCTTCTCCACAAAAGGCTTCCAAAAACGATTTCCATGAACCTCAACAAAATCTTCTTCCTCGAGAAAATAATCCAGCTCTTCATATGGCACTTCCCTATTTACAAGGGCATATCTCGGAACAGGAATACTGTACATTTCAAGACGCTAGAATCCCCCCCCACCCCAAATTACAAAAAAGATGCATTAATATCTAAAATTTAATTACTAAGTTCATAGCAACATTTTATGCTGAGTGAAAAATATAAGGAAAGAAAAATCGTTTAAAACGACTTCTTACAATGTGGATTATGATTGTCATGGATGAACTGTGGGCTAAGAGATCAACTGATCAAGAGTGGATTACATCTCAATACAAAGGTTGTGAAATACTCCCTCCGTCCCAAAATAAGTGTCATGTTTTCCTTTTTTGTTTGTCCCAAAATAAGTGTCCACTTTCCTTTTTCAAACAATATATTTTACATCTTTCCATATATGTCCTTTAAATTTAAAATTTCAAACTTAAATATTCAAAACTTAAAAGGGCAAGTTAGTAATTTTTCAGTGAGACAATGCATGTCCCACATGTTCCCTTAAAAATTACTACTCCCCATAAGCGACACTTAAATTGGGACGGGGGGAGTATATGGGTAAAAGATGATAGAATAGAGAAAGAATAAAGGAAAGTGGGATAGGTTATAGGCATCACACATCATGAGACTAAAATATTCTAGGTAAATGAAGACAAAGGCAACCAAACATAGGTCCTCAGGTGCATCACACAGTAGCAGTGTTAGTATTATATTTTAGAAAGTTTAATCATTTCTTCATTCACATAATCATGAAAGTGTTAGAACATCTTTTATTCATTTCTTCATTCACATCATCTTTTATTCATTTCTTCATTCACATCATCATGAAAGTGTTAGAACATCCCCTACATAGAGATCAAGTTAATGAACTAGGAAGCCAAGTCGAGCAAACTTGCAAGACAAGTAAATTTGGACCTTTTTAAGCCCATAAAACCTATTCAAATCTCACAGAAACTAAAAAAGAAGCCCACATATCACAAAGCCCATTATAAAAGTGAAACTAAGATGCCTCTCACATAAAATTCAAGAAAAGATAATCTAGCTGAAGTCTAGCAATGGTCTTCACTTAAAGCCCGTGAAGATTTTTAGATATCATAATAAACATCTATCAAAAATAACAATAATAATAACTCAAAGCTAGCTAAGATCCTAGACCTCACTACCTTAATAAATTCCCCCATATTGAATACCAATTAAAAAGAGATCTGGATAATAATATGGAGGCGGGAATGACAATATCAACACGCCCATTTCAATATTCTCTCTTTCTTTAAAATTTTACTTTCTTGAGCCTCTGACGCATCATAGAACAAGCAAATGACCTAATATGCTCTCATCAACCTTTCTGAGAATAAAGTTTCAGGTCATTCCACACCATACTTTTGTGCAAAATAAATAAATTCCATTGAGAAGAGAGCAAACAATTGAATGGGCAACAGACCCTCAATGGAAAAATACAACCCAGGGACTTCTTCAAATGCATATCACCAAAAAAAAATTAACAAGCATACCAGGGCTACTCGACAACAATGTCCTCCCACTCATAGTGCTAAAATCCCTTCTTAACTCACTTAAAGTAATCCTTTTGAAATTGCCAATGGAAATCCAACTTTCACTCTATCTCAGACCACCATTAGATCTAAACTCAATCCTTAAAAAATATATTCGAAAGCGCCAAACAATTGCGAAAGAACCAACCTTCAAAACTAGGAAAATGATATTTTAAGCAACCCTAGAGGCAAAAGGTTTACATTGAATGAAGGGAATCAGAGAAAAAAGGAAAATATGACATCATGATTTCCCTCATGACTATTTGCAATGGTTTCATTTTAGTCAGTATGCATGGTGAGTCAGCTCGTATATAATTACTCCCAAAAATAATACCAACAGGACCAACACCCTCAACAAATTAACCACAAAAAGTTGTGGAGGGAGGCCCAAAGACTCAATATAACCATAAAGAAGAGGAAAAACCCAATTGGAATGTAGAAATGAACCTACAACAAACTACGGAAAGCACCAATTGCTCATCAAAACACAAATGTGATTTGAGAACTATAATTCAACACCAACCCGCTAAGTTTACCATTGTTGGCCATGAACAATCTATCATGAGTGGCTGCCAACACAAAGAATGTAATAAGTGATTTGAGGACATAAAAAACGTCTAACAGGTAAAGGGCCTTCTAAGGAAGGAAAGACAGCAGAGAATAAAGACCTAACGGACAAAGCTACTGCAGATTTTAACTTTCGAGAGTTGACCTTTTACCCTCCTCCATATCAATGCAGCAAAAAGTACAATTAGACTTGGAATATCATCAATTCCCCGATCATTCATGCTTATAAAAGTATATAACTATGTCAGCACAACAAAGGAACCAACATTTCAAATTTGTAATGAGCCACATAGACCTCTCCATCCTCTGAGATAATATGAAAAGGGCTTCCACACCTCCACTCTGTCCAAAATTAATCCTACACCATTCCACGTCTTGATGGATCAACCGTCTTTCAAAACATCCCCACGGATATTGTTATCAAGTGGATACTCTAAGAGCTTGAGTTAACAAAGAGAGGTAAGAGTTGAAACTTTGTCATTTATATCAACACCGCGCTCCCTCATGTGCCACCAGACTCCCCCTCATAAATGGACCATGGAAGCACGTGAAAGGTCTATAATCATAAAGAATGTTTCCAATGATATGTCTGATACCAAGTTAAAAATAGCTACTCTAAAAGATTAAGTTAATAAAGAATGGTGCAACTTAATCATTTAACATCATCAATAGATTAAACACCTATTGGAAGGTCGTGACCGTAGAATGATGCAAATCATTGCTTTCTTATCTACAAAAACCGGCATCATCTTGCCATAGCCTATCCAACTCTTCAAACAAGCACGAAAGTCACTCCCTTATGAGTGCTTTGCAGACAATGATAACCAGACAAAACCTTATTCCTCCAAGATTGAGGCATCAATTGAACTTATCAATGAGAACAGCCAAAATATGAATCAGATTTACAGGCAACACCTAAGGACAGCCATTGATAAGATATACAAAGGCTTAAACTTTAACCAAATTAAAAGCATCTAATCGACTAAATTACCCATGTCAATTTAATTTCGATTCCATGGACTAGACACACACCCTCCATAAAAGGAAGGAAACAAAAAAAGTAAATAAACAAATACATGGTATGAAACATCATACTATACATCAATCCATAGACAACTGAGAAGAAGAAACACCACTATTCTACTCCACATGTTAAACTCTCCCGTTTCCATGAATGCACGATGTCAGGACCTATCTCACGTTGTTTCAGATATTGTGCACTTTTGTGCCCTCTTGGTGCTTATGTTTTAAAAGCGTGTCTACTCAAGTATGAGGCATCCCTCCTTATAAGTGCTAACAACTTCTCCCCTCATGTGGAACATCAAAATTACCTCATCCTGGGACCTAACGTTCTAGCTGGCATGACCCTGCTTGTGCACGCTGCCCCCATATTCCAACTAGGGATTGGCCTATAGAATGTGTCGGGACCAGCTTCACCCTATGCAAATATTATCCGCTATGTGCCCTCTTGGCAGCAAAAGTTTTTAAAACGTGTATATATAGGTAGGAGGCAACCCCTCTTTATAAGTGCCAGCAACTTCTCCCTGAGACAATGTGGGATGTCACACTTGAACTTCTAAAAAACAAATGGCAAGTCTCCCCAACGCTAAGATGCCACCAAATAATGAATCGCCTCACACTATGCAAATGTTGTTCTTTGTGAGCCATCTTGGCGGCAACGGTTTTAAAACGTGTACACGGGTAAGAGGCATCTCCTCTTATAAGTGCTAGCAACTTCTCCCCCCAAACAATGTGGAACATCACACCTGAACTTCTAAAAAACAAATGGCAAGTCTCCCCAACGCTAAGATGCCACCAAATAATATAAAATAAAATAAAAATACTAAAAACCAAGACGCTTTCTTAAGCAATTGACTTTCCTTTGGTATTTTTTTTTTGATAAGTACTTTCCTTTGGTATTTACTGTCCTATTCCATGACAAATGTTGCTAATGAGAAAAGGACAAGCCCAATTCAATGCTTCTTAATGGATCAAAAGCTTGATTAGCTCTATCAAGGTACTTATCAAAAAAAAGATTAGCTCTTTCAAGGTAAAAATTCAAGTGGCCATTGCTTCAAGAAGAAATGAAAGATAATTTGAGCATTGAAAGTTGAGTCATATGTTGGATAATTCACCAGAAACTGCTGTAAAAACAAGGATGAAATATTACAGTAAACATGATGAAAGATTAAGAAGCCTACCTCATATACCTTCCTTCGATCATGAAGAAGGTGTTGTTGTTCCAATTCATTCACAAGGAAAGGCCTGAAACATGTAACACATTCAGCGTTATTAGTAACTGGTCCTTTGTTTAGTTACTGAAAAACAAGGTTTAAGGCTTAAGCAGCCTTCCATGATTTTAGTATGAACACATTATAATTAACAATAACACAAAACAGGAGCTCCTGTCCCACATTCTTCCCTTTTTCAGAATACCCCCTTTTCGATATCTTTTGATACCTGTGACTGAATTTCTAAAGTGAGTTTATACTTTCAAAGGGTAAATACAGATGCCACCTATTCTTATCAGCAAAGCTACTTACAGCTGTAAGCTAATACAAATCATGTTAGTGATCACTTTAATGTCAAAACTCAAGATGCATTTGTTATGTGGATTTCTTAACATTGAAACTTTATATCTGAAAACTTAAGAATCAACATATGGAATCCACGTATTAGAAGGGAAAAATGTCAAGAAAGTTGAAGTTGCATTTGTAATGGTGGTGACTGATGAGCGCTGAATATTGCATATTCGAGCCCCTAAATATACGCATGTTAAGACCTAAAGTGATACTTCTATCCATTGTTAGATTGATTTATGTTTATTTCATGTTTATAGGTACTTTCCCAAAGAAACGTTTAAAACCGAGACTTTATGATGAAAGGACTGATATCGAAGCTTACAGAACCGTTGCCGGTCATTCAAAGCAAGCCGAGAGTCAAAATGGTGAAGTTTGGAGTAATCCAAGTGCCAAAGCTCGAGCCTCAGTTCTAGGACTCGAGCTCCACAGGAAAACAAGAAATTCAACTAAGGCATCAAAGCTCAAGCTTTGACCTCCAGAGCTCGAGCTATACTTAAGGGTGCTCGAGCCTTACCTAAGGTTGCTCGAGCCTAAGGCATTGGAATTTGAAGAGTTGATTTCAGAGAAAGCCATGCTCCCAGTACCTCGTGCCAGACCTCAAGGGATCGAGCACTATCACTCAGAGCTCGAGCCCTAAGCCAAAAGCTCGAGCTTTGCACCTAAAGCTCGAGCACTGTTAAAAGGAAGAAAATCCAAAAATATTCTAAGTGTTGATCGAAAAGACGCTTCGGAAAATAGTTGAAGAAATTTAACTAAGTCCAAAAGTGAATATCGACACTATTCTATGAAGCTCGAGCCATGTTCAAGAAAGCTCGAGCTTTATTGCTTCCAAAGCTCGAGCCCCTGCCAAAAAGCTCGAGCTCTGCTTCTAAAAGCTCGAGCCATCCATGACAGATTGGAATTATAAGTTACGGGATTTATCCTTTTTAAGTCTGATTTCACTCAAGATGGGGGTCAGAAGACCTAAAAGTCCGCCAGAACCTTAATTCTTCTATAAAAGAAGGCACAAGGCCACAGAAGAATTGTCCTTTTTCTCTCGTATTATTTTAGAATTCTCATATTGTAATGGCGGCTTTTAGGGTTTCCATAACCTTAGAAGGTGAAGATCCTGAGAAGAGAAGTGCCATCCGTGACGATGAAGACCACAACAACACAGATGATATTCTGCGTCGCCATGAATAGCTAATTCCTCTCTTAGGGCACTAATGTAACCCGATCTAAATACTATGGTTTGATTGTTTTAACTTTGGGAATTTCAATAAATTGTATATTTTTTATTGTATGATTCTGAGCAATTGAGTCAACTCAATTTGGATTTTAATGTTTTAAATAGTTTTTTAATATTTAATACCTTGTCTTAAATTTAGGTATTCATTAATTATTCTCAACCCATTCTTATTGGATGATATCTGGTGGAGGCCTATCAGACATAAGAATGGAGATCATGCAATGGTGTTCCAATATTTTTTATAAATGAATATTTTCATAGTCTATGCTTAGGAAAGATGGATTATACTGCAAAATTAATTAAAGTAGTTAGAAGTAGGTAGGCGAATAGTCCATGCTAACCGCAGATAGGTTATAATTAATTGAAATTTATAAAACATCTTTCTTTAAAACCGAATTAAACGAATATTATTGAGTTTAATTCATTTAAAATATAAATTGTTGAAATCCCAAAGTTGAACAATTGACCATAGTACAAGGTTCGTGGTGAAGTCAAAGCCCGACCTTCTCCCTCTAATCTCTTTAACTTTAATTTAAGTTTAATTTTACTTTATGTTCATGACAACCAATCAATCAAATCAAATCAGTTACTTTTAAACCAAAAAGAATTGGATTAGTTAGAAACAAAACAAAGAAGACTCATCTCCCTGTGGGATCGACACCCTCTATACAGTCCTATCCTACAAAGATTTGTACTATTGCGAGTGGTAACATTGAACACACATCAGTGACCTCGGGGTGGCATGAGGACAGTAGTGGTGTGCCCATAGCATTGATGGTTGTGGTGGAAGGAATAGTGGTACTGAAAGTGGCAGTTCTGACATTCTGAGATAGGTTATTGCAGCAGTCTAGAGGGAGCAAAGACTGTTGTCGACATGGATTTCCGAGATGATTAGCCCAAATATAAAGTCAGATTACCAAATATTTAAAACAAATACAAAAACAAAAAGTGTAGTAGTTAATTTTCATTTAATTTGACAGAGAAATAACTCGAATTTATTAAAGGTTTTTGCACCACTTATATATGCAATGCTAGCCACCCTTGTGTTAACAAGATGTTCAAGCTCATACCATGATTCAGATACTTTGGCAACTGATTTCCTCTTTTCCCAACTTACTATAAAAGACCAAAAAATAATAAAAATTAAGAAACAAAATTTCTTCAGCTCAGCCCTGTTTCTTCTTCTTCTCACCTTGTTCCTCTAATCTATTAAACTGACACTACCATGATCTTCAGCAAATATCTATTAAATTGACACTACCATGATCTTCAGCAAATATCTTTAACTACAGAAGGCAACTTTCACCCCGTAAATATTTTTCTCCCATTAAACTCCACTCTCAAATTTAGCATTTCAATTTTGTGAAGTCCTGCCACAATCATTAACTCATTAGATTCCGCAAGATCTTCAAGATTTTATAACATGACCAAGATCCACATATCAAAATCTGTGGAACCAGATATAAAATAATCGATTTGGTAAAAAATTGAACTTTTTCGGAAAGTCATTCTTTCATGATATGTAAACTGATTATATGTACCTTATAATTGTGTATTATATCTCAATTAACTTTAGGTACATGTACATGCTTATGATAATGCTTGTTATCAAATTTCTAATATTATTATTAATATATACACATATGTCACCTTTATCCATAGTACAACCTTGAAAAAACAAATTTGATATATTTATTAATTGTATTAAAATCTCCAAGTGTCACTTATATATGGAGTCCTAGTATCTTAGAAAAGCCACTTCATCTACATACAAATTACAATAGAAAAACATCATTGTTTTGACATAATAATCCACATAAAAAGTTCTAAAAATACTTACTTTCTTAATGCAGCATAAGCTTCAGCCTTTTCAAGAGGATAGCCTGAAGAGTGGAATGCAATTAAGCAATCGCATATTGGCCAGCTGAAGAAATTACAATGAGAAAAAGATAAGTCATCTAGCAGATAACTAATTACATTGTTACATTATAAGGATGCCTACCCCAGAAAGATAGCTGAAACTAATAACATGAATGGATGAACCTAAATGGTCTCTTTTTTTTTCATAATTAACCTAAGTAGTCTTTTTCTCGGTAAGTGACACTAAATCTAAATTCTCAGGGTTCATAAAGCATGGTAGTATCTGCAATATTTTATGTATTACAACATTGTAAAGAAAAATGCAATCTGGTCCTGTCCTGTATTACAAGAAAGAGATTACACAGTTTACACTCTTAAGTTGACTAATCCTTTATAGTCTATTAGTATTACTGTTAAACTCTTCATTCTGTTAACTTCACGAAAATATTTTTTTTATATATATATATATATAATGAAGAATATACATTGCTAACAAGTTCAATTTTGTGATCTACACTAGAAACCTCAATAACTTGTGCAATTATAGTTCACTGGACTTATTCAGAATTTTTATTTCATTACTATCTCTAAATAGAGAGCACATACACTAGATAAATAACAACCAAGGCTGGTAGGATGATGAGCTTTCCAGTTCTTCATTTGGAACAATCATGTTATGCTCCAACCAAGTTTCTTAAAAGTAAAAAAGAAAAACCCCATGGAGTGTTCAAACACTCCAATGTCAAACTGAACTAACTACGCTAGGATTTACCAATATGGTACCCCCGTCCCACATCTAGTCCAAGCGAACCTCATGGAGCACGAAATTAATCCTTCATCTGTTAACTGCAAATATAACAGCATGTGCCCAAGCCAAATATATGAACAAAGGATAGTAAAGATACATCATAACTTCATTGCATGCAATTAAGTATTATCCATGAGATATAAATAAACTCCGGAAAAATAACTGAAATTTTTAACTACAATATGTTAGACTCAATAGAATTTGATCAATCATTTTCATGATAATGAAAATTCTGAGCTCTATAAACAGGACAGGACAGCTTCTCTACAAACAAGTACATCTAAGTCTCCCTTCCCATAATCGAGACCTAGATATCAACAGCTAGGATTAAACTCCACCAATTAATGTTGGAAAACCACAATACAACAGTGAAAACATACTACCAAGTACCAATCTGTCATAAAAATTGGCAAGTACAATTTAATTCGTCGAACCTCAATAATCACATTGCAATCCAATATTAAAAACATACAGCACAGGACCACAATAAATTTTATATCAACATTTCCAATATAAAGCACACTAAGAATAATGCATGTGAGCAACATTATACAACATGAAACATAAACAAACGACATTGTACACCGGCACATAATACAGTTTAGCCAAGTATATGGGAATCTACCTCTCTATTGGTTCCCCAACAATAACCTTGTCGCCAAAATGCACAATCTACAACAATACAGATTATAGAATATCAGAGATTTCACGAGATAGAACAGAACATGCATACACCTCCAGCAACAAACTCTTCATAACAAATCCTTCAAGATGTGAATTCGGTAAGTTGTATATTTTAATAATATATAAATTAAAAAAATAATAATAATAATAATAATAATAATTAATTATAATGCATTGAAAGCAAGTTGATTGATTTCACATGAATCCTCGTTTCTAATCACCAAAATTCAAATTTATTATTCATTGCTTCAGTAAACAGTATCGTAGTCCTACAAACTCGCAATAGAGATTCAATACCTCAAATTCACCAAATGACTGTAATCTCTCCAAAATCTCTCCCATCGGAGCTGAAAACGCCTGATAAATTATTTGGAAAAAAAAAAAAATATTAACAAATCAGCCATTATATAACAATGAAAAGCTACAAACAGTAGCCTATACAATATAGTACTATTTACGTATGCTCTGTTTTTCGATCATATGTAATTCGAGTAACAAGAACAGAACCTCGGAGCCGCATTTCACCTTCTTTTCCATTACACATACACCAATCGTTATCTTTTTAGTCACAGTTTCCTCCTCCACCTCCTTCTTTCTATCTCTCCCCATTTTCCCTCACTTAGCAGAATCAAAAATTACTTTCTCTCTCTAGAATTACGCTTTGTAAGCTCACCTTCTCTGCGCAAATTCAACAAAATACAGACACAAATATATATATGTATATACCATACACATACAAATCAAAGAAAGTTCGTTGATTATGTAACAAAAAGAACCGCAAATAATGTCGAGAGCTGCAAGAATCGCGCCAAGGACTCAGAGCAGATAAGCAAATCCGTGACGCGACGTTTTCGCTTGCTTTTGAGAGCTTTTAGGGGAAGAGAGAGTGAGTCACGAGGTGAAGGAAAGATAAAGAAAAATGGCGAAAAGATGAGGCGAGAGAGAGGCGAGAGATTATATATATGTAAACAAATGAGGGCGTGTTTGGAGAAAAAAATATTGGATTCTGGAATATGCATTTATAAAGATGGTCCGGGAAAGACTAAACGAAAAAAGAAAAAAAAAAAAAAAAAAAAACAAAGGTTGGTCCTTGGACGTGGAAAGGTTCAATATGATTTGGCTTTACATTGGTAACTTTGGTAATAAAGCTGCCTTTGTCACTTTCATTGTCTTTAAGAGATATTTTATTTAGGTCGCACCAAGGTCATACCTAAACATTGTGTCATCAGGCACTGTCCAATTACAAGTAGTAGGGATCAGTGGGATATTATTGATTTAACTAATCAAATTTTATCTTATTCAAATTTTTTCTGTAAAAAATAAAATCTATTATTCACATGAGAAATATAATTTGGATCCTCTCCTCGTCACTCTCAATAATTTTACATTAATTATGTAACTTTAAATCAAAAAAAATTATTTAAATATTATTCAATAATTTAGTTAGAAGAGAGTGTAATTTTTTTAAGTAGGTGTGTTCGTATTTCATTCCCTCATTTTCTTAATTTTACAAAAAGTTCTAAACATTTTTTATAAAGAATTTTATTAATACATATATGTGTGTGTAAAAGTCAAATGGCCGAATTCAAACTAGCTAATTTTAAACGAGTCAAATATAAACATTTTTTAAATTGTTATCCAATAATATTTTTATATTCTTTTATAAGGTAGAACATGAAGGGTTAAGTCCGGTAAGGTCAAAAAAGACTTACCAACCAAAAAGAAAAGTAAAAGAAATCTTTAAACATCATGATCCACTGCCAAATGATAACCATTCTTTTTCCCACTTCGTAAAAGATATAGTAAAAAGTAAGAAGAGTGAACCATAAAGTTTCCCGTTATGCAAAAAGTCTTTGGGGTCAATTTTGGTGGCTAAGAATAGCGTCGTTTTAGACTTGTTAAAAGTAATTACTTGCTCATCAATTTAATGCTTGAGCATTTACAGGGGAGAGTTGGACAACGACAGTCCACGATTGACTGCCCATAAAATACTTTTGAGCTGTTATATACTATGCTATCTTTGTGTTGACTATTTGTGTGACCAAACTACCCAACAGGAGAGAGAAAGGAATATCCACCTTAGCCAAATACGGAGTACTTCATCAGCCATCTTCTCTCTCCTCTCCAATGTCTCTCTGCACAGACCCATCCCGGTGACACCAATCACACTGTGTCACCACCATCAACATCATGGTGGGCACCATTTTCTTTCACCTCTAGCCTAGCAAACCAGAGACAACAACCACAAACCCAAGAAGACCCACATCAACAACAAACCCAGACTCCCTAGCTCTCATCCTAACCAGCGTTACCTACGAACCGTTCAACCAATTCAACTCCGGCGGCGTCACCTACAGACCCAACCCATCAACCAAACTTCTTCATCCTTACCGGCGTCACCTACAGACCTAAACCATCAACCAAATTCCCGCGGCAAGCTCTCATCAACCAAACTCCGGCCACAACACCTATCCATCAACAGATTCAAAGAACCCAACCCATCAACCAACCTATCAACCAAACTACAGATCCAAAGAAACCAACCCATTAACCAAACTTCTTCATCCTCACCGGCGTCACCTACGAACCCTACCCATCAACCAAACTCCAGTCACAACACCTGTCCCGCCACCATGCAGATCCTCGACACCACCGACTTCGTCCCCAACCTCACCCTCCACCGTCTCATCCACCTCTGACCCGATCAGCCGCCGGAATCTGACCACTCATCCCTCCAAACTACCTCCTCCAATCTCAAAGCAAGTAGTTCAATCGATCAGAAAAATCAACAACCATGCCGATGATTGCTTAATTTCTCTCCGCAAAATCGTTGACTTCGCTGAGTCCTCCGACGGCTCAAGAGGGCGGCTCACCGGGCAGTAGCCCGTCAGATCTTTGTCCACAGCCAGTAAGTTCATTATCGCCGGAAAATTAGCCCAAACGGCGTCTTCCAAGTTCATCATTATCGCCGGTGGTTTCTTCAAAGCTCTATGCCGCCGCCGCTTCCCTGCCGCCGTTCAGATAGTGAGGTGGGGATACGGTCGGTGTGAAAGTGAGGACATAAAATGATAATTTAGAGATAAGGATGAAATCAAAATGTCTGGCCATCAACTGTACTGTACTTTGAATCTCAAAAAAATATATTGAAGGGGTTAAGTGCAAAAAATTCTCTCTGTGTGGATATAATGCATATTAGTCCTGTATGATAAAAAAAAAAACTCTTATACTATCAATTGGTTGCAAATAAGTCCCTATGTGGTGAAAAGAGAATGATATTTTTACTTCAATTGAATAAATTAGTAAGTATAAATATAGGCCATGTAAAATGATCTTTTTATCCCAAACATCACCTAAACTTAATTTCTCTCAACCCAAACACAGCCTTATACTCATATGTCACTGTTCATCTTCTTCCCTCGGAAAAAAGCAAGCAAAGGGAGCAAAGAAAAAGAAAAAAAGATAGAGGGTATGCGCCAATTTGTATGGTAGCAAGGATCCCAACAAATTTGTATAATGTGTAGAGATACAAAGTCCAAAGAATTTGGGAGAAATTGTGGAGCAACTCGGCGACTGGTCCATCACTTTACTCGAACTCGCAGACACCTTCAATTGGCATTCGATCCACATCCAACATAGAATCACAACATCAATTTTACCCAGCAATTGCGAGAAATTGTTGCAGAGCCACCATGAGAGAGGGTGATTGGTTAGAAAGAGAAAACGTGTGTTTAAGAGATAACGGCAGTGAAGACAAAGAAGGACGGCAAGGAGTTGCTCGATGAAGATGAAGGATTTACCAACGATAAAGGACAAAACGGCTTCCGCGGAGGATCGCGATTCCGGCGAGCATGGATAATTGCACCGGCGAGCTTGAGATAACGAGGAACCGGCGATGCATGGATCGGCGGTGATAGTGCGGCAGAGAGTTTGTGTGTATCTTTTCGGCAAAGAGGTTGAAACCTTGGGGTTAATGTATCTTTTCAGCGAGACAAGCACCAAACAAAAGAATGATAACCCACAAATCTTTTTCAGCGACGCCGACTGTTACAAGCTCCAACCCACGGCAGCTAGAAATAATCATCGCAATTTAGTCAACGATAAAGTCATCAAAAATGGGTTTTCACTAGGCAACTATAATTTATGGCGACGGCTAAATAGGCTTTTGGAATCGATTAAAAATATATCTGAAATAATGGTCCACAAATATCTCTCCAGCTACACCACCATTTTCTCCGGCAAGCCACCACCACAATCATTGCAGGCATAATGGTCCACAAATATCTCTCACCCAAATAGACTAATTGTTATAGTGAATTTTCATAATAAAACATCATCAAACCATACAAGAAGATGAAAAATTATGTATCATGAATTGGAACAAAATTGAGAATTTGGGGCGGAGCCTTCCCTGCGTTCAAAACAATTATTCTACTATTTCTCTCTCTCTTCGTATTCTCTCCCCTTTCTTGCAGCCGCAATGAATATAGTTTTTCATCGCCGACTGTGGCACCGCTGGTGTAGGTGTGGGGACGCTGTGAGATGGTGGTGATGGTGCCGCCGCTGTGGAAATTGTTGGGTAACTGAGTTAACTCAACAAATTGGGTTTGTGATGTTGCTTTGATGACACACTGAATCAACTCAACAAAAGGGTAAAATAGGAACATAAAAGGGCAAATTAGGGTTTTTAAATTTATTTTATGTCAATTTTGACCAAAAAGTGGTCAGAGGGACTAACTCTACACCTTTTTTGAATTTTATGAACTTGCATGCACATTTTCAAAAAGTATGGACTAGTTTTGCACAAAGTCTATATATCGGGGGGGTTTTTTGCACTTAACCCTAGATTTAATTATATCTTTTGTATAATTCGTTGATTTTATTTTACCAAAATTCCAATCCGCAATGTGGGTGAAATCATTGACGAAAATTTGAAGAGGATTGGTGTAATACCCCTAGTTTCCAAAAGGATGGAATGGGAATTTAATTTTGATAATTTTGAGTTTTATTGCATTTTTAATATGTGAGCTATGTGTTTTGGTTTGTTTAATTGATTAAGTGTGTATTTATTTTTAAATAAATGATTTACTTAAATTTGTTTTAATTAATTACTTGAATAATTTGATTGAGTTAATTGTTTTATTTGAATTAATTAGCTTCTTTTTGGTTTAGTTGCATCT
The DNA here is from genome assembly GCF_030987335.1 of Cornus florida. Lineage (NCBI taxonomy): Eukaryota > Viridiplantae > Streptophyta > Magnoliopsida > Cornales > Cornaceae > Cornus > Cornus florida. The sequence goes on along the minus strand of NW_026775577.1, from coordinate 4,861,827 downwards.
TCGTTTTATTTGACTTAAGTTATTTGATGTAGTTATTTAATTATGGAAATTAAGTGAATGAATTGTTTTAAAACAATACGTTAGTTAAACAGTAGGGTTAAGAATGTTGTATAGTAAGCCATTGTATTTTACAACTTAGAGGGTTTCATGGGCCGACTAGGATTGGAGTTAGAGCTTAGTCTCTGAATACACGTGAATTAAGGTTATTGCTTTCACCTATAAGTATAAGCAATACGGTGGTTTAGGGTTTAGGAAAAATAAACGTACGTTCTGTAAACCACAAACAGAGCTCTAATCTTGTAGTAAAAACCAGAGAGATACAGAGAAAATCGGAGTGTGAATTTGGGTGGTTCACAAAGCTGAGTCAAGGAAGGAAGTTTGGTGTGTGTTATTGGACTGCAATAGGAGTAGCAAGGGTGGTTTAACACAACCCACGTTGCCGGAGAAGATAGAGACAACAGGTGGAGTTTTTATTCAAAGTTTCAAAGGCAAGTTCTGTTCTTCTCTTTCCCAAGAATTTGTGTTATGTGCATGCTTAGTTGGACTCCAGGAATTAAACTAAGTGTTAATCACATTGTTTAAACATGTTAAATTAGTTTCTAACATCACTGGATTATTTTCTATTTCTCAGTTTTTACAAGTTTCAGTTTTTATATGTTTATCGTTGCTTAAAACATTGATCTGTAATTAAATTATTGATGTATAACTTTGCTTTGTGATCAATCTGGGAGGAGGATAGGTACTTAAAACATGTAATAGAACAGAATTGAAAGACTGAAAACCACAGGAGTCGGAGAGGACAACAAAAAAAACAGGCACGGCTCTTAGAAGTGAGAGCAGGCTCCAAAAATGGAGGGAGCCTGCTCCCAAAACACAAGAGCCGGCTCTCAACCATCTAGAGCCGGCTCCTAAGGAAGGGGAGCCGGCTCTCCTTTTTTGGAGAAGGCTCTTTGAAACTCAAAGCCTTCTCTTTCTCTTGGAATTGCATAAAACTGAGTTTCTAGGTTCTGTTTGGCTGGCACTGTGGTTCTTAAAATTGTTTAAAAGCTTTTGGGTGACTTAATACATGGTGTAAGACTTATAAAATAGTTGAGAAGCAAGTTTATAGTCAGAATTTAGGACATAGTTAACATAAGTTTAATCGAAGGTCGGTATGTGGATAAGTGAACAATTGACTTATGTTGCAGACTGATTTGCAATTTGATTTATTTGCATGATCTTAAGTTTTAATCATGTTCTGTAGTTGAGTTATGAGCATTATGTTATTTAAATACATGTATGCTTTGTTGGGATTGATTGATAATTTTAATCTGTTATATATCTCATTTGTTACAACACTGTTTGGAGGAGATTTGATGCCTTTGCATGTTCTTAGGTTTGGAGTCATGTTTTGCAGCTCTGTTATAAGCATGTTGCTATTTAATAATGTGTATGCTTAGTTGGAATAGACTGATATTTAAGTCTGTACATAAATGTATCAATTATAGTATTGTTTGGAGAAGTAAGTTTCATAAACATGTTTTATTAAACTTAATGGACTGAAACTTGGGTTCTAAATCTTTTAGTGGAGGCATGACTTAGTTACACCCATGTTTAACTATACTTATGTTGGACCAAATTTATATACACCTTGCTATGGAACTGCATCGATTTATGGACAAGTTGAAGAATGTAAATGCTTAGATTATTTTAGCAGTTTACATTATTGGAATGTTATTGTTAGGCCTCATAATGAATGCCTAATATTGATATATATGTATTAGATTATAATGATGCATATTTTGGAGAATGGTTGTTGTATACGTAGTGTTATTTATAAACTATGTTATTTGGAGGATTGTATGTACCGGTATGGGACGGTGGCATACTAGGTATGGATTAGTTTAAACACTAAATCCTACCTAATTTGGAATGAGTTGGATTAACCATAAAAAGGTTAAGTCCCACTTATACGGATGTATATGAACCGGTATGGGACGGTGTCATATTAGGGATGGCTTAGTCCAAAACACTAAAACCTATCTATATTGGGAATGGATTAGTTCAAAACACTAAGTCCGACCCAATTTGGATTCAGGTATGGATTAACCATAAAGGTTAAGTCCATCACCTACATGTGTCATATCAATTGTGAATTAAATGATCTACTATGGTTTCCGAATGGATTTATTATATAGATATCAGACCACTACACAGATGGATGATATTCTGTATTATGAGGAGTACGGACTTTATATATTTATGTTATGGTGCCATGGTATGAGCTTGAGTCTCAGGACCATGGTTAGGGTGCGTATATCGCCTAGGATAGATAACTGGACAGTAGTTTTGTTCCCTGGTAGGTCTAGATACACATAACCACATTACGTGCGATTTGCATGGTATCTCTACTCAGGCTGAAACATACCTATTGGACTAGTGAGCGTCCTATAGTGTGTAATATATACATATATGGACTACTCTAGATATTGTTGAGTCTATCTAAGATGTATCTGCGTATCGGATTCCTGTTTGGATCGTAGTAGATCAGGACTTGCATGTGGGCCTGACCCACTCTATTATTTTTCAGGTGTTCGACAGTACCTAGCTTAGAGCTTGATCGTGTTGATGCAGATACAAACACTCACTCTTCCGGTTACATAGGATTTTTCTTTCTATTTTAATTTTGGATTTTAATTCTGTAAACTTATTCAAGGATTTGGAATTAGGGATCCACTAGGTGGATTCCCGAGTTGTACGGTTTTAAATTATATTTATTATTTCAAGTTTGAGGATTCTTATTTTAAATTTCTTTCAGCGTATTATTAATTTATTCTTAATTCAGTTTTTATTTCTGCTTGTTTACATATTAATTGTTTGGTATCCCTCGGATCTGTGCTCGGACTTGATCACCCGTGGCTCTAGAATCGAGGGGTATCACAATTGGTTTGCAGGGAGAGAAGAGGGAATGTGCTGATGTATGCATTTGGATGGTTAGGATTGCTAGGGACCATAAATGACGTGGTGGACTCAGATTACGTGTACAAATAGTATATATATATAAAGGGGCCTTTTTGTCATTTAAGATTATATATATATTGTATTAAAAAATTGATGATAAAAGGGTCAATTCATAGGCAAAAAAATAAATTGGAGTGTAAGTGAGAGTTAAAACCATAATCTTCATCTAGTTAAAACATGACCTAACTTCAGAGAGTGTGAGTATAATTTATCAAAAATTAAATATTGTCAATCATTATACGGTACGGAGTAACACATGGGTGTAGACCCCATAACTCAAACTTAATTCAACTTTAACCCGATTTTTCATAAATTTATTCATTTTTACATTGATTTAGTTGAAAAAACTAGTTTGAACTTAATTTTTAATGGAATTATGGTCTTTACATTGTTCATTTTATGAATTCAATTTTGTTAGACGCTAATTATTGAAGTCGCTCAAATACCGGCTATAATTTAAATTAAATTTTTTATGCGGTACCATTTAAACTCAAGACTAACCTCAGATAAACCTTATGTAATTTTTTCCTAATCAGACCTTAATTTGAATAATAAAAAATTTGAACATGGGTGCACTCGGATTTGAAAGTTTGATACTTGAGATTTGAAGGTTTGATACTTGGAAGTTAAACCTTAGCCGCCCCTCTCTCATGCAATATATGCCTAATTGCGTCCCTAGGCTCCCTGCCTTCATACCTTCACGCCTCTAATTTTATTATTTTCTAATGTTATGTTTAGAAGCATCAATTCGATTTGAATTTAAAATTAATAAAAAATTAATTAAAATTTTGAACGAGATTTGTTTCAAATTCAAATCTAATGTCGGTTCTCTATAATTATTTTTTTTCTTGTTTGACTAGTTCGCTTCTCCAAATTTATAATCATCAATTAATTTTTTATTTTTTTAGTTTCCTCACGTCGTAAATAAAATTGAAGCAAGAAGAAAACAGACAAAGAAAGAAAATAAAATGTCAATTCACAGTTAATCAGAAAATAAAATGTCAATTCACAGTTAATCAAAAAGCTACTCTTATCATTCAAAAATGTTATATACATGAACTAGCTATTCAGGCTAATCTTCACGCTTTGATGCCTGTATCACAACTTCCTTTTTTCATATTAGCAGTTAATGCCAAATTACCAATAGTAGTTCCTGCAATGTATCCACCTGACCAAGCATTCTGAAATAAAGTAACAAAAATATTAGAAGCCTGTATAAATTGGCCTAACAATCAAACTATGGGATAATTCCTCCGTAGATTGCCTAAATAACAGGGACCTCCTTTCTAATTTTAAATATAACACTGAACTTTCCTCTGATTCGGATCTAAGTAACACTGACCTCCTTGTCATAAAATCTTACACTCTTGTCTACTTGTGTCATTCTAAATATTTACTTAAAACCCAAGAATATCCTTCAAAAACTTAAAAAGGCTACCTTGTCCATAACGGAACCAACATTTTATATTAAAAAACAATAAAGCACAATGGATATAATAGTCAGCTAACACCTTCGGGACAACTAACATGGAGGTCAGTGTTGTATTTGAGACCATAAGAGAAGTCCATTTGATTTAGGCAATCCACGGGGGTAAGTGTAATTATCCCATCAAACTATCAGGTGGTAGAAGACCGACAATGCCTCTAAGGTTGAAGAAACCATTTTGGGTTATTGTACGGATACAATTATAGTCGAAATACAGAGAATTTCAAACTCTGTTTTGGAAGATAAGAATAAAGCCACAAAATTAAAGGACTTGGTTGAACTGGCTGGTCTAAATGACCTTGCAGCCTTTGGATTATAGTTTTATAAAAAGATGTACAAAAATATCCCACTCTATGATAGATGTAACATGATAGCAAAGGTTAATTACAGATGGTAACTATAAAGATTGATGTTCTACCTGTCATCTGAAAAATTAAACACGTGAAACTTCTGTCCAAATACTTCGAAATAAAAACAGTAAAATGATTTAACAATTAGATATCCCATGGAAAACTTATACCAAATGAATGGTCGGTATTTTGGAATCTAAAACCAATGGAATGCAAATTCCGGAAAATGATTCAATGGAGATTTAAGTTTTTAAATTTGCATAGAGTTTAATAATGAAAGGGAGCTTTAAAAGGCTCATGGAAACACTTACCATTGCCCGAATAGAGAACTTATATCCTCAACCCCCCATGCGAAAGGAGGAGGATATACTACCACTTGAATTAAAGTTAAGTTAAAGACTCGGTGGTACATTTATAGCTAATTTTATACAACTGCATTTTGATAGATTTTCATTTCTTAATACGTGTAAATAGCTATTTCTATAATATATCAAAATGATGCACCTCATTTGTGGAACACGTTTTAATTACCTGAAAATTGAAACCGCCTGTTACCCCATCAACATTTAGCACCTACAGGAAGATTTTAGTGCCATAAGTCCAGCTTAAATTTATTGACAAATACAAATACAATTGCATTAAATATATTATGTGGCAAGTCTAAGTCGATCTAGCCCATAATTGAAGTTATTGCCACCACAGGGATGCAACAGCAATGGGTTTCTCTTTACTTCCATGTTAAAATTTAAAAAGAAAAATTACAATCATATCAAGTAATACTACCTCTCCAGCAAAGAATAGACGTGACTGTATCTTGCTCTCCATCGTGTTCAGCGAGATCTTCAAAAAGCAACAAAGAACAGTCATATTTCCATGTACATGCGGGCACACACACACAAAAACAGAGAGAGAGAGAGAGAGAGAACCTCAGACAATGGAACACCTCCAGCAGTGACAAATTCATCCTTAAATTGGCCCTTCAGTATGCAAAATTGCACATCAATGAAAGAGGCACAAATATTGAAGAAAATAAAAAAATTACAGGTGTTGTGTAGCACTTTACCTTCCCTTTCACTGCAAATGAACACTGCTTCAACAGAGAAGCAACAGACATTAATGAATTGTTCGAAACGGAAGCCCACAAGATATCTTCACATACACCCTGCATATGAATATACATTAGTTCTCATTTGTAATAAAAGTATATCCCCTGCCAATGATCAAGCAACTGGAGGGATGTTCACAGAACCTCGCGTTCTAGTATATACTTCCAAAACCTCTTCACAAGGCCAAATTCTGAAGGACATAAGTTGAGCGCTTTTTGCTTCTGCAGACAGTGGACAAACAAAAATGCAGTTCTCAGTTGTAAAACAATAAAATTCGTTGGTAGTTTGGTGTAGCAAAACCCATGAATTAAAACCAGAGAGGATATTTATGATTGACACCCTAAACAATTGAAAAATTAATAGTGAGATGGAAGCTAGGATTAAATTTTAACAGGTCCCTTACTCTTCAGTAAGTTATACCAATTGAAGACAACACATTTAGGCAAAAAGTACTCTTCAATACTGCCATAAAAATAAAATTTTCCAGTACCAAGTAGCTTGGATAATTCCTTATTTAATTTGAAAGACTAACTGTATTAGATAAATGAGATTTCTCACGGATGCACCAAGAGGGCGACCGAAACTAACATGGGATGAAATTTTTAAAAAAGATTTTTAAAAGTCAAATGTTGTAGCATAAAAGACTTGTAATAGAAAAGAAAAGAACGAAAAAATTAGAATTCATGTGAGCAACACCTTTCATATGGGACCTGCCCAAATAAATAAATAAATAATAATAAAACATTCATATGGGATTGAGGCAAGGATGATGATAATGACAGTTCTCAAGGTACTTATTCATTTAAATATACTCCATTTTTGTGTGACAAACCAGATAAAAGGTAACCAGTTAGCACTGGATATGAAATTCAAGGGAAAAAAAAAAAAAGGAAGTGGAGAATATGGTTACCGCAAACTGATTCTTGTGTTCAAGAAGAGTGGACTTCACATCTTCGATATGAAGATCAGGAACAAAATCCACAGAAAGAATCCCTGCATTATTATGCTATTAGTTTGGGGAGAGACAAATTATCCCGAAGAAAATAGGATTGTTTACCTTCATAACCTGCACCGAACAGCTCACGGGCTCCCCAAGCAGATAACCGAAGAATTACTGGCCCACTAAGCCCCCAGTGTGTGATTAGCATGGGTCCAACCTAAAACACAATATTTATGGTTATGTTGTATACATTATTGATTTTCCAAATAATATCAATGTTTGTTTTTTTATAAGTTTCCAAATAACGTCAATGAGAAAATCATACCTGTGTAAGCCAGGGTATAGTCTTTTGAACATTTTGTAACTTCAACCTTGCTTTAACTTTAGGGAATGTAACCTGAGCAAGAAAACAAAAGTAAAACAAAATTATTTCCCTGTGAATATTCCATACAAAATAGAATGAATTCATGAAGGCCAAATTATAATTAGTGAATAATTGCACATGCCACATAACAATTAGTATAATAGCATAACCTGAGGAATGAGGTTTAGGCAAGTTAAGACGATTAACATATGCCAATATAGAAAAATTAACAGAATATTATGTCATTAAACAGCTGGCTCTGGAGAGAATTGTAAAATTATAGATCCAGCTATAATCCAGTCTCTAATTTTACTGGTATAACAGTCATACAAATCATTTGATGAGAGAATTGAACCTATTGATGCCGAAATAATTACATCATAGAGATTAAAACCATTTAAGTAAGCATTTATGTTGATACTTATAATCTGTTCATTCTTATCTCCAATTGGTGAATATTGTAACTATAGAAAAGAAGGAATGTGCCGACCTCTATTAAGTGTAACTAACCATATATGAAGCCTATACTTAACTTACATCATTAAGTTGCATAAGAAAAGGAAAAATTGTGATTTTCTAACCACTAAATGTACCATGATGAGGATTTCCATCGGTTAGAGTAGACCATTACCCCAGACAATTCTGCCAACTGCAAATCCTGAATCTTGAAAGTGAATAAACTCGGTACTGGTTCTATTGGGGAATGTCCAAGTTGCGCAGCAAGTGCATAACCCTGGAAGGCAACACTAAGAGTTATAGAATACAGAAATCAGATCTACACATACAAACATGTCAATGAGCCTATAACTGATAATAACCTGTCGGCTACTCCCACTGGCAATTAATAGATAATCAGCTTCAACAAATTCTACAAAGTCAATTGTACGCTTCTCAATCTTGAGAAGGAATTTCCCACTATCAGTGGCAGATACAGCTGTTACGACTTTGCCAGTCTGCAGTAGAACTGAGTAAAGAATTCATATTTCAACATAGACTGCTTGTAGATATAAGGATATTACTAAAGACTGCTATTATTTATTTATTTATTTATTATTATTATAAATATATAACTTCTTTCTTCTTCTTTGTTTTTTGCTGGAAGACTAGTATTTAAGCTTTATTCAGTACATGTCTCTATGCAAACATAAAATTGTGCAACAAGAAAGTATGTTCAACAATCAAGAACTTGACATCTAAGATAACATCATACAGTAGGAGGCTTACTCTCATTGCAAAACAATGCTAAATCCTCTCTTAGCATACTAAGGTCATTGAGACTAGCATTCTATTTTGAAACATTCCATTGTTACCAGATACACCAGCAGAATGTTTACAAATTAGAAGGGACCCAACATTTTGCTAACAAATAAAAAATATACATATACATGAAATGAAAAGGATTTAGTCTTTACCTCATGACTAATAAGAACCACATTTTTCAACATTGCGGGTTCTGGCCAACAAAAGCTTTAAAAGAAGATAACAGGTTTCTTTCTCAGATTTGTTGTCATATATTGCTGCTAAAGCTAATATTATGATCTAATCACGTAGATAACTATTTATAGAAATGATAAATTCATATTTCCCAAGTACCTCGGACATCAAACAGACCATACCTTGGACAATACTGAACACTTAATCATGTATGTTGTACTTATCAAAAAAAAAAAAAAAATCATGTATGTTGTAAGAAAATAAACTTTATAATTTTATATTGATTAAAAGTACCACAGGGTTAACAGAAGCTTTGTAGCCCCATTGGTGTGACGAGCTGATTCATTATAAGAGGTCACTAGTTCAAAGTTCAAATACCAAGTTCATAACAAAATAACCTGGTCAAAGGAGGCACCCATTTTAACCCTCATGATAGAGAGAAACCATATGGTTAGGAAATGTCATGTTGAGGTCTGGCTGTCAAAGAAACAAACTCCACCACACCCCCACCCCCAGGAAATGAAAAAGGACAGCCAAACAAACAAACAAAAGAAACACCCACACACACAAACACAAACAAGGATCATTATCAATCACATAAGTTGAATAGAAAACATAAATAGCACCTTCCATTGCCAAGTGCACTGACATACCTCCGCTCTGCTTTACTTCAAACATAAGGCAATCAATAATAGAAGATGAGCTGTTACTGACAGGAAATACCCTTCCATCATCTTCAGTCTGAAGCAGAATGGTAATACCCAATGGTAATTAATAATTATATATGCTGATAAGCATTATTGAAAAAATAAGGAAGTCATGTCCACTTTGGAAGATGAACCTTTAATTGCACCCCATGATTAGAAAACCAGGACATCGTATCCACAGGGCCATGCATACTGAAGAAAGAGCCTCTCAGTTCCTTATAACCCCTAGGGTAATTTTCCGCCAAAACCTAGACATAAGATAAGCGATTCACATTATGAACATCACATCATTAAGATATATGCTCGAAATACAAGTAACTATTTTGTTTCCTCAATTATGCAGCTGGTCACTGACTCTAAAAAGGCCAGATTGAATTGATTCCATGCAATGAAAGAAAATGAATTTTTCTTTTTAGTTATTTATTATTTAATGGTTCCATTTAGCATGTAAGTTATAGGGCTGCCAGAATTCAGTCTGTAAGAAAATTGGGTTTCTTCGTGTTCTTTTATTCTATCCACCAGTTAGAAAGAGTGACATGGTTCGTATAAATGCCGCAGGAAGGGAAACACCAAAATTAATTTGAGTATAGTTAGTAAGGAAGGATATAATAACGTTTAGTTTGACTGAGGCTTTGACCATCTATAGAACGGGATGGAATAATGAGATTCATGTAGCCGATCCCAAGTAGTTGGGAAAAAGGCTTTGTTGAGTTGAGCATAGTCTCACATTCTGAAGCAGACTGTTGACAAATCCATTGATTGAAGAAAGGCAAAATCATTACAGAGCTTGTGTTCAAAGTCCAACTTGAACTGTCCTTGATTCTCCATGAGAGAGAAATAAAACAAAAATTACAATTGTGCAGCTCAGTATGTCAGCTAAGGGTTTTCAAAATGCCTCCCAACTTATCTACATTTTTTTCACCCAGTGTTAGAGAAAAGTAACTAAAACAAGTCATGAATATTCCAAAAACAGTAAAAAATGATCATTTTGGTTCTGACATGTGAGACTTGAAGGGTAATAATAACTACACGGCAGTCAAATATTCGGAACCCGCCTTAGAATTGGAACTGCCTAGACAATAAATAATTAAACTGTGATGTATGTTTTAAATTTCCAAGTAAAGGCGGAATAGCCTTCAAGTGAATATTTTTATCAGTATTAAGATATAATCAACAACAAAAGTTAAGAAAAAAGTAACAGTTCATGATTCTTCAGTCTTCACGTGTCAAGATTCAAGTGAGACAAATAGGCTTTGAAAAAAAAAAAACAATGCATAGATATCACCACGATTTCCTAAACCAACAGACTTTCCAACGTTGATCCTTCACTTTTCACACTGAAACACTTGATGACATAGACACATATGTATTCAAATACAACTCATTCATTCAATGAATGCCCAACATAAACCATATTTTCAGTACAATGCCCAACATTCATTCGGAATTCAACAATTCTAACCATATTATCAGTACAATGCCCATTTGTCACATTGCATCGACAACCTCAAGAAATTTTAACCTGCCAAACATGAATATTTTTCTCAGGAAATGCCCAAAAGTACAATTCAACAATCGTCACATAATCAATATACAATATTGTTGTAACTACAAAAAGACCAATAAGAGTGTAGTCATAATCCAACCACATACAAAAATAAACAAATATGTACATTCCAAACAATACAAACCTTTGATAAAGGCTTCCCCTTTTCAATAACTAGCACTTTGAGATTAGGTGCTATAGATTTAGCCCTAATTGCTCCATATATTCCAGCTGCTCCGCCTCCAACCACCACTAGTAACTCTTCACTTGACTGCCCACCAATTAAAAAAATTAAAATATCTACCATTAACTTGATATATATATATACACACACAAACATGTATATATGTATGTATCTAAATTTACACAAACTGTGTATCTAACAAATCTTACATTTTGAGAAGAGAGGGCAGTTGTGATATGTCTTTTTCTTTCTGGGAAGAAAAGAAAATTGGCATGGTTTCGGGGGTAAGTTAGGGTTTTGGAAGAAAACCCAAAACGAAGGACGAACCGTGGGAAGGTGACGTTCATGGTCAGCTTCATATTTTCATGGTTCCATTGTTACAGAAGATAAAAGGAGGGGTGGAATTTGTTTATGTCAAGGGAAAATCTGATGCTTCTCGGCACAGTCTGATTAGTTATGTTTTCATGGCGTGGCAGAAAACGATTGGTTTTGTCACGGGGTGTTGAAAATATTTATGGTAAAATTACACTATACCCCCTGAAATTTAACCTAATGAACGACAGAGACATATAATTGGGAGATTCTTACAGCCCAAGGTTTGAAGTTAAGGGGACTTGGTGATTTTGATGATAAAAAAAATTATTAATGTGCATATTTAACGGTGTACTTGAGTGTAATAACTTTTAGAAAATATTATTTAATCTCAAGTATTAAGTCATGAATGGCGGCATCAATAATATAGTAGAACTGTTAGCACATGTTAAGCGTAATTGAACTTTCAAAAAAACAAATGTTAAGCGTAATTGTTAAGTACTATCAGACTCACGTACTATCCTACTCACAGGTATCCTTTCTTGATTATTTCAATTATCCACCTTTGTTCATTTTGAGTGCCCTCACCCTCACCTTCACCCAAACTAGTATTGTTTCAAATATCCAAAAGTACCCTCACCCTCATTTTGAGTGCTTTTTTTTTTTTTTTCAGTGAAAATATTATGGCCCCTGTTATAATGATAAAAAACATCAAAAATTACTATTTCCACAATTAATTTTTTAAAATTTATTGGTGACAATATTTTATAAAGTACTTTTCTTGTTAATTTTTTAATAAAATGTTACCTACTATATTTAATTATAAAAACTTTATAAAAAGAAATGGTGAGATTCTCTATAAAATATAAAGAGAAAAAAATTGTATAAGGAATAACAATTACGTAAGTAAATAAATACATAAATATATATATGTATGTATATAACTATAATATTGGCCATCCATTTTACCCTATTGTAAAAACAAAACACTAGCGTTCCTAAAGCTCTTCCCTTTGACGACCCATTTGTTCAGCAAAACCTAAAGCTTCCTCTATTTATCTCTCAGTCGTCATCTTTTTTGGCAACGACGTCACCTTCATTTCCTCTCTTCAATATTCACCTTCGACATGGAGATTCAAAATGAAATTGAATGACACTTACTTATTCCATGAGTGAATTTAAGCTTATGTTATTTATTGTATATTAACTAAGTAATTACCAACCACATTGAAGCATCCCAAACAATTCGACTAATGTTCTATCTTGGAATCCAATTTGGGAGGAGAGAGAGAGAGAGTAGAAAGTGGTAGTGGCAGTTGATTTGGAATAAAGAAAGGGCATTTTAGGATTTTCAAATGTAAAAAATGCCATGTGCATCGCACATGACAGTCATTTTCTAATAGCAAACCCTTATTTGTTACATTTTAAAATTTTTAAAGAATTTATATACATAAAATAAATTATAGGAGTGTTATTTGCGCAAAAAATAAACTTTAGAGATATTTTATATACTTAGTCCTATGCAAAATGTGTAATCACTCCAATTGTTTCAATTTATGTAAATAAGGATTTTTGAAGAAATTGAACGATTAATTAACTAAATGTAGTCTTACAATAAAATAAAGGTTAACATCATAAAATCCCTTACTTTTAAAACCATACATAAAACTCTGTAAAAAAAAAAAAAAAAACTCCTAAATTAATAAAACTTACTGTATTAACTAGTTAAATAGATTGTGAAATATCAAATTTAATCTTGCTATTCAATATTATACTTATGGGGACGAAAAATTGTCAGATCGCCAAGTAAGATAACAAACCATCTACCATTAAATAATACTATAGTATTTTAAAAGTCTATTTTTTAACTTTAGAATAATAATTATAACTTTTAATGTTATAAAATTAATAATAGAATTGCATTTTATCAACCACAATTTTATAACAGCTCAGCATTATTTTCATTCGAACAGTAACGTCATGAGCAAAATCAATCGGAAACGTCATTTGTACGTTGTTGGTTTCCTGATTCTGATAGCTTCCCAATAGAAAAGTCATGTTAGGTTCCTAATACTGATAGGTTTCCAATTGGCTTAGATTTTCTTTATTATATTTAACATATACTGCGTAGTACTTCAATAGTATTCTTTGTGTTCAATACTGTAGATTCAAATTTATTCTCAATTCAACTCCATATTCACAGACACTCGATCACGACTTCTTGTGACACAATCAGGACAGAATGCAAGCCCGCGTTAAAAGCCCTCAGGATCACCAAAGAGCTATGTCTTCGTCACGAATCGTCTGCTCTCGCACACCGCATTCAATGCTCTGTATATTTCCATATGGCGTCAAAACTCGAAAACAAAAACAGCGTCCAAAAACAAGTGCACTTGAAGAATGCGGTGGAGTCCGCCAAGCGAGCAGTGTTGCTATCACCCAACTCATATCTGTTCGCGCTTCTCTACGCTAGAGTGCTGTACGAAGCTAAACGTTACGAGGAAGTGGTACGAGAGTGTGAGCGAGCATTATCGATTTGAAATCCAATTGATCCGGCCAAAGATACTATACCGGGGCCGGAGGGCGAGAGGAGTGACAGTGGTCATGTTTATAAGTTCCAGACAGCTGAAGAGAGAATTGCATATGCAAAGCAAGAGTTGCAGAAACTTATTGATGGCTCAAAGACGGCTTTAGTAGAGAACAGTATGCCCTCTTATAATAAGAGTAAGCAATTTTTTTGGAAGATGTGGGATTGCTGCTGCTTTGGTATGAGCAGGGACGGATTTAAAGAGGAATGAGGGGAACATTGACCCCTACTTGTAAATTTATTTATTTATTTTTAGTTATATGCCTTTGAAAATTTACCATTACCAAAAATGATAATTTTATTTTTCTCTCTTTTTATTTATTTATTATTATTTCTCAAAACACACAAAATAAAGTTCTATAGAATCCAAATTGTGTGAAGGTACTTCCCATGAGAGAGCCCTTAATTTGCCCCCTTTTTTCTTGTTTATTTCAACTTTGCCGCTTGTAGTTTGCATTTCAATCGGTGGCTGATAGTGGAAATTCATTTTAATACCGCTCAACAATGTGAATATACTATATATAGTATTCTTATTGAAAATTTTAGAATACCATGGTGCCATGCCCAACATTTGGTCGTTGAAAGTAACGGTGGAGACATTAACTTGATGAATGTTCTAATGGTTGAAAGACCCAAATACAATATCTGAAAGGGAAAATTAATAAATAATCTCTACGGAATAAAATTCATTAATCTTCAAAGATAAATAAGATAAATAATAAAATTTTTATACCATTTGTAACGACCCCTTTATTACAATATTGTTCGTTTTAGGCTTGAGCATGCACTATTTTGCTCTTGGACTTTATTCCAAAAGGCCTGATACCAATTGGAGTGACATACCTATATATAAGCACTTCACTTTTTCCTTTCGGCAATGTGAGATTGTGCATCCGTAACTCGCCAGCGTGGTAGCCTGTCAGTATCTTGCATCCGCCCACGACACACCCCCCCACAGGGTCATCATAATTCAACCCCCCCTTAAGGTCCGACGTCCTCATCGGCATACTTTCAGGTGGGTCAGGCTCTGATACCTTTTGTAACTACCCGCTCCACCACATGGTATGACATTGTCCGCTTTGAGTCTGAGTCCGCATAATTTTACTCTTAAACTTTATTCCAAAAAAATATAACTTTTGATATCGCATGTTGAGTGACAACAATATAAGATTTATTTTCTGGAAGAGAAGTCATGGACTATCGCACACTCCATCAGGTTTGTTAATCTTATTATATTGTTCCCTTCATGGGTAGCCTTAAGACCACGTAGTCCTCCGGTCCACTTTGATGCTATTCGACTTGGGGCATTCGTTGGAATGAATTTAAAGTATTTTCCCAATTTGGTGAAGCTTTTATATACTCATCTTGAGAAGCCTCACATTTGTTGCATTTTATTGGTACAAATTACTAATTTTTTGATTGGGTTATAGTAAAGAGAACTTGTTTGTGAATCTGACCCAATATTTATTTTTTAGATCATACTAGTCTTCAGCTTTTGGATATGAATGTATGTTTTATTGTGATTTGAAAATTATTGACAAGTTGACTAGGTCATATTACTCATAAAACTATAAAAGTTATTGCTTGAATTATTATTTTTTTATTTAAAAAAATCACGTGTTCAGTACACCATTTTTTTTTTATTTTTTTAGGTACCTTTAAAAACCCAATACCTGCTGCCAGTGTCTCATGAATCCAACAGAAGGCTTTTCTATTATAAAGAACTAAAATCAATTCGGCCTTCACATTGGGTTTATATAAACCACCTTGCAAACTGCTAGGAATTTGTGAGGAAGTGGATATTAAATTAATTGCTGCAAAGCTCGTAAGAACCCAGTAATTTCTCAAATGTGACAAAAGGTTCTAATAAAATATTTATTCGTAAAATCTGTTTTGGCTCAAATATTTTGTTTAAAATTCTTATTACAATGAGTACCCATAAGCTAAAAAGTAAAAACACTAATGGCCTTTATATCCTTACAATTCAATTAAAAAAAACTGTCTGATATAGTTATATATATATATATATATATTTAAATTACTGTCATATATTTTGGACACTATTATTTTTAAGACGTGACATTCACTCTGTCAAATCCTATCATGGGCTTCAATTGTTGCAGACCACTGAATCTCAAGAAATGGGCCCTTGACTTCGAATTTGATCAGCCTATTACCTCTGTCCCGGTTAGGGTCAAGCTCTACACATATGGTATTCCATTGCAATATTGGACAGGACCAGGGCTAAGTCACATTGTTAGCTAATCTAAGTCCATTACCAAATATGTTACGGGCCATTTCTTTGCTTCACTAATCACTCCAAAACAAAAAAATACAAAGTAAAAATGAATACCAAACAGTGCCTAAGCATACGGTTTCTGTTTCCGATTTTACCATTCTTAATTTCACAATCTTAATTTATAAATGATCAAACACACATCCTAGTCCAAAAGTGTTCCTTTTTGGAAATGTAAGGTTTTAATGTTTTTTTATTATATATACTCTTTTATAGGGGCTCTACATGAATTTTAATAGCTTTTACAAGGAGAACAAATTAAAAATTTTAAAAAATAAGTATAATAATAACAATTTTACTTTATTTTTCTTTGTTTTTTTGGGCTTAGTACGTACATCTTGTAGTGTAGAAACTTCGTGCACCGGATTGACACCCTTCTCATTATCTCAATTCAAATAAGTTTTTTTTCCCGCCACAGGCTCTATATAGGAATTTACTAATTAACCTTTCTTAATCGAAACAAGGGAACTAACCGTACTTCTATGCCACCTCAAAACGACCACAGCCAATCGATGTACGTAATTCAATGCAAAATGCTGCTCCAACTCAAGGCCTTTCAAGCCATCGTCATCATCGTCATCGGCATTACCATCATCCATGGTCTTCACCACAACAACTATTGGAATAGCAAGCTCTGTGTGATGGTCACGTACAGACTGCGATTTTACGCTGAAGGTGAAGTTTTGGGTGATGCTCTGAAGGTGTTTGATAAAATTTCTAGCTTAGATTTTATTCAGTGTTGGGTTCTTATAAAATGGGTAACTTCGATTTGATTTGGCTTCAGAGGCTGTTGGATGTTTTTGGGGATGGGTTGCTGTGTGAAGGTGGGAATGCTGAATTTTGTGTGAGCAATGGGCTCACTGTTTGTGCTCTTATGTGCATCGGGACAGCATTTTTTGGTATTTATGCCAAGTTTGGGTGCATTGACATAACTGGGGGTTGGCAAGACAGGCTATTCATTGTTTTTGAGAAGATTTACTATTGGGGGTTTGTGTATATTTTAATCCATCACCGAACACATCCTGTCCACTCCCACATGCATTGGACTCGAAAAACTCACTTGGAGTGATCCCAAAGAGATTCGAACTCCAGACCACCAAAATGGAGGTAGTCTTTGTCACTAAGCTATTCCATAAAATTGCATCAAAGCGGTTCCGTTGTGATGCAGGGAGGGAGCCCCAACAAAAGGCCTGTGTAGAAACAGTTTTGGTGCCCAAAACATCCTGAATAGGACCGGTTAGTTATAAATATATATAAATAAATTATTTTATTTGCTTTTCCATATCTTTAACTATAAAATTAAAAATATTAAAAATATAATTGTTAGTGTATGTAAATGTTTACATTTTTTTAAAT
Organism: Cornus florida; assembly: GCF_030987335.1. Taxonomy (NCBI): domain Eukaryota; kingdom Viridiplantae; phylum Streptophyta; class Magnoliopsida; order Cornales; family Cornaceae; genus Cornus; species Cornus florida. The sequence goes on along the minus strand of NW_026775577.1, from coordinate 4,844,159 downwards.
CAAGAATTATATAGGAAATTGTAAGTCGGAATATACTGTGGTCAATAAACAGAGCCAACAAGGAATGCGATTTCACAACAGCGCGAAAGATCCAGTGCAAGAGCAAGACTGACTTCAAGAAACAGAGCCTTTACAATTTTGTTAACTCAATTCAAGAACCTCCCTCTACAGAGTAACTGTCCAACAACCTTCCGTTACTGATCTGTAGTACAAGTAATACTCTCTCTCTCTCTCTCTCTCTCTCTCTCTCTCTCTCTCTTTCTCTCTGCAAAAGACTACCCTCTCTCTCTCTCTCTGCAAAAGACTATTTCTTGAGAGAGAAACAGCAGAAAGGTTATATAAGTGGTCTTTTTATCTTGGTCCATACCATTATTTCTATCTTATATTCAATACATCTCTCTCTCTCTCCCTCTCTCTCTCTCTCTCTCTCTACATTCATATTCACTCAAATCAGTTCAGTATCAAATCTTTGAATGGGACATAAGAGGAGAAACAATCATCGGCGCCCCAAACCGCCAAAGCCACCTAAGAATGCCTCTGCAGGTGGTAGAGCACCACCGGCTACCAGTTCAACGGATGAACTCCATCAAGAACAGAGCAAGACTGAACCAGTGTTCGATTCAACCGACTCTGATACAATCAAGAGAGAATGCAATGAGTTAAAAGTTCCCTCATATGGTGAAGCCCGGAGGATCATGGAAGGGGTATCTTCGGTTCAAATGCTTGAAAATGATCAGTGGATTACTATGGACACCCGCGAACTCATGAGAATCATTGAAATTCAGTCGAAATGGCAGTTGGATAATCCTGTGGACACCCCTGATGCTCTTCCATCAACGTCTCTGCTGTCCTCGAAAGATCAGAAATGGCCATTATCTGATGATTCAACCGATGAACTCCGTCAAGAACAGAGCAAGACTGAACCACTCGATTCAACCTATTCTGATACAATCAAGACTGAATGCGAAGCCATTAACAATGCTATAGAATGTGGAGACCATACTGAAGCCCTGAGGATCGCGAAAGAGGTATGTCTTCGCCATGAATCCTCAGCTTTCGCACACAGTATTCAATCTTCTGTATATTTCAGTATTGCATCAGAATTTTCGGAAAACAGTCTCGAAAAACAAGAACAGTTAAAGAATGCAGTTGAGAGGGCTCGGCAAGCAGTCTTGCTATCACCGTGCTCAATAGTGTTTGCGTTTCTCTACGCAAGTTTGCTTTATGAAGCTAAAGCTTATCAGGAAGTAGTACAAGAGTGCGAGCGAGCATTATTGATTCATAGTCCAACTGATCCAATGAAAGATACTATAGGATACGAGAGTTATTTTAAGGGCAGCACAACTGAACAGCGAATTATAAAAGTAAAGAAAGAGTTGCAGAATCTTGTAAAGGACTCAAAGGCTGCTCAAGTGGGGAACAATAAGAAAGTTCCATTGGTCAAAACTACGCAGCCTAATAAGAGTCAGCAGGTAACTAAGATGGCTGAGGAGGAGCGGGGGAAGGAGATTCAGGAGCAGGTGGAAGAGGAAAGAATTTTGAAGCAAAATTCGGATTCTGTGCTATCACAAAAAGATGAAAAGTCGTCTCTGTTGACTAAACTTAAAAAGCTGAGGACGAATTCCAAAATGAAGAATATTATGTCCTGGGCAAGCAGGACAGAACAACTTCAATCATATTTTAAATCAATGAGTGATGACAAAAAGCTTGGACTGCTTGAAACACGAATTTGTGATCTCAGGGCCCATTTGAGTTCTTTTAAGGACCGATTGGCAGAGGAGATTATGTCAGAAGCTGTAAGCTTTGCTGAAGACACCAATAGTTGGAGGTTCTGGGCTTGTTGCTGTTGTGATGAGAAGTTCGTAGATTCAGCATCATATTTGAATCATATTAAGCAGAAGCACATTGGGAACCTCTCACTGGAGTTGCAATCAGTTGTCCCAGTGGAAGTTGATGCACGTTGGGTTGAGACGCTAGTAAATGGCCCGTGGAAGCCTGTGGACACCTCTGCAGCTGTGAGAATTATTGAAAGTCAGTCAAAGTGCGGCTTGGATAATCTTGTTGACATGGATTCTTCAGAGTGTACAGGTGGTAATATGGACTGTCCAAGTGAGTGTTCTACTAAACCTGTTACTCTTCCTTCATGGACTGTGCTGTGCTCCGATGGTCAGAAATGGCCAATATCCGATGATTCTGAGCCGGCAGAGATCCTTCAAAAAGTCCATGACATGTTCCAATTGCTTTTGAAGCAAAATTGTGTTGCTGAGAGCCATATTAATGGGTTAATGCAATATGCCATGAAAGAAATTCCAAAAATTGTGCCAGCATCGCAGCTTCTAATCCAAAGCCTGTGTCAATCACCCCTCGGCTTCTGTTTTTTGGGAGTTTCCCAGCTAAAGGAGGTACTTCATTTCTTGCAGCAGTTTCTAAATAATTTGTGTGGTTTATTTGGTGATTCTGAGACAAGAAGTTCCACAGATGATAAACTTGATGGCAATCAAGGTTATGAAATCAATGAGAGAATTGTTCTTTGTGGTGATTCATCCCGTCTTCATCAAGATGAGCGTTTACTGAGAGTAGAGCTTATGCCTTGTGCATATGATTACAGTGTCACTGATGATGGTCCTTCAGCAACTTCTGCTGTTGTTCATCATGAAGCTGCTGTGCTCCCAGAAAGTGATTCTTTTTTGTATTGGTTGTCTACTAGTCTTCTAACTGAAAAAAAGTTAGTATCATGGACACATGCGTGTGACCATACAAAAGCTCAAGGAACTGAACTTTTTCAGGTACTTAAGAAGGAATCTCATCTCTTACAAAAATTGTGTGAGAAAAAATGCGAGTATTCAAGCCGTCATGAAGCATTGGAGCACGTGTCTTTGAGTATCTATATTGAAGAATTTGTGAAGATACAAGAAGATCAAAGCTATGTCCCACAAGGTTATGGATCCCTCTTGAGGAAGTGGCAAGAAGAACTTACCGGGAGGAATGATGACTCCATTTCCAGCAGCAGTAAAGTTGAATTAGATGTCATATCAAATGTACTTAAAGAATCTCAATCTATCAATGCCAATCAGCTTGGACTTGAAGAAACTGATACAGACTTGACTTGTTTTTTATGTGATCTGAAATGTGGTGAAGACGGCAAATGCAAAATGCAGGGTTATCGGCATCAAGAAGAAGCTCGCATAAAAACAGCCACTCAGGAGCAAATGGAAGGCCTGTCTTCAGAGGTCCGTATGTTGGTTGTTGGAACTCAATTCAACTCAGCTCAGTTTAAGCCTTATCTTAAGATTTTGAGTTTGGATGTCTGTCAAATTTCCCAGATTATTTTTGAAATTTATAATTTGGCATGATTTAATTAATCTTACATAATTAACCCTATATAATTCAATGATTAATGAAAATTTACCATATCTGATAAGCTTGCAAATATTTACAATAATTTGTGAAGTTCATAGTTACCACTTACCAATATACACTTAATTTCTATTTCAAAGTGCTTTACTTTTGCCATTGTTAAAATAATATTCAAAGTTGAACTCTCTTGATTTAATCATCATATTTTCATTATTCAACTTCTATATCTTAAGATTATTCCTGGTCTCATTATGTTTAGTTTTGCAGCTTTGTGAAATTGATGCATGGATCATGCAGACCATTGCTGATATGAAGAAGCTGGAAATTAAACTTGCTCGAGCATCTGTTCATGACTATCGGCTTATGATGTTGCCCATTTTGAAGACATTCATGCGGGTTTGTGTTGTTTGTGATACATTGTTTTCAGTAATATTCTTCAACTTATGTGGATCTAATTTGACATTGTCAATGTTGCTCGCTCTCCCTTCCAGGCACAATTGGAGTATCTTGTTGACAAAGATGCAACCGAGAAAGCAGAGGCTGCAGAAGCAGCACTTTTAGCAGAGCTTGAACTTGATACTGAGAAGAACATCAATAAAGGGGGCAATCAAACAAATCATACACAGGAAAACTCGAAGAATAGAAAAAAGAAAAAAGATCACAGAAAACAGGAGGGAAAGGTTTAAATCTTCTTTTCCTATAGTGACAGCTGCAATATATTATTTGTAAAAGGTAGTTTAATGCTTTTGACACTACTGCAGGTTATTGGTGGTAACAAGCAACACGTTCTGCTGGAGAAGGAGGGAGAACAACCGTAAGTCTTCCTTTTGCTCCCACCAGCAGATCTATACTTTTTCTTTTTGAAAGTTTCACATCCTTTTTTGCTATTTATTCCTAGCCATATGTTGAGTTTAATGTTACTTTGACCTCTGTCTTCCTCCATTCACTTTCCCGTCACCTATGTTGATGATTATTCAAATGCTGACAGTGATATTTCTGAAAAAGCCAATCTATTAAAACAATCCGAGGAACTTGGGCATAAAAGTGAGCTTGAAGTGGAACAGGTAAGAATGCTTGAAGATATTTTAGAGAATCAAAGACGATTTGAAAATGAGGCTAAACAAAAGCAGCTTGCCAAGCAAGATGAGAATACAGGTAGAAGATGAAACTATATGTTTCTTTACACTTTGGATCATGTTATACAAACTAGTCTCCTAATATGTGTTTTGTCTATGTGTAGGTTCACCTAGTGAAAGAGCTCTTGAAGATGGTTTTTTGCAATCTGATCTGAAAGGTAAGTGGCCAAACAGCTCTTGTTGCCACTCATGGAGCCTTCTCAACTGAATTTCATTGCTTACAACCTGAGTAATGGGACTAATCGGAGTTCTCTGTCTATCTTCTTCTACGTGGAGATTTTTGCATAGGAGAATTGATGTTTATTCATAAGGTTGTTGTTGGACACTGTTAATTGGAATCGCACAAAAACCCATCGGTTTTGTATCATTACTTGGTTATTAACTTATTATGACAATCATTGAGATAAGATAGCTTGGATCGGGTAATGATACGAAAACTTTTTGGTGTGATTCTAATAAATAGAGTCCAACGGGAATTCTTTGTGAGTGAAAGATAAATGTAGTCTGTCTGATCAAGTGTTTAGGTGTTGACAGTTGGTTTTATAGTCAAATTCTTTTTCATAATTTATGGTTCTTAACACAGTTGAGAGTTGTTCTGTTCCAAACAATCCGGTGTTTGTGCACAGTAATGATATCTTGACAACCATAGGTAAGCTTCAAAGTGATAGTATTCCAATATTTGTTCCTTTAGGGTTGAGTTCACATTATGCAAACTGATTCTTATAATGTGTTTCATACCATGTTCAGGTTCTCCTAGTAAAAGAGCTCTTGAAGATGGTGTGTTGCAATCTGATCTGCGAGGTAAGTGGCCTAAGACTCCCTTGTGGCTCCTTATTATAATCTGTGTAGATACGTGGAAATTTTTTGGACAAAATGCAAGTTTTATTAAGAAAATTTTAATAGATTGATTCAAAAACAAAAGCAGCTTGCCAAGCAAGATGAGAATACAGGTAGAAGTAGAACTATATATTTCTTTACAGTTTGGATCACTGTTTCCTAATATGTGTTTTGTTATGTGCAGGTTCACCTGGTCAAAAAGCTCTTGAAGATAGTGTTTTGCAATCTGACCAACAAATTGATGTGCAAGGTAAGTGGCCAAACAGCTCTTTGCGAGCCATGTCAACTGAATTTCACTGCTTTAAAACTCCCTTTTATCTGGCACCATGTTATAATCTGTATAGATATGTGGAAACTTTTTTGGACAAAATCTAAGTTTTATTATGAAAATTTTAAAAGATTGATTCAAAAACAAGAAAATTCTTACATAAAGTCATGTGATGTTAAATGGACCAAGCAGATTGTAAGGCAAGTCATAGATCCGATCCACAAGTATTCACCCTGATGGCCAGATCCTTTGGTTTGATTAATATTTTCAGACACAGCACAATCTCATGAACAATGCGAAGAGAGATCAAAGAAATCACATGAAGAGCTGGCGGACTTAAAATTTCATGGATATCAAGCATGTCGTCGGTTGCTGCTTGTCTTAAAAAAAAGGGAAGAAGTGAACAAAGAGATCCAAAATCGAATGGATGGGGTCAAAGAGCTGGAGGAGAAGGAAAAACCGAACAAAGAGATTCAAAAATTGATGGATCAGGGCATACAACTGAACGAAGAGATTCATGAACTGAACATGGAGATGTCATCAAGTTGGAAAAAAAGCCTCAAAAACGCGCATTTCCTCTAAAGAAGACCTTTTAGGATAGAAAGGCTTCTCTTGCTCTTAGTTTGCTCACTTGAATTTTAGATTAGATCTCATTAAAGGCCTGGATGTTACTTGCAGGTGCATTGTTGTTGAAAGTCAAAGCTAGTGATTGGTAGCATGAACTCCTAATACTCTTTACCTGCGTAGTTTTGGCGTATGAGATATAACAGGCACCATTTGTGTATGTCTCAATACTTTTTCTTTTATTTTTTAATTTTTTTTATCAATATATATATATCCTGTACGTGCTTTCAAGATTTTGCTGTCCTGCTTAGGAGCTTCCACAAATTCATGGTGATTGAAGAGAACTCTCTCTAGCGAGAATCCCATTTAATTCCATTAAAATACCACTCGTTTCTACCTTTCCATAGCTGCCACAAAATGGATGAGCAAAAAGGCCTAGAAAGTCTGAAGCGCGTTTCACACGTTGATTGACTTCTTTGCTAATTATATGGAGCTGCTCGCACCAAGCTTTTGCATTTGTAACAATTGGACTTTTGGACCGTAATGTTGCATTTGGTGTGCAGGAATTAGAATGAAATACTCATTTCAATCATTATTTTGGTTGGTATACAATTTAAAGTGAGAATAGCTATTCCATTAAAATAAAAATCCATTCCACAACTAAACCTATGAAATAATTATTCTATTCCCAAGTAAATTTTTTAAAAAATCAACTTCTCAAAAACTTATCGTATTCCAAGTCCAAAAACAATAATTACCTTCCACCGCAACCACTTCTGCCTGTCACCACCACTACAACTGCTTTCTACCACCGACTTTCACCATTACCCACCGCTTTCCACCACCGCCATCCTTTGTCGTAAGCACCACGACCACCGCTACTGCCTTTCGCTATCGTTACCATCATTACCACCACTGCAACCACCTTCCACCACCACCAGTACTACCACCACCTTTCACCACTACCACCGCTATCGCTTTTCACCACCACCACAGCCTTTCACCATAGCCACTGCATCCCACCACCGCCGCCACTACATTTCACCACCATTACAACCTTCCACCACTGCCTTTCACCACTGCTACTGCTTTCCATCGCCACTGCCTTCCAACACCACCACCATTGTCGACACCACCGCCTTCCACCACCACCGCCACCTCCTTCCACCTCCATCGCCATCCACCACTACCACCACTAGCACTTCTACCACCTTCCACCACCACCGCCGCCTCCACCGCCACCGCCTTGCACCGCCACCACTGCCTTTCATCACCAGCACCACCTTTCACCACCTTTCATCACCGCCACCACCAAAACCTTCCACCACCGCGACTTCCACTGCCTTCCACCACCACCGCAATCACCTCCATTGGCTTCCACCACCACCACCTACACCATTATTTCCTTCCACCACCACCGCCGCCACCACCACCACACTACTGCCATCGCCTTCCACCAACACCACTGTCGTCTTCCACCACCACCGCTGCCTTCCAACACTACCACCTACACCACTACCATTTTCTACTTCTACCACCATCGTCACCACCATCGACTACCACCCTTTATTTTTAAAAAATTATTAGAGAATGTCAATTTATTAATTTAATTTATTTGTTACTAAGAGGGATATTTTGTAAAATTCAATTTGAAATTTAGTCTATTCTAAATTTTATATTGATCCAACCAAATACTAGAATGATTATTAGCATTTTATTCCTACACATTTTATATTTACAATCAAACAATAAAATGAGAATGATCATCCTATTCCATTCCCATTCTCATTCTATTTTCACTAGTATTCAATTTTATTCCTGTACACCAAAAGTACCACGAGGGTTTTGAGTTTCTCAATCTAACTAACAATTCAGTATCCTCAGGATCAACATGCTCTTAAGATTATATATAAAACTTATATTTTAAAAAAAATTATATATAAATAAATGATTCTTGGACTGAAATCTCAAACCTGTTTGTCAAATCAAAGGATTTCTATCCCTTTATGCAGTGAATGAAACTCAAACAATAATTACTCACATATATAAAATAATAATTTTATATATTTTTAAATTTTAAATTATATTGTATTATTTTATCACCTCTCTCTCTCTCCCTCCCAACAATTTCAATAGTATGTTTCGTTCTTCCATATATTCTTGTATTTTAATCATATGGTTCTCAACAATAAAATAAACTTGGACAGCAAAATTGGGCAAGGCGTGTTTGGCTATCCAAATTTAACTCTATAAATATTAAATGCCAACTTTAAGTTTGATCGCATATGCAAGAATATTTTACCTTTATTATTATTTGGAGAAATTGTAAATTCCAAAATTAAAATGCTGATTGAAAGTTATAATGGGTCAATTTTTTAACTCCAAGATCTCAATTTATATTTTATATATTGGTGGACAATTACATTTACATGACATCTTTACATTTACATGAATGATGTAATTTCTCCCTCTCTTCCTACTCACATTCACTTCGCTCTTAAAATATAATGACGTAATTGTCCTTAATTCAAAATAGAAAATCAAGAATTAAGTATATATTTGTCACGTGGTTAAAAGAGGAGATCCAATTTTTTTTTTTTGGGTTACGAGTTACAAATGATGTGATAAATTTAAAGATAAAATACTTTATAAATTATATCAGAGAGTTTATTCTTATTCATAGCCATTGGACGTTAATTGAGTCGCACAAAGACCTATCATTTTTTTTTTTTTTTTTTATCATTATTCTATTATTTTTCTAGTTTTGCAGCTAAAAATAAATAAAAAATTTCAATAGGTAGTCGTTAATAGGTAGTTGTTATGAACCTATGTGACAATCTATGTGAGGATGGTGGATTATTGGATAATCTAAAAGGTCATACACCACCATAAGAGAGGGATAAAAAAAGATAATTATTATTATTATTTAGTTATTTTATTTATTTTTTGTGCAATTCTAATAAGGAAAGTCTAACAATAATTCTAATAAGAGAATTCAAATAATTAAATGAATGATCGGATTTTAACTAATACTTTGTTTGACTTGGATGTTATTTGTAACAAGAATTAAATGTTAGAGCACATGTACTAATAAATAAGAAATCCTAAATAAAATAAAAAAATAAAATAAAAAAATCCTAAAAACGTAACGAAATTTGCAGTGCAAGAAAACTGTCCAAAAACAAAAAAAAATTCTATAAAAATAAGGAAAGAAACCTAATTACCAAAAATTGCTAAATACTTAAAAGGGAAGCAATTGGTTTAGTCGTAATTCCCGAAACCTAAACGATTGAATTCAGTTAAAAAGACGCCCTATTTCAATAGCGAAGCTATTATTTTTGTGAGTTGGGCCATTTCTCAAAAAAAAATCTAGATTAATTCGTTTGACTTTTTGACGGTCCAAATTTTGCATAAGTTTATCTTTTTATTATTATTATTTTTTTTTTCTCAAACATTAGTTTATCTTTTTAAGAGTTAGTTTTAGGGAAAATTACATATAAATGGAGTCAAAGTTTCATATTTACTTAGAGACGGAGTCAAAGTTCCATATTTCTCTAAAATGAATTGCTGAGGTGGCACATGATTTTTTACTGTTTAAAAAATTGTGATGCCTAAAATGCCCTTCCCTAATAAAAAAGTAGTACCTTCAGTTCAAAAAAGTAGTACCTTCAGTTCAAAAAAGTAGTACCTTCGGAGAAAAAGTAGTACCTTCGCGAGTGTTTAAAAAACATGGTACCTGAACGCCAAAAAGTAGTACCTTCAGTTCAAAAAAGTAGTACTTTCGAAGAAAAAGTAGTACCTTCGCGGAAGGGTATTTTAGGCATCACAATTTCTAAACAGTAAAAAACCATGTGCCACCTCAGCAATCCATTTTAGAGAAATATGGAACTTTGACTCAGCCTCTAAATAAATATGGAACTTTAACTCCATTTATATGTAATTTTCCCTTAGTTTTATTGTCATACTCTTTTTATTATTTATTATGGTTCTCATGCACAGTTAAGAGTTGTTCAGTCCCAAATCATCCTGTGTTTGTTTGCGAAGATGGGTATGTGTACTTATTATTTCTTTAAAATTTTCGTACTCTCTCCAGCTCTCTCGGCTAATATATGACTATTATTGTTGATGGCTAATTTTATTTAATCAATTCTCTTCTTCAATAATAATTTCGGTTTTATTATCATATTTGTATATATGGCAATTTTTTATGTGATTATTATTTCGGAATGCTATGTATCATTCGCGTAATTCAGGTTTCATTATACTCTGAAAAACTATACTGTTTCATATTTTCTTGAAAATTACAATAAATTGTTTTCATATACTTGAAGAAACCAAATTAAGGAATGGAATGCGTATCTGATGATGTTAAAACCTACTACCTCCGTCGTCCCATAATAGTTGTTCATTTCTAAAACTTTGATTCATTACCACCTTTTATTTTTGAGTTATTTGAGATCATTTTTAATCATACTTATTTTTTATACTTACATACTACTTATATCCCATATTAGATATCTATTTCGATAACTTTGACTCACAAAAATTATGAGTTAAATTTTTTAATGTGAACAATTAATATAGAAGGAAGGGAGTATATATTTTAAAATTTTGATACGTTCTAAATTTTCTAATGCTACTACTATACTTGCTTCATTTATTGTGATTCTGTTTTTTTGTTGATGCTAAGGTCACTCAGTTTTTAAGAAACTGAAGCTTCCGCTGTTTTTTATTTTTATTTTTCATTGGCACGCCATTGGTATGTTCTAAACTTTATAATCCTATTATTATATTTGCTTCCTTATTAATTAATTATTTTTTTGAAAGGCTCCGTATCATTTGAGTTATTATTTTTGAGATATATATATTTAAAATAGCAATAAATTATTTTCATATTGATTGTCTGTGCTTGGGTGGTTATGATGATGAGTGTTATGGAGTTTGATAAATACAGTACAAAGGCCAAATTTTGATTTTTTTAAAGAATATTTAAATAATTTTTGCATTTTTTATGTTACCTCATTGTTAGAATACTTATTCATTCAAAAAAATTTATTTCTTATCACAATGAATGTAACTTTGAATTTTGGGTGAATCAATTAAAATCAGTGTGTTTGATCTCTTTTTTGTGTTTTTGTTTGATTCCGCTGATGAATTTGATTGCGAATTCTTAAGTTTAAGAGTCCAGTGATAGCATTCCCATATTTATTGCTTAGAGTTGGTTCACATTATGCAAATATAACTATTGGTGTTTAATTTACAATATTGTTGCAATATTACTTCTTATACTTCTTATAAATACTTTTCCCCTCCATAAAGTATAGTTATTTTTTTGGGGGATAAGATCGGTGTTATTTAAGTTTTTTTATTTTTTATTTGTAGAAACTCATTCTAATCTCTTGATGCCTGATAGATATGTAAAACCGCAAACAACTATATTGAACTATATTGATTAATGTGGCGCCAATCCCATGTTATAGTGGAGATTTTTGGACAAAATGGAAATTTTTATTATAAAAAGTTTAAAAGATTGATTCAAAAACTATATTTAAAGTGCAGGTGCATTGTTGTTGAAAGTCGAAGCTAATGATTGATTGGTAGCATGAACTCTTAATACTCTTTACCTATGTAGTAGTTTTAATTGTAGACTTGTGGTCTACTTTGTCGTATGAGATACATCACCATTTGTGCATCTCTCTCATACTTCATTCAACAATAAATGGTTCATTGGCATATGAGATATATCATCATTTGTGCATGTCTCTCATACTTCATTCAACAATAAATAGTTCATTGAATTCTATAATAGGCACCATTTGGGGTATATTGTTATGGAGATGGGTTCCATTTCTTGTGTCCTTGATCATGAAATAGAAAAATAAACTTGTTTTTTATATTTTAATCCGGATTGATCTAATGAAAGTATTTTATTTGCCAAAAAAAATTCTCTAAAATTTGTCTGAATTATCTCTTTGTTTTGTGAATTCAAAACACTTACTCGATTTATTTTGAATTTACAAATTAGAGTGTTTTCAATTTATAAAACAGAAGATAAATTTATAAAAAAATTAATATATTATTGAAATATTAAATTTTGCACTTGCGAATATTTATAGGAAAAACCAAACTAAAATCTAATCCTAAAATGAAACTAATCATCTAAAATTTTAGAGCAATCATAGTTCATCAACTCTTGAACAAAAATTTCAAAATAACTAGCAAGCCCAGTTCTCAATGCCATATTTTCATCCAAAAACACTCATCTCGGGTTAGACTTGTCAAACTCGGGTTGGACTTGTCAGACTTGTCAAACTCGGGTTGGACTTGTCAAACTTTTTGTCGAATTGTTCAGAATTATGCATGTCTTACATTATAGTAATTTATGTTGTCTTATATGTGTCCAAGAATTGAAATCCAATAAAAATTGCTTTGACAAAGAGAAAAAATAAAAAAAGATAAAAAATTGATGATGTCCCTGCGGACAATTAGGAAAGAAAAATTCTTTCAATTTCAAAGAAACAATTGATCGATCATGAAGATAAAGGGTGTCCATTGGTAAAAAAATTGATGACGTCAATCTTGAAGCAAAATTTATTTTTTACAGGACAGAACTGTCATCGGCCGTTGCAACCATCAAAGCTGCCCAACAAAAAGTATGCAGTTTAATAAATTCTTGAGATTAAAAGAATGCCTAAATCATTTAAAAGTGACGATACATTCTGATTTGAAATGGACAAAATTCTTGAGATTAAAAGAATGCCTAAATCATTTAAAAGTGACGATACATGAGGATTGGTGAATGAAAAGCCCAGTAATTCAAAGAATAGGTATTCAAGCACCATACAATTTTCAGTTGCTGCTCCTAAGCTTTGGCCTTTCCACATAAAGTGGAGCAATAATTATGATATTCATATGGTGTGGCTTCTCATGGGCAAGAACATGTTTAAGCATCATCCTCCGGATCAGTCAAGTAATCTACAATATGCAACAAAACTGTGCTCTTTTTGAAGTGAAGGGACTGATGTAGGACACTTTTTGTGTTTAGTATTTTTTTACTTTAAATTTCTTATTTATTTTATTTTATGTTATATTTTAGTTTCTTATAATGTTAGGTTTTATTTTATTATAAATACGTGTCATGAGCACAAGCTCGAAATATTAAAATATTATTAATTAATGACACTAGCTCAAAATATTAAATAATATATTATTTATAAGAGCATTATCCTGAATAACATCTAACTTAGAAATTTTGTAAAACACTCTCAAAGCATCAACCAAAATTTTTACGAAGTTATATTTGAAAGTATCAAATAGTAACTTTCTAATTAGAATCGAAATAAATTTAGTTTAAATTCTTAAATTCTAGTATTTGGACTCAACATGAGCGTAATATTTTACTCCATACATAACAATAAGATAGAACTCGCCGATGCAACATTGAGTTGGACTAACAATAAAGGATATGACACCATGTAAAGGATAAACTATTTTTCTTTTTGAAGAACACTTGTTTAGGGTCGCTATTAATAATTATTCACGATGAATTTGATAAAAAAAGAAAAGAAAGAAGCACACTAGCTTCCAAACTTTTGTTGGAAAACAGTGTTTATTGGTCATCCTTAATACGACGTAACTACAAAGGATTAGTTTTGATAAAGAACTTTTACATTTGGTGATTTGGCCTTTCCAAAATTCATAGAAAGCCTTTTATTTATATTTTCCTTATAGAAAAAAGTAATTATTTACGCATAGTGTACATTAGGTCCTTATATATACACTGCTCCATTTGTCTTGTTAAAAAAAAAAACTCGAACTAGGGCACACTTTTGAACATTTGGTCCTTTATATACACTTTATTCATTGGCCCTTAATTGGCGTTGGTATGTGTTCCTCGCCACAATGCTGCTCGAACTCCAGGCCTTTCAAGCCGTCGCCGTGGTAGTGGTCGTGGTCTCAAGCCGTCGCTCTCGCACAACAACTCTCGCATCAACAATGTTTGATGGTCATGTGCAGATTTTACGTTGAATGTGAAGAATGAACTGGGTGATGCTCTGAAGGTGTTTGATGAAATGTCTAAGTTAGATGTTATTCAGTATCGTGTTCTTATCAAATGGGTCACTTCGATTTGGTTTGGCGGCGTGTTTTTGCTGTTTCTCTCTCTCTCACACACCCACATTGCAACAGACTAGTTCTTGAGAGAGAAACATCAAAAAGGTTATGTAAGTGGTCTTCCTATCTTAGTCCATACCTTTCTTTCTTCTATCTCATATTCAATACATCTCTCTCTCTACATTCATATTCACTCAACGTAAATCATAGTCCTATCTTCGTCCTTGCCAATCTTTTTTCTATCTCATCTTCAATACATCAATTTTGCTCTCTCTCTGCAAAAGACTATCTCTTGAGAGAGAAACAGCAAAAAGCTCTTCCATCTTCGTCTCTCTCTATCTACATTCATATGCACTCAAATTTTTGAATGGGACAATCACATTCATCTCTCTCTCCCCTCAAGGTTACATAAATCATCTTCCTATCTTCGTCTTTACCAATCTTTTTTCTATCTCATCTTCAATTCATCAAATTCTCTCTCTTTCTCTCCCTCCACAATCATATCTCTCCCTCCACAATCATAGTTACTCACCTCAGTGCATCTTCAAATCTTTGAATGGGCCATAAGAGACGAAACAATCAAAGGCTGCTCAAGTGGGTAACAACAAGAAAGTTCCGTTGGTTAAAAATAAGAGTCAGCAGGGGATTAAGATGGCTGGGGAGGAGCGGGGAAGGAGATTTAGGAGCGGATGGGAGTGGAAAGAATTTTGCAGCAAAATTCAGATTCTGTGCAATCACAAAAAGATGAAGAGAAGGCGTCTCTGTTGAGTAAACTTGAAAAGCTGAGGAAGAATGCCAATGTGAAGGATATTAAGTCCTGGGCAAGCAGGAGAGAACAACTTCAATCATATTTTAAATGGATGAGTGATGACAAAAAGCGTGGACTGCTTAAAACACGAATTTGCGATTTCAGGGTCCATTTGAGTTCTTTTAAGGACCGATTGGCAGGGGAGGTTATGTCAGAAGCTGTAAGTTTTGTTGAGAAGACCAATACTTGGAGGTTCTGGGCTTGTTGGTGCAGTGATGAGAAGTTTGTAGATTCAGCATCATATCTGCATCATCTTAAACAGGAGCACATAGGGTACCTCTCACTCGAGTTGCAATCAATTGTGCCTACGGAAGTTGATGCTAGTTGGGTTGAGATGCTAGAAAATGGCCCGTGGAAGCCTGTGGTCACCTCTGCAGCTGTGCCGAGACTTATTGAATGTCAGTCAAAGTGCAACATGGAAAATCTTGTTGGCAAGGACTCTTCAGAGTGTACAGGTTTAGTAACAGCTTCTACTAAACCTGTTACTCTTCCTTCATGGCCAATATCTGATGATTCTGAGTGTGCAGAGATTCTTCAAAATATCCGTGACATGTTCCAGTTGCTTTTAATGCAGAATTGTGTTGCTGAGAGCCATATTAAATACTCAATGCAAATTACCATGGTAGAAATTCAAAAAATTGAGCCAGAATTGCAGCTTCCAATCCATAGCCTGTGTCAATCACCCCTCGGCTTCTGTTTTTTGGGAGTTAGCCAGCTAGAGTGGGTCCTTAATTTCTTGCGGCGATTTCAAGATGATATTTATGGTTTATTTGGGGATTATGGGACAGGAAGTTCCACAGATGATGCACTTGATGGCAATCAAGTTTATGAAATCAATGAGAGAATTGTTCTTTGTGGTGACTCATTCCGTCTTCCTCAAGATTAGCGTTTACTGGGAGTAGATCTTATGCCTGTTGGTCCTCATCAAGCTACTGTGCTGCCAGATAATGATTCATTTGTGTATTGGTTGTATGCTGATCTTCTGAATGAAGAAGAATGGTTAGCATCTTGGGCACATCTAAATAACCAAAAAAAACATCAAGGAAGGGAACTCTTTCAGGTACTTTTGCAGAAATCTCAATTCTTACAAAGCTCGTGTGAGAAAAAATTTGAGGCTATGCAGCAATTGGAGTTTCTGTCTGGGAAGGTCCGTATGTTGGTTTTTGGCACTCAACTAAATGCATCTGTAGGTTTTTAGTCTAGATATGTGTAAATTGCCTAGATTATTTTTGAAATTTATAATGTTGGCATGCTTTTATTAATCTTCCACTATTAACTCTGTATAATTCAATAACTAACTATAATTTACCACTATCTGATAAGTTTGCAAATATTTTAGAATAATTTGTGGCAATATTAGTTATTTCGTCAAGTTTGTCATTACCAATATACACTTAATTTCTATTTCAAAGTGATTTACTTATGCCAAATTTAAATAATATTCAAAGTTGAACTCTCTTGATTTAATCGTCATATTTTCCTTATTCAACTAGAGATTATTATTCTTTCACAGGGATTCCTGAATCCTGAAATTCGAAACTGCATTTCCCTGCTTAATTGTATTGATGCATGGATCACGCGGACCATTGCTGATATGAAGCAGCTGGAAATTAAACTTGCCCGAGTATCTGCGCATGACTATCAGTCCACCATGTTACTCCTTTTGAAGGCATTCATGCGGGTTTGTGCTGTTTACAAAACACTTTTTGTAACATTCTCCAAATTATGTGAATCTAAATATGATATTATCAGCATTTCTCCTCTCTTTCCAGGCACAATTGGACTCTCTTGTTGACAAAGATGCAACTGATAAATCAAAGGCTGCAGAGGCAGCACTTATAGCAGTGGATGCACTTGATGCTAAGAAGAACATTAATAAAGGGGGAAATCAAACAAAACACCCGCAGGAAAAGTCGAAGAATAGAAAAAAGAAAAAAGATTACAGAAAATCAGAAGGAGGGAGAGGTTAAAATCTTGTTGAGCCTATAGTGACAGTTGCTATATATAATTTGTGAAAGGTAGTTTAATGCTTTTGAATCTACTGCAGGTTACTGATGGTAACAAACAACACGTTCCACATGAGGAGGATGCACAACAACTGTAAGTCTTCCTTTTGATTCCACCAGTGGATTTGTACTTTTTCTTTTTTAAAAGTTTTCCCTCCTTGATATGTCAAAAAGACTTTGGGCTACTAGATTCAGTTGTCTTAAAACAGTTTCTGACTACACAAAAGAGAGAGAACAAATTCTAACTAACTAGAATAGTTTTCAAAGTTTTTTTTGTCAAACATACAAATTTCTGAAAATAATCCGAGAACAAAAACTACTACCTAGAAATTGAACTAATATATGGTCTCTCTTGTGTCTTGCTGGTTTTGGTTTTAAACCCCATTAGGTCTATATTTCTAAAACTAGATTATCTTACTTAATGTTTCAAAACTGTGTCAACTATCTCATGGAATTAACCATTCAGCATTATCTGGTCTCATATATATATATATATTCAGAAAGTTCAAGCAAACGTACACACAACCACAATTGTTCCTAACAAAGTTCAAATGCTCAACCTACCCTTTGGGAGGATTGATGATACCAACTAGACTTAATGTTCATCTGTTCTGACCTTACAATATTAAGATTTAAGTCCCATTAGAATCCAAATATGAACCCCACATCATAATTCATAAAGAGGATCAGAGCAATATGAATTCAGTATGATAAGATTCAAAAATTTAGTACGAGCAATGCTCCCTCAAATGGTCACCCCCTCTGAATATGTTATATATGGATCCAGATTCATTTTATCAACACTGCACCACATACATGTATGTAATAGTGTAAGAGCTGGTTGTGGTGACCCATTCATGTTATATAAGGGAACTGATGTCCCTCAGCTTTCTTTTGTTTTTTGTTGCATTTCTTTTCCTCATCAAAGAAAGTAACCCGAACATGCCCATGTACATGGATCAATGCTTCTTTAGGAGGACTGTAATGTGTTATTTATTGGATACAGTGTCAAAACTGTAATGTCACCAGTCCAAAAAACAAAATTAAATAATTAAGATTGTGCCACATTTGCCCCCACACCCTCTTTTTGATACTCTATTGTTATTTTGACCTCCGCCTTCCTCCATTCACTTTCCCGTCACCTATGTTGATGTTTATTCAAATGTTGACAGTGATATTTCTGAAAATGCCGATGTATTAAAACAATCTGAGGAACTTGGGCATAAAAGTGAGCTAGAAGCAGAACAGGTAATACTGGTTGGAGGTCATTTAGAGAATCAAAGACGAATTGAAAATGAGTTTAAACAAAAGCAGCTTGCCAAGCAAGATGAGAATACAGGTAGAAGATGAAACTATATGTTTCTTTACACTTTGGATCATGTTATACAAACTAGCCTCCTAATATGTGTTTTGTCTATGTGCAGGTTCACCTAGTGAAAGAGCTCTTGAAGATGGTGTTTTGCTATCTGATCTGCAAGGTAAGTGGCCAAACAGACTCGTGTATCTTCTTCAAGAATGTTGCTTTGCATTAAGTACTTTATATGGCTCTCAGCAACACAATTTTGCATTAAAAGCAACTGGAACATGTCACGGATATTTTGAAGGATCTCTGCACGCTCAGAATCATCAGATATTGGCCATGAAGGAAGAGTAACAGGTTTAGTAGAAGCTGTTACTAAACCTGTACACTCTGAAGAGTCCTTGCCAACAAGATTTTCTATGTTGCACTTTGACTGACATTCAATAAGTCTCGGCACAACTGCAGAGGTGTCCACAGGCTTCTAAGGGCCATTTTCTAGCATCTCAACCCAACGAGCATTAACTTCCGCAGGCACAACTGATTGCAACTCGAGTGAGAAGTTCCCTATGTGCTCCTTTTTAAGATGATGAAGATATGATGCTGAATCTACAAACTTCTCATCACTGCACCAACAAGCCCAGAACCTCCAAGTATTGGTCTTCTCAACAAAACTTACAGCTTCTGACAGAACCTCCTTTGCCAATCGATCCTTAAAAGAACTCAAATGGACCCTGAGATCGCAAATTCGTGTTTCAAGCAGTCCACGCTTTTTGTCATCGCTCATCGATTTAAAATATGATTGAAGTTGTTCTCTCCTGCTTGCCCAGGACTTAATATCCTTCACCTTGGCATTCTTCCTCCGCTTTTCAAGTTTACTCAACAGAGACGCATTCTCTTCATCTTTTTGTGATTACACAGAATCTGAATTTTGCTGCAAAAGTCTTTCCACTTCCATCTGCTCCTGAATCTCCTTCCCCCGCTCCTCCCCAGCCATCTTAGTCCCCTGCTGACTCTTATTTTTAACCAACGGAATTTTCTTGTGGTTACCCACTTGAGCAGCCTTTGAGTCCGTTATAAGATTCTGACTTTTGATAATGGCTTTGCATTCAGTCTCGATTGTATCAGAAGGGGTTGAATCGAGTGGTTCGGACTTGCTCTGTTCTTGATGGAGTTTATCGGTCGAATCGAGTATTGGGTCAGTCTTGCTCTGTTCTTGATGGAGTTCAGCGGTTAAACTGGTAGCCGGTGTTGCTCTGCCACCTGCAGAGGCATTCTTAGGTGGCTTTGGTGGTTTGGGGCGCTGAGGATTGTTTCGTCTCTTATGCCCCATTCAAAGATTTGAAGCTGCACTGACGTGAATAACTATGAATGTGGATAGAGAGAAAGAGAGAGATAAATTGATGAATTGAAGATGAGATAGAAGAAAGATTGGTAAAGACGAAGATAGGAAGATGATTTATGTAACCTTGAGGGGAGAGAGTGATGAATGTGATTGTCCCATTCAAAGATTTGAGTGACTATGAATGTAGATAGAGAGAGAGACGAAGATAGAAGAGCTTTTTGCTGTTTCTCTCTTCGCAGAGGGAGAGAGCAAAAATTGATGTATTGAAGATGAGATAGAAAAAAGATTGGCAAGGACGAAGATAGGAATATGATTTACGTTGAGTGAATATGAATGTAGAGAGAGAGAGATGTATTGAATATGAGATAGAAGAAAGAATGGTATGGACGAAGAGAGGAAGACCATTTATATAACCTTTTTGATTTTTCGTTCTCAAGAAGTAGTCTGTTGCAGTGTGTGTGTGTGTGAGAGAGAGAGAGAGAGATCAGTAACAGAAGGTTGTTGGACATTTACTGTGTAGCGGGAGGTTCTTGAATTGAATTATAAAGGCAGGCTCTGTTTCTTGAAGTCAGTCTTGTTGTGAAATGGCATTCTTGTTGTCTCTGTACAAACACTAACAATTATGATTATATCATTTTTAATTTAATAGTTAAAATAGGAAAATAAGATAAAATGAAAACAAAAAACAAATAAAAGAAGTTGTTTTTAACTAACTGGTCTGTGAATAGGAGGACTGTATAAGCACCGAAACAGTGCCGACGCGGCCCCCTTGGTGGGAATCCTGTGCACCAAATGGAACCTCGGAAGTTTGAATCTTTTGAAACGGTGCAGAGAATTTTGCCAGAAATTGGTCGGTGCGCGTGAGCAGTGGTGAATTTTCTTGGTAATTGCATTAACGCATTCCTTTTCTGAAGAACAGACATCCATGGCCATGTCAATGCACCTACACCAACTTAGACTACTTCTTGAGAGAGAAACAGCAAAAACATGTAACAGCCTCTGAAGCCAAACCAAATCGAAGTGACCCATTTGATAAGAACACGATACTGAATAACATTAACATCTAACTTAGACATTTCATCAAACACCTTCAGAGCATCACCCAGTTCATTCTTCACATCTGCAAGAGTTGTTGTGCGAGAGCGACGGCTTGAAAGGCCTTGAGTTCGAGCAGCATTGTGGCGAGGGACACGTACCAACGCCAATTAAGAGCCAACGAATAAAGTGTATATATAAAGGACCAAATGTTCAAAAGTGGGCCCGAGTTCGAGAATTTTTTTTTTAACAAGACAAATGGAGCAGTGTATATGTAAGGACCAAATGTACAATATGCGTAAATAATTACTTTTTTCTTTAAGGAAAATATAAATAAAAGGCTTTCTATAAATTTTGGAAAGGCCAAATCACCATATGTAAAAGTTCTTTATCAAAACTAATCCTTAGTAATTACCGGGTATTAAGGATGACCAATAAACTCTGTTTTTCCACAAAAGTTTGGAAGCCTAGTATGTTTCTTCTTCGGTTTTTTTTTTTTTTTTTTTATCAAATTCATCGTGAATAATTATTAATAGCGACCCTAAACAAGTGTTCTTTAAAAAGAAAAATAGTTTATGCACCAACTTTAGAGATCACATGGAGTGAAGAATTCTTACCAAAAAATATATATATATACATGGAGTGAAAAAATTGAAATAGATTATGCACCAAAATTAAGGTCATCTTAGACAAATTTTATTTATTTATATATATATATAACACACATATATACACAGACAAATTAAGGTCGTATTAGACCAACTATTAAAATTTTTTTATATTATTTTTTTGTTCTTTTTTTACCCTCTCTCTATTTTGTCTCACTTTATTGTATTTTTTTTTAAAATAAAAAGTCAAATACCTACTTTTCTACTTTTATTTTATTTTTCTCCCTAACTTGTCTCTTTTTTTCGTAATCATTGTTTGCTAATGTATCTTGATATGATTTTTTTTTTTTAATTACAAAAAAATTACATTTTTTCGAATCAGTTTACTAGGTCGAATATTTGATTAACAACAAAATCTAATACTGCTTTAAGCTTAAATCATCTGTTGGGCTCTTGGATCATATGTAATCATATACTCTGTATTACTCTTATCAGATCCGATCCATTTACAGGCTTAGACCCCATTCAAGTGGACAAAGAAAGTCTCAAAACGTTCCTCCAAAGAGGGCTATTGGGTCATATTAGGTGAATGTTTTAGTTAGATTTTTTTTTTTCAATTATAAATTCAAGCCACCAATTTGATACTCCCAGCCATAAAATGAGAGTATTTTTATAAGTGCACAATATTATGAAGTTATGATTGAAAAGCTCTTGTTTTCATTAAATATGAAATAGGTTTGGCAGTTAATTTACTCATGTTTTTGTTCAAGCCTTAATTAAAACATTGACTTAGGAGTTAGATCAAATGTACAGTGACTAAGTCTATTCTGATATGTGAACAGTTACTTTTTAAAATGCAAGTGTCTAAACTTAGGCTTATCTCATCTTTCATCCCTTTTAGTACCTTACACAGACGAGGTAAAACTTGTAAATTATTCAAATTGATACCTTCAATAATTTTTTGAAATGCTCTGTACTTAATTAGAAAAAGCCTCTTAGGTGGTTTTATAACTCTATCTTTTTATAGATGCCTCGACAGTCTAATAGGTTTGTGCTTCCGGTGAATTTTGGAGTGGTTCTCTGCATTTATTAATCTAACTTCTAATACTCCTCACTTCGAAAAAAAAATAATAATAGTAACCCTATGTTTTGTAAGTTTTTGCATAAGTAATACAATGGAAGCTCAAACGATCCTACATTATTTCAAGCCAGTAAACACCACAAATTCATTAAAATCGTTCAGCCATAAAAATAAAAAATAAAAAAAATTAAAGAAAACCGTCGTCAATCTTAGAGGATTAAGAATCAACTAATATAAAAAAGTGAACTTTTTTTGTTATTTAGACTCGATTATTCATAATTAAAAAAAAAAATGAAATAAAGTTAATCAATAGTCTTTCATAACCTCAATTAAAACACATTCTATCATATTTTACCTATATTATTTTTAAGACATGAAATCAACTCTATTACATGTTGTCATATCCTTTATTGTTACTCCAACTCAATGTTGCATCAGCGAGTTCAATCTAGTTGTTATGTATGGAGTAAAATCTTACGTTCATGTTGCGTCCAGATACTAGAATTTAAGAATTTAAACTAAAGTTATTCCGATTCTAATTAGAAAGTTACAATTTAATACTTTCAAATTTAACTTCAATGTAAAAATTTTGGTTGATGCTTTGAGAGTATTTTACAAAATTTATAACTTAGATGTTATTCAGGATAATGCTCTTACAAATAATATTATTTGATATTTCGAGCTAGTGCCATTGATTAATAATATTATAATATTTCGAGCTCTCTTTGTGATGTAAGCAGAAGCAACAAATTTGCTTACAATGAATAATTTATTTTGAATTTATAAAGTAAAAGAAATCTGATATTTATATTGATAATTGAATAAATAAAAGTTAATTGCGTTCTTATGACGTATTTATAATAAAAGAAAACCTAACACTAGAAAAGACTAAAATATAAAGAAACTTACTAGCAATAAAATAAAATAAATAAGAAATTTAAACTAAAAAAAAATACTAAACGCGTATCAGTCCCCTCCACTTCAAAAAGAGCACGTCCACGAGTTTTGTTGCATATTGTAAATTGCTTGACTGATACGGAGGATGATGCTTAAACATGTTCTTGCCCATGAGAAGCCACACCATATGAATATCATAATTATTGCTCCACTTTATGTGGAAAGGCCAAAGCTTAGGAGCAGCAACTGAAAATTGTATTCTTTGTATTACTGGGCTTTTCAATCACCAATCCACATGTTGGGGTAATAATAAACGATATGACTGCTTGTAATTGAGTTGATTTCGTGTTTTATTGAGGTTATGGAATTAATTAGAAATAAAAACCGTATATTAAGGAGATATCTCTTTCAATTGTAAGAGGCATTTATCACAAAATATATTAGATACACTCCTTGGCTTAACTAATTCTTCCTTGATTACATAATCGTCAACTGAGTGCTCACTCATCCTGCCTTGATTTCATGATAGACAATTCAGTGCTAATCTAGTTAAGTCACATAAAACAAGCGTGAGAGTGAGAGCGAAAGTGAATTTGAAAGTGAGAGTACGAAAGCGGCAAAATTAAGTCACAAATAATGAAAATCAGAATAAGAGTGTGCGTGAAGTATGAAAGTAGAAGCGCGCACAAAACGTGCGAGCGACGTCAATTAAAGAGGATTATGTGACTTAGATATTAATTAAGGTGATTTGGAATTTTTTTTTTTCTTTTCATAAGTTAAAACAAACATATGAGGCCAGGTTTTGACTGTAATGATTTTATTGGTGTTTATTGTGTATAGGATCGCTTGGGCTTCCATTGTATTACTTATGCAAAACAATCACAAACATTTTCTAATTTTTGATTAATATAACTAATTTTACCTACTGAAAAAATGCATTTTATCATCAATAAAGTAAAGAGCAATTCAGAAAATTATTGAAGGTATGAATTTGAATATTTTATCAAGTGTTAGCTCTTGCCTGTATAAGGTACTAAAAGGGCTCAAAGATGGAGATGAGTCTAGATTTAGACACTTGCATTTTAAAAAGTAACTGATCCTAAGTCAATGTTTTAATTAAGGCTTGAACAACGACATGTGCAATATCCGATTTTGTTTTTTGGTAACCCATACCCCAAAAAAAAAAAAAAAAAAAAAAACAAGGGGGGTGGGGCGGGGGCGGTGGTAATTAAAGAAAAATACAATAAAGAGAGACAAAATAGAGAGGGTAAAAAAGGAACAAAAAACAATTTTAAAAAACGTTTTAACAATCCGTGTAAAATGACCGTGGTGTGTATATGTAATATGTGCGTGTATATATACATATATAATTGGATTTAAAATGATCTTAATGTTGGTGCATAAACCTTTTTTTTTTTTCTTTCAAAAAACCTTGTTTAGGGTCCCTACTAATGATTATTTATTCATGATGAATTTGATTAAAAAAAAAAAAAAAAAACTTACATGTGAGGTTTCCAAAATTTTGTTGAAAAACCTTGTTTATTGGTCTTTTCTTAATAATTATTAAGGATTAGTTTGATAAAGAACTTACATTTGGCACTTCCAAAATTCATTGAAAACCTTTTTATTTTTATATTTTCCTTACATCCACATATTGTAAAAGAAAAAGTAATTCTATTAAAAATATATGTTTATATTCAAATATTTATTTAGGCATATATATATGTGTGTGTGTATGTATAATATCACATAGAGAGATTATTATATAAATGAATTTAAAGAGGAAAAAACAAGGGTATAATTGACAGTTGGCAACGAACTGAGGCTACATTTGGTCCTTAAACATACACTTTACTAATTGACCCTTAATCGGTGTGTGTCCCTCGCAAAATGCTGCTCGAACTCGAGGCCTTTCAACCTGTCTTCGCCGCCGGAGACGTCCTCATCCTCATCGTGGTCATCAGCCACGGCCTTCACCACAGCAACTATTGTATCAACAAGCTCTCTTTGATGGTCACGTGCAGACTGCGTTTTATGGTGAATTTGAAGATTTAGGTGATGTTCTGAAGGTGTTTGATGAAATGTCTAAGTCAGATGTTATTCAAGGTCGTGTTCTTATAGTTAAATTTCAAAGTTACATCTTTTGCATTCCAAGTGTGGGTGCATTGACATGGCCATGGAGGTCTATTCTTCAGAAAAGGAATGCATTAATGCAATTACCCAGAAAATTCACGACTGCCCACTTGCAGTCCCCGGTCTCACATGCACCGAACAATTTCCGACAAAACGGTGCACACAGAATCGTCCAAGCCTTCTATAGGAATATACTGTCAATATAAAAGGAATGCCATTTCAAACCAGCGCGAAAGATCAAGTGCAAGCGCAAGACTGACTTCAAGAAACAGAGCCTTTATAATTTCCATAACTCAATTCAAGAACCTCCCTCTACACAGTAACTGTCTAACAACCTTCTGTTACTCATCTTTAGTACAAGTAATTCTCTCTCTCTCTCTCTCTCTCTCTCACACACACACACACACACTCTGCAAAAGACTACTTCTTGACAGATAAACGGCAAAATATTTATATAAGTGGTCTTACTATCTTCGTCCATACCATTCCTTCTTCTATCTCATATCCACTACATCTCTCTCCCCTCAAGGTCACATAAATCATCTACCTATCGTCGTCCTTACCAATATATCTTCTATCTCATCTTCAATACATCAATTTTGCTCTCTCTCTCTCATAATCACTCAAATCAGTTCAGCTTCAAAACTTTGAATGGGACATAAGAAAAGAAACAATCCTCGGCGCCCCAAACCACCAAAGCCACCCAAGAATGCCTCCGCAGGTGGCAGAGCACCACCGGCTACCAGTTCAACCGATGAACACCTTCAAGAACAGACCAATACTGAACCAGTACCCGATTCAACCGATGTACTCCCTCAAGAACAGAGCAAGACTGAACCAGTACTCGATTCAACCTCCTCTGATGCATTCATAACAGAGGATGATTTGTCTCGAGTTATAAGTTTTGTTAAGAGGAACAGTAATTTTTCTTTCTGGGCCTGTAGGTTCTGTCCTGAGACGACCCAAGGTTCAGAATCGTATGTGCGTCATCTTGAGCAACTTAGAGGGAACATCTCATCGAACTTGCAATCAGTTGTATCCACGGAAGGTGATGCTCGTTCGGTTGAGATGGGTAACAGTTCTTGGTGGTCCAAACTGCCAGAGCCACCCAAGAATGCCGCTGCAGGTGGCAGAACGCCACGGGCTGCCTGTTCAATCGATGAACTCCGGAGTATTATGGAACGGGTATCTTATGTTAAGAAGCGTGTAATAGGTGAGTTGACTACTATGGACACCCATGAAGCCATGACAATGATTGAAAGTCAGTCGAAATGGCAGTTGGATGATCCTGTGGACACCCCTGGTACTTCAGTTAATCTTGAATCTCTTCCATCAACGCCCATGCTGTCCTCAGAAGATCAGGAACGTCCATTTTCAGACGATTCAACCGATGAACTCCCTCAAGAGCAGAGCAATTCTGAACCACTTGATTCAATCTCTTATGCTATAACCGACACAGAATTGGAATCCGCTTTGAATGCTTGCGAATCTGCTTTCGCAAACCTTGATATATCGTCTGAACATTTCCATATTGCGAAAAAAATCAAGGATAACAGTGTCAAAAAAGAATTACACTTGAGGCGTATGGTTGAGTTGGCTACGGGAGCAATACAAGAAACTGAGCGAGCATCATTGATTCTTAATTCAAACAAAGATGCTGAACATATAGAGAAAGAGTCGCGGGAATGTATAGAGAAAAGGGAGAAGGTTAGGCTGGATCAAACTAGGAAGGAAATTGAGGATCGATATGCCAATGATGCATTTGAGACAGCAGAGGTTGATGCTGAGAAGAATATTAATATGTTGAGGAAGAAAAAAAAGAAGAAAGATCTCAGAGAACTGAAGGACGAAAAGGTTGAAATCTTGTTGGTTCTATTTATTTTACCAAAGTGATAGTTGCTATACATAATATGTAAAAGGTAGTTTAATATGCTTTTGATTGTATTTGCAGGCTGCTTGTCTTAACAAACAACATGTTCTACAGGAGAAGGATGGAGGACAAGTGTAAGTCTTCCTTTTTCTCCCACCAGCACATTTTTTACTTTATTTTTTTATTTGCTTTTAATTATAGTCAACATTGTTGCAAGCTTTGTCAGGAAAGTAACCCTTGATTTCAAAATCACAGTTTTTGGAGCATCCTCTAGGTTCAATGCAGATTCTTATTGGATTGTTCTGCACAATATATATGAATCCAAAGTGTACCCCGTCAACTGCTTTTAAATATTTTATGCTTCAACAATCTCTCCCTGCAATAAAATTAAAAGAAATAGATGTTTTTTATGCTAGGTACATTTCACAAATTGCCCACTATAGAGAGGTTATACTATTGGGCTAATGACTCATTGGTTGAAAGAGAGGCGTTGAAAATTTTAAAATACTTTTAATTTGTTTATATGTGCTTAGGCAAGATGAGAAGCAAAGTATC